>NC_040911.2:74467227-75963981 GCF_004126475.2 Phyllostomus discolor | reverse complement strand
TCTCGTGGGCATACGCTCGCTTCACGAGTCAATCCCAGTTCCTCAGGGCTTTCCGGTGACGACCAGAACCCATACATGCCTCCTTCAGGCGTGACATTCCAGCCAAAGTCTCGGTTAACAAAACCACTCTTAACGACTGGTCTTACTGGGTTTATGCAAAGAAACCTTATATTATCGCTCACTCCTTCAGAATGCCAAATTCTGGAGGGATCAGGTAGGGAGAAAAATACAAAGCGTGAAGGAAAATCCTTTTCCTTCTGATATCCACCGGGCTTCTCAAAACTTTCCTACAGAGTGTGAAGTCTCAACCTTCCCTGGAATCCTCAATTTCCCTTTCAGAGCAGATACAGAGCGAAATCCAACACCTAGAGTTCCAGAATAATACACAGGTAGAAGCATTCTCTTGCACCAATGCGTCCATTGGTGCCTCGCAGAGACATGCTCCTTCAGGGCCGGTCTCTTGGCAGAGACGTGCCCCCTTTGCCCCTGGCTGAAGCACTCGCCAGCCCCAAATGAGCCCTCCTGGGTCCCGAGTGGCAAAGGCATGCCCCCCAACCGGTTACAGGTGACCTTTCCTAGGTCTTCGGGTACAGGTTTCTGATCAGAAACAAAACCAATGTGAGAAATTTGCTCTTGTTTCATGAAACCATAAAACAAGTAGTTCAGGTTTCCTCTACTCCAGGTTTAAAACTTTCACAACCTTTACACATAATTTTCGCATCCAGATTTAACCCTCATTCTCTCTTAACCGTGGATCCTTTCCCCTTTTGCGACGGGGGCACTCATTCCCCCAGTGCCCCTCCTCCTTGCAATGGGCACATTGATTACGGCCTGGTGCGCCTTTCTTCTCCGTAGGGCCCCTTTTGCCCCTGGCCCAGGGGCGGGCACCCGATGAGTTTCCCTTTTCTGCCCTAGGGCCCCACTTCTTTTGGTTTCCCTGGGCTAACTCCAAAAACACGGTGGCCCGTGTTGCCTTCCCTGCTTCCCGGGCATTGTGGACCTGAAAGGCTGTGTCCACTAGCCGGGAGGAGCTCATTCCCAGTACTCCGTCTACACGCTGAAGGTTGTTCCTGATACCCGGAGCACCCTGCCCAATAAAAGTCATGTTTACCATTCTCACGTTCTCTGGTGCCTCTGGATCAACGTCAGGGCATTTCCTACATGCCTGATAGATCCTCTCTAGAAATTCAGAAGGATCCTCATCTGGCTTCTGCTGGAGAGTCTGTATCATATTCAGACTCCTCTGCTTGGGCACTCCTTCCCTAAGTCCTTCCAATATGCACTTTCCATAGTGTCTCAAGGAGGTTAAGCCATGTCTGACTCCTATATGAGGGATTGGCATTCCTCCAGTTCAGTGAGTGGGAAGTGGAGAACGGAGTATGAGCCCAACAGTAGCCAGCGGGCTGGCCTTCTTCATTTATTCCGCCTACCGGGTATTGCCTCAAAGGGTACTGGCTGGCTAGCCCTCTGGAGGCTCCCCGGTTATAGGAGGTGCCCTGGCGAGTTCCGGAGGGTGAGACACATTGCTCAGCGGGTGGAGGCGGAGCAGTTGGCTTTACGGGACGAGACAGTACTGAGGTGGCTCCCACTGCCTGTGCAGGGGGAGGCACCCCAGCAGTGGTAGTTCTCTTCCCACGGGAGGCTGGAGGTGTAGACACCTCCACCAGCTGGGAAGGTGGTGGCCTCTCAGAGGCCCCTCCCACCTGCGGAGGGTGGTGCCCCAAGGCCTCACCCTGCGGAGGGGGCCAGGCCCCTCCCTCCTACCCAGGGTGGTGCCCCAAGGCCTCGCCCTGCAGAGGGGGCCGGGCCCCTCCCACCGGCAGAGGGTGGTGCCCCGCGGAGACGCCCCCCACCCACACGGGGCTGGACGGAAGCAAGGCACAGGCACCTCCCACCTGCTGGGGCACCGGGACTCCAAGAGCCGACCCCCACCCATTGCGGCTGGGGTGCCCCACAGGCAGGCGGTGCGCGGGCCCCTCCCACCCGTGAAGGGGGCGGCAGAACGCAGGATGCGCCCACCTGTAAAGATGGCGCCGGCCAGCCGGCTCTCGGTTCGAGAGCCAAGGGGTCCCCTCCCATATGCTGGTGAGCATAGCTAAAGGAGCCAACTCGCGAATCTGTGGTGGAGGCTTCCCCCGCCTGCAGGGGCTGGGGAGTCGTGGCGGCCCCCACCTCTTGGGGCGGTCGCAGCACCACTGGAGTTGCCCCTGTCGGCGAGCTCCCATTCCCTGGGTTCAGAGCATTAATGAGGTTTATCTCCTCATTCTCTCTCTCTTCCTGTGTTCGACTACCAGGGAGGGGTTCTGAGACCACTTTTCCCTTCTGGACCATCACACGCTCCCCTGTCTCTGGCGCCAAGCTGTTGTGCAATAGTATAAATGCATTAAGACAGTATACCTCTTCCGATAGTTCATGCCGCCTGCAATACTGTTTCAGTCTAGCAGTGATGCAGTAACTCAAAGAACCATCCACTGGCCATCTCAGCTCATCACCCAAAACATAAGTAGGCCACACCGTGTTACAAGAAGAAGCCATTAACTGCTTAGTCAAGGGAATCTTGTATGTCGACTTAACACAGTAGTTCTCCCAATCCCTTAGGATTCTACCCAATGGGCTCCACTTAGGGACTGGCTCAGAAGTACTCTTACAGTTCCGACAAAGCAAGCAAAAGTTCAAACAAAGCAAGCAAAGGTTACAGATGGCGTAAAGACCAGGTATTTCCAGATCCACTATCCAAAATTCCCGCTCCATTATTCCAAAAAGAAACAAAAAAAACCCCACTCAGAAACCAAGTTTTCAACCAAAACACTTCCACGTCTCTGCTCTCTCCCCCCCGTTTCATTTCCTTTTCACCTTTCCAGGCGTCAAAGGCGGCGCATTCGCCCTCAGGAGGAGTGCGGAGAAATGAAGTCTCACTCTCTCGCACCTGAGGCGGTCGGTCTGCCCCGGACAATTTTCGCCCCATCTGGGTCGACGAAACCTGTTTCGGAACAAACAAGGGGGGCCTGGGATGATATACTATTACTGAAAGAAGCCCCCAGGTCCCTTAGGTCCGCCGCCAGAGGAAAGACGGCCCTCAATGCCAGAGATTCGTGAAAAGGGAAGGAAATGTTTATTTGATGCTATACTAACTTAAAGTAGTGACCTAATGTCTTTACCGAAATCCCAAAGTCCCTTAAAGCACCCACAAACAGACACAGTCCTTCCTTCCTCCCCCCTTGGCCCAGTCCAGAGTACCGTATCTCCTAAAGCTGCGGGGCTCCCTACTCTGGCAAAGGCACGTGGCCCTCTCTCCCCGGACCACGGGAGTCCCCACTCCGTCAAGGCCGCGTGATTCTCTCCCTCAGGGCCGCGAGAGTCTTCACTCTGCTAAGGCTGTGTGGTTCTCTCTTGCAGGGCTGCCCATGGCTCTCCCCGCGTCAAATGGCTGCCGCGTCTCGGTTTAAATCCCAGCGCCAATCTCCCTCTGAAGCCCCATTTCTGACTCCTCTCCCAATTGGCTACCGCTGCCAGATCCTGGGCGGGTGTGGCCCTGTGGTGTGGAGCCAATTATCTCCAGGCCCTTCTGGATCTTGTTACCGATCCCTATTTGAGGCTCCCCTCTTGGCTGCACCCTGTTACAATCCCTCCTTTCAGATTTGCACCCACTTTACATTCTTATAAAGGACAATGGACGAAGGTCTCATCTTCTTGTAACTGCTTCCGGCTGGAAATGGACGTTGTCCTACCCACCCATGGGTCAGGGGTGCCCTGAAAGGGGGTGGGGGATGCAGCCTGGAGGGAGTCCTCCCTGGAAGGGGAAGGACCTTGCAGAATCCTGGTCAGTTGGCTGTCACCAGGAAGCCTCAGGCTCGGTGTCCAACGGCTGGCATTACTGGACCGTTGGCACCCTGGTCATATTCTGGAGGTGACAGATTTGGAAAAAGGTGGGAGGCACAATTAAATCATAACCACTAAATGACAAAGGCAAGGGCTTAGGTAAGGACTGGCTTATCAGGAGGAAGGTGTACAAGGCACGCTACGCCTATCCGAAACTCCTGTGGCCCACTATACTTTACTCGGGCTGAGGGGAGTATGTTAGGGATTTCCCTCCTTTCAGATGTCTGGGCCTTTCCTGTCCAAGCCATCAAGACAGAAAAGGCAAAATTAGTTCTAAAGTGAAGCCCACGGATCGCCCGAACCCTTCACCAGCCCAACCACATAGTTCAGCCGAACCGTTGAATCTCAGGGGGCCATGATGAAACTGGGCTCCTTAAGTGAGGCCTGTATTACCGTCAACCACTCAGGTAATGAGGTTCTAGGCATATGCCCTACAAAAACAGAAGAACACACAGGTCAATTTACACACAAGTTCCCAAGCCGGTCTCTGTGCCTGTGAGACTGTCTTTTGGGAAGACGTCTTGTTACAAGGCCCTTGCCACAATGATATTTAACAGTGGCAATTTGACAGATCCTTTGTGCCTGTAAATCGAAAAGCAAATTTTCAAGACCGTTGGTTGCGCCACTTCTGATGTTCAATACTGAGTATTGTATTTTCCTCCAACCATAGGTTTTCTCCTTAAGGTCACCCTCACTCTTATTAAAGGGGCTACTTTGGGCCCCGCTTTTAATTTTGATTGTTCGTTTGCATAAACACACCAAGAGCAGCCTGGATCACTTGTGATCCTTGAGTCTACCTGGCTGGAACTCACACAGGGAGCCTTTAGATTGACTTCTCAGTCCGCCCGCCCCACCCTCCCTTGGGGCACGGAAGCGGAGCCACACATCCGCCATCTGGCTTCGCCTGTGCCAGTTGTGTCACACTCAAATCCTTGAGGCTTCCGTTGTGCTTACAGGTTCCCTTTGGCCATCTTTCAGGAAAGCAACCTTCGTTCCTTCCCTGGAAAGACTGCCATGAACCACACAACCAAACACAAAGTACCAGGCTTTTCTCGTGGGCATACGCTCGCTTCACGAGTCAATCCCAGTTCCTCAGGGCTTTCCGGTGACGACCAGAACCCATACATGCCTCCTTCAGGCGTGACATTCCAGCCAAAGTCTCGGTTAACAAAACCACTCTTAACGACTGGTCTTACTGGGTTTATGCAAAGAAACCTTATATTATCGCTCACTCCTTCAGAATGCCAAATTCTGGAGGGATCAGGTAGGGAGAAAAATACAAAGCGTGAAGGAAAATCCTTTTCCTTCTGATATCCACCGGGCTTCTCAAAACTTTCCTACAGAGTGTGAAGTCTCAACCTTCCCTGGAATCCTCAATTTCCCTTTCAGAGCAGATACAGAGCGAAATCCAACACCTAGAGTTCCAGAATAATACACAGGTAGAAGCATTCTCTTGCACCAATGCGTCCATTGGTGCCTCGCAGAGACATGCTCCTTCAGGGCCGGTCTCTTGGCAGAGACGTGCCCCCTTTGCCCCTGGCTGAAGCACTCGCCAGCCCCAAATGAGCCCTCCTGGGTCCCGAGTGGCAAAGGCATGCCCCCCAACCGGTTACAGGTGACCTTTCCTAGGTCTTCGGGTACAGGTTTCTGATCAGAAACAAAACCAATGTGAGAAATTTGCTCTTGTTTCATGAAACCATAAAACAAGTAGTTCAGGTTTCCTCTACTCCAGGTTTAAAACTTTCACAACCTTTACACATAATTTTCGCATCCAGATTTAACCCTCATTCTCTCTTAACCGTGGATCCTTTCCCCTTTTGCGACGGGGGCACTCATTCCCCCAGTGCCCCTCCTCCTTGCAATGGGCACATTGATTACGGCCTGGTGCGCCTTTCTTCTCCGTAGGGCCCCTTTTGCCCCTGGCCCAGGGGCGGGCACCCGATGAGTTTCCCTTTTCTGCCCTAGGGCCCCACTTCTTTTGGTTTCCCTGGGCTAACTCCAAAAACACGGTGGCCCGTGTTGCCTTCCCTGCTTCCCGGGCATTGTGGACCTGAAAGGCTGTGTCCACTAGCCGGGAGGAGCTCATTCCCAGTACTCCGTCTACACGCTGAAGGTTGTTCCTGATACCCGGAGCACCCTGCCCAATAAAAGTCATGTTTACCATTCTCACGTTCTCTGGTGCCTCTGGATCAACGTCAGGGCATTTCCTACATGCCTGATAGATCCTCTCTAGAAATTCAGAAGGATCCTCATCTGGCTTCTGCTGGAGAGTCTGTATCATATTCAGACTCCTCTGCTTGGGCACTCCTTCCCTAAGTCCTTCCAATATGCACTTTCCATAGTGTCTCAAGGAGGTTAAGCCATGTCTGACTCCTATATGAGGGATTGGCATTCCTCCAGTTCAGTGAGTGGGAAGTGGAGAACGGAGTATGAGCCCAACAGTAGCCAGCGGGCTGGCCTTCTTCATTTATTCCGCCTACCGGGTATTGCCTCAAAGGGTACTGGCTGGCTAGCCCTCTGGAGGCTCCCCGGTTATAGGAGGTGCCCTGGCGAGTTCCGGAGGGTGAGACACATTGCTCAGCGGGTGGAGGCGGAGCAGTTGGCTTTACGGGACGAGACAGTACTGAGGTGGCTCCCACTGCCTGTGCAGGGGGAGGCACCCCAGCAGTGGTAGTTCTCTTCCCACGGGAGGCTGGAGGTGTAGACACCTCCACCAGCTGGGAAGGTGGTGGCCTCTCAGAGGCCCCTCCCACCTGCGGAGGGTGGTGCCCCAAGGCCTCACCCTGCGGAGGGGGCCAGGCCCCTCCCTCCTACCCAGGGTGGTGCCCCAAGGCCTCGCCCTGCAGAGGGGGCCGGGCCCCTCCCACCGGCAGAGGGTGGTGCCCCGCGGAGACGCCCCCCACCCACACGGGGCTGGACGGAAGCAAGGCACAGGCACCTCCCACCTGCTGGGGCACCGGGACTCCAAGAGCCGACCCCCACCCATTGCGGCTGGGGTGCCCCACAGGCAGGCGGTGCGCGGGCCCCTCCCACCCGTGAAGGGGGCGGCAGAACGCAGGATGCGCCCACCTGTAAAGATGGCGCCGGCCAGCCGGCTCTCGGTTCGAGAGCCAAGGGGTCCCCTCCCATATGCTGGTGAGCATAGCTAAAGGAGCCAACTCGCGAATCTGTGGTGGAGGCTTCCCCCGCCTGCAGGGGCTGGGGAGTCGTGGCGGCCCCCACCTCTTGGGGCGGTCGCAGCACCACTGGAGTTGCCCCTGTCGGCGAGCTCCCATTCCCTGGGTTCAGAGCATTAATGAGGTTTATCTCCTCATTCTCTCTCTCTTCCTGTGTTCGACTACCAGGGAGGGGTTCTGAGACCACTTTTCCCTTCTGGACCATCACACGCTCCCCTGTCTCTGGCGCCAAGCTGTTGTGCAATAGTATAAATGCATTAAGACAGTATACCTCTTCCGATAGTTCATGCCGCCTGCAATACTGTTTCAGTCTAGCAGTGATGCAGTAACTCAAAGAACCATCCACTGGCCATCTCAGCTCATCACCCAAAACATAAGTAGGCCACACCGTGTTACAAGAAGAAGCCATTAACTGCTTAGTCAAGGGAATCTTGTATGTCGACTTAACACAGTAGTTCTCCCAATCCCTTAGGATTCTACCCAATGGGCTCCACTTAGGGACTGGCTCAGAAGTACTCTTACAGTTCCGACAAAGCAAGCAAAAGTTCAAACAAAGCAAGCAAAGGTTACAGATGGCGTAAAGACCAGGTATTTCCAGATCCACTATCCAAAATTCCCGCTCCATTATTCCAAAAAGAAACAAAAAAAACCCCACTCAGAAACCAAGTTTTCAACCAAAACACTTCCACGTCTCTGCTCTCTCCCCCCCGTTTCATTTCCTTTTCACCTTTCCAGGCGTCAAAGGCGGCGCATTCGCCCTCAGGAGGAGTGCGGAGAAATGAAGTCTCACTCTCTCGCACCTGAGGCGGTCGGTCTGCCCCGGACAATTTTCGCCCCATCTGGGTCGACGAAACCTGTTTCGGAACAAACAAGGGGGGCCTGGGATGATATACTATTACTGAAAGAAGCCCCCAGGTCCCTTAGGTCCGCCGCCAGAGGAAAGACGGCCCTCAATGCCAGAGATTCGTGAAAAGGGAAGGAAATGTTTATTTGATGCTATACTAACTTAAAGTAGTGACCTAATGTCTTTACCGAAATCCCAAAGTCCCTTAAAGCACCCACAAACAGACACAGTCCTTCCTTCCTCCCCCCTTGGCCCAGTCCAGAGTACCGTATCTCCTAAAGCTGCGGGGCTCCCTACTCTGGCAAAGGCACGTGGCCCTCTCTCCCCGGACCACGGGAGTCCCCACTCCGTCAAGGCCGCGTGATTCTCTCCCTCAGGGCCGCGAGAGTCTTCACTCTGCTAAGGCTGTGTGGTTCTCTCTTGCAGGGCTGCCCATGGCTCTCCCCGCGTCAAATGGCTGCCGCGTCTCGGTTTAAATCCCAGCGCCAATCTCCCTCTGAAGCCCCATTTCTGACTCCTCTCCCAATTGGCTACCGCTGCCAGATCCTGGGCGGGTGTGGCCCTGTGGTGTGGAGCCAATTATCTCCAGGCCCTTCTGGATCTTGTTACCGATCCCTATTTGAGGCTCCCCTCTTGGCTGCACCCTGTTACAATCCCTCCTTTCAGATTTGCACCCACTTTACATTCTTATAAAGGACAATGGACGAAGGTCTCATCTTCTTGTAACTGCTTCCGGCTGGAAATGGACGTTGTCCTACCCACCCATGGGTCAGGGGTGCCCTGAAAGGGGGTGGGGGATGCAGCCTGGAGGGAGTCCTCCCTGGAAGGGGAAGGACCTTGCAGAATCCTGGTCAGTTGGCTGTCACCAGGAAGCCTCAGGCTCGGTGTCCAACGGCTGGCATTACTGGACCGTTGGCACCCTGGTCATATTCTGGAGGTGACAGATTTGGAAAAAGGTGGGAGGCACAATTAAATCATAACCACTAAATGACAAAGGCAAGGGCTTAGGTAAGGACTGGCTTATCAGGAGGAAGGTGTACAAGGCACGCTACGCCTATCCGAAACTCCTGTGGCCCACTATACTTTACTCGGGCTGAGGGGAGTATGTTAGGGATTTCCCTCCTTTCAGATGTCTGGGCCTTTCCTGTCCAAGCCATCAAGACAGAAAAGGCAAAATTAGTTCTAAAGTGAAGCCCACGGATCGCCCGAACCCTTCACCAGCCCAACCACATAGTTCAGCCGAACCGTTGAATCTCAGGGGGCCATGATGAAACTGGGCTCCTTAAGTGAGGCCTGTATTACCGTCAACCACTCAGGTAATGAGGTTCTAGGCATATGCCCTACAAAAACAGAAGAACACACAGGTCAATTTACACACAAGTTCCCAAGCCGGTCTCTGTGCCTGTGAGACTGTCTTTTGGGAAGACGTCTTGTTACAAGGCCCTTGCCACAATGATATTTAACAGTGGCAATTTGACAGATCCTTTGTGCCTGTAAATCGAAAAGCAAATTTTCAAGACCGTTGGTTGCGCCACTTCTGATGTTCAATACTGAGTATTGTATTTTCCTCCAACCATAGGTTTTCTCCTTAAGGTCACCCTCACTCTTATTAAAGGGGCTACTTTGGGCCCCGCTTTTAATTTTGATTGTTCGTTTGCATAAACACACCAAGAGCAGCCTGGATCACTTGTGATCCTTGAGTCTACCTGGCTGGAACTCACACAGGGAGCCTTTAGATTGACTTCTCAGTCCGCCCGCCCCACCCTCCCTTGGGGCACGGAAGCGGAGCCACACATCCGCCATCTGGCTTCGCCTGTGCCAGTTGTGTCACACTCAAATCCTTGAGGCTTCCGTTGTGCTTACAGGTTCCCTTTGGCCATCTTTCAGGAAAGCAACCTTCGTTCCTTCCCTGGAAAGACTGCCATGAACCACACAACCAAACACAAAGTACCAGGCTTTTCTCGTGGGCATACGCTCGCTTCACGAGTCAATCCCAGTTCCTCAGGGCTTTCCGGTGACGACCAGAACCCATACATGCCTCCTTCAGGCGTGACATTCCAGCCAAAGTCTCGGTTAACAAAACCACTCTTAACGACTGGTCTTACTGGGTTTATGCAAAGAAACCTTATATTATCGCTCACTCCTTCAGAATGCCAAATTCTGGAGGGATCAGGTAGGGAGAAAAATACAAAGCGTGAAGGAAAATCCTTTTCCTTCTGATATCCACCGGGCTTCTCAAAACTTTCCTACAGAGTGTGAAGTCTCAACCTTCCCTGGAATCCTCAATTTCCCTTTCAGAGCAGATACAGAGCGAAATCCAACACCTAGAGTTCCAGAATAATACACAGGTAGAAGCATTCTCTTGCACCAATGCGTCCATTGGTGCCTCGCAGAGACATGCTCCTTCAGGGCCGGTCTCTTGGCAGAGACGTGCCCCCTTTGCCCCTGGCTGAAGCACTCGCCAGCCCCAAATGAGCCCTCCTGGGTCCCGAGTGGCAAAGGCATGCCCCCCAACCGGTTACAGGTGACCTTTCCTAGGTCTTCGGGTA
This sequence comes from Phyllostomus discolor, assembly GCF_004126475.2. Classification (NCBI taxonomy): domain Eukaryota; kingdom Metazoa; phylum Chordata; class Mammalia; order Chiroptera; family Phyllostomidae; genus Phyllostomus; species Phyllostomus discolor. The sequence goes on along the minus strand of NC_040911.2, from coordinate 75,953,533 downwards.
CAGGTTTCTGATCAGAAACAAAACCAATGTGAGAAATTTGCTCTTGTTTCATGAAACCATAAAACAAGTAGTTCAGGTTTCCTCTACTCCAGGTTTAAAACTTTCACAACCTTTACACATAATTTTCGCATCCAGATTTAACCCTCATTCTCTCTTAACCGTGGATCCTTTCCCCTTTTGCGACGGGGGCACTCATTCCCCCAGTGCCCCTCCTCCTTGCAATGGGCACATTGATTACGGCCTGGTGCGCCTTTCTTCTCCGTAGGGCCCCTTTTGCCCCTGGCCCAGGGGCGGGCACCCGATGAGTTTCCCTTTTCTGCCCTAGGGCCCCACTTCTTTTGGTTTCCCTGGGCTAACTCCAAAAACACGGTGGCCCGTGTTGCCTTCCCTGCTTCCCGGGCATTGTGGACCTGAAAGGCTGTGTCCACTAGCCGGGAGGAGCTCATTCCCAGTACTCCGTCTACACGCTGAAGGTTGTTCCTGATACCCGGAGCACCCTGCCCAATAAAAGTCATGTTTACCATTCTCACGTTCTCTGGTGCCTCTGGATCAACGTCAGGGCATTTCCTACATGCCTGATAGATCCTCTCTAGAAATTCAGAAGGATCCTCATCTGGCTTCTGCTGGAGAGTCTGTATCATATTCAGACTCCTCTGCTTGGGCACTCCTTCCCTAAGTCCTTCCAATATGCACTTTCTATAGTGTCTCAAGGAGGTTAAGCCATGTCTGACTCCTATATGAGGGATTGGCATTCCTCCAGTTCAGTGAGTGGGAAGTGGAGAACGGAGTATGAGCCCAACAGTAGCCAGCGGGCTGGCCTTCTTCATTTATTCCGCCTACCGGGTATTGCCTCAAAGGGTACTGGCTGGCTAGCCCTCTGGAGGCTCCCCGGTTATAGGAGGTGCCCTGGCGAGTTCCGGAGGGTGAGACACATTGCTCAGCGGGTGGAGGCGGAGCAGTTGGCTTTACGGGACGAGACAGTACTGAGGTGGCTCCCACTGCCTGTGCAGGGGGAGGCACCCCAGCAGTGGTAGTTCTCTTCCCACGGGAGGCTGGAGGTGTAGACACCTCCACCAGCTGGGAAGGTGGTGGCCTCTCAGAGGCCCCTCCCACCTGCGGAGGGTGGTGCCCCAAGGCCTCACCCTGCGGAGGGGGCCAGGCCCCTCCCTCCTACCCAGGGTGGTGCCCCAAGGCCTCGCCCTGCAGAGGGGGCCGGGCCCCTCCCACCGGCAGAGGGTGGTGCCCCGCGGAGACGCCCCCCACCCACACGGGGCTGGACGGAAGCAAGGCACAGGCACCTCCCACCTGCTGGGGCACCGGGACTCCAAGAGCCGACCCCCACCCATTGCGGCTGGGGTGCCCCACAGGCAGGCGGTGCGCGGGCCCCTCCCACCCGTGAAGGGGGCGGCAGAACGCAGGATGCGCCCACCTGTAAAGATGGCGCCGGCCAGCCGGCTCTCGGTTCGAGAGCCAAGGGGTCCCCTCCCATATGCTGGTGAGCATAGCTAAAGGAGCCAACTCGCGAATCTGTGGTGGAGGCTTCCCCCGCCTGCAGGGGCTGGGGAGTCGTGGCGGCCCCCACCTCTTGGGGCGGTCGCAGCACCACTGGAGTTGCCCCTGTCGGCGAGCTCCCATTCCCTGGGTTCAGAGCATTAATGAGGTTTATCTCCTCATTCTCTCTCTCTTCCTGTGTTCGACTACCAGGGAGGGGTTCTGAGACCACTTTTCCCTTCTGGACCATCACACGCTCCCCTGTCTCTGGCGCCAAGCTGTTGTGCAATAGTATAAATGCATTAAGACAGTATACCTCTTCCGATAGTTCATGCCGCCTGCAATACTGTTTCAGTCTAGCAGTGATGCAGTAACTCAAAGAACCATCCACTGGCCATCTCAGCTCATCACCCAAAACATAAGTAGGCCACACCGTGTTACAAGAAGAAGCCATTAACTGCTTAGTCAAGGGAATCTTGTATGTCGACTTAACACAGTAGTTCTCCCAATCCCTTAGGATTCTACCCAATGGGCTCCACTTAGGGACTGGCTCAGAAGTACTCTTACAGTTCCGACAAAGCAAGCAAAAGTTCAAACAAAGCAAGCAAAGGTTACAGATGGCGTAAAGACCAGGTATTTCCAGATCCACTATCCAAAATTCCCGCTCCATTATTCCAAAAAGAAACAAAAAAAACCCCACTCAGAAACCAAGTTTTCAACCAAAACACTTCCACGTCTCTGCTCTCTCCCCCCCCGTTTCATTTCCTTTTCACCTTTCCAGGCGTCAAAGGCGGCGCATTCGCCCTCAGGAGGAGTGCGGAGAAATGAAGTCTCACTCTCTCGCACCTGAGGCGGTCGGTCTGCCCCGGACAATTTTCGCCCCATCTGGGTCGACGAAACCTGTTTCGGAACAAACAAGGGGGGCCTGGGATGATATACTATTACTGAAAGAAGCCCCCAGGTCCCTTAGGTCCGCCGCCAGAGGAAAGACGGCCCTCAATGCCAGAGATTCGTGAAAAGGGAAGGAAATGTTTATTTGATGCTATACTAACTTAAAGTAGTGACCTAATGTCTTTACCGAAATCCCAAAGTCCCTTAAAGCACCCACAAACAGACACAGTCCTTCCTTCCTCCCCCCTTGGCCCAGTCCAGAGTACCGTATCTCCTAAAGCTGCGGGGCTCCCTACTCTGGCAAAGGCACGTGGCCCTCTCTCCCCGGACCACGGGAGTCCCCACTCCGTCAAGGCCGCGTGATTCTCTCCCTCAGGGCCGCGAGAGTCTTCACTCTGCTAAGGCTGTGTGGTTCTCTCTTGCAGGGCTGCCCATGGCTCTCCCCGCGTCAAATGGCTGCCGCGTCTCGGTTTAAATCCCAGCGCCAATCTCCCTCTGAAGCCCCATTTCTGACTCCTCTCCCAATTGGCTACAGCTGCCAGTTTCTGGGCAGGTGTGGCCCTGTGGTGTGGAGCCAATTATCTCCAGGCTCTTCTGGATCTTATTACGCATCCCTATTTGAGGCTCCCTTCTTGGCTGCACCCTTTTACACTATACTTTGGATCTAGGAATACTTAAAGATGTCCTGGAGTTTTCCAAGCCTCTCCTCATTTGTTTCAATTCTTGTTTATTTTTTCTTTTCTGGTTGAATGTTTCGTCTTCCTTCTGGTCCACACCATTTATTTGAGTCTCTGTTTCCTTGATTTTAGTCCATGTTTCCTTCCCATTCACTATTGGTTCCCTGTATATTTTTCTTTATTTCCCTTAGCATATCCTTCAGTTTTTCATCTAATTTGTGACAAAATTCAACCAATTTTGTGAACATCCTGATTACTGGTGTTTTGAACTGTGCATCTGCTAGGTTGTCTATCCTTTCATCACTTAGTTGTATTTTTTCTGGAGCTTTGATGAGTTCTTCCTTTTGAGCTGGATTTTTTTTTTTTTTTTTTTGGTCTTGCTGTACCTGTTACATAGTTAAGGGTGGAGCCTTAGGTGTTCACTAGCGTGGGGTAACCCCCATCACTGCCTTGTGATGCTGTATGTAGGGGAGGTGTCCAAGAGGGAACAATGGAGCTTTCTCTGCTCTCTGCTGGATTTCAGCCATCTCCCCCACTACCCCCAAGCAAGTTGGGCTCTTTTGGTGATAATTTCCGTGTGGGTGGGCTTGTGTATGCTCTAAGATCCTGTGGGCCTGTCCAATGAACTCTCCTATGAGGCTGGGGCTTTCCCCCGCTGCTGCCTCATCCCCCACAGGTGTTTTCAATCAGCTGTTTGAGTCTTTATTTCCCCACACAGGAGCCCTGGGTTGCACAATCTGTTTAGCTCCCCAGTGATTTCTCCCAGTTTATCTGCATATAAATGTAGGATCACCCAATCTGCACCACCTGCTGTTGCCTTACCAGCCGGCTGCAGCCTTGGTCACCCTGCTCCACAATCTGCTGCCTCACTGGGTCTGCCAGGTGCCACCTTGCTGAGACCCCTCTCTGCCTGGCTGCCCATCTCTGTCCCTCCTACCGGTCTTGATGAGTGTGTCTTCTTTAACTCCTTTGTTGTCGGACTTCCATACAATTCAGTTTTCTGTCAGTTCTGGTTGTTTTTTATTTTCAAATTTTTGTTGTCCTTATTTTGGTTGTGCAAGGAGGCACAGTGTGTCTACCTATGCCTCCATCTTGGCCAGAAGTCTAAACCACATCTTGACATCTAGGATATATAAAGAATTTCCAAAACTCAATAGTTAATAAATAACAATTAGAATTTTAAAATCCAATTAGAAAATTGTCAAAAGACAAAAACAGACATTTCACTGAAGAAGACACACCAATGGCAAAAAAGCACATGAAAAAATATCAATCTATTGGACATTGGGAAAATTCAAATTGAGACCACAATGAAATATCACTACACACCCATCAGACTGGCTAAAATAAAAAATACTGACAACACAAAATGCTGATGAGGATGAGGAGAAATCAGATAATTTACATGTTGGTACAGCCACTCTGAAAAAGCAGTTTGGTAGTTTCTTGTAAAACTTGGTGTGCAATTACCAGAAGGCCCAGCAATTGTACTCTTGGATTTATTGCATAAAAATAAAAAGTTATATTCAGAACCATGTACTAGAATGGTCATAGCAGCTTGATTTGTGGTAGTCAAAAGGTGAAAACAGTTTAGATATTCTTCAAGAGGTGTATGGTTAAACAAATTCTGGTACACATACTATGAAATAATAATCAGCAATAAAAAGAAACAGGTTATTGATACATGCATTAACTTGTATGAGTCTCTGGGGATGGGGGAAGCAATTCCAGAAGGTTGCATAGTATATGATTCCATTTACATGACACTTTGAAATGACAACATTTTAGAAATGCAGAATAGATTAGTGGTTTCAGGATTAAGGGAAGGGGAGAGAGGTGCAGAAGGAAGTGGGTATGATTTTGAAAGGGCAAAAGGGGGATTCCTCTGGTGATGGGAATATCTTGATGGAAGTATCCCAACTATGGTGGTAAATGTATGAACACATAGATATGACTTAATTGTACAAAACTAAATACAAATGCACAAAAACAAGCACAAGTACAATCAGGGATATCTGAGTAAGATCATCGAATTGTATCAATGTCATGATCCTGGTTGTGAGAGTGTACTATGGTTTTGCAAGATGTTGGGAAAAACTGAATAAGAGAGTAAACTCATCTCTCTGTATTATTTCTTAGGATCACATGTGAATCTGTAGCTGGCTCAATAAAAATTTCAATTAAAAATAGTTCATTCACATTTAACTCACCAACACTTACTGAGCACTACCTAAATCAGTGCTGTATAAGAGAACAGAACTTTCTGTGATGATGGACTATTCCATACCTACTGCGATGATGGACTGTTGTCCAAAGTAGTCACCAGTAGCCATGTATGGCTACTAAGCACTTGATATGTGGGTTGTGTGGCTTAAGAACTGAATTTTTAATTTTAAATAATTAAAGTCTAATTTTCCACATATAGCCAATGGCTGCCATGTTGGACATCACAGACCTATATGTCAAGCACTAAGCTAGGCAATGGAGGCCCTAAATGAATCCTTGTCTCCAGAAGCTCAAAGTCTATGAGAAGGATGGTAATAAATAAACATTATCAAATATATGACAGATTGGATTGCTCAAAGGCACTTTGTGAGTAAAACAAAGGACACTTCATCCAGCTATAGTCAGAAAGCTTTAAAAATGAAATAACCATTAAGCTGAGTCTTCTGGGTAATTAAGGTAGGCCAGGGGAGGTAAGGCAGGATTTGCAGAGGAGAGAGACTGTTGCAGGTAGAGGGAACAGGATTTATAAAGGCACACTGACATGAGAGGACACTCAGAAAAGCAAGTGTTTGATAAACTAGGGCAGAGATAATGTGTCTGGAGAGCTAGGAAGGGGCTGGATGGTGAAGGGCCTTGGATGCCATGCCTTGGCACTTAAAATTCCATCATAATCATGGAGAGACAGGGAAGTAGTTTAAGGGTGACTTAATTAGCTTTGTGTCTGTAAAAACTCCCAGCAATGCAGTGGAATAGAGCAAAACTCCAGGAAGAAAGCTATTGGTGTAACCCCTGAGATGAATGATCAAAGGCTCAAATAAGGCCATGGAAGTGGGGGTGGGAAAAAGGAAATAGATTCAAAAGACATCAAAGAAGTAGAATCAGGAGGATATTGCATCCAAGAGGATGTAGGTTGTAAAGATAATAATTGGATGGTTTTCAGGTAGTTGACTGGGATAACTTTGTGGATGTGGTGCTATTGGCAGAGATAGTTAATGAAAGAGAAAGAACAGGTCTGGAGTAGAAAATATACAACTCAGCTTTTTAAATGTGTTGAGACAGAGGGGTCTAAGAAAGCCCCCAGGACTCTGAGACTTCAAGTAGGCAGTAAAAAGAATGTCTGAGGCTCAACAAGGAAGTATAGAAGGCATGCCAGGTAGGGGTTCAGCTGAAAATGCAGTGAAGAAAACCTTATTTCCCTGGCCAGGGGGCTTAGTGTGTTGGAGCATCATCCTATACACCACAGTTGTGAGTTCAATTCCTGGTCAGGGCACATGGCTAAATTTCAGGTTCAATTCCTGGTCAGGGTGAGTGTGGAAGGCAAGGCAAGGCAAGTGATCTCTCCCTCCCTCTCTCTCTCTCTCTCTCTCTCCCCCCACCCCTTCCTGCCTCTAAAATCAATAAAAACATATCCTTGAGTGAGGATTTTAAAACAATAAAGTAAAAATAAGAAAACCAAGTCAAGTGAGAATGGTCAAAATATGGAACTCGGGCAAACACTGACATGAAAGGAGTAGATGTAAGAAGCGACTACAAAGAAAGAAGTGGTGAGAGATAGAATACAGAAAACTAGGAGGTGTGCCAGAGAAGGTAACAGAACAACAGCTTTCCTACTGACAAATACTCAGAGAAGTCTGTTTTTTTCCATGGTTTGAAGGAAATCCAAATTAAAACATTTTGGTATCAGCACATGAAGTAAACAGGCACAAACAGAAGAGACCAGGAATAACCCAAATCTATATACAATTTCATATAATAATGGAGACATTATAAGTCACTGGAGAAAAAATGGATTTCTATTGGTGAAAGAGAACAGCTGAAGTTTTGGAGAATTGGGCTGTAAGGGCCATTAGCCTTTAGCAATAGCAAATTACTTTATCCAATTTAGTGAGCTCTATCCTTTTTCTGAAAGGGAAATCCATGACCATTTAAGGTCACGGATTTCAGTGAAATTTGTATGAAATCCCCTTGAATGATTTAGAACCTAAATTTTGGATTGAACTTCATTCCAGAACAAGCTTAAGAATTCTGAATGAGATGCCAGATTTTGAAAAGTTAAAATATTCACTGCTTATATATCATATATACTCAGAAAGTATGAGGCATGCCAGCCAAGCAATTAAGGCCTTTGGCTTGTGTAAGTTGCTCATACACAAGTGTGTATAATTGCTTCTATCCTGCTGAAACCCCAGCATGCTGATGAATATCAATGCCAGATTTTTTTCTGTAAGAAGAAAAATATCATCAATACCACTATAGAAAGGCTACTCCTTAATGCATTTCCAAGCCATTGTTTAATATTGAGGTCAATATTAAGGATGGAAAACAAAGTACAACCTCATCCACCAGTACTGTATGTATCTACAACAACTCAGCCATGGTCCCTGGGCCCTGCCCAAGTGATAAAAGGTTATGACTCACTTGTCATTTAGTAAAGCTGTCAGCATGGAGAGCAGCCTGGATTTTTTGGAGGGATTATTGGTCACTTCTCTTTGCTTTGTACAGACCTAGTGGTTTAGACAGAATCATGTGCTCACACCAAAACAAAACAAAAACAAACAAATGTTCTCTGCCCATTGAAACCACCCACATCTATTTTCTAACTTGCTTTTTCATTTAAAACACATCCTCACTAATGCCACCTAAAACCTCAGTTGTCTCTTGGAGGGGAATTTAATAGGCTCTTCTTTTTCTTGAAAACCCAACTCTATCTTGTAAAGATCTAGAAAGGATTTATTCAGAAAAAATTAGATGAGGCTAGTGCAGTTTCTTTTCAGTGTCTGGTATTGTTGGGTTTAAAGCAAAAGCTATTGCCAGGATGGAAGCCAGCACCATGTGATCATCTGTGCTGGGTAAATATAGTGGGAAATCTATTTTTACCACAACAGGGACAAACTTGTATTCTTATATGAAGAGCTACTAATAGAATATTAGAAAATTTGTAAGGATGATAAAGGCATTTATTTCATTTTAAGAACAATATGACTTGTACAATAGTAAATTTTAAATTATCTGAGAGAGAGTTAGAGAGAGAGAGAAGAGCAAGAGTAGGAAAGGGAGAGGGAATGGGTAAGTTTGAGCCTGAGTAATATTTAGCAGCTGTGTGACTTTGGGCATGTTACTTATGCTTTCTAAGCTGTTTTTTTATGTTCAAAATACAGTTCTGCATTTTTTCATAGTTATTGTGTCAAAGGAAGGAACTTCAAAGTGGGAAGGTTGTTCTACAAGCAGAGGACATAGGTCTGGCCCAGAGTCGTTACACAAGAGTTTTTCATGAATACCTAAAAGAATAGTTATCTTGATTTCTATAGCCTTATAGTATAGTTTCATATTATGTAGCGTGATACCTCCAATATTATTTTCTCTCAGGATCACTGTTGCTATGCAGGCCCTTCTCTGGTTCCATATACCAGAGAAATATTTGTTATAGTTCTATGAAATTTGTCATTGGAATCTTGATAGGGTTTGCATTGAATCTACAGATTGTTTTGGGTAGTATAGACATTTTAATGATGTTAATTCTTCCTATCCATGAACACAGTATGTGCTTCCACTTATTTTTATCTTTTTCAATTTCTTTCTTCAGTGTCTTATAATTTTCTGAGTACAGATATTTTACATCCTTTGTTAGGTTCATTCCTAGATATTTTATTCTTTTTGAAGCAGTTGTGAATGGAATTGTTTTCTTAATTTCCCTTTCTATTAGTTTGTTATTGACATATAAAAATGAAACAGATTTCTGGATATTAATTTTGTATCCTATTACTTTGTTGTATTCATTTACCAGTTCTAGTAGTTTCTTGGTGGAATCTTTAGGGTTCTTTATGTACAATTTCATGCCATCTGAAAATAAATACAGTTTTACTTCTTCCTTTGTAATTTGGATGCCTTTTATTTATTCTTCTTGTCTGATTGCTATGGCTGGGTCTTCCACTACTGTGTTGAATATGAAAGGATATGAAAGTGGATATCTCTCCTTTAAGGATCTTAAGAGGAATTCTTGTAATTTTTGCCCATTGAGTATGATGCTGGCAGTGGGTTTATCAAACACAGCCTTTATTATGTTTAGGTATATTCTCTCAATTCCCACTTTGCTGAGAATTTTTATCATAAGTGGGTGCTGGATTTTATCAAATGTTTTTTCTGCATCTATTAATGTGATCATGCAGTTTTTATCCCTCATTTTGCTTATGTAGTGAACCATATTTATTGATTTGCAAATGTTGTAGCAACCTTACGTTCCTGGAATAAATCACACTTAATCATGGTGTATGATCTTTTTGATGCATTGCTGTATTCAGTATGCTAATATTTCATTGAAGATTTTTGTGTCTACGTTCATCAGGGATATTGGCCTATAATTTTCTTTTTCTGTAGTATGTTTATCTGGGTTTGGAATTAGGATAATGCTGGTCTTGTAAAATGAGGTTAGGAGGCTTCCCTCCTCTTTAATTTTATTAAATAGTTTGAAGAGGAGAGGTGTTAGTTCTTCTTGGAATGTTTGGTAAAATTTACCCATGAAGCCATCTGGTCCAAGACTTTTGTTTGTTGGAAGTGTTTTGATTACCACTTCAATTTCACTAGGTGCAATCTGTCTATCAGATTCTCTGATTCTTCATGATTTAGTTTTGGAAGATTGTATGTTCCTAGGAATTTATGCATTTCATCTAGCTTGTCCAGTTTGTTGGCATATAGTTGTTCAAAATATTTTCTTACAATCCTTTGAATTTCTTTTCTGTCAGTTGTTATTTCTCCTCTTTCATTTCTGATTTTATTTATTTAGTCCTCTCTCTTTTTTCCTTGATGAATCTGGTTAAAGTTTTGTCAGTCTTGTTTATCTTTACAAAGAACCAGTTGTTGGCATGGTACTGGCATAAAACAGACATAGAGATTAATGGAACAAAATAGAGAGCCCAGAAATAAACTCACACCTTTATAATCAATTAATATTTGACAGAGGAAGCAAGCACACACAATAGGCTAAAGGTAGTTTATTCAACAAATCATGTTGGGAAAATTGGACAGATATGTGCAAAAAATGAAAGTAGATCACCATTTTATACCACACACAAGAATATATTTAAAAGGAATTAAAGACTTAAATATTAGACCTGAAACCATAAAAATCCTAGAAGAAATCATAGGCACCAAAGTCTTGGACATTGCTCATAGCAATATTTTGTTGGATATATCTCCCCAGGCAAAGGAAACAAAAGAAAAACTAAACACATGGGACTATATCAAACTGAAAAATGTTTTGCACAGCAAAGGAAACCATCAACAAAATAAAAAGACAGTCTACAGAATGGGAGAACATATTCTCTGATACATCTGATAAGGGGTTAATATCCAAAATTTATAAAGAACTTACAAAACTAAACACCCCCCCTAAAAAAACCAAACAACCCAATGGAAAAATGGGCAAAGGATCCAAATACACACTTCTCTGAAATGAACATGCAAATGGCCAATGGACATCTGAAAAGATGCTCAGCATCACTAATCATCAAAAAATTGCAAATTAAAACCACAATGAGATATCTCACAACTGTCAGTATGGCTATCATCAATAAATCAACAAACAACAAGTACTGGTGAGGATGTGGAGAAAGGGAATGCTTTTGCACTGTTGGTGGGAATGCAGACTGGTGCAGCCACTGTGGGAAGGAGTATGGAGATAACTCAAAAAATTAAAAATGGGTCTGCCTTATGACCCAGTGATGCCACTTCTGGGAATATAACTGAAGGAACCCAAAATGCTAATACAAAAGAACATAGGAACCCAGCATTATTCTTTGCATCATTGTTACCAATTTCCAAAATATGGAAGCAGGTCAAGTATCCATCAGTAGATGAGTTGATTGAATGACTATGGAACAATACTCTGCCATAAAAAAGAAGAAAACTTTACTCTTTGAGACGGCCTGGATAGACCTGGAGAACATTATGCTCAGTGAAATAAGCTGGTCAGAGAAAGACAAGTACCATATGATTTCACTTACATGGGGAATCTAATGAGCAAACTGAAGAGATGCATTGATAGAGAACAGGATGACAGCTATTGGGGGAGGGATGTTAGGTGGGGGAGGGATTGAGCAAAAAGGAAAAAAAGACTCATGGACGTAGAGTGTGGTGATTGTGGGGGCAAGGGGAGAGGGTATAAGGGGACTAAATGGTAGTGGAAAAATACAATAAAAATTAAAAACAGATAAAAGAATAGTTATCAAACTTCTGTGCATCAAAATAATCTTGGAAGCTTATTTGTAATAAAGTCTGGCTTTATTTCATGTCTAATAATTCAGAATGAAATCTGGGTCTCTGAAGGACCCTAAGTGATGCTAAAGAACAAATAATTAGATGTGGTGAACTCTGTGATGCACCACCTACCTCCCTCTTCAAGGAAGAACTTGTGGCCCAGCCCCCAGGAATGTTTTTGGAAGATGGCCTTCAACTCTCAGTACCTTCAAGGATTGCCTCAGCCACAGAAAGCTGCTCTGTCCAAGGCCACACAGTCCTTGCCAGAGCAGCTCACATACATGACTGATTAATGTGAGGATGTTAAGATCTATGGACTCTTTATTGCACATATATTTTAATACTCAATTTTAAAATTAAAAACATAATAGAAAAACATCTGAAAACTTGTTTTCAGTAACTTTTAACATAAATTCTGCAACCAATTAAATTCCCATAAAATTTATCTAAATTACAAATTTGTTCTGAATTTGGTTGTTTGGATCACTTCAAACACATTAAAGAATAGCCAAAACATCCAAATACAAGTCTTCACAAAATCACTATTACATGCCTACTTAAACACATTCTGAAACTCAACATCATGAATTTAATTCATTTTCTCATTCTCTTGACATCTTAGAGCTACCTCTGTTTTTGATAGTCCCTAATGGTTTTCTAATGGTTTTTTGATAACTTCCCAGGGTTTCAGTAATGTTACAAGAATGTGGAAGAAAATATTTATTTTCTTAACTGAGCTCATTGATGGCTCTGGATAGCTGTCTAATGTTTTTTATACTTTGAAGTATAATATTTATACATAAACACAAAATAAACATACCCATATAATCAGTCCCCAGAGCAAGAAAGATAACATTACTAGTGAGAATGAGAGTTAACAGAGCAGGTCTGTTTTACTGTTTTCATTTATCTCTGTAGCCATGGTAATGATCCTTGGTCAACTCTGAGAACTAAAATACTGGAATGTTCACATAGTGGCTGGGTAAAGATATTAGTCTACATGCCCAAAGCAGTGGGTCAAAATGAATCAGGTTGCCAGTTTGTTAAAGTAAATGTAAAGATTCATACTGTGCATCTCGGGCCTGGTTTGGGATTCGTATCATGGCTGGCCGTGTGGCTGGAATGTGATTAACTCCATTGGGAAATTTGGATCCCAAGACTCAAGCCAACTTTCCTGGGCATTGGCATCTCACACATGTCTTTGCACTTCACAGCTGGAGAAGATGCATCTATGCATTCCTTGCAGAGGAAGGACAAGAAAGCCTATATGTGACTTTCCCAGTCTTTGCCTATTATCTTTTTTTCCCTATTATTCCTGCACTGTATCTTTTTCTGTGATAAATATTAACTATAACAAAAACTTCATGATAAATGGTGTTGGTTCTTCCCACAAATCTTCAAACTGGTGGGTGGTTGAGGGACCACTGAGATAAATAGCACCTCTGAAGTACCCCTCTTGCTCCTTTAAAATTGGTATGTCTCCCAGAAATAAATACCTTCCTGACTTCCAATGGCATAGAAGAATTTTGCCTGATTTTAAACTGTATGTATTTGGAAACTTACAGCCTATACTGTTTTGTATCTGGCTTCTTTCATTCAAATATCATTTTTGTGAGGGTCAGGCATGTCATGTGGGCAGTGGTAGTTCATTCATTTTCATTCTTGTAAAATAATCTATTGACTATACCACAATTTATGTTTTCATGCTTCTACAGATGCACATCTGGGTTGTTCCAGGTCTGGGATTATTGTTAATATTGTTGTTATGCATATTTTGATCCATGTTTTTTGGTGAACGTGTATATGCTCTTCTGCTGGTTATATATCCAGGAGTGGAATTTTGGCATCAATGGGAATGTAAATGTTGAGCTTTAGTAAATATTGCCAAAGAATTTTCAAACTGGTTGTACCAATTTTTTCTTCTACCAGAGGTGTATGACAGTCCTAACTGTTCCACGTATTTGCCAATGCTTGGCATTGTCTCTCTTTTTATTTTAAACCAATGCAGTTAAAAATATAGTGTTGCATTATGGTTTTAAGTTTCATTGCTGTGGTGACTAATAAAGTTGAGCACATTGTCACCTATTTACTGGCCATTTAGATATAATGTGAAGCGGTTTTTTTGGACCTTTTTTTTTCTTATGGACTTGTGGTTTTGTAATTATTTTATAATTTTTCACATACTCTGAATTGAAGTCCTTTATTGGATTGTGCATTGCTAATATCTTCTCTGACTCCATGTGTGGCTTCTTATTCCTTATAGGGTGATCACCCAATTTGCTAACTTTACCCTGTTTCCCTCTCTACCATACTTCTTTTTTTAAGATTTTATTTATTTATTTTTAGAGAAAGGGAAAGGGAGGGAGAAAGAGAGGGAGAGAAACATCCATGTAAAAGAAAAACATCAATCAGTTGCCTCATTGCACATGCCCCTACTGGCAACCAGGCCTATAACCCAGGCATGTGCCCTGACTAGGAATCAAACACATGACCCTTTTCTGTGCAGAATGATGCCCAACCAACTGAGACACATGAGTCATGTTTCTACATACTTTTACTCAATAAATATTTATTAATTAACTGCTATATATCTGAGGACTTTTTATATATTGGGGAAAATAATAAGCACAATGATTACTGTTTACACTCTTTCTCAAGAGATTAATGTAGCTTGCTTTTGCCTGGAGCCAATTCATCCTAATTATTTAAAGGAAATGGGAAAATACTTTACCCACTGTTTTAGGATTATATTTTCCAAGCACATTATTTACTAATCATTTTATTTTCTAGGGATGTGTTAATGCCTTGCTCCATCCTACCACTGAGATCTGAAAGAAAAAGAGAGGAAAGACACTGTTGGCCTACTTTGTAGTTATGTCATGTTATTATTTATATCATTCCCCTGGCCATAATGTTTTTACTTCCACTCACACAATATGTAAATATTATGCCTTAGTTCCTGTGCCCCAGAAGCAGACTCTGAGATAAGAACTCATGTGCAGTAGTTTATTTAGGATGTGAACCCAGAAAACAGTGCTAGTAGAATGAGGAAATGAGGCAAGGGAAAGCAAGAAGACAATAAAGGTTATGCTATCAAACTGGTTACTACTCTGGATAGGAACTTAATCCTAGTGGGGAGCTCTAGGAGCCAGTGTAGACAAATGCCTTTGAGTTAATCCACTAGATAGAACAAAGGAGCTTGGATATTTCTAAATGATCTCTTGTCAGTCATTGGTTCAGGGGTGGTCCTGAGTTGGGGGTGCTTGTTAATTCCTCAGCACATACAACCTGCTCCACCCTCAGCAAGAGCAGGTTCTGTTGCTGGATTAAGTGCTAGACAAAAAAAATCACTGGTACTGGCAGCTGGAAGTCAGATTTTTTTATGCCGTTACATATAAACTCAATTTCGTTAAATGGAATATTAAAGATGAACTTGAAATATATAGCTTTTAAAAGATAAAATAACTATGCACAAAACTTCATTTTCTTTTAGTCTTTTCTTTCTGTAAAAAGATCTTGACAGCCTAATGATTTTTCTTGAACATTTTCATTGCAATTGTACATATCACTACTTAGATTTTACTTGGAAATGGCATCTACTAGAATCTTTTATTAGTAGGACACTCAATTTTTAAAATATATATGAGTCTATGAGTAATAGAAAGTCCCCAAATAATAAGGATATAAAAATAGGAATTAATTTTTCTCTCATATTCAAGAAGTCTGATTCAAAAAGTCAATCATTCCAGAACTAAAATGGTGCTCTGTGGTGGAAGAGTCCCAAACTATTTCTATTTGCTGCCCTGAAAGCCATGGCTTCTGTTCCCAAATTGATCTGATTGTCCACCTTGGCTGCTGGAGCTTCCAGCACTCCAGTCTCCCACTGCTGCCTAAAGGAAAGAAGAAGTTTTGAAGAAGAGATGTCATGTACTTCTCAGAAGTTGCATACTCCACTTCTGCTTATATCATTGCCCAGAACTTGGTAACATGACCAGACCAAGTTGCAAGGCTGAAAAAGATCTTTATTCCAAGTGGTCACAGGACCAACCAATATGGAAACTTTACCATTGAAGAAGAGATAGGGAAAGAGATATTTGGGACAATTGTCACTCTTCCTCACAAATTCAAAAATATTCGATGTGAATTTTTAAAAATTCAAAACAATCTCTAGCAGAAAGTTTTAGCTTATAATCAATAATTATTTGGACTTAAGAAAAAACCGGTGTTTTCCTTAGACCCTTTCTGAATTCACACTTAGGCCAGAATCCCATCAACTTTAAAAAAATATGTTAAATCAAAATACAATACGCAAACAGCATAGACCTACTCCAAGGTGAGAGAGAGAGAGAGACAGAGAGAGGATGTAAAAATTAGAAAACTACAGGAGTTCTTTCTTTTTGATATCAGCAATGCTATAGAGATGGTCACACAACTATAACCAGTTGGAAAAGGTGATGACATAAGTACTGTGAGCATTTGGGGAAAATCCTCAAATATAATTTTTAAAATATATTTTTATTTCTCATCAGAGTGTTTTCCCACTTGAAGACATTTTATTTGACTCCTGAGTCTGAGGTACTCTTCAAGCCATGTAATATAAGTACTTTAAAGTCCCATAATAATTGGAAGCATACATAATTCCTCAGAAAACTAGGTGAAAGGTATTGAAAAAGAATAGGACAGACATTTCTCAAGCTAGACCTTTCTATTGACATAAGAAACAAACCCAAGGAATAAAAAAACCACTGGCATTGGTATTGTTCTTAAATTCAGAAGCAGATTTCATGGTTAAAAATAAAACCATGAGTCTCTTGACAAGAATGATAGTAGAAACCAAAAAAATTGTGATTCTCCTTGTGTGATTGTGATGGATAATCAAAGACAGCTTTTTCATGTTGATTGGCCCCCTCTTTCCGGAAACCAGAAATGAAATCCACCTGGACATTTGCTGAAGGACAGCAGATGGTGTTATATCACGTGACAAGGAGCTGTTCCATCATAATCCGCCAGTGTTCTTTGTAAGGATCTGAAAGATCACTTATTTCTTGTGGTTTAGCTCCAGATTTGTTATAGCTGTGCATTCCCATATAAGGAGGGAAAGCTTCTTAAATATTCTCAGTACTTTCCTTTCTAAAATTTGGAAGATAAGAAGAAACCAGCTGGCATAACTTTCTGTTTGGAAAGATGCTGGAGCCATTCATTAAAAGCTCATTTGCAGGCAACGTGAAAATAAATGTAAGTAAATGTAAATAAAACAGCAATAATAATTTTTCTTAAGTGAATTATGCCAAGTAAAACAAATGAACTTTCTCAGTTGCATAATACATTCGTTATCATATATTAAATATAAAGACAGATCGTTTTGCCTACTTGCAATTTTCTCCTACACCAAATCTTAATTGTAATAGAGCCCAGATCCATATTTACATCAGCCTTCAAAACCTAGGGCATCCCAAGCTGTGGTGCACTTGGGTGATCACCCCCCTTGCTAGGCAACTGGTTGGAGCCCCAGCGTAGCCTAGGGGTCCTGGATGGAAGCTGAACGGAAAGTCCTCAGCGAGGTTACCGCAAGCCCTCTCCTCACAGCTGCCTGTGGAGTGCATGGCACTGCCTCCGAGGCACCAAGGCAGGGGTGGGGCTTGGGGCATTGGGACCGAGGCCAGGACCCTTCCTTACCTTACCTAGGCTCAGTTTTCCTCATTGGAAAAAAGGGCCAAGTTTTGTGACTCTTTAGGAATTTTTGATTAAAATAAGTACCCCACATTCTTATTTGCTGCAACCTACTTGCCACTTAAACACTTCACAGACAAGAAGACAGTATGCTTCAAAGTTAAGTAATTATGATTTTTTTCTGAAATAATGGGATGCCTCCTGGGATGTGTTTCAAAATAAACTAGTTCGTGAACAAATGTGGGTAGGAATAGAGGTAAAACAAGATTGGCCACCAGTTGATGATTGAAATTAATGTAATATTTTGTTTACTTTTGTATATGTTTGCAATTTGGCATTAAATTTTTTCCAAAAAACAAAAACAAAACCTAGTTAATATTTTTCATTCCTTCACTAATATCTCTTGTTGTCATCTGCTTCTGTCTTCATCATCTTTAATATTAGTTGAATTATTCCTTGTTCCTTGACTTCCATCGTCATCTTAGGTTATGCACTTGTGAAATATGTCATCCTATTATTGTTTTCCCAATATCTCCAAATTGGTCCCCTCCAAGTCTTGCACAACAACCTCTTTACCTACTATCTTTTCCATTCTTCCAGTTCAGACACCCATTAACTTCACCAAAACCCTTAGCCTTTCTTTTGTAATTTCCTTTTCATGCTCACTGAAAGAGCCACATTTGGTTTTACTCCTCCATTTAACAAGATTGTAAAGATTCATGTAACCTGTGCAAACAGAGCTGGAGAGAAATAGATTTGAGAGAGATTTAGGAAGTAAATGTGTAGAACTTGCTGAAGATTTGAATATAAGATGTGAGGAAGAGGGAATGTCAAATATAAGTATTAGATTTCTATTTTGGAGAATTGGGTAGATGGTGGTTTAACTGGATATAGACTGGATTTATAAGGAAGATATAGTCTATGTTAATGAATTTCATTTTTTTTCTTTTCCAGAGGAATCTAGTTTCATTCTACATGTTAGGCTCAGTTTCACTGGAAGCACATCTTAGGCAAGAATTTTTTTAATTTCTTTAATTGTGTTTTTTCCATTACCATTTAACCCCCTTATCCCTGCCCCTGCTCTGCAATCACCAAACTGTTGTCCTTGTCCATGAGTCCTTTTTTGTTTTTGCTCAATCCCTCCACCACCTAATCTTCCCCACCAAAGACCTTAGGCAAGAATTTGACTGAAAGTCATTATTCATTTTGGGGAAACGAATGTAGAAAATGAGTAAGAGAGAGGGAGGTAAGAAGGCAAGCAAAGGAAACCAGTACCTGTTGATGAAGAGGTTATAACCGTGGAAAATTGAGGCTCATCCTGCTGGGATAAATGGTAGAACACGCCTCTGAATTGTCCCATCTGGGGATGAGGAATCTGAAATATTAATAGACCAAATTCTATCCATGATTCTCTCAAGGACCCTCCCAAGGACATGAATTGTTGGCACTCCTGTGCTCTAGCCAATAATGCTCTGGAAGCAAGAGAAAGCTTTAGGCTTGCTCAATCAGACATCAGAGTATATTGTAAAGCTGAATGCTGACAGGATATTAGTGGATCAGGGCAGTGTCTTGAACTTGCTCTTGAATTTCCTTCTTCGATATTTCAAATTCACTATTTCTCTAAACACATTTTCTCTACCTTGATGATTTTGTCTTTTTCAATTTCTGGCCCATTTCTCAATTTCTTTTTGACATGTTTTGAGTAAATTGGTGATCCATGCATTCTTTGAACTTTGAGTTAAAATGGTACTTTCTGTGACACTCCACATGCATAACTTTACATCTTTTGTATTAGATAATAATTTATTAAATAAAAAGCCATGCATGATTCTATGAAAGTTGCAATTAAAAGCTAAGAAGATGGACTCATAGTCAAGCATACAAAATACAGGTTATAATGAAATAGTGCTAAAAATAATGTTGACTTAAAAATGCTTAAATTTAGCAGCCAGTGCTTTAGTCTTAAACTGGAAACAGAAAGCAAGTTGGGTGCCCTAAGGACCTAAATCCAAAATTGCTCCTTATTTTTATTAGTGACTTCTATAGAAGAAACATTTTATAACATTTGCTGATATTGCCAAGTTAGCAGCAACTGCCGGCACTCTGGAAGGTTGACATATATCTCATACTACATACATCATTGGACATAGACTAGATGCTGCGTAAATACATGGTGATTGATGGATTAAAATTTAGTGCAGTCTTTGTAGATATTCCTCATAGACACTCTGCCGAAACTTTCCACTCTCTGGAAAGTAGAAATCCCATCTTCACCACCCATCCTCACTTCCTCCTTCTTTGAAGATGACTTGATGCCAAACTATTAATTTCAAAGTCATTTGATTTTAGCTCTCTGCATTTTCACTTTTTCCACCAAAGGGATCTCTGCATAAGCCCACCTTTCTTTCTCTCTGAGGCTTACTCCTACTACCATCCCTTCTTCTCCCTCCATCAGTTGTTTTTTCCTACCCTTCTTCTGCATGTTAAGGTTTCTTTCATTGTGGCTTTATCTCCTGGCTGGAAATCTACTCAAGTGTCTCCTAGATTGAACACCTACCTGTTCTCCATCATGTTCTTGGAGTTTCTCAGTGCTTCTCTGGAGAGTAATAACCTTCACTTCCTCCTCCTCATTTATTTGTTAATCTCTCTAGCTTTAGAATAAGCTGCATATAAGAACTCTGGCTTATAATATTTTATATGTAGCTTGTGGCACAGCTCCAGGCACTTCATAGGTGATGACTGAATGCTTATTGAATGAGTGCCAATCAGTGCTTTGCAACTTCTGTTCTTGTCACCCCAATGCTTCTTTAAAATCTCCATTGCCTTATTGGTTCTGCCAGTTCAGAGATTTTCATCTTTATGTCTTTTAAAAAATACCTTTAGAGTTTCTTCCAAAGTTTTCTTCTGTCTTTGGTCCTTTTCCTTTTTTTCCTAAATACTCTCACTTGAGGAGTTTTTCTCTGTTAGGCTTCACTATCACCCCATTACCCAGCCTCAAAGCCTCAGTCACCTGTGAATGCTCCCTTTGCCTTGCTTATCTCAGCTTAATACCTTAGTGCTACTGCTTGTGCAACTTACACTCTCCTAAAAATTTAACGACTTGCTCTTTGTTACTTCCATGCCTTCACTCATGCAGCTTCCACTGAGTGTGGTGCCATTTTGCCCTTTCTCCAAATATCCATATTTCCATTCTCGAGCACAGGAAAGCCTAGTACAATGATTGCCTTCTTCATAAAATCTTTCCAGTGCAAAATCTGTCCAGGCATTCTCCATTCAGAGGCATTTATACCTCATGATATATCATCTGAACTCCCCCACAATATTGTTACTTTACTATTCCCTATATATGGGTTATGTGATTGTGACATTTTACCATACTTCAGCCTATTCCAGCCTCCTCAACAAGCACAGATTCATCATATAGATATATATTAGGAAATAGTAAAAAGGTACTGCACATGGAGGAATTCATTTCTGGAATTATGCCAGACCACCCACCTCTTCCACCTCCTTCTTTCCAATCTATGCTTATTTTATCTTATGTGCTCCTGACACTCTGCTCACTGCTGACTGCCCACTTTTGCAGGCTCACTGGACATGCTTCTCTACTTTCCTTGGGTATGATTCATATTATTCATAAGAATAATGGGCCAAAAATACTTCAAAACCCACCTCAGGATTTTCTAATTTTTTTAATTTCAGATCAGGGTATGATGACCAAATGATGAAGAGACTGAAATCTTGAAATCAGACACCAAATCCTATATGATTTTACTATGTCTATTATAGTTAATACTAATTCTTTAACATAGTGAATACTCAACACTAAAATCTTCATTAATATATTATTTTCTATGCATAGCAAATGGCTGAAGAAATAGAATTTAGCATAGAATTTTTTTTAAGATTTTATTTCTTTATTCTTAGAGAGAGGGGAAGGAAAGGAGAAAGAGAGAGAGAAACATGAGGCAAGATTGGTTGCCTCTCATGTGCCCCCAAATGGGAACCTGGCCAGTAACCCACGCATATGCTCTTTTGTTTTGGGGAATCAAAACAGCAACCTTTCAGTTTGTGAGACAATGCCCAAACCACTGGAGCCACAACAATCAGGGCAGGATAGGGTGTTTTGAAGGACATAAAAAGAGGAACAGTTACACACTTGGTGAATCACATGAGAAAACAACTTCTGTAGAGGGTTCACACAGCTAAGGAAAAGGGACACCTAGAATGTAGTGGGAAGCTGTATAGCCTAGTGAGTAAATTTCAATGTTCTGAATTCAAATGTTTACTCCATAGTCTACTAGTGATCTCTAACTTCTCTGGGCTTCTTTTCCTCAATTGTGAAATGGGATTAATAACAGATCACTGTGTATAAGGTTGATATGGAGGTTAAATGAGATAGTATCTATAGTTGATATAGAAATTAGCAAAATATCTAAGATATATTATTAAGTACTCAATAAATGTTAATTTTAGCAAATGGGCATTGAAAGAGGCATAGAAAATAAGAAAAAGAGTTGCCTTCTTTTTAATTTTATCAGCAGTGGGCTTGTGTGGGGTCTCCTTTGTATCCATAATAAAGTGATAAGTATCACTTAAAATTTATCACTCACCTAATCTGTTACATAAGAGATCTAGGTTCTTTCCATGTGTGTGTCTCCTGTCTAGGTCACTGAAGTCTATTTATTCAGGCAGTGGATGAAAAAAATAGGTTGAGTGTCAGTTGCTTTTGTGGGTCAGGACAACAAGTGGCACTCAGTGCCTCTACTCATATGAGACTGGCCAGAACTCATTACAGGACTGCAGTCAGCTTAGAGAGGAGGCAGCAAGATGTAACATAGATGTGAGCCAACTACAATAAAAAAAGAGAACATGAATGCAAGTGAGCACTTGTGGTTTTAGCCACTGGTACATTTTTACTGACCTGCCCTCAAAAATTAGGGGACCATTTCCAGAGCATGATCATCACAGGAATTGGCAAGCTCATGCATATGCACACAACTGTTCCACATCCTCCATTATGATACCTCCCCTTCTGACCTACTCATGCAGGGCTGCACTGGGGTTAAGGGTGTTGGGGATCAAGGAGAATAGCAACATGGTAGGGGAAGTAGTTTTTTATTTCACTTTAATTAGTTTACAGAGGACTGTAGAAGGCCCTACATATGTATGTACTGGGCTAAGAAATACAAGGAGAAATAGCCAGATCCACCTAAAACAAAGGACTTTGTTCACAAGGCTGAGCACTTACTCGAGTAACAAGTGTTCAGAAGGATACGGGAAACAATGAATGTGTGCTTTCTCACTCAATATTCTCAGGCAGAGCTCCCTGCAAGCAGTTTTGAGCTATTTTCAACCTTTGTTGCCACATGTTTTCAGAACTATCATTTTGTCCCAAAGTGATAAAAAAATTCAACAATAATGTAAACTGTATCATCGTATTTGCATGTCAATATATTTAAAGCTAAATTTTAAATTCAAATTTATGACCCACTTGCCTTGCTTTTTCAATCATGACATCAAGGAAAATGTTTATTTTGAGTGGTTATTATTTTCATACACAGAATAATAATTAACATAAAAAACACTTATGGTCCAGAATATTGTGGTTAGTATTGTATATAAAGGGTGGGGCAAAGGTTTACAGTTGTGAGTATCCAAAACACCAGAGTTTATTCTTGTGTTACTATTTAATAATTATTATATTATTTTCCATAAGAACAATTGTAAACCTACTTTTGCCCTACCCTGTAAAGTATCACACCTTATGTTCACCATTACCCTATGAGGTAGATGTTATGAATATCTCTATTTTAAAGATGATGAAGTAATCCCCTTAGAGATGTTAAGTAATTTGCCTAAGATCACACAGCTAGTAATAGGGTAGTTATTCATTCCAAGGCAGTCTTATTCAAAGTCTGTGCTCTTAACTGATTCAAATATTAGCTCACTCCTCTACTCCAAGATTTAAAATTAATTAAGCACAACAGAGAAGATACAAACATTATCTTCTATGGTTTAAAGAAGATACTTTACACATTCCTTTACTTTTAAACAGACTGTAAAGTTATAATATTTGAGCATACATAAAATATATCAGAAATTATTTTCAAGTAAAAACAACCAAACTCTGTTTGGACTAATTAAAATGTTTATGTCATCCATGTGGGGCATTCTATGAAAAATACACTTAGATTTCTACTTTATTCTAGTAAACAAATTAACATCTGTTATCTCAACTAGGCAAGTTTAGCCAGCCATGATACTTCACAACAAATATGTTCTAAAATATATTTATTGTGGAGACTTTGGAGAGCTAGAGTAAGCAGCTGGCAGTATCTAATAAGACTCTTCTTTCCCCTACCTACATTTGTCAAAAAATTCTCCCCTAAAAAATCATACAGATGAATACAAAAAGAAAATATTAAAATATGGAAAAGTCAGGCAAAACTAAGATCACATACATAAGATCTGTTTTTTCTAGAACTGATTTGAACAGTTCCATTATTTATTTTACCCCATATGCAGCAAGATCATTGGGAGATATAACCTGAATCCTTAAGAAAAGTCAGTCCTTTTTTCAGATCATTGGATTAAGGATAAAGCAATTGTATTGTGAGACACTGAAAGGCCTGACATATGCGTGGTTGAAGTTTTCTTCAGGTGGGCCTGGTTAGATATATGCTGTGTCCTGGTTAACAAACTCTAGAACGTAAGCTAAATGAGGTCAGGGGCTATGGTTCCTTTTGGGAAGGAACACAGAAGATGCAAGGGGCACCAGGAAACTTTTGGGGATGATGGCTATGTTTACTACAGTCTATGTAGTGACTGTTTCCTGGTGCATACATATGTCAAAACTGATTAAATTTTTCCATTTAAATATGGACCATTTGTTGTATGTCATCTGTATCTCAATAAAGCCATTAATTTTTGAAAAATTAGATTTAATTTTGGTGATATCTAAGCAACTTCCAGCAAGAATGACACATGATTTCAACAACTCTTGGGTTTTCCCAGGAGACCTGGGGCAACCCTTTGTACCCAGGCCTCAGGAGAAAAAGTAAACTTCCTCACACCAATATCTAATGAATGATAAATATGGTCCCAGGCATTGAAAATAAAAAGTAAATTAAAGAAATAAAAGATTATACGTTAGAATCTAGAAACAAAGTTCAACTATCTGCAGAATACACAAAACAGATCTAAAACAGAATAACAAAAAAATAATGCAAAAGAATAAGATCATTAATGCTAATATAAACTGGAAAACAGAGATCACAGTCTTGATATCCTATAAAGGTGAATTTACAGACAAAAGTACTAGATAAAAAGGAGATTATTCTCTGGCAGGACAATAGGAGGGAGCTCTGTGGACCTTCTCAGGGATATTGGTAAAAATTACACACACATATATTTATTTATATTATATCTTCATAAATACATTATACAGAGGTGGGAAAAAGCAGGTTTACAGTTGTAATATAAATAAACAATATAATAATAAATAATAATATAAGAACAAACTCATATACTCACAATTATAAACCTACTTTTGCCCACCTGTATATTTTATATATATTTACAAAAATATAAACATTTAAAGCCTGTAAATGTAATGCTCTTGATGGGGGACTCAAATGTTGAAAAAATATTAGTTTCAGGTAATAGCTAATAAGCTTAGTGATCAATGTGTATAAAAAGCTATTGTTTCAGGAACTGAAGGCATGACCCACATTGCCTCCAGAAGCCCATATAAACAGTTCCACCTTTGTGCTGCAGGACTACAAGTGATCAAGATGGTCTCTGAGCCATTGTGCTCCAGGGTGACAGCTCACTGCCCAGGACACAGATGAAAGAATCTGGCAGCTTTTAACTGATTAACTTTAGAGTCTGTTAGGGTACAAACCTGCTGTCTTAGATCACCAGCCATCTGAATAAAGCACCCATAAAGATTCAAACCCTGTTTCTGCTATTGGGTCCAGTAGGTGACAGACAGCATGAATGTCGGCTTTTTCGGTTTCAAGGGCACATGCTTGGGTAGTGGGTTCGGTCCACAGCTGGGGCCCTTACAGAAGACAACCGATCATTTTCTCTCTCAAAATGTTTCTCTCTGTCTCTCTCCCTCTCCACCCCTCTCTAAAAGTAAATAAAATCCTTAAAAAATAAAGTCTGTCAATGTAAAAAGCATTCAAATTGTAAGAATTTTTTAATGAGTTTATTTGAGCCAAACTGACAACAATTGCTGGGAAGCGAAACCTCAATGAGTTGAAAAGATGCTCCGGAAAATGGCAGCTTTGCGCCTTATTTTATACATTACTATCAAAAGAGGAAGTGTAAGTGGGGTACATGAAATTCACTGGTGATAGATTAGGGAGGTTGGAAAAGCCACAGGGGGGAAACCTCTGGGTTTGGGTAAAAGTAAAATAATAGACCCATACTTCTTTTACACAGGTGGATAAAGGATAGTTAAGAGTCAACAGTTAACAAGATAACAATAACAATGAGGGGATTTGTGTTCTTTGTTCTGGTGTGGTTGTTTTGCTGGGAGGAGTCTAGAAAAAGGGAATTTACCTTGACATTCCAAAGGTATGTTACTGTAGATGCAAAAAGACAATATACAAGCTCAATTAAGGTAAAGATTATTGACTTTTGTTCTAGCCTAGGACATGACTACCTGCCATAAGCAGTTTTTAGTTAGAAATGTTAATTTCAGACCATCCTATGTGGTTATTTTAGGTCTGTGACGGCCATCATGCAGGTCTTCCCTGAGCCTGTCAGGTTTAGTAATAGTCCCTTTTCTTCCACAAGTCTCTAAAAGTGGTAAGGGCATATAGCAAGTAAAGAAATGTCTATTCAAGAAAGTCTACCCAAATTTGGTAAGAACGAAACAGGCTTGTAACTAGGACAAGCAGAGTAGGGAAACTAAGACAGGTCATTAAATAAGCAGTTTAAAGCAGCCATCTAGTAAATCCTATCTTCCCTAAACCAAGGACACTTAAGGGCAAATGGTTTACTCCTCTCCCCAAGCAGAGGTAAATAGCTTAAATCACCCTACTCAGGGAGATAGATGGAAGAAATGCAATTAGTGCCATTTGCCAGCCACACCCAGAGACAGATAAAGTTAAGGGAATAAACTTCATTTTGGTGTATCAGCATAAATCTGATGAATATTAAAATTCTCCAGTAAGACCTCCCCTAAACTCCCAGCCTTTAAAGCCCCTCAAAACAAAGGTCCTTTCTGTGCTCTCCTTCTTGGGAACATGCCCACCCCTTTCTTCCCCCACAGACATGCATCGCCTAAACTTTAAGGGTCCCCACGGCACTGGCAATCAGGGGAGCAATGGGCAGTGGCAGCTCATCTGAGGCTAATCCCCTGAACCTGTCCCCAAGGCCCCCTTATTTTCTGACTTCTTAATGAGCCAAGGCAAACCTGCTTAGGCTCTCCCGTTTTTTCCAGTATCCTAAGCCATTCCTTGGTTCACTGTCACCGGTTTTAGTAAACATCCTCTAAAAATCACCAGGACTCATGTTGTGAAATCTTTCCTGTGCAAAATCAAGCACTTACACACTACCTGCCAGCCCTAGGCAGACCCACTCAGGTCCGGGTCTCCTTTGCAGTAAGAACAGGGAGATTCTATTATATTTGAACCAAGACTTTCTCTCTCTCTCTCTCTCTCTCTCTCTCTCTCTCTCTCTCTCTCTCTCTCTCTCTCTCTCTCTCCCTCTCTCTCTCCCTCTCTCTCTCTCTCTCTCTCTCTCTCTCTCCCCTCCCAAATGAGCAAGACAAAAACTTTATTCCAGATAGGTGCGACAAAGAACATACTGTTCCCTCTGCACCCCAGTTTTTAGCTTAGAGAGCTATCTTACTGGAAGGAGCAGGAATTCATTATTTCTCACCCTACCCTAGCTACCGATGTAAAGACTAATTTCTCAGAGAATTTAGCCAAGAAGTGGGGGTCCCTCTTTCCATCAATTCCCACTGGTGAGAAAGAGACCCTACCTGGGGTGTAGCACCTCTGAAAAACTAGGGTCCCTTGCCTCAGCTTGCAAGGCCATGGTTCCATGCCAAGAAAGGCAAGCTGAGATGACCAGAGACTACTGCTTCTTCCTTCTTCCCAGAGTTCAGCTCCTAAAGCAGAGGTGTCATTCAGAGAGAGGTATACCATTGTCCCCATCCCCAGCTCCAGGATCCAGATTCAGATATAGTGCCTCCTTGACAAGGCAGGCTTACAAATAGCTCATAATCTCTTCACAAAGGAGTTGACTTCATTTGCAACAGGGAGGACTAGGTCACTCTAAAAACAGTGGCATTGTGAAAGGTAATTGGAAGGAGATTGGTAGACTCATTGGAGGTAGAGGTTAAACTGTGGGACAGGTTGTTTGCCAGAGATAAGGGATCAAGAGACAGCAGAAAGAATCCTTTCTTGGGTAAGAACAAATATAAAACACTGCTTTGGTAACTATCTTTTCAAAGGAGACTGAATTTGATGGTGTTAAGTTGTAGAACCATTATGTCCTAGTGTTACAGGGTGCAGCCAAGAGAGGGGGTCCCAAATAGGCATTTGAAATGGGGTCCAGAACTTAAGGTGTCTAGGAGATTTTGGGATGTCTCCATCCCCCCCCAACCCCCCCACCCCTGCCCAGGGTGTGGGTTGGGGGAAGGGACAAATGGAGCAGGGCCATTGACAGCTGTTTAGCATAGCAACAGCCTTGCAGCTAAGCTCTGGCATGGTCGTTTGGCATATCTATAACTTTTGACTGGTTGCATAGATATGTTAAGTAGCTGTGATCAGCTCTAACCCAGGGGAATGGAAGTAACTTCCCCACCCAGATGTAACTGGGGGGGGGGCGGGTCCCCTGAGTTACAGTGCCTGCATGGGAGCTCAGAGAGGATTGGCTCCAGGACATGCGGCCACACCTGCCCAGACTCATGATGGCAGCCCAGTAAAGCTGGAAGGATACGAGTTCTGGCATGTGAAGCCAAGTGTGGGAGGAGTCGGAAATGAGGCTGCAGAGGAAGATTGGCCTCGGGGATTTAAAACCCAGATTTGGCAGCCATTGAGGGGGAGAACCATGAGCAGCCCAGAGGAGGAGAACCATGCGCAACCTTGAGGAGAGAACCACGCGTCTTTAGCAGAGTGGAGACTCCCGCATCCCAGAGAGAGGGAACCACGCGGCAGCCCTGGAGGAGAGAACCATGCGGCCTGGCAGAGTGGGGACCCCCACAGCTTTAGAAGGGGGAACCACCACCTGGTTTTAGCAGAGATCCCAGCGACTCAGCTGAGGGTGCCGGGGAACCCAGGGAGGTCTCCCAGTCGAGAGGGAATACTAACTGAGAAGAACCAGAGGACTGCCTGAGCCATGGACTTCTATTTCCTTTCCTGAGATACGGTACTCTGGACTGGGCAAAGTGGGAAGGAAGGAAGGACTGTGTCTGTTTGTGGGTGTTTTAAGGGACTTTGGGATTTTGGTAAAGACATTAGGTCACTACTTTAAGTTAGTATAGCATCAAATAAACATTTCCTTTCCTTTTCACAAATCTCTTGCATTGAGAGATGTCTTTCCTAGGGTGGCGGACATAACAGACCCGGGGCCTTCTTTCAGTAATAGTATATCGTCCCAGGCCCCCCTTGTTGTGTTCTGTAACACTAGGACATTGTAGAAAACAAGCGCCTTAACTGCCGGACACGGTCAGAAAAAGAGAAGGAGAGCTCTGCCAGAATCACTGGCCTCTCAGGGTGGCTGTAGGATTATCTAAGGCTGCAATGCCCCAACCCCCACACACACCCAGGAGCATCATCACAGGCTTTGTTGCTGGTGGAAGTGGGATTCTTTAATGGGATGAAGAGAAAAGCATTTTACTGAACCACACATGGAAGAATGTGGTGTGGCAAGACTTAGTCTGGCGGAAGGTTGCCCCTGTGTCCCATCTCTATCTGTGCCACCATTGTAAAAGCCCAACCATGTCTTCAGCAAGGCCAGAACGAAGTCCAGTGTCCAGACTTTCTGTGCCATATTAAAGCTTATCTGGTCCAGCCTTTCTTACCATCTGGCTAGTTTAGCTTGTGTTCCCAGCTACAATCTGTTGCTGTGCTATTTTATATCCAGGCTCCTGCCTGGAGCCCGCATTTGAAGTCTGTGTAGCCATCAGCTACATGGGAGCTAGTGCCACATGGTTATGGATAAAGAACACTTGAGTGTACAGAGTGAGGATGGGTTGCCTAAAAAGAGAGAACTCTTTGTTCCTTGGATTATATTATCTCGGGTTTGGAAAAGAACGGGAACTTTCTCAAAATAACCAATAAGCTTCCTAAGCTTTCACAGGCTTCTCCTGGGTCCACCCCTGAAGCCAATTGATCCCTCTCCCAAGTTAGCCTGATGGGCCTCTATGGTCAAGCACCTCCCGCTGTGTCAGTTTGACTTCCATTGCATTTGTTCTTACCTTCCCCTGCTCCCCTCAGCGATCTGGTACTAAGAGGAAAAGCAAGAGGTGTTAATCCTTGACAGGGCAATGCTGTAATTCCCCGGAATATGTGAGACTGTAGCTTTCTGGCTAAACCAGAAGGTTTATGCTCCCCAGCTCATCAAGCTCAACAATGTCTGGTTCCCTTTGCTTCCCACCTTATTAATAATTAGCTAATTATCTATGGTAAGAGCTTCACACTGGGTGGGGGAAATAAACTCCACTAAGATAATCCACCCAGTCACTAAACAAATAAATATACAAATAATAATAACAAGCACTGAAAGTAGGTGAAAAGGTGAGGGAGAAGACCTAGAGTGACTAGAATATATTACCCATGTTGACTGTAAACAAAAACATAAGTCGGAAATTTTCCAGCAAAATGAGTTTATTTTGAATCAACAAGGAATCACAACCATGGTGGACCACCTGCAAGTCCACTAGAACAAAGAAAAGGAAGCTGTATTACTGAGGGGAGGAGGCATTTAGGGACAGCTGTTATAAAGGGTTTCCCCTGCTCTGCTTTGTGATAACACAGGGCAGGAGAGCTCCCCTTCTGGCCTCCCTACCTCATATAAATTAAGTTTCTGTTTATTAATTTTTTTGCATCTAAAATATCCATTTTCCAACAAAGTATTGTAAGACATGCAAAGAAACAGAAATGTATGAACCATACATTGGAAAAAGAACAAGTAGCTAAATGTACTTGTGAGAACAACCAGGTATTGGATTTAACAAAGACTTCAGAATACCCATTATAAATATATTCCAAGAACTAAAGGAGCTTTTGATTAAATAGTGTAGAAGAAGGTACATTGACAGTGCTTCATAAAATAGAAAATATCTTTAAAATCAGTGGGCTTTATGAATCTGACAGAACAACCCTAATGAAAGATATTCTTAAAATAAATGTATAAATAGCAAAGGAAAGGATCTCATATTATTTGGTGAATGCCTATATAATCTCAGGTATCTCTTCTTTGCTTTCTCATTTAATCCTCATGAAATAGAAAATTCTTCAAGGAATCAATAATTTAGGAATCAGGAAACTAAAATTTAAAACTCAATGAATAAATGTTGAATGACATTATATCTATGACTTAAAAGTTCATTTCTTCTAAAGTATTTCCTTATATGTGCAGGACTTTTTATACATCTAAAACTCTTCTGACTCATCTTTCTAGAAACTCATGAAAAGTCACCTATCTTGTGATATTCTGAATTCTCTGAGGATACCATCACCTTGACACCTAGAAAGGGTCCCATCATTACCTACCCACATGTCAGTCTCCTCACCTAGAATGTGAGCTGCTGAAAAGGAGAAAAGGTATATTGTTTGCCTTTTCATTCCCAGGACCTAAGTAGTTTGGTCCATAGTAAGAACTCAATAAATGTTTTTGAATGAACAATCAATATATGGATTCTTCCTTTGGGAGATTCCTTTAAGTTAGTAAGCTCTGATTTGAAAATAAAAATTGACTGTCAAGGTAAATATGTAAATAGACATTTCATTAATCATATGATGATGATGGCTCTTGCCTAATTGGCATTACCTGCTCTAGAAAAACAGTTGTTTTACCCAAGGCTTTCGGATGTAGTGATAACAGTGCTGTGATGGAGGGCAGGAGTGTGTGGGCCACTTATGGGAGACTTGGGATGGCAGACCACAGACTTTGTGATGGAAACCACTGAGAATAACTTTAGCTAACTTAAAGTAAAAAATAAAAATGCTATAAAAAATTTGTTAGTTTTTGGAATAAAAAAAGTTCTGCAGAACCAATTTTGGATAATGAACAGTAATCAAAGGGGGGGGGGGGGCTGGGTGACTAGAGACCACAAACAAGGCTACATCCTAGGCTCCTCTTCAGGGACCGTCATTACCCACTGGATATAAAAGTTTAAAGTTGAGTGTGGGTCATGAGCAGTAAAACACGACAGACAAGGCAGAGGTGTCAGCTAGAAGGCCATGGAAGGCATTATTACATTTTCGAAGAACTGGGGTTTAGCTCTTAAATTTTTTTTTAATCAAATTCATTGGGGTGTCATTGGTTAATAAAATTGTATAGGTTTCAAAAATAAAATTCTATAATACATCATCTGTATATTGCATTGTGTGTTTACCACCCAAGTCTTTTTCCATATATTTGACACTATGTATTTGACTCTGTTTACCCTTTTCTACCTCCTCTCATTCCCCTTTCTTTCTGGTAACTACCATACTGTTGTCTGTGTCTATAAG
The DNA here is from genome assembly GCF_004126475.2 of Phyllostomus discolor. NCBI lineage: Eukaryota > Metazoa > Chordata > Mammalia > Chiroptera > Phyllostomidae > Phyllostomus > Phyllostomus discolor. The sequence continues at coordinate 75,921,624 of NC_040911.2, read as the reverse complement.
TTTTTGTTTGTTTGTTTGTCTTTTTTGTTCATTTGTTGCTTTCAGTTTCATATCCCACATATGAGTGAAATCATATGGTTCTTGACTTTTACCATCTCACTCATTTTGCTTAGCATGATATTCTCCAGATCCACTCATGCTGTTGCAAATAACAGTATTTCATCTTTTCTTATGGCCAAGTAGTATCCCGTTGTATATATGTACCACATCTTTTTAATCCAATAATTTATTGAAGAACACTTTGGTTATTTTCATGTCTTGACCACCATGAATAATGTTGCAATAAACATAGGGATATGTATATCTTTATGAATAAATGTTTTTAAAACATTTAGGTAGATACCCAGAAGAGGGATTGTTGGGTCATATGGTAACTCTATTCTTAACTTTTTGAAGAACTTCTACACTATTTTCCATATGGCCATACCAGCTTACATTCTCATCAGCAGTAAATAAGGGTTCCTTTTTCCCCATAACCTCTCCAACAGTTGTTATTACCTGTCTTATTGATAATAACCATTGTAACAGGTGTGACATGGTATCTCATTGTAGTTTTGATTTGCATTTCCCTAATAGATAGTGAAGTTGAGCATATTTTCTTATATCTGTTGGCCATCGGTATGTCTTCTTGGGAGAAGTGTCTGTTCAGGTCCTCTGCCAATTTCTCTTTCTTATTGGAGTATTTGCTTTTTGTTGTTGAGTTGTATGAATCTTTCTTTGAAAAAAACAAACAAACGCCTTGTCTGTCATTTTTTACTATTCATGTTCCTTACTGGAGATGTTATTTGCAAATATCTTCTCCCATTTTGGTGTGTTGATGGTTTCTTTTGCTGTGAAGAAGCTTTTTAGTTGATATAGTCCCATTCATTTATTTTTACTTTTATTTCCCTTGCTATTGAAGTCAAATTCATAAAATCCTAAGACCAAGGTCCATAAGTTTAGTACCTATGTTTTCTCCTATGTAATTTATTGCTTCAGGTCTTATATTTAGATCTTTGATACATTTGGGTCAATTTTTTGTGTATGTGATAACAAAATCTAGTTTGATCTTATTGCATGTGGCTCTCCAATTTTCCCAGCACCATTTATTGAAGAGACTTGTGCTTCTCCATTGTATATTTTTGGCTCCTTTGTTGAAAATAGACTTTAGCTCTTTGAAGGTCCAGAACCTGAGATCATATGCTATACCAAGAGATGATTGAACTCTGACTCAAAACCAATAATCACTTATAAGTGCCAGATTATTAAGATTGACAACATGATAATAATAATAATAACAACCTATAGCTTTAGCTATTTGAATAGAGTTGTATTTTCCTTAACATCAGGCTGGAGCAATCTCTACAGTTTTCAAGGGTCATTATGTTTTGGGAGCAAGTTTCTAGGACTTTATGTACTCAGTTAAAAAATCTTATCTTTGGATGCTTAGAACCATGGTCATTAATATTTTCTACCTGGAAGATTCAGGAAAGGATCTTCAAGCATGTCATATTTAATTTCATTGATGGAAATGAGAAACCTGACAGACCTGGTAAGAGAAGAACTCTGGGGAGAGGATGAAATTTGGGAATATTGGGTGGACAGTGAGGTAAATAGGAAAACATTAAAATATGAACCATAATGTTGTCAGAGAAAGAAGAAAATGTATATTCATGACAGCAGAATAAATATTATGAAAAAAATACTCCAGAAAAAAAGATCTTGAGAATTTAAAAAATTTGAATGCTAATATATAACAGTATACTAGGAAATTAGGAAATTTCCCAGAAAGGCAGAAAAGTGACAAAAGAAATAGAAAGAGGAAAGTCAGCCAATTCCAAGTTATTTTTCTTAGATTTTAGAAATTAATTACTATATTGATTAATTAATTTAGTAATTAATTAATATAGTGGTATTGGTGATGGGATCTCATATATTACTTCAGAAAAACAAACAAACCTGATTTCTTCTTCTCTCTCTTTCTTCCTCCCTCCCTTCCTTCCTTCCTGCCCTCCTTCCTTTCCTCTTCCTTTCCTTCCTTCCCTTGCTTTCTTTCTCATTCTATTTCTCTTTCTCTTCTTCTTTCTCTTTCTTCTCTCTCACTCTTTTTCCTTCTTCTAATTCATTCATTAATTTTTTATTGCAAAGTATTACACATGCATTGTAGAAAAAATTACCACCTTTCTCCATATCATATTATCTATTATCTTACTACCCATAAATAACTGCTGTTAATATGTTGGTTCCTACACACACATACACACACAAATTAGCTCTTGCATGTACTGTTTGGGCATTTTTTTCTGTTTTATGTAAACTTCCCATTATCTTTTTTCCCAGGATGCAAGTCTTATATATTTTCTCACTCCTTGCACATCCTTCAATTTCTCTCTTTAGTTTAGGCATTAAAGCTGCCTGTAAGAGATTTATAGCAATCACATGGTGAACCAGTATGGCTGATCCCACACTTTCTTGACCTGGGGGGCAATCAGCAGTGTTTGTAAAGAGAGTATTGTCTAAATGAGGCCCATGTGAGAATGGAAAGATCATGTTATTAAAGGTTATTAAATGTCAGGTCCCTGCCTACCCTACTATTTCACACTGCCCCCTTACATGTTATTCTATGACCTACATGCACTTGCAGCCTCTTTTACAGACCCCATCTCCTGTCCCCCTGCCCATCAAATGTGACTTTCCACCAAAGCCCCATGCTCCCTTTCTGGTGATATGGAGTGGTGACAGGAGGAATCTTGGCTGCCCACCAGGGACCATTTTTCTGAGCCCCACTTGCACCTGAGTGTGACCATGTAATTAATCTCCTTACAGGAATGTGAGCAGAAGTTCTGAACATCATGTTTTAAGAAGAAGGAGGGATTTCTACACACACTCTTTTCCCTTCTACCATCTGGAGGCCACAACCTCTGAGGCCAAAAAAATGATGGCTCCAATGAAATGACAGGTGCCTTGGTCCACCCCCACTCTTGACTTTAGACACTTAGACACAAATTTCTACTGTGGTGGGCCACATTCCCAGGGGTATGCATTTAATTTCCTTGTATTAATTTGAAACCATAATTTAACTTTTATTTTAATATAATGTTTATTTAGCTTAGAAATGATCAAGGCTGCATTTGGATTGAGCAGTGGGCAAAAGTAAAATGGGAGAAGCTTTGGATTTAGATGTCAACTTATTTTTATTAAGAAACTACAATACAGCAGAAAAATTTTATATGCTCACATGTTATTTTATTCTTTGGCTTCCTTGCTTCTCCCCTTTCACAGTCCACCCCCCTCCCACTCATCCTCCCCTGATTTCATGGATTTAAGTCTTTATTCTGTATTAAGTTCATATGAAAGAGAATTAACACATTGATATGGTATTTTAGATGAGGTTGGAGGCTCTCTACACCTTTAAAATTATATCTCAAATTTTCTAAACTAATGGTTTATAAATTTTAGTGTACATAAAAATCACCAAGGGGTCTACAACACAAGTTGCTGAGCTCCACTCCTGGAGATTCTGGTTCGATAGATCTAGGGCAAGGCTAGGAAGCCTGTATTTCTAACAAGTTCCCAGGTGATACTAATGCCTCTGGTTTAGGGACTGCACTTTGGGAATCTCTGCTCCACATGTATAGTACATGAATAAACCCAGTGCAGTCCAAACAGCACACAGTCCAAATCCTCTGAGTCCTGGTAGGTGGGAGTGTGCTTTAGTTACTGATCCTTCAAGATAAAGATTCTTACTGTCTCTTGTTAAATCTTCTTTGTATTAAGGTTTTGTGAGAAGCAGTTACCAGACACTCTCTTAAACTTGTTTGCATATTTGCTTCAGTCTAATGGATATACTATGATTCTCCCTTTTAAAATGACTTTTGAAACATTTGTTTGAACATGTATATGTATACATGTTCTCTCTCTAACTTATTGAGGAAATTCATCATTTTCACTTCCCTGGAGTAATGTCAGATATTGTCAGACATTCCTTCCCCTTTCAGTCTTCCTGATGTGGGGAAAGGAGAGGAGAAATCTGGGTAGGGCAGGCAATTGTTTCCTCACCAAACAGATGTCAATCAATCTGAAAATGGCTTAACTCTTTGAGTTTTGACTTAAGAAGCTGAAGTTTTCCCTCCTTTAACCACCACCATGTTCCACAATAGGCACAAGGCCGTATCAAAATGCCATTTTGGGGGAAATTGATGTTCGCCATGGCATAAAGGCCTTTACTATGAATTTCATAAAGCACAGTGGGCAGGGCCACAAAACTTGTTTTGACTGAGAAGGGAGAAGTAGCAAAGCTGAGTTAAGTGGATGAAGGATGGTTGAGAAACAACACTGCAAATTCAAATGGGGTTGAAACAAAACAGTGTGGTATACTCATGAAAAGACCTCATATGCCACTGAGAAACTCCTAAGAACCAGGAGAACCAAGTTCCAGGCCCTTTTAACACTACCCACTTGGCTTTGGGAAAGTCAGTGTCTCTCAAGTACTATGTTTCTCCTTAATCCAGCATTCAACATGCTCTGGATAGTTTCCAACTTCACCCAGGAATGAATTCAGCATTTTGCTTAGAATGGTGCTGAGGAAAGACAATGGGTCTAGGATTCCCAGGAAGATGTTTCTAATCTTCACTCTGCCTCCAAAGCTGTGTACACACAGGCATGTCATTTGACCCCACGAGACCTCCTGCTTCTCACCTATGAAACACCAAAACTAGACTACAGGGTCCCAGAACCCCTCATTAGCTCAAAGATTCTATGGCTGCAACTATTCTATTCATAGAAGAGATGTATACTTATCTACTTAAAACATTTTGAATATCAGTAGTCTATGGTTATCAGCCTGAGGAAATAGGAGAGGCAGAGAGTGAACAACAATGGTGAACCCAATGCCACTTACTAAGTTTCAGAAAAAAAATCCACCCCCAAACAGGAATACAAGTTATTATTAATTTCTCTGCCTGCCTGAAGAGGAAAAAAGCATATTAAGTACAGCAGTATACGATCTATCTATCTATCTATCTATCTATCTATCTATTTTGCATACTTTTCTATACATCCAAAACAACTTTGTACCAGAGTCTAAAGATGTTGAAGAATGTGGATAGTTCTCATAAATTTACCAGCATCAATAGCAAATATAGAAATAGATATCTAATTGTTGTTAGGTATTTAGTTCAGACAAAGGCTTGTTATTACCTATAAATGTATTTATGTCATTACATATTTCTATTAGCCCATCTATACTGGATGATATCATGTGCTTTCCACTATTTCACATGTAATTCACTCAAAGCAACCAACTTTGAGAGGGTATTTCAATCCTCATATTCTAGATAGGGATACTGAGGCCCTGAGAGGCAATGGGTTTAAATCTCACACCCAGGTGTCACCATAAGTGGTATAAAATAGTATGCATGTTAGAGTCATAGAATTAAGAGATGGACAGACTTAAAAGATCACACCTAAAGTTAAATATCCAGCTGGTGGTAGGGAAGGATAGGAACTCAGGGTTCCTCACTCCTAGTCATGTAAATATACTCTACGTGAGATGTTATTAACACCAGCTCCCTGCAGTTCCAAATGAATGTTGGATGTTTGTGCTCCAACCCATTGCTTTGCTCACAAGGGTTGGAAAGGCTTCAGGTACAGAACTTCAACAGAGTGAACCAGTCTCACTTAATTGTGGCTGAGCAGGAATACACAGGATGCTACAGGACAGTACGAACTTCTCTTAGGTTCCCCCTAAGGCAATATCCAGTAAAGCCCTTGGAGGTTCTCTCTGTCTCCCTTGGTCTCCCTCCCTCCATCCCTTTCACACCTTCCTCCGCTAGAGTTCTAGTTTCATTCCCGGATTTACTGATACATCTGCTTGTCCTAGATATTTACTTTCTTCAGCAGAGATCATCTTAACACAAATATCTCTCTTACGATTACCTCATAACACAACTCTGTTGTGTGTTTATGACAGAAGGCCTGTTCCCTATCAGGGATGCGAGTGTGGAGAAAAAAATAGAGAAGGAAGAAAAATTGTCTGCACGTTCATCTATGCATTTTGAGGAAAGCAGGGTTCAAAGAATTTTCTTGTTGCCTCACTTAATAGTGATATTTAAATGCAATCAATTCTTGAATTAAGTGTGCAGAAGCCATTTTACTGATTCAATGGTCATGAGTTGTGTCTAAATAAATCTGCTTCCTTTGAGCACAGGCAGTCATAATACCCCCCATCACATGGGGAACCAGACTTGGTCAAGGACTTCCTAGTTCTGTCTTCAATTATGGCACATGTTTTCTTGTTAGCTGATTAAATTGTGACTCTATGTTTAATACATTAAAAGTCCAATTCAACTTTTAATTAATTAATTGCTACTTGTTCTTGGCAATTGCAAACATACAAGGATTGACCTGCACAGTAATATTGTATTAGCCAGCTCTGTTTCACTGCAGAACATCTCGCCCACTCCCAGACTACCTGGAATTAGACCCAGGGCTGGGAGGGACTAGGTGAGGTATGTGAGGCACCTAGGCTATAAGATTTAAGATGGTCACCTACAGGGTCTGAGATTTTTATCTCTATCACTGAGATCCCTGAACTACTATAGCTTCCCAATTGTTCAAAGGAATAAAGGCCTGAAACTGTATGTGGTTTCTAACAGCTCTGAGTTTCTCTCATTTTCACACCTCAAGAGTTCTCAGTCAAGTTGTTTATCTGATAGACTCTATTTTTTTCAGTCCATAGCATGTACTATTTTTTTGTCTCTGAAGTTCACTGGTGGTTTAACTTGCTCAAAATGATTAAAAATGTGCACACATGAAATAAATGAAAAGGTAGAAGGCCACACAATGATTTTCCTTTTTGGTTTCTAGAAAAGTGCAAGTGTTTTAGGGCCTCTCTTTCATTTAATTCAATGCTTAGCGCTACCCACCATGAATGTGTAAATGAAAGGGGAGGAGAGAGACATTTACTGATGAATTTCAGTAAATATGTGTCATTTGTTATTAATGATAAACTTACTAGTATTTTCCCTCTTTATACTCACTGGGTGCTCAAGGTGGGATTTAGCATAATACCTGGTTCTTGACATGCTGTCACTAATCTGTACACAGCCCTCTTTTATTCATTCATCTATTCCTTATCACTTACTTTCAAATGAATATTCTTGGATCTTCCATTCAACTCAAGAACTGGAAATTAACAAACATTTGCATCTACCTGTGTGTTGCCTCCTTCTTCTATCTTCCCCCTCCTGCAACATTGCCTTTATCCTGAATTCTGTGTTGATAATTTATATAAATCGTAAACACTAATAAAAATAGATACATGTTTAAGCAACATATTATTTGGTTTAATTGTTCTTAGACTTTTTCAGGATACCATGTTCTGTATAGTATTCTGAGAATTTTTTCATTTAATATTGAGTCTCTAAGAATCAACCATGAAATTGCTGTATAGTATTCTTTTGGGTCACTTACTTCTATTTATGCCTTCTTTCTCTTTAGGTATTTGGAGATTCTCCCCCAGTCCTGCCATATTTCTTTTTATTACCAATAATGTTATTGTGAACTTTTATATAAGAGATGTATGTGTTCAAATTTTTCCCTACTATATTATAATTTTTCCTTTTTAACTAATAACCACCTTTGAAGAGATACTTTGAGACTACCTCAAAATTCTCTTTCTCCTCCACCAATTGATTTTATTATCCACTGGCAGATTCTGCCTACAACATTCATTACTGTGGTGTTTGCCTAATGGTGAGTTCCAATTTCTCTGATTTCCTCTATACTTATTAATTATATTAACACATTTAGTAATATTATAGAAGAAACTTTGTATATTAATAATATATTAATCAATAGTATTAATATCATTTTTAATCATGATTACATTATAAAGAAAAGCTGTCTCTGCTCCTCCATTATATATTTAATTATTTATTTATATTAGCATGAACTCATGGGTATTTGTTTTGTTTTATGCATTTTCAGGCAATACCTTCATATCAGCAAGCACAGGCTTTGGTCATTGCTTGCTCATTCAGGTGGCTCCTGTGCCCTTCTTACATGACCCTTTCTTTTCCAAGCCGTTCCTTATTTTCTGGTGTTACAAGGTATTCCAAGGACTGAGGCTTTCTCCTCAGGACCTATGTATTTTCCCTGTCTTGGCCTTGAAATTAACTACTGTTACAAGAAACCTGATTCTGTTTATTAGAGAAAGGCCTTTAGAAACCAACATCTGGGCACTATGTGTCCTCATTGCTACTAGGTTGTCACTGCTTCTAGGTCTTTTCAGTGGGCAGAACTATTATGTATGTGTAACATATGTATATAACATGAATGAAGTGTTTGCTTCATGTCCAAATCTAACCCATTCTTTAAATGTCAGGTTTTCTTTGTTCCATGAAATCAACCTGACACTCCAAGCTAGAAGAAATATTTTACTTTTCTGAAAGGGCATCACAAATTTGTATCACAAATTCCTTTTTCCCATGGATTATGTTAATTTGCATTCCTACATTATAGTTGATGTAAGTATATAGAGCTAAACAGTAAGTGCTGTAAAATAAGGACCTATTTTTAATTTTGTTACATAGCACTTTTTATAGGCTTTGCATATAGCATCAATATTAGAGCGATATTTTCTGTGAAGTTACACATTTTGAAACAGAGGATTATTTTATTTGTGAAAGTGAATTAATTCCAAGAAAAATTTTAGATCTCATTACGAAAGGCTATTTAGGAAGAAACAAAATTAATAAAGCATGTAGAACAGTGTTTACAACATTGTAGGTATAAAATCTTGTGAATTCCTTCTCTTGTCCCTTACAAAACTTCTTTCTCATAGGAAGGATTTAATGATCTATGTTAATGAATCCATTCTAAGGAAACAGCTTGCTTCTTATTCCCTTATTTTAAATATGTCTTAGTAAGTAAAAGCACCATTAGAAATACATAAAAAAATAAACTCAGGACAGAATTTGTTAAAAATTATAACATTTATTTTATATATGATATCTGTTTTACTTTAATTATGAGAAATTACCAACCTTGGCCTTTCCTTTCTCCTATTGAGGCTCTATATTTTTATAATACTGATTAAGTTAGACTCTTGCAGGGGTATCCAACCTTCGGCCCAGGATGGCTATGAATGTGGCCCAACACAAAACCATAAATTTACTTAAAACTGTTTTTTTTGCTGATCAGTTTTCGTTAATGTTTGTCTATTTAATGTGTGGCCCAAGACAACTGTTCTTCCAGTACGGCCCAGAGATGCTGAAAAGTTGGACATCCCTGCAAGTTTAAAGGATGTTTGATAAACCTTTTGATTTTGTTTCTCTTTTTGCACATACTATTCAGGAAGCCCAGCTGGCCACATTCATATATCATCTCATCAGATTCTTTTGAGATGTGTTTGTGTATGTGTGTGTAGAAAAAAAAACCATCGTAGGTTCTAAATGTCTCTTTTGTCTATCACTGAACTGGCAAACTATGTCATGTAGGTCATATTTCATCCCTAGGCCAACCAGAGATTCATTCAGTATCCAGTCAAACTTCTTTTTCACTTTGTGATTCTGATCTTAAACCCTGGCACTAGACCATTTGTTATTGTTGATGCTAAGGTTAATAAAAATCATGGCTTTAAGAATTGCCAGGAAATGATCAGTTTGTCTTCTCCACTTGCCTCTACTTCTCAAAAATGGGATTATTTGACTCTACTGATAGTCTTTTAGAACAAATCTTGACCTCAGGCATGGGAGATTTAAAATATTCACAACTCCCTGGTCCTTAACATCAAATGCTTCCTGTTCTTGAATGGTACTGGGTCTCTCCAATTTTTTTTTCTACCATAGGTTTCTAATTTCCACCTGAGTTCTGCTATTGAAACTCGTGTTGTTCCCTTCATACAAACTGCCTGATATTCAAGTCTCTCCAGGACCTGGGAATCTGCCTTTCTCATATAAGTCAACTTCCCAGGGTCTGGAGACTACTCCCCAGGAATCTCCTCAACTCCTCAACAGCTGATTAAATTTCTCAGAACTACCAGAAACATTGTGTAAAACACAAAATGTGTTCAGACTCTAGGAGATGGTCTTTCAATTCAACTCAACAAAGATTTCTTCAGCAACTTCAGGGCCAGGAGCTGTACTAGAACCTGAAGATATGAAGGTGAATGAGACATAAGAATGTTCTCAAGGAGTTCCTAGTCTCATTGAAGAGACCAAACTGTAAATACACCACAACAGAATATGTTAAGGACTAGACATATATGTATAGTTAGTGAGAGAAGCAGCTCTGAAAATGGAATACTCAGTCACCTGGGAGGAAAACATGGAGATGACAAAGCTCCCATGTACAGTGGCTACATAAGCATCACATCTGGATTTTGTCCTTTGGAAAATAGATGGTAGATGGCATTATTTGCCCCAATTTTACCTTTCTCTGTATATGTGTGTGTGTGTGTGTGCATACACACACAGGGAAAAATATATACATAAATACATTTTTACATGACCTGTAACATTCTTTAACTCTCAGAAACTAGGAAACAGTGCCAGCAGGGGTGTGGGATGGATTATGCATTGGAGCTTGTGCTTTTGTGCTACTACTATTTCCAAAAAGAGATGCTCAGGTCAGTTTGCTAGTCCCAGGAAAGGACTGAAGGACATGTGGAATGAAGTTGCTCCAGCTAAGCTACCTCAGCTGAATGAGCCTAGAGCAGCACCCCTACTGACACACAGATGCATTAAAAAGCCCATCTGAGATCAGTGCAACTCCAACCTCAAAAACTATAAAAATTAATTACTGTTTTGTTGAGCCCCTTAGTTTCTGGTGGTTTATTTATTATGCAGCAACAGCCAGCCACAAAGGAATCATTGAAACTGTTGAACAGTTTAGCAGATGTATATTTTATTTTATTTTTTATCCTCACCTGTGGACATTTTCTCTTTGGTGTTTTAGAAAGAGAGGAAGGGGTTGGGGAGTGGGAATTGAGAGACAGAGAAAAGTATCGATGTGAGAGAGAAACATTGATCTGTTGCTTCTCATACCAACTGAGCCACACTGGCCAGGTCTATGTGATGTATATTTTAGAAAGATCACTCTAGAAACCAATTTGACGGTAAACTGGAGCAGGAAGAGATTAGAGGTGGACAGATAAGCCAAGAGATCACAATATTTAGTTGAGAGAATATAAAGACTTGAACTACAGTGACCATGAAAAAAATGGATTCAAGTGTGATATGGATGTAGGTCATGGGGATTTATTGGCTATAGATGGAGAAGGAGAGAATGGTGTTGAGGATGGCTTGTAGATTTTTGGGTTAGATTACTGAAAGAACAGATTGATGAGTGAAAAATATAGGAGTTTCAGCAGGTTTCTTAGGGGAAACCTTGTGCAGGTTTCAGCAAAAAAATTGCATGCCAGTAACCATTCCCTTCTTAGCAGAGATATCCAGAAATAATGAATTCAATCAAAGTTTCCACGTAAATGTAGTAATGATCTGAAGAAAAGACCACCTGGTAAACACACTAATGGTGTTTGTTGATTGGTAAGGCGATACCAGGGAGTTCTTACCCATATTTGTTTTTCATGGATTATGCCTCATCTCCCTTTTCACTTACTGTACACAAAACTGGAATTTATGGATTTATAGGTCATGGATAGCTGAATAATCAAAAGCTGTACTGCAAACTGTAACTGATCAGGTATAAGATGGGCTTCCTTAAAATGGAAATGGATATATGTGTGAGTAGTGTTTCCACATACATTGTCAAAAAGAATCTTCTGTTAAATAAGGGAGAAGAAAATGGTCATTTGGGAATCTGTGTCTCACAGTCTCAGATATACCAAGAAATGAATGTTTCACTTGTGACTTATGACTTCCTGCTTTCTTTGAATTATTATAAAGTTTTGGTTTTAGGTCTGTTCTCTGACTGTGTAAGTCTCCCTTGACAATTCAGTGCTTTGAGCTCTCAAAATGAGGGGTGGTTGCTGGGGCAGGGACAAGAAGTGGTGCTGAACAGCATGTGGACAACACTAATGAAGCAAGCAGAAGCCACCAGTGAGGACCTGGCACTTCTCCTATTTATAATTAATGAGTGTCTTTCAGAAAACAGGCTCTTCTAAGGGGGTGTATGTAACCTACCTGTGCTGGAAGCTGACTTACTTAAGATAAAAGACTTTATTTAACGATGATATGAGGATTATGTGGATGGAGTGAGAGTCTGAAGTTGCCAGAGGGAGATGGTGCTGTTCACAGAAAAAGTAAGGGATATTAGGGAGATAAACAATAACTGTTCTTAATGAAATTCTTTTAGGTTGGCATGGTTTTAATACTCCTACAGGAGTAGGAGTTTAATATCAAGTCTTTATTCTGGAATCAGTTGACATGTCCCATGCATTCACTATTTTGCTCATTTTAATGGGTTTATGCTTTATTTCTCCTCAAATATGAACTTCTTCGGAGTAGGAGTGTGTTGTATATCAGTGATTTGCAAACAGATCATAGAAATTATCAGGGGATCCTGAAGAAATGCAGATTCTGACTCGGGAGTGGAGTAAGCCTGAGAATTTGCACTTCCAACAACCTATCCAGTGAGGCTGAGACTGCTGGTCCATGAACCACATGAGTAACACTGGTCTAGCTCAAGATAGAGCATTTATCAGAGTAAGAGTCTCTCACAGCTGTTTATTATGTCTTCTTAATTATAGGAATTATTCCCATGGCTGCCTTCCATAAAGAAATTCCCCATTTGTGTGAAGCTCCCTCACCATCTCTTTTTTCTTTTTTCCAGACAGTGGAATAAATCATAGAGAAACCCATGTAGCAAAACACTTTCCTCCCTACCTACTGCAAAGTGGCTGCTAGCTGGCTTGAAATGAAGATGTGACTTCCATCCATGGCAATATATTAATTAATTGTCTTCAGTAAACTAAATTATAGTAGCCCCTATCCCACCCCTGCCTCTTATCTACAGTTTCACCTTCCACAGTTTCAATTACCTGCAGTCAACCGAGGTCTAAAAATATAAAATAGAAATTCCAGAAATCAACAATTCATAAGTTTTAAATTTTAAATTGTTCTGAGTATCAGAAGAAATCTCTGGCTGACCCATTGCCTCCTGCTCAGGATGTAAATCTCCCTTTGCCCAGCTTCTTCATGCTGTAGATGCTACTGACCCATTAGTTACCTATTAGCCATCTCAGTTATCAGAATGACTGTTGTCATATTGCAGTGCTTGTGTTCAAGTAACCCTTACTTTAGTTAATAATTCCCCAAAGCATAAGAGTGGTAATATTGGCAATTCAGATATTCAAAGAGAAGCCATAAAGTGTATGTCTGTATAGAAAAAAAACATAATATATATAGCATTCGGTACTATTCTTGGTTTTAGGCATCCACTGGGGGTCATGGAGCTATCCCCCGCAGATAACAGGGACTGCTGTACAAGCATAAAAAGGGTTTTTGGAAAAATGTTTTTAAGAAATTTCAGGGCACCTAATTTCTCTTCCTTTTATACCCCACCTACTTCACAGGGCCCAGCAAAAATCCTCCCCAACCCTGTGCTTCCCACTCATATCTGTAAAACTCATCTGCCCTACTGATTTAAAGATATCACCCTCTACTGAATTTCACTATCATTTACATATTTCTCATGCTTGACTTGTCTGCCCTAGAAAATGCTAAACCCTTGGAGGTCAGTGATGGTAATCATAGCAATAACAACTATATCAAATATTTACTACTTGTCAGGCATTGTACACAGGCTTTATATGCATTATTTCATATAATACTCTTGACAATTCTATTATACCTGTCTTACAGATGAGAAAACAGAGGCTTAAAGAGGATAAAGAATTTATCTGAAACCTGTCAAAGACTACAAGTTACTACCCAATATCTATTCTCCTTTTCTTCTCTTGCTGTACAATCAAAATTCCATTTAAGGCAGCAATGCCGTTTCATTAAAAAAAAGAAAATTGCCTTTCCCAGCCTCACTTGAGCTAAGTATGCATGTGATAGGGCATAACCAATGAAAAGTAAGCATAAGTGTAGTACAGAACTTGAGGATGCATGAAGAGAGTTGGGACACTAGGAGGGAGGAAGCATTTTTTGAGATAAGCACTTGTCACCCTTCTGACCGTCTTCCTTGTTTGGGCCTTGATGATCCTTCAATGCCTTTAAGCTGTGGCAGCCATCTTGGACCACAAGGTGAACTTGGGGATGGAAGCATGGAGGAGCCAAAAACTAGGAAGAGCCTGGGTCCCTGGTCACCTTGAAATGGCACTTTCAGCACCTGAGAGAGCAATTAACGTACACTCTTTCAGCCATTTTAGATTTCCTCCCACCTTCGCCCTGGCCTTACCCTAAGTGAAGCACATCGCACTAGGTGATGTGATTGCTGCAGTTTCGCACTAAGCAATTTCATATTTTCTTCCTACCTTCAGTGTCTAATCACATGACATGTACATCATATGTCCTGCTCAGTTTGGCAGCAAGAATAAACTTTTTAATGAGAAGGAAAGAAAAACTGTGTATTTCATGTATCAAAATAACCTTTCCCAGGATTGCTTATAGATCCAGCAGATAAAATGCAGAATACATCAGCACTGCTCTAAATATTTAGAAAATGTGGTAAAGATATTTCTTGAATATTGGAAATGCTTTTCAAAATCTTTATTTTATTTATTGGTGTTCCTGCACTCTGCCTTTTTCTCATTTTCTCAATTCATGCATTGCAGTTGCCATTGTCATTTGTGCATTTATCTGACAAACATTCGTTAAACACCTATTGTATACAAGGAACCAGTTAGTTGCTGGGGACAGAAGAGTGAACAAAATAGACAGCACTGTGGTATCTCTATTCTTGCGGGGGGTGGCATAGGGTATGGAGATAGGACAAATAATAAAGAAACAAACAAGCCATGTAGTGATATGTTTAACGAAGAAAATGAAAATGCAATGGGGAGACAGTGTCACCAGGATTGGGGTTGTTATCTAAAACAGGGAAGAAAGCCAATCAAGAAACTTTTGTTTCCCACCTAGGGCTGTCAATATGTTTTTAGTTTGGGAATAAACATGTTCTTGGGACAAACATTGATACATTTCTGAAAAGGTTCTTCATTATTCCTGACAACTTGAAAAACTCTCTGTGAACTTAGCCTGAATGTTTGGTGTCCAAATGGACAACAACTAGTTTGCTTTTCTGTTATTTTTCTTCTGCTGAGAATATGATGTCACTCTTTCCTCTAATGGGACTGTACCTTATTAAACTGTCTGGGAGAACAGAATGTGAATAAGGGTGTACTGACTGAGTGTGAATGTCATTGTGAGGGGCCCCCAGATGTGTAAGTATATCTAAGAATGGAACTGCAACAGACAAGATGATCCTAATATTTATTCAGTCAAAAGATTGATATTCCTCCCTGGTCAGTGTGGTCAGTTGGTTGGAGCATCATCCTGTGAACTGAAAGGTCAAGGGAGGTTCATTCCCAGGCAGGGCAAATGCCTGGGTTGTGTTTCTGCCCCCAGCCAGGGGCATGTGTGAGGGGCAACCAATCGATGTTTCTTTCTCACAAAGATGTTTCTCTTCCTCCCTCCCTCTCTCCTTTTCCCTCTCTCTAAAATCAGTAGGCATGTCCTTGGGTAAGGATTAAAAAAATGTGATATTCCTAAATACCCAACCATCATCCTTTTCAGTCTCCTTAAAATGCAGACTTGCTCCCTATGCTATGTGGTCTGAGAATGAGGTAGAGGTAAGAAGGGAATTAGGGAATTTGAAAATAGCAGAAAGAAAGATCATGAGGCAGCTACTAAAGTTTTTGCACAGGGCAGAAAGACTTCTCAAGGTTTAAGGGCATGATGGTGCAGGCTCTTCCATTTTGATTTTATTTTCCTGATCTGCTGAATAAATGAGAATCTAGATAATCTGTAGGGGCCAATTGTTTTCTAGAGATCAGTAGTCCAGATTTAATAGTCCTTGGCTCTGCCAGGACTGAAATCTATCTGCTATCACAAACCAACAGAAACCCACCTCCCTGCCAGTTATCGTTCATGGGAAGGCCTTCAGCAGCCTATAATGAGTGTAATATTTATCATTAGAATTAAAGTTAATAACTTCTCCCTAATGTTGAAATGTACATATATCTGGGACAGTATACAATTGTCTCTAAAGAGAACTGCAAATTGAATTTCAAACTTAATTGTGGTATATAAGTTATAAAATGCTACTACTATATCATTGTATGCTGATCTAGTTTTGCAAAAACTAGATGTGATTGCACAGTTAGAAGCTGATATTTTCTATTCTCTGTTAATGAGACAACTATTTACAAAAGTTTTATGGGTCTTTGTGTTTTATGTTGGTCAGAATTCCCTGGAAGCAGAGCCTGAGAAGGGGGTTCGGGAATATGTGATTAATGGAGAAAGAGTTCTCAGGAGAAAAGGTGTGGGGAACCAGGTTAGAACAAAGGGAAAAAGCAAGCAAGGACATGATCTCACCTGGAATCTGGCCTCAGTCAGATCCCACAGGGAGTTCTGGAGCATGAGTTGTATCATTCTCACCTGGTCTTGCGTACCCTTCTGTGTGTCAGTTGCTGGCTGTAGAAAGTCCTTCTCCCCCAGAAGGAAGGTTTAACCTGCAATAGAAGGCAGCTTCCACTGCCTGATAGTAACTCTATGCAGCTATGAGCCATTAGCAACCAATATTTAGAGAAGCTGGGTTATGGGTGCATTGGCCCATGGGGATACCAGCCTGTTAGAGGTGAACCAAAAGTATCTACCAAGTTCCCCTTCCTCTTCTTCACCCAGGAAAATGTCTTGTTTGCCTTCTTTTGTATTCTCTCACAATTCTCTCTTCATTTTTTTTTAGTACTCAAGGTCTTCTTTGTTCAACTCCTGAAAGATTTGAATGATTGCATTATTACTCAAGTAATGGACCTAATCAGTGAATGAGTAGTAGTTTATCAGGAGAAAATAAATCTCTGAGTTTTGTGAGCAAAACACAATAATGCAAAGATAGTGTCCTGGACCCTCTTGAAGTAGTACAACAGACAACAAGGATTTTTCTACATCTACATTTTTTTTTGCTTTTATTGGCTATGCTATAAATACCTTAGAGCAAGAACAGTCAAGTTTGTTTTTCTGTACCTAGGGGAAAGCAGACATTCAATAAATGGTAATGAACAACTGAGTGAATGGATGAGTAGTGGAAGTGAGTATTAAGATAAAAAACTTTACTGTTAGAATTCTAAAATTCAAATATTTGAAAGTTTATAGGGGCTGAGACAGTAATGTAAATGAGTAAACTGTGGTCAATTGGAAAACCTATATAATATCCTACAGGGACAGCAACTAATCAGACAGTGGAAATTGGTTGGGAATGTTGGCCTAGATGTTTCAATTTTTTTTCAAGAAAATATATACATTTCTTAATTTCTAAATGTTGACAACTAATAAAAAAAATACCAAACAACTAACACCATTAGAACCAAACAATATATTTATTAACTGAACTTCACTTGGGAGCCTTTGGTTCTTATCCCCCATCATGAAACATTTCCTGAAGAACTAGAGAGTGACACTCTCTGTCATCTCCTACTAATCCAAAGTAGCTCCACCAAAAGCACCTTTTGTTGTTTCCCTATGAAACTGTGGTTTGAGTCTTTTCCTGTTCCAGAGACAGCTTCTTATTCTACCTTCTTTATCGTTGTCTATACTTAAATGCTATTGTTCCTTAATCTTCTTGTCTTCTCACCCAGTGTTTGGAGTTCCTAACCACTCTTATAGAAACCTTGAAGAGGTCCTTGGCTATGCTTGAAAGGGGGAATCAGTGAACACCTATAACATTCTTTGCAAACGTGTGCGTATATGTTTATGTGTGTTTTTATGTGGAGGTGTTTATAATTTTTATTAGATTCTATAAGTAGTGCCTTCTTGTCATGGGCTATTTCATTCACTTTTTAGCATTCTGCACTTGCTCGTATCTTACAGTTAGGTCATAACATGGTCCTCTTCCCCACTGCCTTCAAAATGAAATGCAGATTTTTTAGATTAGCGTACTGGATCCCTTATCATCGCTTCCAACCCCTGTAGCCCATGATCCATAACTGTCGACTATTCACAGTCTCAAGTTCCCTCGTGCTTCCAGGTCACCAATGCTTCTCATTACCTCTCATCACCCCGCGCATGGATGGCTCATGTTTATCCCTGGGTTGATTCCCCCCGGAGCAGACTCTAAGAAAGGACTCCAGTGTTTTATTTTACGTGAGACTTGATGAAGTTGGTGAACAAGGAAAAGTGAGGGAGAGAATGGGAAGAATCTAGTCAAAGGTATATTATTAAGTCAGTTACCACTGTGGGCAATCAGAGAAATCAATCCCATTGAGGAACTCTTAAGAGACAGTATAGAGCTACTTCAGAGTTATCTCACCTGTAAAGCAAAGAAAGCTGGAGAATTTATCCACCAATGCCTGGAAGTCATGGATTGAAAGCTGCTCTTGTGGGGGCTTCCCACATCAACTGGGTATAGTGCAAGGCCAGAAAAAAAGCCCTCAGGTGCTGAGTCTTACATGTTGTCAGTAAGTTGCCCATAGCATACAAGTGAGTGGTGAGGGAAGATGGGTGGGATAATGTCAGTTTTGCTATAAAATCCCAAATGTACAGATAACTCTATAAACATAGCCAAAGAAAACTACTCCAAAGGTCTATCACTTGAGTTCTGTAACTGTTCCTTGTTCTTTCCTAGTGATCTGGGATGACTTAGATTATTAACATTAGCTATTATACATAACTGAGAGAATATTTATTAGTCGATGCCATGGGGTTGGCAACCAGGGTGTGGCAATGAAAACAACAGGCATCCAATCACCAATTACAGGTGTGATGACTATCACACAACTACAGCAAGTTGACTACTTGTCTGCCTCCAAGTCTAAATGATACCTTTTGTGTCCTAGTTCTCAGACATTATTTATTATCTGGCACAGAGTGGGCATTCAGTAAATATGTTTACCAATGTGAATAAATGAAGTATATCCCTCAGGCTTATTTGGAGCCCTTTATTTGAAATTGTGAGACCATGGATCAGTTCCAAGTTGAACTGAACATTTAGACTCTATCTGGGAAATCACTGCCTGCTTTGAAACATGTCACCGTGACTGGGTGGGGGTGGGGCATCTGAGTGATGTAGTGATGCCCGCCTAGCTGTCACCCAGAAAGAACACTCTGTACCACTCCAAATAGCAAGTCCTTTTTCAGTAAACTGAAAGCAGGCTAACTTTGTAGCCAGAATCACTGCAAGTGATCAGTTGTAATTAAACCCAGGCCTAAGAAGCAGCTTCTTAATCTTTGATGTAATTCCCACTGTGAACTTTCAAGGCTATCTACCCTCATGAGCCCCAAACCAGAGCAGAATGAATCATTTCCTGACTTTTTGTTGAAGTCAAGTGCTGTATAATTTATAGAGCATTTTATCTTGACAGAACTGAATTTCCCCCCCCTCCTTTATTTCTATTATTGACACTATTACAGATGTCCCCATTTTCCTCCCCTTTGCCTGCCTCCACCTGTCCCAGCCCCCCTTCCCTCAGGCCATCACCACACTGCTGTTTTTATCTGTGAGTTATGCATGTATGTCCTTTGGTTAATCCCTTCATCTTCTTTCATCAGTTCCCCTTTCCCCCTCCCCTCTGACAGCTGTCAGTCTGTTCCATGTGTCCATGCCTCTGTTTCGGTTTGTCAGTTTATTTTGTTCATTAGACTCCACATGTAAGTGAGATCATATGGTATTTGTCTTTGCCTGACTGTCTTAATTCACTTAGCATAATAATCTCTAGGTCCATCTATGCTGTTGCAAAAGGTAAGATTTCCTTCTTTTTTTTTTGTTAAGAAAAAATGCAGCTTAATAAATCTAAAGACTATTTTCTCATTCAAGGATGGAAGTTTCTACATGTGTGTCTAGAAGACTTGTTACGAGTCATTTAAAAGCATTAAGAGGAAAGGACATTTGAATTATTCCTCAGAAATAACTGTAGTCTTTCCATTGACTACTTATTTCTGTGGAAAGGCCTTGATATGCAAATGACCTTATTTCCCTAAACAGTGTTGTGATCCAGTGAGCCACCTGTTGGTCATTGCTGACAACTGCACCATAATTAAGACATTTTCTTTCGTGCTGGGATATACTGTAGAGCAATGGTTATTAAACTCTGATGTGTCTCAGAATCACCTGAAAAACCAATAAAGAACACACATGACCAGATTTCTTTTTTTAGATTTATTTATTTTGAGAGAGAGGGGAAGGGAGGGAGAAATCGAGGGAGAGAAACATCAATTGGCTGCCTCTTGCATGCCCCCAGCTGGGGACCTGGCCAACAACCCAGACAAATGCCCTGACCGGCAATTGCAACTGTGACCTTTCAGTTCTTGGGCCAGTGCTCAGTCCACTGAGCCAGAGCAGCCAGGGCAACCATATTTCTTGAAGTAGGAAAAGGAGCCTGGGTCTTTGTATTTTACCAAATTGAATTTTTACCAAAGTTTGAGAATTAGTGCTGTAGATTATACACACCAATTTTTCTTAAAAATTTGGAACAATTATTTCATGCAGGATACCTATGAAAAAGGTTTTTAAATTTACATTACCCTAAAATTTAATAAAAATAAATAATAGAAGTCAAAGCATACATAGTAGTAACAAATGGAAACAACTTTAATAATAGTCTAGTGAAGAAGTAACATTTCATTTTGTTTGAATATCTCTTCTAGTCCATCTTTTCTTTTTGGGTTAATTAATTAATTAATTTTAAATAATTTTATTTACAAGGCATTTATTTTATTTTTAAAACATCGTAAGTCATTTAAAATCACATGATCTAAATAATTAAAAATAAACTAGTCAGGTCATAATATAAAAGGAGACTGCAGCTCAAAAGATAATTTCCTTAGGTAGCAAACTTTAAAAAATTAAATACAAGCCTCAATATAAAGTGACTTTGTTCAAATATGGACAATTTCAGGCCAGCATTCATTGAAAAACATTTCTGCAAAAGTAATGAACATTACTACTTCAAAGCCACCAGAATCATTAAAATAAAAAACATTGGCCACACTAAGTGTTGGTGGAATGTAGAGCTATGGAACTCTCATACATTGCTGTTTGGGGTGTAAAATCGCACAATCAACTTCAAAGTTTTCTTTTATTAAGTTCAAACTTATGGTTATGATATAGCCCTCCTGGCAGGAAATGCACCCAAGAGAAATGAAAACAGAGCTCCACAAAAGGACTTGTCCAAAAATCTTTATAGAACTTTATAACAGCCAATCCTGAAAATAACTTGAATATCCATTGATGTAAAAAGGGAGAAAGTAATTCTGATGTATTCAAATAATGAAATAAGAAATACTCAGGAATACAAAAGAATAAACTTGGGAGACACGACAATATGGATAAATCTCACAGCCATTATGCTGAGCAAAAAGAGACACAGCTGAGGACATAGGGTGTGATTTCATTTCTATGAAAGTCAAGAACAGGCAGAACTAATATGTGGTGATAGAGACCAGGACAGAGATTGCCTTCTGGGCTGACTGAGAGAGGACATAAGAGAACTTTCTAAGATGCTCCAAATGTTCTTTTTGGTTCTATTTTGTCAGAACTTATCAAATTTTGCACTTAAGGGCTATGCATTACTTTTGTCCATAAATTCTACCTCAATAAAAGTGGAAAATAAAGGATTGAAATCAAGTGAAATATTTAAATAGTCCATTTATTGTCTTACACTGAAAGCCTGGGGGAAGTCTCTGCTTTGTCCTTTTTTCTGAGCTGTGTGTTTGTGTGTGTGTGTGCACACATGTGCATATGGAAGAGGTACAAACACACCTCAGGCTGAAAAAGATCTTGCAAATGCTGGAGGTAAAAAGTCACTGGATTTGGTGTGGGGGTAAAGACAGAAATGTTTATCTGAGATCAAATAATATGATCTTTCTTGAATCAAGATGTCTGGATATTTTAAAACTTGGGTGCCCAAGTCTATCCTCACAGAGTCAGAAGGCAAGTTTATTTTTGTTAAAAGCTACAGTCATTTACTTAGGTCTGGAAAGAAACACACAGCAAAAACCAGAGGTGAAAAGAAGAGTGAAAACCAGTTGATTTTCCCAGGCTTCAGGTAGAGGTCCAAATGGACCAGCGGGTAGTGGACATCCTCCTGTTGGTGAGAGAATGCTGGGAAGGCGGGGACGGTAGGAGGAGAGATGGCAGCTTTGGCACCAGAATTAAAGGCATGAACTATCATCATCCAAGTGGCTTCTTGAGTTTTTGAATGAAGCTTCATCAGAATCCATCCTGAAGCAGTTACTACTCCTTTGACAAATCAGAGGACTCCCTAAGACCAGGTGGAGGCCCATGGCCTGGACTTGTTCATTTCTGGACAAATCACTCAAGAAAAAAGAAAGACATTGAAGATGAAAATGTCATCGGCTGAGATGAGAGATAATATGTTGCCAGTTTCAGTGGATTGGTAGAAAGAACCATCCTGGCTAACTGTGGTGGTTCTCCACCCCAGTTGTGTTGGAATCACCTGAGCTGCTTAAAAAAGTAGCAATGCCTGAGCTCCACATACAGAGGTTCTGACTGAATAACTCTAAAAGGTGTCAAAGCAATTCTAATATGAAGTGGTTCTTAAAGTGTGGTCTTTGAACCAGTGGCATCATCATAACGAGAAAACTGTTAAAATGCAAATTTTCCAGCTTCACCTGGGTCTACTGAATCAAAAACTCAGTGATGGGGTCGGCCAAGTTTGTTTCAACAAGCCTGCTAGGTGATTCTAACATACAATGTAATTTGTCCACTGATTTAGAAAATTTCTTTTGGGCTCTTTCAGGATTGAGTCTTTCTGGGTTTGGTTTTAGAGCCTCTGGTTTTTGAAGTATTTCTCTTTTTTGTATGTGAGTAGGGGGACCCCCCAAAACTGGAATTTATTTATTAAAAATTGTGTATTTATTCTTACATGTTTAAACTTCAGTCATCTTGAAAGTACTCTTCATTTGATGCAGTACACCTATCAAGACTTTTTTTTTCCACTGCCCAAACAGTTTTTGAACTTGTCAGTTTTGATGCCTTTTAGTGCTTCTGACATTTTTGGTTTCACCTTTTCCACATCAGCAAAACATTTCTCTTTGAGGAATTTTTCCATCCAGGAAAACAAACTAACTAACTAACAAAATGTCGCTTGGGGTGAGATCAGGTAAGTAGGGAGGATGGGGCATGCCATTTTTGGTTAAAAACTGCTGAACACTCAGCGCAAGGTGGTCAGGTGTGCTTGTAAATCACCCATCATGAAATGTGCAAACTCATTGAAGGAGTCTTCAAAAAAAAATATTCACTGACACTGAACACAGCCTCTCACAACAACACCAGCTGGTACACTGATACAGACAGGTTCCTAGAATACTCACCTAGCAGGGGAAGCCTGTGCTACAAGGGACCTGCCCTCCAGAAGATAATTCTTGGTTTTATGGGGTCCCCCCTTGTAGTGGTATTAATTTTGATCTTAAGCAGTGATGGGCTTTCTTATCATGAATTGCATATGAATATTTCTATTTTCTGGAATTTTCTCCCCCTCTCCAGTTCTTGAATTCTCTGCCTGTTAAATATTCAACTCTTTTGCAGCTGACTACTCTTGCTGTTTCTTTCCCCATTTTTTCTCTCCCTGAATCAGCTTCTTTTACAGAGCTGTGTCTTTATGTGCTTTCAGGATCCCTGCATTGTGCTGCAAGGTTTTACATTCATTTTCAACAGAGCTTTGCTGAACATAGGGAACAAATCTCGTGTTCTTTATTTGTTCTTCCATCTCATGCCTGGTTGACACCTCATCACTCAGTTTGGGTGGGAAATGGCCTCAATCTTTTCCAGCTATTGTTAACAAAGATTATATCCAGGAGATATGTATCATCTGTCATTCCTGATTTATTTTATCTTCTCACTCTGTTGATTTGCCAGTTATTTCAGCTGCCTAATGTAATTATTCAAAACTTCAAATTCCTTTTATTTTATCTTTTTTGTAAACAAGAGTTCCCCTGAGGTCTTTCTGAGTTTTGTAATAAACTGCAACTGGAGTGGTTCTCTCAGCTTCTCTGCTTCCCGAGGTAGCTGCTCTGTGCTCACCTCAGGTCTTGATTTTTATCTCTTGAAACTTGCTAGAGATCAGACTTCATCTTTTGGCCGAGTTTAGTTTTATTAGGCTCTTGTCACTTTGAAAGTTTTGTGGAATTCCTTGAAAATATTTGTATTTTTTCTGTAGACCTCTGCCTTCCAACACCTTGTTTGATTTTGTTTCCTTTTTCTGTTTGTTTTTGTGTTTTGTACTTCCTAAGTTTCCCCAAATAAGTACACTTTGTACCAGCACTTCACTTATTATTTGATTTATTTTTTTAAAGATTCAGGTTGGAACCTTTACCTACTCTCTTGCTCAGAGAGTGTTTACTTTGTATATTGATTTTTGACCCCCTCAAAAAAGTCTTTGTTGCTTTCATTTTCTGTTCATATTAGACAACTCTTATTTAATTTACAGTATTTTCAGAGCTTTATAAATCTGTTGTATTGTCACTTATCATTATCTCTCCATGGAAAGAACACTTGTCTGAAGAAATTGGCCACTGAACAATTTGTCAGTAAAAGTATTATTTGTTACTGACTCATGAGGCCCTTCATGTAAAGCAGGCCTGGCCCACAGCTTCCAGGGAATGTAACTTGTAGCATCTCAGAATCTGTTGTTTCAGGCCTACCTTGATGGAGAGAACCACATTCCCCACACCTGAAGTACACCAAGGCTTTTCTGGATTTGTTGTCTTAGTTCACAAAGAATCAAGTAGTCTCTTCCAATAGGTCTGAATGACCTTTTAAGTACTCTTAGCTTGATATCTGCATTTTAGAGAGCAGTGGTTTTCAACTGGTGTGTGCCATAAGAGCTTTTAAAGCATGCAATAGCTGACTATTTAGTCAGAAGCACTCACCTCTTTTCCCTGAAGCTGTCAAATAAAAAAATGACAACAGGCAACACAACAATAGCTGTCCAGTGTGAATGAATCAAAATTACACCTATTTTTGTCAGACTGGCAAAAAATATATACTATATTTTTTGATGTGCCACAAAGTTTTAGTATAATTAATCTATGTATGCCACGAGATGACAAAGGTTGAAAATCGCTGCTCCTAGAAGTCTCTTATTTTCTTCTCCTGGGCAATTATCTAAGCATTTAATTCACTTGAATCTTTAATCCAGGGGCCTTTTGAGTTCTATTTCTTATTCTTCAGTGACTGTAAAAGAATTTTCTTCTAGACTAGGGGTTGGCAAACTACATCCTGTGTACCTACTACCTATTTTCTGTAAATAAGTTTTTATTGGAATGCAGCTTTGCCCATTTGTTTATGTATTGTATCTGACTGCTTTCATGCTGTAAGGACAGAGCTGAGCAGTTGTGATAGAGACCATATGGCCTGCAAGCCAAAAAATTTTACTATCTGGCCCTCTACATATTCTCGCTCCAGGGTTAATCAACAGCATATGCAACTCTTTGCTCCAGCAAAGAGGGTTGGTTCCTGATCTTGCTAGGTCATTGTCTGGTTTCCAGTATGCTCCCTTGGACTTGGTCTCATGGACCTCATCTTGAGGTCTTCAGTGGCTTTTCCTTTCCTTTCCTTGTTTCATCTGTGGGCTATTTCAATAGGATCTCCACTGAGGGATGGTTTATTCTGCCCTTCTTCCCACCTAAATTATATTTTTCTCCCCTCCCCTCCAACCCACCAAAGAATCAAAGTCTCATAGCCCTATGAATTCAAGCACAGTACCAGTTGACAATGCTGGCACGAAATCTCACTCTCTCTTCCTCCCCTCCCTCCCCCTTATCCTTCATATTTAGTTTAATTAAATTGTTAAGAAATTTTCCACCACCAAACAACCCGAGGCTCCCAAGGGCTTGTAACACATACACAATTCTTTTGTTTTTGAAATTTTAAACTACAGTCAGGGTTGCTGAAACCCTGCAGGACTTTTCCCCTGGACGTTAATATTCTGAACTGATGAGTGGAACAGTGTTTCAGTTGGGAAATGTCTGATCCCATTCTGCCTAATTTAGTAACTGCCCCAGCAGTAAGAATTGTAACACTAATATCAGATAACTTAGAGGGCTTGGAATCAAGGATGGGAGGAAGGGTGGAAATGGAGAAGACTTGGGGTGAGGTTGGGGGCCCCAGAACAGGCTACTGGGGCAGGGATCTAGGGAAGAAGTTGTATCCTCTCAAGCATTAGCAAAGGGATTTTTACAAAGTTTGCAGGACTGTCTAGCACAGGGGTGTCAAACTCACTTTCACCGGGGGTCACATCAGCCTTGAGGTTGCCTTCCAAGGGCCAAGTGTAATTTTAGGTCTGTATAAATGTAACTACTCCTTAACTAAGGGCAAGGAGCTCAGCACTGCCTCCAGGTAGAAACAAGGTGCTGGGCTGGATAAAACAATGTGGAGGGCTGAATTCATCCTGTGGGCCTTGTGTTTGCCACCTGTGGTCTAGCCAGTCCCTTTCATTTGCATGAGAAAATGGAAGCCACTTGAGTCAAAGCATAATGAGATCAGTCCTAAGAAATTTCAGCCACAAATCCCTCTTTGAGCTCTTTTCCCTTTAGGTCCATCCCACCGGCCCTGCGCCTAGGCCCTGCTTTTAGGGCTACAGTCAAGAGTCATTCTTCTTTCATGTGCTGTGAGATAATTGGAAAGCTAGATGAAGTTGTATAACACTACAGGTTTGTAAATGGTCAAGAAGACTCTAGGAGTTCATTCTATTGAATAAATTTTAAAGTTTTCACAGCTAGCTTGTAATGATTATCACATATTTCTAGAAGTATTCTTTGTCAAATTAGGGCAAATTTGTCTACATCTAGTTGACTAGTAGCTGCGTGTGTGAGAGAGACAGGAGGAGGAATGGGTATTATATTTTATAAAAATTTATTATCTATTGAGGAGGTGATTTTTCACTTTTAATCTAAAAATTAAGATATATACCAAGTATGATAATTTTAAAGCATTCTTGTATTAATAGGTGCAAATAGATGGATGAATATATATAGAGCCTAGCACAAATAATGCCCCTTTTTATTACAAAATCTTTTATTACAAAATCATAAGTATGTAATTCTATAATGTGACACTATCACATTCAAGCATACCATATGACATTTTAGGTGAAATGTTCAAATTAAAACTATAAATTTATAGTTTATTTGATGTGGCCACCGGCCTGCAGTGACCTCGGAATGCTGAGGATGGCTCGTTGAAAGACGAGAAAAACATACAGAGGGACAACCGAGTCCTGTGGGAAAATAGGGATGAAACAGCCACCCTCTCTAGTGGAGAGCACCCCGAGTCCCTGCCTTAGTGCTTTTATTAAGAATACAGACACGGTTTGTGGATTCCAGTCTGGCAGGGAAGATCAAAAGGAATAGTTAGTTTTCAAAAGGTCTGACAGAACTCCCACTGGGATTCTGGGCAGTTTGGGGTTTTATCACTGTAGGACCTAAAAGACTAGTCTCATTTCCTGCCCATGCCTTCATATTCTAATTCAATAGCATCCTCCAGCAAGCAGATCTCACAGGATCTTGCATATTCTATGTCCCAGGCCTAATTACCCCGGGGGTCCGCCGACTCTGGTCTGGGCTGCACCACCCCTCTTATTTCCACAGGCCTGAGCCAACAGAGGAGACAAAGGCAGCCAGGAGACTTGGAATTCTCACAGCTTAGAACAAGGACTCGGGCTTTGACAAAGCCGAGGGGGCAGGGGTTGATGTCCATCACCCCTTCATTTCCACAACCCTGAGTCTCTTCCCTGAGGCCTCCTTGTGATCATGCCTGCCTTAGGCAATTCCCTCCATGGGAAATCTTACCTGTCATTGGCTAACTGATCAAGCATAGGAGGCCAGGCACAGAACAGGCAGCATTCATGCCAGGGAAATAAGTTTTGTCTCCTTAGTGGTTCCTGGTTCAGAGGTCTCTCACTCAGCCTAAGTCATGGGGGGTTACAGCTTCCTGAGACCAGGCAGGGCATGCCCCAACATTTATTTATATTATTACCCTACCAACCACACTCACACAGGTGTTACTTCTGCAGGACCCTGTATATTGACAAAAGTAAACATTAAAACAATGGAATTTTAATCACTGAGTATAGAATTAGTGATAAGATTGTAGAATAAGACAGTCTTATTCTATATTGAAGCCATAACAGTCATGAATATGTATTTGTGGATTATCAGCCTTAAGACAGACAAATAAGCAATATAAAGAAAAATTCATAAGACCACATATTTAATGAGAGATTTAACTAAATTCTACTAGTCTGGGATGCATTAACAGGCCAAAATTAAACCATGAAATACAACAATTGAATGATAAGTAGTATTAAGTGGATAAATAATTATTTCCAATGTCAATGAAAATTTAATAGAGAGAAGTATCCAACAAGAAGCAGATTTATTACACAAACACATGATATATGCTTATCATGTGTTCATCCATTTTACTGAGCTTTCTCAGTAAGTCTATTAGTGTTTTTCACTGAGTTTCTTATTTGTTGCAGATGTGAAATCACATCATTTGAAAATTCACATCAGTTATATGAATTTTTAATTTTGAGTACTTGTAACTGTTTTTCTTTTGTAGCGGCTGAGTGCTTTGTATGGCACTTTTTGATCAGTGTTAAGTAATGGAAGGTACAATGTCTCAGAAAAGATGTGAGTGTGCTGTTTAATAAGGGGAATTAGATATACTGTCCTAGAAAATGGGTGGAAGGAGGAAGAAAGAGGGGCAATTGTGAGAGACACGGTGCAGTGTGCAGCATTTGGGAGGAAGTAATGCACAAACACTGACATATTCCCTGTAAAGAGGGTATATTTAGAGATTTGGATAGACAATGTGTTAATACTGTAAGAGCCCTGAGAGGAGAAACTTCCTCCTGTGATTATTTTATACTTAAAATACTGTTTGCATTAGGTGAAAACCAAAAAAAAAAAAATGAAAGCTTAACCCATGTAATTATTAATTTCCCACAATTTGCAGCTTTTAATGCACATTTTGCTCTGTAGATGGAAAAAGATAACCCAAGAAGGCACTGATGCAAAAAGTAAAGTGCAAAAGTCCCAAAACATCAAAATATAATATATACTAGGCTTATAATTTAGCATATTACACAACTGGTTCAAATTATCTGCTCCCTCCTAAATCTACTTCCTTTCCAAGGTGACTTTGCCAGCCCTCCTACCAGGAGATTTCCCCACCCAGTGACTCCAAGCTGGCCTTGGGATTGTCTTTGTCCAATAGAATGAAACAAAAGTGATACTGTGCCAGTTCTGAGCATGGGTCTCAGGATGTTTCTTCTCTTCCATTCTCACTCTTAGATTCTGGCTACCTCCAGGAGAACAAGTCTGAACCAGCCTGCAAAAGGAAGAGAGACCAAAAGAGCTGAATTTTCCAGATTAAAGCAATCCTAGATCAGTCAGCCTCAAGCCATCCTACCAAGGGCCTGGGTGCTCATGAAGCAGCCCAATCCAGGTCATCAGAACCACCTAGCCAATCTGAAGATTTATTAGAAATAATAGAGTTGTTTTAAGCTACTAGATTTTAGATAGTTGTTGCTTAGCCATAGTTAACTGATCCAATGGTCTCTTAGGAAAATCCATTAGTGGTTGAGTTGGTATGCTGGGCCAGCCCAGATTTGTCACATGTGAACACTTGGTGCTCACATCCCTTCTCCCTTTCTTTGACCCTTTCCATAACCAAATGGTAGTTCCTCAGTAACTCTTCGGAAACCTGAGTCTCCAGTCTGATCTCTCCAGTTTTTCACTTCAGTGTTTGGCCTTAATTCATGTTCCAGTGTTAGTGACTAACAGAAGATTAAAGTATTTTTCTTCTTAAGGAATCTCTGCATTTTAACTGATCTCACAGATGTTTAATTTTTAAGTGGCTGTATTAGTTCACTAGGACAGCTGTACTAATGTATCCAAGGCAGGGTGACTTAAAAAATAGAAATTTGTTTTTCCCTAGTTCTGGAAGCTGAAAGTTTGAGATTGCAGTCTGTGGGATTGGTTTCTTCTGATGCCTCTCTCCTTGGCCTGTAGAGGGCCGTCTTCATCTGTGTCTTCACAGGGTCTTCCCTTGGTGCCTGCCTGTATCCAAGTTTCCTTTTTTTATGACACCACTCCTATTGGATTAGGACCCACTTTGTGACTGCATTTTAGCTTAGTTACCTTTTTAAAGACCCTATGTCCAGATGCAGTCATATTCTGAGGTACCAGGAGATAGGACTTTAATGTATGAATTTTAGGGGGACACAATTTAACCTGTAACAGTGGCTTCAGTGAATGTTTGGTAAAAGATGGGCAGAGAAGAAAGCTTCCAAAGCTCTGAAAGGCCACAGGCCAGTAAGAAGAAAGGAGATAGGTTCGACACCATTAGTTTTAAACACCATTACTCAGCACAATGCTGAGCTTATTACCATATTTCATTTGCTCCTCATAGCAACCTTAGTAGGTAGTTCCTATTATTTTTACTGTAATAACTTTTTCCAAGTTGCACAGTGATATAAATGGCAGAGCTGGGTTAAGATCCAGCTCTGGTTTAAGTAACTCTAAAGTCCATAATTTGTTCTCTAGCAAATATAGACAGGAATTGGGCTCCAAACAGAGCCAAGTCATTAGAAAATACTTCAGGCATATAACCAGGAGCAAAACCACAGGACTTGATGAGCTCAGTAAATAGTAAATAAATTCAAATGGGAAGCAAGATCAGAGTATAATTTTCAAAAACTTCAAAGACACTACTTTCTCACAAATACATATGGAACATGTGTCAGTTAATAGCAGAACCCCATTAATGGCAGAAATAGGATGATAAGTCTGGTTAAAAGGAGAGTTCAAAAGGTTGAAGCACATATTGTCAGTGAAAAAACTATTGAAATAAGATTGTTAATTAAATAAAAAACTGGTTAATGTAGTATAGCACAAGAAAACAGTTTTATTGCCCTGTGATACAGGATAGAACTGATTTGCAGCTTATCAGTGTTTTAGAAGTTAACATTTAAACTTGGAGAAGCTGGGCCGAATCGATAGCCCTATAAATAGTAAATCAAACAAAGGTCCCTTATACTAGAGATGTTCTGTCCAATGTGGTGACTAAGTTGAATGTGGCTATTTAAACTTAAGTTAGTTGAACTTATATAAAATTAAAATTATGTTTCTTAGTTGCATTAGACACATTTCAAATGCTCAGTAGACACAGGAGACTGGTGGCTATCACATCGACCAGCTCAGATACAGATCATTTCCAAACAGCACGGAAAGTTCACATTGGACTGCACTTCTCTAACCCAGCAGGTAAACTTCAGACAGGTTTGTTAAAGAATACTCTAGTCTGGCATGACACAAAAAGGCAAAACTTTGCATAATTTTCTTACTAGTAGGAGCCATGAATTGTAGGAACTGCAGTTTTATTGGAAGAGCCATGAAAACCAAGATGAAAGGTTAGCTGTTCTGGCAGTGAGAACAACAAAGGTTTTTTTCTGAGATATTTCTATCTGTACTTCTAACACAGCTTATCCCACTTTCGAAGTGCCCTTACCACCTGGTGGCTGGGATGCTATGTGTCCCTGATACTGCTCAGGCATGAACCTGTTTCCCTAGAAGTAGAATCCCTAGACAATGGCCTTGACTTGCTTTGCTGCCAAATCTCAAACTAAATTTGAAGAACTATTGATCCCCTTCCAAATTTTAAGTTGAATCCAATGATGTAATAACACTGTTACCTCATAGTTTAAGTATATCCAAAGGAATCTAACTACACATGGCATTTTGAAATTTAGGATCATTCAGTATAAAGAGGAAATTTCCCAATGAGAGTCAGTAATTTTTCATTATATTTTTTACTGTATGAAATCAAATTTTTATTATGGTTTTCCTACAGAATTTTATCATAAAGTAATTTGTTTTATATTTGAAAGTTTTTATTGTTCATTCTACATTTTTCTAAGCTTCAAAAATATGTATAATGAATTCAAAATTTTTGACCATAAAGGTTAATATATTAAAAATATACTGAAATAACACTACAATTATTGGTAATTTATAATTAATAAAAATTATAAATCTATTACAAAATTTGATAAGCATTAACACAAAAATAAAGGTTTTTGCAATTATATCTCTAAATGACATAAATGAGACTTTTTTCCAATTCAAATATTTGTGAATATTTATGAAAAACATACATTTTTTAATTGCTACAAGGACATAAATCTAATCATGGATTCTATTTCTATTCTTTTTTGCATATATAATAACAGTGAAATCTTGTTCTCATAAAAAGTACACAAGATCAAAGGAAATTTAGTTATAGCCATAGCATTCAATTATTTGAACTTTCCAGATATATCCCAAAACACCTGGTAACCCATCATAAAACGCTTTTAATGATTCCATAAGCAGTGGACCTGACAAAGCCCTCCTTCAATTTGCTGAGCACTCAAAAACCTCCAGACTTGCAAAAGCATTTGTATCCCAATCACTAAAGTTGTTCAATATCTCAATTTCTGGGAGGAATAGCAAAAAAGGATTTACCAAGAATAATCAAGTAGGCTTTTCAACTACAGATATACACTGAAAAGTATTAGAAAATCAAAACATTAATTTCTAATGCCTTCTGAATAAAATATTTTTCTAAAATGCCTGAAGATATTACATGCCTTAAATACATTTTTCTTTCCTTATCAAAAGTTAGAGCTACAGAGCAATTCATGAAAAAGATCCTTGAGTGACTTAATGGGCAAAGCTGGGCCTTATTTTTATTTTAATTTTCCCTGTAACTTTATTTTTTAAATTATATTTTATTGATTATGCTATCATGGTTGTCCCAGTTTTTCCCTCTTTGTCCCCCTCCATGTGCATCCCCCATTCCCTCAGGCAATCCTTACACCATTGTTCATGTCCAAGGGTCATGCATATGTAAGTTCTATGGCTACTCTGTTTCCTATACTGTACTTTATATCCCCATGGGTATCTTTAACTACAAATTTGTACTTCTTAATCCCTTCACTTCTTCACCCATTTCCCCACAACCCCTTCCCACCTGGAAACCATTAAAAAGCTATCTGTATCCATGATACTTTCTCTGTTCTTCTTGTTTGTTTAGTTTGTTTTTTAGATTCAATTGTTGACAGATATGTATTTTTTTGCCATTTTATTGCTCATAGTTTTGATCTTCTTTTTCTTAAATAAGTCCCTTTAACATTTCATGTAATAATGGTTTGGTAATGATGAACTTCTTTAGTTTGTTTGTTTTTTGTTGTTTTGTTTGTTTGTTTGTTTTGTCTGGGAAGCTCTTTATCTGCCCTTTGACTCTAAATGATAGCTTTGCTTGATGAATAATCTTAGCTGTAGATCCTGTCCCTGCTTTTCATGACTTTGAATATTTCTTGCCTATCCCTTCTAGCCTGCAAAGTTTCCTTTGAGAAAGCAGCTGATAGACTTATGGGAACTCCCCTGTAGGCAATTCTCTTTCTGCTTTTAAGATATGCTCTCTCTCTTTTTAAAAAATTTTATTTTAATTGTTGTTCCAGTACGGTTTTCTCTTTATCTATAACCTTTGGCATTTTAATTATAATGTGTATTGGAGTAGGCCTCTTTGCTTCCATCTTTGTTTGGGACTCTCTATACTTCTTGGACTTCCATATCTATTTCCTTCACCAAATTAGAGAAGTTTTCTTTCATTCTTTTTTCAAACCGATTTCCAATTTCTTGCTCTTTCTCTTTTCCTTCTGGCACCCCAATGATGCAAATGTTGGACTGATTGAAGTTGTCCCAGAGGATCCTAACACTATCCTTAGTTTTTGGATCTTTTTTTCTGCTTGTTCTGATTGGTTGTTTTTTGCTTCCTTATGTTCCAAATCACAGATTTGATTCTTGACTTAATCCACTCTACTGTTGTTTCCCTGTAAATTGCTCTTTATTTCAGTTAGTGTATCCTTTATTTCTGATTGGATCCTTTTTATGCTGTTAAGGTCCTCACAAAGTTCCTTGACCATCCTTATAACCAGTGTTTTGAACTCTCCATCTGATATATTGTTTATTTCCATTTTGTTTAGTTCTTTTTCTTGAGTTTTGATCTGTTCTTTCATTTTTGCCATGTTTTTTGTCTGTTCATTTTGGCAGCCTCTGTGTGTTTGTTTCTGTGTATTAGATAGAGCTGCTATGACTTCCTGTCTTGGTAGGATGACCTAGTACAGTATGTGTCCTGTAGGGTCCAATGAAATGGCCTCTCCTATCACCCAAGCTGGGTACTTGAGGTGAGCCCTTCACATGAGCTGAGTACACCCTCATATTGTAGTTGAGCCTTGATTGCTGTTAGCAGGTTAATGGGAGGGATTTATCCAGGCCAGTCAGCTGCAAGGACTAGCTGTGACCACTGACCACCAACCTCTGCCCTCCATGGAGAATCAACAGTTCAGGGGCAGGATAGTGGTGTTCTAACATGGTGTGTAGTTGTCCACTGGGTGCATAGAGTCTGTGGTTTTCCAGGTGGTGCAGGCCAATGTCAGCTTCCACCTATGCTCTGTTTGGGGCCAGCCTGTCTGAGCTATAAAGCAATCTGCAGATGGTTGCTACCTGTGCTGGGCTTGGAGGTCCCCAGGCAAAGCCAAACTGTGATCCAAAACTTATTGCTGCTAGTGCTGGGCCTGGGGCACTTAGCAAGAAGTACAGGGGCTGGGAGTTCACTGTGGTGGTCTATTGCTTGTCTGAGAGGATTAGAAGTTGTGAGTCTGAGGCAAGACCAGCCATTCACCTGTAAAAGCCTCTGTTAACAGCTTGGGTGGGCACATCAATTGAGTAGGACAGAGTTTCTGAGGATTTCCAGGGTGGGGCATACAGGGTTAGCCAGGCTGATGTAGTCTCAGATATGGCACCTACCTGGCACCTGCTGTCTTTGTGGCTCTGTGGGCACTAGCTTCAGAAAAGGAGCAATGGGCTCTGCTCTCCTTTCTTTCTGGGAGAGAGCTGTCCTCTGGCCCCTGTTCTGATTCCAGACATTTCGCTTCTTCCCTGTAGACCACTGGTTCCTTTCAAGCTGCTACCCCAGTGCTGGAGCTCAGAGGGAGTGAGTCAAAAAGTCTGTCTGTGGGTTCTTTAAGAGGAACTGCTTGGGACTCAGAAGTTTCTTCCACTGACTCAATCCCATCACTTTTTGCAGCCAAAAATTATAGGAACTTATCTTCCTGGTACTGGAACCCTGGCCTGTGGGGGACTTGGTATGGGACTGGGACCCCTTGCTCCCAAGATATTCCTCCTGAATTTGTTTCCACCACACATGGATATGGGACCAGCATATTCTGTATATTTGTCCCTCCTACCAGTCTGCATGAATGTGGTTTCTTTAATTCCACAGCTTTTGGACATCCATTTGACTCAATTTTTGATGGTTCTGAGTGATGGCTGTTCTATAGTTTAGTTGTGATTTTGATGTGGTTATGTGATAAGGCAAGCCATGTGTACCTATGCCTCCATCTTGACCCAAAATCTCTGGGCCTTATTTTTTAAATTATCAGCCAAATACATTTTATGTATCAGAAAAGAGTGGGACATTATTTTTCCACACAAATAGACATAATACATATTGAAATATCCATCTTGCAGAATACCTCTTATAAGGTATATTAGTAAAAACATGATAAAGATTTATCAATTTATGGTAAGTTATAAAAAAGGTAAATCAATGTTCTGCTTCTCATTATTTAATTTTTAAAAAATATTTTCTGCGTTTTTTCTATTAGTCCTCTTATACTCCCTCCCCCTAGCAATCATCACACTATTGCCATGTCCATGTGTCTTTTTTCTTTTTTGCTCAATCCCTTCACTTACTTTTTAATTATTTAACATATCTAAAATAGAAATAATTTGTGATGCAAGGAGTATGATAAAAAGCATAGTATTTCTTTGAAATATATTTGTATGTATGTGTGTGTGTGTGATAGTCTGATATTCTGTTTTTAAAATAACACTTGTGTATGAAAAATTGAAAAGAATTTCTTAAATTTCATTAGTTATCATGATCAAGCTATTTCTATGTTCTTAATTTATGATATATAAACTGCTAAAAACAAATTGGTCTAACCAACAACATTTAATTTAATTTTTTAATTGCAAGGAAAACAATGTGACATTTATAAGATGAAACCAGATAAGGTTAACTCTAATCAAGATAAATAGCCAATGACATTATTTGATAAAATAGGTTTTAATTCTCTTAGCAACAATGTGAAAAAAAATTCATAAACTTTTGTTTGAATGATATCCAGAACAAGATGATATTCCCAGAAAAGTGTTTAAATGAACTACAGTCACTAACCTGTCATCTTTCACTCATGCAAAGGTTCTTTTCTCCCTTTTTGCAGGGATGAAGATATTACATTTAAACACAAAAGAAATTGATGTTTTAGCTTTTAGTATTTCTTATGATTTCTGCTTTGTTCTCATGGAATATACCTTGCAAGGAATTCCTTCTTTAGAAGTACTAGGGGATTTAAAGGTTAGGTCATGGACTCCCACTTTCCAACTCTATAATACAACTGAATTAAACATTTAGAAATGAGTAGTAATGAAACACATGACATAAGATGTATGTATTTGATCTCTGATGCTGTTTCCTGTCACAGAGCTCACAAAACCCTTGGATTCTCTGATATAATAAGTGTCTTTTTGTATGCTAATAATTGGCTGGCATCTGGGGTTCCTTGGTACCCACAGGGTGGGGTTGGTTGCCTAGGGAACCAACATGTGATTACAGTGTTGGAACTTTCAGCCCCACTTGGGACTGGAGGTTGACCAATGGCCAATGATTTAGTCAACCATTCTTATATAAGAAAGACTACATACAACCTCTAAATGAAGAAGCTTGGAGAGTTTCTGGCTTGGTGGACACATGGAGGTCCTGGGAAAGTGGCACACCTGGAGAGGATATAGAAGCTCTTCACCCCTGTCCCCATATCTTGCTGTATCTCTTTTCATGGCTGTTCAATAGAAATATACATATTGAGTGGATAATAGTAATGAAAGTACTTTCCTGAGTTTTGTGAACCACTCAAGCATATTGTCAAACATGAGAAGGAAGTTGTGAGAATCCCAGATTTATAGCTAGGTGGTCAAAAGTATAAAAGCCTAGACTTGTGATTGGCATCTGAAGTGGGGGCAGTCTTATGGGACTGATCCCTGACTTGGGAGGTCCTATGCTTACCCTAGGTGGATAGTGTCAGAATTATTTGAATTGTAGGACACCTGGCTGATATCAAAGAATTGGTCAGTATAGGGAGGAAAACTTATGCATTTGGTGTCAGATGTGTGTGTAGCAGAGAGAAGTGGAGTTTTCTTTTTTACACCCTATGTCAAATTCTGAGGGACATAAAAGGAGTACCTGCATGAGAATATATAGATAGCTTTAATACATACATAAAGAAATCAAAAAGGGTAAAAAAATAAAGTGAGATGAGCATGCAAATAAATAATATGAAAAATAGGTTAGCAAATGTAATAAATCAAAGACAAAGAAAATATTAAAATAAAGGCATAAATTTACTAAATTGTGAATAATAGAAATAATAGCAAATGACAATAATTAAGCAAAACCAAAAACTAGTTCTTTGAAAGCTTAATAAAACAGATTTCCAACAAGAGTAAGTGGAAAAAAGTGGAATTTACAGATAAATAAATCAGTAAAATATAAGAGGAAACTATACATGCAATCAATATTTAAAATAAAAAGAATATTATGACTTACTCTATGTCTATCAATTTGAATGACGAGGTGGAATGAACACATTTTTAGGAAAGTAACTGCAAACATAATCAAAGTGAAGAGAATTTAAATGGGCAAGAAAGAATAAAGGAAATTAAATTGTTTGTCAAGAACTCTTTTTCCATAACACCCATGTCTGACCAGTTTTATAAGTATTGTCTCTCATATATTTAAGAAATGGTTAATTCCTATTATTTATCACTTTCTCCAGAAAGTAGCAAAAGAGAAAAATCTACCTCCCTATAACTGACAAAATAAAACAGTTTTAGAATAGCTGCAACAATCAAGCATCATTAAAAGAATTTAAACAAGGGAGTGATGTGACCAGATTCACAATTGAAGATTGCTCTTCCTGCTGCCTAAGGCATGAGCTAGATGAAGTTTAAATTGAAGAAAAAGGTGGGCAAATTAGGACAATACTGCAATAGTCAAGGTGAGAGATAATAAGAACCCAAATGGAATAACCATGGTAGTAGTAGAGATGTACTATAGAGCTTTTAAGGAATTAGAATTGACAGATCTTTATAACTGATTAACCTTGAGAAGTGCTTGTGAAGGAAGTGTGCAAGGTGACCACTCGATTTCTGGCCCAGGAGACAGAGGGAGTCCCAGTTTCACTAACCAAGGTGGGGGTAGAAGTGGCACCAAAGCAGGGTGAGGGGTGGTACACAGACACAGTTAGGGTTAGAGGGAAAAAACAGATTTGGTGATTTTTAGATACCATAAACTCCCCCAGAATTGCTGTCCAGTAGACAGATGTATATAAAGATCCAGGTCACAGAAGAAAAATATGGGCCAAATATTTAGAAGTTTTCAGCATATAAAAGGTAACAGAAGGCATGGACATTGATAAGATGCATTAGTTGAAACCATGTGTAGAGTGAGAAGGGCAAGAGAGGAAAGAGGAGCTTAGCAGACATCTCCAGTTTCTCTATCACTCTGCTGCTAGCACTTACACCCTCTACTTGAGGACATTCTGTCCATAGTACACAGTGGCTCATTCAATACTTGGGCTGGAAACCCATGGAGTTAGCACCCCTAGGAAAAGTCCTTAGCCAGAGAGGACTGGGCATTATTGGCAGATAGATGCCCGGTCCTCCCCCATTTAGTGGGACAGCTCTAAATTGTGTCCTGCACTGTCTCTCAGAGCATAGTTGTCCATAACGGTAATGCATTTTTTTAATAATGTATCATTTATCATGTTTTCTCTGTCATGTCCCCACTCCCAAACCATTGTTTCCTAGGATCATGTCTGAAATTACTTGCATGCAAATTCTCGTCTCAGGTTCTGGTTGTAGGGCAACCCAAAGTGTCACAGGCAGGGAAATACCAGGGAGGGAGGGGACTTTCTGGAGAGAGGATATAGAGGAAAACTGACAGAGATACAATATCATGGAAGGCAGAGAATAAAATAATTTCAAAAGCACAGTATACAAATACTGTATGATTCCACTTACATGAGACATCTAGAGTAGTTCAATTTATAGAAACAGAAAATAGAATGTTAGTTGCCAGGGTTTGTGGGGAGGGGAGAGGAGGAGTTGTTTAATGAATATAGAGTTCTAGTTTTGCAAGAGGAAAATGTTCTGGATATTGGTTGCCTGACAATGTGAGTGTACTTAACACTATTGAACATTCCATTTAAAAATAGTTAAAATGGTAGATTTTATGTTAGTGCAATTAAAACACTTTTTGTAGTGGAAAGAAGAAAAGGATAGACAACAAGTGGTGTCAAAAGCTGCAGCAGGTCTT
Organism: Phyllostomus discolor; assembly: GCF_004126475.2. Lineage (NCBI taxonomy): Eukaryota > Metazoa > Chordata > Mammalia > Chiroptera > Phyllostomidae > Phyllostomus > Phyllostomus discolor. The sequence goes on along the minus strand of NC_040911.2, from coordinate 75,882,018 downwards.
AAAAAATAAGAAATGACAAAGATGTATAAACTTGACAATATTGGAGTACTAATGAACTTAGAAGAGAGATGTCATTGTAGTGAGGGTGGAACAAGCTGGAAAGCAGTGGGTTGGGCTGTGACTAGGTGAGATGAGAATATAGTGAATATTTATACCAAATGCAGGAAACTAGTAGAGCAGGAGAAAATCAGAGAAACCTACTTCTTAAATAGTCTTGTAGTCCATGAAAATACATAAAATGAAATCTTTCTCCACTTATAGAGTACTTATAATTGAGAACCCAGTTATGCTGATCTCTGTGGCACTTTGTCATTTAGTCATCCATTCTATAGTATAATGAGCGAGAGAAAGAGAGAGAGAGAGAAAGACAAGAAACCATGCTTCCTGAATCTAACTCCTCACAGTGTTCTGATCCAGTGAAAGGAATGAAAAATAATCAAATATACAAATTAATAATATGAATACTCATATGAATGGCACCTGTTATTAATGATTTAGAAACAAGTCTATCTTATGTCATGAGAATATTAGAACTGCAATTAGACCCAACCAGGAAGGCAAAGTCAGTCAGGAAGGCTCTGAGGTGGATAGGTAGCAATAGACAACTAACACAAATTACCTCTTTTATATCTATCTATCTATCTTCCTATATAGCAATAGATAGATAAATAATATGAAGAATAAGAATTTGTTTGTGGGGAGGAGAGTATTTTTCTGCTAAGATGACAATTATATAGAAGCCCTCAAATGTTTAGAAATAGAGCCTTTTTAATTTATAATTAAGAATTCGATGAATTAAATATATGATTTCAGGGTAAGGCAAAAATAGGAGTAGAACTGTGCAAAAATTGGTCTTTTACCTGCAGTTAGCTTTGAAAACTCTAACTGATGGTCTTATTTTCTGGGTATTGAAATTATACATATGTGCCTTTATGAGTTTCTCCATATTGTAAGAGGTAAAGAGAGCTTTAGAAAATAATTTACTCTAATTTCATCCAACTTGCAAAATTTGGTCTGTCTCTGGCAATATTTGGCTTTCCCATCTTCTTCTCCAGGAATCTTCCTTTTTGCTCTCCTATGCTTGGTGAAAGACTACTTCCTTGTACACACACACACACACACACACACATACTGTCACAAGCAACCCTGAAGACCTTTCCCTAAATAGTTCCTTGAAAAGGAGGTCACCTTATAGTCTTTCCTGTAAGTCAGCTGGGAGACTGCTCAGTGAGCTGCCTACAGAGCAACCCAGAACCAAGAAATAGACAAGAGTCTCACCAGACCACTATGCTATTCACTCAGCTTTTATTGATGCAGGTTCACTCAAGGTACAACATCAACACACATTAATATCTACCCACACTTTAACAATCTAGGAGAAATATAACGCACACAGCAATCAATGGTGGATAATGAACACAAGTCCCAGAGTCTCAGTCAACAAGTCTGGGAGATAGCACGGTAGGCAAGAGAGCCATCAGCATCTTGCAAAGAAGAACCCTGTGGCATGGTGGGTCCAGTGGCAAGACTCTGCCTTGCACATCATAAACAGTCAGTCCCACAGGTAGGAGAGGGTACAGTCTTAACCCAGCAGAGTGGAGCCTTTGGAGGCCAGTGCCTAGAGGGATCATGATGGTATGGAGCAGCACTCTAGTGTGTAGAGCTCAGCTGTCTCAGCAGTAGTCTGAAGTCTACCTCAGTTATGCCCTTGAGGGTCAGGTACTCCACCCCTCTGCATCTCTTGATAAGTGTCTTGACATCCCTGATGGCAAGTAGGGAATTTCCTCAGAAGCTTATCTGTGGATGATCCTGTTCTGTAGAGACATCTATTCTGGTCACATGTACAGATATCTTAGGCATACATCTTTGCCAGATATTTCTGGTATGATTTAAGCAGTTTCCCTTCTTGAACCAAAGTGTCATGGATGACTGGCAGCCATCTTGGTTGACATGAGTGATGCCATTTTGTTTTATATACTTTATTTTATCTTGACTGAACCAATGCCAGTTTATTGCTCCTGTTCTCTGTCTCTACACGTGTGTGCATGCACACGTGCACATGCACACACACACACACACACACAGAGTATTTGTTAGCTTACACAAAGTACTTAGAACACCAAGCAAATAGGGATTTTAAAAGAAAGGCAGCATATACTAAATTTCCTTTGGACCACTCCTTTTTATTTAGTTAAGTTACTTCAGCAAAGTCTCAGTAGTGGGAAAGGGGAAAAAAGTAAATAAAAGATTATATGTGATAAATGTATAGATATATATCACTAGCCATAATTCATTGATATTTATTGACTTACAGTGAGCTTTGGGTCTGGAATGCAGCAAGTAATCAAGAACTATTTGTTAAGCAATTGACTTAAACATACCTAGAGACCAGTTTAAATAAGTGGGCATTGCCAACATTAATGTTTGAGTAAATGCTTCTCACCAAAATAGCATTTTGAATGTTCCTATAAACCTATGTGGTCTCATCACATTTTATCATGAAGAAATTTATAGCAGTCCCAAGTGATGTATTAAAATAATGTTCACCTCCCCCAAAGTTCAAGGAGGTAGATTTTTCTCATTAGGCACATCTGTTGATTAAGCCCACATTATTCTTATTGCATAAAAGGGAAATGGCTTTGAAGACAGTCTGCTGTAAATTCAGCTCTTTTCTTCAATGCTGATTATTTTTACATAGCTAATTACTTTAAAAGTTGATGATCATATTAGCAGGACAAGAAGACAAAAGCAAGTTAAAAAAAAAGACCTTTTCTCAAGTGCTGGATTAACTTCAAGTGGATTTTTATCATATGAAGATTATATCTAAATAAAAATTCCTCAAAAGCCCACTTTGGTAGAGATTTCATATTCTTAAAACATGTCCTGTATACACAAAAACAGTGCATAAAGGGAAGCTTTTAAGGATGCATACAGCCATTCAATACAATTTAGTAAAAAAGAACCAATTACTGATACATAAAACAACATGGGTAAGTTTACAGACATTACAACATGGGGGAAAATGGACCCAAAGAATAAATAGTGCATGATTCTGCTTATGTGAAGTCTAGAGCATTCAAAACTAATATACAGTGATTGAATTAAGAAAGTGGTTGCTTCTTGGAGAGTATTGGACTGGAAAGGGGCATGCAGGAACTTTCTAAGGTGGTGACAGTTCTATATCTTGTTTTGGGTGATAGTTACACAGCCATATTCAATTTTCAAAACTAATTTAACTGAACACAAGAACTGTGTGCTTCATTTTATATAAATTATACCTCAATAAAAATGATCAGGCACTCGGGAATAATTTCAGCTTTGCTATTTTGATTATAGAGAACAAAGGTTGATTTTATAACCAGAAAGAATATTGCCAACTAAGGTCAGATATTATGCATGCGCAATCATAGCAGAGTGGACTGGCCCATTCATTCCATATGTAAAACTTTGTAATGATTACAGCCATCATATGGATGTACAAAAGTTCATGCAGATCATTCATTTCTATATTTCTGTGGAGACATTGTCTTCTAACCTACTGATTATGTTAAGTGCCTGGCTGAGCCTCTGGGACCATAACTTTCTGTTGCTCTGTAAAGTTCTTTTATCTGTTTTACATATTAAGATTCTGTATAAAATTTCTTTTGACAAAGAGGTTTTGTGGCTATAATAACATTGCATTTTATTGTAGAAACTAATATTTCAATTCTTCTGATTCATACAAGAGAGTATGCTTTAAGTTGTTTCAGTAACACATAGTAGGCAGCACTTGTAGTGGTTTCTGCTCACCCTCCCCACTCCCTTGATTAGCCTATTTTGTGACCAGTGGCATCCCTTTCCAGAATGGCAAATGTAACTCAAATTCTTAAGAGGTTGCTGTATTTCTTCCTAGAAATGCTGACTATAAATGATGTTTCTGCCATGAACTTGGGTCATGCCTCTGAGCCAAAACTTTCCCCATAAAGTGGATGGATACCCAACAGCATTAGAATATAATAGGTTTTTGGATACTTTTTAGATTGTCTTTCTAGAAAGGTCATTTTAAGTTACTAATACCTGAATCTTTATACTAAGATGTTTCCATATTTAGAGGAATTTTTAAAAACATTTAATTTAGCATCAATTTATTTTAAGACAAATTTTACAATAAAACTTGACTTACTGAAGAGACAAAACTAGAGCTTCTGTGGTTGAAGTAGGATTAAGGAACCTGAAGTTTCACTTATTTGGTTTTCCCAACATTTTCTACAGTAACCCCCAAAGAATCACAGCATTACCCTAAAGACCATATAAGATACTGATTTGGAGCAGAAATTCTCAAGTAGGGGCACTTCTGTGTTCCAGGGGACATCTGACAATGTCTGAAGGTGGTTTGTGTTGTCGCAACTGTGCAGTGGAGGGGTTATTGCATCTAGTGAGCAGGGGCCAGAGAAGCTGCTAAACACCCTACAATGAACAGGATAGCCCCACAGCAAAGAATTACTTGATTCCAAATGTCAGTGCTGCCAAGACTGGGAAACCCTGGTTTGGAGCAAGATTTAAAGAGACACAAACTCTTAGGTATAATTTATTCCACTCTGAGACTGAGTTAATTAAAATCCACTTAAATATTTTGTTATAGTATTATGAGGTAAAAATATAGAGCTTGTTTCTGATATAATTCTGAGAAGCTGCTTATAGCATTTCTCTTCTGCTTTTAACTACTTACCTAGAACTAATTAGAAAAAACACTTAAAGTGTCTCCTTAGTAACCTCAGTTTGGTCTTGCTTGCTATACTTGGTCTTTATTTTTCTCCCCTAGTCAGGGGTCAGAAACACCAATCTCATCACAAAGCTCTAAAGCAAAATGAAAATTTTCAACCATCTATGAAAATGAAGCAATTATGATTTAAAATCCTAACTATGCTACCATTAGACCCATGTTATAGGTAATAAAACTAAGAAGTCATAATTCTTCACTTAAGAATGTTTTTTCTGGAGATGGAGAATAATACTGTTCTGCCTGTTGTATAAGTAACATAGGTCCATTGTGTTGGATGACCAATCTAAGCAAATATTTCCTTCAGGTTTTACTGTTATAAAGTCTATCCACTGGACAGGAAATTATTCAATAATTAATGAAAAACAAGGAATGGGTTATTAACACTTTTCAGTACAAAAAACAATCAAGCTGCTTGTCAGTATCATGTATTGCTTTTAAAAGAAAGATTTTTTTTAAAACTCATTCTATTGGAACTCAACTAATTAGAAAACTATTTCGCAACAACACCTTTCAGTTCAAAGATACAATGGCATAAGCAGGTTTGCATGTTCAGGGTGCTCTGGTTTTTTAAAATTATAACATTTTTGAAGTTTTGATTCTCTGTGTGAGCTACTCCCTCACTTGCAAGCTCACTCTATCATTTATTGCTCCACAAAATAGTAATTTATTGCTGCATAAAAGCTACTTCACAGTTAAAGAAATTAAAAGAGCAGTTAAATATTCAGCTCTTATTTTTGTTTTTTTAAATTATTTACTTATTTAGTCTTTTTAAAAATTGTTTATGCTATTATAGTTGTCTCAATTTTCCTCTCTCTGACCCTTTCCCCCAGGCCACCCCTCAGACCCACAGTCAGTCCCCACATTGTTGTTCATGTCCATGGTCCATGCATATACATTCTTTGTCTTATCTCTTCACCATCTTGAGACAGCAATTCATCCTAGGCCTAGTTGGGTGGTTATTCTAGTCTTGGCTGGCCACTCGCATGCAGTCAGCAATGGATTAACTAGTTGACTGCTTTTTGCAGTTGGCTAGCTGTTGGCTGTTACAAAAAGGGGAAGACAGTCATCAGCCACCAGACTAGTTCTGGTTTTTTCACACACAGAGACAAGGGTCCAAAGAGAGAGAGAGCAGAAACAATCTAAGCTTGGAACTGGCACAAAATTGCCTTTGTCACATTCTATAGACTAAAGCAAGATGAAAGTCCAACCCAGATTCGAGGCACCAAAAATAGGTTTTGCCACTTAATGGGAGAAACTGCAAGGTCACATTGCAAGGTGTATGGATATAAGGACAAGTAAAGAATGGAGGACATTTCTTTAAATCAGTCTACCACATTCACCCAGGATGCTGCTTTCTTGACTTTCATGAGCTCAAGCTTTTCTGGAGCAACTACCAGGACAGCATAACACAATCCAGAAATGCATGGGTATTAATTCTCAGTGGAGGAAACTTGGATCAGTGAGAGATGGGAGGTAAACATGGCTGGCAGATAAATTCTTTTTTTCTTCCTTCTTTTTAACAACCTATTCTGAGATGCTGTGTCTCCATAAGGTCCCTCCAGAACACCTCTGCTATGACCCAAGCTATCAGCTTATTTGTTTGCTTTTTGAAATTGGCCAGCTCCAAAATGCACTTCTTTGTATTTTCTTTCTCTTCTTTCATCCCTCATTCTCATTGCACGTGCATTACTCCCAAAGCATGGAAGGGTTAGCTTTTGCTATTTAACAAAATACCCCCCAAATTTAGTGACTTAAAACAACATGCTTTTATTTAGGTCTGTAGATTGGCTATTTGGGCTGGGCTCAGGTCGGTAACTCCTCTGGCCTCAGCTTAGTCCGTTGCTAGGTTGACTAAGAGCTGTTTAATCTAGGCTAGCTCAATACTGCTCCACATGCACCTCATCCTCCAGCAAGCTGGCCCCATTTTGTTCTCATTGCAGCTGAGCAGTGCTGCAAGAAAGCAAGTGGAAGTATGCAGGGCCTCTCTAAGCCTAAACAGCATTGTCACATTATCACTCATCACATTTCACTGGGCAAAACCCATCACAAAGCTGGTCCAGATTTGAGAGGTGGAGGACATGAAGGGAGTCATGGAGACACATTGTAAATATATTAACATAGAAAGGAACAGAGAACAGCGGACATTTTTACAATCCATCACAAAGCATTAGCACATTTTGCCTCAGGCTTTATTTTCTATGGGACTCCAGCCATGACATTGTCTATCACTGAAAAATTTTTTTAACCAATGCCTTTGAATAGGCTTAAAGAACTATTTATTTTTGGTAAAAGAACTATTAAATTAGCATTAATTAAAATAAAAATAAACCAAAATATTACACAGTCTTATCACCTCCATGAGAAAAAGAGTCCATTATTTTCCAAGTTTCTACTGCTTATTCATACGCATACAAAATTTTTTGGTAATGCCTGCATAGACTCCCTTTAAAACACAGCTGGATATAGGAAAAAGGATTTCTTATATAATAATATATTCTGTTTTGTTTTGTTTTTTGCCTTTTATCATAGTCATTTTCATTACTGAATTATCATCAAAACTTTTGCTAACAGCACAATACTCCAAATTTTGAGGGATCTAACAGTTTCTATAATTTCATTTTCTTTGATAGACTATAGTCTGTTTTGTTCTACTATTGGTTCTTTGGGGTTTTAGTATTAAAAATATTTGTGAAATTTGCACATAAAGCTTTTCTAACCTCTGCTTTTGAATGCATGGGTGATTGAATCAAAGATCACATGAACTTGATATAAAACATGCTATAAAAAAGTTGCTAACAATAATCAGATTGTTAGTTTTATAATTTTGTGCCACTTACATGAAATAAGTTAATTGATTTGTTCACTCAAAAAGTATTTGTCATATGCCAATTGTCGTTGCCATGGTCATCAATACAAATATGAATAAAATGTAGAATTGACCCCAAGGAACTTTCAGACACTGAGTTCTGCTTCTTGCTAGTCTAGATACTTGACTAGTTACTTAAACTTATGCTTATTATTTCTTATTATAATTAAATTAAGAAATTTAAATTATATTTTAAAATTATAAGAAAACAGTGTGGTGTTTGATCAGAAATAGAAAAATAAAATAATGCAAAAAACCTCAAAAATAGATTCATGATAGACGAGAAATTATTATTTTAACTCAGTGGGGGAAAGTTAGGGTATTAACTACATTATTATTGTATAAGTTATCACTCTGTTTTGCAAAAGAAAATAAAATGAGTTACCTACACATGCCCTAAGAAGTAAAATCTAGGTGGAATAAATTCCTAGTCTTAAAGGCAGAAACATAAGGAAACATAGCACAATATGCTGGAGTTCAAGAAGTTCTTCCTATGTAAGACTCAAAACTCCAAATTCATAAAGGTAAGATGATTAGATTTGACTTTATTAAAAACTTTAAAACTATAAAGTGAATACAAACTTATAAGTGACGAGTAGAGAAAATATGTATAACTACTTAAAATAAATACTATTTCTATAATGTTACGTTTTAGCTGTAGACAAAAAAATCTACACCAGCTTCTTTGGGCTGCACAGAATCTAATACAGGGACTAGGATGCACACAAAATCAAAGTAGGGACCCCATCCCCAAAAAAGAAAAAAAAAAAACCCCACACACAGAAATTCATTCCAGCTTCAAAACCACTCTGCCCCAGGTATGATCTGGAAAACTGTCTTTATGATTCCTGCAGGAAGCTATTAAACCCAGAATCTTCTGCTACTGCTAAGACAAATCCAGGCTACATTTGTCTAACTCAGGAGTGTTGCCTTCAGTAATAAAGGAAGCAGATTGATTGAGAAGCCAAACACAGATTAGAAATCTGACACTACAACCATTGGTCCCAACACCAAACCACCTCCACCCCCACTCACATCTGTGAAATAAGTGTCCTGGACTCTGCTGCTTTCTTCCCCATTTTCTGAACAAAGCACTCTGTAAATGCATCTGATTGGTGGCTCCTAAATCATGTCCACACCCAAGTTTCAGAAAAGTCAGGGAAATCAGGTTTTTGCCATATGCTAGAAGGTTGGAATGAAAGTTAAGTGACTTCCAACACATGGTATTTACCAGAATTTTTAATATGCAAAGAGTTTCTATGAATCAATAAAGATAGGACAATGAACTGATACCAAACATAATTCACAGAAAAAGAAATAAAAACAACTTATATACTATAAAAGAATGTTCTTTCTCATTAGCAATCAGGAAATAATTTTACACATTTTAATAAAAAAATAGATTAGCTGAAATAAAATAATAGTATCAAATATTGGCAGGAGAAAGGAACTATCGTTGACCTATTGACCTATGTGAGAAAATAAGTTTATGAAGGTATCCCCTTTCTGGAAGATAACTTGTTATTGTCAATCAATATTTAAAAATCTTTGATCTAACAGTACTTTATCTGGCAATCTGTTCTTTAAATACTTAAACTTCCAGAAAGATATATATTGTTTGTTGTGTCCTGGTTTAATATCAAATAATTAGAAATAATCTAAGTGTTCATGATAAAGGCAATGTTGAAATTGTATAATCACATTAAGGAATTTCATACAGATTTTTAAAAGTATATCTATAGGGATGAATATGGAAGAGGCTCATGACAATTAGTAAATGTAAAAAAAAACAAGTTGCAGAACAATAGAAAGATCTTATTTCTGAAAAATAAAAATATATATATGTAGTCTATCCATCTCCAGTTCTCTACAAAACAATTTGGTAATACCGACATTGCTGATTTGGTGTGTGTGTTTGTTGTGTGTGTGAAATGATTCTGAAATAATCCATGCTGTGTCGTTAACAACAAGGACATCAGCATGATGAGATTGGGGAGAGGGAGACTTTGGTTTTTTCCCCTGCCTGTTTTTAGATTTTCTGAATACTTTGCAACCTACAATGCTCTTATAACTTAAAAAAGGAATGATGTACCAAGGAAAATGCTGTCAAGAGTCATTCAAACTGTTATACCATTCCTTAAACACCTCATTCCAAATGCTGTCAACAATAATTTCCAGGATTATCATCACAGAATATCCCCAAGGCTTACAAAGTTGCCTAGGAAATCTTCTGAGATTTGTCTGTCCGATAATCATCAAAACTTCCAAGATAAGTTAATTAACCTTTACAATTCCTAGTGCTTGTCCATGCCACACACAATCGTTGCCATTTTAGCTCTCTGTTTCAAGTTGGCAATATATATTCTGTGCTAATGAATGCTGCTACTAAAGTCCAATCTAATAAAATCTTGTCAGAAACTTACCAAAAAGAGCTAAAATAAAAATCCCAATAAAAGGTGGAATTTTTTTGGCTCCTCCCTGAGCCTTAGGTCAGTCAGAACAATATGCTGAGTGTGCTAACATTTAAAATTAATAATAAAAATAGCAAATGAAGTTGTACTTATTTTTGCTTTATTCAAGCTGCCTGATTTCCCTGCAGTTTGCTATGATTTATTTTTGGCCCTGAGTATTTACTGAGAGTGAAAATCACATAATTCAACTTCAGGGCCATTTGCTCCTTTAAGTTACGAAACCTGGATGTCTCTGGAAATTACATTATTTATTATCATTATAGGCAAATGTCCTGCTCTCATCAAAGCTCATGTGGGCAATACAAAACTGAGAATATATTTTCAGAGAGCAATCTTCAGTTTTGTTTTGCACAATCTTTACTCTGAAACTGATTAGAAGAGCTATCAAATCATTTAGAGTTTAAGATATGCTGGATAATTTCTAGCCCATATGTATAAAACTAGAGAAAGAACCTCTTAATAACTTAATACCTAAACTAGGTGGATATACAAAAATATGTCAATTAGAGACAGATAATTATCACAACAAATGGAGAGTTTAAAATTAAAACATTATATTGCTCTCTCTGTGAGTATACCATGACAAAATCTCCTGAAGCAAACCATTGGTCTGATCTCAAAACAAACAAACAAAAAATTAAAACATTACATTCTTTTTTTTTTGTGACTAACCACCTTTTCACGTGATGCCCCACTCACCCGGATCAGGCCACAACACCCTGTACCATTAGGTCAGCTGACATGTGGGTTATTCAAGAAATATTTGATTGATTAATGTGTCTCAATAGCACCATGTTTGGGTTGTCGTAGAGCAGCATATTGTCCCAAGAACAGTAGCTTCCTGTAATGCTAACAATTTTAGGTTTTATTTCTGTATTAAAATTACATTTTATTAGTATCAAACTCAAGTTATTTCATTCCAGATAATAGAAATAAAGTATGTAAATATATTTTGGATGTCCAGGCTTGAAAAGGCCTGGGATCAATGAAGCAAAAGGAAAAGGATTTTCTGTTGACATTTGAAACTGACTTTTTAATAATTTAATTATCCTTGGTTTGTAAAAGAAAACCAGATGAGGTGTTTGAATATACAATGTAAAGGAATACAAATACAGAGTGGAAAATAAAGAGATTTTTAAAAATCGTTTGGTTAATTCATGATATTTCCTAGCCATAGCTTCATACACGAGTTAAAAGAAAAAAAGAAGTAGGGAACAATTTATTCTTCATTAATCTTGTAAAGCCAAAAAAAATGCTCTGCTATAGAAAAACAGTAGAAAATTAAGATGTATAAAACTATGTACATTATGTATTTAACTAACTTGAGAGATTAAGCCTGACATCGATTGCCACCACATACTAATAACAATCAGCATCTGTAAACCAGAGCAACATCGATCAGCATGTTATTAGTGGAATGTCAATGCCTTGATGGCCAGTAGACAGATTCATGACAATTCAGTGTGGGCAGGGGATTCTAGAGTTGTTGATCTTTCTTTGGTATCCCCATCTGCCTTATTCCTTGCCCCAAGAGACTCAATTTACTTGGCGTGTAATTGTTAGCAGCACTTTTTTCAATTCTAGAAAGTGTTTCAGTGTGGATAATACATGATAAGGCCATCCTAACTTCAGGTAGAATTTGGGGAGAGAAAGCTGAGGGGGGGTCTCAGCTGTCCTTGCCACTTTGACCCATAGGAAATAAGGCAATTTTAAGTAAACCATTCAAAGCCACATATGCCTAGTTCTTCTCTGGACTATATATATATAAATGCAAATTGGACCAATCAGCAGGGTTTTACACAAGCTCTAACTTCTGGGTGGTCTTTAAAGAAAACCCTGTTTAGAGTGTATTCCAATGATACAAGGGAAGTTTCACAGACTGCTAAAGTAAGGGTGGGAGGTCTGTAGTTAAAAGACAGGGTTTCAATCACAATAGGACAGCAGGAGAAAAGCTTTCTTGATTGATGTCACCTGAAACTTCAGCCCTTAGTTACTCACCAATATACTTTATTCTTAGTATTCTACTATTTCCTCAAAATATCTAGATAAATTATGAACATCATGTTATTCAATGCGGTATCATGGCCCTGGCTGGTATGGCTCAGTGGATTTGTAAGAGGGTGCAGCCAGGGGGCCCCCAAAAGAAGGATTTGTAATGGGGTCCAGAACTCAGGGTGTCCAGGAAATATTAAAAATATGGGATGTCCTCACCTCCACAAGTTTGAGCTGACAGATGGGATACTTGGAGCAGGGCCATTGAGTTGTTTTGCATAGCAACAGTTTTACAGATAACCTCTAGAATGGTCATTTAACATATCTATAACCTTTAACTCATTTCATAGATATACTAAATAGCTGTGGCCCTGTTTTGAGCCATAGAGAAGGAAGTGATTTCCACCCAAGATGTAACTGGGAGGCAACTCCCCCTCGTTACAGAGCTTGCGTGAGAGCTTGGAGATGATTGGCTCCGTGCCACAGGGCCATACCTGCCCACATTTACCATGGCAGCCCAGAAAAGCTGGAAAATATGAGAGTGCTGGCAAGTGTAGCCAATTGTTGGTGGAGTCAGAAATGGGGCAGCAGAGGAAGATTAGCGCTGGGATTTAAACCCAGGTGCGGCAGCCATGACAGGAATCACCACTCGGCTTTAGCAAAGAATCACCACGAGGCTTTGGCAGGGGAGAATCACATGGCTGTGGGTCTCCCTTTGCCACACAGCTTAGGAAGCTGGAAAGCAAGGTGTAGCAGGATGCAGAGCTCTCTCTTAGTAGTTTGGAAGAATGCAGGAGAAACACTGCAGGAAGGAAAGGGGTGAAAGGACTCTTGCTGGTGGGCCATGTGAAGGTGCCATGCAGTTTTGGAATAAGAACTGGAGATCCAGGTGACACAGCTGATGGTGCCGGGAACGGAGGGAGGCCTACCGGCCAAGCACGGATTAGTGGGAAGAACTGGGGGCTGTCTGACCCATGGCCTTTTATTTCTTTTCCTGAGATATGGTAACCCAGACCGGGCAAAGGAGAGAAAGAAAGACTATGTGTTTGTGGGTATTTTAAGGGACTTTGGGATTTTGATGAAGACATTAAGTCATTACTTTTAGCCTGTATAACTTGAATAGATAATTCCTTTCCTTTTCACCAATCCCTAACGTGGGGAGCTATAATTCTCTGGCTATGGGAAAGGCAAACCTAGTACATGGGGACCCCAGGAGAAGGGGGGTCAATTCAGTAACATTGCAGGACCCCCTTCCCTGGTGGCTAATCAGGGAAAACCATGGGAGACCACATGCGCAGTAACTTTAAAGTAATGCAACTACTTGCACATGCACAGTAAAAGCCCACCAAAACCAGCCAGGAAGGATCCGCCCTGTAAGAATAGAGTGCCTCTAGCCTGTGAGGTCAGTCTCTGCTTGGAGTTGGCCTGCTCCCCTGTTCTCTACTATAAACTCTGGGTGTTCAGTTCAATTCTTTGTCCCGATCACCAAGAACCTGGTTACCTGTGCCCACCTGTGATAGATTGAGTTCTGGCCTACAAAGCAAGGGGTTGCTTGTTCAGTTACCAGTCAGGGCATGTGGCTAGGTTGCAGGCCAGGTCCCCAGTGGAGGGCATGCAAGAGGCAGCCACACATTGATGTTTTTCTCCTTTCTCTCTTCCTCCCTTCCCCTCTAAAAATAAATAAATAAAATCTTAAAAAAAAAAGATTGGTGTTATGCCTTAAAAATGTAACTTAGCACTCTGTTCACAGGATTCGGTGTTGACAAAATGTGCTGCCAGTGCTGTCTTTTGCACAATGGAGGGACAACAAGCTTTAATGGGATTTCATACTTTCATTGTGTAAAATGTTATATTCTTCCTGATAGGATTTCACTCTATCCCCTGGAATTCTTCAATATAAATTAGCTACCCTCTAAAAATAAATGTTAACCAAAATACATATTTCCCTCTCAGGAAAAGAAAACTTGATCCATCTTGATTTCATAAGTATGGTTTTACTTCTTAGTTTCCTCTCCCTCATTTTTATTCTTATATTATTTTGAGGAAAATCTCAATGTAAAAATAAGTCTTAACTCCCAAACTCTCAAGTTTTGTCTCTTTGAATCCTGATTTTGTAGCAAGTTTACCACATAATCTTAGCAAATTGGGGTCTCCAAATGAAATTAGTCTTGAATCACATAGACATAGAAAGAAGCAGTTAGCTTAGGCTCTTCACTGTTATGGAGACCGTTCTGGAGGATTGTCTCAGGCAATGGTGGTTGAGCAGGGGAGGATGTGAGTTCCTTGCAGGGTTGGTTTCTACCAATCACATGTGTCCTATTCCAGCCCCTCTGTACCCCTTCCTGGTGCCAGAATAAATTATTGCATCTCTGCTCACTTTTCCCCTTTTTCCCACGCACCTAATTCCCACCCTTCATTTAGAGACAATTTAAATCCAACCGATACTTTTAAGATTCCTTAAGCTTTTCTGGTCTTGTAACAGGGTGCAGCGAGGCGGCCTCCACATAGGGATTTGTAACGGGGTCCAGAACTACTGGTGTCCAGGAAATATTAAAATATATACATATATAGGATGTCCTCCCTGCCATAAGTCTGAACTGAAGACTGAGACATATGGAGCAGGGCCATTGAGAGCTGTTCTGCATAGCAACAGTTTTGTAACTAGCCTGGGGTATGGTCATTTAACATCTGTAACTTTTAACTGGTTTCATGGATACATTAGATAGCTGTGGCCATGCTTTGAGTCAGGGAGATAAGAGTAACTTCAACCCATGACATAACTGGGGGGCAGCTCCTCCAGGTTACAGCCCCTGTGTGAGAGCTTGGAGTAATGTTGGTACCGCGCAGCTTTTGGGGAGAAAGGGGGCACCATATGGTGATGCGGACCCAGGCTCATGGGGTCTGAGTCATTATGGATGAAAATGAGACATTTACATGGATTACGGAATCCGGTGGAGGAAAAGGGACAGCATGGCTTTTCTCTCAAGGGGAGCAAAGCCTCTGCCCTTGCTCCAATGAGCTTTTATTGTCTTACTGGGCACATTACAAGAAGGTCCTTATTAACTATGCACAGGCTTGCTTTAGGTGGTTACCTTTTACAGAAAACAAAGGAGCCAATGCTGCTGATCACATCACAGAAGAGGGATATTTACAAATGAAAAGGCAAAAGTAGTTGGACCAGTTACACTAGTCCTTGAAAGGTTTAGCATGGTTTTTAGGAAGTTGCTTTGCAGTAAATGTCCTCAATTCAGGGTGAGGGAATTTTAGCAAAAAGCAAGACTCATAGTGGCCTAGGTACATTGCAGGCCCGATTCCCCACAGGAGAACCTATCCGTGGGCATGGGTCCTGTGCACCTATGAGTGGGAGCTGGGCCCAAGCCATGCAGAACAGTCTACTACAACATGGCTTTGGGGCTCCCTTTGCCATGCAGCTTAGGAAGCAGGAAAGCAAGATGAAGCAGTGATGCAGAGTGCTCTCTTAGCAGTTTGGAAGAATGCAGGAGAGATGCTGTGGGAAGGAAAGGGGTGAAAGGACTCTTGCTGGTGGGCCATCAGAAGGTGCTACATGGTTTTGGATTAACTGGAGACTACGGCGGTGACACAGTTGATGGTGCTGGGAACTGAGGGATGCCTGTCAGCTGAGCATGGATTACTGGAAAGAACCAGGGGCTACCCGAGCCACAGACTTCTATTTCTTTTCCTGAGACATGGTACCCCTGAATGGGCAAAGCAGGTAAGGAAGGACTGCATGTGTCTGTGGGTGTTTTAAGGGACTTTGGGATCTTAATAAATACATTAAGTCATTGCACTTAAGTCTGTATAACCTTCGAATAAATAATTCCTTTTTACCAATCTCAGGCAATGAGAGATGCCATTGCCTGGTGGTGGGCAAAGAGAACCTAGTACAGGAGGACCCCAGGAGAAAGGGGTGGTCCATTTGGTAATAGCATTTTGTCCCTCCCCATGAGTCTGTTTCTGTAGCAGTCTGGAAATACCTTTTTGCTTTATCAACTCATATCTGTAGCCTTCAAGGAGTGTTTAGCTCAGTGATACCTATGTCATTGCTACTTTTATATCAATAGTGTCTGCTCTCCAAAAGTAAGTCGAAAACCCTTTCAGGCTAAGATTTTAATTCTAATACTTTATTTTCTTTAAAAATTAAAACATAATTCTCCTTTTTTGTGTACAATTCTGCAAGTTTTGACAAATGTACACAGTCATGTAGTTACCTTCATGATCAAAAGGTAGGGCACCGCCTTCACATCAAAAGATTCCCTTATGCCCCTTACTAGTCAGCTTCCACATATATCCCCTGCTCTTGGCAACCACAAACCTATTTTCTGTCCCATGGTTTTGTCTTTGCAAAAAGTGTAAAATAGATGGAATAATGCAGTAGCCTTCTGTACCTGGCTTCTTCCACTTAGCATAATGCACTTGAGATTTATCTATGGTTTTGCAAGTTTCCAGCAGTCCATTCGTGTTTATTGTTGAGTAGTATTCCATGTAATGGATACCTCACAGTTCATTTACCAACACTCCAGTTGAAGGGCATTTGAGTTGTTTCCAGTTTGGGGTGACTATATGATAACTTATAAACATGAAAGTACAGTTTTTTATGTGAATATAGGTTTTTATTTTATTTGAGTAACAACCTAGGGCAAGATTGTTGGATCCTACAGTACAGGTATGTTTAACTTCTACTATATTTCTTATTGTACCCCACTACCTTGTATGCTGCCTTATGTAATTGAGACATTAGTTGGGCTCCCTAGCCTCAGCAGCCTGGGTAAAATTGATTCAGACTATTACAAAGTACAGAGCTTGTACAAATTTAAAATTCTCCCCTAATGAAGGCTTATTTAGGGGAATTTCACTTGGG
Source organism: Phyllostomus discolor (assembly GCF_004126475.2). Classification (NCBI taxonomy): domain Eukaryota; kingdom Metazoa; phylum Chordata; class Mammalia; order Chiroptera; family Phyllostomidae; genus Phyllostomus; species Phyllostomus discolor. The sequence goes on along the minus strand of NC_040911.2, from coordinate 75,865,048 downwards.
TAGGCAGCACTGCATCTGATTTCTTGGTCTTTTCATGGTGTCCAACCCTACCACTCCACCAGCCCACCACTAACAACTCAAATTCAAAATTTGCAACATTCTCTAATTACTTATATGCTGCCCAGTCACATGAAAGCACGAGCAAGCATTATAGATTTTGGTAAAAGTTCATAGAAACCATAAACTGTGAGGGCGGAAGTTATATTTTATAGCCCACAGAAAACAACTAAAAATTACATTTTAAACATCCCTGTTATTTCATGGAATCCCAACTTGGGCACTCACCATTCTGTTTTTATTCTACTCTTGTTCATTTAGGAGTTAGTCTTATTAACTTCTCTCCTGCTCTAAAGCAAGTTTTCTCCTTCTCTCTACAGAGCAACTCAGCTCTCTCTGGCTGCTATTCCTGCCGGTGCATATGTATATTTAGGAAAGCAGAACAAAAGCTTTTCTGTTAGGATTATTTTTCCTGCTTAGAGAGTGTATGACAGTTTCTTCTTAAGGATGCGTTTTAAAAAATTAAGTTAAAATTCTTTGAAAGTTGAATATTTATTTGTGGTAAAAGTCAACAACTCCTAGTGTACCAGTTAGCTGGTACTATGAACAAATTACCCCCAAATTTAGTGGCTTAAAGCAACAAACTTTCTTTATTGCTCATGAGGTTTCAGCTGAGCTAGGCAGTTCTGGTCTTAGATGGTTTTACTCCTGTCTCTACAGGAGTAAACAGGAGTTGCCTGGGTTGGCAGCTCTGCTGACCTAAGCTGGCCTCCCTAACATCCTTGGCTCTAGGATGTTTTAATATAACCTTGGCTAGGGCTGGTGAGTTCTCATCCATGTTGTCTCCCATTTTCAAATGAATAGTCTGGCTTGTTTCACAGAGAAAGTGTGGCAGTATTCATGGCTCCCTCAGAGCTGGCACACCAACACTTCCATGGCCTTCCATTAGTCAAGCATATCCCAAGGCCAGCCCAGATTCCAGAGTGGAGAAATAGACTCCACCTATCAATGGAAGTTGCCACAAAGGCACATTACACAGAGAATGCATGTAAGAAAGGTGAAGAACTAAAGGCATTTTTGCAATCAATTCTTCACACTTACAAAATCAGACTATTCTATTAATGAGAAGATCTAATTTTCCTATAATTCTAAATAAACTTTTCACTTTATTCCACTCATAAACACAAAGCTAATTAAACTTCCCACTTCATTAAAAGATGTTGTACTTCCCTAATGAAAAGCAAAAACCACATTATTGGATTCCTTTCAATTTAATAAACTAAATATAACCTAAAGCTAAAACAAGATCACTATGGTCTCCTGTAAGTTATTTTAATCAATATGATTGAATCAATTTAAATAAAGACATTTAAATTGTTGTATAAAAATCTTTAAATAGAAAGAAAATACAAAATAAAAAGGAAGCTAGTAAATAACTTAGAATTTCCTGTTTTTTTTTTTTTGAGGGGGCAATTTTATGATGTTATACATGTGTATAATTTAAAGAGTAAAATAGTTTCCCAATGCTTGTTATGAAAAATGACGGTTTTCCATGTCTCTGCAGTTATTGGTCTCTTCTAACAGGCAAGTATTTTCAAACTTTTATGCTATTCTTTTGTGCTGGACATCCACATTGCTTAAAGTTGTGTGCTTATGTTCTTCCCTTTTAATTTTCCATATTGGGTGTTATCAATTCTCTCCCTATTTTAGGAAATGATGATTTCTTCTTCATTTCCTCACTCTCTTATCCCCCACCAAAGGCATCTTGTCCCTCTATCCACCTTCTTAGGATAGTTATATCCCAACTTCAGTTATAACAATATGTAAATATTACACAAATGCTATCCACAGCTGATCTATGTGATATACTATAATTACTTTTCATTTCTTGCAAACTTTTAGTTTTGTTTAAAATTAATAATTGTCTGTTTTTGCTTGTTTCTTTAATTCTTCAAGGATTTTCTTCTTGCAGCTCAACCCCAAATTCTCTGCAATTACTTTGATCTCTTCTTTAATATTCAGATGTGTCATTATTCCAATAACTTCATCTTCTCAAATAAATTACTCCCAAAGCCTTCTGGCATGCTCTTATGCCAGAAGGCATGAGACTTGTCCTTTGCCTTGTGACTCAACATCCCCATGGTGATTCTCTTTATCTCTTTTGTGTATTGGATTCTATGTTTCTTAAAACCTGTACTTTTTTTCTTAATCTATTTATTTGCTTTAGCAGTACACATCTTCCAATAGTTTGCTGAAAAACAATTGTAGACATCTTGTGTGTTTCAAAATGTTCTCTCCTCACACTGAGTCACACATTGCCATGGTATAGAATTCTAGGTTGAAAATAAATTTCCTTTGGAATTGTGAAGACATTCTGCTGTTGTCTAGAGATTCTAGTATTAGTTATGGGAAGTTCAAGACCATTCTCAACTTTTATTCTTTAATTGTGACTTTTTCTTCAGGTAGTATCTTTTTTTTTTATCCCTTCTTTGCCATTACTCTAGTGTCTTGGCATAGGGATATTTTCACTCATTGTGCTTGACATTTGCTGGGCTCTTTTAATCTGCAAATTTATATCCCTCCAGTTTCGGGAATTTCTTGAATTATGGTTTCCTTTTCTTTGTCCCCTGATTTCTCTGTCTGAAGTTCCCCCCCCCTTTTTTTTTTGGACTTTTAGACCTTCTGGACTGTTACTCTATCTTCCCTTTTCTTTTTTAATCTTATTTTCTATCTCTATCTTTATAGTCGTCCTTTTGTGTAGAAATTCTCAGATCTTAATTTCTAAGAGCTCTTTTTACTATCTGAACATATCTTTTTATAACATCCTGTTCTTTTGTTTATATATGCAAAATCTTCTATGATTCTGAAGATGTTAATTAGATGTTTTAACATTTCTTCTGGCACAATATGTTACCTTCTAAAAAACTTTTTTCCCCTGTTTCTTTTGGTCTTAATCTTTTATGCTAAGGATTTCCTTAATGCCTACTGATCCTTTGCTGTCTGCTTATAGTTAAGCCTATGTCCCTAAAGAGCTGATTGGATGCTCTGAGTTAGTGGGTGGGCATTACTGTAGAGGCATCTAAGGGAGTTCTCTGGGGAAATCATTAGTGTCAAAGTCTTTAGTCCTTTCTTGTTGGGAAGGTCATATTCCCCTTCTAATTTCCTGCCTGGAAGACATAGGCCCTCCTGACAGTACTCTGGGAACTAAGTAAATGGGAAAAGACTTGAGTATATAAATACAGTACCACACTTAAGCCTGGCAAGGGGACCAACCATCATTATTTGTCCAGGACTGAGAACCTTCCTGGGATGTGAACTTTCAGTGCTGAACTCAGTACAGGAACACGGATCACTTTAGCCAGGACAATATTCTTTAAAGGGCACTGCTCCAGCCCTTTTTTGGAGTGCCTTTCCCCAAGGTCAAGGGGACCTGCCCCTCATTTCTAGACCGTGCTTCAGGATTTCTGTCCAAATAACCTCAAATCTGCCTCCAGGGGTTGCGTGGACCTCTTCCCTCAATCTGTCTTTCTTAGGGTTACTCACTCCACATACCAGTGTAAGTCCCCCACCCAAAACCAAGGGATGAGCTAGAGGGCAGTTTGTGGGGATTTGGTAGAGCTTGAACAGGAGGGCTGGGTCTTCACAGTGCTTACCCTAATGGGGAAGCAAGGGATCAGGGTGGGAATAGAAGGGCCAGTAGGGTCAGGAGCCATTGCTTACATGGGTACACTTGCTTTGTGGTCTGTAAATGCCAGCAGAAGGCCTGAACTTCACTGATTTCACTATGACATCCACCCTACTACCAACTGTGCCTGGAGCCCTTCCCAGTCCAGAGACCTCTCAATTACCCTTTCCCAAAACTTAAATACGTATATTTTACCAGGATGCAAAAAAAGCAATTGTACAGCTACATAAAGTGGACAGTAGAATCTTGGAATAAACCCTCCTCAAGAGATTCCCAATCCATCCCTTGTCTTGTCCCCTTCTTCCTACCCACTTCCTGGAGTACCCAATACTGCTAATTTCACAGCCTATTGGAGGTCACTGAGGGTGTTAATTGGATTGCTTCTCATCTTCCCCCACTTCAGATTTATAATTGAGCTTTGTTTGGTTTGCTAATCAACTTCCTGTAATCCGTCCAGTTTCCAGTTTCCAACATTTTGTGGTGTAGTTGCCTCTCCTGTTCTTTGTACTTGCTAGTAGTTCTTATTCTGTTTAAAAAAAATAACTGTACTGTTTTGTTAATAGGGCTTTGGAGGGGAAAAAAATCAAATGTGTATATTGAATCACCATCTCTGCTAGGAGGTTAAAATGTCAAAATATTTCTCACAAAGGAGTAAACAGGAAGAAAAATAATAAATTTGGAGTAAAGGTGTGGGTGACAAATTGGGACAGAAACAGTCACTTCTCTACTTGATCCACTAATGAAACAATATCCTGAAATTCTATGTGATAACATCTACCAGTTTGTTTGGCACCAAATGTATTATATCAAACAAACATGCAGCTGCTCTGGTAAGGGCTGAGAAAGCAAAGGTAATTAGATTTCTTTTCAAGACTTTATTTCTAACCTCTGCTGGTGATAAGCTATAGTGATTGTGCTACTTTATGTATAGATGGAGGAAAAAGCAATTATAAGTTCTCAAATGGTGAAACACATTAAAAATGTTTTTAAGAAATTAAATGTTGAGGACTTCCGGCCAAGATGGAGGCGTAGGTAGATACACTGTGTCTCCTCGCACAACCAAAAGAAGGACAACAACAATTTAAAAACAAAATAACACACAGAACTGACAGAAAATTGAACTGTATGGAAGTCTGACAACCAAGGAGTTAAAATAGACACATTCATCCAGACTGGTAGGCCAGGTGGAGCCAGGTGTCTGGGTGGAGAGGAATCATGGCACAAAAAGTGGTGGCACCAGGCACTCAGGACAGAAGCGGACAGACCCTAGGCATACAGATGGCAGCTGGCAAACCCCAGGCACGGGGTGGCAACGGGCAGACCCAGCGAGGCAGCGATTGTGAAGTGAGGCATGGCACACAAGGTGCCTGGATGACCAGGTGGTCCCACATCCGTGCCCAGATAAACCAGATGAGACTGGGGAGCAAAATAGACTGTGCAACTCAGGGTCCTAGCACCAGGAAATAAAGCCTCAAGGCACCAACTGGGGACACCTATGGGGGTTGAGGTGCAGGGAGAGACTCACAGCCTCATGGGAGAGATGGTTGCAGAAACCCACAGGGTCCTACAATGTACACACACCCACCCACATGGGAATCAGCACCAGAAAGGCCCAGTTTGCTTGGGGGAAGTGGTGAAAGGGATTGAAATCCGACAGAGAGTGGAGCAAGTTTCCCTCTCAGATCCCACTCCTACATACAGCATCAAAACAGAGCCACTGGGTTGTCCCGCCCTAGTAAACACCTAAGGCTCCACCTCTCATACATAACAGGCATGTCAAGACACAAAAAAATGGCCCAAATAGAACAGATCAAAGCTCCAGAGCAAATACAACTGAATGACAAAGAGGTAGCCAACTTATCAGAAGCACAGTTCAAAGCACTGGTGATTAGGATGCTCACAGAATTGGCTGGATTTGGTCATAAATTAGATGAAAAAATGAAGGCTACACTAAGTGAAATGAAGGAAAATGCACAGGGAACCAATAGTGATGGGAAGAAAACTGGGACTCAAATCAATGGAATGGATCAGAAGGAAGAAAGAAACAAGCAAACAGAAAAGAATGAAGAAATAAGAATTCAAAAAAATGAGGAGTGGCTTAGGAACCTCCAGGACATTGTTGAACATTCCAACATCCAAATTATAGGGGTACCAGAAGAAGAGGAAGAGCAACAAGTGGAAAAGTTATTTGAACAAATAATAAAAGAGAGCTTATCCAATCTGGCAAAGGAAATAGACTTCCAGGAAGTCCAAGAAGCTCAGAGAGTCCCAAAGAAGTTGGACCCAAGGAGCAACACACCAAGACACATCATAATTACATTACCCAAGATTAAAATTAAGGAGAGAATCCTAGAAACAACAGAAAAGGAGGCAGTTACCTACAAAGGAGTTCCCATAAGACTGTCAGCTGATTTCTCAAAAGAGACCTTGCAGGCAAGAAGGAGCTGGAAAGAAGTATTCCAAGTCATGAAAGGCAAGGACCTACATCCAAGATTGCTCTATCCAGTAAAGCTTTCATTTAGAATGGAAGGGCAGATAAAGTGCTTCTCAGATAACGTCAAGTTATCACCAAGCCCTTATTTTATGAAATGTTAAAGGGACTTATCTAAGAAAAGGAGGATAAGAAAACATGTATAGTAAAATGACAGCAAACACAATTATTAACAACCACACCTAAAACAAAAACAAAAGCAAACTTAGCAAACAACTAGAACAGGAACAGAACCACAGAAATGGAGATCACATGGAGGGTTCTCAACAGGGGAGTGGGAGGAGGAGAGAGAGGAAAAGGTACAGAGAATAAGTAGCATAGATGGTAGGTAGAAAATAGAAAGGGGGAGGGTAAGAATAGTATAGGAAATGTAGAAGCCAAAGAACTTATATGTATGACCCATGGACATGAACTAAAATGGGGGGAATGCAGGTGGGAGGGGGTGTGCAGGGCAGAGGGGAGAGAAGGGGGGGAAATGGGACAACTGTAATAGCATAATCAATAAAATATATTTTTAAAAAGAAATTAAATGCTTTAGTAAAAGCATTTTAATGTAAAAGAAGCCCAGACTATAGCCTCACTTCAGCCTCTGCTCCTAGTCATGCTGCATTTGAGGGATTGTAAAGGCTGTTTGGCAGTATGTGCAAAGCTAGAACTTTTGTGAGTGTGAAAGGATGGGTGTTCTTCTGGACAACACTCTGGATTCACTACAGTCCATTCCTTTTGGCACAAAGATGAAAGCTGGCCAGACAGAGTAGCAGGTGTTTCTTAAGGCCAAGCCAAGCTCGCATTATCTCAGAAAAAAGGCACTGACATTGACTATGTGCCTAATATGGACTCATGTAATGCATGGGTGCATTGAAGCCGTCCAACAACTACTTTACATGCAAGCAAAATGGAAGATCAAAGAAGTTAAGTAATTTACTCATGGCCCACACTAGCTAGTCAATGGTTGAACTGGAAAGCCCATCCGATTCTATCTAGTCCTTTAAATTATATAAAAATAATTATAAGTCTAGGCAGACGCAAGGACTTCTGCATATAGTTGCTGCTACGGTTTCCCAGGCAGCAAGGTGAGGAACCTCTGGACACAGCTTTTCTCCACCTGGGTACCGGTGCACTGGGCCTATCCTTGGCAACATGCAGAGAGGGCCCAGCTCACTTTCAGACTTCAGCTCTTCAATCCATGGATGATGAGGGGTCCCTCACCCATTTTAGGGGGAATAGATTCATACTACTACATGTGCAGCCCTGTCCTGGTTCTTGTCATTCTATATTTTGTTGTCATTACAATTGTGGAATGGGTGTATTTGTTTCATATTAAGAAACTTAGCCAATTGGATCAGATTGGGACATATTGTAAGATTAAGAAATCCTTTCCTTCTTAGGTGTAGGATTTATTTTTCATCATTTTGAACTACTTTAAAACTGATTCTCTTCCCTCCCCCAACTCACTGGGTTAGGTTTATTCCAGGAAAAGTTCACTGACATTATATTAAGTACAGGAAAACAATAAAGTAATCTAGATAAAAATGCCCATGGTCGTACCAACAGCATTCACTCAGGTCTTGAGAAGAGGCTAAGAACTGAGTGAGGCCAGCCCTCAGGTCCTCTGCAGCATAGCTCAGGGACTTCAGGATGAGGCAGTTCTCCAGAAGAGTGGACAATTGTGAGTTCTTCACAGCCAAAACTTGCCATGGAAGGTAATGGCTGCACTGCTGTAGCCAGCAGAGGGGCTCCAGGCATAGATCCTACTAGTATCCCCTTTCTGCAGTCAGCAGCCTGACTCAGCGATTTTCTCAGCCTCTGCTTCCTTCTGATGGTCTTTCCCAGTTGCTCCCACTTCCAAATAATTGACATCATTTTTCTGGTATTTTTTTAATTGTTGTTCAGTTACAGTTGTCCCATGTTTTTCCCTGTTGCTCTCCCCTGCCCTGCCCCCCTCACTCCCACAGTCAATCCTCCCACAATTGTCTGTGCCCATGAGGCCTCTATTCATATTCCTTGACTTACCCCACCCCCTTCTTTCCCTTTTATCCCCCTCCCCCCACCTCTCTGATCACTGTCAGTTTGTTTTTTATTTCCATGTCTCTGGTTCTATTTTGTTCGCTTATTTGTTTTGTTGTTTAGGTTCCACTTACAGGTGAAACCATATGGTGTTTGTCTTTCACTGCCTGGTTTATTTCACTTAGCATAATCCTCTCCAGTTCCACCCATGCTGTTGAGAAGGGTAGGGAGAGGTTCCTTCTTTCTTTCTGCTGCATAGTATTCCATTGTGTAAATCTACCACAGTTTTTTGATCCACTCATTTACTGATGGGTGTTACTTAAGCTGTTTCTGGCACTTGGCTATTGTAAATTGTGCTGCTATGAACATTGGGGTACATACATTCTTTGGAATTGGTGACAGGATTCTTGGGGTATAATCCCAGCAGTGGGATAGCTGGATCAAAAGGGAGTACCATCTTTAGGTTTCTGAGGAAATTCCATACTGTTTTCCACAGTGGCTGCACCAGTCTGCATTCCCACCAACACTGTATTAAGGCTCCCATTTCTCCACAGCCTCTCTAGCACTTGTTGTTTGTTGATTTGTTTATGATGGCCATTCTGGCTGGTGTGAAGTAGTATCATTGTGGTTTTAATTTGCATCTCTGATGGCTAGTGATGTTGAACATTTTTTCATGTGTCCCTGTATGTCCTCCTTGGAGGAGTGTCTGTTCAGGTCCTTTGCCCATTTTTTAATTGGGCTGTTTGTCTTCCTGTAGTAGAGTCATGTGAGTTCTTTATATATTTTGGAAATCAAACCCTAGTCCAAAGTATTATTGGCAATTATGTTTTCCCATACAGTTGGGTCCCTTTTCATTTTATTGATATTTTCTTTAGCTGTGCATGAGCTTTTTAATTTGATGTAGTCCCATTTGTTTATTCTTTCCTTTATATTCCTTGTCCTAGGGATATATAATTGACATCATTTAAATTATTTGATTTTATTTTAGAAATTAAAAGTTATTGAATGTGATTTTTTTTTAAATGGGAAAACTTCTCATATGGTCATCATCCAGAATTAACAATCATTATATCTAGTTATATTCACTTTCAGAATCAAATAAAACATTATGAACATAGTTCCTTTATATGAGAAAACCTCTGGTCCCCATCCCTATCCTCTTCCCCAAAGGTAGTAGTAACAAATGGTGGGTTTATTTCTACTCCATATTTTACACCTTGAATAATAACTGTGTTTTCTATTTACATAAGTGATGCCAAAAAGTGCATCTTTCCATTTTTTACTTTAAATTATATTTTGGAGATACAACTATTTGATTTTTACATATTTGTGCTTTTACATACATACACCTAACAGTCATCCTTTTTGATTGCTGTATAGTATTTCCATCATATGAATATGTCACATTTTATCTACTCCTTCATTAATAGACATTTAGTTGCTTTAATTTTTCTGTTAATACAAAAGCATTGCAATAAACACTCTCACAATGTGTGCTTATGAAAATATGAAAGCTAATGTGGATTCTTAGAAGTGTAATTCTTAAGTCAAATGTTAAGCGTATTTTCAATTTTATGCTGCCAAATTGCTGTCTAAAATGAGTGTACCACTTGACATTCTCAAGGTAATGCTTGAAAGTTCTGTTTTTTAAAATACTTGGTCAAGACTTGGTTTTAGCAAATTTAAAATTTTTTCTTCGATTGAATGAATGCAAATGCCCTTTCCATTTTTTTTTGCTTCTTTCCAACTGTTGATTGATCATTTGAGTTTCCTTTTCTGTTTTTTCTTAATATATAAGATGTTTGCTCATTTACTCACTCAACCAATATTTTTAGATTATTTATGATGGCTGGGCCCTCTTCTAGGCACTACCAGTGCAGAGGAGAATAAGACAAAAACCTCAGCTCCCTGGAAGTTTGAATTCTAGAGGTACTAGGAGAAGCAAGGAGTAAACTTAAAAAAAATAAAATTTCAGAAAACACCCACAAGAATTTCAGACAGTAAGGAAAATATACACATGATTTGATAGTAACACAGAAGGAAAAATAATTTATAGTGAATGATGAAGGAGAGACTCCCTGAGAAGAGAGCATTTTAGAAGAGATTTTAATGATGAGATGAAACCATGTGCAAACTGTGGGTGGAAATTTTAGAAGAGAAAGCAGCAAGTGCAAATGCCCTGAGAGCACAAGTGTGGTGTGTTCTAAGGATGGAGTGAAAGCCTGGGAGGTTATATTCTAGTAAGAAAAAGGCAAGGAAGTAAGAGCTTTTACCCAAGGGGCCAGATGATTTTTATTCATGCTAAATAAGACTTAGGAGTTAATGTAAGAGCAATATAAAGCTTTAAAGGATGCAGGAGAGTGATGTAGTCTAATTTACTTGTAAAATATTATCATTCTAGCTGCTGTGTTGAAATGAATTGGAAAGAGGGAGTAGGGAGAACAGTTAAGAGACCATTGAAATGATACAGGTCTTGGGTTGTTAGCAGTGGAGATGCAGAGAAGTGGACAGATTCAGGATATACTTTGGAGAAAGAGGTGACAAGACTTTGTGATAGACTGGATAGGGGGTGAAAGTTGAGAGAAATTCAATAACTGAAAATGGTTCAGTTGGGTTTGAACAACTGGGTGAGTGGTGGAAACATTTAGTGAGATAGCTAAGATGTGGGGAAGTGGGGATGAGTGGGAATAATTGGTGTTGAATGTCCTGGCACTAAGGCCAGGGCCAGGACACAGAAGTCCCTGGAGACTTGCTCAAATCTCACGACATTTCAGCCATGGCTTAGCAACTCATTCAAGATCCTGCTGGGAAACAGAGCCCAATGTAGATTGTTCAAGAGACTTACAGAGGTGTGGGTGAGGTTGAAGGAACCCACAGGGTGGTTACAGCACCCAGGGGACTAGCAATGGTGGAAAGCTATGGCTACCTTGGGCCGGGGCCTGCAAAGACAAAGGGAGAAAGTAGTGTTAATGAACCTGAATGAGTAAAGGGGCCCTTTGGCAACCATTGCTGCAAACATGATAAAGTTAGGGAAGGAACCAGAGAAATGAATATCTTGACTCCTCTCATTTCTCCTACCATCCTATGTCCTGCTGTTGCCTCCGAAATCCAACCAGAAGCCAGAGGACAATGGAGTCCAGGGCAAAAAGTCCATAGGAATTATTACTCTTTGGGCCATAGCATAAAGCAGGGCACAGGGGGGCAGAAAATGAATCTGGTTGGGTGAAGAGGTGGGCAAATGAAGAATAACTTGCAAAGCAACCTATAGAACATCTTCTGTGACACATGGGTAAGTCACTCCAATATAACTTTTAGTGCTGGCTTTGAGGACACAATAGTTGGTAAAATAATCTTTTCTCTCCCTATGTATGTTTATTAGACTCAATGAATGTCACTCATTATATCCTCATTCTCGTAAATAAACTAAGAATGATTTCATTCAAAATGTAGAGTCCACAGGATCTATTTTCATGTCTGACTTCCTGCCTAAATCCAACATGGTCTACCTTTGGTCTCTTAAGAGCCTTCCATGGATCCACACTGTTCAATTAAAAAAACAAAACAAAACTATTTTTGCCTTTCATTCAAGGTTACTACCTGCAATTTGCCTTTAGTCATCATCCCCTTTTCTGAGAAAGAGCCTTAGATTGTGATCGTTCTGAAATATAGTCATAAACTTTCCCCATCTTTGTGCCTTTAATTTTGCCTGTGTCCTCTTATAAAAATTATTTGTAAGGGCCAAATGAGGTGTCACTTAGTTACTTAGCCTTATGGGCTTACTATACTCAATTTAGCTAGGCAAGAGCTTCCCCCCACTGCCTCCTCCATGTGGCATACAAATTGTCACTTGTGGATGAAAATCACAAGGGTTGGAGGAATGAGGTAAGAAGGGCATGCATTGAGAATGTGTGCAAGCTCACATGTATTATCTCTTTTATTCCTGGTCAATAATTCAATGGAATCAGAATTATCCTAATGAGGAAACTGAGGCTGAGAAGGGCACAGCATTCATTATATGTGGATTACATATCTTTTCACAGTTGGGTGCTATAATATTCTCCCATTTTTCACATGAGGAACTGAAACTCTCAGAGATTAGGTAACTTGCTCAGAAGCTCATAGATAATGGGGCAGAGGCTGGATGAAAACTCAGCTCAACACCACATCTCCCAACAAATGAGAAAATTACTGGTTGGCCTTTCTGGCCCAAGAACGGTGTTGGGGGCTTTCATGTAACATTGTCTCACTTAATCTTAACTAAAATCCACAGGAAGGAAGGAATGTTCAATGAGGAGAGAGAGCAGAGCACACAGAAAAGATCAAGACTCTATTAAATACATGGTGGTTTCATGTTAGGGCCTTTCTCTTTTATAGCCCTCAATTAATTTGATCTGTTGATTGAAGCATTTTATGAAAAATGAAGTTGGGGAGTTATAAAAAATTTGTTTACTTCATATTTCTTCCAAATGATGGTTTTGATAGGCTTGGTAGTGGCAGCTCCAGGAAAGGGGAAAAGCAGCTACATTGTGGCTGGTGAGAAAAACACTAACACTTTCTTTGCAGCCAGTTAATTCTCATTGACTATTTATCACTGAGTCTCTTGTCACAAATTTACAAAATTGAAAAAGTGGTTCAATTGTTTCTTTCTCTGACCCTACCTTAAAATCCAGTAGCTTACTTAAACATACTTTGCAGAAAAAAACAAACATCCACATCTGCTTGCCATTTCACCTACTCTGATTGACACACACACACACACACATACACACACACACCCCACTCCTCATATCCAGGTTGGTGCTGGCTTTCATCTTTATTCCCACTAATCTTTTCATTGCAATATCTAAATCTTGCCTTCCACCTACATTTCCTCTCTATGGTGGCCAAGCAAATATTCTGAGATAAAGCTTCATTTTCTAAACAGACAACCAGGTTATATAATCTTAAAATAATTTCTAACCTCACTGCCGTTTCCCCTTACTTACAAATAATCTATTATAAATTTCTATTTAATTATAATATAATAGCTTATACTCTGTAAGTCAGTGTCCCAGCAGGAAACAGCATTTTTTTCAATCAATGGAGAGACTGTTTATAGAGGTATGGGCATCATTAAAAGAACCACCAAGGAAGGATGAGATGCGCAGAGACTAGCAAGAGCGGGAAGCTGCTGTTACCCATAGATTTGAAAGGATGTGGGTCAGTGTTGATGTGACCAATGGAGCCATGGAAGATGGGCTGCCAGATGGATGCTATATATAATTATTGATGGACTCAGACATTTCCAGAACTGAAAACTGAAAGCTGACAGGGAGTATAAAATAAATGCTCTGAGCTCTTTTCTCACTGTGATCTCCCACCGAGCTTCTCATTGGCCAAAACCAAAAGGGCACCAAATTACAAGAGAAGCAGTTAATGCCATTGGAAGCGATTAGCTTTGTGGGGCACAGAGCTGAAGAGAGAAGGCAGGGAATGGGTGGGGAATAATAAAATAGCCAATATGTCCACCTTCCCAGTTCCACAGATCCCTACCATCAACAGTGGTCCCACTTTAGCAAAATCCTGCTTCCCTATGTCTTCATTCACTCATTTATTCATTCAACTGGGATTCATTGATTTCATTATTAAATTGTGGGGAATATAAAGAAATTAAAATATAAGAACAAACTTTACCCATAAAAAAACATGTGAGTTAGATATGTGAGAAGACATTCCTGTGTAAATAAACCTTAGAATCATTTTCTCAACTCTCTTGTATTTTGCAGTGAGCTCTTTGTCATGAAATTACTTTTCACAAAAATATGTTAGCATTATCTCCTAGTGATCTGTATATAAACTTTATTGTGGATCACATTTCAGTCAGTGATAAAAACATATACTTCTGGCACATTTGATTAAGTTCAGTGTTGAATCTGTTGATCTTGGAAACCTTCCAGTAGCAAGAAAGTTTGCAAACATTTGTGAGCAAAATCTTCAGGAAAGTAACAATTTGTTGTTAGCCTACATCCTTGAAACTCTATCATTATGTTGAATTGGTATACCAGAAACAAGCCTTCCTAGACTATCTTAGTTTAGTTCTCCACAGAAAAGTCATCATTAAGCTAGGGTTTGATACCTTGGGTTTAATTGAAAGTCAGTTTGAGAAATGGCCATATGAAACATGTTTCTATTTATTTTATAAAACCATGTTCATAGATGATGTCTGTTACATGCTGTGGTGTTCTTTATGTATGAAGCCATATAAACTCCTCTTCGAAGAGCTTCTCTGAAAATGAGATCTCTAGTTTTGTTTCTTTATTTACCATAATTGCTAAAGCAACTGCAATATATCAGGTTTCTGGAACATTGCTATTATAAAATGGTTCCTCCATTCTTTCCAACATTTACTCATAATGACCTATTTTGTATCATTAAAAATATGTCACTTCAAATTCTTTTTAGAAGTGGAATATAGAATAAAAATTAGACTTAAAGTGTACTTGCATCCTCCCACAACCATACTGAAATTAACAACTACAGAACAACAATCATTCAGAATCAGCTGAAATCTAGCTGAATAAAGTCCTACAACTAGCAATTTAAAGAAGAAGCCACACTGAGACTGGTAGGAGGTGCAGAGATACAGAGCAAGCTGGTCCCAAACCCATGTGTAGCAGATAAAAATTAGGAGGTATGTCTTGGCTACAGATGTCCCCCTGAGGAGTAAGAGGTCTTAACCCCACATCAGGCCCCCAAGTCTAAAGTTCTAGTGCTGAAGAAAATGTCCCAAAAACTCATGGCTATTGAAGCCAGTGAAAATTGAGGCTGAGTGTGATGGAGGGCTTTTGGAGTACCAAGCAATTTCTCTTAAAGGGCTCATGGATGGATCACTTCAGACTGACTCTTCCTGAGCTCCAGTGCTTGGAGAGCAGCGTGAAAGGCACCAGGGATGTACAAGAAGTAACTGAAGTTTCTGGCATCAGTGTGAGACCTTAGGGGGTGGGCAGCTTACTCCCAGAAAGAAGTGCTGGCAGAGGCCATTGTTCCTTTGATGAGCCCTCCACCCCACAGAGATGGCAGGCAGGTACCACATTTGAGTCTCCATCAACTTAGCTATCACTGTTTATTCACCCTGGTGATTCCCTGAGACCTAACCCCATTAAACTTGTGGGTCCACTTAACCTGTTTCCAGTGCCTTTTCTATAGCTTGTCTTGGCTCACACATCAGACTTTTCTAAAATTTCTCAAACAAGCAGCATCTGACCTTAGCATGCCTCATACCTTTAGCTAGCAGCAGCCTGCCTTGGTACATAGCTTGGCATCTCCTAGGTACCTCCAAGCCTAGCATAAGTAGCAGCCAGCTGCAGATTGTTTTGTAACTCATGCTGGGTGGCCTAGGCAGAACACAGGCAGTGGCTGACATTGGTCTGCACCTTCTGGGGGGCTCCAGAGCCAACACACACTGTAGAAATCTTCAGACCACATTGAAACACCACCCAACCACTTCCGCAGCACCATACTCAAAGGGAAGACACCCAAAGCAGGCACCAGAGCCCCAGTGAAGTAAGCCCTGTTCTGTGGGGTGGGCCTCTGCACGGCTGATCCTCCACAGTGGTTGCTGGTCACAACCAGTCATTGTAGCTGTTTAGCCTGGGGATAAATCCCTCCCATTAACACACAATAGCAATCAAGGCTCAACTGCAACAGGAGGTGCACACAGAACACAGGAGGTTAGAGGAGCACAGGTGGAGTGCCGTGTGTGGAACAATGTAGCACAGAAATGATGGTGTGCCAGGTCTGAACCTCAGGAGAACTTATGTCCTTCTTTTTCTTTTGGAACCCTGACTTTGGCATGAGGCTAGTCTGTTGCAGGATGAGAGCACATGAGAAGCTACAATAAATCATCCCAGCCAAGCCCCCAGATGTGTTAAGGATCACACCAATACTCAACAAGTTATTTAGTAGGTCAGGAGCTAACTGAGATAAAGAAGCCCACCAAGACCAACTCAGATCAACTTAACTCCAAGTTGTGAAAGACTTATGAAAAACGATAAATGTATGATATTTTATATCATTAAGTATTGAAGTATTTTATTATGCAGCAATAGCTAATTGGAGTATTTAGAAGAAAATCAATCAAGGTATTATGGAAGCATAATATAAAGTTATAACAAAGTGTTCTCATAAAATCAAAGAAACTTTTATTCTCAGTTATATTGTTAACTGGCTGGTGCCCCTGAGCAATTTATGTAAGTGAGCTCTTTGGACTTTAGATTTCATGTCTGAGGTTTAGATAAGGGAATTTCTGATTAATGATAGAAGAATAAAAGAATTTTTATTTCACATCCCTCTTGAAACACACCACAGAAAGAAGAATGATAAACAGAGGGGAAAATGTTCCACATGTAAAGAGAAAAAGAGAACCTAAAGGAATTGAAAACATGTCCACAAAAAAGTAGGCACACAGATGTTCATGTATTGTTATTTACAATAGGCCAAAAGTGGGAACAACCCAAATGTTTATCAGAAGATAAACAGATGAATAAAATGTGGTACACCCACACAATGAAGTATTATTTGGCAATAAAGTACTACTACATGTTATAATATGGATTATCCTCAAAAACATTATGCTTAAGTGAACAAAGCCAGACATAAAAGACCATATATTGTATGATTCCATTTATATGAAATGTCCAGAATAAGCAGACCTGTACAGACAGCAGATTAGTGGTTGTCAGGGACTTATCAGGAGGAGGACTAATGGTCAGTAACTGCTAATAGGTATAAAGTTTCTCTTTGGTTATATAATGACCTGAATGTACTAAAAAAATTAAAATTAAATTGTACACTTTAAAAGGGAGAGTTTTCTGATATGTAAATTTTATATCTACTTTTAAAAATGTGAAAAAAACCCTGGCTGGTGTGGCTCAGTTGGTTGGAGCATCCTCCTGTAAAACAAAAGTCATGGGTTCAATTCCCGGTCAGGGCACATGCCTAGGCCCTGGGTTTGGTCCCTAGTCAGGGCGTGTATGAAAAGCAACCAATTGATGTTCCTCTCTTACATCAGTGTTTCTCTCCCTCTCCCCATCTCTCTAAAATCAATAAGCATGTCCTCAGGTGAGAATAAATAAAATAAAATACTAAAGAAAGAAGCTACAACTTTAAATAAAACTATAAAATAGATTGCCCCAGATGATGAAGTATGCACTAAAGTGACAATGCATTACCGTTGTCATGAAACAAGAGATAAGAACCCTAGTTGTAATGCTAAAGGAGGAGAGAAAAAGATTGTCAATTTTGAATAAGATCTCAGGGTTCAGAAATTTAGTTATAAAACATACCAACTTTATATAACATTTTAAAAAAGCTTTTATTTATTTTTAGAGAGAAGGGAAAGGAGGTAGAAAAAGGGAGAGATACATCCATGTGCAAGAGAAACATCTTTTGGTTGTCTTGCATGCCTCCAACCAGGGTCCTGGTTCACAGTCCAGGCAGGTGATCTGACTGGGAATTGAACCAGTGACCTTCTGGTTTGTGAGCCAATGTCCAACCCACTGAGCCATACCAGACAAAGAACCAACTTTTTTTTGCTTTGTTTACTTTTTTATTTTTTAATTACAGTTTACATTCAATATTACTCTGTAGTAGCTTCATCTTTGTTTACTTTTTAAAAATTACTAAATTTACTGGAGTAACATTGGTTAATAAAATTACATAGGTTTGAGTGTGTACTTCTATAGCATGTCATCTGTATATTGCATTACATACCCACCACCCAAAGATAGGAAAGAGATTTGGCACAGTATACAAGACGCAAAGACACAAACTCATATGATGATAAGATTACAGAAGTTCAAGGATAAAAAAAAATCACATGAGAATCACAAGCAGGGAAAATAAGTGACATACAAGGAAAAAAATTTATATATACTTCTTTTAGTAAATATCAATAACAGAAGACTAGAGTGAGACTGAGAGGAAAAAAGTAGGAGCAAAGAATTTTATACACTCTAAATTGTCCTTCAAGTGTAAAGACAAAACAAATGTTTCAAATACCAGGTCTATCCAGAAAAAGGCCAATAAGTTAATATAATGAGAACAGTTTGCATGGCATCAATATAACCTGGCAGCCAAGAAGAGTGGACTGGAATGCACATGTGTGAACAATGATGACTTCACTGTACTAGTCAGTGTGGGCAGTAGACTCCATTGAGTGAGCATATGTACGGTGTGGCCGTCACATTCAAAGTGACTGAATGAGTAGGGCAACAAATCTGCATCAAATTTTGCATTAAGTTTGGACATTCCTCCATGAAAACTATTTGGATCACTCAGAAGGCTTTTGGGGATGATGTAACAAGTGCAGCACAAATAAAAGTGCAGCACAAACACTTCAAAGATGGTGGAGAATCTGTTGAAAGTGATGCATGTTCTGGAAGTCCTGAAACAAGCAGAACACCTGAGAATGTTGAACGTGTACAGGCTGCAATCAACAAAGATCAGCGATTGACAATGCAAGAACCAGAGGTTGATCTAGAGATTCCAAAAACTACTGTGTCCAAGATTTTGATGCAGAATCTTGGCATGTAACATGTGACAAAATTCATTCCATGGCTTCTGCTACCAGAACAGAAGGAACATTGTGCTGCAGTTGCCAATGACTTGATTCAAACTGCGACCAATGAACCAGGCTTCCTTGAGAAGGTCATAACCGAAGATGAATCGTGTGTCTGTGGCTATAGAGCTGGAAATGAAGCCTCAGTAATCCCAGAAGAAGTTGCCTTGTTCTCCATGCCCAAAGAAAATGTGGCAAAGACATGGCAAATTCACAGCAACATCAAGACCATGCTAACTGTGTTTTTTTTTAATTGGGGAGGTGGCAACTTTGAAGGGAATGAGGCATCATTGTCCTATGTACAATGTTTCTTGTATCTTTAACAAATATCTCTATTTTTCACATTGTGTGGCTGGATACTTTATGGACAGTCCTTGTCATATACAAGCTGTCATGCCCATGAACTCTTTTAAAAAAGGAAATTTTTGAAAATGAAGTCCAATCCAGAGTTGAATAAAAATTGAAAACCTCAGGAAAGAAAGTTAAATAAAGTCGTTGATGGTGAACATTGAATGCATTTAAACATAAAACTAAGACCAAAATGACACACTCTGGAAGCATACCTTTAGAGCCCCACCTGGATACCTTTTGCCCAGATGCCCCAGATAAGCCAAAGTGCCCACCTCCCAGTTGCTGTGAAATTAGATGCTAATGGCTAGAAGCTGATCCTTCTCCAGAGAATTGACCTCAGTGTGTAAGAGATCTCTTGCCAGGGAAGTTATGTCTACCCCTATGCAACTGGGGATGAAAGTACAGCCAGTGACTGACTTGGGTAGGGGAATACAAATTTGTGATGTGGCTTATACTCCAGAGCTCTCCCATGAGTTCAGTTGAGGCTAGACCTTACTTATAACCACATCCTTGTGATCCTGCTTTATCCCCTTTGTTGTGGGTTTTTCCCAAAGAGCACTTCTTTGGTATATCACATAGGTGTCTCAGTCTCTGCTTTGAACCTGACCTACATGCACTATGATTTGATAATCTTTGTACTCATTCCTTCTTCCCTTCTCTTATTTTAAAAACATTTATGAATCTCTTATTGTGTGCAAGTCATTTGCCAAACATCAGGAAGCTGTGGTAAGGCTATTAGTGGTCAATTTGATTATTACTTTAGAAGTCAGTCTTGGTGTGGAGATCTTTACACAGAGCTTCAAAAGAATTTTGACTTATATTTTGTCTGGTCAATTTCACAATTCAGCAAAAATAGAAATAAAACAGAATCTTCATGCTTTCTGCAAATGTGATCTTTAAATGAGTAACATATTCATAAAGTCCTCCCAAGATCCTATTGTACACATGTACCAAATACACTCTCTAGTTCCATTTAAACAAGAACTTAATGTAAACTCATAACTCTAGGTTTATTATGTTTGTATTTGCAACAGAAACAATGCTTGTGGTTGAGAAAATAAAAACTGAATTAGGTTAGTTAACTAGCCAGTGTTATTAAACAGTTAACTTTATGTGCCTCCTAAGGTGGCTCATTTAGTCACACTATACTATAATAGAAAAACTAATAAAAATTGTTATTTATGGTACTCATACACCTTATTCGAAGAAGGGAGTTTAGGAGCTAACAAACGGCTTATCTTAAATTTTCTTTCTAACACTGGTAAACTATTGGACTAAGCATAAAACTGCACAAAAAGGCTACTCAGTAGAGACAAGGTAGATGATAAAAGTGAAGCTGTAAGCTGAATTCTCCATACATTTCAAGTGAGTAGTGACAAAATCTTCATGACAGCAGATAAAACAGATAGCATAGGCCAATAGGTGGTGCTATTGCTATGTGTAGTGCCCAGAAACACAAGGGGGAGAATGTTTTTGAGGAAAATATTTGCCAGAAAGAACTCAAGACAAAAACATACTCCTCACTTCTGAATTCTTCAAGAAATGGCAGTGTCATTTCTTAGCCTCTCCTGCTTGAGTCTGAGCCATCATTTATCATTATCTCGTTGAGTTGAATCGAAGGGCTCAAGTTATGTCTCAGACCAAAGCTATGGCCAACATGTCCTTTTCATGTGGATATTGCAAGGAAGGATATCTACTCAGTGGACCTCTGATATTTCTTAACTGACTTGGACAGACATCTCAACCCACATGGATAATAATACCCAATGGGACAAAGGGCTTTGAAAATGGAGGAAAGTGTAAAGCTCCTCAGAGAACATCTGATTTCTACAACATATAGTAGAATGAATGATTCCCAGTAATCTTTTGGGAAAAGCTTAGAATAAAATAATCTTGAATTCCTAAGCTAAAACAACAGATACTTTGTGATAAAGTTCTGTAAAATTCAAAATATCTCTCAAAAGAAACATTAGCCATGCTAAAGGAAAGAAGAACCATATGGGTTGTTAATAAATAGCCAAGAATCTTTAAAGCATTGTTTTGTGCATGAAGAATGGATTTTTTTTCTTTTTCTTTTTTAATCTGTGATGAATTCATCATCTTAGTGTTAATTTTGTGAAATCAATCTCCATGGTTTAAAAAGAGGTACAGGTATAAAAAGAAAGTCACTTTGGAATTAAAAATTTGACACAAATAATCAACCAAACTGTGAAATTTTACCACTTTCGACATGCATTTTAAGACTGATTTGTGGAGACAAATTGTTTTTGACTCCAATGGTCTTATAAAAAGAAACTGGTCTCATCAAGTGAACCCGTTAAACATCCTAAATTATTGTTATCCCTCAAAGAATTGCAATCAAAGCAAAATAAATCATGTTGTACAGCAAAGTGAAAAATAAAAGACAACAAAACAAAGCTTAATAAACTTTATAAAGTTCTTTCTAAGCACTTGATAGTCTTGGCAACTTTTTGAGATAGGCAAGATAACTAATGACAGCTTACATTAACTGACCAAAACAAGTCACATGGCCAAGTTTGATGTTAACAGGCCTGGAAACTTTAATCCTTTTATGGGAAGGAAGGGTCATCCAATATTAGGAATACTAATGCAATCATCAGACTTAGTGAATTATATTAGGTTCAGGGAGCTTTCTATTTGAATAAATTAATAGGATAAAAATGCAAGTAAACTCTACCAGCTTCAACTTAACCTCATAAAAGAAATACCGAGGAAGTTCAAGCATTGAACACTCTGGACCTTTCTCAGCAGCTGTCATTTCAGGATGTGGAAGTTGATTAAGGGGTAAGCAGCAGAGCCCAGGGGGCTACTGAGCCCAAAGTGCCACCAGTCCTCCATCACCAGCTACACAGCAAGGGCCAGGTCACACAGCTTCTTATCTTGTAACACTGGCAAAAATGCAGGCCTTATTTTTAACTCAGTGCATTGCAGTTCTTTTTCAAGTATGTTACCAGGACTTTATAAAGATTGATAGAGTGCTGGAAAACTATTGGGTTGAAGGTCCAGATGTACATAAATCAAGTCGCAGCATCATTTCACTCAGAATGTTTCTGCCCAAGTCATTATGGGGTAGAAGTAGAGAGATTTATAGTGAGTCTTAGGGGATTTGATGGTCTGAAAGGTAAGAGATATTAAATGTATGATTTAACTTCAGGAGTCACTGAAATAGTTTTACATGGATTGAAACCTTAGTTGCTGCTGGTTAAAAATGTATTTTAAATAATTGGAGATGAATTTGTGGGACATTAGGATGAAAAGTTGCATGTGATCTTTGGTGCTTATAATTAAGATCCATAATTTGCATAAAGAAAAAACCCATCCATTAATAAAAATGTATATCAGCAAACCTCTTTACATATGAAAGCACTGATCTCTATTATAACTAGCTCTAGATCTAATAATATTTTAGGATAAGAACCAAGGATTTGTGTGTTTGATGAAAGAATTCCCCTGTTTTTTAATCCTGAGCCTGAAATCAATCTACATTTAAACTCTTCTTAGTTTTGCCCTGGCCAGGTGAAGTATCATCCCGCACACTAAAAGGTTGTGGGTTCAATTCCTGGTCAGGGCATGTACCTCGGTTGCGAGTTTGATCCCTGGTTAGGGTGTGGATGGGAGGCAGCCTATCCCTGTTTCTTACATCTATGTTTCTCTTTCTTTCTCCCTTTTCCCTCTCTAAAAAAAAAATTAATAAACATATACTTGGATAAGAATTAAACATAAAATCATCTTAGTTTTTTCACTGAGAGACATGAAAAGCCACAATCCCAATTTATGCCCACAGGGTCTCACACAACTGAAGCACATCTGTTTTAAGCCTGGAAGGAAGGTAAGACTTGCTATAACCTCTGAGCCCAGCCTTTCTGTATTCCTTCTTATGTTGAAACCTTTTATTCTCTAATGCTTCAAACTCACTTTTCCTACCAAAACTTATTTTTCTAAAATACTATATTTTAGGTCTGGCTGGTGTGGCTTAGTGGATTGAGCACTGGCATGTGAACTAAAATACCATATTTTGCTATTATAAATGCATACTTTTTTGTCCAAATTTTTGAGGGAAAAAATAAGGATGCACATCATACATGGGTATAATGAGGACATAATCCCATGTACAATGTGCTCAAAAATGTGTGTGTGCATTATACATGGCAAAATATGGTAAATGATCTTTATTAGAATATACCAACAAATCTCAATACCTCCACACAACAAATTTAATCTGTTAGCATAAACCATTGAATGAATATTTCAATTTAAAACAAAATTTTAGCCAAAGAAAAGATGTTCTAATTAGAAATTAAACAGAACCAGAAATAAAAGTGGGATATATTCCTCTCTTTTGTAAAATTACACAGTGGAGACAATTTAAAAGCAATGATCCAAAAGGACAATTGGTTCATACTTATGTTACATTTCTGTCTACCCCTCTGAAAGTTTTAGGTGTTTTTGATGGAAGAAATTCTTAAGGGAACAAAGAAGTTTCTTCCTTAACATGACCTCTGAAAACATACCCTTCATCATGAAAGAAAGACCAAACTCATATTTTTATAATTATTACTAAAATTAATTAAATTTTATATAATATTTTGAAGAAATTTTGAGTATACACTTTATTTTACTAAATGATGCATGCAACTTTAGTTTTATTAAGTTTTCTTTAGTTGCAATCATAACAGAAAATCTGAATTCTTTCCCTAATGATGTTACTTCTCTAGCACCTTTATAAACTCAAGGCGTTGAATTTACAAGATAATATTTAAGGGTGTCTGATCCTGAAGTTCTTTGTCATTTCCTTTAGTTAAGGAAAAGCACTTATGAGTTCCAGCCAAGATGGAGGTGTAGGTAGAAACCCTTTACTTCTTCGCACAACCAAAAGAGGGATAACAACCAACCTAAAATCAATAAACAATCAGAAGTGCCAGGAAATCAAACTGCATGGAAGTCCAACAACCACAGAATTAAAGAAACAGTCAAATAGAACAAACAGACTGGCAAGGTGGTGGACAGAGAGAAATCCAGCAAGGCAGTCAGCTGCATGAGCGGGGCTGATTTAAGGGGAAACTAAGACTCACAGTGGGCTGAGGACTCCAGTGATTGCTGAAGTGGGAGAAACTCCCAGTCTCACATGAGAGTTTGTTGAAAAGTGCACTAGAGACCAGCAGGCAAGCTACACTGTTCTCTCCAGCCTCTCCCCTACAGGCAGCACCACAGCACAGCAAGGAGGGTTGCCCTAGCCAGTAAATACTTAGGCCCCACCCCCTTACACCTTAGAACTTAACTGGGGCCCTGAACAAAGAAATAGGGCCAAAATGAAGGAACAGAGCAAAACTTCAGAAAGAGAGCTAAATGATGAGGAGATAGCCAACCTATCTGATGGAGAATTTAAAGCCCTGGTAATCAAAATGCTCACAGAACTGATTGAGCTTGGTTGAAAAATGAAAGAACAAAAGAAAGATACCCAAAATGAAATAAAGTGAAATATTCAAGGAACCAACAGTGACATGAAGAAAACCAGGACACAAATCAATGATATGGAAGAAAAGGAAGAAGTAAACATCTAGCCAGAACAGAATGAAGAAACAAGAATTCAAAAAAGTGAAGAGAGACTTACAAACTTCTTTGACAACTTGAAATGTTCCAATATCCTAATTAAGGGGTGCCAGAAGGAGAATAGGAAGAGCAAGAAATTGAAAACTTATTTGAACAAATAATGAAGGGAAACTTCCCTAATCTGGTGAAGGAAACAGACTTCCAGGAAGTCCAGGAAGCCCAGAGAGTCCCGAAAGAAGTTGGAACCAAAGAGGAACACACCACGGCACATCATCTTTAAGTTACCCAAGATTAAAGATAAGGAGAGAATCTTAAAAGGAGCAAGAGGAAAGGAGAGCATTACCTACAAAGGAGTGCCCATAAGGCTATCCACGGATTTCTCACAAGAAACCTTACAGGAAAAAAGGGGCTGGAAGGAAGTATTTGAAGTCATGAAAGGCAAGGACCTACATCCAAGATTACTCTACCCAGCAAAGCTTTCATTTAGAATGGAAGGGCAGATAAAGTGCTTCCCAGATAAGGTCAAGTTAAAGGATTTCATCATCACCAAGCCCTTATTGTATGAAATGTTAAAGGGACTTATCTAAGAAAAAGAAGATCAAGAATACAAACAGTAAAATACAAACAGTAACAGTATCATTTGTTGATAGTTGTGAGTACAAACTCACAACTATCAACAAATGAACCAAAGAGAAAAGAAAAACAATGAAAACAAAAGCTAAGCAAACAACTAGAACAGGAACAGAATCAGAGAAATGGACATCACATGGAGGGTTTTCAGTGGGGAGGGGGAAGGGAGGAATGGGGGGAAATTCTAGCATTTAGCATATTAAACTTCTGGAGAAACTTCATCAGAAACTCATATTAAACTCTGGAGAAACTGCTTGAATGATCAAGCAGTATCATTCAACCCTTTGGCAACACAGTCTCACATTCTTGGTCTGTTACTTAGAGTAAAGCTTCGGAATATTAAGCATAAACAGAGTCTCATGTGTCATAGTTCATTGCTTACTCAGAGTCGTGCTTCAGTTTGTTTGCTTCATTTGAGGACCATGCCTTTATTATTCAGCTTTATGTTCTTGAATTCTCTTATTACATTTCAGTTACCTTGTTAACTAAGAAATATCCTGCATATCTTGTTTTTAGATCAACATGCTTTTTAATCATACCATTTAATACAGGAAGGCGACTGTTTTCTTAAAGAATATCTCTGGTAGCCCACTAACTAACTTCCTTTTCTAATGTGAATTTATTACCTGTATGTCTGCTGCTGAGCAGTGATTCTTGGCTTAATTAATTAGCTAATTAATTAATTTCTCTATGGTTAAATTCTATATACCAAGTAATCCTCTTTTAACAAATAAGATATTGTATTGGATTATAACTTCTAGCAATTTTTTTCAAACACATGCAAAAGAGGCAAACTTTTAGAGTCTTTGCATGTTTGAAATGGCTTTATTTTTATTTTCATGCTAGACTGGTATATTTTAATTTTCAAAAAGACATCAGATTTCTATAGTAGCCTTGCATGTTATAAATGCATCACATTAGTGTGTTCCTACCCTATGAAAATCCCAATCGAAGGGAATCAGTTACAGAGTTAGGGGACAAAATAAGTCCCTGGACTTCTCTCCACCACAGCAGTTATGGTGAAGCAATATCCCATGCTTCACCTTTAGCCACTGTTTTGTATTACTTGGGAAATCAAAAATTGCACTATATTGTACAGCCTTCCTGGTAGATGCTGGGAAGAATTGCAACATACTTTAGCATGTCTGGAAATGTGTTTTTTCCTGCCCACATCTTAAAAAGACATAATTGCACAGTGGGTGCCTTTGTGATTTTTTTAAGTGCCTTCTGTGAACAAGGAGAAATGCAGACATGTTGGCAGAGCTGATCATTTTCATTGTGGATCTCATGCTTGCTTTAGCCATTTTTGTTATCCTATATGCTGTTTACTTCATAGCAGCCACAGGTATTTTTATCTTAGTCCTTCTCTATATTTTCAAAACGGAGATGGAAAAAAACTGTGACATCAACAAGGGGAGAATCTGGGTACTGGATTCTTCTAACCATAGTTCTGGGAAGCTATTTGCAGGCAATTTAGAGAAAGTCTGCTCCAGGAGGGTTCCAACCTCCTGGAACAGACTTTCAGCCTCAAGAGAAGGGGCTTTCTTGCCCAAAGAAAGTTATCTCTTCTAAAGAGTGATGAGCTCTCTGGAGCAGAGGAGACCCATGGAAAGACTTCCTGGAACACCGGACTCAACCAACTGAGAGGTATCTTTTTAAAAGGACGTCCTGCCCCCCAATCGTATAAGCTTCTGCTTCCATTAACTCTGTGTTCACTACTCCTGAGTGATATTTTTACTGAACAAAAGAAACTTGTGCACAATATTATATTTATTCATCAATGAATTTGGACCAACCAGTATCTTTATTCTATATGAGAGATATTGTTTAAGGTAAGTATGTGGAATATTTAGTTTAATTCTCCCTTTTGTGAATGAGATAATACAAGAAATATGCATGCTTGATGTCAGAGGGGAAGAATAAACTAATGCTTTTGATCACTGTCTTCCATTTTCCAAAAATGGACTTGGTGGCCTCTATAGGGACTATAATAGTTCTTGTTTTCAGCTCAAAGTACCATTTATTCTTCTCCTACCCATGTTACTATCTCTCCTGAGCAATGGTTAGACACAGATCAAAAGGTTGAAATTCCTGTTTCACTCTTCTCTTAAGCAGTTTGGCTATAGCCTTAGTAGAAGAGAAAGTATGAGAACATGGATGTTCTTTCTATCTATGGGTTGCTGTTTGTTCCTGGACTCCAAGTGGCAAAAGTAATCAGTACCAGTCCTTGAATGGACAGTGTATTTTCAAAATGGTCCTTGGAACAAAAACAATGTTTGAGAACATGAAATGGCAGGAAGGAGATTTAGTCTTTTTGGTTTAGTGTCCTGTGAAAACTGGAGATTGTGAGGGAAAAAATTCAGGGTGATCTAATAGTTCCACTTCAAACCCAGAAATTGGACTCATTTGGAATCACCTGGTACCTTATTTCTGTTTCATTGCTTTGGCTCAGGGAAGCAAATGAATCAGGTTTGTCTTGGTTATTGTCAGATAAATGGCCACAATAGGTGTCATGTGTTTGGGTTTTTATGGTATAATTTTATATTTTTATAGTACATAAATACATTTTTCACAGGAACAATATTTGGTTAACTTGCAGAAGACTGTGGTAAATTGATTCTATTGTAGTCATTGTGATTACTACTTCTTAAAGCCAAGCCCTTGTCCTCATATTTCATCTCCAATGCCTGGAGGATTTTTGACATCATAACTCTTTGAAGTATTTCTTTCCAAAAAGCTAAAAACTTATTTTAGTCTCTATGTAAGGTAACACTTAAATGAACTCTTTATGAAAAAAGTAGCAAAATTGTGCTCAATAAGAAAAATAATAAGCTTAATCCCATGGACTATAAATACTTAAACTTTTAGTAGATCGTAAGTGTTCTCACCACAAAAAAATTGCTAACTATGCGAGGTGATAGATATATTAATTACCTTGCGATGATTACTTCACAATGTATATTTGTATCAAAAAATCAAGTTGTATACTTTAAATATACCACATTTTTCAGACCATAAGACACACCTAGGTTTTAGAGGAGGAAAATAGAGAAAAAAAATTTGAAGCAAAAAATGTGGTAAAATATTTAATAATATAAATAACATGATATTTCACCAATGTAAATGTAAACAGAACTCAACAACAGCATTAACAACCATTATTCACCCCAAAATTGAGGGGGGGTGCATCTTATAGT
The DNA here is from genome assembly GCF_004126475.2 of Phyllostomus discolor. NCBI lineage: Eukaryota > Metazoa > Chordata > Mammalia > Chiroptera > Phyllostomidae > Phyllostomus > Phyllostomus discolor. The sequence goes on along the minus strand of NC_040911.2, from coordinate 75,836,522 downwards.
CTGAAAAATACAGTATACAGTTATATATAACAAGTTGTATATGTTGAATAAGTATAATTTCTAATCAGTAAAGCTCAAAAAGAAATAGGAAAATGTGTCAAAAATAAAAATAAACCAAAGCACAATAAATAAGAAAATGCTTAAGCTTTTAGAAAGTGAAGAACTAACTTTCATATAATAATGTTATACATGTTTTAGCCATGGCATTTGTCTGAGTGTAATAATTCTCCACAGAAGAAATGAATATATTTTGTTGAATGAGTACAGGTTGTAGTAAGGAATTTTAAAATAATTCATCATCATGTGGTTTCCAAATTTATACCCAGATGTAGAGGGGGTGACCCATCTTGTGGCATGTGGGGTATATGACTAGACCAGACCATAAACCATTGCCCATAACTGCTAAACACCTGCATTGAATTACAATTACAGAAGCATTATTTTGTGAAATGGTTTTTTCAGCTCTAAGGAAACTCAACTATTATGCAAATATGGAAGAATTACACAGATTTTTTTGTCTTTAAATGTTAATGAGCTCATTGACTTATCTAGAAGACCTGGAGGGATGAGGACATAGCTTAGGTCAATTTCGATTAAGCAGTGACAAAAGAAAATGTCTTGAATAGAAAGAAGGGCAAGGGTAAGAGGGAGAAGTATGGGCAAAGGATGAAGGGTCATGACATGCAAGCCTTGGGTATGATCAAACATAAATCTTGCCTTGCATAAGTGTTTGGATACCTAAGAAACATCTGGACTTGAATGTGCTACTGTCCAGGTGTGGTGGGCTATAGCTGTACCCCAGTGAAAAATTTCTTGCACAGTCTTTGCTATTTGTCCTAGAGCTCTCATCTCCTGTCTGTTTCTACTATAAAAAAAATAGGGTCAATGGTAATGATTTGGTAAGAAAAGAAACCAAATCTGCTTTATATTTTGAGTATTTTTGAGGCTTGCCTTCAACCTCCACCATGTGCCATCTTACAGCTAGCTGCCTTTAGAGCACCTGCCGGCTCTGCAGAGCATCAGGATGGTGTGCCCCACCAGGCTCCTGCAGCTCCCTTCAGGTCCTTTTCACATGCGAAAGCCATGACTGTCCAGGGGTGGGTTCCAGAAACCTAGATTTAGTTCTGATAAATTCTAAATGCTGTTAGGTGAGAATTCATTTCTAAGATGTATTATTTACCCTCAGAGAGATTCAGTTAAGATTCCTTTTGGCTTCATTTTACAGAATGTAGCAACACAGTCTTAAAATTCAAAAAGACCTTGAAAATCTTAGTGCCCTTCTCATCCAATTAAGAAATGTCTTCCTTGATATCCCTGAAAGATGGTTGTCCCATTTCTGCGTAAACATTTTTCATGAGCTGTACAGGGAGCCTGTTGTTAAGAAGTTCTCTATAATATCCAATACAAATTTAAGCCCCTACAACTCCCTTTTCTTTGTCCTGGTTTTGCCCAATTAAGCAATAATCGGGAAATAGTTGACTAAGTACAGTGACTTCACTGGAATAAACAGTTCTCAGAAGAGAAACTTCTCTTTTTCCAAATTTCTAGTTGCTACTCGCACCATGAAACAATGTGCGAGTAGCAACTAGAAATTTGGAAAAAGAGAAGTTAAACATTTTGGAAATTTTGTCCTTTGCAGTGCAAATAGGCCCCATTTATGATCATAACTCCTAAGATAGTCTAGGTTTTATTGTATACTTTAAGAGGAGATTCTTAATTTGTCTTTTCTGACTTCTTATATGTATTTGTTCATCAGGAATTTTGAAATTCATTTCTCATAAGTTTCCTGAAATCTGGGAGTGTTGCCAATTTGCGCTGAAGAACAGCATGTTATTAAATTCACAACTATTAGCACATTCATAACTATTAAAATGCAATTCTAATGCACTGACCCAGTTTCACAGCATGTCGAAAATTTAATTCAACCCCAGGTGACCCATACAGATGTCCAATAATTTTCCAGTGGATGTTGTTATTTGGAAGGTCAGATGAATTTAAACATTTTGGAAAATTGGCAATCTTGTCAATATAATTTTGTGTGAATACAGAAAGAGCAACACTTTGACTATGTTAATCTTTATAGAATAAAGCCCCTTTTATCAAAGGTAGCTGAAAGTGGGGAAAATTGGAAAAGGGTTCATCATCCTGTTTCTGAAGGTAGTGGAACCCACTCAAGTGGACCCAGGGCTGTGAGGGGAAGGTCCCATGGCTTTGGTACTAGGCTTGGGGGGTTAGAGTGCTAGATGTCAAATATGTTCTGGCTTTGTAGATGGCTGAGGGAGAGCAAGCTTTCAGAACCTGCAAGACAAGGAGGGAACACAAGACCTGGAGTGCATACCTATTGTACCTTTTTTTTGTTTCTGCTTCTGGTGATATTTCTAACAATATATAAACTTTTGGATCTGGGAGTCCAATTAGGATCTTGACCACACCCCTTTGGGGTGTTTATTTGTGTCAAATCACTGCCTTTCTAAGCCTCCTTTTAAAAAGAAGGGGGTTATAAGCCCAATGACTTAGAAGACTTCTTTAGGTGTCAAAATACTGTAAACTTTACACAATAAAATGAGTTAGATACAAAACTCGGTCAGCCAAGATGGCAATTTGCACAGGAGGTCTCTTAAAATGTCTTGCTAATAATTGGGGAATGCATGAGACATGGGAGTACCCATGGGACAAAGTCATAGTTTTCAGGAGCATTTATAGAATTGAGGGAAATCTCCTGAGGTAAATTTTATTTTTTTTAAAGATTCTATTTATTTATTTTTTAGAGAGAGGGGGAGGGAGGGAGAAAGGGATGGAGATAAACAGCAATGTGTGAGAGATATCAGTTGCCACTCACATGGCCACAACTGGGGACCCTGCCTACAACCCAGGCATGTGCCCTGACTGGGAATCAAACCAGACCGCCATTCAATCCACTGAGCCACACCAGCCAGGGCTGGAAGTAAATTTTCTTGGAGACCAAAATATATCCCCATGTTCCTATTGCAACACCTGCTCACAATGAAAGAGTGACATCATATGCACACCTGCATTCCACAGGTGTCTATTACCCTATTGATTCCGACAGGCTATCCAGACTTCTAAGCCCATGCATTTTGTATCTGCAAGCTTCTTTTCTGTATTCAGTATTGATTACTTAGAATACTTTTTTTTTTAGGATTTCAATGTGTTCACCCATTAAATGAATACATGGCATAAATAATAACTACTGTTGGGCTAATGTTTTATTATTTTAAGGGTTAATTGAGTAGATGCTTTGAGCTACCCGCTGTACTGGACAGTTTGACAAAACAAAGACACAATACTTAGACTTCAAAAGGTTCCCATCATATTTCTCTTTGAAAGAATCCATGGGCAAGACATTAATGAGAAGCCTCAGGCAAAGTAATCAACCAGTTAAACAAATTTAATACTTTTTCAAAAGTTAAAGTTTCAATAAAACCTCAGAATTTTCCAATGTTAATTTTATTCATTAATATCCTGTGTTTTGAATGAGCAAATTAATTCAGGTTATTCAACTGATTTGCATTGTAAATCATCTTTGTGTCTTAGAAGACAAACTTTGCTAAAAGTAAATGGATGGTTTAGCAATAATTTCTTGAATGTGGCACCAAAGGCACAGGCAAAAATAGTGAAAATATTTAAACTATACTACTTCAAAATGAAAAACTGTGCATCAAGGAATACAACCCACAAACTGCATAAACAACCCAAGAGATGGTAGAATATATTTGTGCATAATGTATCTCATAAGAGGTTTATATGCAAAATATATAAATAATTCCTACAACTCAAAAACAAAAATGAATCCAAACCTGATTATAAAGGGGGCAAAAATGTTAATAGACACTTCTTTAAAAAATGTATACAAATAGTAAGTACATGACAAGATGCTCCACATCACTAATTATTAGGAAAATGTAAATCAAAACAATGAGATACCACCTTATATTCATTAGCATGGCTACTATTTTTTAAAAGAAACTCTTTTGTAATGGCTTAATATATTTCTTATTTTATTTATTTATATTTTTATTGAATTTTTCTTACTATTTGTCATCCTTATACTCTCTTCCACCTCCATGTACCACCCCCGTAATCATCACACTGTTGCCCCTGTCCATGAGCCCTTTTTCTTTTTTGCTTGATCCCTCCATCCCTAACAGCCCCCACCCCAAGCTATCAACCTTCTCTCTATCTATGAAACTGTCTATTTTCCTTATTTGTTCAGTTTATTCATTAGATTTCACATATGAGCGAAATCATGTTGTATTTGTCTTTCTCTGACTGAACTTATTTCACTTAGCATAATGTTCTCCAGGTCTATCTATGCTGTCACAAAGGGTAACATTCCCTTCCTTTTTCACAGTCAAGTAGTATTTCATTGTGTAAATGTACCATAGTTCTTTTATCTACTCATCTACTGATGGACACTTAGGCTGCTTCCAAATCTTGGCTATTGTAGATAATGCTGCAATGAACATATGGGTGCTTATATTCTGTCAAATTAGTGTTTCAGGTTTCTTCACATGAATTCCCAGAAGTGAAATTTCTGGGTCATAAGGGAGTTCCATTTTTAATTTTTTGAGGTAACTCCATAATACTTTCCACAGTGGTTGCACCAATCTGCATTCACATCAATGGTGCAAAAATGTTCCAATTTCTCCACATCCTTGCCAGCACTTGTTGTTTGTTGATTTATTGATGGTAACCATTCTGACAGGTATGAGGTGATATTGCATTGTGGTTTTAATTTGCACTTCTTTGATGATAGTGACATTGAGCATCTTTTCAAATGTCTGTTGGCCATCTGTATGTATGTCCTTTGGGAGAAGTGTCTATTCAGGACCAGTGCTCTTTTTTAAAAAATTGGATTGTAAGGGTTTTTTCAGTGTTTAGTTTTATAAGTTCTTTATAAATTTTGTATATTAACCCCTTATCAGATCTATCAGTGAATATGTTTTTGCATTCAGTGAGTTATCTTTTCACTTTGTTGATGATTTCCTTTGCTGTGCAAAAACTTTTTAGTTTTACATAGTCCCATTTGTTTATTTTTTTCTTTTGTTTCCCTTGCCTGATGAAATATATATAAAAAAATATTGCTATGAGCAACATTTGAGATGTTATTGCCTGTGTTTTCCTCTAGGATTTTTATGATTTCTAGTCTAACATTTTTTTTAAGATTTTATTTATTTATTTCTAGAGAGGGAAGGGAGGGAGATAGAGATAGAGAGAGAGAGAAACATTAATGTGCAGTTGCTGGGGGTTACAGCCTGCAACCCAGGCATGTGCCCTGGCTGGGAATTGAACCTGGGACACTTTGGTTCCCAGCCCACGCTCAATCCACTGAGCTACGCCAGCCAGGGCGATTTCTAGTCTAACATTTAAACCTTTAATCCAAGTTGAATTTGTTCTTGTGTATAACATCAGAAGGCTCGTTTCTTTTTTTTTTTTTTTTTGCATGCACCTGTCCAATTTTCCAAACATAATTTATTGAATAAACTATCTTTAGCCCATTGTGTGTGCTTGCTTCCTTTGTCAAATATTAACTATAAAGGCAAGGATTTATTTCTGGGCTTTCTATTCTGTTCCATTGATCTAAGTTTCTGTTTTTTATGCCAGTACTATACTGTTTTGATTACTATGGCCTTGTAGTATAGTTTGATATAGTATGGGTGGCATGATTTTTTCAAACTTTGTTCTTTCTCAAGGTCGCTGTTGCTATTCGGGTCTTTTGTAGTTCCATATAAATTTTTGAAATATTTGTTCTACTTCTGTGAAATACATCAGTGATATCTTGGTAGGAATTGCATTGAATCCATAGATTGTTTGGGTAGCATGGAAATTTTTAATGATGTTAATTACTCCAAATCCACAAATACAGTATGTACTTCCACTTATTGGTACCTTCCTCAGTTTCTTTCTTGAGTATCTTTTAATATTCTGAGTACAGGTCTTTTACATCCTTGGTTAAATTTATTTATAGGTATTTTGTTCTTCCTGTAGCAATTGTGAATGAGATTATTTTCTTAATTTCCCTTTCTGATAGTTCATTAGTAGTGTATTAAAATGCAACAGATTTCTAGATATTAATTTTGTGTCCTGCTACTTTGCTGAATTCACTTATCAGTTCTAGTAGTTTCTTGGTGGAATCTTTTCATCTGCAAATAATAAGGTTTACTTTTTCCTTTCCAGTTTGGATGCATTTTATTTCTTGTCTGATTGCTATGGCTAGGACTTCCAGTACTATGTTGAATAAGAGTGGTGAAAGTGACCATCCGTGTCTTGGTCTTGATCTTAAGGGAAAACTTGTAGTTTTTGCCCTTTGAGTATGATTCTGGCAATGGGTTTGTCATATATGGACTTTATTATGTTTAAGCATGTTCCTTAATTCCCACTTTGCTGAGAGTGTTTATCATAGATGGGTGCTAAATTTTATCAGTTGCTTTTTCTGCGTGTATTGATATGATCATGTGTTTTTATCCTTCATTTTGTTTATGTGGCATATCACATTTATTGATTTGTGAATGTTGTATCAACTCTGCAAACTCAGAGTAAATCCCATTTGATCATGGTGTGTAATCTTTTTCATCTATTGCTATATTCAGTTTGCTAATAGTTTTCGAGGATATTAGCATCTATGTTCATCAGAAATACTGGCCAATAATTTTCTTTTGTAGTGTCTTTACTGAATTTTGAAATTAGGATAACACTGGCCTCGTAAAATGAGTTTAGGAGTATTCCCTCCTCTTGAACTTTTTGGGAATAGTTTCAGAAGTGGTATTAATTCTTCTTGGAATGTTTGGTAAAATTCACCTGTGAAGCCATCTTGTCCAGGGCTTCAGTTTGTTGGGAGTATTTGATTACTGCTTCAGTTTCACTAGGTATAATCTGTCTATTTGGATTCTCTGATTCTTCCTGATTTAATTCTGGAAGATTATATGTTTCTAGGAATTTATCCATTTTGTCCAGATTGTCCAATTTGTTGGCATATAGTTATTCATGCTATTTTTTTTACAGTTTTTATTTCATTTGTGTCAGTTGTTATTTCTCCTCTTTCATTTCTGATTTTATTTATTTGTGTCCCCTCTTTTTTTTTCTCAATGAATCTGGTTAAAGGTTTGTCAATCCTTCTTATCTTTTCAAAGAACTAGCTCTTGGATTCATTGATGTTTTGTATATTTTTAGAGTCTATTTCATATATTTCTCCTCTGATCTTTATTATTTCCTCCTACTCACTTTGGGCTTTGTTTGTTGTTCTTTTTTCAAGTTCCTTTAAGTGTAAAGGTAAGTTCTATTTGAGCTTTTTCTTGTTTCTTGAAATAGACCTGTAATGCTATGAACTTCACTCTTAGCACTGCTTTTCCTGTATCCCACAGATTTTTGGGTTGTTGTGTTCTCATGTTCATGTGTTTCAAGGTATCTTTTGATTTCTTCCTTGATCTCTTTGTTGACTCATTCACTGTTTAATAACATGTCATTTTTTTTGTATTTCTCAGTTTTCTTCCTGTGATTGATTTCTGGTTTCATAGCATTGTGGTCAGAGAAGATGCTTGAAGTAATTTCAATCTTCTTAAATTTAATGAGACTTGTTTTGTGTCCTAATATATGGTCTATCCTATAAAACATTCCATGTGCACTTGAAAAGAATGTACATTATACTGCTTTGGGGTGAAATGCTTTGAAGATATCAATTAAATGCAATTAAACTAATGTGTCGTTTAAGGCTGCTATCTTGTTTTGATTTTCTGTCTGGAAGAACTACCCATTGAAATCAATGAGGTGTTAAAACCACATACTTAGACTATTTTTCTGTCAATCTCTCCCTTTAGGCCCATCAATATTTGCTTTACATATTTAGGTGCTCCTATGTTGGGTGCATGAATGTTTACTAGTGTCATATCCTCTTGTTTTTTTACTCCCTTAATCATTATGTAGTATCCTTTGTCTCTTACTATAGCCTTGGTTTTAAAGTCTTTTTTGTCAGATGTAAGTATTGCTACCCCAACTTAGTTTCCTTTCCCTTTGCATAAAATATCTTTTTCCATTCCTTTACTTTCAGTCTGTGTGTATCTTTCATTGTGAGGTGGGTTTCTTGGAGACAATATACATGAGGGTTTTGTTTTCTTACCCATTCAGCTATCCTATGTCTTTGATTGGAGTCTTTAAGCCTATTCCATTTAAAGTGATTATTGATAGATTTGTATTTATTGCCATTGTATTTTTAACTATTTTCCTCTTTTTTTTTCTTTTTCTTTGTTTTTTTCTTCTTAAAGTAAGCCCTTTGACATATGTTGCAATATTAGTTTGTTGGTAAGAAACTCCTTTAGACTTTTCTTGTCTGGGAAGCTCTTTATTTCTCCTTCAATATTAAATGATAACCTTGCTGGGTATAGTAGCCTTCATTGTATGTTATTGCTTTTCATCACCTTGAATATTTCATATCAATCCCTTCTGGCCTGAAATGTTTCTGTTGAGAAAACAGATGACAGTCTAAGGGGGAACTCCCGTGTAGTTAACTAACTGCTTTTCTCTTCCACTTTGTAAGATTCCCTCCTTGTCTTTAAGTTTTGCCATTTTAATTATAATGTGTCTTAGGGTGGGCCTCTTTGAGTCCATCTTGTTTGGGTTTCTCTGCACTTTCCTGGACTTGTGTGTCTTTTTTCTTCACCAGGTTAGGGAAGTTCTTTGTCATTATTTATTCAAATAGGTTTTTAAGTATATTTTATTGATTATGCTATTACAATTGTCCCACTTTTTTACCCCTTTTATCGCCCTCCACCCTGTACCTCCTTCTCTCCAGCATTACCCCCTCTTAGTTCATGTCCATGGGTTGTACATACAATTTCTTTGACTTCTCCATTTACTGTACTATTCTTAACCTCACCCTGTCTGTTTTGTACCTACCATTTCTGCTTCTTATTCCCTGTACCTTTTCCCCCATCCTCCTCCTCACTGCTAATATCCCTCCATGTGATCTCCATTTCTGTGATTCTGTTCCTGTTTTAACTGTTTGCTTAGTTTGTTTTTGTTTTTTTTAGGTTCAGGTGTTGATAGATGTGAGTGTTGTCATTTTACTGTTCATATTTTTTATCTTCCTTTTCTTAGATAAGTCCCTTTAACATTTCATATAATAAGGGCTTGGTGATGATGAACTCCTTTAACTTGATCTTATCTGGGAAGCACTTTATCTGTCCTTCCATTCTAAATGAAAGCTTTGCTGGATAGAGTAATCTTGGATGTAGGTCCTTGCCTTTCATGACTTTGAATATTTCTTTCCAGCCCCTTCTTGCTTGTAAGGTTTCTTTTGAGAAATCAGCTGATAATCTTACAGGGACTCCTGTGTAGGTAACTCTCTACTTTTCCCTTGCTGCTTTTAAGATTCTCTTTATCTTGAACTTTTGACCATTTAATTATGATTTATCTTGGTGTGGCCCTCTTTGGGTCCTATTTGTTTCGGACTCTCTGAGCTTCCTGGATCTGTATGCCTATTTCCTTCACCAGACTGGTAAGGTTTTCTTTCATTATTTTTTCAAATAAATTTTCAATTTCTTACTATTATTCTTCTCTTTCTGGAACCCTTATGATTCAGATGTTGGAATGTTTAAAATTGTCCCAGATGTTCCTAAGCCTCTCCTCATTTTATCAAATTCTTTTTTCTTCATTCTGTTCCAGGTAACTTTTGATTTATTTCTTTTGTTCTAAATCATTGATTTGAGTACTGGCTTCCTTTCCTTCACTGTTGGTTTCCTGTATATTTTTCTTTATTTCATTTTTATGGCCTTCCCTTCTTCCTTTATTTTGTGGCTGTACTCAATCATTTCTGTGAGCATCCTGATTACCAGTTTTGAACTCTGCATTTGATATGTTGGCTATCTCCTCATTGCTTAGTACTTTTTCTGGAGTTTTGATCTGTTCTTTCATTTGGGCCATTTTTCTTTGTATTTCACTCCCATTATGTTCTAAGAGGTGGAACCTTAGGTATTTTCCAGGGCAGGGCAACCCACTTTGCTCTGTTGTGGCGCTGTATGTGGAGGAGGCACGAGAGAAGGAACAATGCCCCTTGTTTAGCTCTTGCCCTTCTTTTAGTCATTTTGCCTGCTACTCACAAATGAGGTGAATGTTTCCTTCTGGTGTGATTCCCAGGTGGGTAGGCTTGTGTATGTTCTAGGACCCTGTGGGTCCTTCCAATGGACCCTCCTGTGAAAGTAGCAATTGTTCCCACTGCCACAAACCTACAGGTTTTTACAGCCAGAGGCTTTGAAGCTTTCTTTTCCTGCACTAGAATCCTGTGTTGCTGGTCTGTCTCACTCTCCAGTTGTTCCGGTTTATCTACATGTGAATGTGGGTCCTCCCGGTCTTGCAGTCGCAACCTTGCCACATATCCTCTCTATCCCAGCTACCCATCTCTGCCCCTCCTACCAGTCTGAATGAATGTTTCTTCTTTAACTTCTTGGTTGTCAGATCTCTGTACAGTTCAATTTTCTGGCAGTTCTGTTTTTTTTCCTTGATTAGTTGTTATCCTTCTTTTGGTTGTGCAAGCAAGTGAATATCTACCTATGTCTCTATCTTGGCTGGAGCCCTCAAATAGGTTTTGATTCCTTGCTCACTCTCTTCTTCTTCTGGTATCCTCATGACGCAGATGTTGTTATACTTCATGTTGTCCCAAAGGGTCCCTTAAACTCTCCTCATTTTTTAAATTCTTTTTTTCTTTTTGATCTTCTGATCATGGGCATAATAATCCCATGTATAACTGGCACAAAAACATGGGTGTGTATTATACATAGCAAAATTGGTAGCTCTTCTTCTGAAGAATTTTCTCCATCTTTCAGTTTGGGTCTGTTTCTTTGTATTCCCATTCTGGCTACCTCTTTGTTTTTGTTTCTTTGTATTAGGTAGATCTGTAAAGACTCTTATACTGCCTATGTCTGGCCTGTGTCAGATATTGTCTGTGTCTAGCCCTGGACAACCTGTTGGAGATATCAGATATCTACAGCTTGTAGCTCCCTCTGTTGGCCCTGAGTGTGTACAGAAAGAAACAAGCTGCACACCAAAGCCAGCTTTTACCAGCAATGGGCCTGAGGGAGGTTCAGCTAAAGTCTCAAAGCTCCCTGTGATCTGCCTTCACCTGCAGGCTTTCTGTCAGGCTTAGTCACTGAAAGTGCTTCCAGCCGTACTCCTCAGAAGCTGGGCTTAAGCTCCACAGCATGGGGAGAAAGGGATTCCTGCCAGTTGTGCTACTAACCCCCTCTAGGTTGATGCTGCAAGCGGGGTGGGGGGGCGGGTACTCTGTCCAAGAAAGATGGCTTCTGCAGTATGGGAATTGACTCAGCACAGGGATCCTTGTAGCTAACCCTTTAACTCTCTTCACAGAGCCACCAACCCCAGACTCTCCTCTCATGGCTCTAGCCCACTCTGTCCTCTGCCAAGCCCAGGGTAAGTGGCTGCTAACAAGATTTTGTGCATTGACTCTTTAAGATCTCTGCATCTCTTGCCTTTTCTCCCACTGCTTTTCACAGCCAGGTGTTATTTGTGTTCCTTTCCCAGTCTGGTGCTCTAGGTCTGGGAGCCCAGCTTGGTGAATGACCCACACTTCTCAGAGAGAACTCCCCAACTGTTGAAATATCCCTTCAGAACTTCAGCTGCCACCCTTGGGAGCCCAGCCAGCCCCCTCATGCCTCTACAGTTCTTACCAGTCTTGTTGTGGTGGTGTTGTTTCTTCTATAAGTCCTTGGATATAAGGCTTCTCTCTAGCTAGCGTTCAGTTGTAATTCAGAATGATTTTTCTATAATTTAGTTGTAATTCCAGTTGGTCCTCAGAGGAGGTGAATGTAGCTTCTACTTATTCCACTGCCATCTTGGATCTCTTGAATGGCTACTATTAAAACCAAAAAATAACAAGCGTTAGTCAAGATATTGAGAAATTTAATCACTTGTGTACTGTTGATGGGAATGTAAAATGGTGCAGCTGCTATAGAAAACAGTATGCTGATTCCTTAAAAAAGGAAAACTAAAGTTACCATATGATCCAGCAATCCCACTTCTGGGTATATACCCAAAAGAATTGAAAGCAGGAGTATCTCAGAGAGATATTTGCACACTCATGTTCATTACAGTATTACTCACAACAACCAAAGTGTAGAATGTCCATTGACAGTTGGATATATAAACAAAATGTAGAATATACACACCATGTAATATTATTAAGTCTTAAAAAAGGAAAGAAATTCTTATATATGCTACATCATGGATAAACTGCGAGTATATTATGTTGTGTGAAAGAAGATATTCACAAAAGGACAAATATTGTATGATTCTGTTCACATGCTGTATCTGGAATTGTAAAATTTATAGAGACAGAAAGTGGTATGATAGTTACCAGAAACTGGCATGTAAGCAGTGGAAATTTATTATTTAATGGGTACAGAGTTTCAGTTTTGCATAATGAAAAGAGTTCTGTGGATAGATGGGGGTGATGATAACAGAAAAATGTATATATACTTAATGACACTGAACTACACAGTAAAACTGGTTAGGCTATAAGGAATGGTGCTTTTCATGGGCATTTTGTATAGGTAAACTATTGAGATTATTTGGCTTTTAAAAAATTGTATAAAACATACATGCCCACTCTCAACTCCAATTGCACAGTTAAATCACCCAGAAAAGCTTTTAAAAATGGTATTTTTTTGGTCTGGGGTATTTTTTAATACCCTGATATTTTTTTTAAAGAATGGAATTTTTTTTAATCCTCACCAGAGGATATGTTTTTAAGTAAATATTCCCAGGTGATTGTAATGTATGAGCAGAATTAAAAATGACTGCCTTAGGCTCTCTATCATTGAATTATCTTTATTAGCCAGTGATTATTTTGTTTCTATATGACACTAATAAGTATGAGGTGTCCCAAGTAATTATCTAGCTTTTCATAATGAAGAATTTAATATTAGTGAGCCCCAGCATAGAAATCCTACAAATAAGTACTGCTAATTCTTATATGAATGGAAAATAATTCATAACATATTTAATAGCACATTTATTCAATTTGCTTTTAGTCTTGAACAAGATGAGTCAAGAGTTCTTTTGATGTTCAGATGTAGTTAATTCTTAGGGAGGCCATTCAAATACTTTTAAGAAAATATAACAATTAACTGATGGCCTTATCTGAAGACTCCTACCAAAAGAGACCAAAGTAAGGACAATAGAAAACAACTATGAACTTTTCTGTGTGCTTGTTATTATGCAAAAATTCCCAAATAGGTGGCAACCATATTTCCAGAGGTTTAGGTTCATTATTTCCTTTGGATAAATTTCCAACACTGAGTTCTTCACACAGCTCTAGCTATTCTTCATATTGCTTCATTACATGTTAGTCCTGGCACCGAATTGAAATCATGTTTTTGTTTTTCCTACACATGACTGCAAGAATACTCTTAGTAAGATGTGGGCACTTGTTTTTATGCTTAAAGATTTGCTATAGCTCCCGCTCACCGGAGAAGAGTAATGTGAATACCTTCATCAGTCTTGGTCTTTCACCCACTTATACTGATGATTCTATGGTGGGCTGGCTGAGATTCAGGTGATCTAGTTTGGGCATGGCTGTGCTGGGCTCTGAGCTTCAGGTTGGGTCTGTCTGGTCCACAAGTCCCTCATCCTCCTTGGACTGGAAGCTACATGAGGCATGATCCTCACATAGCAATGTCATGAGCACAAGGACAAAGGGACGCTTGTGTTGACTTTTAAGATGTAGGCTTGAAGCTAGCACACTATTATTTTGTTACTTTGGGTCACATTCCTTTGGCCAAAGAAAGTGACATGACATCACTAGGGCAAAGAAGTGCACTCCTTCCATGGATGTCATAAGAAGGGTGAGGAGATGCTGAACAGTAACGTAATATACCCACAAAGCATAATAGAATACAAAACTTTATAATCAATACCATTACCAATATTATTACTTGGTTCTTATTTTAAGATTTTATTTATTTATTTTTAGAGAGGGGAGGGAGGGAGACAGAGAGAAAGAGAGAAACATCAATATGCAGTTGCCAGGGGTCATGGCCTGCAACCCAGGCATGTACCCTGACTGGGAATCGAACCTGCGACACTTTGGTTTGCAGCCCATGCTCAGTCCACTGAGCTATGCCAGCCAGGGCTGGTTCTTATTTTTTATGAAATAAAATGCAAGCTTAACATTGACAGAGTGAAGTTTAATGTAGGATTTGAAATCCACATGCTTTGCTTTTTGAGATTTTCCATGACTTCAATTAAACAGATTGGGCTTATTTGCTGGAAAATAGTTTTTAGAAGCTGAGTCCATTCTTTCGGTGGCATTTTTCAGAGAAGAAAATTTTCCATTGTGTGTCCTTTGACTTCTTTTCTCTAACTCCATCAACATTGCTTGTGTCTCAGCTTCCTAAAGTATACACAGATAGAGCCAGATGTCATTGCTGCTTTGGTAGAGATAGCAGGTGCTTTAGGGTGGGCAACATCCTGGGTCCACCATAGACTAGCTGAACTTTGGCAGTCATGTCAGCTTACAAGTACACAATTTAATAAAACTTGCCCAAAATGACAAATAGGTTGCTATATTGATTAAATGAGATTAAATATGGAAATACAGTTCAAAATATTTACCAGAAAATAGATATCCTTATTTATAATGTGTCTAGGCTACAGTCTCTTTGGGTTTTAGTTTTCATTCACTGTGTTTATTTAATTAATTTAATACATCTTTAATTAGTAGCCAGGCAACATTAAGAGCAGAGCAAATTTTTTTCATTTATGGATAAATAACTACTAGCATTCCTATTTTAATTGTTCTTAAAGACCACTGACAGAAATAGATTATAATAAAGATGATCAATTAGCTAATTATTTAAATTTGGTTTTAATAATATGAGATACCATAATTGTTTCAAAATTTCCATTTCATATTACCTAATAGATTTGATCACAAAGGAGACAACTTATTGGAGCAAGTAATTTTACCCTCTTTTTATCATATGTGATAATTATCCCAATACATCTCTCAAGACTAACTAAAATTCAATCAAGTAGCACTCAAAGTATTTGAGAATGCCTGAATTCCCCATTTCACTTTACAAGTGAATGGTTTGCTGAATAAGAAAAAATAATGATGTATGCATTGTGGATATTTTTTTTATTTCAAATTTTGATCTCCAGCAGCTTTACTAAGTAACATCTCTGACACTATGATTTGATGTCATTGTTAGTCATGACAAGTTCAAAAGGACCAAGTTACAGATTTCTTTTAAAACAAGATTCATGTTTCTGAAGTAGACCTGCTACATTTAGGCAAATATATTTGGAAAGGCTTTTGTTTCTCAGGGTTATGCTCTTTACATCCCAGGTTATTTAACTGGAGAGTTCTAGTAGTATGACTGAGTAAAATAATATAAACATAACTTTCATGGAGTCATGGGGCTGTATTTGTGTGCTCACAAATCTCAGGCATATAATTAATCATTCAGAGAAAAAGCATAATACTTGAATATAGACATGACTATAATAAGATCTATCAGCAGCTGTGTAAAATCCATCTTTTTACATTTGTACTAGTGTTTTTAAATGCCAATGCATAAATATTAGTCTTCTCTAATTATTTTTAGTCTAAAAAGTATAGGTTCATGGAAAGTTCTTATGTTGTTACATAAACATTTTCAGTATTTCCAGGGTTTGAACAAGCTCAAAACTTCAAAATGAAAATGTTAATCTCAGGGCACAGGACAGCATATTATGAGAGTCCTCAAATGATTTCCTGCACAATAGATATCATTCCATTTGTGTGTGTGTAATGGAATAGTCTTCTAATGAAGAATACTGAAGACTCTAAGAAAGCCTGGGGTACATGAAGTGGAAAGTATGAATGCAAAGGACTTTAATCCTGAGTAGTAACATATGGAGCACCAATTGCTAAAGTATTTCAATTCTTTGACCTTGTGCGCTCTTCACATGGTGACTTCATAACTATTCTCTTCAGCATGTGTCTGCATCTGTTATCCTACCTCTTGAATCTGGGCTGGCCTTTGGACTTGACTAGGCCAATAGAATGTGTAAGAAATGAGAGTGAGCCAATTCCCAGCCTGGACAAACTTTGCTCTCTCTTTTGGAGTCCTGCCAGCACCTTGGGAATAAGCCCTGGCAAGACTGTTGGAGGCTGAGAGTACATATGTAGCAGAGCCCAACTGTCCTAGTCAAGGCCACACCAGACCAGCCTTCAGCCACAGACCCCCAAACATGAGAGAGCCCACCTGAGATCGGCAGAGCATCATAGCTGATCTGCACCTAGCCACAGATGCATGAGGGAGCCCACTGAGACCAGAAGACCCAACCAGCTGACCCATACATTTTTGAGCAGTAATACCTACTTAGTATTCTTGGAAATTCCTACTTAGTATTTTTAGTCACTACTCCTGGGCTACTCTAACTTATGTTGAAATGCATTCTTTTAGATCTAAGTATTTTTTTTTGCTTTTGTTTTTTTCACAGTAACTATTCTCATGCTAGATTTCCTCAAACTCCCAATGGTTTTCAGAAGAATTCCATGGCATAAGCACATTTTCTCAGAAAGTCCTGTGTAATTAATGTCTTTTTGTCCTATACCTGAGACTACTCTAAGTCTGAATCTGACACTGGCAAAGAAGTATCTAAATAATTTTTCCCAAAAGTCCAAATCTAAAAAAATTCTAGTAAAGTGAATATTAGTTTACAGATTTAAAGGCTGGTTGAATTGAATTCATAATGTTGAAAGCAGAAAAAATATCAATATGACAGAAATAAATCTAAAAATATCTCTTCTCTCAAAAATGTCAAAATTAAAATGAATAAAAACACTATCCTGGATTGAGTAAATAGCAACAAACACATATTGTATAAAACACAGAAATATAAAATAAAGGAATACTAAAAGGGTAAACTTTTAAAGAATAAACAAATCCAGACCAGTAAAATATTAATATACAGTTGAGGGTATGACATCAGAGAAAAGAAGCTTAAAAGAGACAAAACACATAAAGGTTAAAAGTCTAATTCACAGCAAAAAAATTACCTAAATAATAAGATAACAAAAAATATTAACCAGTAGACATCATAACAAAAAAGAACCATAAACTATAAAAATGCTAGAAAAAATATCTATGCATATGTAAGAATTTTAACTTTGTTCCGAACAAAAATTGACCTGAAGTTATAAAAATATATTAAGTGGCACATCCTTATAAAGAATAAAATATTTTATTTTAATCCCTCATATATAAAATTTTTCCATGTATTAGAAAATAAAGTAGAAATAGTGCAGACTACATTCTAGATGTGCACACATGCACACAAAGTAAGCCTAAAAAATAATAACCAAATTGAAGAGAAAAACTGCAACTACCTAGAAAATTTTTAGTTTTCCTCCCATAAAATATCTGGGATCAAAGAAGTAATCAAATTATAATTGCAGAGTATCTAGAAAGTTATTATAATTAAAACAATAAACATTAAAACCTGAAAGCACAGAAAAATACATAGCCTTATATACCTATATAACTAAAAGAGTGAAAACAAAAGAATTAACTAAAGACTGAACATTAGAAAATAATAACAAAATAAACCCAAGGAAAAGTAAGGAAATAAAGATAAAAACAAAATTGATGAACTAGAAAGAAAGAAAAGTAGATAAGTTGAAAAACAAAGTAATAGAATTGGTAACTTACTGATGAAGCTAAGGAAGGAAGGAGGAAGGAAGGAAGGAAGGAAGGAAGGAAAGAAGGAAGGAAGGAGAGAAAAAAAGAAAAAGAAAGAAAGAAAAAGGAAGGAAGGAA
Source organism: Phyllostomus discolor (assembly GCF_004126475.2). NCBI lineage: Eukaryota > Metazoa > Chordata > Mammalia > Chiroptera > Phyllostomidae > Phyllostomus > Phyllostomus discolor. The sequence continues at coordinate 75,818,688 of NC_040911.2, read as the reverse complement.
GAAGGAAGAAAGGAAGAAAGAGAGTCCCTTAGAACATTCAAGCTGGTCTGCACCAGCGTTATCTCTGCAGCCTCATTTTTAGTACACTTCCCCATGTACCCCATTGGCCGTCACTCAGAATCTCTTGTTGTTCTAAAAATCACTGTTTGTTCGTTTTTCAATGTTTACTCAAATTTATTTTGGGAATAATATCCCAATGGGAGCTATTTAATACAATTGAGCATTAGCACTCTTTTACCTGGTATTACTGTTTTGGACACACTTATCACAGCAACAGGATAATTACTAATGCAAACCTGTTTGTTCCTTCTACAACAGATTAGAAAGGCATGTTCCTCAGTCAGAAAGAAGCAAGTTAACTGAATGAAATGCAATTTGTTTTGTTTCTTCTATTTGAAAGTACATTTAAAAGAAGACACATAGATACCATGACTTGTCAATAACTTGACATTGATAAACAATACATGATTTATGTCCTATTTCCTGTTTTCACACAGTGAGTGTTTTCTCCTCTTTACCTTTGCCCTTGCTGTTTTTTTTATGAGCAGGACATTTCTTTACTCATTTATTCATGTTCTCTTTTCTTTACTGGACAAACTACAAACAAGTTTCAAACCAAAATACCTCCAATTTAGTAAAGGTTTTCCTGCTGACTCCAGGCCAAACAAATCTCTACTGTCACTGTCAGTTCATATTGTTCTTTCATACCTCTGGGCGTAGCACTGATTTTATATTGTGACTGTATTTATGCCCCTGTCTCTTCCCATTAAGCCACAGGCTCTTCAAGAGCCAGGCCAGGGCCAGGAATTTGCAACCCATAGAATGTTATAAATTTTTAAAAGGTTTGGATAAATGTATTAGAAATTAAATACTTCAACATTTTTAGATCAAACCATTTGGTCACATTGTAAACTTTGGTTCATATGTTCAATTTTGGATTGCAGTAACAGTAATGGTACCTGGCTTTGCTTGGTCAACCCTAAATATTAGTCAAAAGTATTAGTAAAATACTTTTAATGCATCAATGTGATTATCTTTCTAAAGGAAATAATTGTTCTCTATTATGAGTATTGATTAGATTTTTCTCATTAAGTTTTATTGAAGAAAGCCCCAGATTTTAATATGCCAGCTCACTCCTCATTTTATCTAGTACATGGATATATATGAGCTTATTTGGGTTCCAAATAAGTAATTAGAGAAACAAAGTATTTAGTATTAGAAAAGAATGAATTGCACCACCCCAAGGTAATCTGTTTGTCTGCCACAATAACCAATGTAGCTTTTCTTCCTATCCAATAGGAATAATAAATGCCCTATAAGTGTACTGTATGTAAGATAAGGTTTTAATAACTTATTCCAACATAGAGTATGATTCCCTTGAATGCTAATCAAGGGTTTTCTCCCAAATTGCACTATATACTTGTTCATTTATCTTTTTAATCAACAGTCACGTATTAGATACCTGTCAATTTAATAGGCACTATGCTAGAGATAGGCACTGGCTAGTGTTTTAAAAAGTGAAACTATTTTATGCTTTCATCACTTCCTTGACCCCCAAGAAGGCTTGTGCTTATCTGTGAAAGAAAAATCTGCAATTATGTTGTACTCCAGAAACTAATATCATAGCTCAATAGGAAGGAAGGAAGGAAGGAAGGAAGGAAGGAAGGAAGGAAGGAAGGAAGGAAGGAAGGTTGGTTTTCTATGTAGGGTATTGCTCGTACAATGAATGTTTTATTTAATATTATTTTATTCTTTTATTTGTTACTTTGGGACAGTGAGATACAATTTGTCTCATAATCATAGCAAATATGGAAATCAGCACCAGCAAATATTTCCTAAGCGTAAACATGCCCAGTTTGCTGAACTCACTGCTTCCACTCAGGTGTGACTATTTCTCGATGGTGGAAGAAACAGTGAGGCTCTTCCCTCAGGGCCTGAGTCACAGAGAGGGAGGGAACAGGCCTCAGGCTGACATTTTTAGTAGGTCTCATATTTGGGCTCTGATGTGATTTTCACAGTTTACATGTACAGTCACAGAGGAAAGCTGAAGGGTTGAATAATAGATAATACCACTCAAATCTTGGAAATAAACATTGAAAATATATCAAAATATTTGATACAGTTTGGTCATTTATTCATTTTTTTAAATACACTAGGTGCCTTAAAAGATAAAAATATCTTAGTGACTTTAAGTGTTGTTCATATAGCAAAATATCTTAAACTAATAGAAAACTTATTAATTCAGAATTCAGATTTCTCAGAACCCTGCAGCTGAGAAATGCTAAGAAATATTTTCTTGAGTAACTCTTCTTGAATTTTTTCTATTTTTAATTTATTTAGCTTGCATACATTCTAAAATTTATAAACATTTTTTTAAAAGAAGATTTTATTTATTTATTTTTAGAGAGAGAGGAAGGGAGAGGGAAAGAGAGGAAGAGAAACATCAATATGTGGTTGCCTCTTGCATACCCCCAACTGGGACCCAGCCTGCAACTCAGGCATGTGCCCTGACTGGGAATTGAACTGGCAACCCTTTGATTCACAGGCTGGTACTCAATCCACTGAGCCACAACACCCAGGGTTATAAGCCTATCTTTTTAATCTAGCTGTATATAATTTTTGGCTAGCAGGAAGATATTCAAAAGAAAAATAATAATTATTTGTAATGTATAGATTTATTTTTTAATTAAACAATAAATAACTGAAAAGTTAGTCTTCCATTTTTTTCACCATGCCATTTCCCAGAGGCAGCCATTGTGATAAGCTTGCTATTTATTCTTGCAAGCATTGTCTATGCACACACCTATGTCTATAGCTCATCTAAATGTGTGTTCATACTCTGTATAAGTACCTGAATCTATTTACATATCTTGGACAGCAATGTATCTCTTTATCAGTGTTAATAGACATTCAGGTAATTTCCAGTTTTCATGTTTATGTAAAATGGTTCAGTGAACATTCTAGTACAGATTTTTCTATAAACATATGGGGATGTAGCTATAAATTTCTAAAGTGAAACTTTTCTTTCAGAATGTATGCCCACTGAAAAGTTATAGATGTGTCCTCCAAAGAGTTTGTGTCAATTCACATCTTTACCAATTGTGCATCAGCCTGGGTTCCCCTCCCAAACCCTGGAATAATGATGCCACTCTTTACTCAGTTTGATGCGTAGAAAAAATTTCTTAAAAAACCAGCATAAAATTTCATAATATTATTGAATATAACTGAATACACTACTTGGACATTTACCATTTGGGCAAATATAAAACATAGTGCATGAAAAGAGCACTATTGTAATTAAAGATCCGTTAAATCTATAACTGGGCTTGTTTTAGGAGGAGCAGAAAATCTTTACTAGAAATTAGTATTTCAAAATATGCATATATATTCTAAAACCCAAGTACCTTAGTCACCAGGTGTCTCAAGAGTATGCTGTGTGTCAGGTATTACTGCAATTAAAGCCAAATTTAGTTCTTAAGACTCATAAAATTATAGTTGTAGAAAACAGTACTTCAAGATCTTTTAAAATTTAAAGTCCTTATGAATCACTGGACATCTTGTTAAATGCAGATTCTGAGACAGTAGTTCTGGGCTGGGGCCCAGGATTCTGCATTTCTAAAAGCCCAGAGGTGGCATGGATGCTGCTGGTTTGCAGACCACACTCTGTGTTAGGGTGGTCTTAGACCTCAGCTAGCTTAGCTCTTCATTTTATAGGAACAAAAAAGTTATTAACACACCCTAATACCAACCTTTTTAATTTAAAGAAACAAACAGAATTTGCTTAAATATCCTGTTTGTGAGTCATAACTAGTATGTGAACAGACAGTAATATAACATCTGTAGCTCTCAAAAAATAATAAATAGTTCATTAAGGATGGCATGGATTATATAATCATTATTTTTAACATTTTGTTCTTTCTAGGTCACACTACCATCTACACATGAATAACAATGAAGTTCTCATAAACGAGCAGAAATACCCAGGAAACATGAAGAGTTGATTGCTTCAAAAACTCATGTATTATGACATTACAACCTCAGAAAAGATATGTTTTATAACTCTAAAAACTCAATTGTGGAAAGAGTAAACAAGCTGTTTGATGGCAGAGTACCAAAACTTGTTGAAATACCTTTGGAGCTTTAACTATACAGAGTCACCAAAATGTTTCATGAATTTAATTGAAAAATGTTCCTTTAAAACTGCCTTAGCCAATCAGAGCATTTTTGCCATTGCCTCTGCTGGTCTCAGTGTGGTCCAGAAGAATCATCGTCCACTACCTCACTGAGAAACAGCACGAAGGCTCTGCTATCTTACAGCTTTGACTGTATGTGATTTCTCTCTCCACCATAACACCTTGTCAAAGCTTGCCACACTTATTGCATTCTGTATTTTACTTGCTTTGGTTATTTGTACAGTTTTCCCTATTTCATCTTCAAATTATCCCTAAATTTTAGCAATTTCTCCTCAGCTGCTCTGTATTCTCAATAGTGCTTTTCCAAGTGCCATGAATATTAATAAATATTTTCCTGAGTCAATGAACCCACCAAATCTGAATCCACAGTTATAAATGCTGTATATTTCAAGGAAAGGTGAAAATTAATGGAGGACCATTAGCAGAGGAATGAGCTTATCAGAATTCTCAAAATTCAACAAGAAGGTCCAGAAGTTAGGGTCTGAAGCGTTTGTTCATGTTTTTACAAATGGTTAATTCCTTAAGAATAGCTAATCAGCAGCAAAATTCCAGTTTTTCAGACATTCACACTTTTGTTCATGGGAAGCCAAGAAGAGACCATGACAGAGATAGAAGAGCAACTGGGCTGGGAAGGTATGTGAAGAGCCATTGGGAAAGGAGAAACAGAGGAAGCTTGACATTCTGGAATGTGAGCCTACGCAGTACTTGGTTCCCCAGAAAGCTGAGCTGGGCACAGTATGTGTGTGCAGAAAGTTTACTTTGGGCACTTCCATCCCAAACTACTGGAAGACATGGAGTTGTCAAGCTAAACATCATAGGCAGTTTTGGCTCAATCCTCCAGGGGGCGCTCTGAAAAGATGCATAGAATATACCTCAAAGTTGTCCACCAGAAGGACCAACGAAAGAAATTATCCATCAGCTTTCTTCTCCCTTTGGTCAAGAATTTCTCTGCAGGGTGTGCATGACCTTGAACTTCTAGGATTGTGTCTAATCCATGCTTCAGAACAGTTGAATGATTTCCAGAAGGCATCTTAAGAGATGGCAAAAGAGAAGCTCCAGGACAGAAAGCAAGAGATCGGTGTTGCCCCTGATGGAAGGTGCTGCCAAGTGACGCCACCATCAAAGTGGCTACTGTAAACAGGTGGGCCAGAGGAGGTGACCTGGGGCACAAGAGAATGACTGACATCACTCTTTTAGTAGTACAGGAACCAAATACAAGACTGTCTGCTCTGGAAATAATGAGCACAGGATCATATCCATCCATTTTGGACAGAGAAAGGGGCACTCAGACCAAGGGGCAGCCAGAAAAAAACACAACTGGAGATCAGAAGACACCAGGGCCTCGGGGGCATTGCCCTTGCTAAGAACCAAACTCCACCTTCCCTCTGCTTCAAACAGAGACCAACACCGGGTGGGAGTGTTTCTTCCTATTCATGTTTTTGGTATTTGGTTTCTACTTATTTTAACTTGCCAGCCCTGACAAAACAATGCCATCTGGCAGCCACTGCTTATCTGCATATAAATTGTTTTATCTCTTTAGGTGCTCTGAGTTTTGTGAATGTTATGAAAACCTCTCAGGTTTTAATACTTATAACCCTAGTTTGAATTTCTCCAAAAGCAGGCCCTGAGGCAAGGGCATGGTACAAATAATTTATTTGGGTGGTGACCCCAGGTAGTGCTGCAAGGGAGTGGGAAGTGAAGCAGGGAAGAAAAGGCAGTGTGTGTACATGAGCAGGTTTCAGTCTTTCTGATTACATGCACCATTGAGTGACTGGAGCTGGGTGTCTATGCACAGGCTCTAGATCCTCACTAATTGAAGGTTCCTCCTGGGCACAAACCTATGGCACTTTCAGGTTGCCCTGCATGCAGGCAGACAAGGCAGCAGAGACATGCGGCTGGTTGAGGTGGAGGGGATGGGTGTACACAAAGCTGCAGTGAATCCAGACATTGGTCAAGGGCATATAGATTGGAGCATTGTGGCTTCTACTATGCACCCTGAGATAATTTTGCACAGGTCAAAATGTCCAAACACGGAGAAAAACAATAGCAAAAACCTCCTCTGGTATCTAGGTGGAAAGAAGAATATTTAATTAGTAAAGAGTTAGAGGCAACTAAAATAACTTTGAAACTGAGATTATTTATTAAAATTTGCAGACAAAAACTTCAAAATGGCGTTAATGAAAATCCTATTGGCTGTGGCTGAAGAACAAATTAGGAAAGAAACCGACATGCTTATTGCTCTACCCTACAAACAAAGGCCCTCACCAAACTGTGTTAAATAACCTGCTCTGCTCTGTTCCTGTATGAACACATGGAAACCACTGGGGATTTTTTGATTCTGTGGCATTAGTCATTGCTCTGGACTGTCACTGAGGTGGAGTCACTCAAAGAGAGAAGGGTTGTGACCCTCTTTTTTCCCACCCAGTGTTTTCTGATGGAAGGACAATGACAATTTATGAAAATTTGACTTAAATGAAGTTGATTTCACAGGGAACAGAAGGCTGAACAGAGCATAGAAGAGAAGCTAGAAAGAAAATAGTCTCAGTGGCTTCATAGATTAAAAACTCACAATTCTTCATTTTCTCCTAATAAAATTATAAATACACCCTTCTGCCGTGACATTAGGGTAGACTGAGTGAACAGCTTGGATTCCGGGCTTGGCCATGTGACTTGTTTAAACAAAGTTAGCAGACATCACATTAACCTGAATGTTACACTTGTCTTCTTGGCAATTGTGATCCTCTATGAAGAGGACACATCCCAAGTAACTGTTCTTCTTCAGCTTTAGCTTAGGCTCCAGAATGAAATGTGGAGCCAACTTGAACCCAGATCCAGACAGGTGTCTGTTTTGGGACAGAGAACCTGAGGCAGAGCTGCTCAGCCAAGGCTATTTTAGATGAGACCCCCAAGCATGAGGACAAAGTGCTTACTGTTGTGTAAACTATTGAATTTGCAAATAAATTTATTACGTAGCACAACTGTGACATTGTAAAAGTCCTCAATAAATACTAACATATTCATTATACTCTTCCCATTTATTTTTATTTACATATACAGAGAGTTCATTATACCAAATTATTTATTATCTACAAAAGAAAGAGACAGAGGGAGGAGAAGGGTGGAGAATAAAGATGGGCTTTTCTTTTATTCTCCCCATATCTATAATTAATGAATTTTTATAACAATTCATTACTGTGTAATTTACAAAAGGAAAATATGACAAAAATGTTTCCATAAGTGAAAAAAAGTTCATGAAACAAGAATATTATATTTGGTTAACATTTCAATACCAAATTACCATTTGTATTTCCTGATAACTGCTATTAATGAATTGAAATCTTGCCTCTCAAAGTGAGGTCCTTAGAGGAGCAGCAGTGGAATTACCTGAGAGCTAGTTAGAAATGCAGAATCTTAGGCCTCAGCTCAGACCAGCAGAATCTATAACAAGATCCCCAGGTTATTATTGTGCACAGGAAAGTCTGAGCAACATTGCTCTAAAACATTAAGCATTTCAATTTCTGCTTCAGTCACTGAAAAAAAACCCTTTAAAAATTAAAATATTATATTTAAATTTCTGTCCTAACATATGAAAAAAAGTACTAAAAAGTACCTTTAAATATCAAAAATAGTTTGTGAAGATAATCCCTTTACAATATTTTTTTAAATGCTAAAATGTGAGCCTTGACCAGTGTGGCTCAGTTGAGTGTCTTCCCACAAAGCCAAAGGTCACTGGTTTGATTCCCAGTTAGGGCACATGTCCGAGTTGTGGGCCCAGTCCCCAGCTGGAGTGTGTGCCAGAGGCAATCAATCAATATTTCTCTGACATATCAATGTTTTTCTCCCTCTCTTTCTCCCTTCCTTCCTCTGTCTAGAAATAAATAAATAACTGAAGAAAAGTTAAAATATTAAATACAAAACTAGAATTTTTCAGTATCTAGAGAGGCAGAACAACTGAGTAAAAACAAAACAAAAATTGGCATTTACATATTTCTAAGAAGCAGCGTGAATTTTGTAAATTATGATTTTTTCCTCTTACATCAAACATCAATGTTTCCACTTTCTGAGTGGAGAGGCAGCCAAGCCCGGGCTGTCTGGATTCTGCATTCCCAGGTAAACTTGCCCAGTGCATCAAGAGACAACTTGGAGAAGCAGCCTCCTGTTAATTCCTGATTTCCAGACACTCTACAGAGGCTTCAGCTTCTGGCTTTAACACATAAATCCATTTTCTTACAACCTCTCATATAAATCCCACCCCAATTCCTACCTAGCCTTTCTCCAAGAAATCTCCCTGGACCAAGTCTCAATCTGCCTCTAATTATTTGTGACTGTATTGCACGTGTTTTTCCTCATTATGCTGTCATTAGAATGAGGAAGGGGTTCCTGTTCCCCAGGGCAACCAGAAGCAGCACAAACATTGTCTATTGATGGCACCCCACCTCTAGGTTTTCTAATATACTTTTGGGTCCTCTTGTATTTATGGTCAAAAGAATGCAATCTTTTCTCCAGTTCTGCTTCTTTTCTTGTTTTGTGGCTGTCTCTTCAGTGTACAGCTGGTCTAATTTCTCTTGGACTTATTAGCTTAACTTCTCTTACTTCCACCACCTAACACCAATGATTTTGTTTCCTTTAGTCAGACTCTTCAGTTGAATTGCTCTGATTATGACTGCCAGCTCAATATTTTGCTCTCCTTTCAGACATCTTTCTAAAATGTTATAGTCACCATAAAAACAAACCTGTTCATGAAGTTTCCTTGTCTGTCCTGATTGTCTCCTTCCTTCTCTTGCTCCAGTTTCCTACTATAATACAAGGCCAATAGAAAAATGATGCTCTCTGATATCATAATTACCAATACTAAGATACATAAAATATTATCTGCCAAAAATCTTTTTCTAAAGTACTTTTTCTTAACTTTCACTGCATGTTGTAGTGTAAAAACAAAACAAAACAAAACACTTGTGCTTGTGTCCACCCAAGAGATTCCAGTGTAAGTGGTCTGGGGTGCAGTGTGACAGTATATTTTAAAAAACTTTCTAATGTGCAACCAACGTTGGGAAGCATGAAAGATAATAGCTTTTCAACCAGGCCATCTGATTTTTTTGTTGTTTTTATTCCTTGGCATTCATGATGATAAATGATAAATAAATCCTTCCTTTAAGTCCTTGTGCTAGTGTTTGGTCCATTTTCTCTCCACTCCATTCCTCTTCTTCCCGTGTTCTGGGCTGATTCCATAGACTGTTCCCAGGCTGGGAACAGCTGGTATGTCAGCTGGTTTCCAATGATTTTCAGCCATTAGGAGGCCCTTCCAGGATCCTAGAGTACTATGGACAGAATCTTTGTTTCCTCCCAAGTTCATATATAGAAGCCCTAATCCTCAATGAGATATTATTTGGAGGCAGGGTTTTTGGGAGGCAATTGTCATGAGTATGGAGCCCAGTTGGGTAGAATTAGGGTCCTTATGAAGAAAGCAGGACAGAGATGAGCTTTCTCTCTGCCGTGTGAGGAAATAGCAAGAAGGAAGCCAAGAAGAGAGCTCTCACCAGTATCCAAATAGGCCAACACCAAGAGGTTTAATTTTCCAGCCTGCAGAACTGTGAGAATGAATTTTTTGAAAGCCAACCAGTCTGTGGGTCTTGTTATAGCACCCCACATTGATGCGGAGGGTGGGAGAAAGGGAGAAGCCAGGGTGTTTCTTCTGTCTTTCCTACCTGTGTGGTGCCTCTAGCTGTGTCCCTCTGCATTTCCCACTCCTGACAGAGAGTGGGACAGACTCACTGTTTTCAGTTTCCTGGGTATGATCTGGCCTATGGAATTTGTTAATACAGGCTCTGTCTTTAACATCCAAGGCATATTAGGGGTTTCCTACTGTTACTAAAATCTAGGGTGTCCCACTATCCCATTTGTCATCTTGTTTACCCATCACCTATGCAAAAAACTCCCAGTAAATTTTCCTCTGTGTTAAATGCTTTGAATGGATTCTATTTTCTTGGTGGGAGTTTTGATATAACCCAGCTTGATATAGTTCTCAACCTACTGTCTAGTTTCCCAGATGTAGCATCCTTGATGTTAGTTCCACTAGAGCCTACTCTGACCCTAAGGGGGTAGGGTTGGGTGGGTGATAAGATGTGTGATATACACACCATCTTAAGGAGGTAGGACCATGTCCCTTGTGAGAATGTACATCACACATTAACCCAGTATCTGTTGCTCAGTTACCACTTTAACATAGGAGATATAAGAGAGATGCCTCTTTCCAGCAAAATACAACTACACTGCTAGTATTATTTGCAGAAGTATGCCACACCCAGACCTCAGAAAGAGGTCTCTAAACCCTTGTTATACTAAGTGTGACTTGTGAACCAGGTGCATAACATCACCTGAGAGCTTTAAGAAAGTGAGAATTCTGGGTCACACTCCAATCTTGCATTTTTATAATTCACATGCCATCAAATTTAACCATTTAAAGTGTACAATTCAATCTGTGGCCATACCACCCTGAACACGCCTGATCTCATTTAAAGTGTAAAATTCAGTGGGTTTGATGTATACTCATGACATTGTACAACCATCAACACTCTGATTCCAGAATATCGTCATCACTCCAAAAACCAGTTATAAAACCAGTCATGGAGATGTAAAATATAGGGAATATAGTCAATAATATTGTAATCACTATGTATAGTGTCATATAGAAAGTACACTTATTGAGATGATCACTTTGTAAGCTAATACAGGTCTAATCAGTCTTGCACACCTGCAACTAATGAAATACTATATGCTAAATATAGTTGAAAAGCGAAAAAAAGAAATCCTGGACCCATGAGTAGTCACTCTTTATTCCCTCCTCCCTGATCCCTAGAGAACCACTAACCTGCTGTCAACATGGATTTGCCTATTCTGAGCATTTTATGTAAGAGGAATCCTGTAAGATTTGACTTGTGTGTCTGGCTTCTTTCACTTAAAATAAATTTTGCGTGGTATATCTATTTTGTGCCATGTATCAGTACTTTATTCCTTTTTATAATTGAGTATTTTATTTTATAGATATATCATATTTGGATTATTTGCATCTTTTGGCTATTCTCAACACTCATGTAGAACATGTGTAGAAGTTTTCATGTTAACACGTTTTCAATTTTCTTGGATATATAACTAGGTGCGAAATTGCTGGATCATATGATAGCTCTATGTTTAATGTTTTGAGAAGGTGTAAACTTTTCCAAAGTGGCTGCACCATTTTACATTCCTATCACTAAGGTTTAAGAGGTTCAAATTTTTCCACAACCTCACCACCATTTGTTTTTGTTCATGTTTTTGGTTATAGAAATCCTAGTGAGTATGAAGTTGTATTTTATTGTAATTTTGATTTGCATTCCTGAATGATTAATGACATTCTTTTCCCATGCTTCTTGAACATTTGTTTATCTTCTTTGGAGAAAATAATCAAAATCCTCTGTCCATTTTTTAATTGAGTCACTTGTCCTTTATTGTTGAGTTATAGGAGGTCTTTATATAATCCTGACCTGTAACCTTATCACATATATCATTTGCAAATATTTTCTTCTAAGTCCATGGGTTGTGTTTTTACTTTCTTAATAATGTCCTTTGATACATAAATTTTTAATTTTTTTATTAAAACAAATTCATCTGTTTTTTCTTTTTTAAATATATTTTATTGATTATGCTATTACAGTTGTCTTATTTTCCACCCTTTATTCTCTTCCACCTGCACACCCCTCCCACCCTCATCCCCCCACCCCACCTCAGTTCATGTCCATGGGTTGTACATGTAAGTTCTTTGGCTTCTACATTTCCTATACTATTCTCAACATCCCCCCGCCATGTGCTACCTACCATTTATGCTATTAAATCCTTGTACCTTTCCCTCCACTCCCCCTTCCTCTTCCCTGCTGATAACCTTCCATGTGATCTCCATTTCTGTGATTCTGTTCCTGTTCTAGTTGTTTGCTTAGTTTGTTTTTGTTTTTATTTTTAGGTTCCATTGTTGATAGTTGTGAGTTTGTTGTCATTTTACTGTATTTTCATAGATAAGTCCTTTTAACATTTCATATAATAAGGGCTTGGTGATGATGAACTTGTTAGCTTTTCCTTATCTGGGAAGCACTTTATTTGCCCATCCATCCTAAATGATAGATTTGCTATAATCTTGGAGGTAGGTCTTTGCCTTTCATGACTTGGAATACTTCTTTGCAGCCCCTTCTTGCCTGCAAGGTTTCTTTTGAGACATCAAATGATAGTCTTACGGGGACTCCTTGGGAGGTAACTGTCGCCTTTTCTCTTGCTGCTTTTAAGATTCTCCGCTTATCTTTAATTTTTGCTAATGTAATTATGATGTGCCTTGGTGGGTGCTTCCTTGAGTCCAGCTTCTTTGGGACTCTCTGAGCTTCCTGGACTTCCTGAAAGTCTATTGCCTTTGCCAGGTTGGGGGAGTTCTCCTTCATTATTTTTTCAAATAAGTTATCAAATTCTTGCTCTTCCTATTCTCCTTCTAGCACTCATATGCTTTGGATGTTGGAATGTTTAAAGTTGTCCCAGAGGTTCCTAAGCCTCTCCTTTTTTTTTTTTCTTTTTTCTTCATTCTGTTCTGATTGAGTGTTTATTTTTTCCTTCTGCTCTAAACCGTTGATTTGAGTCCTGGTTTCCTTCCTGTCTGTTGGTTCCCTGTACATTTTCACTTATTTCACTTTTCACAGCCTTAACTTTTTCCTCTATTTTGTGACCATAAACAGTCAATTCTGTGAGCATCCTGATTATTAGTGTTTTGAACTGTGCATCTGATAGGTTGGCTATCTCTTCGTTGCTTAGTTGTATTTTTCTCTGGAGATTTGATCTGTTCTTTCACTTGAGCCATATTTTTTTGTCTTGGTGCACCTATTATGTAGTAAGGGGCAGAGCCTTAGGTATTCACCAGGGTGGGCAACCCAGTCACTGCCTTGTGGTGCTGTATGTGGGGGAGGGGTCCAAGAGGGAATAGTGCCGCTTGCTCTGCTCTCAGCTCTCCGCTGGCTTTCAGTCACTTCCTCCACTACCCACAAGCAAATTGGTCCCTTCTGGTGCTGATTCCCATGTAGGAGGCTTTGTGTACATTCTAGGACCCTGTGGGTCTCTCCAACAAACTCTTCTGTGAGGCTGAGAGTTTCTCCCACTGCCTCAACCTTCACAGGTTTTTTTCAGTCAGAGATTGTGAGGCTTTATTTCCCCGCAGTGGAACCCTGGTTTGCCTGGTCTGTCTCACTCCCCAGTTGCTCCTCCTGGTTTATCTGATGCGAATGTGGGACCCCTTGTTCCTCCAGCTGCCACCTTGCCATGAGTCCTCTCTGCCCAACTGCCTATCTTCACCCCTCCTACTGGTCTGGATGAATGTATCTTCCTTAACTCCTTGGTTTTCTGACTTCCATACAGTTCGATTTTCTGGCAGTTCTGGTTGTTTTTTGTTTTTAAATTTGTTGTTGTCCTTTTGGTTGTACGAGGAGGCACAGTGTGTCTACCTATACCTCCATCTTGGCTGAAAGTCTATTTTTCCTTTGGTTGCTTTTACTTTAGGTGTCATATCTAAGAAACCATTGAGCAATCTAAGGTTATAAAGAGTTACTCCTATGTTGTTTGCTAAGTTTTATAGTTTTATCTTTTATATTTAAGTCTTTAAACTATTTTGAGTTAATTTATTGTAAAAGATATGAAGTAAAGATCCAACTTTATTTTTTTACATACTGATATCCAGTTATCCCAGTATCATTTATCAAAAAAGTTTTTTCTGCATTAAAAATGAGAAACCTTATTAAAAATAAATTGATTATAAATGTTGCATATTGGTTTATTTCTGGACTTTGATTCTGTCCCATTAATCTATATGTCCATAATTATACCAATACCATGTTTTTTTTAACTGTAGCTTTGAGCTAAGTTTCTTAATCAAAAGTGGTAGTCCTCCAATTTTATTCTTTTTCAAGATTGTTTGGCCATCTGAATCCCTTGTATTTCCATACTAATTTTGGGATGAGCTTGTGAATTTCTGCAAAAAGACAGCTTGGATTTTGATAAGGATTTTGTTGAATACGTAGATCAATTTGGGGAATACTGCTATCTTAACAATGTTAATCCATTATGTAGATTAATGGAATCCAATTCTATGGATTATAATCCATGAATATGGGATTTCTTACCATTTACTTAGGTATTGCTTAATTTCTGTCAACAATGTTTTATAGTTTTCAGTTATAAGTCTTGCACTTCTGTTATCAAAAGTTTCCCAATGTAGTATTTTTTGTCATTATTGTAAATAAGTTTTCTTAATTTCATTTTTGTGGCCTTGCATTTTAAAATCTGCGTTTTTAGCAAAATATCTCAATGATTCTTATGTACATTAATAGTTTAAGAAGTCCTGCTGTATTCAACTAAGTCATCCTAAACAACATTCCATACAAAACTACCAAAGTTTGTCCCATTAGCTGCTATCTCTGCAAAAGGAAGTGACTTGAAGCAGCATAGTTATAGAAAACAGCTGAAGGGCTGAGGATTCTGACTAACTGGGTAAATTAAATATTTTTAATAAGAGGAAGCAACTAGATAATGTAACTAGGGTTTTCTCTTTTAATTTCTATGCATTGGAAAATTAGTAGTAAATATACATTTAAGCCCTGGCTGGTGTAGCTCAGTGGATTGAGCACAGGGTGCAAACCAAATAGTCACTGGTTCAATTCCCAGTCAGGGCACATGCCTGGGTTGCAGGCCAGGTCCCCAGTGGGGACCATGTGAGAGGCAACCACACATAAATGTTTCTTTCCCTCCCTTTATCCCTCTCTTCTCCTTTCTCTAAAAAAATAAATAAATAAAACCTTTAAAAAATATCCATTTAACTTAGGATAAAATTACAATGGTGACTTTTACCTGAATTATGTAGATAAGTGAACTATTTGAAATAATTATATTGATAACTATCAATTTTCCATTTATTTTTCAATGTATTTTCATTCTTTTTAAAGATAAGAATAACAATTACAACAGTTATACCTTATAATGAATATGTTTATTACATCCTATTCTGCCTTTTAGTTCCAGACATAACACTAATTAACTCCATGCCTTTGAATAAGTCACTTAATCTTTTAATTTGCAGTTTCCTCAGCAGAGTAATACAGAAATTGGACTAGATTTCTCTATCATCTCTTTCTTTTGGATCTATATTAAGTAATTTTAAATTTCTATCATATTCAAACATACCATTTAATTTTATGAATTATGTGTCATAGAGTAGCCATAACATAAAGTATGATTCAGAATTAAGGCTGAGGTTTGTGACATTTTTATACATAGTTACAGCTACAGGTCAATTTCAACACAACATTTATGGTGAAACAATATATTCTCTTCACTTGCAATGTGGTTTTAACAAATAATAGTTAATAAAATAAACAAAATGCAGTTCAAAGAACTTATAGTGAGAATCCCCTGGAGTTAGTTAAAATGGTATTTACACATTTCTTCCCCAAATTAACTCTGTTCTCTATATTTAATACTGATTTTCTTTTTCCCAATTTCACACTAATAATTTTATAAAAGTCAATGCATAAATTACTGTTTTGGCATAAACAACTACAAACATGATGCTTTCCAAACATGAAGTGATCATTTTGGTTAAAAGCCACAAACTGAAGACATTTAATAATAATATTTGCGTTTCTCATTAATTCAATTTAGCTTTCTCCATCGGTCCAAGTTACTAACAATTTACTATTAATAAACACTCTAAGATTTCTTCAGATAATTCTTGCCTTTGAGAAAATCTATTTTCAGAAAAATGTACAAGTGACTTCTTTCTCTGTAAATCATGGAAAATATTGTATTTCATGCTCTCTCAATGTTTCTGTGGAATTGATGATATGCTCATGTGTCCTGACAATTAAATCAGCTATCCAATTATTAAAAATAACAGTAATAATACTTGTCTTCTGATGGTATCACTGGCGAAGAGTACTTAGCAAATTGTCCAATGCTTTATGTCTTCTCTCAGGTTTCCTAGAAACAGCATGAGGCAGGGATTCTTAGCCAAGTATTCTGTTGAGGGAGTACTCTCAGGGGATACCAATGAGAGACTGAGGAATTCAGGAGAGCACCAAGAAAGGGAGCTAAGCAGCAATGGGGATGCCACTGAGATCCAGCCTCTATCTGATCACAGAGCAACTCTGGTGTGTAAACAGCACCACAGAGTCATTCACCCCTGCACCCAGGCATTCTCTGGTGGGTGAGCCCCAGTGACTTAGGGCAGTCTCATGAGAATGGGCAGCTATGACCATTATGAGCAATCACAGCAGCTGGAGGGAAAAAAACCCAGTCAAGTAGAGGGTCAGCATCTATCAGAGTCCAGTTCCACAACAGATGCAGAAATATTTATTCAAAGTCTGGTTATTTAAAAAAAATAAGTGTATAACTTTGGTATATCTCCTTTAGAAAAGTGACAAAGAGAAGCAGCTTTTTAAATGAGTTTTTGTTTCTCTGTCTCTAGCCAAAGCCATGCTGATGTTTGATTTTTCCTTGAGAAAGAAAACTACTTCATAAATTTTTCTACATTGAGGGCAACTTTTATGATTTTAATTTCAATGAGTCCCAATATGTTGAACAAAGATTCAATCTGGATTCAGTATCCACCTCCACTGCCCTGGCCAGGTGGCTCAGTTGGTTGGAGTGTTGTTCTGTACACCAAAATGTTGCGAGTTCCATCCTCAGCTGGGGTACTTACCTAGATTGTGGGTTCCATCCCCCTTTGGGGAGTTATGAGAGGCAACTGATCATTATTTCTCTTTCACATCAGCATGTCTCTCCCTTCATCTCTATCTAATATCACTAAACATATCCTTGCGATAAGATTTAAAAACATATATTTTTTAATATATTATACACACACAGACATATTCACTTCCATTATCCATATTTATTATTCTAATTGTCCAGTAGGGGAATATTGGAGTCACATGGCTTCTCTTAGCCAACTGCCTCAATCATCTCCATGACTGCCATCTGCTTCTTGAAATACAATAAATATGGTTCATACAATAATTCCATAATTTTGTGTCACAACTTCCTCTACATTTGTAAGTTTATGAGTTGAGATGCTCTGCTGATCTTGCTCAGTTCAGCTGGGCAAGCTTTTCTGGCCTTGAGTGGGGCTCACATATGTTGAGCAGCTGCCAGTTGGCTGATCTGGAATGATTTCAGCTGGGATGATGGGCTGTGTTCCACATGCTTTCCCATCTTCCAGCAGGGAAGTAAGTCTCAAAAGAGAACAAGAATAAGCAAGGAGGCATTAACTGAGCCCATCAACTGAAATCAGTCTGTCGCACCACCCTAGTCCAAGACATCAGCCTTCATCTGAACACCTGCAATCACCTAATTTCTCTCCCTTCTTATTTTTACTGCCTTACAAATCAATTTTCCACAGATCAGCCAGAGCAATCCTTTTGCGTTCTGTCAGGGGTGTCAAACTCATTTTCACTGGGGGCCACATCAGCTTTACAGTTGCCTTCAAAGGGTCAAATGTAATTTTAGGACTGTATAAATATAACTACTCCTTAACTAGGGCAATGAGCTCAGTGCTGCTCCCAGGTAGAAACAAGATGCCAGGCTGGATAAAACCAGGTGGAAGGCTGGATTTGGCCCTCAGGCCTTGTGTTTGCCACCTGTGCTCTAAGTAAAATCTTATCATTCCTCTGCACAAATACCTCCAATGACCTCCCATGTCAGAGTAAAAGCCAAAGTTCTTACCATGATTTTCAAAACCATTTACGAAGTACTGATCTTCCATCATCACCCAAACATGAATACTATGTTCCAGCCACAGCACTGTCCTTCTGCTTATTGATCTGCCTAGTACAAGGATGCCTCAGCAACTTGGAGTTACTATTATCTGTATTAGGAATACTCTTTTTTCAGAATCCTCTGGGCCCACTCTGTTCTTCAATGTCATCTTCTCACAGGGGCCTTCTCTGGCCAACCTATATGAACTAGTACCTCTACCCAGCACACTGTGTAACCTTTACCATGGTTTATTTTTCTTCATAGAACCTATTATTTCCAGAATTGTATTTTTTTGTTTGCATGTGTCTCTTCCTGTCAACTTGTATATAAGTGTATGAACTCCATGAGCATAGAGAATTTATTCCTTTTGTTCAGTGCTGTGTTTCAATGTCTAGAACAGTAGCTGGCACATGGTAGTTACATAAAGATAATTTGTTAAATAAAGGAGTCAAGGAATAAATATTATTTTGCTTAGAAGATTATGTTTAAAAATTGTTCAATTATTCAAAGGTCCCTTTAAAAAATGAATGAATGAGTTGCTGTGATGCCAATGACAGTTGAATGATGATGTAATAAAGACTGAGATCTAAATCTTACTGTCTGCCATCACTCTTACCAGTTGTCTTGACTGTGTGTCATGGTTGGATCTCTTCCAGATGTAATTCAAACAAGGATTCAACTATAGCATGATGCGAACCCCAGCTTGTGGGGTCTAAGACATTATGGATGAGATATGAGACAAATTCGCACAGACTACTGAGTCCTGTGGAGGAAAAGGGACAGCGCGGCCACTCTCTCAAGAGGACAGTGCCCCGTCCCTTGCCTTGAATGACTTTTATTGGGTTCAATTTGCACAGAAATAAAGCTCATCAGTCATTGTCAGGCAGAAATGATTAAATAATAGATAAAATTCAAAGAACTCTGAGGGCTTATTTTGAGTCAGGGTCAGATAGCTAAAGGGTCATAAAACTTTGGGGAAACAAATTAATTTCAGGGTTGGACCCTTATCCTTCAAATTGGGGGTATTAGCAAAGCAGGTTTCACAGGATTTTATGCATTCTTTCTTAGGCCTGACCACCCTAGGGAACCCGCCCTTTCCAGCACAGGGCAGCACCTACCTCCAGTTTCAGGCTTAAGGCATTGTTTCAGGCTTAAGTCAGGCAGGGGAAGTAAGGCAGCTAAGAGGTTAGGAGACTTCTTGCAGACAGAATGAGGATTCAGGCTATGTCAAAGCCGAGGGGTGAGGGTCCATCACCCCCTTTCTCCATAGTCCCCCAAGTCCTTCCCTGGGAGTCCCCGTGATCGTGCCTGTCTTAGATCATCCTTTCCTTGAGGAATCTTACCTGTCACTGGCTAACTGATCAAGCATTGGGGGCTAGGCAGGATGAAATAAAAGTAGCAGAGGTGGCATCCTGACAAGGGAGATAAGCTTTGCCTCCTTAGCAGCTTGTGGTCCGAAGGTCACTCATTCAGCCTTAGCCATGGGGGCGGGGGGAGGGTGGTGGTTACAGCTTCTGAAACCAGACAGGACAGTTACCCACAACAGCACGGGTGGCAAACACAGGCTCGTGGGCTGAATCTGGCCCTCCCCCTTATTTTATCCGGCCCAACACCTTGTTTCTACCTGGAGTGCCGAGTTCTCACTTAACTGTTAAAGAGTAGTTACATTTATACATTCCTAAAATTACATTTGGTCCTTTGAAGGCAACTGTGAAGCTGATGTGGCCCCCAGTGAAAATGAGTTTGACACCCCTGAACTATAGAAACTAAAACCCAAGTTACCCCATTATGTTACTCCATTGAATTCTTCTTCCTATATCACCAGATGCATAAGGATAATTTCAAAAGCAATTCAGGAGAAAAAAATGTTTACCATAATAAAATATGAATTTATTTGTACTTTTCCTGCTAAATGATCTTCCTAAAATGTCTGAAAGATACCTTCAAATCATAGCAACATGATTTTAAGCAACATGAGGATAGCAACATGAAAAAAATAGTGAGTTTTCTTTTCAAACTCTTTTATAAAAAGAAGTCTTCCTTCACTGTTTTAAACATGAATTGTGTGAAGAATTTAGTACAGAAAAACTAATGAAATAATAAAATAATCATTTTATTGGTTGCTCATATGAAATGAAAATAATGTCATGGATCTTACTGGCAAAGCTGGACAGAGTAGTAGGAAATAATGACTGAAAGAATGAAAAACTAATCAGACTGTGTCCCTGGTGTGTCTCAAGTATATTAACAAACTCCCCACTTCTGGCCAAGATAGAGGCATAGGTAGAGACACTGTGCCTCCTTGCACAATTAAAAGAAGGAAAACAAAAAGTTTAAAAACAAAAAAAACCACAACCAGAACTAATAGAAAATTGAACTGTATGGAAGTCTGATAACTAAGGAGTTAAGGAAGAAACAGTCATCCAGACCGGTAGGAGGGGCAGAGACAAGCAGGTAGGCGGAGGGGGCTCTGCTGCCTAAGTGGAGGACCAGAGTGGGCAACAAAACCTAAAATAATGCAAAAACAAAAACAAACTAAGCAAACAACAAGAACAGGAACAGAATCACAGAAGATCACATGGAAGGTTATCAGCTGGGAAGGGGAGGGGGGATGAGGGAAAAGGTACAGGGAATAAATAGCGTAAATGGTAGGTAAAAAATAGACAAGGGGAGGTTAAGAATAGTATAGGAAATGTAAAAGCCAAAGAACTTTAATGTATGACCCATAGACATGAACATGAACTAAAGGTGGGGGTGTGGAACGTGGGTGAGAGGGGGTTTGCAGGGTGGAGGGGAGTAAAGGGGGGAAAATGGGACAACTGTAATAGCATAATCAATATAACATACTTTCTTAATTAAAAAAAAATAAAGAAAAACTCCTTGTCCACATTCATACCTAGATGCAGCCTATGGATATGAGCCTATTATAGCATAAAATGAGATCAAAGTAAAATTTCTTGTAGTGCAAGACAAGACAGTCATTAAACTAAGATGAGGCAAATGCTATGAAATATAAACATATGGTACATGAATTCTGTTAATTCAAGAGTCTTCAATGAGCTGAGATTATTGTTTTAACAAATTCACTTACTGATTTGAATATGTATTATATTTTAATTGTTGCAATCATAAAAAGATGCACTGGATAAGGGTTCATTTAATAAAAATATCTAGCCCTGGCTGGTGTGGCCAAGTGGATTGTGTGCCAGCCCATGAACCAAAGGGCTGCCAGTTCAATTCCCAGTAAAGGGACATGCATGGGTTGTAGGCCAGGTTCCCAGTAGGGGGCTTGTGAGAGGCAACCACACATTGATGTTTCTCTCCCTCTTTCTCCTTCCCTTCCTCTTGCTCTAAAAATAAATAAATAAAATCTTAAAAAAAAGAAATTTATAAAATAATTATCTAACCAGCTTGAGGTTAGTCAATCATTTAAGGTTTTCTTCATGAAGATCTTGTTTCTACAACAACTGCACCTATAGTTTTTGTAGGTACATCCTTATTTTGGTCTAGATAGGACAAAAGTCATTCTAGAATTGTATTAGTTTATTTCAACTACTTTTCTAGAGAAGTGTTAAATAGGAAAGAAAGGTTTTGGCTTTTCCATTAGTTGAAATAAATGTATAATAGCAGTGATCAGGAAATCCTGATTTTTGGCTATGGTTTTTCTAATCAAGGCAATGATTCAAATTTGCTTCGCCTATGTATGGAATAGTACAGGAAGGTTGAGAAGAAATAACATTGTAATTACAGACCAACTATAATTTCTGGATGGATATTCAGATCATATTTATATTACATAGATGAGATAGACATCAAAATATTTATTTAATGAATGTATTAAATGTTGATGAACCATTGGTTGAGTACAAGAGGATGCTGTGTTGGGATATTTTTGGCTGTAGGGGACTGATCTCAAAATGGCTTAAAAATACTAGGAATCATTACCTCATTTGGTATAAAGTTAGAGACAGGGAAGGTCCAAGTTAATTCAAGTTAACTAAACCCCTACATTACTGGAATTTTTCTGCTAGTGGTAGCTGGTTGGCTTCTGTTATGGGGCTTGTCCCCTCATGGTCAGATGAGAGGGTTGCATTACCTCCTTACAATGAAGCCTAAACACAAGGTGCAAACCAGTTTGTCCCAGTCAGACCACTAATGCACGGTCACCCTTTCTATAACCAACTGTATTATTATTTGCAGAGCCCCTGTTCTCACTTGGTGATGAGACAATTAAATGTTTTTATTTAATAATCTAGTCCAATCTAGGATTTTCTGTAAAATTTGTTATTACAATAACAGTCACAAGTAATGAGCCAGTGAAATCCAAGTACTGTCAGTATCAGCACATTTTCATCACTGGTCTGTGCTTGTGGGAGGGAGAATGGAGGAAAAGGCACAAAGAAAATCTGCTTAGATGAGTGATGGTGACTAATGGTTCTTTCATGGAAACAGCTGGACCATGTTGTCTTCTACTACTGGGGTCTTCAGCTGGTCCTGCCCAGAAACTGGGCAGATAGAAACAGTCTGACTTTTAAATTATTACTAATGTGCTTGTTTCCATATAGCTAATAGGTATGTTTTTTTAAACCCATTTAATCTAAACTCAGCTGCATTTCCCTTTGGAGCCCACAAACCATGTATGCTCATTGAAGAATTATGTCCATCTTCCTTCCACTGCTTCAGCACCAGGCTAGCTCAACTAACTAGGGGTAAAAGTCACAACTAACTTCTACCCCTCAGCTAATCTCAGATATCTCTCTTTGCTATCCTTTGAGATAAAGAGGAGGTGAGTGACTATTTACCCTGCAATTCCACTATCTCCTGTTGGCTCAGATTCTGCATAAAGTCTCTTGCCTTCAGAAATCTCCACATGAGAAGCAGATAGCATAATGTAGGTCCAGCTTACATGCAAACTTCAGAAGTGTTATGTTCAGACCTCAGTGCACCCTACCCAATCTTAGGGGATTTAGGAAGTATTCACACACCACACTGTGACTTCCTCCAAATTCTGTCTCCTCCAGAATATTTATTTCCCCCTATCTCCTTTTTACACTTCCTGCAGCATGGTTAGAGACAAGATGGAAAGAAATCAAACATTTTGTGGCAAAGTCTCCATTAAGCCTGGCCATGGACCATCTAAGGATATGAGAAAGGAAAAATACTGATGCTTCCATCCAGAGCTTCAGGCACCTGAAGGTTTTACTGTAGCTGAAGGATCTACTTTTTAGATGACTGAGTCAAATGGCTATTGGGTGGATGCCTTAGTTCCTTCCCATGTGGGCCTGTCTATAGGGCTATTTGAGTTTATTAACACAGCAGCTGCCTTTCCTCAAAGTGAACATTCTGAGAGAGATTCAGAAGCCACAGTATCTTTTATGACCTCATCTCAGATGTCACACACTGTCTAGTGACAAGAAGTAAGAGACTAAATTCAGGATAATTTTAAAGAGACTAAATACATGAAACAGGAGTAAAATTAAGTTACACTTTTTGAAGGGAAGGTCAAAGAGTGTGGGTATTTTAAACTACTATGATGATATTATTCTTTTATCATTATTCTGGACCACAAAAAATTTTTTATTTGACCAAACTTACATGGTTAGCAGGCAGGTGAGCTGAGACACAACAAACCCAGGTAGTCTGATTTAAGTGCCCAAGCTCATACCTGCAATGTGAAATTGCCTTTCAATGAAAAAAGATGCATATTTTGGGAATGTGCCCTATGCTTTTTGGAGTATATTTGCTATATTACAGCTGACCCAATTTTCCCCCCTTTGCCCCCATCTGAGTGGTACGCCCCTTCCCTCCAGCAATCCACCCCTTAGTTCATGGCCATGGGTTGTACATATAAGTACTTTGGCTTCCCCATTTCCTATAGTGTTCTTAACATCTCCCTGTCTATTTTGTGCCTACCAATTATGCTTCTTAATCCCTGTACCTTTTCCCCCATTTCCCCCTTCCCCCCTCTCCACTGATAACCTTCCAGATGATCTCCATAGCTAAGATTCTATTCCTATTCTGGCTGTTTGCTTAGTTTGTTTCTTTTTTTTTTTAGATTCAGTTGTTGATAGTTGCAAGTTTGTTGTCATTTTAATGCTCATAGTTTTGATCTTCTTCTTTTTCTTAGATAAGTCTCTAACATTTTGTATAATAAGGGCTTGGTGATGATGAACTCCTTTAACTTGACCTTATCTGAGAAGCACTTTATCAGCCCTTCCATTCTAAATGAAAGCTTTGCTGGATGGAGTAATCTTGGATGTAGGTCCTTGCTTTTCATCACTTTGAATACTTCTTGCCAGTATCTTTTTGCCTGCAAATTTTCTTTTGAGAAATCAGCTGACAGTCTTATGGGAACTTCTTTGCAGGTAACTGTCTCCTTTTCTCTTGCTGCTTTTAAGATTCCCTCTTTATCTTTAACATTTGGCAGTTTAATTATGATGTGCCTTGGTGTGGTCCTCTTTAGGTCACACTTGTTTGGGACTCTCTGTGCTTCCTGGACTTGTATGTCTATTTCCTTTGCCAAATTAGGGAAGCTTGCTTTATTTTTTCAGATCAGTTTTCAATTTCTTGCTCTTCCTCTTCTCCTTCTGATATCCCTATGATTCAGATGTGGGCACATTTGGAGATGTCCCAGAGTCTTCTTATTCTTTCCTCATTCCTTTAAGTTTTTGTTTACTCACTCTTTTCTGGTTGACTATTTACGTTCTAATTCATTGATTTGAACCCCAGCTTCCTTCCTTTCACTGTTGGTTCCCTGTGGATATTTCTTTATTTCACTTAGTGTAACATTCATTTCTTCACTTACGCTTTTGCTATACCCAATGATTTCTTTGAGCATCCTTATCACCAGTGTTTTGAACTCTGCATCTGATAGGTTGGTTTTCTCCATTTTGTGTAGTTATTTTAATGAGGTTTTGTTCTGTCCTTTCACTTGAGCCATATTTCTTTGTCTTCTCAATTTGGCAGCCTTCCTATGTTTGTTTCTGTGTGCTAGGGAAGCTCCTTTCACTACATAACAGGTCTTGACACACCTGTTATGTTGTATGGGGCCAAGCCTTAAGTAATTGCCAGGGTGGGTGCTGTCCGCTTCACCATTTTGTATGTG
Organism: Phyllostomus discolor; assembly: GCF_004126475.2. Classification (NCBI taxonomy): domain Eukaryota; kingdom Metazoa; phylum Chordata; class Mammalia; order Chiroptera; family Phyllostomidae; genus Phyllostomus; species Phyllostomus discolor. Next base: position 75,793,581 of record NC_040911.2, on the reverse strand, counting down.
GGGAAGGGGTCAGAGAGGGGATGATGCTGCTGCCTGACTGCTGGAGGCTTGTTCTGCACTCACCCTGCTTCCAGTTTCTTATGCAATTGGCACCCCTCTAGCTATTGCTCTGATTGTGATTCCCAGAGTGGGTGGGAATTCTAGGACTCTGCTGGACCTTTCAACAGACTCTCCTGAGAGACCAGCAGTTTCTTCCACTGCCCAAACACCCACTTGTTTTTATAACCAGGACTTATGAGGCTTTATTTCCTTCTGTGTGGTCTGGCCTGAGGCTCACTCCCCAGATATCCCTAAGTGGGAGTGCCCTTTCCACTGGCCACCGATGACACTGCCTGGTTACTGTTGCCTCACAACGGCCACACCATGTCTTCTCTGCCCTGGCTCCCCATCTCTACTCCTCCTACCTGTCTGGATGAATATATCTTCTTTAAATCCTTGGTTGTCGGACTTACATACCGTTCAATTTTCTGGAAGTTCTGTGTATTTTTTGTTTTGTTTTTGTTATGTTCCAATTTGTTGATTAGAACCCTGGCTTCCTTCCCTTCACTGTTGGTTCTCTGTGGATATTTCTTCCCTGTGGAGTTTGTAATCTTTAGTTGTAATCTTTCTTATGTTTGTGCAAGGAGGCAAAGCATAGGAATGTGTCATATGCTTTGACATGAAAGATTCATACTGCCAATGATAGTGTAATAATTTTCTGGAATTAGAAATTCTAAGTTATTTTGGCCAAACTCAAGAATTGGGGCTGAGTAGAAGGTTGGAGGGATGTAAAATCATTCCCAAGATCTCATATAGGAAAGAAAAAATAATGTGGGGAAATGACAGTGTTATTTTTTAGATTAAAGAAAGAACTTGGAGAACAGAGTATCTGGATATAAATGGGAAAATTCATCTCATATTTATAAAATGAAAAATAGATTATTAGTACCTGAAAATGGAAGGTGATTAATGGGATGGAAATATCCTTGGAATTTCTCAAGTTAAGAAGGAGAAGTTTGAGCCAATCAAAAAAAAATGAAGAAAAAAAGATGTCATAGCAGAGTAAAGTAAATAATAAGCAATAAGATTCCAAAACTAAAACCAAGTGTATCACTTGTTACACTAAATGTCAGGGTATTAGAGTCTCATAAAAAGGCAGAAACATATTGCACTAAATAGTAACAGAAAAAGCTAGCTACATAGTGTTCACAAAAAATGTAAAAATAATTGATAATGAAAGTTTAAAAATATGAGACTGGAGTAAGACAAACAAAAAGAAATGAATATTAGATCAGAAGGAATTAATGGGTATAGACACTACCTAAGAAAAAGAGAGGCATTCTATAAAAATAAAAGGTGAAATTTGGAAATCAGATATGGTATAAATCTATATTTATAAATATTATAGCATTAAAATTACTAGAAATATAAGGAAAATGATAGAAATACACTTACTATGAGTAATTTCATATATGCTAAGATAGTAGACTGATACCATAGATTCAAAAATAACCACATGCATAGGAATTCTATATAATGCAACCATAGCATATAAATAATGAAAAATATGCTCAGGAACAAGAGAATCTGTGAGGTGTTTATTCACAAAAATTTTCCCATGAGCTTAGAAGTCTTTAAGTCAGAGAAAAGTACAGATCCTGATATGAATACATTTATCCACAAGCCACTCATATTCTAAAGGTATGGTTGCTCAGCACTTATCCATTCAAGTGGTGTCTGGTAATTGCTACAATATATTGTGAAAAAGTCCATCTAAGTCTTTCACAGAAGTATTAAGCAGTGCTTTATATTGTCAACAAATTTACTTCCCATTTCAAAGGTTTTTGACATGTCTTCATTTTTCTTTTGGAAAGAAACAACTAAATATCTGTTATCAATCCATCACTTACTTGTATGATACATAAAATTGTAAACTAATGTGCAGTGCCAACTAGTGAATTGCCTTCTCCACAACAGAGGCACCCTGAAAGTTTACTTGTTTTTAGAGGGAAAAAATATTAACAGATGGCATTATAAAAATGCATTTTGTAAATACTTGTGAAAAGATAAACTCAACTAAATTTGCCTTAATCTTATGGAAAAATCCATAATGATTCAACGAATTTTATTTCCAATTAAATTTACCTTCAGCCACTGGCATACCGTACCAGTTACTACTTCATGAAAATCTGGCTGCTTTTTAGGCCAGTAAATTCTCTATGTAACAGCTCTTGGTAATTAATGCAGTTTGTTACTGAATTTTAGTGACAATCTTCATAAAGATGTGTGAGGTAATGCAACCAAAATCACTATTATGTATCAAGTATTTTTCAGAAGGTATAGGTCAAGTAAGAAGTACTAAATGTGCGATCTTTTGCCACAGTTGTAGTTGTACATAAAATGTTATTTAATATCAGATGAAGATCAAAGCTCAAGTGAGATCATTGGGAGAGAATTTAGCCCATGTAGCTGTCTGTCCTCCTAGTTTTTTGTTGGTAAGAACTATATAAACTTGTCTGTTACTTCTCTTTGTTTTAAACAGATTCCCTTTACTCCCATTTTCCTTTGTGTTGCCCAAGTTCTAATAACTTTACAGCCAAATGGCTAAGGGCAAAAAAAACGAAAAACAAACAAATAATAAAGTTCAAGTTAAAATCTTTGCTAGTATTTTTTATAAAGGGGGGAAAGGTTGTGTCCATTTACTAATTTGTAAGATTTCTAAAATTTTACCCACGTTATGTACTGTTTTCTTCATTAGTAGGAAGTTGGTTACATTTAAGTAGCTCAGCATAACTATCCTCCCTAGGCTAAAAAGGTTGAAATCAAATATGATTTATCTACTGTGAAACTACTTTTCAGCTACCGCTTATAGCATCAGCGTTTTTTATGAAACTCAGAGAGGTAAATTTACCTGAAACCACATTAGGAACATGATGTCAGGTTGCTTTTGCTTATCTCCAAGGTCTCAATCAACTAACAAATGTTTTACCCAAACTTCTCAAAATATTTGCCACCAACAGTTCTGAATAAACAAGCATAGCTTACAACATTACTAATCCATTCCCTTTAGTCTTCTAGATGAGTTTCTTCCCCAATTCACCGAACCTCAAATAACTTTAGGACAACTTCTCCAGAGTTAAATTAAACAATGCTATCATTGACATCAACTTTGTCTCCAAATGAGGACGACTATTATTGTAAATATACATTGACAACCTGTAACACAGTTAGAACTATTTATTTATAGAGGTGTTCCCCAAGAATCAATCACATGTGTCTACAAGAGACAAGATGAGATGATTCATTATTCTGTATACTTCCTTTATGACTTGTAGGGCAGTTCATCTTATTCTGATTGACAAACTGAGAGCCTGTACACTGAGTGACTTACTTACTCTTCATTACTAAATTCTACTAGGTCAACAACTCACACTCAAGTGTGACATTTTTCCTATACTAAGAGACAGTAATTCAAGTAAATGGTCTCCCTGATTCTGTTGAAATCTAAGAGAGTTTTGTGGTATGTACTTGAGGGTGAATAGCATGGCTTGCCAATAAAGTTACACTCAAATATCTCTGAGGAGTCAAGCTCTCAAACTAACAATCAGTAATCAGAACATGCAAAATAAAATCATGAAATGCCAGTTTCCACCCTCTAGATTGGCAAAAAATGTAAAGTGTGACAAAACCAAGTTTTGGAAGACACACTGCTAATGAGAGTTTTAACTTGCTCTATATACTTGGAAAACCAGCTCACATTATCTTAATGATATAGATAACTTACAACACCAGAAATTTACCCTAGAGAAATTGTTGAACTTGTGCATCTAAAGACATGTACAAACACAATCATAACAGCATTGCTTTTACTGGAAAACACTGAAGTATCTCAAATGTCCATCAACAGAATTTAAAGGGGGTGTGGAATTGTGGAATGGTAAAGAAACTATAATTAAACACAGTTACATTTCAAAAATATGATGTTAAAGAAATGTAAAAGTAATACACATTTTTATAAATTCTTGAAACATGCAGTACTAAATACACAATTTTTAGGGAAGCATTCATATGAAGCAAAATGCTTTTTAAAAGGCAAAAGGATGATAGATATAGAATTCAGAATAGCAGTTACTTCTGAGGGCAAGAAAGAAAAGATACAGTATTGGGGAGAAAGACACAGAATACAGCAGTAGAGGCAGGCTTCATTTCCTTTAGTCATGGTGTGCTTTGGTTTTTCAAACTTTCCATATGTTACATATTTTATTCTTTTGTGTTCATGATATAATTCTTAACATTTTTAAAACAGAGTGTAGGTAGAAATTATTGACAGAATAGAGTGGGATAGGGGGACTATTGCTTTTATTTGGAAGTTACTGCATGCTATTTTTTAAAGCATGCTTATTTTACATTCACATAAACAAAAGCTTTAAGAATTTGCCTCCCCAATAGTGTGTTGGGGTTGCGGCATTAGGGTACACATGCAGGCCCTGAAATAAAATGATCTCCTTTATATTTTTGCTCCCATTCGTGTATAAATATTTTTAAGCATGTATGTATCGAGGAGTACACGAAGAAAATTTCTGGGTAGATTTAGAATAATCTACAGCAGTTACCTGACAAGTAGATTCACTTTTCATTTTATTATATAACTTATTTATTTTACTTCAAAAATTATTTCATTGTACTTTACCTTACTTTATGACCTTTACGATTCTAATGAAATAATTTTTTAATGAAGTCGGGAAGTGGGAGAAGCAGATGAACGACGGTGAGGGCGGACCACTGGGGACCTTAGCATTAGGCACACCGCCCTTGCACCAACCACACTTGCAGTGTTGAACCTACTCCAAACATCCTAGTGTGGACCCCGTCACCTGGCCCGACCAGCCGAGGGCGGTGGGCGGAGACGAGCACTACCCCACCCCTCCCCTCTCCGCCCAGCCCAGCCCAGCCCCACCCGGCGCGGTTGCCCCTGGTAACTGGGCCCTGCTTGGCGGAAGCTCACAATCCCAGCTCTTTGAGGCTCCCGCTCCGCCCCCGAGCTCACCTCTCGAGCTTTGTGGACCCTGGGCCCATGGACACTCACCCTCTTCCCTGCAGCTCCGCGCGCCAGCTCTCCTGCTTTGCGCATAAGGACACCATTGACGTCTCGGCGCCTGAAGCGGGCTCCTGGAGCCCGAGGTTGCCGCTAGGGCAGGAACCAGGTGGCAGAGGACCAGAGCGGGGCCACCCTGCGCCTCCAGGGGCCTAGGCGCGTAGGTGCCAGTACATCCGTGGCTTCTGATCACCCGCAGCACTGAGAGGTGAGCTTAGCACCTTGGTCCCTGCCATCTAGTCTTTACCTTGAAATTACATCTTACCCACCCTCCCCTCCGGATTCTTCTGAGACTTAAAACGGAAAGGAACAGTAAAGAACCCCACACCTCGCAAACGTAAACCGTGGCTCGTCGTGAGTTGAGACCCAGGGAAGTTTGATTATTCATGGTGAGCCTGCATTGAAGGACTTTGCTAAGTCACTTTACAAGGATTAGCACATTTTCTCTTCACACAGCATCCACTAAGTGGATACTGTTTTATCCCCACTTCACAGTTGAAGAGACTGAGGCACAAACTACATGCGTAACTGTCTAGATTTGTGCAACCAGTTTGAATAAATTTTAATGCAGACCTGGATGGATCACAAAAACAGATTCCTCCACCTCAAATCCTACATACTTTCCACTCTTCCAAGCATGTCTTCTTTTTCTAAAAAACACCCTTGTCTCACAGACTCTTTTGAGAAGTTGGTGAGCTCCATGGATCTCTCCTCACAGGGAAAAAATGCACATGGACAGCCCCCCCACTTTCCCCCTACACACAATTTTTCCTATTTTAGAGTATTCGGACCCAAACGTAGACCTCAAGTCAAGAAATCCTGTTCTATTCCACTGTTCTGAGACTGACATACATGGTTAGATGGGGGTGTACCAAAGTGCCACAGGGCCATGCTGAGGTAAAGTATGCATGCTGGGGTGTGTGCATGTGTGATAGCTCTCCTGAGGATCAGAAATGCTATACAGTTTACAAGGAACCTAGCCCTAAAGGATAGGACTTCTGTTATTTCCTCCAGAGAGGTGAGGCTCTGGGTCAGTTTTGGCTGTTGGTTGTGAAGGACAGTGCACAGGGCACCATTCTCTGTCCAGCATTTTGGGGCTTTAGCTGGAAGGGATACAAGCCACAGACCTAGCCCACAGATTTCTGAATTCACCCTTGTAGCTTGACTGGATAATGTCACATGCTGCTACCATATTTGCCATGTATAATGTGCACTTTTGCCCAAATTTTTGAGGGAAAAATAAGGATGTGCATTATATATGGGCAGTGCCTGAAATACCTCATATCTGTTCTTGCGTTTTGTAATTATCTGTTACATAAAATTTCTTGTACCATAATATGTTAAAAAATAAATGCTAAAATTCCTTTATAATACAAAAACAAATATCTATACATAAAAAATTAAAAATTGAATTAAAAAATTAAAATGAAATTTTTTTCCCTAAAACTTTGGGCCAAAACATGGGTGCATATTTTACGTGGCAAAATACAGTAATTCTTTAGGGTGGATGCTGTCAAGTCACCAGTGAGGTCATTGATTTGGAAGTCTCTGTCCACACCAGTGAGGTGGCATTGATTCAGTACAATCGGTAAACTATTTAGGAGCATCAATTTTATTCCATGTAGGATGTACATCTGTATGCAGTATGACAATACTGCACCTACTAGAATTTCACTGATAATAATAATAAAACCAGCCATAACAGTAGCTAAAATAAATCTCACCAAGCCACGCAACAAGATCAAGTAGACAACTTCCGGTCTCGTTGGGAGCCTATTTACACACAGTTCTAATGAACTTCCTTATCTGGTTTCCTAGTCCACACACATTATAAACAGATTAGAGGGGAAGAGAGGGGCTACAGCAAACAGGACATTAAAGCCACAAGCCATGTTGATGGCTGATGTCCACAGCAGGAAAGGATGAAAGCACAGAGAATAAACAGCAGGCAGAAGAATGAGGAAAAAGGAAGGACAAGGCAACAGCATGCATTGATGGTGGTGGTCACTCTCCCTACTTGAAACTTACCTGTTTGCTCTCTCCCAGACTGGGGCTGCCTGCAACCCCTGAAAACCTCGTAATTCCACATAGACCAGGTTCAGAGCTCTCTTCAGAATTATGTATCCTATTGCCTTGTGTATCCTAACTCAGCATGCCCAAAGCTTAACCAGCTACACTCCCTGACCAGTCCTCAACCCCATCCTGAGCTACCATCTTAGGCACAGGTAGCCACTGCTCAAGCCAGGAACCTAGACATTTTCTTTGATTCCTTCCACCCTCAGTATTATAACTTTTGGTTGTCTGTTAAACAAACCTTCATTGATGCCTCTTGTGATATGTGATAAAACGAGTCAAGCATTAATAATAGGATCTCAAGGTGGATATATGGGTAGTCAGTTTTCTTCATGTTTAAAAATATGAGCCAGGTTCTGTCTGGTGGAGAAATAATGGTCATTATAATATACAACTTCTGTTGCATGAAGAACTACATACTAGCAGGGAAGGTATACAATATATAAACTGACTATACCTATATCTACACATCATAGAAGAAATGTTATATAGAAAAATGTTTCATTAATTATGAAAAAAAATAAATGAATAACATGCTGACATCAATTTTAATGGTGAGAAGTGCCAACCAGTGGAAATTCTGAGCAAAGAGGACCACTCCAGGTTGAGGGAACAAGACAGTTCAGGGGCAGGAGTGAATTTTGTTCCGTAAACAAACAAGGCCAGTATGGCTGGAGATCACTAATTCAAGGGGGACTGAAGTGAGGTCTGAAGATCAGGAGAAAGGAACTGGGGAGGTCATCATGAGTCTTTTTGTTTTTTTCTTATTACAAGGGAGAGCTACTGGAATGTTTTAAAAGATTGTCTGGAGAGAATGTTCTGACAGAGGTAATGTTCTATATCTTGACAGGAGATTGGGTGACATAGATGTATGCTTTTGTCAAAACTCATGCAGTGGTACACTTAAAAACTTACACATTTCATTATATATTCAAAACACCAAAAAGAAAACAAAGGAACTGTAAACAAATATTAATCTCCAGATAAGGATATATATGCTGGACTATGTCTGCAGTTTACTTTGAAATGGATCAAAAAATACAATGGATAGATATGTGATAAAGCAAATCAAGCATTAATGGTAGGATCTCAAGGGTCGATATATGGGTGTTCAGTTTTTCTTTACGTTTAAAATAGTTATACTAAAATTTTGAGGGTGGAGCTTGTCTGATCTATCTATCTACATTTTTAAAAGGTTGCTCTGGGGCTGAATAGAAAATTGAACCATAGAGGGCTGTTATGGAAGCAATGAGACAAATTAGAAATCTGTAGCATGATTTGGCCTAGGATAGTACCATAGAAGTTGATGTCAGGAGGTGGAGTTGACAGGATCTGCTGATAGAGGATCTGTGAGGGAAAGAGAAGGAAGAGTAACTCCTAGTCTTTAACCTGAGTAGGTGGATGGATGGTGATGCCATTACTGGAAATGGGGAGAACTGGAGGTCTGGGTGATAGCAAGAGTTCTGCTCTGGACGTGTTACATTTAGATGCCTATTAAACAGCCAAGTGAAAATGAAGAGTTGACTGATAGGTATTTAATTTTGAAGCTCTGGGGAGAGACAGAGATGGCTGTATAAATTTGAGAGTGAACAATTATAAGCTGCAAATTAAGATAAAGATCATCAGATGGAATGTGATCACAGGGGAGTGATTGAGAATAGGGAAGGATCCTGAGGGCTTACTCCTGGGCACTCCAACAATTAGGCTCCTAACATAAGAGGAGGAACCAGCAAAGGAAACTAAGAAGGAGTGGGTGGGGAGGTATGAAGAAAACAGGCATTGGAGATGTTATGGTTGTCTAGAGAGGCACAGTTACAGAAGGGACACGTAGTCAACAATGGAACTCATTGCTGTAGGGAATGTAGGTAAGGGAGCAGGTTTGTGGTGGGGAAAAGATGGTACAGTTTCAGATTTTGTAATAAGATGGGATCTTTTCATTGCAAATGAGAGGAACTCAAGCTAACTAGCTTCTACCAATATAAGGTTGGGGGAAGGGCATTTTTGTTCATGCAACCCTGAACATTTAGGTAGTAGGGACTTCTAGCACTACTGAGTCCTGAGCACAGCTGATGCCCTCAGTCTCAGTCTCTCCAGCTCACTCTCTCTGTGACAGCCAACATGGCTGCTGGCAGCCACCCCATACCCCACTGCTTAATAGCTGAGTAGAAAGAGTAGTCTTTCCATGCAGTTTGGCAGAAGGGTCCCATGGGGTGGTGATTGGCTGATGTCTTTTCTGAATGTATTCTTGAGACATTCACTGTACCTGGGGAGAGTGTTCACTCACACAGGCTAAACCTAGGTCATAGACCCATTCCTGTCCTAGGAGATGGAAGGGGTATCCCCATACAAAAAGTTGAGGTGGAAACTTGTCTGACCTTATCTGACCTGCATTTATAAAAGATTTTTCTGGGGATTGAAAAGAGATTGGACTATAGGAGGCTGTTGAGGAAGTGATGAGACAAATGTGGGGCTGTGGCAATGATTTGGCCTCGGTTTGTTTTGTGTTTTTGTTTTATTTCCCTCAGAAAAATAAATGGAGGAAATCAAGCAGGTAGTACCTAGCTTGGCCTACTCCTCAATTCAAAAGATTGATACCTCATTGTCACATAAAATGAAAAAAAAATTACTGATCTCTGTTTGCTCTGATCTCACAGAGCATAGTAGATGCCCATTTATAATGAGCACCTCAAAATATTACATGTTCTTTATCATGTGTTTTAACTACTAAAACTTGTATGGTCTCTATGTTATGGCAGCATGCTGGTTCAGAGCCATGTGGTGGGGAGCTCAAATCCTTAATTTGGCAATTTAGTTAGCCTCATTTGGTTCATAGGTGAATGGGAAGGCTCTGTCAAGGAGGGAAGATTAAGTGAGAATAACAAGAAAACTACATAGTATTCGTTCTAACTTTATGCTAGTTGCAGATTTTTATGTTTATGTGTAATTTCTACTTTCATGAAATTAGTTCCAATCAATTATCATAACATTTTATTAGAAATTGACTCTCTTCTTTGGGAAGGCTTAAAATATTATTTAATCAAAATAAAGTTGACATAATTAACTTTGAGTCACATGTTTTTGTTTTGTTGTGTGTGTGTGTTTTCTGCTGTAGTGTTTGTTTTGGTCCACAAAAGCATTTTCAAAAAGCTGCTGGTCAAGCATGGCTTTAACAGATCAAAGGCTTGAGAACCTGCAGGTCTACAAACTTCTTCAGTGTGTTCGGAACAAAGACAAGAAGCAGATAGAGAAGCTCGTCAAACTCGGCTACCCTGAACTAATCAATTTCACAGAACCTGTGGAGGGGCTCAGTGCTCTGCACCTAGCCTCAGTTTCCAATGACATTGACATGGTCAGCTTTCTCCTCAGCCTTGGTGCTCACCCTGATGTGCAAGATCGAATGGGCTGTACTCCGACCATGAGGGCTGCAGAACTGGGCCATGAATTGTCCATGGAAATACTAGCCAAGGCAAAGGCAGATATGACTAAAGTCGATAATGAAGGAAAAGGTAAAAATCTCAACATTCTACCCAGCAGATGCAATTCTTTTTGTAGCCAGAAATTCATAAAGCAGGCTTTTTTGCTTGTAGCCAGAAATTCATAAAGCAAGCTTTTTTGCTTTTCAACTTTAGAAGTGGATTACTCCTGTACCTAAGGATACTGACTGCCCATAATTTGAAAATGGTATAGGTAAAGCTTAGGGAAGTCAGATCTGAGAGTTTTTTTATTTAAAAAGAAAATTAATTGCTAATGGCAGGTGTGTGTAAGGGGAATAAATGGTAATAGGAAAAAATGCAATGAAGATTGAATTTTAAAAACAAAAAGAAAATTAGAATTAGATTAATCTGTGTTCAGTGGTTTTTGTAAAGGTAGAGAATTTTCAACATGACACATATTGATATTATTGTAATCATAGCCACCCATTATAAAATACAAAATCTTGTTTAGGGCAAAAAGGGAGAGCATTTATTTTTCTTTTTCACAGTTTAGAACCTGGAGTAGTACTGGACTTCAGACTCCAGAAGGATTTTGTCTCCTCTCAATAGCAGTCTGATGTAGAAAGGAGTTATTTACACATGGGAATTTGAAGGATTAAGGTAGTTTCTAGGATAAACTCCAACTTTCTGGAGTAATTTTAAATAATTTGTAAATACGACTTGAAATTTGAGACAGGGATGTAATTTCCAGGACTTTTCAGGTGAGATAGCCCCATGTCCCCACCCTGTTCACCCCCCTACCCCACATCCCAATCCCATCTCAAGACCACGGTCCTGGAACTTCTTGCCCAAACAATGCCAGGTCCCAGCAGGAACTGACATAGCCTCATGAAAATCCCTAAGAAGATTACCACCAGGCTTAATAAAAACCAGTAGATTTCATGAGTTGTCCCAAAGAGTTGCACTAAGTACAAAGCCACTATTATCAGCCCCACAGTAGAGAAATAAATCCACCTGTAAAATATTAATGTTTTCTGACAGGAACAAAACCTGCTTTTGTAACTCTCTCCAGTGACTTGCTTAAAACAAAGGAGTAGACAGAGACAAGGAAGAATTATTTAATTACTTAAGTATCATTTCTCAAAGTGTGTTTCATGCCCCACTGAATCCCTGGGATGTTGATAAGTGCTACATGCAAAATTGGTTCCACTGTCAAATTCATTAGGGAAACATTGAATAAAACACATTTAGGCACGTTAATTTCATATTTGTCAGACAGACCAATGATGGTGACACTTTCCATATTTGTTTGACCATGAAATAGTTTTTCCATATAGCATCTCCTATACATGAAATTTTGTCAAATATACTTTGGGGAACACTAATGAATAGTTTACCTCCTTGAGTTTGAAACAGATACCAATCACAAAGAAAACGGGTTGAGAAATTGTACATAAAATCTAAAATTGTAAAATTAAAACTAAACAAGGTACAATTAGAAACACAGTCAAGTGAATATTTGTAACAAATGTTGATGGCCATATGGTTAAAATTTAACTTCATTGAAATTAATATTAAATCTGTCAAGGTTCTGGAAGATGAGTATATCAGAAAACAATATGACGAATCACATAGTAAGAAATCAAAATATAAAATGAAACCTGAAACAAATACAAAATCTTATTTTAAACATAACCTTGTTAGTAGTGCCCTCTTCTGCCTCATTTCTACATAGCCTTTGCTGTGCTCATTGCACTGAGGGTCTTGTCTTCCCACATATGAACCTCACTTACCTTGCATGTCCCTCGCTTCCGCTGCCATTTGCCAAACTGTTTTGCTTATTTCACAGTACTCTGTCATAACATCCTATTTTCCAGAGACTGATATTTGACTCGCTGTGCATTGTTTCTAAAGGATAAGCAGACATTTAAATGATTAAAATACTTACTTGACCTTTAGAAGGATGCGGGACATATTCCATGCCCACCCTGTACTTCCTCTTGAACCGTTTTGCAGAATATGAAGAAGGTAAAGCTCTAAGCCACACTTGCTTGTGACTGCTTCCTAACTCTGTCATGGGTTGAGTTTCTTTCCTGTTTCTCAATCTTGGTGTTTCAGTTAGTTTCAGAAGGAAAACAAAGGCAGACATGTCTTTGCTCTATCACTTTTACTAGCTAATTATGGATTTTAAAATTATTTTTATCTGATGGAAATATATAGGCAATTAATAAGTATTCTTTGGGGGTTCTATTTTCCTACAGGTATTTTGTTTCACTGCATTTTACCTACTAAGAGGCATCATCGCTGTGCATTGATTGCCCTGGAACACGGTGCAGATGTCAACAATTCTTCCTATGAAGGAATCCCAGTATTCCTTAGAGCTTGCGAAGAAGCACATGATGTTAAAGAAATGTGCCTGACATTTCTGGACAGAGGAGCCAATCCAAATGCTATCAACTCAGTATGACTATTCCTGTGATTATAAATATTCATTTTTTTCAATTATAGAGTCTTATCAGGGTATTTTTTGCATTTAAATATGGTAAAATTATCCTGTTAGCGTATAGACAGTTCATTTCTATTCAAAATGCTTTAAGACAACATGCTTTCATTATATTTATATTACCATAATCCTACAGTCTATTTTCTTATTGTTTGGAAAATTGTTATTTATTATTCATAATGTCAAAACATCATTTTAGAAAATAGACAAGGTATCACTAATGCCTAGTAAAGTTTTTATCTTTTTGAAAAGAGAATATGTGGTTATGCTTTTTTCTTTATTCATTTTGCTCCCTTTCCTCCTTTGGGTAATTTTATTGATTTTTTAAATCTTTTAATCGTTATTTTGAGACAATAAAATCAGATTTTATTCTCATTAGAAAGCACCTGTAACCTAATGTTAGCATATACCCTACCCTTTTTTCTCCCTTTTTGCTCTATAATCTCAGCAAGAAATGTATTTTTCTCACCGAGACATCTGGTATGACCTTGACTCATTTAGAATTCTACATTTTGGATATTTACCCATAGTACTGGCTTCATTTTTTTTTATTTGTTACGTAAAACTGATAAAAATGTAGAGAACTAAACATGTTAGTGACTCTGGAGCCAAATGGATTTCAATCCTACTTATACCGAAGATGTCATTTAACATGACAGCTGTAAACACTATTTGATCTGTTTCATGTTCAGGCCACAGGCCGCACGGCTTTGATGGAAGCATCCAGAGAAGGCGTGGTGGAACTAGTTCGAGGGATATTGGAACGAGGAGGTGAAGTGAATACATTTGATAATGAGAGACATCATGCTGCACATTTCGCTGCCAAAGGAGGCTTTTTTGATGTAATAACATGCTTATTACTTTAAAATTTGTTGCTAACAAATTTTCTGTCCTTTTCAAAAATTTTAAATATCATATAGGTTACATTAAGGCAGATTTTTTTCTAAGTCACCATCTTGATTTCCTTTAAAAATTCTAAAATTATACTTCATACCAAATATTATTGTTTAAATTGTTTATTTCTTTATTTTTAGAGAGAGGGGAAGGGAAAGAGAAAGAAATGGAGCGAAACATAGATTGGTTGCCTCTTGCATGCTGCCAGTAGGGGACTTGGCCTGCAACCGATACATGTGCCCTGATTGGGAATCAAACTGGTGACCCTTTGGTTCACAGGCTGGCACTCAGTCCACTGAGCCACACCAGCCAGGGTTCAAATATTATTTTTAAAAACACACTCTAGTTCTTCAATTTTATCTGCTTGCTAATTTATACAATTAATAATACTAATTTTTTTCTGTTTTCTTAGCTATGACAATTTAAAGGTTTTGGCTACTGGGGCTACCATATTTTATGCCTCCATTACATACTATAATCTTCAAAATATGTTATGATCTAATTGTGGGGAGAACAATGCCGATATACCTTTCTCCCCTTGATTGTTGTAGCACCTAATGACTCACCTAAATTTTAAACTCCAAGTATTCTGATTGGACATATTAGCAAAGGTTTCTCATGGGTACAGACAGTTACACTGCAGAAAAAAAATAGGAACCAATGCTGGCCTTCTTAAAATTCTGAATTACATCTAAAATTTATTTGTCCCATTTTCTCTGAGTTTTAAGATAGTTACCATTATTTTTGTCATCAAGTCTCTTCCCTACAGTAACAATATGCATCACAATAGAAGTTATATTTGGTAAAGAATTTGCTCCTTTGAAGATGTGTGCCTTAGTTTGATGCTTTCTAAAATTGCCTAGATTTACCAAAATGATAGTGTCCCAGCTGAATAAAGCGTTTTGTATACTCTAGATATCAATGTTGTTTGATAGAAATTTTGGCAATGATAAAAAATGTTCTATATCTGTGCTGTACAATAGAGTACAATACAATAGCTACATATGGCTTTTTAATACTTTAAGTATGGCTAGTGAAATTAAGGAACTGTACTTTTAAGATTTACTTCCTATTCATTTCAATTTAATTTTCAATAGCCACATGTGACTAACATGTAATGTATTGGATAGCACAGATCCAAGTGCAATCCTCATTCAGTAAACATACATTCCTGCTCCTCTACATTATCCACCATCTGTCTTGCAGATATTGAAGCTTCTTTTTGCCTACAACGGAGACATGGGGTTGATTGCAATGAATGGGAACACACCACTTCATTATGCTGCCATGGGTGGTTTTGCAGATTGCTGTAGATATTTAGCTCAGCGAGGTAAAAATCATCCAGCATTTTTATGCTTAAAGTATTTATGATTTACTCATGTTCTGGATCAGCAATTTTCAACTTTTTTATCTCATGACACATATAAACTAATTACTAAAATATATATTTTTGCCCCTGTGACAAAAAATAGGTATAATTTTGATTCATTTTCACTGGACAGTTATTGTGTTGGCTATTGTCATTTTTTAATTTGACAATCTAAGGAGAAGAGAGGTCAGTGACCCTGACTACATCGTCAGGTATTACATGTTTTAAGAATTCTTTTGGCACAGTGGTAGAAAATCGCTGTTGTAGGTAAGTGGAGACTTTGGGTCTCTCACTTGTCAGTTCTTTATGTTTTTCAATAGCCAACCTCACTCAGATATGTCGAAAAAATTTGATTTTTTTTTACTCTGCTTTCTGTTAAGTTGTGAAACTGGTATTAAAAGTGATAAATATCCATTTTCTAAAATACTTTTAGGTTGTTAAAAATCTAATCATGAGTCAAGAAATTATTCTAAAATGTTTATAGTTATTAAACTCCTTTTTAAAAAAATATGAACATCCATCTAACAAGGACAAACACTGAAAACCATGTCTTTTCATTCTTGTTTTATTAAAAATATTCTATTGTGTCAGCTGCAAAGATAACTTTTCTAGATAATTTGAAATTATGGGAGATAATTTGAATATAGGGAGAAATATGAAATAAAAAAAATTTTCAAAGAAAATTTGAAATGCAGGTAATATTTATTATTTTAGCTATTCCTGTAGCATTTTTAGAGTAACTTTGTTAATTTAGGGCTATATGTTATATAATCCTTAAAATGATAATATTCATTAATGAAGTTTAAAGAAATGGATTGATTTGGTGCTAATTACATGCTAATTGAATGTGCATTAAAATTTTAGAAATGGGACTGCATTCTGCTGAACTTTATGGTAGTGGTTTCCTTTTTCCAGCTGAGAAATAGACAAAACTTGAAATTCTATGACTCTATATTAGAGCAGAGAAAGTGCCTTTGTTTTGCTCTCCTCTACAAAGCACAACACTTCAGCAGTCATTGGGACCTGGAGATCCTAAACTGTAACAACTAATATTACAAATAAGACTGGTGTGTCTGCATAACTAATAGTGCAATAACTGATTATTCTTTCCCCACCCTCCAAAATAATGAACAGTTTTAACAATATATTAAGGAAAATATATCAAATGCTTAAATCGTCTCATAGTCCAATTTTCAAATCTGTCACAATCAGCAGTTTATTCTGACATTTCATTTTTAACATGATGTATTTCTAAAAACTAAAGATCTGCCCAGATCAAGATAAACTTCAACTTCAATATGTCAGTTGCTTCCTTACTGAGACTAACATAGCCAAACATGTACTGTATTGTTCACATACTCCTGGAATAAAGTCATAGAAAGCAAATTGAGAAGCAAAGGGCCAGAGCTTTAGCCATGCTGAAGGCCTCACCGAATTGTATAGAAAGATTTATCTTCCCAATAGAATCATAAGACCAAACTGTGGTTTTCAGACAGATGTCTGAAAATATTTTGAGTTCTGTAGCATGTTTAGAAGTACCACAAAATCACCAGATGCTATGTGGGTGATGCAATTCCATTGCAGTAGTTACCAGTTACATTTCTACCTTTAAAATCTTAGATCATAGTCAATCACAGCAGCAAAAAACATTAGCAATAAAATGTGTTTTTTTATTTAAATGTTATTTAAATAAAATGCTCATTTATGAGTAAACTCTGTGGGGTTAGTCTCTTCTATACTTCAGTGTAAAGGCAGAATTCTTTTCCCACATTAACCTATCTTCCTCAATATGCTCTTCTTTTGCCCTGTTCCTGCTGCTAGAGCAATCTACAAGTCCCTGTAAGCAGTGTGGGTGGCCATGTCCAGGGACAGAGGAGGGGAATATGGAGTAGTTCTCCTGAAGCACCCACTCCATGGAGAATTCTCCTTCCAATGGGCCTTTGGCTGCTGGTGGTCTTCTAGCACCAGCCCCTAAAGAGTTGCTTGAGAGAGGAACATAACTCACAAAGGGGATGAATGGATCTTTATTTACTAATCATAAAGGAGGCGAGAAAGTCTCCCAAGTCAAAAAAAAAGGAAACATGTCTTCAGTTCTTCCAGCTGAGATGTTAGTCTTTTATCCACGTAAAGTTTCTAACTCCAAGCAGGAAACTTGGAGCAGAAAAAGGCATAAAGCAGCTTTAATAATCTTTGGATTCATAGTGCTGGGGTAAATATAGGAATGGTGTGGGAGATGGTAGATAAGCCCCCAGACACCCTGAATAAGCAAAAAAGCTCACTAAAAACAGCATACTTGGAATTAGTATGAAATCATTATGCTATGAAATTTACACTATCAAGACCCCTTCCCAATAAGTTACTGTTCTTAAAACCGTCTGATATAGAAATTTTAGGGTATTTATTGTCCCAATACACTTTTTCTATCAATAATAAACTTATCAGCCTGAGTATACATTTTTAATTTTTAACAATACTAAAGGAAGTATTAATCTTGAAAAGCATTGGTGATTAATTTTCTTTTTGGCAAGGGATAAAACCATAAAGTGTTGGAGAGGTACGTTTTATTTTTACATGCAGCTGCCTATATGTTTTGATTGCTACAGATACTGATTGGGTAGCAATTATTATTATTACTTTTGATTACATGATGTTGGCAAAGCAATAGAAGAGTCTTCTAGAGTCAAAACACTAGAAGGAACTTCATTGTCTGACATTTATATACATAATAGACTTTTAATGTCTCAAGACACTTATTAATAGACAACATAGCCTTCCTGGTAACACTAAATAGGCACCCCCCACAACCCTGATTCACAGAGTTAATTTATTTAGAGAATACTTACCTGTAGTCTTGGTCTAATGAATTTAAGTAAGGAACCAAAAAGGAAAATGAATTTAATATATAACTCGATCAAATATAATACTGGCATCCTTTCAGATTGATGAACAAATTACAATTTTCTCTGTTAGGTTGTCCACATGACCTTACCACAAAACAGTAGATCTACATATATAAATGAAATTAATTCCCTGAGAATACAGATAACATGTGATTTAAGATTGCACACAGATTTATAAGTCATAGTCATTCAAAAAGAAACAGGGCATTGTTCAGCATTCTGAGTTCTAAGGGGCCGCGTAAGCTGTCTGAATACAGCTTCTTTCCAAATTCCAGTGTCACCCTTACTCTTTTCCTGTTTGACATGAAGACTCCTTATAAGGCAAGTACCCTAATAGGGTATTTGTTTTAAATATCTATAGGGATTAGTGTCCTGATCCTTTAGGGGCAAATAATATGAATTGGAAATATCTCTCAGAAATTCACCAAAGCAAAGCACAAAAATAAATAAATAACAGTTTAATTTTGTAATTATAATAGTTAAATGTGCTCATCTCTAAATATGAGTAATTGAGGGACAAATTTTTGACTAACCATTTGAAATAGGAAAACAGTTGGATGAATGTCATTTGTAGAGCCATGTAGGTGCCTTGGCACTGTTTATAATAATGATGCTTCGTGTTTTAGGATGTGACCTGAAATGGAAGAATTTACAGCATAAAACACCCAGGAATGTGGCTAAAGAAGGTGGCTTCAAAGCAGCAAGCAAAGAAATAAGGCGGGCAGAACGAATTGCTAATAAACTAGCCCGGCCAGGAGCCAAAGATCCTAACCCACTTTGGGCCCTTCGACTTCATGATTGGTCAGCAGAACACGAGACTTCCCTTCGGGGAGCTTTTTCATATGTGGACAGGGGGGATGGGACAGTCAGCAAGGAAGACTTTGTGATGGTGCTGGAAGAGAGGCAAGAGTTAGTCAACCCAGAACAGCTGCTTTCCATAGCTCATCTTCATGAACAATTGCGGGGAGGGGGGATCAACATTAATGATTTCTTTAAGGGAACCAAATACTTACAGAAGTCTTATGTCTTGGGATCCTATGGGCCTAAAAAAAAGAAAAGAGGAATAGCCAAAAGGACAAAAAAAGGCAAGTTCGCTTTACCCCTCCCAATCTGCATCATTCCTGATGATGCATTTCCACGCCGGAGTGATGGTGGGCCACCATATTACATGATTGAAACCTACAAGAACATAACTGATTGCAGTCGGTTTGATCGGGATCATCCACCAGAACATCCCATTCAGGATGACTCTGCTTGGTACATTGATGATACAGAGAAAGCATATTCAAATATTAATTTTCTCACCAAGGCAGGAGACCTAGCTTCGCTGAAAAAGGCATTTGAATCAGGAATACCTGTGGATATGAAGGATAATTATTACAGAACACCACTAATGACTGCTTGTGCAAGTGGAAACATAGAGGTGGTCAAGTTTCTTCTTGAGAGAGGGTATGTTTTTGGTTGGCTGGGGCTTAAGTTTTCATGAGTCTTCATATTTCAAGGAAATGAAAGGAAAGCTAAGATATATTCAACTGCAGATATATTCAATTGCACAAGAAAGTGCTTTACTACTGAAGCCTAGACTATAGGTGGATCTTATATGGGAAACCAGGCTAATGGGAACATAGGAATGTGTGTATACAAAGATGGCTTGCCAGTAGCACCTATGCACAAAGTGAAGGCCAAGGGGTTTTCACTCTGGGCGTAGAAGAAGCCTTCTGATTGGGTATCACTGGCTTCCCAAGAGAAGTTATTTCGGTCTCAGTGCCTTACCTAGTTGGTGTGGAGTTGCTTTTCATTTTATTTTAAATTTTTTAAAAAGTTATTGTGGTAAGAACATTACATGAAATTTAGCCTCTTAATAAATATTAAGTGTCCAATGTAGTGTTATTAACTATAATGAGAATATTATATAGTAGGTCTCTAGAATTTATTCATTTTTCATGGAGACATTTTTTAATCTGCCTCTTTTTATGTGTGTAGGGAAATCCCAACAAAGTCCAACAAATGGGACGTTGGCTATAATGATTAAGGACATGTTGGATTCCCTTCTCCAGAGATACCATTTTTTTCCTTGGTTAATATATAAATATCTTTAAAATATCAAAGCTTAATATTTTCATTTGACTTTTTAATCTAAAGCAATTACTTGGATTTAAGCCCTTCTTTTACCACAACTAAATAACCTGGGATAAGTTTCTTAATCTTTTTGTGCCTCAGTTTCTCATTTTAATAATGGGCCCCTAATGGGACCCAGGTCATAGAATTTATTGAAGATAAAATTAGTTAAAATATGTAAAGCACTTACTAGCACAGTAATTGCATACTTGACAAAAGTATTGTTACTATAAATATTTAATGTCAAAAAAAGATTCAAATTTGTATATTATCAGAAGAGAGTATAAAGCAACTATGAGGATTCAAAGTTTTGGGCAGTGAATCTTTAAAAGGGACTAAAATTTAAAATAATACATTTACATAATAATACATAAAATTTGAAATAATGCTTAGAATTTTAATGAAGGTGCATTTAAAAAATTTATAACATGCAGAAATAGACACAAAATGGAGTAGTATAACATATTTCCTGTTAGCTTTTATCTTCATTGGATTTAGTTTTACAATTTTTCTTGATTCTAACCTTTGCAAAATTGTAACCACTAGGACCTTAAGTGCCTTTTAAAACTAAACCAAATGTATATGTGTACACAAAGTGAAGACTGCCAGCTAATGCAGAACACTTGTCAAGAAAAATCATGACACAGAGTGTAATTTTACTTAGAACTTTACTTCCTTGGTTTATATTTGAACAACTTGATAAAACTCTATGAAGACTTACTTAGCATTTTTAGCCTCCAATTCTTGGAATAACCCATATTTTTAGCTTGTGCATCTCTCTTACCTTGTAGGGCTAACATTAATGCTACAGATAATTTTCTGTGGACTCCACTCCATTTTGCATGCCATGCAGGCCAACAAGATATTGTTGAGCTTCTTGTTAAATCTGGAGCCATCATAGATGCAGTTTCACTCAACAACTCAACTCCTTTAAGTAGAGCCATTGAGAGCTGTAGACTGGATACTGTCAAATACCTACTTGATATTGGTGCTAAATTCCAGTTGGAAAATAGAAAAGGTACGCGTTCATCTTATTGATGGTTAGGGTTAGGAAAGAAGAATTTATGTTTGATTTCAAACCCCATCTGATTCTGTTCTTGTAGGGCCATATTTTCCCCTGAATTACTGCTGCAGATGTAAGCCTGAGTTAAATATTATGGAAGTTTGTCTTATTAATTCAGTTCTTTGCAAATCACTGGCGTTAAAGGGCCAATTCTTTATATTTACAATCTTTCACGAACTGATACTTTTTCAAAGTACAATAAAAATGGTTTACTAGGAAAAATGAAGTCATAAAAAGCCCACAAAATATAAGCTCACACTTTTTAAATTAGATTCAAATGACAGAAACCTCTTCTATCAAATGCTGTAAAAAATTCTAAATAGTTACTCTTAATTCCTGAGCTTATTTCATTGTGGACCAGTACCATGTTGTTTGTGGACTTCACCCATGTGTAGATCATACCTTGAGTTAGTCATCACACTATTTTAATTGTCAGCTTCTAATAGCTGGCATAGTTTAAAACTTCTGCATTTGGATTTCTTCTAAAGCTGGACAAAGTCATTTCTGAACTGAGGCTCTCTTTAGGAAGTAGATGGAAAGTGTACCTTATAAAAATCACAAATGAAGAATAAAAATTCATTTGATAAATATGTGAGCTCTTTGCTTGGAGTTACCATTTTCTTATAGTGGAACTCATTGCTTCCTTTCAGTGGAAGAGCATTGTACCTCTGGCTGCTCCAGGCTGTCTCTGTAGACATGGGTAGTATTGTGGGAGTCCTGCCTGAGGACATTACAGGTGTCATAAATTCTATCCACCTGCGCAGAGCACTTCTGACCCTCGGGGTCCCCAGGCCTTTTAGAAGATACCTCCTTACATCATGGAAAAGGGAAGACAACATAAAATTGTCACATGAAAGGAAATGTGCACAGTGTGGAATGAGAACCAGCAATTAAATATTCAAAATGTAATCTGCCACTATTCCCTATTGATTTTTTAAGAAAGATGCTCAAAAAATTAGTAAGAAAGATTGATTTGCCAGTAACTGACATTTTAATTATAAGATTTTAGAGCTGGGCCCACCTTTGAGAATGTCTGATCTAGCTCTGTGACCTTACACATACCATTTGTTTTAGAAACATCCTTACTAAGACATGCTTATGGATGATGTGCTAAGGTTTTTCTATATGGTATATTATTAATATGCTTATTATAGTTCGTAATTTTATTTTAAACAGGGCATACTGCCATGGATGTCGCAAAGGCGTATGCTGACTATAGAATAATTGATTTGATTAAAGAAAAGCTAGATAACTTGCCCAAACCAGCAGAAAACCAAAAACCAAAAGGCAAGCCACCTCTTAAAGTGAAAACTGAA
Organism: Phyllostomus discolor; assembly: GCF_004126475.2. Taxonomy (NCBI): domain Eukaryota; kingdom Metazoa; phylum Chordata; class Mammalia; order Chiroptera; family Phyllostomidae; genus Phyllostomus; species Phyllostomus discolor. The sequence goes on along the minus strand of NC_040911.2, from coordinate 75,770,837 downwards.
GGACCTGAAATTAAGAAAGAAGGGGAGGTAAGAAAAGCAATTGATTATCCATTAGTAACTGAAATGTCTTAAAAACTTGTTGGGGAATGGGGCAGCATTGCATACTGTTACACAATATGGGCAGAATAACAGGCAGTCTATATTTTCAGCGCCATTATGCAATACTTAAAAAAAATCTAGCAAGAGAATTCCTATTACTGAAGAATCTGAAAAGTATTTGTTGCAAAGAGAATTGTACAAAAACCAAGTTGGTTCAACAATTAGAATGTTGAAAAAAACTGATATTGGATATATGTATTGGGTATATACATATTTATATAATATATATATATTTATATGTATATTTGGTCCTGTGTTATACATATTTGATGAGATGGCCCAACAGGGAAGAGGATAATCCTTGTGAGGAATGAAGTAAAGCATGATTTTCCTTCATTTTGGCCTTATATACTTTCATTACTCATCTTCTACCACCCCTGCTTAAGGAATTTTAATGACTAAACCCTGAACCCTGAGATATAGGGATACTTGTAACTTTGGATATCATGCAGTAAGACTCTAGAAGGTTGAGGTTGTTGCTTATGGGGATTTCTGAGACATCAAAAGCTTTGTCATTAGCAGGGAAACTCTAGATGCATTTCCAAACTAGAAGCTTCTTTTAGGGGAGCAAAAGGATCCCTGGGAGATTCTCGCAGACACCTGACAATGGATGAAATTTAAGAAGGAAAAGCTTTGATGTTATCAAACAGAAAAAAAAGGAATGTAAGTTGTAGGAAATGGATAGAGTGAAGAGATTATAGGCAGACAGTAGAGAGTAACAAACATGGATGACAAGATTAAGAATTGGCAGAAGTGGAACTTCCAGCCAAGATGGAAGTGTAGGTAGATATGCTTCACCTCCTTGCACAACCATAAGAAGGATCACAACTAATCTCAAAACAAAAAACAAGCAGAACTACCAAAAAATGGAACTGCAAAACTCAACAACCAAGGATTTAAAGAAGAAACATTCATCCAGATAGGTAGGAAGAGTGGAGCTGGGAAGCTGGGGCAGAGAGGACCCAGTGTGACAGAGGTGAGGCAGTTGTGGCAGTGGCCAGCAGAATGGGTGGTCCCGAATTCTCATGTGGTGGATAAAAACTGGGAGGGACACCTGGGGAGCAAGTGATCTCAGCCCCAGGCCAGATGGCACAGCCCACGGGTCTAGTACCAGGAAAAATAAAGCCTTGTAATTTCTGGCAGTAAAAATCAGTGGGGTTTGGGGTGACAGAAAAAACTGCCAGTCTCTTTGGAGAGTCCATTTCAGTAGCTACCCACATGGCCCTAGGACATATGCAAACCCACCCACACTGGGATTCAGCACCAGGGCAGCAGCTAGAAGGGTGCCAGTTGCATACGGGAAGGGGAGGAAATGACTGGAAATGGGGCGAGAGCTGAACAAGTGGCATTGTCCCTTCTCTGACCCCTGCTCCACATACAGCACCACAGAATGATGAAATCGGTAGCCCTGTCCTGGCAAATACCTAAGTCTCCACCCCTTACAACATAACAGATGCACCAAGACAGGTAGTAGAAGCAGTTCTACCTAATATACAGAAACAAACACAGGCTGCCAAATTTAGAAAACAAAGAAATATGGCCCAAATAAAGAAACAGATCAAAACTCCAGAAAAAGAACTAAACCAAATGGAGATAGCCAACCTATTAGGTGCAGAGTTCAAAACACTGGTGATAAGGATGCTCAGAGAAATCATGGGGTATGGCAAAAGCATAAATGAAGAAATGAAGGCAACATTAAGTGAAATAAAGAAAAATCCACAGGGAACCAACAGTGAGGGAAAGGAAGCTGGGGTTCAAATCAATGAATTGGAACATAAGGAAGAAATAAACAGTCAACCAGTACAGAATGAAGAAACAAGAATTAAAAAAAAAAAAAAACAAAGACAGAATAAGAAGATTCTGGGACATCTCCAAATATGCCAACATCTGAATTATAGGAATGCCAGAAGAAGAGGAAGAGCAAGAAATTGAAAACTGATTTGAAAAATTAATGAAAGAAAGCTTCCCTAATTTGGCAAAGGAAATAGACATACAAGTCCAGGAAGCACAGAGAGTCCCAAATAAGTGTGACCCAAAGAGGATCACACCAAGGCACGTCCAAAGTTTAAAGATAAAGAAAGAGTCTTAAAAGCAGCAAGAGAAAAGCAGAGAATAATGTACAAAGGAGTTCCCATAAGACTATCAGCTGATTTCTCAAAAGGAACTTGTAGGCAACAAGAGACTAGCAAGAAGTATTTGAAATGATGAAAAGCAAGGACCTACATCCAAGATTACTCTATCCAGCAAAGTTATCATCTAGAATGGAAGGGCAGATAAAGTGCTTCCCAGATAAGGTCAAATCATCACCAAGCCCTTATTATATGAAATGTTAAAGGGACTTATTTAAGAAAAAGAAGAAGATCAAAATTATGAACAGTAAAATGAGAAACTCAAACCTATCAACAACTGAATCTTAAAAACAAACAAACAAACAAAGCAAACACTTAGAACAGGAACAGAATTATAGAAATGGAGATAACATGGAGAGTTATCAGGAGAGAGGAGGAAAGGGGAGATTGGGGGAAAAGGTACAGGGTATAAGAAGCATAAATTGTAGGTACAAATTAGACAGGGGGATGTTAAGAATAGTACAGGAAATGGAGAAGCCAAAGAACTTATGTGTTACCCATGGACATGAACTAAGGGGGGAACTAGGTAGAAGGAAGCACAACGGAAAAAAATTGGGACAACCATAATAGCATATTCAATAAAATATACTTAAAAAAAAAAAGAATTGCCAGAGGTGAGGGAAGTCAGTCAGCTAAAGCTCCTACTATGTGCACCACTACCATTTTAATAATTAATGAATTGTTTTAATGAATTGCCACAGGTCAAGGATGGATATTGTGAAGACTTATGAGGTCTGCCCCTGAAACTACTAATTAAATAGAGTTAAACAAGGCAAACTAATTCTCTCTCCTTACCCAAAGTTAAAATAATATTCCACTTCATTTCAAGTTATGTAGTAGCATTTTTTGTTTCTATTTTTCTGGCTTCTGAGTGAGATATAGAGTAACATGTAATATTAGAGTATCATAGGTTTATGAAATTCATAGGGATCTTTTTTGCCTTGCTTCCAGGAACCACTTTCGCCAGTTTATACTGTACCAGCCATACTGGAGGAAAAGAAAATGCGTAAGGATAATGTGGTGTATCTCAATTCATTGATTACCAGTGGTCACACCAAGAAAGTAGATATCACATTTATTCCACGGAGGGTAAGTACTTTGGAACAATTTTCATAACATGGTATAAACTCATAATGTCATTTTTCAAATACTTTCCATGCAGAATACCCAAACAAATGTCCAAATGATATTTTTCATAGTTACTATTTGAAGGTGTCCTTTTGCCACGTCCTGCTATTTCTGACTCATTAAGTCCAATTTGTTTGGCTCCAACTATCTAGTTTCTTCTATTACTATTTTTATTTTTACATTTTCATTTTTCCTCGAAAGTTTAAAGTCTTCTTTGGTCATTATCATTCCCTATAGCCATTTAGTCACCAGGTGCTATAGATACTTTTTTTTAGTACCTTAGGTCCAACCCTTCTTCCTTGTACTTGCTACCACCAACTCCTTAATTTGTAGGGGTTTCCCACGAATTAAGAGAGGATTTATTCAGTAGCTACCTAAAGCATCTACAGTAAGAGGTAGAAGCATCTTTGGAGAATAAGAGTAATCCTGGCAATGCCCATCAAACCATGCTGAAAGAGAGACCACCGGCTTTCTCTGCCTTCTACTATGAAAATAATTTTGATTTACTCATAAGATATAATGGTAGTAAATCCAAATGATCCTCTAATTCCATTACTTTCTGGTTTTGACATCCTAAAACTGAACAGTACCTGGGTCAAAGGTCATCAGACAGGTAACTGAAGAACAAACACTTCAGTTGTCCAGATAGTCACCATCAGAAACAGTGATGCCCATGTAACTACTGATGTTATGTAAAAGTAAAAAACAAGTTAAAATAGAATTAGAAGTAAATTTGATAGTTTCAAATTAACCATATTGAAAATTATCTGACTGTGGCGTGTTTATTGGCTGTCATACTCATACATGCTCTGGATGTGGTTGTTTATTTAAGACCTGGAGTCCTGAAGCCACAACGGAAGAGCTGATCAGAAAGAGGGAACTGCGGAGGGAGAGGTTCACTTATGAGGTGGACTTTGAAGACTTCATGATGCCCTTTCAGAAGAACATCACAGAGAAAGCTCAAGCATTGGAAGCTGCTTTCAAGAACTAAATCACAGAAGTTGTGCCTTGTGTTAAACATTTTGAGGCCCAGAGATCAAACTTTGGAGGAAATAAATATTTCCGTCAAAGCCAAAGCAATCCACAGCTTAAGTATTTGTAACCAAATATTTGTTTTTTCTTTAACAACTATAAATAGTATGAGCTGTCTAGAAAAGGTGTGTTTTGTTTTACAACAAATTGCATGTCATTCTGGGTAAATTCCCCAATCTTCTTTAAGATTATAGTGGAATAAATGGCATTTTGGTTATAAACATAACTTTATTGTCAGAAAATTTACCAAATATACACCATTGTGTTTGCTAAAGATATAATTCTGGAAATTGATGAAGACTATTTTAATATTAAGAAAGAGAAGGAATTTTTAGTCTGTTAAGTCTGTTTAGTCTGTTAGGAAGAAATTTGTTTCTCACACATGATTGTAAGTGATGTATATTGGGTTAAGTAAATGTTGACACCTCTGGCAGACACTGTCTGCACTCCAGCCATCTCTCCTCTGCTTTGGGATTGAGGCAGTCTCAGACCTGGTTTCCAGATGCAGAATTGCAGCCTATGACATTTAAACTTGTACAGTAGGGGCCAAAGTACAGGATCATGAACATCTCCTGGAAACAGCTCTCAAGCAGTGACTGAACAGATGCAGTGTATTAAGTCCCAGTTCCGTCACCATTCTGGTGAGATTATTCTAAAGGACATGTTCTCACTAACTTCTAGAGCTCCCCATGGGGATTAAGATCAAGATGCCCACAGTGGTGATTTTGTGTGATAACATGCCCTTTATTGGACATCTTTTCTTTGCTGTTTCCTCACTTTTCTCCAGACCTTCTGGTCTTTGTTGAGATCACCTCCCAAATACTTATACCTAAATTCTTGTCTCAAGGTTCCTTCTTTAAGGACTCAAATTAAGACATCTATGGTGTTATGATTCTAAGTCCCCTAGCAAATATTTTTAAAATATATTCCCTTAGCTTCTGTTTGCAACTAAATAAACATTTCCCCAACTTAGAGGATTTGTTCCCAGGATCTTAAGCATTTAAGAAACAGTTCAAGTAGTATTCATGTAATACTTTAGACAAAATTTCCACATGCCATAAAATATATATGATAGGGAATGACTAGGTATTATATATGACTTTTCCTTAAGGCAAGTATCTGTGGGGCAAGGGAGAAGGGAAGATTTAAGAGACCCACCATAAAACCTTACAAGTATCCTTTGGACTTTGGGTCTGCAACTTGACTTATACTTGGGAAAGATGTATGTTAGGATTCTACTGAAGAAATAGAATCAGTAGGGTAGGACAGGTAGGTAGGTAGGTAAGTAGGTAGATAGAAAGATAGATATGCAAGGAGTTAACTTACACAATTGTGGAGCTGGTAGGGCAGGCCACCAGGAAGGATAGGCCAAAAACTGTTGGATAAGAGATGTCCCTGCAGTTCATAAGTAAAATTTCTTCTTCCTCAGGGAAACCTCAGTTCTGCTCTCAGGGCCAACTGATGGGATCAGACACACTCAGATTATTGAGGATAATCTCATTTACATAAAGTCAACTAAATGTAGATGTTAGTTGAATGTATACTACAATTCACAGCAACACTTATAGTTAGTGTCTGGGTGACTAGGTTCTATAATGTAGCCCAATAGAGACATAAAACTGACCACCACTGGAGGTGTAGTAGTAAGTAAAAAGCTAGTGGAGGCATTACCTATACCAGGAGAGGCAATGAGGGCTGGGCAGGAGCTCCAATAGTATCCACAAAAGCCCCATTGACAGCAAGAGTCCATTTTAGAATCTGCCTTAGCAGAGGGCACAACTCCAGGTTACAACTCTTAGGCATATACATGAAATCCCTTTCCTTTAAACCCTTTACTTTCCATGTTAACAAGCTAGTGAGTCTGAGAGGAGACTGGATGACTGAGTGAAGTAGCTATTCAGGCCCATCTTTTCCTAAGGCAGGCTTGAGCTGGGATTGCTTTGCACATTTTATAATATGGAGCCTGGACATTTGTTATTAGAACTTAATTTTGTTTTGTGAAATTTTTTTGATGTTTCTTCATTTTTAAATTTTGACTTAATGTCAGATTTACAGAAAAATTACAAGAACTGTACAAAGAAATTCTGCATATCCTTTACCCATACTACATAAATGTTAACCACCCACTTTATTTCTTCCTTTCTCTACATATATATGTATATGTGTAATTTTTTCTGAACTATCTTCAGTTGAAAACCTGTAAATTTTTAGTGTGTTTATCCATAAAACAAGAACATTCTCTTATGTAACCATATTATAATTGTCAGTTAGGAAATTAATACTTGAATTAACTATATATTTAGTCTATAGTTCTTATTTTGCTATTTGTCCCAATAATATTCTGTAGAGCAAAGAAAATCTTGGGTCATGGGCTACATTCAGTTGTCACACCTCTTTGGTCTCTTGTTGCTTGTTTTTCATGACATTGGTATATTAGAAGAACACAGGCCAGTTATTCTGTAGAATGTCCCTCAGTTTTTGTTGATTTTAGAGAGGGGGGTAAGGGAGAGAAAGAGAGATCAATTCATTTTTCCACTTGTTTTTGCATTCATTGGTTACTTCTTATGTGTGCACTGACGGGGGACTTTAACCTACAAGCTTGGCATATCTGGATGATGCTCCAACTAATTGAGCTACTTGCCAGGGCCCAAAAATGTCCCTCAGTTTTTATTTGTCTTGTATTTACTTAAATATACTTTTAGGTGATGCATTTTAGGCAGAAATACCACAGGCCCTTCAAGTACAAATTATACAAGGCACCTGATATTGAATGTGATGTAAACTTGGTAAACTTTAATCCCTTGGTTAAAGTGGTGTCTATCTGATTTCTCCACTGTAAGGTTATTTTTCTCTTTGTACTTACGTATTTTATGGATAGAGCCTTTGAAACTATGTAAACTTCCTGTTAGTCCCATAACTTTCATCCCTTAATTTTAGCATTTATGAATAAACTTGCCTGAAATAATTATTAGTGATAGTTGCCAGATTTTCTAATTGGACCATTCTTTCCACATTTCTCAGCTGACTTTCTATCATTGGGCAGAACTTTCTCCTTTTTCCTATTAATTTATGTATTTAAATCAGTATAGACTCATGCATTCTTTTGTTTGTTTAATGAGTTATAATCCCTTGCTCTCCTTATTTTGATGCCCTCATAGTTTATATTTTGATATAAAATATCCCAGACTTGGCCAAGGAGGAAACCCCTGCAAGCTGGTTCCTGAGAACATGACATTTTGTTGACTAAAATAGTTAGAGGATTCCTGAATATGAGGGCAAATGCATACCCATGGTTTTATTCAGGAACACACAAAATGAGTGTGCAACAGCAGATTTTCAGAGGCTATAACTTTCTGCTGTCACTATAATAAGTATACTTTCTAAATGCCAGTTTTATATATAGTGGTGTTCTGTGGTTACCTTTAGCCATTCGCAAACATAAACTGAGAGAAAGTGTTAATGTCAAGCCTTATTAATTCTCTTTTCTCTAAGTTTAACTAAACCCGAAGAGAGCAAAGCCTAAGGTCATTGGTGGCCTATTATGCGATCAGTGTTATTTAAAAAGTGACCCTGGCTGGTGTAGCTCAGTGGATTGAGCGTGGGCTGTGAACCAAGGGGTCATCAGTTCCATATCCAGTCAGGGCACATACCTAGGTTGCAGGCCAGGTCCCCAGTGGGGGCCATGTGAGAGGCAGCCATACATTGATGTTTCTCTCCCTCTCTTTCTCCCTCCCTTCCTTCTCTCTAAAAAATAAATAAAATCTTTTTAAAATATATTTTATTGATTATGCTATTACAGTTGTCCCATTTCCCCCTTCACTCCCCTCCACCCTGTGCCCCCTCTCCCACCCACCTTCCCCCCCTTTAGTCCATGTCCATATGTCATACTTATGTTCTTTAGCTTCTACATTTCCCATACTATTCTTACCCTCCCCCTTTCTATTTTCTACCTACAATCTATGCTACTTATTCTCTGTACCTTTTCCCTCTCTCTCCTCCTCCCACTCCCCTGTTGCTAACCCTACATGTGATCTCCATTTCTGTGGTTCTGTTCCTGTTCTAGTTGTTTACTTAGTTTCTTTTGGTTTTGCTTTAGGTGTGGTTGTTAATAATTGTGAGTTTGCTGTCCTTCTACTATACATGTCTTTTCTTTATCTTCTTTTCTTAGATAAGTCCCTTTAGCATTTCATAAAATAAGGGCTTGGTGATGATGAACTCCTTTAACTTGACCTTATCTGAGAAGCACTTTATCTGCCCTTCCATTCTAAATGAAAGCTTTGCTGGATAGAGTAATCTGGGATATAGGTCCTTGTCTTTCATGACTTGGAACATTTCTTTCCAGCCCCTTCTTGCCTGTAAGGTCTCTTTTGAGAAATCAGCTGACAGTCTGATGGGAACTCCTTTGTAGGTGACTGCCCCCTTATCTCTTGCTGCTTCTAGGATTCTTTCCTTCATTTTTACCTTGGCTAATGTAATTATGGTGTGCCTTGGTGTGTTTCTTCTTGGGTCCAACTTCTTTGGGGCTCTCTGAGCTTCCTGGATTTCCTGGAAGTCTATTTCCTTTGCCAGAATGGGGAAGTTCTCCTTTATTATTTGTTCAAATACATGCTCAATCTGTTGCTTTTCCTCTTCCCCTTCTGGTACCCCTCTAATTTGGATGTTGGAATGTTTAAAGATGTCCTGGAGGTTCCTAAGCTTCTCCTCATTTTTCTGAATTCTTATTTCTTCATTCTTTCCTGTTTGGTTGTTTTTTTTCTTCCTTCTGGTCCACTCTATTGTTTTGAGTCCCAGTTTCCTTCCCATCACTATTGGTTCTCTATGCATCTTCCTTCATCTCTTTTATGGTAACCTGCATTTTTTCATGTAATTTGTGCCCCAAATCAACCAATTCTGTGAGCTTCCTGATCACCAGTGTTTTGAACTGTGCATCTGATAGATTGGCTATCTCTTAGTCGCTCAAAAGGATGAGCCCTGGGGCATTGATCTGCTTTTCTGTTTGAGACATATTTCTCTCTCTCTCTCTCTCTCTTTTTTTTTTTTTTTGGTTTGGTCTCTCCTGTTACAGTGAGGGGCAGAGCCTTAGGTGTTCACCAGGGCTGGGCACCCCAGTCACTAGATTGTGACATTGTATGCGGGGGCGGGGGTGGGAGGGAAGAATGGCGGTAGCTACATTCTCCTGTCAGTCCCTTCCCTGGGATCCTGGGCTGCGCGCTCTGCCCTGGTTCACAATTGTCACCTCACTGGGTCCGCCAGCTGCACTTGTGCACTCAAGGTCCACCCGCTGCGATCTTGCAGGCCCCGGATGCCCTACGCGCTCCCAGTTGCCTTATGCGCCCACTGCTCTCCACACTCTGAGCTGCAACCCGTACTGCAACCCATGCCAGCTGCTCCTCTCCATCCCTCCTACCGGACTGGGTGAACGGGTCTACTTCAACTTCTCAGCTGTCCGACTTCCATTCAGATAAATTCTCTGTCAGTTCTGGGTGTTATTCTGCCTCTAAATTGTTGTTGTTTTAATCTTGGTTGTGCGTGGAGGTACGGTGTATCCACCTGTACCTCCATCTTGCCGGAAGTCCCCTAAAAAATAAATAAATAAAATCTTAAAAAAAAAGTGGTCCATGGAACAGTAGCATGAGTATCACCTGGAACCTTGGCCCCACCCACCCTCCCCGCCAAAAACATTATTGTCCAGAATTCTATATAAGCATTAAAAAAAAGTGTAGAGAAAATTTTCCCAGCATAAAAAAGAATTCGTTAAAGTTACATTAAAAAAAAGTCAGTGTAACTAGTATGTATAGTAATTTCAGACTTGTAAATTATAATTTTTCTGGGTTTTAGAATTACTTGTTGAGTTTTATTGTCTTGTTTTGGTTTACCCATATTTTCTATATGTCTTTTTTACCATGAACATGTATTACTTTACAATAAACAACAAAATTATTTTTTTGAAAAAAATACAGCTTGACTCAGAAGTGCAAAATACCAAAGTGATTTTATTAGTGTTTGCCTCTTTTATTCCTTTCTGTATCTTCACTTAGTTAAGAGTTTCTTAGAAAATGACATTGAGCCAAGAATTCAGGAGGAAGTGGTTTGTTAAGGAAATGCCCCTAGGGGAGACCAATAAAGGTTAACAGGGTGAAGCAGGACAGGGAAGTTAATAAAACCCAAGAGTTAGCTTTCCTATGAAGACCCAGGTTTAATCTAACCTGTGGGGAGCTCTAGAGCACAGGTAATGGGTGCTGGGCTTCCTGCATCAGTTAATAGCTACAAGCTAGAGGGGATACTGGCAAGGTTATTCCAATGCTCAAGGGCAATACAATACATTGAATTGGTGGGTCATTGTGGGAATTGTTGTCTGGAAAGTATGCAGAGGCTGGGGGTGAGTGCATAGTATGGGAAAAGTAACACCAAAAGGGTGTGCTACAGAAATGTATATACAAAGCTAAACTTTAAAAGGAAATATTCTCCTCTATGCATGTTCTGTCTTTAAATGAACATTTTCGTGAATTGGTTGAGAGTGTGGATTTTGTATTCAGTGGACCTGGACTTGAATCCTCCCTCTGCCATTTGTCTCAGAGACAAATTGTCTCTGAGTCTCAATTTCATCATCTATAGAGATAATAATATACCCTTCAATAAGTTGTGAGATTCAAATGGAAAAACATTTATAAGGTGTCTAGTTTGGTGCTTATGCATAGTCATCGCTCAATAAGTGACATGTTTTACACCTTTTTTCAGCCTCAAGTTGCAAGGTAAGAAAATAGAAGACAGGGATGAGGACCCAGAACTAGACAATCAGAAGAATAAAGGTTTGTTGAAACACATTCACTTTCAGACTGTCAGTTGAAGTGATTTAAACATGTAGACATATTCTTTATTTAGTTTCTATAATCAGAGCAGGAAGACTAGAAATTTGCTGTGGAAATAGTTACTAATTCCAGTCACAATGATTCTAGTAGAGAGTTGACCAAATTTTCATTTTTTTCTTTCTCCAGAGCCTAATCAATTTCTTCTAGACTCTAAATAGACAATTAAAATAGTGTCATAGGTGGAGCTCCCAAGAAACAGAGCCCAAGATAGGGACTTCTGTGTAAGACCTTTACTGATGGAATGCTCCCATAAGTTTTTAAGGGCATGAGAGAAGGAAGATGAAAAAAAAAAGAGGACCTTAAGTTAGCCTCAGCCTGATTCCATGGCAACATATGGAGAATGAAATGTACCACACAGATTGCCTTGCCCAGAGGGAAGGGGCTGGCTGTTATATCCTACTCAGTAAGTCATTGGTCAGATCCTTGTAGAGACAGAAGTCTCATAGAGGCAAGGTGGCTCCTATCAGCCAAAGCAATCCTTCTGAAAGATGGGTAGCTCTGAGCCAAAAGCAACTACCAACCACAGCAGGTGTGCAATGGAGGTGCCAGATAGTGAAAGGAATCTGGTTAGGGCACCAATAACATCTGCTACAGATGATAAGCTTTGTATTCAAGGCTTGGGTGCAAAGTTTTACACAGTTACTTACTTCTTGAAGGTCATTCTGTGTAATAAACTTTCTCTTTAAAGATTTTATTTATTTATTTTTAGAGAGAGAAAGGGAGGAAGAGGAAAGAAACATCAATGTGTGGTTGCCTCTCAAGTGCCCCCTTCTGGTGACCTGACCCAGAACCCAGGCATGTGACCTGACTGGGAATCAAACTGGCAACCCTTTAGTTCTCAGTCTGGCACTCTTTCCACTGAGCCACACAAGGTAGGACTGAACTATCTCTTTTAAAAAAAAAAACACCACCATAACTTTTACAGACTTTCAAACTTGTCTAAAACACTCAAAGAAAAAAGAGTGAGCAAGAACAACAGTAAGACTGATTCAGCAGCTACTAAAAAAGAGAAAGCAATTCACAAATTTCACTGGCAGTTTCTGTTTCTTCAAGCTAGAGTGAACATGACATCAATCATTAAAAACTATAAACATGAGACAGAAATATGCTCAGGATAAGGTCATGTCTAATTGGTACAGATGAATCAGCCCCAGTGCAGTTAGTTCAGCAATTTTTTATTGAATTCACAATTTAAAAATTCACTGTGTAACCATGAAGGTGCCCAGGAGAACTACTAGCCTGTAGCTTGTTTTTAAGGAAGGCAGCATGAAAGAGAAGGCAGAGAATTCTGATACCTTCTACACATGAACATAAATTTAAAGTTAATCATCCTCTGAATAGTGTTATTTTCTAAATATTTGTAAAAGTCATATTTTTTCTTTAGCAGTGGATCCTGGGGGAAATTTACAGATGAAGGTAGATGGGGGCATTTGTGCAAATCAAATAAGCTCTTGCTAACATTCATAGATCCTTAGGTGATTGTTACTACATCATGAATTTTATTTGGGCAATAAGGGAGAACTGAATATTCTATCAACATTCAAGAACTCACTGGAGGTTTTTTTTATCCCAGTTGAGTATTGTGCGATGTGTGTGTGTATGTTTTATTTGAAGTTAATAATGATAGTCTGTCTTTGTATCTTTAGTAAATAAGTCTTTGAAGAAGAACAAACACACAAAAGATAATTTCATATCCATAGATATAGTGACTTTTTTTACAAGAGGAAATGAAATATCTATATTTCTCTAAACTTGGCAGATTATTATGTTCTTTGTTATTGGGACATGCAGAGTCCAGTGTGATGCTTCCCTCCTAAAGAAGTTGAAAGTAAGAGAAATAAGTATTTCCTCAAAAATGAAATGATGAAATCAATACACACAACAAAATGCACAGTAAACAAATTATTACTGGTAAGTCTGAACATGTTGCATAGCTAAAGTGTCAGCCAGGAGAAAAATTGATCAGCAACAGAATTATCATTAAATGAAAGCAGCCAGGCAGACTGTGTCTCCAGATTCTGCCTATGGAACTAAATCTATAATAAAAATCTAGATCTATAATAAAAATCTAGCCGTTTTCAAGGCTGGTACCACTAGAACTTTGAATCAACCAGCAACACTTGTTTTGTACACAATTTGGTTTCATCCATTCATGCACCTTCTATTTATTGAGCACTGATAATAAAAGTCCTGGTGCTGTCCCCTGTGGTACATCATAAGATAGTGACCTGCCCAGATTGTCTTTCCTGGGTTTCTGCATCATCTGGCTCTAGCTGAATTCAGACAACCACAGACACTGGTAAAAGAAGAGAGAGGAGGGGGAAACCAGGGTAGTTATAGCTTTCTCTCTTTGCCTCGGGCAGCATCCCAGGCAACATGTGTCTCTTTTCCCAATGGGTCCAGTTCCCACCTGAACATCCTGCCATGGTTCCAGCTTCTACCAGGTGACTCTGTCCTCTGGGCTCTGGTAGCACTTCCTCTTCTCTCTGTTTCTCTAATCTAGGAATAGTACCAACTTCTTTTGTTCATACCTAGGCTGCCTGATGATGCACTGGTTGGTTCCTCAGCCTCTTCTATTACCAGTGTTATCAAATCTGCATTAACTTCCCTTCTGTAAAACCTAAGAGTGGTTTCAGTTTCCTTGGTTGGATCCTGATTTACCAGGTAATTGAACACTATGGGATATCAGGAGAAAATGAAATGCAAAATCAGTCATAGCCCATACCCTCACAGGGTTTATAGTTTGGTAGGAGGAATATATTTTAATAGAATAATGACATAATGTTATCTATGAGATCTACACAAAGTTGGGTAACTTTAAGATTATCATAAGACTCACAAGATTCCACAGGGTACATGCATGTAAGTTTTCAATACAGGTAGCGGGTACAATAGAGCAGGACAGAGAAAGCATATAGACTTCATATTCATATCAAAGACTTCTGGACATAAGTACCCAGTGTTCTTTCTTAGTGACTCAGGAAAGGACATACTTCATCTTCAGGTAATACATCTGATCAAGATAAATGTGAGCCCACGCACACATTTATTGAGGGCTCACATTTATTTATGTGAGAAACATTTATTATTTATCAAATAATAAATTGATTATTTATTATCTTTTATACACACTGGCTGTATTAAGCCAGGTACAAACTATCAATCTATATATCCCTAAAAATTATAGAGAAGCTAATATAGGTTGCCTCCAAGAAATTTTGAACTTTAAATAGCACATTATAAAGTCCTATATAGTACAATTCATTCTTATATTTACCAGATTTCTAGGCATCTGAGGAGTTCAGCACAGGGCTACCCTGGTATAGATGCAAAGTAACCCTGCCCCTACACAACATGTAAACCTGTAGTATACACTGTGGGCTTGGGGAAATTCACACCAACAAAACGGCATTTAGCTGAAATCTGAAGGATAACTGAGGAATTAAGTTGGTCCTGAAGGAAGGGAAGAGTCTGGTGGAAGAAACAGCATTTTGCAGAACAGATTCATTCCAATGAAGGCAAAGAGATGAGAACATACATAGAAACTGGGTGGAGGAAGAAGCCAAAGTAAGACTCATTGAGCCCCACCAGGGTTTTTATGAGCATCTCTTTTCACTTGGGATTCTAGCAGGATATAAGACTGGAGCTGCTGGTGGGCATCATCACTACCTTGTGGGGATATGCTGGCTGAGGTTGGTACACACACAAATGGAAGCAGGACTGAGAGAACAAGGAAACTGGAGAGCAAGAGTGCCAGCAATCACAGGAGAAATACACAGCTCTCCTGTCTTAGATGTAGTCTTGCTCAGCTCACCCCTTGAAATTCTGAGCATTATCAAATTGGTCTATATCGAGAGTCCTAACACAAAGAAGATTATCTCTCAAAGGATATTGAGATGCGCCAGGAACTGTGGTGTTACCAAAACCAAGGGGATTCTAAGGGCCAGGGTGGAATCAGCAGAATCAATTGGAAATCTTCAACTTCCCAAAATGCATATGGTTGCTTACAAATCCCTCCAGGGATTTCTCTGCCATGTTGAAATATAACTTAATCTCAAATTATTTTAGAATTAGTCATCATACATGACTAAAAATCATGTATGTACTTTCCCAGGGCCTAGTCACATGTAGAGGGGTGTTCGCTCTTACGCTTATTCATCCCTGACTGTTCAACTCCCGAGTTTCTGCATCTACTCTTTAGAGTGTTTCTCCATCTTTTTACTGGTATAACCACATAGAAACGTCATTTCTTATGATGACCTCTTTGCTTGCCTTTTGTTTCAAACTGGCCATGATTCACCTGCCTCCTTCTCCCTTGCATGGCCACTCCCTTAATCATTAAGTCCTCAGGACAATGGGATTATGATCAGCATCAAATAATCTTGGGAACAAAGCCTGCAGTCTGTTGACCCAGACACTGAGTTTCAGTCAAACTAGAGAAAACATCTAGGCCTCAGCTGTATTTCAGCTGTAGGACCAGAAAAGTGGTAGAACCAGATGAAGTGAGGCCATGGCTGACTTCAGGACCAGCTGCTCCGATCAACTGTCCCCTCCCCTAGCGCTGACCAATCAGTGGAGATTGTGACCCTGACCACAAGCCTAATTCCCTTATTCACTATGATTAATGATTTTTCCCTATATAACCTATCCCCTGGAAGTCATGAGGGAGCTGAGTTTTTAACGTTAGCTCGTTACCATTGACAATTAACTAGTTATTAATTTTTAAAGAAAGGAAACAAAGGGAATTGGACATTGAGTTTAACAAACTGGGGAGTATGAGCCTCTTTGCTTCACCAGGAAGCTACAACTCCACACCTCACGTGATTACTACATTTACATCCTCTCTTCCTGCTTCTGGAACTGAATTGTCAGGAAAGCCGGGCAGAAGGGGAAGTGTTTGACCGCAGAGGCCTGTCAGTCTAGCCTGGGAAACAGTGGATTGGCTAGGGGATGGCCCCATCATAAAGCCTGCAAAAGTTTGGGAAGTTGATTGGTTCTTTTAAAAAAGCACCTGGTCCATCCCAAACCCAAGCTAATATAATCCTAGGGCAACAAAGAAACACAAACACACATACACACTTTCTCTCTGTGTCTCTCTCTTGCTTGGTGAACCACATTTGCCCTGTTTATTTGTTCATTCTCGTGCCTGCAAGCACGCGATCACGTGTGTCTAGCAGGTACTGGGGTCCACAACAGATGGCGTGAGCTACCGAGGACTGAGCTTTAATATGAAGCAGAAACTGGTCACTGGCCTGTGTTTTGGCCTTACTGAGGACACGGTTGGACTTTTTCTGTGGCAGAACAGAGAGAGACGGGAAATTGGAACCCAGGGGCAGATTTCCACTCGAATACATTTTGCCACGCCACAATACCCCATGCATGGGTTCTTGAAATGCTTTTCTTGCAGTCCTGTGGAAGAGCCTGATTTCCACTGACAACAAACTCACCTTTTTCTTTGGGAGTGCAGTACTTTCTAAAAATAAACCCTTACTTTCTTTGCTACAAATTTCTGTTCGTATCTTCTTGCATTTTGTTGAGCACAGGCAGACGGACCCCTTAGTCCGGTAACACTGAAGTATATTAGCTTTTTCTTTTGCCTCTTATAGCGTTTCTATTTGTATGAGGCAGGTCTTCTAAATGGCTACTTCTAATAATGTCCACTGGTAGAGGGGTTTCCTTATCCAGCTGCCCTCCTATGTAAGGCTCAACTCCACCTTAGGCCCCCACATGCATAAAAATTGTCAATCACACTTAAGAATTGAAGGGATTGCAAATAAACAAGGAACAAGTAGTCTCAAAAACTCTGCCAATAACTTTGCAAAGAGTATTTGTTTGTTTGTTTGTTTTGAGAGAGGGGTAGGAAGCAGAGCTCCCAGAATAAAAAGAGTATTCCTAGACCACGTATCATGAGATAAATGTGTTCTGGAGCATTAAAAATACCCTTGTGGTGCTAATTCCTAAATGTGCCACGTGTTTTGTGATGCAAAAGAGAACACATGCACTTACATTTTCCTCTGGGTCCCAGATCCACAGAACTGCAGCAGCATGAACTGCCTGACAACAAGATTCTTTCCACTGCTTAATAAAGCCTTTGGCTTTTCTTCATTTGATATGTGTGAGCAGGAAGGCACAAAAAAACAAGAACAGATGATTTTGTCTGAATCATTTGGTAAGAAATGTCTGGAAAAAATTTAAATGTACTTATTGATTCAAATGCAATAATTGGTTTGGTGGTTTTTTATATCCTTTCTACTTATAGAAATCATCTTGAAGAAAGCAAACTCCTTAAATGTTTTATACCTCCGTCTAAAAATCAATAGTCCAAAGAGATTAACTTTTTCCAAGCTCTTGGCAAAAAATTATTTTTAATAAATTAGTATAAAAGTTACCACAATAGCCCTGGCTGGGTGGCTTAGTCAATTGAAGCATCATTCTCTACACCAAAGAGGTTTAAGGTTCAATCCCTGGTCAAGCATGTACAGAAGGCAACCAATCGATGTTTCTCTTTCACATCAATGTTTCTTTCTCTCAGTCTCTGTCT
The DNA here is from genome assembly GCF_004126475.2 of Phyllostomus discolor. Classification (NCBI taxonomy): domain Eukaryota; kingdom Metazoa; phylum Chordata; class Mammalia; order Chiroptera; family Phyllostomidae; genus Phyllostomus; species Phyllostomus discolor. Next base: position 75,753,039 of record NC_040911.2, on the reverse strand, counting down.
CTGTCTGTGTCTCAAATCAATGAACATAGCCACAGGTGAGGATTTAAAACAAATTGCAGAATAAGGAGGAAAAGTTTTTCCTAAAATTTTTCTAAAGTTTTTGGTTTTCCCATCTCTGTTTTCTTACCTCTAGCATTGAGATTGTTGGCAAAGCTTAAAAACAGAGAAACATAAATTGAAATTTGGAGAGCCCAATGAATATGCTCACTTAAAAATTAAAAGTCATTTATTTGTTCATTTCATCCATAAATATTAAGAATTTGCTACTTTTGCTGAGCAAAGTATCATCTCTGCTGCTGTGGCTCTTGCCACCATGCAGGCAGTAATTAGATGAACACAAAATATCATTATTCATTGTGATGACAGTTATAACATAAAAGTACTGGGTGAAGTTTTCAGTTGGGAAGCAGGGATGGCCTCTCTGAAGAAGCACCTGGTTTAAAGAATGAGTAAAAGAGCAGGATTGGGGTGGAGGATGGAGAAGCAATATATACATGAAGAAGAAACACCTGCAAAGGCTCTGAAATGGGAAAGAGCCTGGCTTGGTGAATTGCAGGAAAAAGAGTAGCTTCAACAAAGATGGCGGTGAGGGGGAGAGAACTGGGCATGAAGTTGAAGGGGAGGCTGGAGCCAGATTTTGAGAACCCTGCAGGGAAGAATAAGGAGAGTGAATCTCCAGGTTCAACATAATGGCATTGAAATTCTCTTTATTAAAAGATCCTTCTGTCTGCTTGTGGAAAAGGTTGAAATGAGGACCAAGAAGTGAAGTTATTGTTTAGGGTACCATAATATTGAGGGTGAGAAATTACTATGGCATAGAGTGTATAGAGTGTTGGCTGTTGTGATAACCAGTCTCCAAATTGACCCCAGTGATTCTCTGCTCCTGAATTTCACATCCTGGAGTAGTTTTCTTGAACATTAAGTAGGGCTGGCCTGTGTAACCAATACGATCATACAGAAATAATGGAGTGTGACTCCCAGAGGTATGCCTAAAGATACTGCAGCCTTCTGTTTGCTCTCTCCTGGATCACTCTCATTGGGGGTATCCAGCTGCTGTGTCATGAGGACACTCAGGAACTCTCTGGAGAGTTTCATGTGAGGTGGAACTGAAGATCCCCTTTACCCTCTCTTACCTCTACACACCAACAACCAACACAAAATCTCCAGTCATGTAATGTTTTGCTAGTGACATGCTGCGCTAGCGAAGGTTTCAGATAAGTGCACATTTGGCCCATATGTCATGCAACCTCATGAGAGCCCCCTGGCCCAGTTACAGAATGAACCCATGGGGGGCCCAGATACTATTACTGAAACAAGCCCCTTCCCCCAAGTTCTTTCTTTGCCCTTCACTGTGATTCTTTGCCCTCTGCTCTTAGGAATTATGGCTCTCAATGCCAGAGTCTGGTAAAAAGGAAAGGAACTATTTTTTCAAAAGTTATACAGGTTTAGAGTAATAGGGGAATGTCACCATTAAAAATCCCAAACTTCCTTTAAAACACCCCACACACACACACACACGGAGTCCTGCCTTCCCCCACTTTTCCCAGCCAGGCCATTCAGGGGTATGATATCTCAGGAAAAAGAGATAGAAGTCTACAGCTTGGCTAGACTCCCAGTTCCTCTCAGTAATCCAAAATCAGCTCGGCAGGTCTCTCAGAGTCCCCAGCACCATCAAGTGTGTCGATGCAATCTCGAAGTTCTTAATCTAAAACCATGTCCTCATGCCAAGCCAGGGAATCCTTCTGCATCCTTTGAAACTGCCACATCTTGCTTTCCTGCTTCCTAAGCCACATAGTCAAGGGAGCCCTCCTCTCCACCCCTAGAACTGCATGGTTAGACTTTGCATGGCTGCCATGCCTAGGTTTAAACCCCAGAGCAGATCTTCCTTGTAATCCCATTCCCAACTCCTCCCACAATTGGCTACACCTGCCTGCACTCCTACATTTTTCTGCCTTTCTTGGCTGCCATGAAACTTAGTCCAGGCTGGCATGGCCCTGTGGCATAGAGGGAGCTATCTGTTAGTCTGTGGCTTGGAAGCTCTCAGGCAGGCTCTGTAACCAGGGGGAGCTGCCTCCCAGTTACATCATAGGTCAAAGTCACACCCATCTCCCTAGCTAGCCTGCAGTTGACATGCAAAATAACCATTTTTGCATATAGATATGAAGACTAGTCTGCTGTTTTTGATATGTACAATAACTCTCAATGGCCCTACTCCATGTGTCCCATCCCCCCAGTCAGACTTGTGGAGGCGGGGATAGCCTATATTCCCAGACACCCCAAGTTCTGGACCCCATTACAAAACCCCCCTTTGGGGGCCCTGGCTGCACCCCTTTACAGCCATAATCATCCAATTAAACCACTCTCATATTCTTGACCCACAGAAAAATGTATGAGGTATAAAAATTCCATTGTTGTTTTAAGGCATTAAGTTTTAGGACAATATATGGTGCGACCAGAGATGACTAATTTTGTTGTGGAGGGATGGAGATGAGGGTGGATTTGATGTGTATTTGGAGGAAAACTAGATGAAATGTAATGAAGGTCTGGATATGTGGTTTGAGGAGGGCAGCATAAGAACACCTCCCACATTTCTGGCTTGGGCAACTGAAGAGTTTGCATTCTATAGTAAGAGTGGAGAAGGCATCAAATGAACACACCTGAGGTCAAGAGTCTTATTTTGGAAATGTACCTGTAAAACAACCAAGTAGATAAAGAAGCTCAAAAAGAAATCTGAATATATGTACCCTATGTTCATTGCAGTGTTATTTACAATAGTCAAAATTTGAAAGCAGCCTAAGTGCCCATCAGTAGGTAAGTGGATAAAAAAAAAAAGCTGTGGTGCATTTACACAATGGAATACTACTTGGCATTAACAAAAAAAGAAAAAGAAAGAAATGTTATCTTTTGTGACAGAATGAATAGACCTGGAGAATATTATGCTAAGTGAAATAAGCTATTCAGAGAAAGACAAATACCATATGATTTCACTTACATGTGGAATCTAATGAATAAAATAGAAACAGATTCATGGATACAGAGAACAGACTGACAGCTGTCAGAAGGGAGGGAGTTGAGGGCTGGCTGAAAAAGCTGAAGGGATTAAGAAAAAAATCTCACAGATAAAGACAATACTATGGTGATTTCAGAGGGAAACAGGGTGGGAGAGGTACAAGAGAGTAAAGGGGAAATAAATGGTGGTGGAGGGAGACTTGAATTAAGATGATGAGCACAGAATACAATACACAAGTGATGTATTACAGCATTGTACACCTGAAAACTATACAGTTAACCAAGTCACCCCAATTTAAAAAAAAATCTGAACTAGTGATATAAATTTGGGAGCTTTTGGCTTACTAATGGTGTTCAAAGTCATAGGGACAAATTATATCAACTACACCAAGATGATGATTCTGCCTCAAGAACTGATGTCTGAAGGTTTGCATAATGTAGTAACCTAATCTAGAAACCTAGAAGAGAAGTTGAAGCATGAGGATGAAGAAAAGAAAGTGGTTAGAGGAGTGGTTAGTGAAAAAAGAGGAAAACAGGAGACTGTGGTATCATGGAACACAAGATAACAATTTCCCAGGAGGAAGAAGCAGATACCAAAAGTTGCTGAGAAGTGTAGTACACTATTGACTGAAAAGGGGCTTTTAAAAAATATTTTATTGTTTATGCTATTACAGTTGTCTCAATCTTCCCCCTTTGATATCTTCCACCCACCTCCACCTCCCCTCACTCCCCTGAAAAAGGACTGTTGCAGTCACCCTTGACCTTAACTGCATATTATTGGAATCAAGTGCAGAACATTAAAAAAAATGATGGCTGTTTTCCTCCCATAGAGATTATGATTTAATTGGGCTTGAATAGGACTGGGTCTCGGGATTTTAAAAGCTTTTCAGGGCATTCGTAAGTACAAAATTGACAACCAGTGATCTAATGAATTTGGCAATGTGGCAAGTATTTACTTGTGGGAGTTGGCAAAATTGTGGGCCAGAAGACAAATCTGATAGGTTGAGGAATCAAATCTGTTGTGATTTATCTTTCTTTGTGGTTTTTTTTTTTTAAAGAACGCTGTTATATCCTCCCATGTCCCTAGTCTAATAAATTTAACTTGGTAATAATCTTGTCTTAGGACATTTAAAAACTATTCCCAGCTCTGTGTTTCTCAAGCTAGGCTACTATCAGAAAAATCTGAGCAGCCTTGTAAAATGTTCATGGTTTATCCCTATGTCAGGTCAGTTAAATCAGATCCTAGGGGTAGAAAATGGCAAGGGGCTTTTTTGAAAGTACACCAGAGTATTAAAATGCAGACAGGGTGGAAACCACTTCTTGTGTGTTACATAGAAGCAATGCACATTTGTTGTTTACTTGATGCTGAAATTTCTAAGGAGCCCTGATTCTTCAGTACCTATGAGCAAGTGCTGAAGATGACACGCTGTCAAATGCTGAAAGGCAAATGATAGAAAGGAGCTTGCATTGGCTGAATGTTAATGAAAGTGCACTATTTGTAGATTCCTCAAGACTGTACTGAAAATACCTTTCTGATATCTACTTATAAGACGTAAAATACTATGGAGGAGAGGGGCTCAAATTCGAGGAAAAGTATGACATTTGCTCCCTAGGATAAAAGATTTTTTTGACCAATGCATTTCACAACTCCAAAAGGTACCATTAACATAGCATGCTACGTGGACAACGCCCCTCTATATAATTCACCTTAATGAAAAATGCACACCACTAATGCATATTGGATAGGTAGGGTTGCTTCTTCCTGAGGGTTATTTGGCCTTGCATTGCTAACAACATCTTCAAAGTGTTTGCAAATCACAGCGCTCTTTATTGTGAATAACTTACCCAGGAATTTCAAGGGCCATGACAATTTCATAAGGAACTCAGCTCTCATAACAGAAAGTCAATATTTTTAGCCTCTAGCTTTAGAGGTAGGCAGCTGGAAGTATAAATAAAGGATTTCAGAGTTCACAATAGTGAGACCAAGAAATACCTGCTATTCTCTATTCAATCTTTAATATTCCTGTGACTTTCTAGGTGACATGAAATTGGTTGTAAAAATTGTTATATTCAATCTTAGTTGTTTAATAACATCTTAAGTCTCACTTACTAGCTATGTGACTTGGCTAGTAACCTCTCTCAAAGTCTGTTTCCTTGTATGTCAAACAGGGACATAAGCTTACTGTAGTAGTAATTAGCACTATCACCAAGCAGGTCCTGTTCCTACCACTGCTGGACACCATAGGATGTGCTCCCTGCCCTGCCCCATTGTGGTTGCATGGTGCCAGCTGACTAGTTTGGAACAAAGAATTGTGAGCATAAGTGGTGTATCCCCATTTCCAGGCTGGAGCTTTGAATTGCAGATATGAGTCTCTGAGCTGTCCTTCTCTTTGCTGCTGGCTACTCTGTCAGTCTGGAGGGTATGAAACAGGGTCTAAAGCTGCCTGTCCATGGACATGGTAGATTATAAGCAACTGAGATTACAAGTTGTTGACTATCCTAATAGACCTACCGCACAGGTTCATGATGAGAATTCAATGAGATAATATGTACTAGGCATTGCTCTATTATCTGTTACACTACAAAGTGCTAATTACGTATATGTTTATATCTTTCAGGTAAGCATTAATGGACTTCAGTGTTCAAGTATTAAAATTTGTATAGCTTTCAGGGTTTAATTTTTCATGCTTAAGACTGAATGACACAAGTTACCTTTAGAAGTATCTACTGTCACATATTTACTAATAAGTGAAAATTATTGAACATCAAGTTTATAAATCATATGTGTAGACTGTGATAATTAACAATATTCAAGAACCTCTAAGACAGTAACATTACTTTGATCACAGAAGTAAACTCAAAATGGCTAAAAGTACACCTAATCTCCTTTTCAATAAATACCCATAAGCAACAATTTTACTCAGCTCTTCCCAAATACAATTCAGAGAACTCTTAATGTTTGATAAATATTTAAGCAGTGTTTATTTTTAGCTTGTAATAAATGTAAAGCATATGGGTTTAAAGAAGAAAATCAAATAACATTCTAAAATAATATTGGCTCCTTCCTTTTTCTTAGTGCCATTTTCTCATTTATGCTCTACCAATAAATATGTACCTGTATAAATTATGACTAAACCTATTTTTACTTCTTCATGGTAAATCTTTTGCTGAATAATGGATTCTCAGTCTCCGGTGTGTTATGTACTAAAGGATAATAGATTTGACAACAGAAATAGATGGTTACATTCCATTAAAAAACAACTCTACAACTCACAGTTCGATGGAAGGTTCTTCTCCCAGCCCAATGACACACGTACTTCTCAAATATCTAAATGAAGTTTCCAGTTTTATAATTTCTAGAGTCATATTTTTCTCTACTTAAAAATATAGATGCTAAACTTAAATTATTTTCCATGCTTTTTCAAAATAATAGCTGAATAACCTGACAGTATGATTTGATTAAATTCAGTAACCTCTTGATAGGGGTGGTTTGATTATTTGACTAATCATATTATTAATAATCATGTAATTTATTTAACTTTTATACTTATTTTAAATAAAATTGTTTCTTATAAAAAGAACATATAATCATACGTTTAAAAATGGCAAATTGAAAGGAAGAAGAAAAAAAATTATCTATTTTCCCAACCTAGAAAAAACTACTGTTAACCTCTTAAGGATTTTACCCCAGTTTTTTTCTTTGCACATTTGCCACAAAGGTAAATGCAAATACAAAATAATGTGTACAGTTTTTTAACTTTTATTCTTGATTGTAACTGTAACTTATGTGGCTCCTTATAGAGAATTTTGAAAATATAAAAATTATTAAGACAAACACATTGCCCAGGGAAAAGCCATCAGAGAGCACCATATTCATATTTTAGTGCTTCACTAAAAGCAACCATTACTTCACTTCAGAGTTCCCTCAAAGGGAATATTCTGTAGAATGGCCCTCAGCAGCATAATTACATGTTCTAAAGTGCTGAATATATATTCACTTCTGAGTTAGAGCACCTGCATTCATCATACTTTTGCAATATGGGGCAACTATAATGTTTTACACCCCAACGTTATAGATATAAAAGACCCAGCCTGTTATTGCCAAGAGCTTCAGATATGGGGAGAATGTAGACTAGAAAACAATTATAATAAGGAGAGATAAGCTCAGGATGCAATGGAACATAGGTGTGTTCTGCCTGGGGATAAAGGAATCATGGAGAACAAATTTCCTGGAGGTTATACAGCAGGGCCTCACTCAGAGGAATGGGGGCAGATAGAGACAGGGAAGAGGAGAATCAGCAGGCAATACACACTGTCCAGGATCAAAGGTCTATCCTCCACCTAGATGGAGGATAGACAGATCAACACAAGAGATGAGGAAGAAGAAGTTGGCACAAGCTTTGTATTCCCAATGAGGAATCTGAGTTCCATTTAAAAGGCAATGAAGCAATTAAGTGACAGAGTGACCTAATCTGATGTGCCTTTAAGAAAGAGCACTACTCTGGCTGCAGGAGGGAAGGGATGGGAGACATGGCACGGCTGAGGCTGATGGGAAGAATAAGTTATAGCAGTTATGCATTAGATATGGAGAGGACTGGAGTGAAGCCAGTGGTAATAGTGAATGTTAGTGATACAGAAGAGGTGTAGAATATTCCTTACCCTTCACTTGCCACTTATGAATTAACCTTAAATGCCTACAAAATTATTAAGACCGTATCTCCAGACTTGCCTTGATAATCTCCTTTCAGTCTTATCATATGAGATTAAACAAGGCAAATAAGATTTTATTTTGGATCCTACTCCAAAGGACCATCGTATAAAACCTTAGTAAAAATTCGACCTTATACTCCAAGTGAGAAGACGGCAACCTATATTTTATCACATATGGAGAGCAGATGCTCCAGTTGATCAACGCAAAGGTCCTTCTAGGGCAACATGACCGCTGCAGAAGAACTAGAAAAATACTACTTTGGGCCACGGTGATTTATTAGAGCTACAGGCTGAAAGGAGAATAAATCTAGTCTGAACAATATTGTCAAGAAAACGTAATCATTCAAAGTCAGTCAATGAGACAGCTGTCCAACTAAATGCATGTGTACTTGGATAAACATATGTTGGGTGGAGGATGAGGACTTTCTAGGCACCAGTGGACACTGAAGTTCAATATTAATTGTCTTCTTTTTTCATTTGGGTTCCTAACATCATTTATTGGTAGAGTTCCCTTAATCAAGATGCAAAAAGCTACCCAAATTTTTTAGCACTTAAACAGTCCATAATTTGGTTTCTGAGTACTTTTTTTGTCTTTAACAATTGGAACTTTCTGAAACTGGTCTGAATAACCTTGTGAGGAGACTTTGAGTTTGATGTCACTGTAAGTCTATTTTAAAAAGGCTGAAAAGCCACTGGAAGAGTTTTACAGCTTTACGTTTTTTTTTCTTTTCCTCTATAGTTATAAAAAGTTCTGCTTATGTATTACTACTTTACCCCAGTAGTAATTTTTTCTTTCTTGCTACCCAGTACCACATAAACAAATTCAACTAAGCTCATATAAAATTTTAGCTACAAGGTAAGAAAACCAGAAATCCTAGAATCCCTTTAACGCACATATTTTAAATTTGCATATGGCTTGACTAGGTTGGATCTTCTTATAAAGCAATGATTTAAGTCTTTTATTCATTCAATCTTATTTAAGAGATAATTTCGTGTTGCTTGATATGAAAAAAAAACAGATCATAAATAAAGGGCAATTCAAAATTATATCAAATTACAAACTGAGTATAGATGTCTACTGCCATTATAAAACCTTTGCAAGGAAAGAAAAGTTGATGGAAATAATTCATAATAGTTCAGAAAAACAATAAATGTTTCTATCAAAGGCACACATATTATGAAGAATTTCTGGGAGGTAGAAAACAATCATGTGTGAAATAATCATGAGAGAAGATAACTCAAAATGTATGTAGGAGAAATGATTCTTCTCAAAGTCAGAAATATAGAGATGTCATTAGTGGGAGAATGTAATGGAAGGGGACACTGTCATGTGATGGCAAGTGATGCTGTTGCCATCTGGAGGATTTTGAGAAATTTTTCAAAATATAAGATCTGAGCTTCATAACTCTTTAACATTTTTAATATCTTTTCTAGTACTGCTTACTGAACATGCTCAGGATTAAGCCACATGTCCCATGGGAGTGCGTTACACTGGAAAGAAGAAATATGTGACTCAGGCCATTTTGATAGTAGCTCTGTAGCAAAAAAATATCTGTGATTTGGGTCTTTGTGGTAGATGTCCTTCAGAGATTCATCTGTATCCTCTCAGTGCCACGTAATTGCTTCTAGAACAGTGAGACCCTAAGACACACTTCAGCACTAGCATTTGAGTGATATGGAATTACCTTTTGGATGAAAGACAAGACAAGTGGGAAAGTTTATCACCAGAATGATTTGAGCAATTCCAGTCCCAGGTATCTGAATTATGCTCACCATTTTTAGAGGGGACTGAGGTTTTCTGTGTCTCAATGAGATGCTCTTTTTTTTCTTTTTTTTTAAAATCCTCACCCAATGACATTTTTTCCATTGTTTTTTAGAGAGGAAGGGAGAGCATGGGGGAAAGAGAGAAACATCAATGTAAGAGAGAAACACCAACTGGTTGCCTTCTTGTATGTGCATGGACCAGGGATCAAACCCACAACCTTTTGGTCCACAGGACAAGACTCCAACCAAATAAGTCACATCAGCCAGGGCAAGATGTTCTTTTTTCCTAAGGAGCTGTAGTTCCCACATAACTCTAAAGAATTTAGAGGAGCCTATGATGGAAGATGGGAAATGTCAAAACATTGATTGATGAAAATGGGATTGGAAATTTGACTAATGGGTGGGCGTAGAAAAATTGACTAGAGGAAAGAAGTGTGAATGTTAAAATTATACCGAATGGAAAATTTGGAAGTTTATCCTGTAGGAGATAGCTAAAAACAATTTTATTCTGAATGAGAATGTGATTGCTAAAAATCACTCTTCGAGCAATTCAAAATTTAAATTTGCTTATTCTATACTCAGGATTTAAATAGAGAAATTGATGCAGAAGATTTTAGGACCACTCTCTCCTCTTAATATGGCCAGCTTCTTCTCATCCTTCAGGTTTCACCTTAAAGAGTGCATCCTTACATAAGGCTCTCCCTGACTATTTAGCAACATGGGCTTATATAGCTCATTAGAATGCAATGAGTGTTTCAAAGTCTAGTGATCATGAAACTACAGACACAAAATACTGTTCAGGGAAATATGCATCCATCTCAGACACTATTAGAGCCTCCAGGGCCCAGCCCAAGTCCTATTGGGTGTCTCTTCTGATTCTCATCACGGGCGGCCTCATGTCAGGACTTGCTACTCTCAGAGAGTTCGACTTTGGCTGCAGGGCATGTTGCAGCATTCAGGACAGGCTGGTCATGTGTAAGTTGATACCTCCAGAAGCAGTCCTCCAAAACAGTCCAATAAAAAAGTATAAATACCTCAATCCTCACCTTTCAGGTTGGGCAACCTTGAGGCATGTTACACAAAGTCTCTGCAGAGTCCCCATGTGTATGAGCCCTGGCTGCCCACAACAATAATGTTCCTCATCAGCATACCCTGGCTGATTTTCCTCCCTCCCCTCTTCACTTTCCCACTCACCCTCCAGTGGTTCCTGAAATCACTCCTCCCAATGAACTACTTGCACTCACATCCTTCTCAGAGTCACCTTCTGCAGAGCTCCAGACTAGAACAGTGTTCTTCCATATAAGAAAATGAACCATCATCCTGAGTGGGGTGGGGGGAAGGTTATGAACAGAAAGGAAAAAGAACTCATGGACATGGACAACAGTGTGGTGATTGCTATGGGGAGAAGGTCTAAGGGGACTAAATGGTAATGGAAAAAATACAATAAAGATTAAATTAAAAAAGAAAGTGAACTAAATTCAAAGGAAAGTAGCTTACGATGAATTTGAACTAACAATGACTGCTGATTAAGAAGCAAGAATGGCCGAAATCAAAAATTATAGATACACCACTAGGGATGCAGCAATCGGTGTTTTCCCAAAGCCTTGTGGGAATTCATACCTGTGGCCTGTGTGCACATTTCACAGTGCTGTAAAATATTTAGTGGAGGCCAAGTTTCACTGGACTCCAGAATGGTGCTATTGAAAATGTACAAACACCAAATTTTAGTAATAGTGAATTCCTCATACTGAAACATACTAGTATGTAGCACTTGCTTATACATAAAAAAAATGCAATGGTATTATATGGCATATCATTTGATCCTTACAAACAAAGAGCTCTGTGTTTTACCAGCTTTGATCCTTTAAGATTCCTGAAAGCCTCGTGGATGCTAGTCCAGCCTTCACAATTCCTGCACTAAATAGAGGTCATATTGGGTAAAACCCCACTACTGCAAGCCTGATCCTTAGACAAAAAATACTTTAAACAGTAAGTTCCTAGTCCTTGAAAGAGCAAACATGCCTTTAGGGGGAAAAGAAAAAGAAAAATACACAAGGTCTTATTGACGTTGGGTTTGATATTTACTTTCTCTTTCTTGGGTCAAGGCTGCTGAATATTAACTGGGCTCTACTGCCAGTTCTTACCACATTCCTCCAACACTCATTTTTCAGGAAGTTCAGTCTTCTGGAAAAGATTTTTAAAAAAAGTTTCTGGGATAAAATCATCCATGCTGAAGTTGTTGAGAGATTCTAATATTCTTTTTTATCTTTTGGGTGGTAGGTGGGACAGTGGAACACATGGCACACAGATGTTAAATTATTCACTGTTCATACAGCACCCCTTCTGGGTGAAGCTTTTCTTATTCTCCACCACCCAGAAGCAGTTTTCTAGTCACCTATATGAATTTGCAAACTTATCGCCCCCAAATAGACTGTAAACAAGTTGAGGGCAAGGATGTTGCCCAGTTTACCTTTGCTTGCCCAACACTGTGCAATCCCGCACGTCAAATAGGCAGGAAAGGGAAAGCCTAGCTCCCTTGACTAAGAGGCTAAGGAAGGAGGATGGTGGGATCTCCACTGCAGCGGCCTCTGCAGGTTTCACCGACTTGGTGGTCTAAATTCACCATGGCTTCTTTCTCTCCTTTGCCTTTACGTTTTCCCTGAAATTCTTCCTTAATAAACCATTTGCACATAATTCTGGTCTCAAGGCTTTTTTCACCAGCTGTGACGTCAACCGACAGGACTTAGAACCACTGGCAATATGCAAGTTAATGGCTACCATTTTGCTTTATTTAAGTGTCCTTGATTTCCAAGGAAGAAACACCCACTCAAATGAGTTTGAATGGAATTTACAGAAGACTCTAAATTCCAGAGGTGCACCATAGCCTTGGGGGAATCAGAAAGTCACCTTAATGTGCTGGGGCCACAAGGTCTTTCTTCTCTGATTCTCTCAGTAGTTGTACTCCTCTTTCTTACTATAGTTCAATATTTTCTATGTTGTTTTATTTTAGTGTAATATGTTTGCACATGGCTATGGCTTACTAAGGTAACAAAACTCTTACCCTGGCTCTTTAGAGAACCAACGCAGTCTCTTAGTACCCTAGCTCTAATTACCAGGGAAAAAACCCAAAACACCAGAATCTGACTAGTGTATCTGGGGTCAGGTGTCTGCCACCACCCAGTCAAATGTGGCCTCAGCAGCAGGCTCATCTGCCATGACTTGGCCACCTCTTTAGCAGTGCTTTGGGCATAGGTAGATTTTTTCAGAAGGGATTATAGGCTCAAGGCAATGACTAACTTCTCTAGGACAATAATAAGGCCAGACTTTTTCATTTTGTCTTCAAACATCTCAGTGTTGGCCCTTCCCTATCCAGTCAAGCTTAAAGATTCTGATTTCTCTTGTACATGTTTCAACTCCAATCTAATGAGTTTGTTCATCTTATATCAATATGCTAAGCTAACTGTCTCTATGCTATCTCTTTCACTGTTCCTTCAATTATCTGGGCTTTGGCTTTGCTTCTGCACTTTTCTTCTTTTATTTCCTACCTTCTCCATGAAGTCCCTCCCAAGAATGCCAATCCTCTCCTAATGCCCATAGTGAGGCAGGAACTCTAGAGGCTCAGGAAACTGAGGGTTCACAACCCACTGTGGGTTCTTGGCTTCCCACAGGAAAGAGTTCACAAACAAGGCAGCAGAGTTTAAAGTGAAAATGAATTTATTAGTGTAGCAGTGAGATAGAAAGACAGAGAATGGGCTACCCCACAGACAGAGCAGCCCCAAATTAACAAAATTTGCTTCCTTTATTAAGGTTCGTTTAAGCAGGAGGTAGGGTATTCAATAAGGGAGAGAAATATTCAGGATCTTCCTGGGAAAGGGGTGATTTCTCAGAGGAGCTCCATGGGCCATTTTGTGCCCTTATATGAGCTTATTGTTTCTGAGCTCAGTGGCACAGGGTATGTCATTTAGCATGCTAATGTATTACAATGAGCATATAATAAGGCTAGGAGTTACCCTTAGGTGAAATTAGTTGCCATATTGTATTTAGCTGTTCTCTGCCAGTTTTACACCACAAATCCAATGATGGGGTGTTGTGGGGAGAGGTTTTCTTCTTCTTTACAGTTTCTGTCACTTTTATTAATTGCAGCTGTTCTGCAATGTATCTATTTCAATAACACCATTACATTTTATCAATTTGTCCATGTTACATGATAAAGTCCGAGTTGTCTTCCCTATGTGGGGGATAAAATCAGGTAGAGACCATGCCTCCTACTTTTGCTGCTTTCACTACAGTACTTGGCATCATTCTGAGCACACAGTCAGCAAAACATAGCTGCTTCTGCTTTACATACTGATTGGAGAAATTAAGCTCTTCTAAGGTTTTATTTCAATGCCTTACTAAAAGACTGGAATTTCTGGTATTACCACAGCAGTGTGAGTTTGCTCTACTTCCAACTGCCAGCGTCTGTATTGCTTTGCCAGAGGGCTTCCTTTCAAAGAGCAGCACAGTAGACTGAACAGTCTGGGAAACTAACCTCTGACAGCCCTCAAACACTGATCCTCAGGGGCTGGTAGATATATAACCCACTTCCCTCACCCTCTATAAGTCAACTCTGAGTCTTCTACACTTGCTCCCAGAGTTCTCCAGGGGGCTTGAGCTCCTGTTGTCCATAGAGGTAATTATGGCTGACCTTATTTCCTGTCTCACTTCTACACTTTCTTATTAGTATTTTCTGGAGTCACCTCCCAGATAAACTCCTTATAATTGTATAGGGTTTGCTTATAAGGGAAGTCAGACTAAGACAACATTCAATATATTTTATGTAATAAATGAAAAAGTGATTTTCACTTTCTTCTCAGGCAGAGAAGCCAGGCCAGGGATGGAGCTGGATTTCTCAGATGGGTAGGATGGAAGGTTCAACCCATGCTGTACCTAAATAGTGGAAGCACCCAGAAAAGGAAGGATGCATGGGAAGTAATTTAAAACACAAAGCACTGCATCCTTAGGGGAAGTTGTGAAGTTTACAGCATCCAACTAGGCCTAAAGCAGGCAGGTGCTGACAACACAGCGGCCTGCAATTCACTGGCCCAGTTTGGGGTGGGCAGTGTGTATTCTGGCAGCCTTGAAGCCATTCTCCATTTGTCTTGGTTTCCACTGGTAGTAAGAAGAGGACAAAATAATAACTATGGTATACTAGATTTTTTGCTGTCTCCATGAGCAACATTTGATTTGAGCTATGAAATCAGAGAAATGTCCCCTTTCTTGGACCTTAAATTTTGAAAAACGTCTACCTGGTAAAGTAGTTTTTCAGAAACAAAGCAGACAAAAGCTTTACAAATACTAGGAGGATGATAGGAAAAAGCTGTTACCCTTTGATCAGCTGAAAGGCCAGCTTGAGTATTTCTGATGGTTGATTGCATAATTCAAATTCTTGAACTTTTAATGCATTATTCTTCATTTGCTTGAGGAGAGCAATTGCTGAATGACATGTGAAAAGACTTGACAATGACCATTTTCATGGTTATCTACTCAGTTCTTACTTTAACTTGTTTGCTTAATCAAATATCTAGTTGTGATCTCTGGAAGGTTCTGAATTTCATTAGCACTTTTCTTAAAAAGAAGTTAATTTACTGGGAAAGGAAAGCTTATTCATTCTAGGTCAGTGAACATTAATACTTTCTAATAATTAGTTTCAAGCCCCAATTTCTAGACAACTAACCAGTTCAGCAAAATTGTGGTTCACAAGAAATTAACCTGTTTTCAGTAGAACCACTGAAACCCAATGCAAAATGTAATATTTCACAGAATCACACTAATTTGTCATTACAGCCAAGATAATTCGCAATACAGCAAAGCAATAATCACAGCAAATGATGCTTGTTTCTTCATTGGGGGAAATTCTACAAAACAGCTCTGTCATAATTTTAATTTGAGATCTGCCTGGCTATCCTGGTAAAAACCATCTTAATGGACTTGTAGATTCTCATTGTCTTCCATTGTAAAAATGTATAGCAAATTTCCTGCTCAGCTATGCATAACCTGAAGATGAACACCCTTACTACTTTGGACTTGAATAAAAAGTTCTCAGAAAGATAGTATGCTAAATGAAAGAAGAGCTTACAAAAGCCTTTACTTTTCAAATGTAGGACATCTTCTTACTGCAAATTATCATGATAGCCAGAATAATAAGACTCCCTCACAAACATCACATTCGAATCTCTGGAACCATGAATATATTATCTTCATGGCAAAAGGAGTTTTGCACATGTGATTAAGTTAAGAATCTTGAGATGTGGTGTTATGCTGGACTATCAGGGTGGGCCTAACCTAATCACAGGTCCTTAAAATCATAGAACTATCCCAGCTGCAATCAGAGGGAATGTGACTAAGGAAGAATAGTAAAAAATGTTTAATCTTGTTAGCTTTAAAAATGGAGGAAGGGGCCACAAGTCAATGAACCTGGATGGCTTTTAGAAGCTGGAAAAGACAAGGAAACAGATTTTCTCCTGGAGCCTCCCGAAAGGATTGCTGCCCTGCTGACACCTTGAGCTTTACCCAGTGAGACATGAGTCATACTTCTGACCTCCAGAACTGTAAGATAATGAACATGTGTTGTGTTAAGCCAATACGTTTGTGGCAGTTTGTTGTAGTAGCAATTGAAAACTAATAGTTACAATATTTAAATAATTCTTGGAAAAGCTTATATAAAATATGTATTTTATATTTATATATTGTAAGGTATATTTCATCTCAAAAAATATCTAGAAGTATGTTTTTTCTTTTTTCTTTTCTCTTTTTTCTTTCCTTTTCCACCATCCAGAATCAATGGATATTAATACTTTGCACTATGGCCTTTCATTAGGTTTTTTTTCTTAATATATTTTATTGATTATGCTATTACAGTTGTCCCATTTCCCCCTTCACTCCCCTCCACCCTGTGCCCCCTCTCCCACCCACCTTCCCCCCCTTTAGTCCATGTCCATATGTCATACTTATGAGTTCTTTAGCTTCTACATTTCCCGTACTATTCTTGCCCTCCCCCTATCTATTTTCAACCTACATTCTATGCTACTTATTCTCTATACCTTTTCCCCCTCTCTCCTCCTCCCACCCCTACTGCTAGCCCCCCCTTGTGCCCTCTATTTCTGTGGTTCTGTTCCTATTCTAGTTGTTTACTTAGTTTCTTTTGGTTTTGCTTTAGGTGTGGTTGTTAATAATTGTGAGTTTGCTGTCCTTTTACTATACATGTCTTTTCTTTATCTTCT
The DNA here is from genome assembly GCF_004126475.2 of Phyllostomus discolor. NCBI lineage: Eukaryota > Metazoa > Chordata > Mammalia > Chiroptera > Phyllostomidae > Phyllostomus > Phyllostomus discolor. Next base: position 75,736,294 of record NC_040911.2, on the reverse strand, counting down.
TTTCTTAGATAAGTCCCTTTAGCATTTCATAAAGTAAGGGCTTGGTGATGATGAACTCCTTTAATTTGACCTTATCTGAAAAGCACTTTATCTTCTCTTCCATTCTAAATGAGAGCTTTGCTGGATAGAGCAATCTGGGATGTAGGTCCTTGTCTTTCATGACTTGGAATATTTCTTTCCAGCCCCTTCTTGCCTGTAAGGTCTCTTTTGAGAAATCAGCTGACAGTCTGATGGGAACTCCTTTGTAGGTTACTGTCCCCTTATCTCTTGCTGCTTCTAGGATTCTCTCCTTCGTTTTTACCTTGGCTAATGTAATTATGATGTGCCTTGGTGTGTTTCTTCTTGGGTCCAACTTCTTTGGGGCTCTCTGCACTCCTTGGATTTCTTGGAAGACTGTTCCCTTTGCCAGTTTGGGGAAGTTCTCCTTTATTATTTGTTCAAATAACTTTTCCACTTGTTCTTCCTCTTCCCCTTCTGGTACCCCTATAATTTGGATGTTGGAACGTTTAAAGGTGTCCTCGATGGTCTTAAGCTTTTCTTCGATTTTTTGAATTCTTATTTCATCATGCTTTCCTGCTTGGTTGATTCTATCTTCCTTCTGGTCCACTGTGTTGTTTTGAGACTCAGATTCCTTCCTTTCACAATTGGCTCTCCTCCGTATGTCTTCCTGCATCCCTTTTATGGTAATCTGCATTTTTTTCATGTAATTTGGATCCAAAATCCACCAGTTCCGTGAGCTTCCTGATCACCAGTGTTTTGAACTGTGCATCTGATAGATTGGCTATTTCTTGGTCACTCAAAAGGATGAGTCCTGGGGGTCTGATCTGTTCTGCTGGAAACATGTCTTACGTCTTTCCCTATCTCTCCTATTATTTTACTTATTTATTTATTTATTTTTTCTCCGGTCTGGTCGCTCTTGTTACGGTGGGGGGCGGAGCCTTAGGTGTTCACCGGTGCTGGGTGCCCCAGTCGCTAGCTTGTGACGTTATGTGTGGGGGCAGGGGCAGGAGCGGGGACAGGAGGGATCAAAGGCGACCCTTCCGTTCTCCTGGAGTCAGACACTTCCCTGGGCTTCTGGGCCGTGAGCTCTGCCCTGGTCCCCAGTCGCTGCCCCACTGATTCCCCCAGCCGCTGCTTGCGTACTCAGGGACCACCGCTACACCGCTGCGCTCTTGCGTCCCGGATTGCTGTCGCGCCGATTTTGCGCCAAATTTCCCCCTACCTACGCGCGCCTGCGACCCGCGCCCGCCCGCTGGCTCGGCTCATAGTCCCCTACCAGTCTGGATGTACGGGTCTACTTCAACTTCTAGGCTGTCCGACTTCCATTTAGATAAATCCTCTGACAGTTCTGATATTATGACTGCAAATCATTGTTGTAAATTATTGTGGTTCTGTTCTTGGTTGTGCGAGGAGGTACGGTGCGCCCACCTATTCCTCCATCTTGCCGGAAGTCCGCCTTTCATTAGGTTTTATACAAAAATAAAGTCTTCATTACAGTTGAATACCAGGTCCCCTTTAACCATAAGCCCCAATTGCATTTCCTGGCCCATTCCATCATTCACAATTAATGTTGAAATATGTTTTCCTATAATCTATTTAATGTATATAAATGCACAATTCAATTATAGTATGATTTGTGTGTGCATTTTCTAAATTTTTACATGTAATGTCATAGAATGAAGGGCCATTCGACAAGAGCTGGGAAAAAGAGGTCACAAAGCTACTCCCAAAGGTGATGCCTCTTAAGAAAGAAAGAGAGGACTTAGTTTTTCTCTGTCTTCCCTTTGCTGCCCTATCTCCTGCCTCCATGCTTCCTGTGGGCTGAATCCAGCCAGAAGCCAATTGGCTGGAAAGTCTGAGAAGTGCAGCCTGTAGGATGAACTCCCTGCAGTGCAGAAGAGAGCAGGGCAGAGTGTGCAGAATGGATCTGAGAGCAAGCAGGCTAATGTCTGGCACATGCTTTACAGGGTACATGTACATCAGGGGTGTCAAATTCATTCTCACGAGGGCCACATCATCCTCATGGTTGCCTTCAAAGGGCCTAATGAAATTTTAAGACTGCATAAATTTGACTATTCCTTAACAGTTAAGAGAACTGCTGCTGCCAGGTAGAAACAAGGTGCTGGGCTGGATAAAACAAAGTGGAGGGCTGGATTAGGCCTGCAGGCCTTGTGTTTCCCAACTCTGATGTACATCCCTGATTTACTAAGAAATCTTTTTTTAAAAACCTTCAAAATTTCAGCTTCCCAGGATCAAGATCATTTAGTTTTGTTGTTTGTTTGGGTCAAAGGACCTTTGAATGCTTAAAAGGAGATTGCCTAAGTGTCCATCAGTAAATAAATGGATCAAAAAAACAAGGATACATTTACACAATGGAATATGATGTAGCAGAAAGAAAGAAGGAATTCCTACCCTTTGTGACAACATGGATGGAACTGGAGAGCATTATGCTAAGTGAAATGAGCCAGGTGGTGAAAGACAAATACCATATGATCTCACCTATAAGTGGAACCTAATCCACAAAACAAACAAATGAGCAAAATAGAACCAGAGACTTGGAAATAAAGAATAAACTGACAGTGACCAGAGAGAAGTGGGGAGGACGTTATGGGGGAAAGAAGGGGCAGGGGCAAGCAAAGGAACATGAATAGAGGACTCATGGGCACAGACAATGGGGGGACTGACTGTGGGAGTGGAGGGGACAGGGTAAGGGAGAGCAATGGGGAAAAAGGTAGGACAACTGTAACTGAACAACAATATATATTAAAAAAAAGGGATTCTGTACTTCAGAGTTTCAATATATAAATTGGGAATAATGATTGTACCCACTCCATACATTTATAATAAATATTAAATAAGTTTATATTTGTGAAATACTTGCAATAGAATCTGACATATAACAAGTGTTAAAAAACATTAAATAAATATGTGAAAATGTGGTATTATATATTTTTATTAGAAAAGAAGATTCATTGATTTCTCAAATGAGGTCATATATACTTCTTATTGTCAAGGTGTCCTCCAGAGAGATGAAAAATCTATCGATAATGTTTATTGAATGAATGAGTGAATTCCATTTTCAAAGCAAAAGGTGTGTACACTTTTTTCAGGGATACAACTACATTCTTAAATATAGCTTGCCTGTGTTGTAATTTCCCTCTGTGAGTACATGTTAGAATTCACTTAAATTAATTGTCAAGGAAGTTCTGGTTAATATAATGGCACCAACAAACAACCTGGGTATTATGACCATTATAAGGAATTATCTTTATCTCTATTCAATTATTATAATATTTGGTTAATTAAGTTATAGTAATTATAACAAATGGGGTTTAGCTGGGGAAAGACTCCATAAGAAATGAAGGTAACATGTCCAGACATCACTGCTTGGTTGAGCAGAATTCAGTCCATACTTCAGTATGAAAACTCCAACACACATAAGGAGACTGAGGCTAGGAATTGTCTGCTCCTAATAATGGCACATAGATATGGTAAGAGGCAGATCCTCAGAATTCTTTTTTGTTGGATAAGCAATAAAAGCGACCTATGACAAGTGACCCAAGGTACAACATGCTCTGCGTTCCCTGAAGGGCTAGTCTGCTGCATCCCTCCTTTCCCTCACACCTGGTCTAAAATTACAACTCTGTAGTCACTTCACTGATTGGGCATGGCCCTAAGTTGGTCATTGCCTGTTATAGGCACATTTGTCACTTTCAGGGACATGCATTAACATTGTAGTCCCACCACCACTTCCCCAGAGGTAATGTATTACATTACACAGCTAGGGTAGGGGGTTCCCCAACTCTCCCCATACCCTACCCCCTTCCCTAAGAAACTTTGCAGTTCCTTCCACTAGAGATCTTGCTTTGGGCCCATGTGACTTGCTTTGGCTAGTAGAATATGGACAAAAGTGGTAGTGTGCCACTTCTGAGCTATACCTAAAAAGGCAGTACACCTTCCTGCTCATTTCTCTTGTGCTTCTACCACACCCACACCATTCTGATTCCAGAAGAATGCAAGACACATGGAATAGAGCCACACGGGCCAATCAGCAGACCTGTGAGCATGATAATAAATGTTTATCATTACATGCCACTGAGATTTTGGGGTGTTTTGTTATACAGTGTATTGGTGATAATAGTTGACTAATACACCAGCTGTCAGCTAAGAGGAAACAAGGTTCTCAGTGTCTTGGCCATTGCAGTTGAAGTTTCCTGTAAGAGAAGGCCAGGAATTTCACTGCCGTCATCCCCTATCTCTCTTTCTTGCTTTCTGTAATTATAGAATCTAAAAAATGAAAGATCCAAGTTCCCAGAATTTTTTTATACCTAGGGTGGCCATATAACCCAGTTGTAGACAATAAGTAAGTATAGTTTTGCAGAAAACTCTTAAGAAACTTGTGCTGTCTTGGTAAGAAGAAAAGAGACTTCTGTTACAGCTCTTCTCCCTTTTTCCTGCCTCAAACTCATTGTGATGCCTGGATCTGTAGCAGCCACTTGCAACCAGGAGGTGAGCAACCTGAAAAAGGCAGAGTAGGAAGGTGCAGGAAGGCTGGACCCTTGAAGATGTTACTAAGTAGCTAAATCTGCAGCAGCAAATGCCTTTTTAAGTTTTATTTTAACATGAGGTGAAATCAGTATCTATGTTGTTTCAATCCTCATTTGATGGGGTTCTGATATAAAAAATGAAATGCATTAATAACTGATATGCTTATTTTAAGGTTTAACTTAGGTCTGGCTCAGTCTGTTTACATCAGAAAGATGATGTTGTTTCCTTGGTGAGTATTGGAGAAGCTGAGATAAAAGGAAACTCTGAAGTTTTCATAATCTACTGGGGGGAAGCAGCAGTTTCATTTTTTAACCTCAAGAAGTCCCCTAGGAAATGAGATGGGGAAAGCTTGGAATACTTCTCTCTCTGTATTTATTTATTTGACTTACTAAATTCCAACATTCTTTGCCTGTTCATGAAACTTTCTCAAAATCTATCCAGAACAAATCACTACTTTTCTTAAAGTTCTAGCGTTGTCACCCTGGTTGGTATGGCTCAGTGGATTGCGTGCTGGCCCAAGAACCAAAGGGTCACCAGTTCAATTCCCAGTCAGGGCACATGCCTGGGTTGTGGGCCAGGTCCCCTGTAGGGGGCATGCAAGAGGCAACCACACATTGATGTTTCTCTCCCTCCCTCTCTCCCTCCCTTCTCCTCTGTCTAAAAATAAATTAAATCTTTAAAAAAAAGTTCTAGAATTTTTTGTTTGGGTCTATTTGTGTCCTCACTTGACACATCATAGTTGGCCAAGTATGAGTCCAGCTGTTTATGCGTCTTTTCTTCCCTACAAGCATAGTGACTTAAGAGTCCCTGCAGAATCTCTTGCAGAAACCAGCAGAGTGCTAGCACATATCAGGCCTTGAGTAAGCAGTAGTCACTATTAATTAAAGAAAAAGAATATGAACTTGCTTTGTAGCATATGCCTAGCATAACTCCCAGGTTTCAGGGTACCTAACTAGGGGTTGGCAGCAAAAATAGTTCAGTTTAGGATGGCTTCTACTGCAGAGGAAGCAGATGAAGAGAGAAATGAGAGGATAAAAGAGAGGAGAAAGAAAGAACAACCCAAAGTCACCTTCAAAGAGACCAGTGTCTCTGTATAATTTATTCCCCTTTGGGAGTATTCCTATCAGAAGTTCTGATGACAGAGTCAACAACCTGGCATGATTTGGCACTTTTACCCAGTTCCTTAAAACATAGGTTGTATCATTTAGACATTTTAGCTTGTGCTAGTCAAAAAGAAGAGAGAAACTCTAAGCTGAAAAGTGAATTAGCTTATAATTAAGCTTATAATTAAGAAGTGGAGTGGTGGGTGACTTAGGCAGGGTCCCCCAGAAGCTAGCCCTGACACAAGGATTTGAGCCCAAATGGTTTAATTTTGAGATGATTTCAGGAAACACAGTAGAAGAATGTGGAAATGAGGTAGTGAAGGAAAGGAAGTTAATAAAGGTGCATTAATGAGTAAGTTATGCCTGTGGGTAACTGGAAGTCAGTCTCAGTGGGTAGCTCTGTGTAAAACACACCTTCAAACTGTTCATTATTGGTGATGAGGAGCTGAGATATTTGTCCACTAACTCACTCTTCTTATTGGTTGAGGGCTGTTTCTGGGGGCATGCTCCTGAGTACAAAGAATGTCCTGAGGCAGAGAATCCGAGGTGCTTGCAGTAGGAAGCCATTGGCATGCATGTTCAGGAATGCCAATGTGGAGAGCATGTGGGCAGGACATCAATTGTGTCTGCTGCATGGGGAGAAACAGAAGATGGAGGCACAGGGGGCTGAGGATGAGGGAGTAAGGAACGAGGGCCACTCACTTGGGTAGGTCTAAGATCTGGTTGGCCAAGGTGCTATGCCAATGAGTGGAGGTAGGTGTCCCATTGAAACAGCTGGAAAAGTCTGTTATACAGCTCCCATTGATCATTATTGTCTGTAGATTTTAGATCTTCATAAGGGTCAAAACTCACATTTGTCAGCCTTCATGTCTTCTAATGAAAGAACAATAGAGTACAACCATACATGGAACATTCTGGAGCTATTTAAAATTCTGATTCACAAAGAGTGAATTTTTCACAGTGAAAAATGTTTATCATTTCATGTTAATTGGTTTAAAAAAACAAGATCCAATATTATATATCCAGTAAAGTTTCCAATATGTAAAAAAATAATAAGCTACAAAACCACTGTTGGAAGAACATTTTTTTAAACCTTTGTTCAAGTGGTGGGTTTACAGTTACTTTTCTCTGCATCCTTATAATTTTGTAAAATTTAGATATTTTCCACAATGAACATGTATTACTTTACAACTTACAAATTCTTAAGAGAAATGTGTCACTAATAACGCTGAAATGATTTGCTGATTTGGCTTATCCAAGCCTCTGCTGTTAGATTCTGTTCAGGACTGTGCTTAAGGGTACCAGGTCTCAGGAGATTAACACCCTCAACTCTGTTCTCCCCATTCCCCAAGAAGTTCATATCACTTTCTGGTTAAGCCATCTAACCAACAAGTATTCATTCATTTAAATAAATATCTATAGAGTACTCACCGTGTTCCAAGCACTGCCCTGGGCACTAGGCAAAACCAGACATAGGCCCAGCCCTCACTGGCAGAAGAGAGTAATGGAATAAAACAACTAAATAAAATGTATATATTTCAGTAGCACTATGCAAGACATATATTTATGGGGGGACTAGTAAATTTGGATCTAATGCAAGAGGCTGCTCTTAGGAAGTGAGGTTCAGTCTAAGACGTGAAGGATGCATGAGAGGTAACCAGGAAAATATTAACTGGATTTCTAATGTATGTGTGGGGTCATCATACTGGGGTCTTGGGATGCTATGTTCAATCCTCTGTCCTCAAAGACCTAGCCATCTAATTGTCAAGCCTCGATCAAGTTTCCTAAAATAATAGTGAGAGAGGAAAAGAAAACGATACTGGATTGTGTTCCCCAATGTCTGTAGAAAGATGTGAGAGTTCAAAGGAAGAGGAAATCAATAAGGGCTAAGTAATCAGGAAAGATGCTTTGGAAGAAATGTAGCTTGGGTTCAACTCCTTTGCCAGACAGAAGAGAAAGGTGTCTCAAGCAAGAAGAGCATGTGCAAATGTCTGGAGGGATCAGTATCAGGGTTCCTTTTACTGCCCAGCAGGATAAGAGAGTAGGGGATGGGTGTTAGGTGGAAGGTATGGGCTGTCCCTGGAAACCAGGTAAGGATGCTTGGACTTGATGTGATGGGAACTAGGGAGCAAAGAGCAAAAAGATGAAGGCGATATCTATAGGAGGATTGATATGGCTGATTAAACTGCCTGGAAAGAAAGAAGCCAGAGAGGCTGGTGCCAATGGTCCAGACAGCAATAGTCACACAAGAAAGATGTTCTTCCTTTTATTTGTAGGAAACTGGGATATAAGAGGTTCACTGGGTTTTTATCCTCTGAAAAGGAAAATTCTATTAGAAAGGGAAACATTATATTGCTTAAATAATCTGTTTCATTGCATTTATTTGATCCATCTGCTTCCTGTAACCAAAAAAAATATACTAAAACCCCATCTATTCTCTTTCTTTCCCAGAGCTCTCTTCATCCAGGGACCATATTTGCAAGTTATCTGGGACTCAGCTCTCCTAGAGCAAACCCATGGGCTGGGACCCTTCTCCTGCATTAGGGAACCCCCTGTGATTATGTGGGAAGGAGGGTGTCAGGTGTAGATCATGTTGACAAAGGGCCTCCTTAGCCAAAATGCCTTGCTGGAAGGGCTGCAGAGGCATGAGGGAGGGGGAGAGGAATGTCTTCCCTCGCAGATGCTGGCAGATGAAGCAGTGAACCGTCTGCCTTCATGGTTCCCATGCCCAACAGCTCTTCTGGCTAGAACATATCTTTGTAGATTCTTTTCTAACATGTCTCCCTCCTTAAATAGCTGTTTTCTAGATCTCACCAGGAAAGGTAAGTTTATAAACTTCTGTGGTATGTGAACCCTGAGAAAGAAGACACCTGCTAAGAAGAGTTCCTGGAGGAAACTGGGATCAAAATTTAAAAAGCAGAGCCTTGCAGCCATTTCTGCACAGGGGCGTCTCACACAAATTGCACTTCAGGGAGGAGCTGCCTGCACTGAACTGCTCACTTGCACTGTGTTCCTGCTCTCTGAGCCAGTTCTTCTAAAGGAGTCCCTGGAATAATGTTTTAATCAATAACACCGAGGCTTTTCCCATCCAGTTGGAGCTGCACAGCTATAGCCTCATTAGTATCTTCACCAACCAATCAGAGCAACTCCATTCTGGCCAATCAGGACAGTTCCTTTTTGGACCAATCAGTCTCTGAGGATTTGGAGTTCTCATTTGCATGAGGATGGGGCCATCAGGGATTAGGGTTGAGGACTTCTGTTCGTATAAGGCAGCTACCCTGTGGCTAAGGCAGCACAATTTCCCTTTCCATTAAAAACTGAGGGCTGTGTTTCCCTGGATGGAGCTGAAACATTAAAGAAGTAAACCCAAAGATGTCTCCCCAAAGCACAGCAGAACAGACCAGCATAGGAGAAGGGCTGTCTTGTGGGTGGGGAGCTGGCTCCAGGGCCACCTCATAGCCCTGCTGTTCCATGCCTGTCTGCTTCATAATTGAACTGTAACATTATTGAGCTGTTCCACAGCTGTGTTGTTCTCACAGCTGTGCTGTATCACAACGGAACTGTTTGCACTGAATAAAGTTTCCTTCCTCATCACACCCCAAATTGGGTATTCCTGTTTTGTTGAATTGATACCAATGACCATTAGTTGACAGGTATTATCTTTTACTATACATTTAAGAGGCTTTTGAGCAATAATAAGTCATCTTTGTTTCTACCGTAGTGTACATTGCAAAAAGATTCAAGCACTAGAATTTCTATATACAGCATGGATTAATATGTGGGAATCTAGTTCTTCAACAGGACTTTGCTCAAAGCTGCATCTGTATAGCAACATGCTGTTTTAATTTTGATTTTCTGTTTACTAGGGCAGAAATGGAAGTGATGGGGTACTAAAGTCTACACCTTCCAAGCTCGCCCTTGATACCACCACTGAGCTTTAACCTTACATTTTTTTTTTCAGTTAGTGACTCTCTTACAAAAGTCCTGCACCCTCATCTTTACTGTAATGCCTAAGACAGAACAGGGTCTGGATGTGGAAATGGTTTAATTGGTCAATTAGTTATCTAACTTCCTTAATGGAGCTGAATACTTCTTTCTCGTGGGAAGATGAACACCTTCTGAGAAAGGTGTCAGGAATTAAGTCCAATCTAAACACCCAAATCAGACCAGGCCTGACAGTTCTCAGGGCCTCTCCTGGGAAACACCAGGCAGTTTTCCTGGGTCTCTGAGGCCCTCTAGTGGCTATCTTATGCTGAATTCCCACCTGAACTCTGCAGTCCTTCCACCTCCTCCTAGAGATTCCACAAGCCCTGAAGGGAAAAAAAAATCCTTTTTTTTTATTGCTTCATCTAAAAACCCAAAAATCAAACTTAGGAGTATCTAGTTTCTGACACCATCAAGGTCCATCTGGCTTCTTAATATTGCCTTGGTTGGTTCATATTGAATGAGCTTTGAAAGTATCTCACTGCCTGCTTTGTACTCTCCCCTCACCTAAAATGTGTGTTTCAATTTAGCCTTTAGGTTTGTTTTAGAGTATCTTGGACTTTGTCTCACAAAAGCCCAGGAAGGGCCCAACAGGGTCCTTTTTGTGGAGGAGGACAGGTTTCCCTGCTCAGCCAGGCAAGGTGCCCTCGCAAAGCCTCTGCGTGACCCCAGGCTCCATAGCACACAGAGAGCTTTGGCAGGACCAGTGACTGCTGTTGTCTTTTGTGACTTCAGTAGGTGGGTGAACCCATGGTGTGGTTCGATGTTGGCTCGTTGGTCAATTGTATGAATCAATTTTAACAAACCCCTTGGGAAGTGTTCCTACTATAAATAGCCTGAGTTATTGCTGTATCACCTTCATCTGACCCCCAGGAGCTCTGAAGAAAATCCCATCATTCTCACCTGGCCTTCAGCCCAAACCAGACAATTAGGCCACTAGCCAGGTCAGGAGACTCAAAGAGGAGAAGGAGCTTGTGGAGCTGATGACACTTGCTATTCCATCAGTTGAAAGTAAAAGAATGAATATTGGCTGAGCTTGGTTTATGTGTTGACCATTGAGTATCTTATTTAGTGGGGCTGGTATAACCATCTCTATCTTACCAACGAGGAAACTGAGACACAGAGTTAAATACATTTGCCAAGATCACACAACTTGCATAAGGGTCAGGGTTAGGATTCAAACCCAGTTCCCTCTAAAACTCACTCTTTAGCCAGTCCCTGCCTGTCAGCTTACTTAGCTTTGGGTTTCAAGTTTTTGAATCAGAGTCTACGAGTACATGAATGGTGTCTCCTGGAGTGGAGCAGTGCTCAGCCTGCACGTCTATACAGAGTGAGTCAACCCAAATTTGATTGGCTTGAAACCCTGTGATGGCTAAGATTCTAAGCCTAGCCTGAAATCTAGAACTGTTTACTCATAGTGAGGTCCCTGAACTGCACCACCAACCAGTAATATGTGGGAGCTTTTTAGACATGCACATTACGGGGTCCCACCCCAGATCTAGTGAATCACAATCTTCAAGGATTGAGACTAAGAACCTATACCCAGGGCTTCTCAGCTTTGATGTGATCAGATCATCTCCAGGTCTTGTTAAATGTGGATTCTGATTCAGAGGGATTGGGAGGTGGTGCTGAGCTTCTGCTTCTTTAACCAGCTCCTAGATTATGCCAATTCCATGAGCTACATTTGAAATAACACAGCTCTAGATCAATAGTTCTTAAACTTCAGCTGCATTCAGATCCCCTGGAAGCCTTGTTAATACAGATTGCTGGGCTCAATCCCAGGAGATTCTGATTCAGAGGGCCTGGAATGTGGCCCAAGAATTTGCATTTCTAAGAAGTTCTCAGGTGATGCTAATGTGGCAGGTACAGGGATCCCACTTTGAGAACCACTATTCTAGCCTACTAGAACTTCATTAAATTGGACAATTAACCCCATGCTTTTTGATTTTGCATTGCATGAAACTCTACTCAGTCCTCAAATCCTCACATTTTAGAGCAGAAAGGGACTTGAGAGCAGGGGCAAAGGCAGGATTAAGCATCCCAACTCACTCTATTCAATGTTTTTTACTCTGCATCCTGCTGGCTCTGAAGCTCCACAAATTCTTCAACATCCAAAACTGGCAGCATTTTGGGTGAGCCCTCCATGTCAGCCCGGCTCTGCAGGCACTTGAATCCCTATCAGACACATATATCATTGGCACAATCCGTGAAAACACAGTGGCTTTCTTCCTCACCATTCTGTGAAAAGAAGGATTTGGAAAAAACCAGCAGCCCAGCTGGCAGCCGTGGTGGAAAGAAAATGCAGCAGCTAGCAGGCAAACCCAGACAAAGTGATTCAGCACAGAGGACCTGGAGCAGAGGCATAAACCAGGATGGTGACAGCAACTGGCCCCCACAGTGTGCTGGAAAACTCGAGAAGGTCATAACCTCTCTGTGCCTGAGCAGATGCTTTTTCTGTAGGGAAAACAATACTCTCATTCAAGGAAATACAACAAAGGGAGATCTCACATACAAATGGAAAATGTGGGTTGGATCAGTTAGTTTCTGTTGCATGGCAAATCACTCAATACTTACTGACTTACAAAAGGAACCATTTATTATTGCTCATGAATCTTTTAGAAAAAAGTAGAAGTGTTCAAGGCCCCCTGAAGCATTAGGCTTGGAACTTACCTGCCATCACTTTCACCATATCCTCAAGCAAGACCCAGGGCCATTCCATTTCTTGACAGACCTCTCTATAACATCACAATGTAAAAATATAGAGAAGGAAAAAGGTTTGTGGCTATTTTTACAATGTACCACAGAGGAATTTTCTAAGTTCAGGAGACCTCGAGACAAGAATTCCAAAGCAAATGGTTCACTTGGTTACTTGGGTAGTGAAGGAAACAGGGGAGGAGGGGATTAAGACATTGAGGGAAGCAGACAGTAAAGTGTGCATATCCAAGTCAGCTAGCACTTTGGGGACTTGGGGCTTCATTCCACTGGGAAACACTGGAAGTGTTGACCACATGCCTTCTTGTTATCCCACCTCAGGGAGAGAGCTGGATATTTGTGCATCAGTTCCTACCAGTCATTTGTTGAGGGCTGCTCCTAGGAGACACTAATTCCACATCACTTCAGCCTCTCACACTGGACAAAGTGGCTTGAGAGGTCAGGGCAGCCCTTGGCAAAGAAATGCAGGTAGGTGCTGGTAGCTGGTGGCTTGGCCACCGTGCCCTGAAGAGGCAAAGGTGGGGAGGTATAGGTAAGATACCTGCAGTACTTCCTGTAGTCCAATGTGATTTTAAAAATCTCAAGCTTCAGTTTTAAGTTACTTAATCAAAACACTAATTTTCAAAAAACAAAATAAATCTACTTTATTTTGGGTGATACCTCAGTTCTCTTGCTGGCAAAGATTGGGACACTAGATGGCATCGTTTCAAGCCATCCTATGGCTCAGGAAACACAATGCCAGGCAATGTTCCTAGTTGTCCTTGGAACTGAACAATTACCAGCATGAGCTGAGAACAAACAAGTGTACCTGCCACAGCAGTGGTGGCCACTTCAGCTCTACCAAGGCCACTGCTCTGTCTGAACCCTGGGCATCAACATCACCAACCATGGGATGGGGAGACAAAGAACAAAGGCGAAGGCAGATCACCAGCATTGTCTAAGGAGTGGGATTCCTAAAACCCCCACAAGGAAGCAGTAAGGAGAATGAAGCTTTCTATGTCCAGAAAGGTCTTTGAAATGTAGGAAAAATGGGTTAGAAGAAAAAATGCTAAACTTATAGTAGAGATTTATTCTTGGAGATGGGAGTGGAAAAGGAATAGCAGGAGAAGGTCAAAAGCGAGGGAAGGTCAAAGACACTTTCATTTTACTTAAAATACTTAAAACAAATGAGGCAAAGTGTCAGCAATGACCAATTCTTTATAACAGATATTAGGAAAGTGCCACATCATCTCTTCTTTTTCTTAAATTAAAGAAAATGTATGTTTGTGTGTGGGGATTGGGGACATGATGTTCTGTAATTAGCAAGTTCTTGTAAGGTTCGAGAAGTAGTGCTGATTTATTTGTCTTTCTGGGTCTTCATTTCCTTGTCTATAAAATGAAGATAGTAACAGTAGTGATGTCAGAGGGTTGTCATAAAGCCTCAAATAAGGTAATGTGGCCATATTGCTTAGTATAGTGCCGGAAGAAATAAGGTTGCTCAAAACCTGCTGCTGCTTTCTTTGCCTTTCCCCCAAACTCTCACCACCATGGGCACAAGGCTTGGGCTTCTCTCTTACACAGAGTCAGACCAGATAATTGGGTGGTTGTCTAGATGTGACTAGAAACAGAAAATCTTAAATAAAGCCTACCCTAACTCCTCTGAATCTAGAGACAGAGTTGGGTTTATTAGAAATATGGCTGGAGACACTACCCCACTGGATAACTAGGGACTATGGAATTTACAATAAATACATAGCTTTCTCAAGGCTTTAAAGTCTCATCAAAGGAGTACTAACCTCTTCCAGAACAGACCTTCATGTGGCTTCCATGAAGCATGCAAACAGGTACTGCCTTTCTTTGTTCAGTGTAAATGAGAACTCCTGACTCCTTGTACAAGCGAGAGAAAGTCCGTGGCTAACCTTGACAACACAAAATGCTACGAGGAAAAGAGACAGGGGAAGATGTTCCTCTAAGAGTGGAAGATATGGAATGAAAGGAGAAGTAGTTAAATCTACAGTTATAACTACAGGCTTCAACACCTCTATTAATGTTGTTAGAACAACTAGACAGAAAATCAGAAAGGATATATAAGAATTCAACAACACCATCAACCAACACGATCTAATCAATATCTATAGAAGTATACCCCCCACCACACAACAGCAAAATACACATTCTTTTCATGTGCCCACAGCCTGTATACCAAGATAGGTCATTTCTTGGGTCATAAAAAAAAAGCCTCCACAAATTTAGAAGAACTGAAATCATACCAAGCATGCTCTATCACAATAGAATCAACCTAGGAATGAAGTCACTCGCCTTGTTCTATTTTATTTTTACAATGAAATTGACAAGATCTGCTACAGTTACCTTCCAGAGTTCATAATAGGCACAAACAATTTAACTGAAAAAGAAACCTTACAAATATATGAACTAAGTCTATATATAAATACTAGGCACTTGAAAGCTTCCAGTATGTAAATAAATGCCTCAAAGTCCATTTCTACCTGTTCAGAAACATAATTACAGGGCTAAGACTATCAACCAACTTTATTTTCACCATCAGCCATTAAATCCCTACAATGTAATTAGTGAGTAATCTTGGACAAGGAATGAGAGGAGCCGATCTCAAGAGCTGGGAATATGCCAACTGTTCTCCCTTCTGCTGCAAATGACAGTGTCAAATAGCCTCATTTAGTCTGTGCTGTAGAGCACAGACCACTTTACGGCCAAGACGCTACCACCAACATTTTCTGTTTAAGCGCTGGTCTGGAGAGAGAGCACAGAACTCATCCCATGGTCCTTCATGTGAGAGAGAAACCACTTGGCCATTTATAGCCTAAGAAGACAGGGATAGAAGGGATAAAGCAAATTTTGGCTGTCTTTGGGGGCAGAGGGCAGAAACTTACTTTACTCAAGGCATTTGGAAATACTAGGATGCTTTGTGTGGCCATTAGTTTTTTCAGTACAGTACACTTCAAACTACAGTAGTCCCTTGAATGTTATATCCCAAGGGATACATTCCAAGACCACCAGTGGATGCGTGAAACCAAAAATGGTAACAAACCCTATGTGTACTATATTTTGTTCCTATACTTATATTCCTGTGATAAAGTTTAATTTATAAATTAGACACAGTAAAAATTAATGATAACTAATAATAAAATAATTGTAGCAATATATTGTAAAAAAACTATGTGAATGTGCTTTCTCTCACTTTCAAAGTATCATATTGTACTGTATTCAACCTTATTGTGAGGATGCGAGTTGACAAAATGCCCACATAAGTTGCATTTGCAGTTTGAGGTATGACAGCAAAACTAGCACAAATTTCTTTTTCCTTCTTCACAATTTTATGAATAGATTTGTTCTTACCACAAATCTTAGCAACCTTAGTATACAATTTTTACTTCTTTCTTTTGAGAAGTTTTCACTTAAAGGATGCACTTTACAGCTTCTCTTTGGCATATCCGAATTGTCATCATCACTACTCTTGCACTTTGTGGCCATTATTAAGTGAAATGATGATTACTTGCACACAGCACTGTGATCCAAGACACTTGATCTGATAACTGAGCTGGCTACTAAGTGACTAATAGATCGGTAGCCTCCCCCAGTGTGGATACATTAGACAAAGGGATGCTTCTGGTTCTGGGCAGGACTGAGTGAGAAGATGGTGTAACGTTCCTTCATCCTACTCAATGGCATGTGATTTAAAACTTAGGAATATTTTATTAAATTGTTTATTTCTGAAATTTTTAATTTAATATTTTTGGACCATGGCTGACTATGGGTAACTGAAACCTGAAAATAAGGGGGGATATTGTAATTTTTTTAAATGAGTGAATGTATAAGCTCATGTAACAGGAAGTTTAATAGGAGTTGGTTGATCCAGCACCCCAATGTTATTATCTGGGACTTAGGTTCTCTACAATTCTTGGCTTTGCTATTCACACAGCCTCATTTTTAAAGACTTGTTCTCACAAGGGGACAATTGTGATTTATCTACCTTCATTCAAATATGAAGAAAGAAAATAACTTGCTTTTGGGGGTAAGGCAGAACTTCCCCAAACACGTACTAAAGAACCTCTCATCACTTGGCCAGAACCAGGTCACCTGACTTTTTATAAACCAATTACAGGCAAGGAGGTGAGATTTATTCCAGTCAGATTCGTTCCTGAAGCTGAGGGGATTGTTTTGAGTCATACAAGCTACCTAAAAGTGGGACACAATGCCCTGGTTGGTGTGGCCCAGTGGACTGAGCATCAGCCTGTGAACCAAAGAGTGCTGGTTTGATTCCCAGTCAGGGCACATGCCTGGATTGCAGGCCAGGTTCCCCAGAGCCGGGTGCACAAGAGACAATCACACATTGATGTTTCTCTTCCTCTGCTTCTCCCTCCCTTCACCTCTGTCTCTCCTTCCCTTCACCTCTGTCTAAGAATAAATTCTAAAAAAAAAGAAAAAGAAAAGTGAGGCACCTAAACCAAACTGCAGCTCTGTTAGGGAGCAGCTCCAAGTCTTACTCACAAGTCACTGCTGGATGTCAGCTGGGACCTCAGTTGAATGCCTACATGGAGCCCTTCCACATGGCTTGGGCTTCCTCACTACATGGTGGCTGTGTTCTAAGAGTAAGCACCCTGAAAGAGAATGGATATATAGTGCCTTTCAGGATCTCAAGTCACTCAAAATTACTTCTGTGGCATTCTACAATTCAAAACATTCATAATCACTGTCCAGATTTAAGGGAAGGGGAAATAGACTGATGCAAGGCAGCAAGAATATGTGGTTTTAAAAATATTGTCATGATCATTTTTAAAAAACACAATTCTCCACTTATCCTTACCTGCCTACACAAAAGGACTTCCTTCTGGAGCTTTCTCCCATCAAATGCTACTGGGTTTGTGATTTTGGATTCTTCTATTACACAATTCCCAGAAATTTTAAGACAATATGATGCATTTGGTAGAAAACATCTGAGAAGAGTTTTATTAAAATATCTCCCCACACAAGGGTCTGGTGTGCACCGTGATCCCCTTCCAAAAAGGCCCACAAAGAAAAGGGTTTGACTTTCTGATTTCCCTGGTGATCTTTACTTTTTATGGCTCTAGGCATAATCATGTCTCAGCACTGCACAGGGAATTCAGATTTTCCTTTTTTTTTTTTAGATTATTTATTTATTTATTTTTAGAGAGGGAAGGGAGGGAGAAAGAGAGAGAGAGAGAGAGAAACATCAATGTGCGGTTGCTGGGGGCTGTGGCCTGCAACCCAGGCATGTGCACTAACTGGGAATCGAACCTGCGATGCTTTGGTTCGCAGCCTGAGCTCAATCCACTGAGCTATGCCAGCCAGGGCAGATTTTCCTTTTTAATATGAAGGCTAGAGATTAAGAAAATCCATATTACCATTATCAGCTATAACCATCTATGAACAGGAGAAAAAGAGAATAAATTAAGAAAATGTAAAAGTATTATTCTGGGTCCATCAAGGGAGAAGCTGAGCTGTTGCTGGCTTTATATTTGAATGCAGTGCATGGTTTTCATGATGGCAATAATAATTTATTGACAAAATGCTTTTATTGAATTGCCTTTACTGAAGAGGCCCTGCATGCTCTTTCACCAGCTTGCTACAATTAAAAGCAGCAGTAAACAGAGCCTTTCTATTTAGATTGAAAAGCAACAATTAAGCTTGTTCAGTTATAAATAGGAGGCAGCTTCACATCAATGGCCCCAACTACACACATTAAAGACTGTAGCCCCAGATGCCCCCAATTTATTTCTACTGGACAAACCAATAAATTGTCAAACTCAGATCTTAAAACTGACAAATTCTTAGAAAATGGAAGTAGGTAAATTATGCATAGTTCTAATTACTGGGATGCCCATGGAGCCAGGAAATCAGAATACATTCTGGAAATCTAAATTTACAGGCTTCTAGCATTTTTATTTTAACACTATCAAACCATGTTTTATGTTGGGTGACTACAAGGGCTGGCTTTCCTTTGCCTAAGAGTCATTTGAAAAATTAGATTTAAGAATCATGATAGGAAATATAAAATTCTTTCACAAAATTCCCATTAGTTTGAGTGATTCAGTAAAGAGACCAGAACATAGGCAGTCAATGTTGAATACTTTTCAATTAAAATACTGCAAGTGGCCCTGGCCAGTAGCTCAGTTGGTTAGAGTGTTGTCCCGATACCCCAAGGTCGCAGGTTCGAACTCCAGTTGGCACATACAAGAATTAACCAATTGAATGCATAAATAAATGAAACAAAAAATCAGTGTTTCTCTTTCTCTTCTCTCTCTCTCTCTCAAATTAAGAAAAAACTTTACGTTTTACTAATCTCATCTATAAATTAGGAATATTGAGTAGTTGTGAAGGCATTTGATTCAACCTCCTCATTATCTGCAAGAGGAAATTGAAGGTTCAGAAAGACATATGGATTGTCCAAGGTCACAAAACTTGACATTCACAGAACTGGAACACAGCTTTCCTGACTGCTATTCCAGCATCCATTGAATGGAAAAATTTACCTTTCTCTCATTTTTGTTTTCAGTACAAAAGACTAGATTAATGAAAACCAAGTAATAAAAAGTCCAAAGAAGATGTTAATTTTTTAAGTGGGAGACAACCTTCCATGGAAGTATTTTGTCCCCTCTGCCTCTGTATCTTCCAACTGAGCTAAGAGTTTCATATTTCCAAAAGCCCCAAAAATGGTTTTTCAAAATCTGTCTTGAGTGACCACCCCTTTTGAGACTTGTGAGTCCTGGTGTTCTGTTTACACCTGCCCCATGTCTCCCAGGGACTTACCAGTGACTCCCAGGGAGTCCCTGACTGTAACTCCCCTTGGGCCATGTGCCAGATAGTCTTTGTTGACCCCTTTCACCTTCTCTACCCAGATCTGGGCCCCAGGGCACTGATATTTATGGGCTCATCAATGGTACCCTAGCTCTTAGCTAATGGGGAGTGGGAGGCACCAGTAAGTGACTAGATAGCAAGAAAATAAAAACACCAGAATTTTCATTCCTCCATCTCATTTCCTGCAGTGTTAAGTGAGTTGTCCAGCTGAGCCCACCCCAGGTTAGCCAAACCCCAGCCAAACCCCAGGAATGTGAGTGAAAATAAGTGACTCTTATAGTAAGTCACTCAGTTTTTAGTAATGCTTTGTTATTCAGCAATAGCTAATTAATATACACAACGCCTAAAGAGATAAATTTAAGACGACATAATCACTGTAAAAATTGAGATAATGTTACAGAACACAACAAGGGGGGCCTGGGACGCTATACTATTATTAAAAGAAGGCCCCGGGTCCGTTATGTCCGCCGCCAGAGGAAAGACGTCTCTCAATGCCAGAGATTTGTGAAAAGGAAAGGAAACGTTTATTTAATGTTATATAAACTTAAAGTAGTGACCTAATGTCTTCACCAAAATCCCAAAGTCCCTTAAAACACCCACAAACACACAGTCCTTCCTTCCTTCCCCCTTTGCCCAGTCCAGAGTACCGTATCTCAGGAAAGGAAATTGAAGTCCATGGCTTAGACAGTCCTCTGGTTCTTCTCAGTTAGTCCTCCATCTTGACTGGGAGACCTCCCTGGGTTCCGGCACCCTCGGCTGAGTCACCGGGATCTCTGCAAAAACCAGGTGGTGGTTCCCCCTTCTAAAGCTGTGGGGGTCCCCACTCTGCCAGGCATGTGGTTCTCTCTCTCAGGGCTGCAGGAAGGGAGAGTCCCCACTCTGCCAAAACTGCATGGTTCTCTCCTCCAAGGCTGCCGCATGGTTCTCCCTCTCTCAGGGCTGCAGGAGTCTCCGCTCCGTCAAGGCCGCGTGGTTTCTCCTCCTCAATGGCTGCCGCGTAGTTCTCCCCCTCTCAGGGCTGCGCATGGCTCTCCTCCTCTCTCCTTCTCAATGGCCGCCAAATCTGGATTTTAAATCCCCGCGGCCAATCTTCCTCTGCAGCCTCATTTCTGACTCCTCCCACACTCGGCTTCACCTGCCAGAACTCGTATCCTTCTAGCTTTACTGGGCTGCCATCATGAGTCTGGGTAGGCGTGGCCCCATGTCCTGGAGCCAATCCTCTCTGAGCTCCCACACAGGCGCTGTAACTCAGGGGACCTGCCCCCCCACCCCCAGTCTGGGTGGGGAAGTTACTTCTGGGTGGGGAAGTTACCTCTGTTCCCTGTCTTAGAGCTGATGACAGCTACTTAACCTATCTATGCAACCAGCCAAAGGCTATAGATATGTTAAATGACCAACCCAGAGGTTAGCTGCAAGGCTGTTGCTATGCTAAACAGCTCTCAATGGCCCTGCTCCATTTGTCCCTTCCCCCAACCCACACCCTGGGGGGCGGGGGGGGGGGAGACATCTTAAAATCTCCTGGACACCTTAAGTTCTGGACCCCATTTCAAATGCCTATTTGGGGCCCCCCTCTTGGCTGCACCCTGTAACAATAAATATCTCTGAAGACAGGAAATGGAAGTGAACACAAACAATTAACTGAGATTGAGTTCTCAGACTCAAACTCAAATGGAGAAATCTGGGGTCCCATGAGGTAACAAGAATAAAAGTGTCCCACAGGGAGCAAGAGACTCACTCTTCAAACTTACTGTTTGAGAAGCAAGTGCAAGACTTACTCATCCATTGAAGGAGGGTGAAATAGCTTTTAAAATCACTGTCTGAGCTACCATTTCTATAAAGGTGTATAGCAGGAAGCTGTAAGAAATAAAGTCTCTCAACCTGGACTTTGGCTTAACTGCTGGTTTGGTACATGTAACAACTCCAATATGTGTAGGCTGGAAGCCCTGACATACCAATATAAGACCTGGTTTTGAACTAAATGGTCTCAGGAGGTGATGGAAAAATAGATCAAATATAAATCTGCAAGTCAGTGAAACATAGGGTGGGGCGGGAAGAGAGAACTCAGCCTCCATTCAGTCATAAAATTCTAACATGAGGAAATAATGCAAAGAAAGGCAGCAACAAAATCAATAACTAGAAAAAGTCACTGTAGATTAAATAAAAATAGTAAAAGAGATCATTGCCCACAGATCTGCACTGAAGTAACTACTAAAGAATGTAGTTCAGGCAGAAGAAAATACCCTGGTAAACAGAAGTGAATGGAGTGGAGTACAGAAACAATAGTTCATACAAAATTTAGATTATGTAGATAAATTTAATTTATTATTGATTCTTTAAAAATAATGATATTGTTCACATAACTAGAGGTAATTCAAATAATACCAAGAAAAAATAGAGAGAGTTAAGGTGTCAGCGAGTGATTAAAGCATACTAACTTCTTGGGTTATTTGGGAAGAGGGTAGAGATACATTAAACTTTGTAAATATGTTCATACTTATGTAAATATTTTAATATTTTGAAACTATCAAATAGAAAGAAGGAAAAGTGGAAAAAGAAGCAAATTAAGAGCATGATAAGCAAAATAAAATGATAAGTGTAAAACATAAAATGAGATCATGTAACTAAATCCTATTAGAACAGTAATTAAAATAAATGTAAAGAAATTCAAGTTGCCTGTAAACAAGATTATCAGACCAGCTTTTAAAAAATCCAATCATATGTGGTTTATAATAGACATACATAAAACGTAAGCATCCAGAAAGGTTGAAAATAAAGGATTGGAAAAAACAAACAAGGCAATTACTAAAAAAAAGCTAATACAGTAATATTAGTGTCAGAAGAAATTGAATTTGGATCTGAAGGCATAAAATGAGACATTACTTGGTGGAAAAAGGAACAGTTGTATATTTGAATGACTAACACTATGGCTTGAAATACAAAGAAAAAAATGACAAAATTATAAGACACAATAGAAAAACCTGTCCTACTGTTCAAGGTTTTAAAACATACATATCCTATAGAACCAGCATAAAATATCAATTTATATTAAGAAGCTCAAAAATAATAAATTCATTCTATTAATGTAGAAACTGAGACCCAGGGAAGCTGAGTGACTCACTCAAGCTCACAAAGTTTGTATGAGTCAGAGTCAGGACTAATACATCTTCTAAATCTCCTGCTCTCTCCATTTTATAACACTAAAATATACAGAATAAATTCCATATTTACAGAAGTGACTGTCCTTTTTTCAGTCTGTTAAAATAATCCTAAGGGTAGTAACCTATCCACTTGTGTTCCACTCAGATTCCCTTGGATCCCTTTGACCTTTTCAGTGTACCTTTCTTTGACTTCATTGTTAGCCTCTAAGTGTTTTGCTTCTAATTGTCCATCTCTGTGACACTCTATGGAGAATCACACTTGGGCTAACAGAGTGGCTACTGAGAGACAAAAGTTCCTGGGATTTTATTTCCTTAACAGTAGTCCTTATCCAATGATTGACTGGGGAAGGAAAATGAAAAAACAGCTTCTTTGCCATGGATCAACATACCCAGCCTCCCCTGTGGGATTGGGCTGAGGCTGGAACTCAGCTTGGCTTTTTCCCTTCTTTGTCCTGCTTTTCACAGCCAGTTTTTCCCAAAAGAACTTCCACAATAAATTGAGTTGCATGTAAATTCCCATCTCAAATCTGCTTCTTGGAAATTGCTCTTAAAATAAGGAAAACAAAATTTAAAAGGCCATATAACTCTGTACTAGAAGTAGAGAAACAGTAGAGAATGCCTGCTTCTTGTCCTAGGGAAAGAATAATTCGAGTTTCTGAGAGTTTCTGATGTTCTTGTCTTTGGGAATTTCCAGCTTGATCTAGGCCTTGGGAATCTGGCATTGTGAATGTAGTGTCTGCCACGCTAAAGAAAAACTCTCTTGCAATTTTAGACTTGAGGGTCAATAACTGACCAACTTGCTGTCCCCAATAGTCTTCCTTGGGTCCAATTCTCACTGAATAATGATCAAATCTGGAGGATTCTTGGCATACAGCTATCCCTTCCTCTCATTCTGCCTCTCCCTCACCTGCTCTCCCTTTCCTTCTTTCTCTTAACGCTGGCTCTGAAGATGTAAAAATAGTAACTTAGGGTTCTGGGCCTTAAGATGCAAACCATGGGCAGCCATACAAGCATCATCATGGCCTTTCATGGCCATTATTTCCATCCCCCAAGCTTTGTACCCCATAGCTTTGCACTTCTTTGCTTTCTCAGTCTGGATCTACATGTGGGTCCTATGTAGAAATTCAGGTCCACCACATAGCAGGCAAAAATTCCACTACTTGCCATGACTTAGAATAATAATTTACATCATTAATAAAATAGTTACTGCTTCCTGAATGCATGTCACATGCCATTTTACAGATGAAGAAAATGAGACTTAGAAAAGATTAACTTGCCCAGATTCACATGTGCAATAACTACCCACATTTTGCCACCCATAGATCAAGAATTTGGTGAGCCAGACATGAGCCTTGAACCTCCAAGCTTCCTACAAGTTATAGCATTTTCTTCCCGGGCATTTTCTTCCCAAGCTTTGCTGACCCAGGCTGGGTTTGTCTTTGGTTATCTTGCTGAGTTCTCTGCTCCTACTTCCCTGGTTAAAGATCTGATATCCATTCACTGCCCATCCCCTGGGAGCAGACACCCACTCCTTAGAATGTCTTCAATCTCTACTCTCAATTCTCCATACATACACATAGCTAGAGAATTTGCCCTAAATACATATCTTTGGGGACTTCCTGCTTTAAAGCTCTGCCCACTTCCTGCCAGAATTAGCTGTGGCAGTGGGGGCCTAAATCCCTCAGTGCTATCTTAGGTCAGGTTCCCCAGGAGCAGAGCCCAAGACAAGGAAAATCAGGTGATCATGGTGTGTTGAGGGAGGACTCTCAAGAGAAGCATCTAAGACAGGAAAGCAGACAGGGTAAGAAGCCAAGCAAAGATGAGTGCGTAGGTAAAATATAAACCTGGCTGATTCATGAAAGGCTCTGGAACATAAATCACTTTGCTGACACAATCGTCCCCTTCTTAAGACAAGAGGGCTGGCCTTCAGTACCCTTGTATCAATCAGTCATTGCTGTTTCTCCTCACAGGGGAGGTAAGTATGGGGTTGTAACCTCCTAGGCATCAGTTGAAGGCCTTTCTTGGGAAGGAAGTCCTTAGTGGTCAACACCCAGCAGATTCTGGTGGCTGGGGACAACTGCCCATCCAACAGAATATACTATAAGTGCCTAAGTTGGGCTCTAAACCTGGGGACTTCAGCAATCCAATCCCTCTCTCTTTCACCCCACTTCCCTGCTCCCAGCCTCCTCCTGTTCCCCACCAGCCTGTGTGGCTGGGGCCTTCCCACACCAGCTGTTCATCCACAGGATTCTTGACTTTAGTATCGGCACAGAGTCAACCACATTGGCGCCTGACACTTTATTAGTGTTCTAAATCTTTGTTTACAGTTACTAAGACTCCCCAGGTGGCAGCAAAAAAGTCAACAAGGAAATAAAACACCTGCCAGCTGGTGTATTAGTTGGGGATAAAACTACCACACAGGTAACAGCTGGGAATGTGCCCACTAGCCTCGAGGCACTGCTGGCCCTGAAGGCTCATCTAGAGTTGGATGTTCTAATCCCTCTCTCTGAGACTGCCTGTTTATCCTTCACATCTTCCAGTTCTCTGGCCCCTTGTGAGCCTCAGGAAGCTGAAGCAGTAATGAGCTTTGAAGCTGTTCCCCTGCCTTTGACAGCCAACCATTCATTGTTTGATGCAATTGCTTGCTGCTACCTCTAGCTATCTCTTGGCAAAATTTGTGCCATTGCACCCCATTGTTTCCTTATTCTAACACTCAAGTCTGATGCTAAATACTATGTGCTTCCTACTGAATGAAGTTAACAATTTAATGTAGCCCCCCCCCCAAAAAAAAATCTCTAGTCCATTTTATTTAGGACTGAAAGAATTAGGGTGGGTCCAAAGGGAGTCATACAGAGGGGTCAAAAGAAATAGACTAAACATTGCTACTCCTGCTTTTTCCTTCCTAGTTTGATTTCCCTGCCCATGTGCATATAACCCACAGACTAGAGACCCCATAAGTGTGGCAGAAAGCTTGGGCTTTGAAGCATATAGTTGAATTCTGGTCCCAACAAGTCAGAGCTGGGTGACTTGGGGCAAGTTACTTAAAATCTTTATGCATCATATTTCTTCTCTGAAAAATAACAGTAGCTATAACACAATTGCTGTGAAAATGACATTTTGAAAATACAGGTTTGATCTCAGCCTTAAACCTGTATCTAGATTTGATGGGGCTTAAAGTTTATGTAAATATACCCTCACACAAATTTTTTTAAATTATGCAAAAATTTGTAAACGTTATAAAAACATAGGACCAGGAGAATATGCTAAGACCCCTCCTACAGCCTTGGGGAAAGGTCTGTGCATGTAAGACGCCCCAAGCTTCATCTTTAATAGCCTCACAGTAAACCTGCCTTTTTTTTTTAACACAATGACTGTCATTTAGCCAATGCTCCCTAAATGTTAGGCATCACTGATTTGGTTTTGGAAATAGGGGCCTCTTCTTCCTATACATCTGTTCCTCATTAGATCCAGTGCCTCTCAGGAGTGAGCCACAGACTTATCAGCATGGTCTGGGATCTAAGGGAAGTTTGGGAGGATATATGTGTCCGTGAGGCAGTACCTTAAAGCAGGGATGTGACCAGCTGTATTTAGAGTAAATAATGTTAGCTGCTATAACAAACAACCTCTGTAATTTGAGTTGCCCAAAACATGAAAATTTATTTCTTATTCATAGAAAGTCCACTAAATTCTCCTGGTTGGTGAGACCCAGACTCCTTCATTTCATGACTCCCCATCTTAGTTCATTAGAATAATCTTCATTCAGCTGGTAAGTAGAGAAAGCATATGCTAGAAGAGTGCTCATGGGAAATTTTTATGGGCTGCATTCAACTGGATAGGACTCAGACACATGGTCACAGCTAACAGTAGAGGAGTCTGGGAAATATTATTTAGCTGTGTACCCAGAAAAAAAGGGAACTGGATTAAATGAGACAATTTAGTCTCTGCCAAGCATATTTTCCTCTAAGCTTGACTGAGGACCACAAGTCTGGGGCAAAGTTCCACAGAGCCACATAATGCACAGAATATTGTCCATAGACTGAGAAGGAGACAAGAGCTATGAGAAACAAAAGACAGAAAAAGGAATCCTGAGAGGCAGGTCAAAGACTTCAAAGGTCAGTAATGTCTTTGGTGAACTTCTATTGATGCTACTGAAAGATGACTCCATGGGAAGATCAAGGGGAAACCTCTGGTGTCCATGAAGGACAGGGTCTGCTGAAGTACTAGGAGAAGATTCTGGACCAGACCATGGGAACCAGCTGAAGATTGGAGCAAAGAATGGGGAGTTGTCCCCATTCCTGAGAGGCAGAAAGCAATTTACACTTGAAGAAAAGTCCACAGTTTTAGATAATAGACCAGAATATCAGAGAGAATGCAAAAAACATCATATTCTTGGGAGAGAAAATAGCAAAAACCACATTGGAAAACAGAGAGTCAGCCCTACCCTTTGTCCATAGCATCCTCAAAGAAGAAGAATCTGAAAACATGTCACATCACAGAAAGCAGCAACCAGACCTTGCTCCAAATTAACAGTCTCCATCATGTGAGGATACATAGCACTTTCCTCCAACAGAATCACCAAGTCCTGCAGTAAATGCAGGAGCCAAAAGTGAGAGGATCTTGGCATTGGCATGCAGGTAGAGGTGTGAATCAAGTGGTGTTGGGATTTCTGCTTATTACAGAACCCCGAGAGACCATGGGACACTTGGGAACATTGGGTTAGTCTCACCTGCTGACTGCAGAACAAAAAACTTTGGGTAGCTTTGTGATTTTTTTTCAGTTTAACTCCGTTCAGAAATTCTGTAATTAAAGCTTATAAAACATCTAGTATTCCAGTACATTTCCAGGTTGGCAGCTTATGCCGAGATGGAAACAATCACATTCTACCTTCATCCCATAGAATAAGGTTACTTGACCCTCCATTCTAAAAACCAGTGGACTCCAAAGTTAATCTTGTCAGAGCCTTCATTCCCAGGGGCCTCCATGTCTTCCAGGCAGCAGCTGGACCTCACCAGTCAGCTCAGTTTTACCCAGATCTCAAGTATCAGTTTTTATCTATGGAAGAAAAATTTACACAGATTTCATAGTATCAGTTTTCCCTGAGTGCTCTGGCTCTGAGTTGTACATAATTCTGTTTAAACAGCTGAATCCTTTCTTTCCAGATACTGCCAGGTGACTCAATAGCAACCAGGTATATGCTATGTCAGTCGGTCCCCTGCTCCTTGTACCTCTCAGTTTTGGCCTGTCCCACTGGATCTCTTGATCATCCATGATGTTCCTTCTGCCTAAAACCAACCTGGAGACCTTTGCATGACTCACTCCTCCCTACTGTTCAGGTCTGGCTAAATTCCAATTCTTCAGATTGCCCTGTTGCTGTTAATTTATCTAAAACACAGCCTACCTCTGTCAGACCTCCACCTTGCTTGCAACTGTAAAATTTATTTACTTGCACTCATTTATTATCTGCCTCCCCAACTAGAATATGAAATTCATAAGGGAGTCCCTTGGTTTTGTTTACCATGGTAACCCCAGGACCTCTGTGAACTTATTTGTTGATTCAATGGGGACTGCATTCTACCTGCCCATTGACTTTTCCAGCAACGGCAACTTAGTCTTTCCCTTTCAGCATTAGCCCTGAGTTCATGAATTCAGTCTAGCTCTGTCCCAAGAAATAAAATTTCACTTTGATAGAGAACTACATGCATGCACTTTGAACAAATACTTGTGGTTTTCTATACTGGGGGAATTTAACTAACAGACTCAGGCTTCCAAAAAACATTTGCTATTGTATTAGTTACCTCTAGGGTTCTCTGTGCTTTTTCTAAAAAGTGTGTATAGGGTTGGCAGAAAGGAGGAGGGTGATTCAACTTTAAAGCTTGGAAAACTCCCTCTTAGCTTTACAGTAGAAATGAATAAGTATGGAATTTGCCCCTCCTACCACTGCTTTTCCAGAAAGTCATAGTGCTAACTTATACGTTTTATACATCAAAACTATGACTGGCTTATTTATTTCTGTAAATAGAACTAAATAGAATTGCCCTTGCATGTGGTTGGTGGTCAATAAAGGCACATTGGATGTCTATTGAATGAGCCCAGTGACCAAAAATGACATTATTATCTTTTTCCCAAAAATGATAAAACTTGGTAATAATATCAGATTGTCTCACAATCACTCCAGAGTATCTGTTTTTATTTTCATTATTATTTTTTAAATTTAATCCTTATTGTATTTTTAACATTACCTTTGAGTCCCCTTATACACCCCTATCTCCAGCAATCACTACATTGTTGTCCATGTCCATGAGACCTTTCTCCTTTTTGCTCAATCCCTCCACACCTTGACCTCCCCCACTTCTTTAGCTGTTATACTGCTCTCCATCTATGGATCTGTCCCCATTTTCCTTGTTAGTTCATTTTGTTCATTAGATTCCACACATGAGTAAAATCACAGTATTTGTCTTTTTCTGACTGGCTTATTTCACTTAGCATAATATTCTCCAGGCCCATCCATATTTTCACAAAGGATAAATTTTTTCTTTTCTATGGCCAAGCTGTATTTCATTGTGTAAATATCCCATAGTTGTTTTCTCTACTCATCTACTGATGGACACTTGGGCTGCTTCTATATTTTGGCAAATGTAAATAATGCTGCAATGAACACAGGGGTGCCTATGTTCTATGGTTAAGAGAATGTTTTTCGTGATACTAGCTATAGTCTATAGCAAAATACCAAACTGTTAATAGGGTGATGTATTTAAATGTTTTTGTAAGAGTTATAAGGTATCCTGACTACCCAAAGTAGGTCAGTGTGCCCAGATGGAGGCCATTGCATTTGCACATGATGTCTAAGGCTCTTTTCTGGCACATGGTTAATTAAGAAACCACATTTCTTGTGATGCCCTGATAATCTCACCTCATTTCCACTAAGGGCAGAATGGAATGAGAACAGCATAACCAAGGATAATCTCTAAAATGTGATTTCAATGGAGAAGTATGAAGTGATTTTTTTAGAGATCTAGAAAGCATACATTATTTGGGCTGATTCAGAAGGTATGATGATTTTAAGAGGATTGTGCATTCTTTGATTCTTTGATGCTTCTCCCACCAAGAGATAGGATCTGTGTTTTCACCACATGAAATTGAGGTCATTGTCATTGCCTCAACCTAAAGAATACAGTGGAAATAACACTGTGTGACTTCCAAGGGTAGGTCTGCCAAGAAGCAGGCAGCTTCTTCTTTGTTCTCTTGGAACACTCACTTTTGGTGTCTTCAGGTGCCCTGTGAGAAGTCTGACTACCCCCAGGCTGACTTGCTGGAGATACCACATGGAGACACTGAAGGGAGGAGGAAGAAAGGGAGGATAGGAATGACCATTGAAGCCCAGATATTCTAGCTCCGGACATTGATTGGATTGTCCCAGCCCAGGGAAGGCCATATGTGTGAATGAAGAAGCTTTCAAATGACTCTAGCCCTAACTGCTGTCTGATTGTAACAATGAGAACTAGAAACCAGACATACCCAGAGGAGCCTAATTCAGCCCAGAGTCATGAGAAATAATAATAAATTATTATTACCTTAAGCCACTATGTTTTAAGGATGTTGGGTCTTCCTAGACTATTTTGTAATATGAACCCATAAGTATCTTTTATTTTGCTTATTGGTTTAAGCATTTAGAATCAAAATAACATTAATGAGTAGATATAAGCATAGCTTTGTTTAATTTTATGTTTGAAAAATCATTTCTTCTAGAAATATGCTCAGAAATAGCTGGTTTTGATACAGCTTACCTAGCTCTTTTTGTTTTGAAAAAGAAAAGAAGTAAAGTCAAATTAATAACCCTGGTCACCTGACACAGTCCCATGTGATTGTGATAATGATGATGATGATGATGATGATGATGAAGACAACAACAACATTCTCTGAGCCCTAATCCTGGACAAGACAATGTTCTAAATGGTATGAGTATATTAGCTCATTTAATCATCTTAATAAAATTATAGGAAACTCTATTATTATTCCAACATACAAATGATAAAATTGAAGTATAGAGAGGATAAGTAACAACACAGTAAGTGAGCTTGTTTTCTGAGCCATAGCCTATCTCTGACAAGGCAGAGTGTCTTTTGACTTTTCACAGTGCCTCTATTCTTAAAGCATGCAACCCAGAAGGCCCTCGTTAAATGTACATGGAGGAATTTCCATCACTGTGGATTTGCCTCTATCATTTGCTCTTATTTCAGCCACAAAGTACCTGCCTTACCCACGTCTGCTTGGTTCTGACATCTTTCCCAGAGGTGAGAAAATGCATATATAAAATAGATTTTTAACTTAAATTGTCAGCTTTCTTCTGCTTTCAAAAAGTATTGTGCTTTAGAATATGGCACAATGCTTTATTCTTTGATAGAAGTCAGTTAAATTATAACTGACTTCAAGATTTCATTTCATTCAATCTCAGTGATTATGAAGTTTCTTCTAGCCCACCCCTTGGCTCCGCTCGAAAAAAATCCATGAAGTTGTCTGTAGCCTAGAATTGATGGGCATTCCCCTGGTAGTTAGTCACCCTGTATGCTGATTGTTCTGATTTATGTAGTTCCTGGAAGGAAAGTGGCTCTGACAGTTGTCTGTCATTCTTCAGTGCATAGCACTTTGCTGAGACTTTTCCTAGAGTCTGGTGTCAAGCTTCCCTTCATGGGCCTCAATTACATTTAATTCTAAGACAATGCTAGGGTGCACAATTGAAAGCCACGATCCCTTTCTTTGTCCCCATTACTCTCCACCTCTTTGATTTTGATATTTCTACGTACCCCTTCCTAATGATGAAGAACATAAACACCTTACTTTTCCCTCTTCCTTCTTTGTAGCACATTTCACATTTCCAGGGTTTCAGCCTAAATTAAAGTGGACCTTTAAAAGAATTGTGGGCCCTTTAACCATTTGAGCATCAATTTATTTTTATATCCTCTTAAACACCTTTTGAAACACCTCTGAGAAATCCAGTTGATTTAAAGGTTGGTTAGTATGTACTTTAATTGACCAGTCAATTTCACATAAATGTGGAGGAAATTAAGGCCCTCTTCTACAAGCTCACCACAGTTTAAGGAGAATGAAATGTTGATTGAAACAATTAAGAACTTAGAAACCAGACAAATATGTGTTTAGATGTGGTCAAAGGAAAGAGCCCAAGAATTTTTAAATTCTGTCTTGTTTTGCTTTTAAGAAAAACATCAAGCCACAAAACTAGGAGAGATATTATCTCAAATTAAACAGATTGAATGCAATTATTATAGTTGGCACTTAGAAGTAGTGATAAGCACAATTTTATCTTTTTAGAAATAAAAATGATGATCCTCACCTAGCCTGTAGGCTTGAAGCTGGAAAAGAAAATATTTTAATATCCTGTCACCTATGACATATGCTGATCATCCCATATAATAAAACAAATTTCTGAACTAATGGGACACCTGCAAACTCCAGAGAACCTTTGCTTCTATCAGGCACATTTTATTTATTCCCTTTTTGGATCTGTGGATACAAGTAGGGATACTCCAAACTTGCCCAGTGGTGGGTCTGCAAACAGGCTGAGGGTTTGAAGACCACCCTAGTAAGCAGTTAGCTCAATAGAAATAAGAATAAAGAAAAAAGAAAGAAGAAACTATTATGTATCAGATTCTGTGCAGGAGCTTTTTCTCAAGCCATCACATTTGCTTCTCCAAACCTTATCAGAGGTCAACATTACCAATGAGAATCATGAGGCTAAGTAACCTGGTGAAGATTACAGTCAATTAGCAGTATTTTTAGGACCTATGAATGTATTCATTCACTGACCATCTACCAGTAGCCAGGCATTTCATTATACAAGTGCTTCTCAAAATTTAGCATTCATCAGAATCACCTGCAGGGTTTCTGGAATGCAGATTCCTGGGTCCCACCTTCAGAGGTTCTGATTCAGTAGGTCTGAGGTGAGGCCCAAGAGATGATGCTGCCAAGTGAGAACCCCATTTTGAGTGTTATGGACATACATATGGGTGAATGACAAATATAACCATTTCCCTCTCAGAGCTCACAGAGGCAATAATTTAGGTCACAAGAGATGATGGGTAGATGGGTAAGTGGGGGTGGGAGGGTGGCAACCTGTGGAAGAGGCCTCCACACATAGAAGTTTGAGAATCAGCTTTCCTGGAGGAAATTTCAGGCTACTCTGAGAGCTTTAGATTGAGGAAAAATCTTACCATGTGCAGGCAGCTGAGAGGTGGAAAGAGGAGGAGGGAGAACATTTCAAGCACAGGGACATTTATAGGGTCATTGGTCATTGAGAAAATGTATATTCAAGAAGCAAGAAGTCAGAGTGTCAAGAAAAGAGAGACAGAATATGCAAAAATGTTGTAAACTAGTATTTTAAGGCATTTGGAATTTATATTGAAGGCAAAGAGAAGCTCTGGAAGGAATTTAGGCAGAATAGTGTCAAATTCAGACCTTTGTTTTATAAGAATAATTCTAGCTGCATTGCCAAGAAGGAATAGCAATGTTCAAAAACACAAGTGAAAAGGATGTTTAAGAGACTGCTGAAGTTATCTCGCCTTTAAATTCTGGTCTGCCAGTTTCCACAGCTGTGAGGCCAGAGTCAGTGCCACAAGCCCACTGTGGCCTTCTTCTGTAGAGTATTCTCTGCCTATAGAGAAGGTGTCCTTGTGGTCTACAGGAGTAATCTCCTTTATCAGTCTTGCCAGCCCCTCATGGCTGCCTCCTCCATCTCTACATGATTGTTCACCATTTCCCTCATGTTGGCTTACTTGGCTCTGCTTGGAGCAAACACTCCTCAAACTCATTCAGTGCAGGCCCTGTGATGCTAAAGTGTCTCTCCATACTTCTACCTTCCAGTCCCCTCCCAGTCCCTTCCTTTTATGGCTCTAAAGTATGTGTTTCCCATCTTCCCAGCATGCTGATCCTGCATCAGAGGGGATGTATTCAGCATATTCTTTGCCTTCTGCAATAAAAATGTTCAGGCCCTTATGAGGTAGCCTTCCAAATCACTTAGGATAAAGTAAATGCTCCACAGTTGCTCAGATGATTGAATGCAAATAAACTTTAATAAAGAGAGGATATAATTCCACTAACAATGGCCAACTGGCTGCTAGAAAAATGGTCATAATGTTTTATTACAATAATTATTATCTCATGATTACTATTTATTGAGTACTTAACTATGTGCTAGACACTGAAATTTTCTAAATATGTCATTTAACCCTCACAACAACCTAATGAGGTAGAGGTATATTCTACTATTATCTCCACTTTATAATCAAGGCAAAGATTGGTGAGATAATTTGCTCATAGCCACACAACTAATAGAGATGTCAAAAGCTATATTTATATGTAGCCAGGTCTGCTTAACTCCAAAGATTATGTTCTTAATTATACTTCCTAGTGAAAATGATATATATTCTAGAAATTGAATTAAGCAACATATAAAAAAGATTATACAGCATGAACAACTTGGATTTATCCCAGGAATACAGAGTTGGTTTAGCATCCCAAAATCAAACAATGTACTACTTTATATTCATAGAACAAAGTACAAACCTCATGATTATCTCAATAGACACAATAAACATTTGAAACATTCAATACTCTTTTATGATAAAGATATTCAACAAACTAGGGAAGAAGAAAACTTCCTCAATGTGATAAAAAAAATCTATAGTAAGCACATAGCTAATACTATACTAACAAGGGATCAGTAAGTTTGTCCACAACATCAGGAATATGACAGAGAGGTCTATTCTCACTACTTTTATTTAACATTATACTGGAGATTCTAGCCAGAGCAATAAGTAAAAAAACAAACAAACAAAACAACAAAATAAAACAACAAACAAGCAAATGATGTTCAGATTGAAAAGAAAAAAAAAATAGGACTATCTCTATTTGCACATGACCTGATATTATACATAAAAATCCTAAAAAATTCACAGAAAAACTATCAGAACTCAGAAAACAGGACTTCTGGCCAAGATGGAGGTAGATACACTTTGCCTCCTCACACAACCAAAAGAAGTACAACAAAAAATGTAAAAACAAAAAATAACCAGAACTGCCAGAAAATTGAATTGTATGGAAGTCAGACAACCAAGGAATTAAAAAAGAAACATTTATCCACACTGATAGGAGGGGCAGAGATGGGCAGTGGGGGCTGAGATCACTTGCAGTGAGGCGGTGGCTACTGGACCAGGAGATCCCAAATGTGCATGCAGATGAACTGGGAGGAACAACTGGGGAGTAAGACAAACCATGCAACCCAGGGTCCCAGTGCAGGGAAATAAAGCCTCAAAACCTCTGACTGAAAAAACATGTGGGAGTTGAGGCAGCAGGAGAAACTCCCATCTCCATAAAAGGGTTCATTGTAGAGATTCACAAGGTCCTAGAATGCATACAAAACCACCCACCCCCTGCCCTGCCAGGGATCAGTACCAGAGGGCCCAATTTGCTTGTGGGTAGCAGAGGAAGTGACTGAAAGCTGACCAAGACCCGAGCCAGTGGCATTGTTCCTTCTCAGACCCCTCCCCCACATACAGTGCCACAATGTGGCAACGTGGGTTGCCCTGCCCTAGCAAATACCTAAGGCTCCCCCCTCTTACTATGTAACAGGTGCACTAAAACAAAAAATATGGCTCAAATGAAAGAACAGATCAAAGCTCCAGAAAAATACAACTAAGTGATGAAGAGATAGACAACCTATCAGATGCAGAGTTCCAAACACTGGTAATCAGGATGTTCACAGAAATGATCAAGTATGATTGCAAAATAGAGGAAAAAGTGAAGACTATGGAAAGTGAATAAAGGAAAATATGCAGGGAACCAACAGTGAAGGGGAGAAAACTGGAACTCAGATCAATGGTTTGGAGCAGAAGGAAGAAATAAACATTCAATTGGAACAGAATGAAGAAAGAAGAATTCAAAAAGAAAACGAGGAGAGTCTTAGGAACCTCCAGGACATCTTTAAACATTTCAACATCCGAATCATAGGGGTGCCAGAAGAAGAAGAGCAAGAAATTGGAAAATTATTTGAAAAAATAATGAAGGAAAACTTCCCCAATCTGGCAAAGGAAATAGATTTCCAGGAAGTCCAGGAAGCTCTGAGAATCCCAAAGAAACCAGACCCAAGGAAGCACACACCAAGGCACATCATAATTACATTACTCAAGATTAAGGAGAATGAGAGAATCTTAAAAGCAGCAAGACATAAGAAGACAGTTACCTACAAAGGAGTTCCCATCAGACTGTCAGCTGATTTCTCAAAAGAGACCTTACAAGCAAGAAGGGGCTGGAAAGAAGTATTCCAAGTCATGAAAGGCCATGACCTCCACCCAAGATTACTCTATCCAGCAAAGTTATCTTTTAAAATGGAAGGACAGATAAAGTGCTTCCCAGATAAGGTCAAGTTAAAGGAGTTCATCATCTCTCAGCCTTTATTATATGAAATGTTAAAAGGACTTATCTAAGAAAAAGAAGAAGATCAAAAATACAAACAGCCAAATGACAACAAATTCACAACTATCAACAACCAAACCTAAAAACAACAAAAACAAAACAAACTAAACCAACAACTAGAACAGGAACAGATTCACAGAAATAGAGATCACATGGAGGATTATCAATGGGGAGGGGGAGGGGGGAGAATGGGGGAAAGGTACAGGGAATAAGAAGCATAAATGGTAGGTACAAAATAGATAGGAAAAGGTTAATAATAATGTGGGAAATGGAAAACCCAAAGAACTTATATGCATGACCCATGGACATGAACTAAGGTAGGGGAATGGTGGTAAGAGGGGGAGTACAGGGCAGAGGGGGAGTACAGGGCAGAGGGGAATAAAGGGGAAAAAATGGGACAATTGTAATAGCATAATTGATAAAATATATTTAAAAAATAAAAAAGTAAAGTTTATAAAAATTTTAAAATAGAAGATCAATATATTTAAAAACCAATTGTATTTCTATATACTAGCAATTAACAGACCAAAAATAAAATTAAGAAGATAATTCCATTTATAATATCACCCCAAAAGTAACATGTATGGAAAAGAATTTAAGCAAAAAAGTGCTAGAACTGAACACTAAAATATGTGTGTGTGTGTGTGTGTGTGTACACACACACACACACACACACACACAACTTTTGTCACTATCAAATATATATAAATATATAGTTGAGTTTAAATAAGTAGAAAGAAATCTCATATTCATGGACTGGAAGACAATGTTGTTAGGATAGCAATATGCAAACTGTTCTACAAACTAAAAATAAGCTCTATCAAAATCTCAGCTATGCTTTTCAGAAATTGACAAGTTTATTCTGAAATTCTTGTGAACATGAAAGGAACTGAGAATGGCCAAAAAAATCCTGAAAGAAGAGAAATAAATTTGGAGAACTCACACTTTGTCTTTCAAAACTTACTGCAAAGCTGCAATAATCATCTTGAATACTTGGTATAAGCATAAAGATTGAGACATAAATCAACAGAGTTAAATTGAGGGTCCAGAAGTAAACTCTCAACATTAATCATCAATTGATTTTTGACAAGGTTGTCAACACAATTCAGTGGGGAAAGAATAGTGTTTACAGCAAATGGTGCTGGGACAACTGGATGTCCACAAGCAACAGAATGAAGTTGAACCTGTATTTCATATCACAGATAAACAGGAAGTAAAAATAGACTCATGATTGAAATGTAAGTGCCAAAATTATAAAAATCCTAGCAGAGACCTAGGGATAAATGTTTGTGATATTGCATTATGCAATGGCTTCTTAGATATAACATGAAGTACAAGTAACAAAAAAATAGCTAAATTGTACTTCATCAAAATTAAAAACTTTTGAGCTTTGAAGGACACCATGAAAAAAATAATGATAACCCATAGGACAAAGGAAATACTGGGTTGGCCAAAAACTGCATATGGTTTTTTCCATATAATAAAATACATTTTTTCATTCTTATCAATAACTTCATGGATTTGAATATTTTGTATATGTCAGCTATATTCCACATGCTATAATGTTGATTGTCCTCAATTAATGCCTTGATTTTATCACTGTCAACTTCAATTGGTCTATCAGACCTTATAGCCTTGTCCAGCAAGAAATCACCAGCACGAAACTTCACAAACCACTTTTGACACTTTTGATCAGTCACAGCATCTTCTCCATATGCTGCACAGATCTTTTTCTGTGTTTCACTTGCATTTTTAGTTTTCTTGAAATAATAAAGCACAATATGCCAAAAATGTTGCATATTTTCTTCCATCTTCAATATTAAAATGGCTACACACAACTTCACCAATTTTGATAAGTTTTTTTTTTTTTTAAGATTTTATTTATTTTATTTTTAGGGAGGGAACGGAGGGGGAGAGAGAGAGAGAGAGAGACATCAATGTGTGGTTGCTGGGGGTTATGGCCTGCAACCCAGGCATGTACCCTGGCTGGGAATCGAACCTGGGACACTTTGGTTCCCAGCCTGTGCTCAATCCACTGAGCTACGCCAGCCAGGGCAATAAGTTTTTTTAAAATGCACACTGATATGACAGCTGTCACAATACAATCTAATATAATGGTTTTGCATGAAGTTAAAGACAACTAAGCACTACTAGAGCCATCTTCCAGAAACAAACAAACTTTTGACCAACCCAGTATTCACAAATCTGATAAGGGATTGGTATGTCTGATAAGGGACTAGACCACATTTTAAAAAAAAAGATACGTTAACAACAAAGAGACAAACAAAACAATTTAAAAATTGAAAAAGGATCAAAAAAGACACTGCTACAAAGAAGATATACAGAAGGCAAATAGCTCCTGAAGAGAGGGTTCACATCATTAGTCATTAACTAAATGCAAATCAGAACTACATGAGACACCACTTCACACTGAATAGGATGACTAAAAAAAACAAAAAAAAACAAAAAAGAAAATAGACAATAACAAACACTGGTGAGGGTAGACGAATTGAAACCCTCATACAGTGCCAATGGAATTGTAAAATAGCCACTTCTGAAAAAATAGTCTGGCAGATCCTTAAAAGTTAAACATAGAGTTATCATATGATTCAACAATTCCACACCTGGGGGAATTAATAATATGTTCACACAAAAACTTGTAAGTGAGTGCTAATAGCAGCATTATTTATAATTACCAAAAAGTGGAAACAATCCAAATGTCTATCAGGTGGGTAATAAATAAACAAAATGTGGTAAATCCATACAATCCAATGTTTTTTGGCCATTAAAAGGAATCTTGTACCATAAAAATGTATACTTGAAACCTATATGATGCTGCTAACTTTAAATTTAATAAAATGTCACCCAAATAAATTTAATAAAAATTTAAGAAAAGGAATGATGGGGTGGAAATGGGAGGGAGAATGGGAGGGCTGGGTGGGTGGGTTGGGATGGGAGTAAAAGAGAAAATTGTACTGCAACAACAATTTAAATAAAATTTAAAAAATTAAGTCTATTGTGTCAGAAAAAAAGGAATGATGTACTAATACATTCTATATATGAAGAAATCTTGAAAACATTATACTAAGTGAAAGAAGCCCATCACAAAAGACCATATGTTGTATGATTCCATTCATATGAAATATCCAAAATAGGCAACTCCACAGAGACAAAAAAGTAGATTGGTTGTTGTCAGGCAATGAAGAGAAGGGGAAATAGTAGCTGCTAAGGGGTATGGAGTTTCTTTGGGGGTGATGAAAGTGTTTTAGAATTAGATAGTGGTTCACAAATCTGAGACTATACTACAAACTGTTGAATTATATACTTTAACTGAATTTTATAGTATGTGAGTAATATCTTAATAAAACTGTAATAAAAACTTATTAAAGTTGTATGTTAAATATTAGTGTGTTAAACATTATATATTAAGCATTATATTTTATAAGACATTAAATTTATATTTTATAAAACATATAATCAATATAGTGTGTATTATATATCTCATATATAGTATTCATTGCTAATTATATACTATATAATGTCATATGTTATATATTTACATATGTACTGCATATATAATTGTATTATATACAATTATAACTAAATGGGCTTGTTATAATTGTTAATGAACCCTGTTCCTCTTCTTCTCTGGTTTCAAATCTGAAGACACGTAAATTCTTTGATTCCCCCCCCCCAATTTCCTCCTTATATAAATATGCTACTTCAACTTCCTCCATAGGTCTAACAGTGAAAAAAAAATTGGGACTAGTCTGTCTCTGTGGCAAGTTGTTTTTTATTTGTTTGTTTTCTTTTGTTTTTGTTTGTTTTATTTTGTTCAGTACAGCACATGGTTGAGACCTCTGCAGTTAGACTGATGAGCCTCTGATTTCTGGCTTCACCACTTTAATAGCTGTGATTTAGGTCATTGGCTCCCTTTCCTTGCCCAGATTACCCATCTCTAAATTGGGGGGAATACTTGAATTCATCACACAAGGTCATTAGGAGGTCTAAATGACTTCCTAAAAATTCAAGATTCAGTCATTAAAACAGTGACTTATGCTAAATAAATAATAGTACTCCTATTATTTTTATAGTTATTATCCTGTTCTTCAGAGTCTCAAAATCATCTTAAATTTTAAACTAATTAGGCCTTATAATTGGAGTAGAGCCAGCCTCATCCCTAATTGGGGAATCCCAGGGAACGTGAAGGCAAAGGCTCAATAGTGACAACCTGGGGACAGAGCCTGAAAAACAAAATTTGGGGCATCCCTTTTTGCTGCTCTGCAAATGGACTGTTTTTGCTTTTCCTATCTAGCCTCAAGATTAATTACTGAGTTAGGGGGAGGACCTTGAAGTTTGCTCATAAATTTTGTGCTTAAGGGGAAGACTTTTATCGCTGAAAATTCTGCAGTGAGCATGGGTCAAGGAGAGTGACTCAGGCCATTTCCTGAGAGGTGAGAGCCATAAATCAGTTTTTGCAGAAAATTAATCTGCTATTATTTTTCAATAGTTAGCAATTATTAGTAGACAGTGTGAGAGTCTTCAAAAGAAGAATGGTAAGACAATGTCACCTTGAGTTTCTTCTAAACTCAGTGGTATTAGAGAAGAAAAGTTCTTCCCTCAAGTAAGCATTGGAAAGGAGTGGTCCCAGCAGGCAGATACAGCAAAAGGAAATTTTCAGTGCCCTAAATGCACTTCCTATATGGACTGGGTCCCAAAAAATGGCCTGGCATCTTCAGGGGAAGATAATATGTCATGAAGCTGTCTGACCCAACAACAGTCTTTTTCTACTCACTGTTCAATAGCTAGAATGTCTTGATAATGTTCACCCAACCATTTTGACTACTGGCACCAAGAGCTGAATAGGGTCTTTTCCCAGGTCTTTTGGTCAGTGCAAACAGAGTCACAGAACTAGGGGATTCAAGAAACAGACATTGAAATGTCACCTACTCCAATTTCTCACTTGAGGCAGGGTCACATTGAAACCATCACAGGCCAGTTTTCCTTCTATCTGTGCATCTCCATTACCAGGTTTTTAAAGTGTGGTTCCCAGACCAGCAATATTGGCATTCTGTGATAACTTGTTAAAAATGCAAATTTTCAGGCCCCCCCGGAGATGTAGTGGATCAGAATACCCATAGTTGAGACTCAGGTATTTGTACTTCAACAAGCCCTCCAGATGGTTATGATGCATACTGGAGCCTCAGAATTACTGTTCTAATATTGCCAGTAAAAGAGCTACTTTAAGGAAGTAAATCGATATACCAGTTGGGATTGTTTTGAGTTGCAAGAAACAGAAAGTGGACCATGATGGTATATCTAAATAAGGATGTCTTTTTTCTTACAAGACTGGAGATCAGCAACTCTGGCTGATGCTTCAGAACCATAATGTTATCATTATCCCAGGCTCCTTCTACCTGTCCACTCTGCCACACTTGGGAAGTGGCTTTTATCCTCAGGTGCAACATTTCAAGGCCATAGGATGGCCTTTCATATATGTTGGGAAGGATGAGATGAGAAAAATGATGAAAGGCAAGCTGGGTCCCTCCACTGCTGAAAGTTTTCCTGGAAGCTTCCCATTTCACTGGCCAGGGTTGGCAGGTATCTAGCTGCAAAGGAGGAGGATGTG
This sequence comes from Phyllostomus discolor, assembly GCF_004126475.2. Taxonomy (NCBI): domain Eukaryota; kingdom Metazoa; phylum Chordata; class Mammalia; order Chiroptera; family Phyllostomidae; genus Phyllostomus; species Phyllostomus discolor. Next base: position 75,694,841 of record NC_040911.2, on the reverse strand, counting down.
GTGAGCATTTCAGCTGGGTAATTTGCTGCTTTGCAAAAAAAACAAGGTTAAATTAGCAAAAATGGAGAAAACATATGGGTAGAAAATTAACAGAGCTGCTAAGTTAGCTTTGTAAAGAAGGAATTAATGATTCTGGTCAAAATAAATATTAATTGTAGACACAATCATCAGGGCTGGAAGAGAAAACTTTAAAACTATGAAGAGTTTTAAAAGTGTAGTTAATACGTTTATTGAATAAATCCAATTCTGGCTAAATGTTTATTAAATTCTTGATATTTACTTTGGAAATCCCTCCTCTTAAATCAGAACATGCAAACACTTCCAATTGTATATGAGCCTTTATTTCTTTATCACTGGAAAATTTTTATTCTTGGAAAAATTTTAGAAGTTGAATGGTTAGCACTGTGGTAGGCAGTTAGACAGACATGAGCAGAGCAAGGACAACGGGCCAGGTACAGAAGATTACCAGGGCTGAAAGCCCCATTACCTAGCAAGGGGCAAAATTGGGCTGGGACCTTGACACAACCCCACCACCCAGGATGACCTTTCCTCCCCTGGAATATTGTTGATCATGTAATTTTGACTCCCTGACTTTTAATACCACTGGTCTGACTAGTCATGTGGTTTGGGCTCTCTCCTGACCCCTCCCTTGGCATGTTGCTAGTCATGCAAGTTAAATCTCCTTAGAGGAGGAATAAACAAGGGGGGTGGGAGAATATCCCTTAAGCATTAAGCCCCCAGGACAATGAGGTTCTGACCCACATCAAATACATCTAGGCCTCAGTTGTGTTTCAGCTCCATGCCCAGGAAAGCAACAAAACCAGACAAGGAATGCCATGGCTGGCATCAGGACAAACTGCACTGACTAATGACCTCTTCCCTGGTTCCCACCAATGAATGAAGACCACAACCCTGAAAGGACACACCTAGAAAATTGATGAATGCCATTGAGATCCTCCCCTGGAATCTCCCTTAAAATCCTTACTCTTAAAAGCCCTTAAGATAGAGGACCCAGCTCAGCTCTCTCTATGGAGCACACAGCTCCTTTCCTACCCTCTTCTCCCAGGTGCATTCTCCTTGCCTCTCTCTTTCTTCTAAGCTCCAACAGCCCTTCTTTTGCCTCTATGACTTGTTTCCTGAACCCATGCCTTCTATAGCTCACTTCCTCTACCTCTGTGACTTACTAAGTAAACTTTCCCTTATAGTTTGAGTCTTGGCTATGAACTCTTTCTTAGCCAGGACTCAAGTACCAAGGTTGGTGAACCAAGGTCCGGTCTGACTCCACTGGTCTAACACCTGGTGCCATTTTGCTGCCAACAGCACCAAATGCAATATTAGCCTGTAATGCTGGGCTACTGTAGTTGAATAACATGGCTTATGTTGTTTTTTATGACTGACTTTATTTCACTTAATTGTGAAGTTTGTTTCTATTCATAGTGTTACTTCCTGACCAGAAAATTTTTACATTGCAAACAAGCCAAACAATAAGATCTTTCTCTCAGAGAAGTACTTTTAAATCCACTTACTTTGAAATATATACAACTGTCATCAGCTACTTTTTTCTTCTTGGCAGCAAATGTTTAAATTTGAGAAAATATCTCATTTCTACTTGCAATAGGCATCCTCCTAGCTACCTTTCCTTCTAGACTCAAACGAACTTGGTATTCATCAATACCTATTAAGCATCCAATAGATGTATGCCCTTCTCCACCATACCCTGACCCCAGGACCTGGGCAGTTGAAAACTAAAACACCCAACCAGCACAGGTGAGGTTGGATGGAGGACAATAAGAGCTAAAATTAGACACATTACTCAAAGTTTGGTCTTCCCACCAGCAGCATTAGTATTGTTAGAAATACAGGATCTCAGGCCCATCCCAAAGCTATTGATTCTGACACTCTAAAAGTGCAGCCTCATGATCCATGTTGCAACAAATCCTCTAGGTGATTCTAATGTAGACTCAAGTCTGAGAATTGCTACCCACTAGAACAATGGTCTTCAACCTTAATTACACAATGAAACCACCTGGGGCTAGAACTTGTCTCTTGCCTCCAAATATTCTGAGTTTATTGGTGTGGGGAGCAGCTAGACAGTGTGATTTTTTTAAAGTTTCCCCAGTGATTTTATTGTGCAGCCAGACTAGGGGGATGAGAAATTTCCACCACTCTCAGCACCAAGTAGAAGACCCGCATATTTGAGGCTAATATCTCCAATCAGATTCAAAGTCAGTACTGGATCTTGTCATAGCAATGAAAATAAATTAAGGAAACCTCATTTAAAATGGAGTCAGAAAGCTCTGGAGGCGGGCGGGCATCTTACACAGGTACCACTCAGTGCAGCCAGCATAACCAGCAGGAAGAAGGAAAATAAGAATTATTTTGATAGGGAGAACATTATGTTAATCACATGGGAATTTCACCTCCTGTTTTTTAAGAAAAGGAAGAAAGAGCCCTTTCTGTTCCAGCAAAACCCCACTAACTGATACTGATAGCTTGCCTGGCCAGACCACAGGGAAAGGAGAGTCCTGAGGCAGCAGGTAAGGCCAAATTGCCTGGGTAACCAAGCTAGTGCTTTGTGACCACTCCATCCTGATGTGGTGCATCCTGCTCCTAGTGACAGACCCTGCCCATGTCCTGGCAAGATGGCAACAGGAGGTTGCATTACACTAAGCACACACAAAGCTAGCAAAAAATAATTGGATAAGGGAGAAGTTCCCCTACCCCTTTCTGGTCCCTGATTGGGGATAGGGTTAGGGGCATATGTGCCATTGAGGTCAAAATGGCAGCTGGCGGAGATGCTGTACAAGAAAATCCTGTCAGTGTAGCCTAAAGAAAAGAAAGGATTGGTTGAGGGGCTGGATACTCTCAGAGTGCACAGAAATTTCAGCACCTGGCCTGGCCCACACAGGTAACTTATATAAACCCAGGGGAAGAAAGAGACATTCTTGGCCCACCTTGCAACCATATTGGCTACTGTGTTTGTGAGACCTTGTGGCCCTGGAAGCCATGTGGCCAGTGGTGGCTTCTGCATCACACAGACTCCAGAGAGGGAGCCTAAAGCCAGACACCTGCCAGCTTAGGCACCTCAGGCTCCAAAGGACGAATAAGGATGGAGCAGGAATTCTGGCACTGACTTGGGTTTCGGTCTTTCTGGAAATGGCTGGGTTTTGCCTGTGTTTTGCAGAAGAGGTGAGCCTAATGAGCCTAGAGGTGGGGAGTACCCCATCCTTCCAAGCTGTGCAGCATTTGAATAAATACCTCTTTCCTTTCTCACCAACCTCTGCCTCCACAATTTGCCTATTGCTGACAGTGGGCAGCCAAACCCCACTTTGCAGCCAATGGGAAACCACCACAATCTTGAACTCTTGTTCTTTTCCAATGAACTTTTCTTCAAAACAATCTTCCCCAATTTCCTCCCAAAACCTAACAAAAGCAAGCCCCCTTCTTTGTTCTCTGGACTTCCCTATGGTTTTGCCATAGCCGGTTTGTCTGTATTATAAGTCAATGTTATCCCTGAATAAACCCATTTTGCTAATAAAATAACTAGCTGTTTTAAGGTTGACATTGCTTTGAGAGGGATATAAACACTGACTCTTCTTCTTAGGGTCTATCTCAATCTTTCTTTAAGTGTCCACCTTTCTTTTCTCCTTTGTAGCTCGTGCTGTATATGCACCAGGGCTCACTCTGACTGTAAGAAGGTCCCTTCTATCTACCTTTCAGTTGGTATGTGGCCCAGCCAGCCAGAGTTGTGGCTAATGAATGGGGGATTGAGGCCAAAGTATTGCATTAACAGAAGTATATTTGCCCTGAGTGAATGGCCCCTATTAAATCTCTGGCCAGAACATCAAGGACCCAAGGATGTGAGTTCCTTGCCATCATCTTTCCCTTTCTATCTTTCAGGAACCTAACTAACATTCTAATTCTATACTATCTTTCTGCCAAATGGTGCCTAGACTATTTTTTGGAAATTCACTACTCCCAAGGCAGTCCTTTTTATTTTCAGATTGTTCTAATTATGCAATGTTTTTCCCTTATGTTAAGCCCAAATCTGCTTCTATGGAAGGCCCATTTACGGATCCTGGATCTACCCACAGAATGGGTTCTTCCACATGACACTGCAACTCATGAAACTTTTAAATACATTTATCAGCCCCCCTCTAAATGTTCTCTAGTTCTGAGTTCAGAATTAATTTTCTAAATAGTGTCCTTCTACAGAAATGCCATTGGAGTCTAGTCCAGCCCCTCTTTCCTGGAAACATCCCCATTTTCCAGCTTCTGTGACTGTTGGCTGTTAAGAGGTCACAGCTACAACCTCCTCTAGAAAACTTCACAGGTTGCTGGGAGCCATAGCAATGGAGATGTCTGCTGCCTTTCACCCAGGGGTAGCCAGGGCCAATAACTGACTGATATGGAGGCAAAAATACTCAGCTTCCTTGTCTCAAGGTGGGACCATTCTGAGCTCCAGGGGAGACCACATCTAAGCCTACTAAGCCCCCTCCCCTTTTCCTGGGAAGTTTTCCTCAGCAAATCACTTGACAAGAATCTCCTCTTCGGGCTCTTCTAGGAAACTTGACCTGAAACATCTCCCAGGAGCAGAAACATTTAAGATTGTTCCTTTTACATGCTCACCCACATTGCCACACATTTGTTGGATCAGTCAGAATTAAAACAACCTGCTGAGCCTCAAAATACTAATGAATAAAGGAGAGCTGGAGAACCAGTTTGATAGGTTCTGTGGAGTCATGGTCAAGGCTGAAGGCTAGGAAGCCTTCACAACAGCTGCTACCTCACAGATGCCCTGCAGAAGGAAAAAGACCCAATTCTCAATGCTACTGTCTTAATGCCCCAGCTACATGTACATTGCTTACAAAAAAGGCCCTGATTTTCTATTCCTCCCTGTATGCATACTCACTGCAATGTGATTTTGCAGTTCCTTCAATTCCTCTAATCTAGAGGTAGAGAATTTCCAGGTCTCTGAACATGGGCTGACCTGTGACTTGTTTAGACCAATAGAATGAAACAGAAGGAATGGTATGACAATTCCAAGCCTGACCTATAGAACTCTCAAGTACCCCTCTTGTTTATCAGACCTTTAGCTACCACCATGTGACAATGCCTGGAGTAGCCTGTTGGAGACACGATGAGAAGCATACAACCCAATTGTGTCATCCTCTCAGAACACAGGCAGCTGACCACCAAACATGGGTGAGACCATCCTTCAGCAGCCCACCAATTCACAAGAAAGCCCAGCTGAGATCAGAAGTGTCTGGACCAGAGCAGGACCACCCATGTAACACATGCAACCTTAAGAATTAATAATGGTTATTATTTGAAGACACTGAGTTTCTTAGGCAGCATTACCATGACAACAATTAACTGATTCCCTACAACTTTCAGGTCCTTTGAGGGGATACCCAGATGTGGGACAGAAGCACTAAACTACAAACTAAAAACAGCTCTGCATGTCAGAATCTGAATTTGGGGAAACAGGGTAGCAGCTCAGAGCCATGGAAAGAACTGGGGTTCTGATGGCCAGAGGACACAGCTCCTGAGACAGAGAGGGGCAGGCATTGAGCTCAGAGGGGGCCCTGTGAGCAGGAAACTACATCTCCTGAAGCCTTTTCTGCAGTCATGGGGAAGTGACGAGAAGGCAGCCTCTATTTTCATTCTATGGTCTGACAAAATACCTGCGAAGCCAGCAGGAGCAAATCAGGGAAGTTGACTGATATAACCAACGTGGGCTTCCATTTTATGAAAAATGTGGGATAGATAAAGAAAAAGATAGTGAGGCCTAGAAATGTAAAATTAGAACTAGTCTTTCTCTCTTTGTACTCTTAAAAATCTCTTTATTGGGTTATAACAAGCATACAGTAAATTGTCCAAATCTTAAGAATCCAGCTCAGTGAATTGGTATTACAAGCACCCAGAGAAATATGAAAGAGCTTTCCAGCACCCAGAGAGCTCCCTTATGCCGGCCAACACTACCTCTTCAAACAGAAGAAACCTTGTTACTTAGTTTTGCCTGTTTTTGAACTTTGTATAAATGGAATTATACAGCATAGGCTTTTATGCCTGGGTTTTCTGCTCATGATTTTGCCTGTGAAATTCTTATAAGGGGGTGCATGTTATAGTACTTTGTTCTTTTTTATTGTTCTGTAATGTTTTTGCCATAATATATTTGTTCTATTCTACTGCTGTGAGATATTTGTGTTCTTTCTGGCTTTGACTTTATGAATACTGCTGCTACAAATATTCTTGCACATGTCTTTTGATGCACACATATTTTATTTTTCTTGAGAAAACAGTGACTTCCAATCAACTCTCTTTTGTCTATCATCTGACCAACCACCCTTGGTCACCTGTTGATCACAGGTTTCAGTAAGAATCTGCCTTTGAATCCAGAGCCCATTCTGTGAGGAGGAAAAAGAAAAGGAAAGGGGAGACGAAAGAAGGAGGCGGCTTTAGTGATAACAGAAATGATAATCAGCCCCTCCTAACTTCACATTTTCTCTCTAGTAGCTGCCTGAGATGCCTAAAATGATGACATTCATTTGAATTAAAAATGTAAAGACATTTTAAGATGCAAATGTGCTTTTTAGAAGGGCAAATACATAAAGTAATTAAAATGTTCCAGTTTCCTGGTGCTTGCAATGTTCAGATAGTCCTCCTATTTACCAGTCCCTCATGACTCAGAGTGATGCCCACACCAACAGCATCCATTATCCTAGGAGACTGCTAGAAATGCAGAATATCAGGCCCTACCCAGTCCTATGGAACCAGGACCTGCATTTTGACAAGATCCCAGGTAATTCCCACATACATTAAAGTGTACGAAGCCCTCTCATATACCACTTGATACTCACAAGACCTTAAAAAAACAGAGGAGGAAAAGGTAAATGTTCTCTTTACAAATGGGGAAATCAAAACACAGAAAGGTGAACCTAACACGCCAAGAGTACCCTGCTGGTTTTGTGCCAAGGAAAGTTCTCTAGATGGAAACTACTGATTTTCCATTATTTCATGCTGATACCTAATGACATGCCTAACAAATCAGCAGGTCTACCAGCCTGTTTCTCCTTAGGAAGCGCTATCCTGAGAGGATGCACTGTGATTTGGGGCACTTTGGACGTTGGCCTGAGGACCCATCAGAGGACACACTTGTGGCAGTATGGTAAGGAGGGGACAGGGTGGAGGAAAGGAAAAGGAATGAGAAACCACATGAAACAGCAGAGAGGCATGGAAATAGGAATGAAGCAGTGCCAGAGACACATTTCAAGTCCCTGGCTTTGCTGTCTTACTCCTCCCTTGCCTGCAAGCCAGAGGTCTGTACTGCGACAGTCTGCAAGAAGCTGTTGGCAGCCAGCCTGGAGCTGGCCCAGACCCTCAATGCGGTACTCTCAGCTCTGCAGGAAACTTGGAGGCTGCTCGGTGAACCTTTGCAGGGCCCCGAAGAGCATCAATACCACCTGTACCACAAGAGGCACAGCTCTGCAGCAAACAAAGTCAGTCAGACTGCAGAGCTGGCTGAGAAGCTGGGTGCAGTAATCCGAGACAGGTGCAGCTCAGGGCATGCTCATATCCACCTACAGCATCCAAGGACCCTAAGGTTTCACTATTCCTTGTTGCTCCTCCAGGAAGTAGTTCCAGGTTGCAGATTTGCTCCCCTAACTTAAAGATAGCCCCCTTGACTTTGAACCCTGTGACAGTCCCAAAGCCAGGATGACTGTGGCTCAGCAAGGTTCATGGTTCAGATCAGTAAAACTTTCCTAGGCTCTGTGGCCTTCCCTCCAATCCAGCTGGAGAGAGGCTGAAAAATACCCAGGGCTCTGCTTGCCTGCATGCTGACACAGGAAGACTCCAAGGACACCTACATCCTTCTTCTCACCACCCCAACAGCTGCCAAATGTCAAAGGTACAGTTAACAGTGACCTTCCAAAGCTGATTTGTTTCCTAAGCCAAAAGAATAGATCTCATGGCAGGGGTTCTGGAACAGGCAAAGGGAAAGGGGACACCACATGCTGGTGAGAGAGCTACTTAGGCAGGTGAGGAAGCTTGTGGGCTGTAAAACCACTGTGTGTGCTGAGTTGTCCCAGCAGAGTGTGAGATCAGTTATCTCCTTACTCTCTTGATCTTTGGCCTCCCTGGTTCTCCTGGCTGCCCTATTTACATCCATAAATTTTGCCTTTCTGCCATCGATGGATTTCCTTTCCCAATACTGGGAGATGACTGGCCCTGTCAATGAACAGCTACCACCTTTTTTTTTTCAGTCAGGGTCCAGTGTGTGGCAAGGGCACTGATCCAACCTCCCAGCAGATGAAACTAGGCAGGAAAGAGGGCCAAGTTTCCAGGTCAAGGTTACAAACTGGTCTGTGTGTCAGGGTTTGTGTTAGTGGGTGGTCAGAAGTAGGAAAGAAGGAAGCAGGGGTCACTGAAAAGAATACATCAGAAACCACTGTTTGAGGATTAATTGTTTCTTAGGCAGCCCAGGACTTCCCTCCCATTGAGCTTTGCCAGATGAATGCTATTCTTTCCTACTACCTCCTGTGTACCTCTACACAGCACCCACAGCCAGGAAAATCAGTGAATTCACTCAAAACCTATTGTGACAGTGAAAATGCTTTTAAAAATCTTTATACCAGAAATGATTTAGCAATGCATATGCCAGATGCCACATGACCAGCATGCAAATCAGTTAACTCCAGGCATACTTCCTGAATTTGCATCAACATTTCCCTTACCTTTTTGGTTCAAGCAAACAGAACTTAAAAATGCCTCTTGACTTAGTCTTATCTTCTTTGTTATTCTCTCACCAGCCTCCTAGATGCTGGCAGGCCATCTATTCATTCAATTAATAATTATTGAGCATATGTCATGTGTGAGTCATTGTGTAATGAAGAATCGACTGTTTCTACCATACAGGAGCTTCTTTAGTCTACAGATATTTACTGGCACAGCCTGCTTACATAGCACTGTGTGAGGTACTGGGTGTAAAAAGGAAGAGAGCATACAAGCTCTCAAGAAACTTCATATATATCTGGAGAAATGTGCAAGATTACAGACAGCCCATTTCTGTTGTCAAAGAAATATATTCTTGTTACCGAAGGGTGGATCCCCTGGAAGCTTGTGATAGATGCAGTCTTGGGCACAACTCCAGGCCTGCTGAATAAGAATCTGCATTTTAACTGAATGCCCAGGGGGTTCCAAGCACAGTGAAGTCTGAGACCCACTGATCCAGACAATTGAAGTTGGAGTTTAGGGGAGAGAGTGATTATCATGCACATCAGTGGTCAAGAAAATATCCACGCAGGAGTTTTCCTCTGAGGAATGACTAAGCTTTGGCTGGGTACAGAGGATTCAAGGAATAGTAATTTCCCACCTCCACAGAGTTAAAAAAAATTATGTCTGCAAACTGCAGAAGGCAGTAAGATTTGCAGACACATTTTAAACAGCAGGAAAAGCTTTGAGTCAGGTAGGATGAGTCTGCAAATTCTTGTAACTTTCATGATTCCCAAATGGCAACTTGCCTGGTTTAGACAGCTTCAAGGTCAGACTGCCCGGTGTCCTGGAATGGACCTGCCCACACAAAATTTCTGGCCTTGTCCAACCTGTCTGTCAGTCAAGCAGATCAACCAATGAGTCAAAGAGGCTCATTATCTTCCAGCAGTTACTCAGCCAATTGGCAGCTCCCAGCAAATTGAATCCTGGAGTGATATCAAATGAACATCAGTGGGGTGGCTGCTTTATCAAACTAGTTCAGGAGAGCAGATAAATCACTATGAAGTTGTGATTACTGGCTGTTTGCACTGTGACTATTGCTTAATATTGGATCAGCCTGAGTGGGTGACTCAATTTTTCTTGCACTTGCCCTTCAATTTAAGAATTGAATTCCATATTCAATTTAAGAATTATGATTTTTTATTCTAAATATAAAAGCTAAAACAAATGAATAAACACATTAAAGCATGACTGTTTACTGTTCTGTTCTGTTTCTACCTACTGCCCAAAATGTGTATTTATCCCAAAATTTAATGATACGGAACTTCAGAACACCATTGAATGGATGGCTTAAGATTCAAGCCTATGCTCCATAGTGATGAAACATGCCTATCTTACAAGTCATGCTGTTACAGAACCGCCCCTGAAGGTCTATTACTGTATGGCTCTTTTTGCCCACCACCGGTAAGGATTGTGGCTCTCCATGCCAGAGTTTGGTAAAAAGGAAAGGAACTCTTTATTAAAAAGTTATACAAGTTCAGAATAATAGCAGAACAACTGTTAAATCCCAAAGTCTCTTTAAAACACACCTCCCCCCCCCCGCCAACACACACATATAGAGATCTGCCTCCCCTTGCCAAACCAGGCCAGTCAGGAGTGCTGTATCTCAGGGGAAAAAAAATAGAAGTCCATAGCTTGGTTAAGCTCCTGTTCTTAATCCAAAACTGTGGCACTCCCTCATGGTAGACCAGTGGAAGTTCTTCTGCATTCTATCAAACTGTATGGCCAAGACCATGCACTGCTTCCACAAGGTCAAGAGCCTTCTTCTTCCCCAGCCACATGGTTAAGAGCCCTACATGGCTGCTACATCCTGCTTTTCTGCTTCTTCCTAAGGTGCGTGGTCAAGAAAGCCCCCTTTCCACTTCCAAACCACATGGTTAAACCCCAGCATGGCTGCTGTGCCTGGGTTTAAATCCTGGTGTGGATCTTCCTCTGTAACCCCATTTCTTACTCCTCCCTGGGTTACAATTAGCAGTAGTCTGGTTTCTTCTGCCTTTCTCAGCTACCATTGTTAGTCTGGGCAAATATGGGCCCATGACACAGAAGCCACCTCCAAGCCACTGTCCAGGGTGCAGGAAGCCCCTCCAGCTACATCGTGTCACGGGTTAGAATCACACCCATCTCCCATCCTCCCAGTGGAGGGACAGCTTTTGTCACTACTGAAACACTGGACAAGTTCTTCAGATATGCAAAGTAGCTCTCAATGGCCCTGCTCCTCTTCCCTCATCCCCCAAGCTGTGGGGGCTTTAGGATTTTGGGGGGACCTCCAGCTCAGCACCCCATTACAAATGCCAAAGAGACTCTCTCTGCTCTATAGAATTGTAGGTAAGTTCTAAAGACAACGTGGCCTGAGTAATCTACCATTAAACATATTTCTCCTTCAAATTATTTTTTAGAAGAAAATAACACCATATAAAGTGTTCCTCTAACCTGTGCCACTATAGTTTTTTATGAGGCACCTGGCAGGAGTAGGAGCTGAGCTGAGTGAGGCTGGGTAACAGAACCCAGCTGGCTGACTCACAGACATTGGAACCTAGGACTTATGACTCATCAGCTCTATTCTAATCCCATTGATCTGATGCTTAATTAATAACACAGCAATAAGATCTGTCCTGAATCCACCACCCCAATACCTCCTGCCCTCTCTTCTCTTTTCCACCCCAGTGTGTAGGAAACTAGAAGCACTGGTCATTCAACTAGTTCTCTTACCCATTACCATGTTGTGAGTTCAAATTGGTACAGGCTGGGGCTCTACCTGAGCAAGATAGCAGGAAGGGGTAGGCACACACTGAGAAGAGTAGACAGGCTCCTCCTTACCTAGGGACTCTGTTTTTAGGAAAGAGCTTCCAAGTGGGGATGGGTTCAAGCCTCCAACACTAAACCCATCATCCAGAGAGTGAATATATTATGCTGTGTTTTTGAAATGATCAAGTGAAAGTGAGAAATCTGGAAGCCATACAAGTAAGAAGTGCTTGAAGGAACTGATGGAGCTGAGATTAAAATTAAAATTATTTCGAATGTGGAAATATTGTTGTGTAAGAGAGGGAACAGGTTGGGTCTTTGTGGTTTCCATGAGTAGGATGTAAGTTCAGTGGACAGAGAAACAAAGCTTCCCCAACAGTGTAAGCAAGGTCCTGTTTCCTGAGGTAAGACAGCCTCATCATGACAGGTAATTAAACAGAAGATGCATGTTTGTTTGTTTGTTTTTAAGAGACACTGGCATTATTAAAGGAAGACTGGAGAGAAATTTATTTTTCTTGCATCTCTGAGATTCTATGAGACATGCAGAGCTAACCTTCCCAGGGTAGTTTCCATGGTCTTATTTTATGCATATTACTCCATGTCGCTCATACTACATTCCAGTAGGTGGGCACACTTATTATGTTTTGTTCACATTTTCACTCTCTCTGCTTGGAATACTGTTATCTGTGATACCGTGTACCTTACCCCCTTCACATTATTATGGTGTTTTCAGTGTTTTATTGCCTCCAAGGATTTACCTTTTTCTGCCCTTTGTAATATAGCCATCCTTTCCTCCATCTCTCGATCCCCTACCCTGCTTTATTTCACTTTATAGCATTTAGCACTATCTAAAATAATGTTACAAATAGACCTGTTTATCATCTGTCTCCACTATGAGGACAGGGGAGTTGGTTGGTTTTGCTCAGTGCTCCATCCCAGCATGTGGAATCAAGGTTGTGATATATGGCAGCATGTATGTACGGAATGAATAAATGAATCTGTTTTATAGATGAGGGAACTGAAACATTCAAGAGGTGAAGGAACATACCCAGGGTCACATAGTGGGTAAATAATAATTGGGATTTGAGCTATGTGGCTCCAGAGTCCACACATTTTTGCTTTAGTCCATTGGACTCTGAAGAAACCATGCTTTCTTTAAAAAATGTAGACTCTCAAAAATTCAATAACTGGCTCTGGCCAGAGCTATCTCTTGTTTTATTACTTCAAATGACTTATGCCTATAAGCAGTTGGCACTGGCTGCTACCAACATGGAGTCAAAAACCTAGAGAGAGGCAGAGGGGAAAAGTCAGAGTACATGAGATCATCTTTGTCTTATTAGTCTTCATGCTGCATGGTGATCTGGTGAGTGACGCATGTGCATCAGAAGGGAACAGTGAACAGTTCACAGTCACCTGGTCCTAATCTGTCCCTGGAAGATATATTGACTGTGACACAGCTCCCATGCCTCAATTCCTCAAAATCAAATTTGCAAATTCAGAGCTGATTTCTTGTCTCTCCATGTGATTTGAAACCATATGCAATGTCACTCTTCCATCAAAGGGATGAATTTATGTTCCTTGATTTTTCCCTCTAAGTAACGCTTGGAGTTTTCTTTTTATCTTCTCTCTTTATTTTCTCTAAAATTTTTTCCATTACCATTTATTTCCCCTATACCTTCTTCCACCTCCACTCACCCCTCTTGGATTTTTCTTTTTGTCTGTGTTTTCCTAATTTAAATCATGTTTTATTTTCAATTACAGTTGACATGCAATATTTTATTAGCTTCAGCTGTATATCCCAGTGACTAGACATTTATGTAACTTACTAAGTGATCATGCTGATAAATCTCATACCCATCTAACACCATACATAGATATTAGAATATTAGTGACTATATTCCCTATGCTAAAATTTACATCCCATGACTATTCTATAACAACTAATTTATACTTCTTAAATCCTTCACCTTTTTTCACCCATCTCCCCAATCACCCTCCCATCTGGCAACCATCAAAACGTTTTGTGTATCTATGACTCTGTTTCTGTTCTGCTTGTTCATTAATTTTGTTCTTTTAGATTCAGTTGTTGATAGATATACATTTATTGCCATTTTATTGTTCATATTTTTTATCTTCTCTTCTTCTTAAAGAAGACCCTTTAACATTTCATGTAACACAGGTTTGCTAGTCTCCTTTAGCTACTTATTGTCTTGGAAGCACTTTATATGTCCTTCAATTCTTAATGATAGTTTTGCTGGGTACAGTAAACTTGGCTGTAGGACCTTACTTTTCATCACTTTGAATATTCTGTGTCAATCCCTTCTGGCCTGCAAAGTTTCTGTTGAGAAATGAGCTGACAGTTTTATAAGACTCCCTTGTAGCTAACTAACTGCTTTCCTCTTGCTGCTTTTAGGATTCTCTCTTTGTTCTTAACCTTCTTAATTTAATTATGATGTGCCTTGGTGTGGGCCTCTTCGGATTCATCTTGTTTGGGACTCTCTGCCCTTTCTAGACTTGTATGTATTTCCTTCACCAGGTTAAGAATATTTTCTGCCATTAGTATTTAAATAGGTTTTCAATTTCTTGCCCTCTCTCTTCTCCTTCTGACACCCCCAAGATGTGAATGTTGGCATGCTTGCAGTTGTCCCAGAGGTTCCTTACACTATCTTTACTTTTTTGGATCCTTTTTTCTTTTTGTTGTTCTGATAGGGTGTTCTTTGCCTCCTTATATTCCAAATTGCTGATTTGATTCTCTGCTTTATCTACTCTACTGTTTATTCCTTGTCAATTATTCCTCATTTCAGTTAGTGTACTCTTCTTTTCTGATGGGTTGTTATGGATTCCATATTCTTTTTTTATGGTATTGAAGTTCTAATTTCACTGAGCATCTTTATGCATCTAGTAGATTGCATCTTTCCATTTTGTTTAGTTCTTTTCCTGGAGTTTTGTTCTGTTCTTTCACTTGGGACATGTTTCTTTGTGTCCTCATTTTGTCAGCCTCTCTGTCTTTGTTTATATGTATTAGGTAGAGATGCTACATCTGCCAGGCTTGGTAGAATGGCATAATGTAGTACGTGTCCAGTACAGTCCAGTGGCACACAACCTCTTCTATCACCCAAGCTGGGCACTCCAGTTGTACCTCCCACCCCCATGTGGGCAATGTACACTCTCCTGTTATAGTTGAGCCTTGACTGCTATTAGCACATCAATGGGAGAAATTTATCCCCAGGCCAATTTGCTGCAAGGACAGGCAAATCACTGACCCATTCCACAGAACAGAACTTACTTCATTGGAGCTCTGGTGCCCACTGAGTCTGCCCCTTGAGTATGGTGCTATGTAGGTGGTTGAGTGGTATTTCAATGTGGTCTGAAGCTATCCACTGGGTACACTGGCTCTGGGGCCTTCCAGGATGTGCAGGCCAATGTCAGCCACCACCTGGGTTCTGCCTGAGGCAACCCAGCATGAGCTACAAAGAGATCTGCAGATGACTGCTACTTGTGATGGGCCTGGAGGTGTCCAGGTGAGGCCAGGCTGTGAACTAAGGCTGCCTTCCACTAGTGCCAGGTCTGGTGCCACTTATCAAGAGGTATGGAGCACACCGAAGTCAGGTGCTGCTTGTTTGAAAGATTTTAGAAAAATCTGAAAAACATTAGCCAAGACAGGCCATTTGTATAGAAAAGCCTCTGAAAAGGCTTGGGTGGGCTCACAAGTTGGATGGGACAGTGTCTCAGGAATCACTAGGGTGGGAAATAGTGTTAGCTGGGTTGAGGAAGACTCAGATATGGTGCCTGCCCGCTGGCTTTGTGGGAAGGCCAGAAAAGGAATGACCTTTGTCTGCACTTTTGTCTGGCAAAACACTGACCCCCCAGCTCTCACCCTGATGCCAGACAATTAAGTTTCTCACCATACATCCCCGGTGCCTTTCAATCTGCTATATCAGTGCTAGAGCTGAAGGGAGTGAATCAAAGTAAGTTTGTGCACAGGCCTTTTAAGGGGAATTGTCTGGGACTCCAGAATCCCACTGTCTCACTCAGCCACAATCTCCACTGGCTTTTACAGCCATAAATTATGGGGACTTCTCTTTCCTGGCACTGGAATGCTGGCCTGCGGGGCTTGATGTGGGGCTGAGACTCTTTGCTCCTCAGGGAAGACCTCCACAGCCGAGATAGCCCTCCCAGTTTTTATCCACCACATGTGAATATGAGACCAGCCCATATTGCATTTCCACACCTCCTACCAGTTTCAGTGGGCCTTCTTCTTTATCTCTCTAGTTGCAGGCAGTTCTGAATGATGATTGCTCTGTAGTTTAGTTGTAATTTTGATGTTGTTGTGGGAGGATGCAAGTACCACATTTACATATGTCATCTGTCATTTTGACTGGAAGTTTCAGTGCTTGGACTTTTCCATGACAGAAAATCATATTAGGGCAGAAATAAACCTAAGCTTTTATAGTCAATTAGTATTTGACAAGGGAAGCAAGAACATGGAATGGGATAAAGATAGTCTATTCAATAAATAGTGTTAGGAAAATTGGACAGACACATGCAAAAATAAAACTAGACCACCTTCTTACACCACACACAAGAATAAACTCAAAATAGGTTAAAGACTTAACTGTTAAACTTGGAACCATAAAAATCCTAGAAGAAAACATAGGCAGTAAAATCTTGGACATTTCTCATAGCAATATTTTTTCTGATATATTGCCTTAGGCAAGGGAAACAAAAGAAAAAAATAAACAAATAAAACTACATCAAACTAAAAGTTTTTGCACAGTAAAGGAAACCACCAACAAAATGAAAAGAAAACCCACTTAATGAGAGAACATATTCTCCAATTATATATCTGATAAGGGGTTAATTTATAATTTATAAAGAACTTATAAAACTCAACAACAAACAAACAATCCAATTTAAAAATGGGCAAAAAACCTGAATAGTCACTTCTCCAATGAGGACATATAATGGCCAATAGACATATGAAAATACATTCAACATCATTAATCATTCAAGAAATGCTAAAACCACAATGAAATATCACCTCACACCTGTCAGAATGGCTATCGTCAATAAATCAACAAACAAATGTTGACAATAATGTGGAGAAAAGGAAATTCTTGTGCACTGTTGGTGGGAGAATGCAGACTGGTGTAGCCCCTGGGGAAAGCAGTATGCAGATATCTCAAAAATTTAAAACTGGAACTGCCTTATGACCCAGCAATTCCACTTTCAGGAATTTATCCAAAGAAAATCAAAACACTGATATGAAATAATATATGCCCCTCATATGTTCATTGCAACATTATTTACAATAGCCAAGATTTGGAAACAGCCCAAGTGCCCATCAGTAGATGAGTGCACAAAAAAGCTGTAGTACATTTACACAGTGGAATGTCATTCAGCCATAAAACAGAAGCAAATCGTACCTTTTGCAACAGCACATATGGACCTGGAAAATATTATGCTAAGTGAAATAAGCCAGTCAGAGAAAGACAAGTACCATATTATTTTACTTACATGTGGAATCTAATGAACAAAATTAACTAACAAACAAAATAGAAACAACTCATAGATACAGAAACAGACTGACAGCTGTCAGAAGAGAGGGAGTTGGGAGACTGGGTGAAAAAGGTGAAGGGATTAAGCAGGAAAAAAAGGAAAAAAAGGACAGCTCATAGACACAGACAACTATATGGTGATGACCAGAAGGAAAGTGTTTTGGGGGGAGGTAGGAAAGGGTAAAGTGGGGGTAAATGGTGATAGAGGGAGACTTGACTTGGGGTGGTGAACACAATACAATATACAGATGATATAGTATAGACTTATATACCTGAAACCTGTATAATTTTATTAACCAATGCCACCCCAATAAATTCAATTTTGTAAAAATGTGCATTTCTCACAGATTCTGTGTTTAAAATGGAATTTTGCCAGAGTTACATATGTCGTATTATATTAAAGGTGGCCCTTGCCTTTCAACTTTGAGCATCATCCAACATGTTACTTTTTGAAATAAAAATTTTATGTTTGTATTTTTCTTAAAACCTTATTGATTTCAGTATTAACAGGTCAGAAAATGGAGTCAAGGTTAACTTTTGTAGTAATTAAAAAGAGTATGGACTGAAATGTCAGACACACCTGAATTAAAAGTCAAGTTAGTTACTCTCTGGGAACCTTTGTTTTCTTACCTTCTCACATGATTTTTGTAAAGATTAGATGATAAAACATAAAAGCAGACATTTGCCATTGATTTTCTCTTTAAGTTTCAGACAACTGTTTTCATGCTACCTGCCTTATACTCTTTCTGTAGCTTGGTACAGCGGGGTGGGGGAACATTATCTAAAGGAGATATTGGGATTAAATCCAAAACAGCCAAATTGAATTAGCAAAGAAAATATGGGTATTTCAGTTCATTGTGGCTAGGGAAGTACCACACTTGTGTACTGTCTGCATGTTCAGATGTGAGTCAAGCTGTGAAGCCATCATTTTCTTGCTCAAGTTCTTTCTGGCTCACCAGGATGCCCTTCACTATGGTTCCAAAGGGGCAGAACAGAGAGAATGATAAAGCAGGAACTTTCCTGACTAGAGAATGCCCCGACCAAGTTCTCTCCTGGAATCTATAGTGGCAAGTGGAGACATTTTCACTTAGACATGTTTGAAGACTGAACTGAGCCTGTGGATCTGCCAGAAATTTCCTTCTCTTTCAGATGGACGAAAGCCTGGTGCCCAGCAGTTCCAGTTATCTCTTGGGATCACCATTGTTCTTTACTTGGATACCATCATCACTCACCCAGTGGTATCAGATTCTGCTGAACAATAATCTACCACAGTTATACACATAAACTTCAAAGGCCACATTCTTAAAACCACCTTGAAAAGAAATCATGGTTTTCAGTTCTCACTGACTCCATTGCTTTAAGAGGCAAAAAGGGAGAAATATCACTGGCTTTTGAGTCATGTTTATAAAACATAAGATCTTAGTTTGGAAAATGCAACAACATAAATACCAAAATTTTCTTAGTTACCTTTATAAAATCTATACACTGGAGGTTTTATTGTTGTGTTTTATTTTCAGAACCCTTGGTGAGCACTGTCTTAATTTGGGTCAATTTCTTTTAATGGGAAACTTAAGTATCAATAAAATGATATAGCCCTGCCTCCTTGCAACCAGAATACTAAATAAATTACTAGCCACTTGACAATAGCCAGCAGCCTACAACAGAGACATAGAGGAGTCTGTATTTTGTTCTACCTTCTTAAATGTTCTACATCATTAGTCATGATCATATTCCAGAGGTCTGTGTACTGTTGAAGTGTCTATGTGCTTTAAAGAGTATATAGAAGAATTGGAATAGGTTGAACAACACAATTAACATTGCAATGGAATGGAAATTGGATACTTGCAGGATCTTTAATAAATGTCTATTGTGAATTTTATTAATTCATATTGTGAAAGTTAAAAGATCACTCAAATACTTTCCAGGGACCTGATTGAGAACAACCCCATAATATTATAGATGAGGACAACTGAACTGAAAAAATCCATGTGTTGTTCAAGATCACCCTTTAGTAAAACAGATATTAAGCTAGATCAGACCAGGTTTTCTGGCTCTCAAATCCAGAACTTTCAGGCACGCCATGTTCATTAATAAAAGAAAGCAAATTGTGGGTATTTGACATAAAAAAGACCATAGTATTCTCAGACTTTAAGGACATAAAAATCTTTTCCATCATTGATGGTGCAGAACTCTGAGGTCTCAAATGGAACAGGTGAAAAAAGACTTATTTTTTAGAATAATCAGGCACTCCCCAGTGATACCATTTGTGGAGAGAGGATGAGAATGCAAGTGAAGGATCTTCAGATTTCAAGTGAGAGTGGCCATTCTGTCACCTGGCCCTTCATGTACCAAGGCCAGTGGAAATTTTTCATCCTTTGTATCTTTCTGATGTCTGATGCTGTTGGTTTCTCCCACTTTGAAAAATTTCCCCTGGTTTTCTTCTTTTTTAATTGCTCATAGTTCTCTTCACAACTCTTCTTTTCCTGCAGTTATCCTAAACTATTGTGTACCCCTTGGCTCTCCCTTTTCCCCATTCTGCATGCTGCCTTTAGAACCTAAGATTGTAGCTCTCAAATCTTTATCCCCAGCCTAACTTTCTCTTCTAAAACCAGAGCTATATACTCAATCTCTTGGTGAATATCTATTGACCCACAGACACCTGACAACAAATTCTCTTCCCAAGCTTGTTCTTCAAACAACCATTTCCTTCTCCAGTATCCCCATCTCAGTAAGAATCACCATCATCAATTCAACTGCCCAATCCAAAACCTAGGGATTTGATGTAGATTTTACTTTTCCCATCACACCTCACATGTAAGCAGTCACTAAGCCCTGCAATACTATATTTTCAATGTTTTCTAACTGCCCCTTCCTTCACTCACAGACACAGAATTAATTTACTTTGTCATTTCTTGCCTGGATTATGTACTGGCCTCCTAATTGTTCTCTCAGCTTAACTCCAGCCCTTCTGTACAGCCATCTGTACAGAATACACATTCTTCAGCAAGTTTTCTCTAATCAAGAATAAATTTGAGTTTTATATGGTAGCCTGGTTTATATCAGCACTTGTATTCTTAGCACAGCACATTTGTTTATTCATTCATCATGATTTATTAAGTGCTCACTATGGGCCAGGCCCTGAAGAGACAATAGCAAAAAAAAAAATCCAGTCATCCCTCTCATGGAGCTTGAAGCCTAGTGGAGGGAGACCAACAATACAAAATTAAATAGATACCTATAACAAATAATATAAATCAATAACATATATGTTTAGTTAGCAAAAGAAAAGCACTTGTGAAAAAATAAAAGCAGAGAAGGAGGATTAGAGAAGTATTGAGAAGGGCAGAGCTGAAATGTCTCATAAAGGGCCACACCAAGAAGATGACATTTAAAGACCTTGCACATGGTTGACACTCATAAAATTCCTTTTTAAATGATGAAATACATGGATAAATGCCTCATTTTATATGACCCTCGCAACAAGTGATGAATAAAGCTAAAAATAAATCATCCCAACTTTATAGGGAACCCTGGGAATTAAAGTGACTTGCCATCCAGGATATGGTGGAGCCAGGTCTCAATCCAATTCTTCATCCTCAACACAAAAGAGGAAACTACCAATATTATCTCAAAATTGAGTTTACAACAACATTAAGGCCTCTGTGTGATGTAAGTAGCTTGGTGTTTGAAGTGCATTCTGTTATAAATTGTTTTGATCAATCTGACATTCTGTGAAACACAGTAAGGTCTGAAGTGAGGCTGAGCTGGATTTGGACTTCCTTCTAAGGTTCACTTGGCTAAAACAAGAAGGCTGACACCTTGCTCACCCAATTGTTATTTGTTCAACCGATGGGAGCTCTTTGAAAGGCAGACAGTAATATGTAATGAAGCTTGTAATGGTAACTTCTCTGAAGAAAAATGACACAGAGTTGGGGATGGGAGGTTAAGGAATGTGCTAACCAAAGTGAAGTAGAGGAAAAAAGGGGAAAGCTATGGTTCTCATGGCAGAGAGGGTTTTGGTCAGCTGATAACAGGAAGGATAGACCCAAAGCACCAGGAATGGAGATAGGTTAAATGGATAACTCTTATCCACGCCTTGTGGCTCAAGCTACAAGAGTGACCCCAAGTTCCCCAAGCTCTGCCCTAGACAACAGCAACAAGTCCCTGCTTTAAATTGACTATTGGTCTTTGTTTCACTCCCTGAAATTCCCTGAGTCATCTTTCCTGATTTTCTTCTTTCCTAAATTTGTAACATCAGGTTGGATATTTAAAATGTGGGGTCTATCCTAGAACTTAAGAAAAAAAGATCAAAGTACCTTGAAGGTGCTGATAGCTAATAAAGCATTTCCCAAAGTGCATTGACTGGCACTGTGGGTGGGGCCGAGGAGTCCGTGTGGTCTTCTCCATTCCTCCACCAGCGGGAAAGATTCTCGATGATAACTTGCATAGAGGTCTGCTTTATTTCAGACATGACCTATAATCTAATTGCAAATATTGGCTTTTTGGCTCACACAAAGTGGGTAGATGGCAGTAGCATGGGAAAATAATGCAGTGTGGGGACAACCTGGAAGAAAAGCCTTTTTAGAATTAATCTGTTCTCTCAGAGAGGAAAAATGTCTATGGAAAATTGAGACAAAGAAAAGTCCTTGCATTTACTTTGACAAATACATACTATTAATGGCAAATGATTTGGATTTTCATTTACAGTATAAATATAAGGTCTTTTTAAAACTAACTTTAATTTATAAAGTGAGTACAAGTGGGTTAGTTCTCTCAGCCTCCTGTTTCTTACCAAGAGATTAGAAGTCTTAACATTACACTTTCTAGACATCCTGGCTCTTTGCGTTCTTGATATGAATTATATTGTGCCAATTAGGTGCAGTTGCCTGAGTTTTGTAAGGAAGAAGGAAGTGGAGGCAGTCTCATTGCAATAGAGGCAGCTGATTAGTAAGCTTGGAGAGATTCCAGTGCGTGCCAGAATAGAATCAGGGATTTACTTTGTAGTCAACAGCCTCCTGGGAGTGAGGTGATTATGGAGGCAGCAAGAGTAGAAAATGTGATAATCATTGTTTTTTGACTTTGACATTAGAACCAAAATTCCACTGGTGCATTTTATTTCCATTCTCCCCACTATTTTGTAAGCACTTATTTCCCTGTATTAAATCACCTTCTGCTTGACATATCTACAGTAGTTTCTCTTTTCTTCACTGATATAACACCTATGACAAAGGCTGGGAAGGTGGTAAACACTGGTGTTATGGAGCTATAACTAGAAATATATACAGAATTTACACAGAAAGGAGAAATTAGTGGGTTTCAGAAATGCTACAATTGGGGAAGATAAAGTAAAGCTGTACATGGTGAGGCAAACATTCATTAGCAGATGCTCTGTAACCTCAAATAATCTATTTAATTTCTCTTATGAAATGTGTTTTCAATTACTGTAATTTAATTGTTGTGAAGTCCTTTAGCTGACTCATTTTTCAACTGTCTGGGAGGATGCTTGGGGATATTTTGACAGAGTACAGGAAAGCAGGGTTTGTTTTTTTGGTTATCTTCATCACAAAATAAAAGTTACACACTTGTCTGAAGTCACCACTCCATTTGGCTTCGAGGCCTATATGACAGTAACTCATATTGATTATAATATCCTGTCTTATGCATCTTTTGTTCTAATGTATAGGCAGTTTTTCTATTCAAGCAGATTTTAAGCAATTTGAAGATCCCATGTACAGACATTTGCAAATTCTCACAGATGTCATTAGCTAACAGAATTATAATAATATTCTCATAAGGGGCTATTTAAAAAAAAGGCTTTTCTCACATTCTTAAAAGATTAAATTGGGACATGGCAGATTAACTTCCACTAAATCTATAGTGACTAGTAGATATAATTTAGTTCACCAGATGAAACCACAAAGCAAGGTTCAGAAATCAGGGCACAGAACCTGGGTTTAAGCCAAACAGAGGCACTCTACGAAGGAGGTCTTTCCATCCTTTCATCAAACACATCCAATTCAACTACTAGATTCTAGAGATAGGGCTCAGATAAAAGATGGCAGTCAGCTGAACAAAGTGCTTCCAGCTTATTCACAAAGCAGGTCATGGAAATCATCTGTATTTGGTCCCAATAAAAGATCCAGGACGAGAATCTGGGTAAAAGTCCCAGTGAACAGGGTAAAATTTTAAAGATGAAAGGTCAAGAATTTCCTGATATCTATGTTTACTGAAAGATAAAAAAGAAGGCACAAGAATTTTTGTAAAAGCACTATTTATAAAATTGTAAGAATCCACATGCACATCAACAATAGAATGAATAAAGAAATTGTGGTATATTTATGCAATGGACTATTAAAAAACAAGAATGAATGATTTACAATTGCATGCAATAATATTAATACACACTACAAAGTGTTGAGAGAAAGTAAGTAAACAACCAGTCACAAGAGCATATACTAAATAATTCTATGTGTAAAGTTTGAAAACAAGCAAATTTATCTATAGTGTGAGATTAGGACAGTGGTTACCCTTGAGGAGTTAAGTGACTCATAAGGGGACATGAAAGAGGCATCTGGGGTGCTGGTAGTGATTTAGTTTTGTTTTTGAGTCCTAGTTACATGGATATATTTACCAAAGTTCATTCAGCTACATATTTAATATATTCATATTCCTATATTTATTTCATATTTCAATACAATTTTACTAAAAAAAATTCATTATGCATTTAAGGAATTTTAAGCCAAGAAAATTTAAAAAGCCACTTTTGCAAGCACTCCAAGACTGATATGCCAATTTTCATACCCATCAGAAACATGTGTTGAAAAGAAATTGAATCTTTAGCTGAATCTCACAAAAAGAACACATCTGATTCTGAAGAAGTCACATCTCCTGATTTTTTCAAAAGAAAAATGGCTTGGTTTTTAGGATCCCAAATAATACATTTTCCAAAAATCTCATACCTTCTCTATTGGCCATTCAGCAAAACATATTAACCTTCCTGAAATATTTATATATATGTATATTTATATATTAAAAATATGTATTTAGCTGAAGAGGAAGGATGATGATGGATGGACATTTTTTTCCTTCTAGCTCAGAGAGTTCTGCACATGAGCATGGCTCAGTAAGGAATTAAGAAGAGGGTAGGAAGTAGCTGTCAGAGTGAAATGAGGTAATTACCAAAGA
Organism: Phyllostomus discolor; assembly: GCF_004126475.2. Classification (NCBI taxonomy): domain Eukaryota; kingdom Metazoa; phylum Chordata; class Mammalia; order Chiroptera; family Phyllostomidae; genus Phyllostomus; species Phyllostomus discolor. Next base: position 75,670,581 of record NC_040911.2, on the reverse strand, counting down.
ACAGGTAATAGGACAGTGTCTGAATAGGTGGCAGTTCAGGTCTTGTTCTCTCAGCCAGTGTATAACCAGCCCCTGAAGTTCATACTTTGGTGACTAGTTTGTAAATCACACAAGCTCAAGAATCTGCCTCTAGTAAAGGGAGACTAGGTAATTTGCATTAGTGTTATTACTGAGGAAAATCAGAAAAAAAAGGAAAAATATATTTTAAAAACTAATAATAAAAGTCATCTTGGAAGCATAAACCAGTAAATAAGATAGTGAAGAATTACCAAGTAAACATTCAGGGAAGTTGGAAATCCAGGGAGGTGAACCATTATTTTATGTCACTTTTTGCCCATAAGGAAGGTGCATCTCACAGACAGAAAAGGTTTTTTTTGTTGGTCTCGCTGCATCAGGAAGGCAAAATTTGGAATCAGTGTCACCTGGCTGTCACATAGTTTAGCTTGAGTCATCTGGATTGTCCAAATAATCTAAATCCCTACAATGGATTATAGTGACTTCAAATTGCTGGTATCCCAGGCATGTGACAGAAATAAAATTCCTTTAAAGAGAACATAACATCATCCTTAGTTGAAAAAACCTCCCCAAATATATTTTTCAAATATAACGTCTTACATAAAATGAAGGTAAAAATAGAAAATCATTAAAAAGAAATATCAAAAACTTCAAACAACAGGAAAAAAAGCACAGTGTCTCCTTATATATGAATATAAAAAACAGACTTTAAAATAGATATTTGTTGTATAAAAATTAAAATAAAAAATATGATAAAAGATTATAAATAAATACTTTAAAAAAATGAAATTCTAGAACTGAAAGATACAATAGCCAATGCAAAAAGTAATGAATGATTATAACAGCAGAACAGATAAACCCGAAGAAAGAATTTGTGAACTGAAAGAAAGCTTGGGAAAAAAAATAACCCAAAAGAAGCATGGAGAGATGATATCGTAAATCACACCAGTTTACCAAGAGATCTGCAGCTTTGTAGCAAATTTCTCCACATTGCTCCTTTCTACTCACCACCGCCTTCTTCACCATCATCACCACCACCAGTACCCTGAACAAATGTACATTCACTCTAACTGTTCCCCTCACCAACACTAACTTTATAGCTATTTTAATTTGATTCAACTTGTGTGAAAAGATTCCAAGATGACCAGCTTAGAAGGAAATGGTGTAAAACATAATGAGAGCCACTTTAAAATGGAACCGAGGCTGCCATCCCAAAGGAACTGCCTTGTACATCTTAGGCCTCAAACTTTGGGAATATTAAAACAGAGCAAAATAACCTTTGGACTGAGTCTAAGTCCCAAATGACTGTTTGCGGAGATAAAAAAGCAGATATTATGATTACCAGACTGATGGCTGCCAAACTAAAAATTAAAAACACTGTTTAGAATTAGTGTCACTATGTCAGCTTCTCTGCACCTATAGAAATGTGTTCCTTTTATTGATGTAATTGTTCCCCTTCCCTTTCTCATAGATACCCCTGGCCTTTGACTCCTATTCAGAATGCTATTTGGGCTTCTACCTGAATCAGTGCTCCCCAAATAGCTATTTTTAAAATCTCAGATAAATGCTTGTTGTTTCCCACTTTGGCCTTTTATTTTTAGCTTAGCAGTGACTATGAATTTTGTTCTACCTACAGTTGAATTTTTTTCTTTTTGTCTTCATGGGATGTTTTTTAAAATGTTTCAATGTCTTTAGGCTCATAAAGAAAAATAAAAAAAAAAACTGTTTCCTTCTCTACTCACTTCTGACATCTAATGTATGGTTTTTTTCCACACCAAGCAGTTCTCCAATTCTCAGTGGACATTGACTGAGTGCCCCACAGTTTAACTCAATCATGACACAAAATACATGGAGTTAGTACAAACTTCACAGGTTAAGGGCTTATCCCCACAAGACTGCTTTTCACTGTATATGCCAATCAAAGTCTCAGGCTTTCACTGTACTTCTAACAAATTGACTCTAAGTCAGATGTTCCCATGACCCCTTCTCAGTTCTGATAATTTGGTAGGGTGGCTCACAGAATTCAAGAAGTGCCTTACTTACTATTACTCATTTATAATGAAGGATACAGAGAAGGAAGAACCAAATAGAAAAGATGCATAGGACAAGGTGTGATGGGACAGGGTGGGCAGTCTTGGTACTCCCATGACCTCTCTGTGCATGCAGTCCCTCAGAACTTCAATGTGTTTAGCAACCAGAAAGCTCTCCAGACCCTTCAGTTAAGAATGGTTATGGCTACTTTGCCTTGACCAGTGTGGCTCAGTTGCAATTCTATAGTCAGAACACATGCCTGGGTTTTGGGTTCAGTGCCTGATTAGTGTGTGTACAAGAGACAACTGATCGATACTTCTGTCTCATATCAGTTTTTTTCTCCCTCTATTTCTCCCTCCCATTTCCTCACTCTAAAAATAAATAAAAGATTAAAACTAAATGATTTAAATGTTTACAGGTACTTCATTATGTGGGCACAATTGGTTAAATAACTGGCCATTAACAATTAATCCAACTTCCAACCTTCTCGCTCCTGGCAGGAGTTTGAGATGGGGAGGGGCTGAAAGTTCCAACCCTATAATCACTAGGTTAGTTCCTTTGGCACCTAGTCACCATACTCCAAGAGTCACCTCATTAGCATAAACACAGGTGTAAGTAAAGGGGCTAATTATGAATAATGAAAAAAGCTTTTCTTAACACCATTACTCAGAAATGCCAAGAGTTTAAGGAGTTCTGCATCAGGAGCCTGAGATAAAGACAAAAATATGTATTTTGTGTGATATCACAGTATTACAACTGGGCAAATAATCACCAATGGTGGGCCCCAATAACTCTGTACACTAAACTTACATTTTCTGCCTGGAATAGAAGACATTTGAGTTCTCTACCTTTGAGTTAATTCTTAGGAATCCAAAATTGTTGCCTATCCTGTGTTGCCTGTAAGAGTCAAGAAAGTTTCTTATGGTGAGAAAAATATTACATGGAGGAATACAGATGTTTATGTGACTTGTGTCCTCATCTTTTGGTATTTCCAAGGTACCAGTGTTAATTAGGTCATTGACATGAGTGAGTGAGTGAGTGTGTATGAGAGAGAGAGAGAAACAATGCTAATGACAAAGAATCACCCAGGTCCAGATCTCAACCCTACTAGGGAAATGATCAGATATGATTATAACACCCCCCCAGCCCCCCCAGCCCCGCAAATAAAACTGTCTTTGGAATAAAAGCCACTGAAATAAAGCTCCAAATCACTTCTGATTTCACTACTGATCAAAAATCTTATGATACTTAGAAAATATTAACTCTGAGCATGAGCCAAGGTGATAAAAGAAAAAGGGAAATAAAGAAAACTTCATGCTAAAAATCCAACAACATATGAATTTAGCAAGCATCTTGAGAGTAGAATATCAGTATTACTTTCATGAGAGCTTCTGGAAAGGGAAACAATCATCCCTTCTTCAGAAAATTAGCTCCTCCTCACTCAACTCTGACTGGAAATGTTTGCCTTGAGCCCAGACAACCTGATCTGAGAAACTGAGACCCTAATCTCTATGGGGCCTGCTGGTTTAGATTTCATGATTGTCTGTCTGTAACTGTTGTATGGCCTGTATAAAACCACTTGCCAATTCTAAACAATTCTTTCTTGCCAAAAAGGCCAATTCTACCTTTTTCATCTATAAAATTGGTGCAAACCAGGTGATTATAGATCTAAAGGTTGCTTGAGTTTCTAAAATCCCACTTTCTAAAATGTACCATTCTATTTCTTAACCTCAGTAGAGGTTACACAAGTGTTTGCTTTGTAATTATTCTTTAAGATGAACATATATGTTTTATACAACCTTCTAAATAAGTAATGATTGAAAATGTGTTGAAAGAAAAAAATGCTATCAGAGGAAGCCAGTTTGTACCATTCTTGAATTCATAAAAGTAGGTGTGAAAATTGAATGTCAGGAGGCAAAAAGCCAAGAGCAGATTGAAGCTTGTAAAACTCCTGAGGCTTCAAACCATTTCAGGGATAAGATGGAATTGAAGAAAGTGAAATGAATGGAGACTTGCAGGACAAGTAGGATTGTTATGAGCTCATAAAACTCCCACAATGGTCCTTGGAGGAAATTGAAATTCAAGGGTTGTTACTTAATGGCTACATTTCCTCTTAGCCAAAGGTGACAATGGACATCCATTACATAGACTAGGAAACAACTTTCTTCTAGTTTACAATAAGAAGTATCTTAATATGCTCAAAATAACTTGGTTGTAATACAGCATTTATTATTTTGCCAAGCACTGTGCTGGGCCACAATAGGCATGTATGTTTGCTCTCAAGGAATTTGCAGGGCTGGAAATATCTATGTCATTGAAAATAAATTCTGAACTCCTTACTCTTCTCTGACTTCATCTAGGAACATATCTCTCCCAGCCCCATGGCCTATCTTTGCTTTAGTGAGCTCCCACCTCAGGGCCTTTTCACTTGCTATACCTTCTACTTGGCTTTCTCTTCCCCTCATCTTTACCTGGCCAGCACCTTCTTACCTTTCAGATTTCAATTCACATGTCAGACATGCTTTTATGCTCTCCCAATGAAAAAATTAATAATGTTCTTCTTTCCCTCTCCCCCAGTCATTCACAACCTCATTTCTCAGAGTAATGTTCTTCCAAATACTCAATATTTGTAAATATCTATTTTCTAAAACTTAGTTCTAGGCTTCATACTCCCAATATAAACAAAGTGCCAGAGAGTAAGACCAACCCCCAATGGATTTATGGCTTAGAACCAGCAGACCATCTTGATTCAACATGCAACTAATTTCACCTTGCTGTAACCCCTAGCCTCATTATTTACTCATTATAATATATTAGCATACTAAATGACACATCCCAAGCTGCCGTGATCAGAAGCAAAAATCCCATATAAGGACACAACATTGCCAATGATGCTCTTATAAGAAGTCTACACATCTTTCCTGGAAAAATCTTGAATATTCCTCCCCCTTTTTGAATGCCTGTAGAGTAGCCTTCTCCCTGTCTCTTGGCTTCACTAGTAAACTCTTTTTCACTTTAAACTCTAAAAACAAAAATTGCATGAGAGCAGGGGCTCTATCTGCATCATTCAGTACTCTGCCCCAATGGCTGGATCAGTGCCTAGTACCTAACATTAGCACATTACATTTAAATTTCCACTATTATTTATTACTTTTTTGTAAATAAAACATATACAGATTTTATTACAACTCCTACAATTTCACAAATATTTATGAATTTATTGTGCATAGTAACAGTTTTTTTATTCTTACTTTTGATTTGTTAGCATATTAGTCAATTCATTTAATTTAATTCTCTATAAGTTATTGTCCCTAACTTGAAAATTACTATAAATTCATTATGATATCAAGCATAAATCATCACTTATATTAATTGAGTGTTATTGTTATCAAAAGAAAATTAGGTACTATTATTATTTATAAATAAATAAATAATATGAGGCAAACAGAAATCTTTACAAAATTATTTTACTGTTTTATTTAAACTAAAGATTTACATGCTCCTAAATAGTATCAAAGAGAAAAGCCTCAAGGAGTTGTAAGAAAAAGAAAGAAGAGATGAATCTTATTGTGTTTGTGTCATTTATGTCAGATGGGGTGATAGAAGGATTCACAGAAAGTGGCATTAGTGAATTGGGAAGGGTGTATGATTCTTTAAGGTAGAGAATGAGGTAAAATTATTCCAGGTCAAAAGAAGAGCCTGAGCAAAGGCATGAAAAGATAAGAATACTGAAAACATTGTTAGAATAGGAGATGAATGAAAAAAAGCAATTTGAGCAGTAGTCATGAAAGACTTTGAACTTTATGTTTTATTCTAGAGGTAACAGGGACTAGGAAAGTAAAATGATATCATTAGTCTGACAGCAGTGTGAGGAATGGATTTCTGTGGGTGTGAACATCAATGAGAACTTCGAGATTTGGCCTGTGTGTGTGTGTGTGTGTGTGTGTGTGTGATATTTGGACATTTTACTGAGGAAAGATAACTCATAGATTTCATCAAGACTCAATATAAAAGAAATAAAAGTAAGATAATAAATTAAAATATAAACACTGATGTAGAGGGAAAGTAAGAAGTACTCACATACAGGATATAAAAGAGAAAATTCAGTAGAAGAAATATTTGGTTTGTTTGTTTTTAAAGTGATCTTAATGAGCAGTAAAAGCCTCTATTAATTGATTCTTCATACATTTGGAAAGTGCTCAATTATGCATCTCATATTCAGGTAGGTTGAAAATTTCTAGAAGACAGGAGCATGGCAATTGTTTACTAATAATGTAAAAAAAGCTTAGATTATATTATATGACAGTGATTGCTTAAAGATAGAAAAGAGAGGCAAATGTAGGTCTTACCAAGCTAAGATAGGTTAGAAAAAGAAACAGAACAGGACAAACCAGACTCAGCTATGTTCTATGTGATCCTTGCCTCTGCCTCAGTCATCCATTTTTTTGTGATGGGTTCCTCCTCCATGCTAAGCAATATCACCCAATACTCCTGTACGTGAACGATCAACTTTTTGTTTATCTCTGAGCCCACTCTATGGTGATATAATTGGCAAAACTGCTTCAAGTTTAAAATATCAGAGTTAGTTCACCTGTCCTATTATGTTGGGCATAATAATGCCTGAGAGTGGAGAAAAGTGGGATATTAATGATTAAGTTGAGGAAAGAAGAATTAAGATGAGAAGGTGACCAACAGGGAAAGGTGATGCAAGTCAAGCCAGTGATCAGCTCTCTGTGGGGACCAACTGGGACAAAATGAGGTCAAATAAGGACATTAACAAGAGAAGACAACAGGCAGTAGAGTCAGATGGCCTCATCCTTGTAGAAGCTACACACACCCCTTTGAAGAGGAGGAAGTTCGATTTCAGGAATTGGCTTCAGTTCAGTAAGAAGTTGTTGCAGGAGCCAGGAGGCTGAAAGATGTCTGCCATCTGGAGAAACTGGAGGAAGGAGAATTGGAAGTCATGCAGATCAGAGGTGGGGAAATAAGATTGGCAGGGATCCCTTGGGTGGGGTCAGATACCCCCACAATGTTCTAATTCTGGAATGCAACTTGCACATTCTTGATAGCTCATAGTCAACAATAAGAGAAAATTATTTCATTTCAAATCCTGATAAATCTCTATTTTGAACTGACATTTTGGAAAACTGTCTTTAAATATGTAAATGCAGTGTTTTGCGATCCTAAAAACTACTGAATCTCCAAAATTGTTAACAGCAATTTGACAAAGTACAATAAACTTACTACTTTTTTGGTTAGAGATAAAAGAAAGGATACTGGATCACTCAGGATGTAGAATTTCTTTCTGGAGAAGCAAAATTAAGTGGAACTCATCTAGACACGGGCAAGGTTGAGAAGAAAAAGTTAAAGTTAGTAGTGGTTACAGGCATAGCCTTGGCTCCTGAATCAGACTATGTGAGATCAGATACTGGTTCCACCATCTACTAATTGTGTATTCTTAGGCAAGTTCATAAAACCTATAAACCTCAATTTCCTCCATTATACAATCAGAATAGTACGCACATCAAAGAGTTTAGGAGGATTAAAATTTAAAATAATAATACATGCAAATTACTTAGTACAGTGCCTGGTATATTTTTAAAGCTAAATAATCATTATCTATCATCCCCATCATCACTATTATTAGCTAATTAGAGCTTCCAGAATTATTCATAGACAGGGCTGAATAAGATTAGAGTTTTTCATCTTCTACTGACTTGCTGAATTCCACCAAGTGACTCAGCTATAAAAGGGAAACAAGATCTATGTCCAGGTTAGATCTCAAACATTGAACTGGTGCACAGGAGTGTTGAGTTCTTGCATCAGCTCTACAATGAACTCACCGTGAGTTTAGGCAAGCCACACATCTGTACTCAATTCCATATGGTTGAACCACATAGTCTCCAGGGTTTGTTGAGTTTTAACGTTCTTTGATTCTGCAACTACTGTTTCAAATGCTGCACTTGTATTGATTTACATTTACAGATATTAAAAATGCAAAACGTGTATGTGATATTTCACAAGTAAGAAGTGGTTTGCCCTCCTCAGCCAAGCCTGCCTGCTCAGGGCAGCCATTTTGTTCTGCCTTCGGCTGGCTGCTCCGGTCATTTTCTGCAGCAATCTCCATCCATAGACCCGCTGACAAGAGGAAAACGAATTTCCCCAGCAGTCCCAGACATCCCTTGGGATGTTCCAGGGAGAGACCATGCCAGGCATTTCACTGTTAATTATCAGCACCCTGGCTGCTGTGGCCCCTTGCTGTGCCAATTTGAGAGATGAGACTCTTTACTCTGCTTATTAGACTCAGCTAAATAAATATTACCCAGCATTAGTGTTGTCAAAGATACAGTCTGAATTCAGCTCCCTGGTGTGGCTGTTGGTACCTAAGCTTTTTGCCATTACTTTTTCTGCCTGCCTCCCCTCTCTCCCTTATCACACAGTGAATCCTTTTCTCACTTCCCTGGACATTTGGCTGGATTCTGATATCCAGGAGCTGAAATACAATATTATTGATTTAGTTCCTTTGCTTAAGGTTATTAAACACCTCTACTATTAGATTTAAGGGCCATACTGTTAACTACTTCCTATCCCTGACCCAACAGACTAAATTTCTCAGCCATGTGTTTTGAGTTAGTCACCATTCTTCCACCCCCCAAAAACTCAGAAGTGAGTCTTGATAGACTTAAAGCCCCTGGATATAGTGATTGGTTTAAAGGTGGTAATCAATCACAGGCCCAAATACTTAATTCCAGGACTTGTTTAACCTATTTGGAAAACAGATTTTCTTTTATTGGATGAATGTTGAACCTAGAAAATATGGTCACAAGGAGCTACTCACTGTTAGCTATTTTGCAACCATGAAGATAGAAACTACTAAGGGAGTCAACACATAAAAAGTAGGGCAAAGAAATACAGAAAAGAAACCAGTAGTCAAAGCATTGAAGAGCCTGGACCAAGCTTTATCTAAAGCTACCCCAATCTTTAGATATTTCAGATTTGAATGATTATTGTTCCTTTATCATTTAATTTTGAGTGGGGAATTCTAACACTTTCACCTACATACACCTATGTTACAGGTAGTCTCCTTGTCTATTTGTAACAAGTGTAGGTGAGGCCCTGCCCATATCCCTTCAGATATTACCATTATAATGCTCTCCTACCTGAATTCCTAATTCTGAGGCTTACCCTAGTGCTTCTGCCTTAGTACAACATTAGTACAAAAGGTAGTTAACATCCCTTTGAGGCAGCCCTCAACCAATGACTGGCAGGGGTTCAAATACCTCAGCTTCCTCGATCCCTTAGGATAACTCGGATGTGTTCTCTATCTCGGTTCTTAAAGTTCCCCAGTGGGATTGAGCTTAATTTGTTTGATGATGTTTCTGGCAAAACCCGTGCCTGCCTCTGCCTGTCTCGCTTCCTCACTTCTCTGTGGGCTTGTTGACATCACCTTCTAACTAAATTATTTGCACTTGTGTCCTTGCATACTGAGATGCCTTTTAAGGGGAGCAAGCTAAGGCTACATTGGTCCACAGGAATTTAGAACAAGTAACATCTACTTGTAACTTTAAAAAGGCACTCCACAAGTAGTTTAGCTTACATAATTTTCATCTTTCCACCCCCAAATAGACTGATATATATGCAGACCATTTTGACATAGACTCAGCCTAGAAAAGAAGCTATAAATTCAAAACCCCATAAGCAAATGCATTATTTCCTATCAGTGTTGTCCAAACAGAGGGCGATGTACTAGATGGAAGATTTTAGGAGAGAAAGGGAAGTAAAAGCATGAACACCCCAAGGTGCAGAGGATGCTCATTAATCCTCAGGTTTCACCAGTAGCTGTGAGCTGTCTAGATTCTTATATTGGAAGAATCAGAGTAACTGAAGTTATTACTGATAATTTCATGGTCTTGAAAATGAGCAACACAGATATGTTTAATCTGTGAATATACTCCCCCTCTGGATAACCTCTCCCCCCAGTTCGAAAACCTCCATGCTAAGAATAACATCACCAGGCATAGGGCTTTGCCAGAAACATGCATTTGCTCTCCAAATGGTACCTGTCTGATAAAAATGCACTTTTGAATAATGCACTCTCTGACTAGTCTCAATAATGGGATGTTGTCTATTTATGTGAAAAAATGTTCATATGCAGACTCCTTTGTTTTATTTTTATTTTGGGCATTTTAAACTAAACATTCACTTTAATGCCAATGGGAAAAAGCCCACATATCTTCTGTGTTCCTTTCCATCTCCTATTCCTAAATTCTTGCCAAAGAACACATATGGCCAACAGGGCTTGCATGGAGGCCAGTGCAATTCCATTTTTCTCTTATCAGAAAATATAATCATGGGATGAAAGGGTTAGTGCCTTCTAAGTAAAGTGGTTTAACTTCTTCATTTTACCGGTGAGGATAGGGAGATCAGAAAGTTTTAGATGACAAAGCTGGATGGGCCTTTAAGGGAATCTGGCCTGATACACTTCTATCACAGGTAAGGAAACCGAGGCACAGATCAGCGGAATGATTTGCTTAAGACTTCATAGCTAGTTAGAGACAAAGTTCAGGTTGGAACTAAGGGATGTTGATTCTATCTACTTCTACCACCACCCATCATTAATTTTCGTTTAACTTTTGAGTTTTTGTTTCACTTGCTTGTTGGCTTTATCTTAAGCCCATATTTTGATCCTATAACTATCTTGGATGTGATGTGGGATGTTTCTTCTTAGAAAACCTGAGATTATCATACTGCATTTAGGCCTTGCTTAAATAGTTGCACAGGGGAGAAACCCTTTCAGTAATGAGTTTTGCCCCTGGGAAATGACAAGACATACCCCATGGCTTTTCCTTCTCCTTCAGATACAGCCTGAAAAGTCAGATCATACTTAAGATCCAACCTAGGCCAATTGGTGTGATACTCATCCTTAATCTCAAACCACTTCCTGGGCCTGGGCCCAGGTACTGGTGAGGCCAGGGAAATGCCAGAAGCCATCTGGACTCCCCAGGCTACCTCCTGGATGAGGCTGGATGGGGTACACCTAGAAACCAACTCACTCCAATAGACAGAACAGATGGTATTCCAGATATGAATATGTATCTTGTAGACTGCTAAGGTTGTTAAATAAGTATGTATTTTTAAGTGCATTCATGAAAATCAAGAATTTTATCACTGAGATGAAAGCCAAGCAAAGGAATCCACCGGCACTGGTTCAAAGCTGTACGTTATTCTGTATTCATTGGCCTTGGATGCCATAGCATGTGCCAACCTCCACAGAAACTGGAAAATAACCAGGAAGAAATTTTAAAACCCCGACAAAAAATGTTGACTTCAAAATCCATGCTCTGAGACCTTAGAAAGACCCCTGATGGCAGAACTGATGTTCAGCAGAACAAAAGTGGGCTGAATTTCTTCTTGGCTTTACCACCTCCTTCCCATTGATCTTTCTTGGTAATTTCACTGTGACTATCCCACCCTCACCTCATGCTGTGTATAATTCATTTTGGCTACCTCAGGAACAAGGCTTAAGGGGCACAATAATGCCCAAAGAGGCACAGCAGCAATAATGAAAGTCATTAAGTCAGTGGAATTAGATAGGAAGCTGGACTTCTAAAATCATCGGTACAAACAGTACCTGTCAGAAGGCTTTGTGTTCTTTGCACAATAATAATGCTACCATGCATGCTCAGTTATTTCCATTTACAGATGCTTTCAAACACATGATCTCATTTAATTTGATCTTTATAACAACCCTAAAAGATAAATAGAGCATGACTTATTACTCTCATTTTATAGATGAGGAAATGTAGGCTTAGAGAGGTCAAATGACAAAAGATACACAAATAATTGGTGCCACTAGGATTTGAACACAAGACTATTTGATTCTACATCTAGCAATGCTTCTGATTTAGCATTTGCCAATTAATCAACAACCAAAAAGGCTTTCACTGGGAAATAATTCCAAATGCAGCTAGAGCAGCCTAATCCATGAATTAACTGATTCTAATGAGTTAGAACATTGGGAGGGTGAAATAATGTGATCTTCCCATATTACAGAAACATTCCAAATACAGAAACTAAGTTCATTTTCATTACTGATACCAGTGCTTCACCTCTCTGTCACTATGTCCTTTTCAATTCCTTCCACTAGGGGTAGAATATACTCCCCTTCTTCATTGATAATAAGTGTGGCAATGTGACTTGCTTTATGAAGTGTTAGTAAACATGGTGCAGCGAAGACTTGACATGAACTTGTTTAGTTGGGTTTGCACTTTTGTGCTCTGATTATCCACTCAATCTGGCTTGCTGAACCAAGTAAAAAGACGTGTACAGATATAGAGACCCAATCGGCAGCTTTAAACCAAGCCCATCTGAACCCAACTTAGATAATCCAACCAGTGATACATAAACAAGGAAAAAAAATTGAAACTACTGAGTTTTGAGCTGATTTGTTATATAGCAATTTCTGACTAATATGCTATCTCTCATCTTTCCATTCAATACAGAGTCTGCCTTTTGTTATCTGTTTCTTTCCAAGCACCTCTTATCAGGAGTTTCAACATCAGGACTCATACCATCATAGAGTTATGAAGAACTATTATTAGGGACCCAGATGGTAAAAATAAGGCAGATGAAGTTACATTCCCAAAGGAGAATACCCTAAGTGCTATATAAATATTCAATGAATGATTGAAAACTTCAGGCATTTGAAAGCTATTTTACAGTTAGTATGTTAGAAAAAACACATTGTCATTAGACAATATTTTCTATGTGCTTCTTTACATAGTGACTTGGTGTTTGGTGTGCTAGGAAAACAGACTGTCCACCCCCTAGTGGTTTATTGATTAAAACCAACACAGAGGCAGACAACTGATAGGAAACATAGAAAAGGTAATGGATAACAAAAGAGTAACTGTAGATATTTTATGAAAGTACTATAATTAAAAATTAAAATAAAAAATAATAAAAATATCCAGATGTAAAAATATGCTGATATTCTATTTGACCTGATTCTGCCATTTCAGATTTGTTAGATGTATCCTAATCTCCAAAGTCCCAGAAAACCCAATTCTTCTTCCTCCATAGAAACCTGCAACAGGTTTCCATTTATAGAAAATTACATGCTTTTCTAAGTGTTTAGGAGTTCAAATCCCCTAGTTCTTTACTCAACTGCTCCAAGTTAAGTGTTGGTTGGGGAAAAGAAGGATGTTCTAATACCAGCGCACTTACAAGAAGGACTTGGCTATTCATCAGTTATCTGGGGACAGTTTCCTGGAGGTGATGAAAATACTATGCCTAGCACCTGGTCAGTGTTCAATAATGCAATCGTTCCTCAGTATTCCCTAGGAATTGGTTTCAGGACCCTCCTGGATAACAAAATCCAAAAATGTTCAAGTCCCTTATATAAGATGGGGTACTATTTATATATAACCTATGCAAATCCTCCTGTATACTCTTAATCATCTCTAGGTCACTTATGATACCTAATGTATTATACCAATGGAAATGCTCTGTAAATAGTTATTATATTGTATTGTTTAGGAAATAATGACAGAAAGAAATGTCTGTACATATTCAGTACAGATACAATCATCTTAGCCTTAACTACCTAGCACACATCCACAAAAATGTAACATTTTTTGGAATACTTTTGACCTGAGGTTGGTGGAACCCAAGGATGCAGTACCCATGGTTATGGAGGGCTAGCTGTATTTACTAAATGAAAGAAGGGAGGAAGACAGGAACCAGCCCCAGCCCTACTCTTCCTTCCATCCTTCCACTCTGCTGCATCTCAATTTGATCAAATGTCATCCATTTGTCTGATCACTCCAACTCACACTGGTTCCAGCCCTATGATTCAGCAATCAGTTTGTTCACTGATCACATTCCTTTGGAGTCCCTGGGTCAGTTCAGACTTGACTGTTGATACCATAAATTTTCCATTTTAGATCTTATGCCTTTTCTTAATGTACCCAGAGCACTGTATTTTGTACATAGCACCCACCCTGGCTGTAACCTCCAAAACATGGATTTCCATTCTCAATTTTCCTTATAATATTTTTTCTAACCAACTGAGTACCAGCCAGGGCTCTTATAATATTTTTTCTAAGGGCATCATGCTTGGTACTCAAGTACCCAGTGATGTGCCACCTAAAAGTACTTTATTCCACACTGCCTCATTTGACTCTCATCACAGTGCTTCAGGTAGAGAGCAGCACCCTACCGGTTCATGAAATACAAAGTAGGTCACAGGGTCAGTATGTAGAGCAATAAAAACACAAACCCAGTTTTTTTCTGCCTACAACTCTGGGTATTATTTCTTGGCATCATGCTATTTTAAAAAGTACTAGCTCTACTGAAAATTTGGACATTCTTTACAACATTCAAACTTAGAAGAAAAAAATAAATAACTGCCAAGAAAAGGGACTAGTTGTTATGGCCACAAAAAAGAAAATGGCCACATGAAGACTGAACAACTTAGAAGGCCCATTTTTTACCCAAATGACTGACAGCCACATTCCAACACCTCAATACAGATCTTATAATTCTGGGTTCAGTTGGCAGGACTTACTCTTCCAAAACTATCTCCAGCCTTAATGGATAGGATGAGATTCAGTACAAAGGCCCTAAACTCTATATGCCTCAGCTTCCAGCCAAGTCTTCAAGGTGATTAAAGAAGAAATGTCAGGAAAGACCAAAGGTTGGTACTACATTATGCACTACATACTCAACATCTATTGAACTTACTACTTTCGCAAATAGTGACATTCCAGAAATGTGAATACTCTAAAAACTGCATCTTGAGAAGGTGCCTGGCTTTCTCAGTGGCCATTGTCCATTCTGATTTCATTCTGAGGTCATTTCCAAATAAGAGCTTGACCATGAGATACTAGAAAAGTTCTAGGTCAGGAGAAGGTAATGGGGGTTCAGCTCCTGGCTGTTCCACTAACTGACTATGTGAAGTTGAGCAAATCCTTTGGCCTATCCCAACCTCATTCTTTCTAGAAATATTTATTGAGCATCTATACTATGCCAGACATTGGGAAGAGAAGAGCCTGCTAGGACAAAGTTCTTGCCCTCAGGGAACTCACCTTCTAGGGAAGATACATGGTAAACAGATAGATCAACATGTAGCAAGAACATGAAAACAGTAAGGAGGTTTACAGAGTGAGTAGAGGTGCTATGGACAAGATGCTATTTGGGATAGAATGTTATTTGGGGAGAAGTACAATGAAATAAATATCTTGAGAAGGAGCATTCCAGGTTCAGGGTACTGCATGTGGGAAGGTCCTGCGGTAAGGGTGTGCCTGATGTGTTCAGGGAGATGGCGATTGTGTCTGCAGCAGAGGAAGGAAGAGGAGAGAACAGAAGAGGAGGAGGTCAGAAATACTGGGACCAATTGTGGAGGGCACTTCAGGTTTCATCATGACTTGGGATGGGAACTCATTGAAGGGATGTGACTTAGGTTCCAGGAGCCTGATTTCAGCTTCTATATGACGGAAGGACAGCCTTTTCCCCATCTGGAAGCAATCTGGTATGGACAAGAGAAAGAAAAGAGGTCTTCCCAGTGCCCTTTTATCACCTGAGATCCCAAGGCAGAAGCTTTGCTGAGCAAATCACTGTCATCTCAGAAAAACTGCAGGGAGGCCTGAGGCAGCTCTTTCATTCAATAGGCCGAGGGCTGCACCATTTCTTCACCCTACTAGGACAGACTCCACCCACAGCAGGGGCTTCTGCGGAACCTGGTGACCCCATCTGCAGCCCCCAGAGCTCAGGGTGGCTTTATCAAGATGAATCCTTTGGCCGTTTCAGTCAAATGGCCCTATTTGCTGCTTTTCGTTTCCATCCAGCCGCCTGCATTTCTTTCCAAAAGGTCATTTGGAAAGGCCAGTGGGGTTAAGGCACTTGGCCTTTGCCCAGCAGAGTAATTAGTCTTCGGATGCTCAAGGCTTTGGGATTTCATTTCCTTTTTTTTTTTTTTTTTAATCACTTGCTTGGTGTGAATTTTCATCCGCATACACCAGTTTGATATTTTTAGAGCTATACATTATAACTTCATTTCTACTTTCCTGCAGAATTTCAAGCTAAGTGCTAGAGTAAGGCCCCAGTGTTTGAGACTTAGAAACTCCCAGGCTTCTTGCCTCCCACTTCTCCTTCTGGAGTGAACTCTCCACACAGTGTCAGCTGCTTCAAGAATACTGACTCATGTCTCACCATTTCTCTGTCTCCCTTTTCCCTGCGCAACTTTCCTGATGCACAGGAACACTGCGTCTGGGCAATCGCATCGTGGGGAGGGTGGTGTGGGAGGCAGGTACCGCATCCCTTTGGTCTCGCTCCAGCGGCCGCAGATCAGTGCTACGGGCAGAAAGTCTGGGAGCCAGATCCCCTGGCAAGCAGAAGGCGAAGGGTCAAGGGCCACAACACTAGGGCAGGACCCCGGAGTGGGAGGAGGGGGTGGTGATGCGGGGGAGGACGTGGGCGGGTTGGAGGCGGCGGTGATTCGCCAGGGGACGCAGTCTGGGAGGCGGGATCCCGCCTCACTGCGGCACAAGCGGCGCTGGCGGGGTGCAGGACTGTCTGCAGCTGTACCTCCCCCGCACCGCCCTTCTGCAATCTGTTACGGGGCGCGGGGCACCACAAGGCATCCCGCTGGGTCAGGGTCCTCCTGGGGGCTTTCCAGACAGCCTGTGCTCATTTCCGCGGGCGCCCTCGAGGCGCTGTATTGTCACTGTACTGTCACTGTTTGTTTATTTCCACATCTGCCCCCAGGAGACTCCTTTAGAGCAGAGCTTTTTAATCCACCCCCTGATGAATTCAGGGCCCTGGCACTTGGCACGTCGCCTGGCACGTCATCACGACTTAGGGGATCTGTAAACAGCAGTGGAAGAAAGGGGGAGGGAGGGGGAGCAGGGAGATAGGGCAGGAGGGAAGAACACAAACGGAAGCGGACTCGGCCTCTGTATCTGCAAAGTGCAGGATATGTCTCTGTGTAATGTACCAGAATTAACGCAGTGGGAAGGAGATCGGGACTTGGTTTGGCTGCCCCTCACACACTTTGGGCCTTCTCCCCAGTGTTTATACTCCTAGGATAACAATGACGGGGAGGGGGGAGGCGGCAGAAAGGACAAGGTGGAAAGGGGGTATCTCTTGTTCTTAAGAATTGAGAGGGGGTCATATTTGTTCTCAAAACATCAGTAGCTTGAGCCAACCAAGAAGGAAAGCCAGAACTTGCTAGACTGAGGCATTGTCTAGGTGAACTGTGTCCAAGAAACCAATGAGGAGGAGGACAAAGGAATGAACAGCCTAATTGCTGTTAATAAAGACATTTTAAATTTAAAGAACAACAACAAAAACAAAACAAAACAAGGGGATCATAAACAGTCCATTGGCCTCAAATGACTAGTTGCCCACAAAAGCAAAGTAGGCTGGTGGCCCCACCCTTCCTTATCATAAACTCAGGATTTGCAGACCCTGAAGGATTTTCAGACAGTATCTAGTACCCCATTTTACAAATGAGGAAACTGAGGTTCAAGGAGGCTCTGTCGCATGCCCAAGTCAAACAAGACAGGACAGGAGTCAAAGTGTTGGGGATTGGATTTCCAATCCCTCACCTTGCCTACTGCAGCCCCAGCCTTTCCCTGAGCATTCTCCTCTCCTGGTTCCTCCACAATGAAAGTTCCAGGAGAAACCCCATGTCGTGTTTGTTCAGAACCTGGGTGGGTAAAGGAAGATGTAGAATTTGGGGTGCAGAGACACAGCCTCTGACACCCCCACCCACCCCTGGGCTGTGAACAGCTGCCAGCGCCCGCCTGACAACAAGCTTTCTGGGGCAGCTCTGTGCACGGAGAGGGTGTCTCTTACAGCTCCAAAAACAGATTTTGCCATCTCATCCTCACATTTGCAGTCTCAAGTTGGCTTCTTGTGATTGGCCAGAACTTCTCCTCACTAGAAAGATGAAGAGAATCTGCCTCCTACAACCAGCTGGGAGAAAACACTGCAGTAGCAAAGATGGAAATGTCTGTTCCATCCCCCTCCCATGGGTACAGGGGAGTCAAGCATGGGCTCATCAGGCAGAAGGATGCCAGGGACACCCCAAGGGTCTACACATTTGACCTTGGGGGCAAAGGGACTCTGGCAGGGTACCTAACCTTGTACCTTTAATTCTGTAACGGGGAAGTGTCATAAGGGATTTTTTGGCTTTCTGGAACAGTTTCTCAAAATTTTATTTTAAATGTTGGCAGCTTGTGTACACAGAAGGTGATAGGTAATATACTTAGAATTGGGGACAATTAGAGCTTCCTGTCTGCCTACCCCAGTCCATTTCCACAACTACTGCACCACACTGATTCCTAGCTTTCTCCAGTGTCTTCTGCCAGAGAGATGCAGTCCTTTGGCATGACCCAAAGCTCTCCAAGGCATTCCCCAGGGTTAAGGCTTAATTCACTATTAATATCCCTAATGCAGAGGTTGACTGCCTTGGGTGCTCTAGAGCCACCTGGAGAGTTTAAACTAATACTGATGCTCAGGCCACACTCAGACCAAGTAAATCCCTATTTCCAGAGGTGTTTTCTTTTTAAGATTTTATATGTTTATTTTTAGAGAGGGAGAAAGAGAGGTAGAGAAACATCATTATGCAAGAAAAGCATCAATAAGTTGCCTCTCATATGCCCCTGATAGGGGACCCAGTGTACAACCCAGGCATGTGCCCCAAATGGGAATCAAACCAGAGACCTTTCGGTTCCCTGGTGACTATAATATACAATAAGATTGAAAGCCAATGTTCTAGTGGTAACTGCTGGCTTTGACCACACCTGTTCTTCCTTCTAGTAACAGCACCTGATGTTCCTTCAGAAACCCCACTCTCTCTTGATTAAGTGATGTTAACCCCACCATGACCTCCCACACCACCCTTTTCAGGGGGAACTAACAGGTTACCAATCGAGGTACAACATATGACTCAAGGAGGTCCAATGAGAATCAGCCTCCAGACTTTTGTTGAAATTGCTGGAAAGGGAAACGTCTCTTTGTCTGGAAGTCAGCAGAAAACACTGGAGTCAGGCTCCCGGCAGCCATTTTTGTCACCACGTGGAGAGAGCCTGCCTGTAAATTAGTCAACACAGAGGAAAAGTGAGATTACTGATAGAGTGAAAAGGACTTGAAATCTAATTAAAACCATGCCTGAAGCCAGATAACCTTCAGTAGCAGAAACAAATTCCCCCTTTTCTCTGAAGCCAATCTCAGCTGAGTTTTTTATGATGAGCTACATTATGGCAGAATTAATCTGTTACATACTAGATGTTACATAGAAATGTAGAGAACAGAGCTCTGGTCTGAAGAGTCACCAAACGAGTTTAGGTATTCATGGTGAATGTATCTAAAGACAACAAGAGGATGCTGTCCACTCTCAAGGATGGTGGTTCTCAGAGGAGAGGGTACAGAAATGAAAGACAGATATGTCTTACTTCATTATTTACCAATTTATTCTTCAGTGAACATTAAGAGTAGCTGAGTCTTAGATAAACAAGAAAGAGCTTGAGGCATAAATAAATAGGCTTCAGGGATAATGTCTTTAGAACTTTTCAGGTAACCAATTTAACAACAATACAAAAAGTTGTGGCCAAACAAAAGCAGGCAACAGATCATCAAGATAATGCATTAGGTGCTTTCTTGGTCAGGGAAAGTTCCCTAGAAAATGTGCCCTCTGCCTGAAGGTACAAGTGAAGAAGGAGCAATTGACTCACTGAATTTTTTTCTTTGTAGGTTACATCAGCTAGCAACTGCTGCATTAAAAAAAAAAAACCCTAAACTTGATGGCTCATTATTATGCAGATCAGCAATTTGAGTTATGGTCTACTGGATGGTTCTTCTGGTCTCAACTAGGTTCACTCACATATCTGCTGTCAGCTTCTGGTCAGCTAAGCAGCTGTTTCTGGAATAGGCTGGCTGTTGGCTAGGGTGCTGGAGGTGACTGAGCCATGTGTCTCTCATCTTTCAGCAGAGCCTGAGTTTAATTACTATGTGGAAGAAGGGTTCCAAGAGTGAGAGGAAATCACACAAGGGTCTTAAAATCTAGGCTCAGAACTTGCACACTGCCATTCTACCATATTTTATAGTATTTGTCAAAGCAAGCCACAGTTTACTTCATGACGGGAAGAGTTGTCCAATCACATTGCAGTGCACCAGTGAGAATTCAGAGATAATTTCACCCAACCTTTGCCATTTGACAGGCGAGAAACTCGCCAATGAGCTTATTCAAGTCCCCCTTTGCTATGGAGGACTTTTCTGGCTCTGTCCACATTGATGTTTTGCACTTCATTTTTTTTTACTTATTTCCCATAAAACTTAGGTTGCTTGACTCCTGATAAAATCTCTGTAAAGTAAATAAGGCAGACATTGTCTAAATTTGCTATTTTACAGTTAGAGAAATGGATACTCATTCTCAAGGACAACTGTCAAACATACTGGAGTTCTTTCTCTAAGCTAGGCACTGGGACATACAGAAGACAGGGCAGACATGGACTTTATCTGCACAAAGCATAGAAATTACCATTTAAACGGTGTGTCTGGAACCTGAACCAAGACCATCTGATTTCTCCTCTGGGTGTACTTTTCAACCCCACTCACTGTTATGATTTTTACAATGCTGGTCTATATGAGGAAGAGCCCTAAAACCCCCAAAATTTATTTATTAAAAATATGTATTTATTCTTACATGTTTAAACTTCAGTCACCTTCAAAGTACTCTCCATTCGATGCAATACACCTATCAAGACATTTGTTTCACTGCTCACAACAGTTTTTGAACTCATTGATTTTGATGTCTTTTAGTGCTTCTGCCATTTTTGTTTCACCCCTTCCACATTGACAAAACATTTCCCTCTGAAGACTTTTTTTTCATCTGGGGAACCACAAAAAGGGGTGAGATCAGGTGAATAGGGAGGGTGGGGCATAGGGGTCATGCCATTTTTTATCAAAAACTGCTGAACAGCCACCATGGTGTGGGCACATGCATTCGTAAATCACCCATCATGAAATGGGCAAACTTGTTGGAAGAGCCTTCAAAAAAAATGCACTGATGCTGAATGCAGCCTCTCATAACAATGCCAGCTGGTACACTGATACAGATGGGTTCCTAGAACACTCACCTAGTAGGAGAAGCTTATACTACAAAGGGCCTGCCCTCCAGAAGGTAATTCCAGCTTGTGTGTTTGTGTGTGTGTGTGTGTGTGTGTGTGTCCCACCCCTTGTATTTCAAAGCCAACTATTTGTATTTGTGATGGGAGCAATCTATATTAACTTATGGAGTTCATAGCTTTTCCTCCTTCCTTCCCTTTCTACCTCTGTTAAGGAGAATTTTCCCTTTGACTACCCCAGTGAAGATCCCAGGCTGTGGCAGATAAAAATGGATAAGAGGCAGAGAAAGTTTAGAGGAAGCAGGAGGAAAGAATTGAGAAAATGATGGGACAGGAGAGCCATGTCTTGTGGGACTTCAGAAAGAGAAGAGGGAGGGAGTAGAACAGAAGGGATTTGGAGAATAATGAAATCCAGGAAAGCTGCAGGTTATATGAAAACTAGAAAGAAGTAAGGTTTTTTAAAAAAAAATGTTGTGTTATGAATTAGAATGCTCTTACATACCACTTACTTTTTAGTATTTTTGGCTACTAACTTTGCTGAGTTTTTTAATGTAACATTTTGGCAAGCCAAGAACTAGGCATTTATCTGGGGTAAATTTAAGAATCGTTAAGAAACATCCAATGGCAGGACAACCGAAGTTTGTGCCTTCACAGGATACATGGTCCAGATCAAAAGAATAATTGTCCTTTTCTTAAAAAATGAAAACTAAACAAAAAATTCTAAACTCCATACTTTACTCGGATTTCATTGGTCTTTCCTTAATGATCCTTTTCTGTTCCAAGATCCTAATTAGGATACCATATTATATTTTGTCTTCAATCTCCTTAAGCTTTTTTGGGCTGTGAGTTTCTCAGACTGGTCCTTTTTAGATGACCTTGACATTTTTGAGGAGTACTGGCCAAGTTTTTCTATAATATCTTTCCATTTATTTTTTTCTAAATTATTTTTCATGGTTATACTTGGGATATGTGTTTATAGAGAATGACTACAGAAGCAAAGTGGCATTTTTAACATGTTCTATCACTGATGTGACTTATCATTGATGATGTTAACCTTGATCATCTGGCTAAGGCAGTGTTTGCTGGGTTTCTCCACTGTAAAGTAACTTCCTACCACTTCCCCATGCTGTATTCTTTGAAAGCAAGTCACTAAGTGTAGCCCACACTTAAGGGGTAAGTAGTTCTGTCTGACCATAGTAAAAAATGTTAATGAACAGAGATTCATTTAAAGTTAGGAGTGAGAGAGGGGACAATTCTCCAAAGGACAGTGTAAAGGGCTGGAAGTTCCCATGTCCAACATGGTGGGCAGGCATATTGGAGAGTCTGAAATCAGGAAATGCTGGGTCATATGGTGCTGAAAGGCATGTGTGAAGAGAGAAGGAGAAACTGTAACTGTTGTTCTTACTGGGAAACATTGGAGAGAGGTAACTGGAGATGTTTTTACCAATGTTTTCTGGACCACACACAGTGAGAAGCCTCTGTACTACATCTTTGAGGAAAAATATAATAAAGACTTAACCATAGAAAGACTATTCCCAACTCAACAGCCTCTTAACTGATTGGTTGCCTTGTTGTTGCTGTTCCACTATATTACATACACCTGTGTTCAAGCATAATGTCTCGTGACTTACACTGAGTGGTCTAGCATGTTGCAGGAAACTAAACACAGGATCCATATGTTTCCATAAAGGATATGAAGGCTTCCACTAGAAAGATGATGTAAATGTTTAGGGACAAAATAAATGTGTTCCAACAAGAACCCTGCGGTCATCCCTAACAAGGTGGATGGTAAATGTGTCCTTTCTTTGGGATTGCCAGAGCCCCAGGGCATGTGCTGCTGGACCCGCCGAGGGGACAAATTAACAGTCTGGCAGGTATCCACAGAGATCCTTGGCTGAGAAGCAGAAGCAAGACAATGAACAGGTGCCTTACCAGTTTTCCTGGGCATAGAGTCTAATTTCTAGCCCAAGGCTGTGGTAGCAGGAAATGCAGCAAATCAGTCCAGTTTTGTTTCATTCCAAAAGCCCTCTGTGTATAATAATGCAAATCTAGGAAATTTAGTCTTAGAAGGAAGAAAAGAAATGCTGATAATTTTCAAAGAGCTAATTCTAGTGATAACCTTGGGACAAGCAAACACTCAGTGATTTAGACAATTACTCTTAAACAGAGGTCAGTTTCCAAGTGACATTGTCGTGCCAAATGTAGTTTTTTTCTTTTTTTTTCTTTCTTTTTTCAGCTGGCTTATTAGAATGAAGACATTTTTATATTGTATGTTATCTACTAATATCCATAATGTTATCAATGACAACAGAACAAACCATTTACTTGTACAGCTTGCCACCTGTCTGCCAGAAGACAGGTTCCCTTTCTTTGATCTGTGTTTTCACTGGTTCCTGAGGCCATCTTTGCTGTGAGAAGGAGAAAGCTTGTCAGTCCAGATTCTAGTTTGAGTTCTTGTCTGAAATATGTTGGTCCCCTAAACCCAAACTTCACAGTGGCCTCCAACCAGGTAACTCCTGGGCCCTCAGCATTCCAGGTTTGCTTTTCAGGACTGCTGTGAAGTAATCAAACTCAGCAAGCTGTTTCCCTTGAATTAATCATAAAAGTCTTTGTTGCAATGTCAATATCTTGAATGGGATGGGATATAAACAATAGAAGAAGACTATCCCTGAGAAAAGCCTATTCCAAGACCAGAATCGGTAAGATTCTCAGCTAGGAGGAGGCACTCCTCAGGCTGCATGCAGTATTGGCCCCAGTGGTCTGGATGACAATGTTCTGTGAGACAGGAGGCTCCAGTCTCAGAAAGAATATACATCTACATCAGATGAAAATGTCTATACTGGCCCATCCGTATTACCCTGGTGGCAGGTGAGTGCTATGTGGACTGGCCATACCACATTGGGACTCCACCGTCCTATCATACTATTTTTCCTCTGCCCTGAATCCACAATCAATAGGTCTGTAGGTGGGAAGGGAAGCAGAAAATAAATAAATAACACTCAAATCTGAATCATTTCTAATGAGCTGGAATGTTAACACTTATCATTAAGTATGTTTTTTTGTAAAAGCAGCCTTTTTATTTTTTAACTATATAATTTTATGAGTTTATATGATTGCAATGAAACTAGCCTTCTTAATTAAAAGTAAATTTAAATGTAATATATGCTTATTGTAGAAAATATGGCTAATATTACCCATAATGCTGGCAGTCACAAAGCAGGTCAATTTTATATGCATATACATATATATAGTTTTGCAAGCTGCTTAATTAATTTGACAGTTTATTGTGAAAATTTTGCCACATCATGAACTATTTTTCAAAAATGTGAATTTCAGAAGTTCTTTAATACTTCCCCAAAGGTAGGTGTCAATACTATTCCCAGACATGTAAGATCTTCCCAATTTTTCCTGTAGTAAATAATGCTCAATATTTTTCTGCAAGTTGCAAAGCACTACAGATTTCTTTTTCTTCTTCTTTTTCTTTGTGTACTAGATATGATAGTAGAATCCCTCACTTTGTTTTAAGGAACTGTTCTTGGAGATTTTTAAAAATATTTTATTTTATTTTAATTGTTTTTTTAAGTACAGAAAATTAGATGATGAAACAAACAATGATATCTCCTTCTGAATTTTTATTTAAGATAAGTAGGATATTACAGATAAAGCTATTTTTTAATTATATTTTTCTATCTCATCTTTTCCCCTCTCCAACTGACTGTCATAAATATGGTGTATATTAATCACCCAGTCCAGATTTTTATATTTTTGCCACATACATACGGGAAATATATACAGTTGTTTGTTATATGGATAAATGTTATCAGGATGAATGCAATGTTTTTCTATTTCTTTTTCCACTCAACATTTAAAAAACCTATGTTGATTCATATGGTCCTAGTTCATTCACTGTAACTGTTATATAGCATTTCATCATGTGAATACATATATAATCTATTCATCCTTTCCATTTTTTACAGTTGTTTAGTTTATTTTAAATTTTTCTCTAGTATAAACAGTACTTCAGTTTATTTATGACTTTGTTTGTATCTATAGTGGCAATGTGCAATGCCAGTACACTTTTAGTATTTGCTTGATATATCAAATGCTTCTTCCATCCATTTGTTTTTAACCTTCCTGAGTCTTGTTACTTTTAGTGCCTCTGTGGAGAGTAGAAAATAGGTGGATTTTCAAAACCAATTTGATTATCTCTGCCTTCTATATAATCTATTTATATTATTATGATCACTGATATGTTTGGACTTATCTCTGCTATCTTGTTTGTGCATTCCCTTTAGGAGATTTTTCTTTGCTTCTTCTCCCTGTCTCTGAATTTTGTTGGATCTCTTTCTTTCCAGCTTCCTCCATTGGTTTGGATGTCACATTGTATTTCTATCATTTTTGTGGTTACCCTTAAATATTTAACATGTTTAATTAAGAAAGCTAGGATTATTCTGCATCTTCTTCTTCCAAACAGTACAAGATTTTCAAATGCACTAACTCTGACCTTCTCTCACTTATTATTTTCTAATATGTTTGTTTTGACATTTCTAGGTGTTTAAGGTGAAAGGCAAGATTTCCTAGTTCAGGCCAATCTTCAGTTGAAAGTCCCAGAATAGAAATTCCTAGGATTGAATATTTGGAAAAAATTGGATAGATATGCACAAAAATACCCATAGTAATTATCTTGGGATGATATGATTAGATGTGCTTTTTCTGTTTTTGTTTTTCTACATCTTTCATTTTTTCCCACAGTGAAAAAAATAGAGTAGAAAGAAAAATGTTAAAAAGGAAAGAAAGAAAAAGAAAAGGAAAGGAACTTTCTTCTTTGCTCTTTTGTTTTCATTTTATACTGTAGTTTTCATTTTAACCAATGGGAGGATAGAATTTTAAACTTGGCAATGAAAGGTAGCTCAATCTCTATGTTTCAGTTATCAATTGATAAAACAACGCCATATAACAACCTATCTCAAAACCCAAGTCACACACAATAATGAGCATGTATTGCTCACACATCTATATCTGCTAATTTTGGTCTAGCTTGCTCATACATCAGGTATGGTAGACAGAACAATGGTACCAAAAGACATATATCTCCTAATTCCTGGAAACTGTGGGTATATTACCTTAAATATCAAAAGGAACTTTGCAAATGTGATTAATTTAAAGATCTGAGGTGAAGAGATTGTTTTTGATTATATGGGTGGGTTATTTTAAGGGGTTGTCAGAAGTTCACAGGGGAAAGAAGATGGTATGTTGCTGGCTTTGAAGAGAGAAAAAAGACCCACTAATCAAAGAATATTGGAAGCCTCTAAAAGTGGGAAAAAGGTCTATCTCATTCAGAAGGAATGCAGCATTGTGGACCCCCTTTTAGACTTTTGACCTCCAGATCTATAACAATAAATGCGTGGTTTTTAAGCCATTAAAATCATAGTAATTTGTTCCAAAGGCAATAGAAAACTAATACATCTGGGCATACCTGGCTGTCAACTGATCTAAGATGACTTCAGCTGGGATAACTAGGGTGACTCAGCTCTCCTCCACATAACTCTTAAACCAGGGCATGTTTTCACGTTGATGGCAGGCATGAAAGTGCGAGGAAATAGAAACACACAGGCCTTTGAGACCTCAGCTTACAAGAAGGGCATGTTTCTTCAGTTTCATTCTATTTACTACAGCAAGTCACATGGTCAACTCCAGATCCAGGAGTGATGAAATAGGTCTACTCCAGATTCTACTTGGTTAGAAAGAGGAGTTATGAGGTCATATAACAAAGGACATGGACACAGCATGGGCAAAGAATTAGGGCAAATGTTACAGTCTACCATGATGAGTTTAACAGTCTCTTTCAGATTAAACCAGTCTTATTTGGATATATGAGTAATCACTCCCAATTCCAGATGCCCTTTCAAGATTATATCTCTTCTCAATAGGTCTCACAACCTGATCATCCCCTCTAATATGGTACATTGGGTATATGCAAAAGTTTACATTCTTACCCACATGTGCTTCTCTGCTGATTCCCAATGACCTCAAGTTCAGATATGCCTCACCTTACCTGGAAAACTCTAATCAGTGCTGATGGATCCTGTATAATGGATGGTCTGCCTTTAATGAATTGTCCTTCTCTTTGGGTCTTGGTGGTTACACTCCTTTTCTGGGACATGGCAATGATTTCCATTCAACCTTAGCTCCAGTGGTCCACCCTGCTGCCCTCTACTATGCAATCAACATGCCCTTTATTGCAAGAGTCCCCTGATGGTATCACGATCCAGCTTCCTTAACTGTCTTACATGCCCTATGTCCTCTACCCCCTGGGTCATGAAGAAAATTCTGAATTCCTTATAAAGCATTCTCAGACCAAAACAGGTGCATAAGCTTTTTTTTTGCTGATTAACCACATTATGCCATGTACCCATTTATATTCTGTCTTCACCTCCCCATGTTGGCATAGGAATCCTCTAATAATCTCAAATATTTCTTAAAATCTGTTGGTAAAAGCGAGAAATAATTCTCCCTGTTCTGACACTCCTCCAAAACAATCTGGTTATTTTTCTCATTATATAATCTTGGATGCTTTTAGCTCTTAATAATAGAAAGCTTGACTCTAACTGATTAAACAAGAAATAAAATTATTATGTCAGAAAACAGAAAGTTTAATATTGCAGTTGGCTGGTTCAGCTCCTCAGCAATATTAGCCAGGACATGAGCTTTCTCTGTTTCTCCATTCTGAGAGCCACATTGTTGGTCTAGTGCCACAGCTGGTTTCCCACTTGGTCAGAAGTTGGCAGTAAATAGTACTGGGAGCCTGCTTTCTCTATCACCAATGGGACAGAGAAGGAGAAAACGTCTCTGCAACCTTCAACCTCATGGAACCATCTCAAAACAAATTAGTGAACAGAGGAATGTCATATGCTGATTGATTAAAGCCTGGGTTTCTGAACCAATTGCCATCAGGGGGGTTGGGATACAGTACCATCATTTGTTTCAACTGAGTCCCACCCCTGTAACTACAGGGGAGTTCAGTTTTCCTAGTCACACAGGCAGCATGAGGTAAAGATGGACACTGAACAAAACCTCCATTCTACCAATATGGAGGTAGGCAACAAAATGCTTGCTGTTTAACAATAATTTCTCTTAAAACCATATTTCAAAAGATTTTTATATCTACTAAAAATAACTAGTACATTTATATCTGACCACTTGTCCTTCAGTTTTCCTTTCTCTCTTTTTCTCTTTTAGTGGTGGAAAAATATCTACTCCTTTGTATCTCATTGAAACTTCTCTTTAAATGGAAACTAAATTCTCTCTACCTCTGGTTTAATGTGTAACCTTGTGTTCAGAGTCCAGTTTCTCTCAATATGTAAGAGGAAGGTTTAAACTTTTAAATTTCTTTTTTCCTTTTCTAGACCTGTATTCAGAAAACTACATAACACTGAGGAAAGAAATCAAGGAAGACACAAACAAATGGAAACATATACCGTGTTCATGGATTGGAAGAATTAATATCATCAAAATGTCCATACTACCGAAAGCAATTTATACATTCAATGCAATACCTACTAAAGTACCAATGGCTTATTTCACAGACATAGAACAAACACTTCAAAAATTTATATGGAACCATAAACGACCCCAAATAGCTGCTGCAATTTTCAGAAAGAAGAGTAAAGTAGGAGGGATCACAATACCTGACACTAAACTATACTACAAAGCCACTGTAATCAAAACAGCCTTGTACTGGCATAAAAACAGCCACATGGACCAATGGAACAGAAGAGAGAGCCCAGAAATAAACCCAAGTCTCTATGGTCAGTTAACATTTGACAAAGGAAGCAGCAACATAAAATGGAATAAAAATAGCCTCTTCAACCAATGGTGTCGGGAGAACTGGACAGCTACATGCAAAAAAATGAAACTCGAGAACCAACTTACACCTTATACAAAAATAAATTCAAGGTGAATAAAAGACTTAAATATAAAACGTGACACCATTAAAGTCCTAGAGGAGAACGTAGGTAGGAAAATCTCAGATATTTCACGCAGAAACTTTTTTACTGACATGTCCCCTAGAGCAAGGGACATAAAGGAAAGAATAAACAAATGGGACCTCATCAAAATAAAAAGCTTTTGCACAGCTAAAGAAAACAGTATCAAAATAAAAAGAGAACCAACTGTATGGGAAAACATATTTGCCAATGATACCTCAGACAAGGGTTTAATCTCCAAAATATATAAAGAACTTACACGACTGCACTCTAAGAAGACAAGGAATCCAATTAAAAAGTGGGCAAAGGACTTGAACAGACACTTCTCCAAGGAGGACACACAGAAGATCCAAAGACACATGAAACAATGTTCAATATCGCTAGCTATCAGAGAGATGCAAACTAACACCACAATGAGATACCACTTCACACCAGTCAGAATGACCATCATAAACAAAGCAACAAACAACAAGTGTTGGAGAGGTTGTGGAGAAAAGGGGACCCTAGTGCACTGTTGGTGGGACTGCAGACTGGTACAACCACTATGGAAAGCAGTATGGAACTTCCTCAGAAAACTAAAAATGGATCTGCCTTTTGACCCGGCAATTCCACTGCTGGGACTATATCCTAAGAACACTGAAATACCAATACAAAAGAACTTTTGCACCCCGATGTTCATAGCAGCACAATTTACAGTAACTAGATGCTGGAAGCAACCTAGGTGCCCATCAGTAAATGAATGGATCAAAAAACTATGGTACATTTACACAATGGAATTCTATGCAGCAGAAAGAAAGAAGGAGCTCCTACCCTTTGCAACAGCTTGGATGGAGCTGGAAAACATTATGCTAAGCGAAACAAGCCAGGCAGTGAAAAACAAATACCATATGATCTCACCTTTAACAGGAACCTAAACAACAAAACAAAGAAACAAGCAAAATATAACCAAAGACACTGAAATAGGGGACAGACTGACAGTGACCAGAGGGGAGAGAAGAGGGAATTTCAGGGGAGAATGGGAAGGGTTTACAGGAACAAATTTAAAGGACAAATGGACAAAAGCTAGGGGGAGGGTGATAATGGGAGGGAAGTGGGGAGGGTTGGGTGGGTGGGCTGGAATGGGAGTAAAAGGGAGAAAACTGTACTTAAACAATGATTAAAATAAAATTAAAAAAATTCTTTTTTCCTTTTCTTTGTCAAAAAAGCAAGCTTTCTAAACTTTGGTTTCCTTAGACTTAGGAAGGCCTCCTTTGTAATCCAATGACACTCAACATTTGTCTAGGGGGTAACTGCCTTCTCCAGGAATATATATAAATACATGATCCAATGAATAGAGAGTAGTAAGGCAGAAAGACAAATCAAATCTACAGAAAAATTCAGAAGATATTATAGAAATATAGCAAAAAACAAAGAATGTTTATCCCTATCACACTTCTACTTGCCTGTTTTTCCTCCAGGCATAGAGGACTAGAGCTTTCTAGTCTCAGATGTTGTTAACTCTGTGCTTCTTGCTTAACAACCAGTACAAATGGCTTCTCTCAATTATTCTCCAGTTCACTATAACATGTAATTATCTATTTGTTCACAGTTATGCCTTTTTTGCTGGTTCATTGCTTATCTCCTTCACTAGAATATAAGACCTATGAGGGTAGAAACCTTAACTATATTGCTCACTACCTTATTCTCAGCATCTATCAGAGACCTGGCAAGAAAAAAATAGGCTTCCAATAATTATTAGCTGGATGAATAAATGAATGAATTTTCTTTTTCTGAACTGAATAACCATTACACAATTTAGCACTTTCAGGTTCATTATCTTAACTGATTCTACAAATGAAGTTACTTTCTCTACCATGTGATAAGAATGATAGTAATATTAGGGTAGAGAGATGTTAAGTGGCTTCTTCAAAGATGCACATTAAGTGTTGCATATGGATCTCAAATGTGGGTCTTTTATCTCAAGTTTTGTGTTCCCTCCACTCTGATCCATGCTTTAAAGTTCCCAAAGTTTAAGAACTACTACCACAGGTAGAGAAGGTAGGAACATCCTCTCTAGTCAAAGAGAACAGCTGTATCATGCCAATATCTGCCCCATCAGGATATGGAGTTCTACCTGTGTGTCTCTGTCTTCACACGGTGTTTTCTTCTACTTAGAAGGACATCGGTCACATTGAATTAGGGCTCACCCTAATGAGCTCAACTTAACTTGATTATATCTACAAAGATCCTATTTCCAAATAAGGTCCCATTCACAGGTACCAGGAATTAGGACTTCTACACACTGTTTTGGGAGACACAATTCAACCTGTTACTATTACTACCTCCATTTTTTGGAGGAAGAAACTAAGACTCAGAAAACCCAAACAATTTGTGTGATGTCACTATGATGGATCAAATGCACCAGTGGCCCTGATTTTTCATGCCCCTCTGTATCTGTATCTTTTGGTAGTGCCTTTCCACATTGACTCTGGGATTGGCCATGTTTGTATTGGCCAATGGGATAGAGCAAACATGATATAAAAAGAGGTTTAAATATACTTTCACATTAGGATTTGTCACTCTTGCTTACTTCTGGAACTCTATTACTGTCATGTGAATAAGCTCAGACTAGCCTTCTGGATAATGGGTGACCATGTGGAAAGAGACCCCATCATCCCAATATCACCATAATGAATCAGCTTGCACCAGCCAAACCTCCAGCTGATGACAAATGCATGAACAAGACCAAGGTTGGGTAAGCTCAACTCAAATCAGCAGAACACCATAGCTAACCCACAGATTCATGAATAACCATCAATAAATGGTTGTGATTAAGCCATAAAAAATTATATGAGTATATCAGTTAGCTTACTCTGTGTAAACTAACTGATATAGTCATATAAATGATAAATTGTAGACCTGGTTGTGGTTATGGGGTGGGAGAGGTAGGCAGGGAAGTGTACAACTGAATCAATTAGTTATTGCTATGCCACAAGCCATCCCAAAACTTAGCGGCATAAAACAACAACAATTTGTTATTTCTCATCAGCCCAAGGTTCCACAAGGAAGTTCTGCAACATTGGATTGGCCTTGGCTGATCTTGGCAGGGATTACTCAGGCATCCACTATGAGCTGCCAGGCTGACTGTCAATTGAGTGATCTAGGGTGGCCTCAGCTGGAATGGCTTGGCTCTGTTCCATGTATCTTTCACATCCCTCCAGCAGGCTAGTTCAGGTGCATTCTCTTCATGGAGCAAGGGTCCAAGAGAGAAAGCAAAAATGCATATACACTTTTTCAAGCCTTCTTTCAATAGATGGCTGCTGTCTCATTAATCAAACACATATCAATCCCAAGGTGAGGCCCAGGATCAATGTGGAATATCAGTCACCTAAGCTGCGGATAAAGGGAGGCAAGAAAATCTGTGTTCATTAATATAATCAATCTCTAATAACAAGCCAATAACCTTGAAGCTCTACAGAGAAATGGGTTCTTATAAGAGAGAAGCAAAATGCCTGTCATTAAGAAGAATTGGGGTATTTCAGGAAGCTCAGTAAAAAGTGTGATAACAAAATGAAAATGAGTTCATACTCCAGTACCTGGAATAAGCATGTAGGTGTAAGACTGTGAAGATCTAGTCTGCAGGTGGCCCCAGACTGGCCCAGAATTCCTCCTGTTTCCCTAGCAACAACTCCCTCAAATTGACTAAGCAGAAGAGAAGCTCCTAAAAGGCAAAAGTACAGATCCAGTAGAAGCTAAGGTTTTCAAGGGTGTGGTCTTGGCCTGAGCATGCCTTTAGAAGGAAGCACCGCTTAACACTGCTTGGCTTCTGTGACCTTATAATCATTACCACCCCTTGGCTATGGACTTATTTCCACCTCTCATATTGTAAGATAAAAAATGTTCATTCTAAAAAAACAGCAAATAATTCAAGAGTATATAAGATGAAGAAAATATAGTGTATCATCTACCCCACCTCCCAAGGATAACCACTGCTCTCAACTGGGGCACTTTCCAGTCTTTTTCTTATACATACATGTTGTGCATGTGTCTGTTAGGCATTATTAAACAGGTTGGGATAACTAGACCAACATTCTAGGCATCACTTTCTGACAGTCAGGACAACCAGACTTTTTCTCTTTCTGTTCAACACTTATACCATCCTACCCTAACCATAAAAATACTCTCCTTGGTAATTATCCCCATTATACAGCTCTGTGAAGAATAACATTGGAAAATTTAATGTAAAAATAAACCCCCAAAACGTCTACTTTCAAAATGTGTATGTTTCACTTAGGATTTGATTTGGGTGCAGATGCATGTGACAAAAAGTGCAAAATAATGACTCAAGGAGGGTATAAGTTTATAACTCCTTACATGAAGAGAATCTAGATTTAGACAGTCTGGGACAGGCTTGGCACTTCATGATACCAAGTACCCAAGCTCCTTTTATCTTGTTGCTCCATTATACTTGTCACATGACCTTCACCTCCTGATCCAACATGGATACCAAAATTCCAGCCATCAACTATGCATTCCAGCCTGTATGTTGGAGAAAGATGTGAAGGGTAGAGACTCTTTCTCTAAAGAAATTCCGTCTACCTCACACAACACATCTTCTACTTCATTGACCAAAATGTAGTCACACAATCATGGTTAACTGCTAGAAAAGCTGAGAAATGCAGTCTTTGTTCTTAGGGGATGTGCATGAGCCAACTAAACTACTGAGAAAGAAAGAAAAGGGGATACTGAGGGGTAACTAGTAATCTCACATATATAAAGTCATAAAAATTCTTTTTTTTCTACCCAAACTCTTTTGAGAAATTGAGTACATAAACACAGATGATGACTGGTCACCTCATACTTGTTTTAAACATACAAATTGTTTTTTTCCAAAGGAAAATAGAAGAAATGTTGTCCAAATTGAATAATGTGAAAGATTTTAAATGACTGAAACCCAATTGATCTACAAACTCCTAGAGGCCATTCCAACCCAAAGAGACTTTCCCATCAACCTTAAGATCATTAAGACAAAGATCTTAATTTTCTGGTGATTCTTTGGCTGTGGGACAAGGGAATGCTCTTCTTACCTTCAAGGAGGAGTACTGCCTTCAAGTGCCTTTCATGAAGGGAAAAAGTTAGTTAGTTCTGTTCTTGGGCATAGGACCTCACTTGTGACCCGTCTTCCCCAGGCTCTACAAGAAGTAGGAAACAGAAAGCCTGCATTGTATTGCCTACACCTGAGCAGAAATTGGGCAAGCTCTCAGGTTTGGGGGTACTGCATAGAATGAGATGGGGAGGACAGGGTAGAAAACTGCAGGTATGTGCCCTTTGCCTATTCTTTTCTCTTTTGGAAATCACTGGACAGAGAAAGACACCATGTGTTTGCAGCAAGTTCCCCCTCTCTCTCAGCTTTCAGTTTCCCAATGTATAAAATGGAGACAATTAAACTAGCCTCATTGGCTTAATATGAAGTGTTATTTAGAAAATATTTGCCCAAGTACCTGGCATACCTTTACTGAATGTGTGCCAGTTCCTTTCTCTTCTTCCTTTTGGAACAACACAGTCTGATTCATTTTCATAAGACAACATGATGAGAAAAGTTTGGCAAGATATCTAGAGCTGCAATACAGTATCCACTGACCACTTGTGGCCATTAAGCATTTGAAATGCGTCCACTGTAATTTTAAACTGAATTTTTAATTCTACTTTATTTTAATTTATTTAAATTTACATTTAAAATCAGATGCTTATTCAAGTATTGGAAAATGTTTAAAACCATGTTTGGAACAAACTGAGTATGTAAATCTCCTTTCAACTATAAATTTTAAAATCGAAATACATATCAGGGATTTCCTATGAGAATTTAACATAAGATGTGCTTTAAGTATCAAATATCAGACTTCAAAGGCTTACTACAAAAAGTTAATGTAAACTATCTCAATAATTATATATTAATAATTTTATGTTGATAATATTAGCCATTATTATTAACTATAATAATATAGTCTGTTTAGTTTTTTCTGTAAAATAAAAGATACATTTTTCATTTTTACCAATAAATGTATTGGTTTGGGTATTTTGAGTATATTGCCTATCTCCTTCATGGTATAATGTTGATTGTTCTCAATTAATGTTTCAATTTGATCACTATCAACTTCAACTTGTCTACCTGACTGTGGAGCAACATCCAGTGAGAACTCTCCGGCACGAAACTTCATAAACCACTTCTGACATGTTCAATTTTTCACAGCACTTTCTCCATATACTACGCAAGGCTTTTTGTTTGTTTGTTTCAGTTGTGTTTTTACCTTTCTTGAAATAATAAGGCATAATGAGCTAAATATTTTGCATATTTTCTTCCATCTTCAATATAAAAGTGACTCCAAAATTCACCAATTTGTTTTTTTAAATGCATGCTAATAAGACAGCTGTTACAATGCAATCTAAAAAAACTGTTTTGAATGATGTTAAAGACAACTGAGCACTATTAGTGCCACCTTAATGGAAAAAAATTTTTTTTTGCCAATCCTACATGTTAAAATGTTATATTGGATGTATTGGGTAAAATAGAACACATTATAAAGTTAATTCCATCTCTTTTGTACTCCTATAAAGTGATAACTAGGAAATTTTAAATTATATAAATGGCTTACATTGTATTTCTATTAAATAGTGCTTGGCACAAGACAGCAAAAAATCAACCAGATTGAGCTTTGACCAGGCTTGCTGGCAATTTGGGCCTTGCTCAGACATTTCATTAATTAATTGAGCACCTATTCTGAGCTGGGGATAAAGTAACAACTGAAAAAATATAAAAGCACATAAACAGACTTTGTAAAGAAGACAATTAAAAATATTATCATGAGTACAAGGAAGGAAATAGAGGAATGAACAAGAGAATAATTGGCCAGAGATGGGGTGGTTTCCCAAGATGACAGAGCATTCAGAAAAGGGCCCTCAGATGAGGGACATTTGAGGTAAGACTTGAAGGACAACAAAGAGCTAGAAGTGCAATGGTCTAGATGAAAAGAGTATTTTACAGAAATCTTAAATTGTTGAGTTCAAGGTAAGACAGTTAGTGAAGGGTCAGTCTAGAGTTATGTACTCAGATTGGTCTGTCCCCAGAGTTTAAGATCATAACCAATTGTGAAAGATGGTACTTTCCCTTCTGGCAATAATATTATCTTAGTCTTTCTAAAAGGACACAATTGTTGACACTAACTAACTGACTTCCTTCTGCCCTATTAGATAGACCCTACTTCACTATGTTATCAGTGGGGCATTTCCCAGTTAAGATCCTTAAGGGAAGAATCCAGAACAACAATGGATACATATAGGTGTGTGGAAAATCTTGGAAGAAAGCATCCTTTTCTTCTCCTTTTAAGCTATTTTATTTTCTCTGACAAGGATGAATTACGAAGATTACAGAAATGATTTCTGAGGAAAGGAGTTAAACATGTATATCTTTCAAAAATGATGACTTAATGGGGTCAGGCTGACAAGTTTGAGGGAATAGAAATGACCTAATGGGAAAATAATGGCAATTCTGAGAGAGGTACAATGAGAATTTTGGAGCAGGGGACCAAGCAGCACTATAGCCCAATGGGGAGTTAGTTAATAGATCTGGAGGAGCAGTCATTCCTTCAGGCTTTTATAGACTGAAAAATGGATGCACTACATTACACTGAGTTACAGAATTTACAGGCAAGACTCTTGAGAGGCACTAGTTTTTTCTTAGACTTTGGGTCTCCAGTACTTCTCTTGAACTACTTGGGGCTATTGCAAAATTACAAATATATGGTGTGGATATTAAATAAGCTATAGACCTTGATTTTTTTTTCTGATGCTGCAGCTAAGAGCCCAGAAATCTGGTTAGACTTTGCTTTTCTTCACAAAAGGAGAAAGTTGAAAAAAATCTTTATAGGTACACAGACAGAGAAGCAGGAAGGTGACCTTGGTTTTGTGTGACAATGCTGGGATCTAAAGTGATTGGGAAGTCCAAGAGGACACTGAGATTCACAGGTTTGGAGAAAGGCCAACATATCTGTGTCAAAAAAAATCAGATTGCAAAAACTCATTTTTGTATCATTAGGAAAATCCTATACCTAGCTCAGATCACTTCCATGAGCTCCAGATTTGTAGACAATTGTCTACTTGAAACCCAGACACTAGTAGAAATTAGTATGTCTCATGGTTGCCCCAAATGGAATATGGCTAAAATAGAACTTTTGGATATTAGGCATAGTTTTTCACAAAAACTATGTTTTAGTGAAAACATAGTTTTTCTAGGGAAATTAGCATGATTTAATTACTCAAGCCATAACTTCCCATATCTTTCTACCACCAAGTCCAGTTAATTCTACCTCCAAAATATAGTTAGAATTTCTTTACTTCTTTCTATTTCTAGAATCATCACCCCAGTCCAAGCTGCCATCATTCTGTATGGCAGCAACAGCCTCTGAAGCAGTGTTCTGGCTTCTATTCTTGGTTCCCAACCCCCAATCTGTTCTTAAGATGGTAGTCACAGTCAGCCCAGGTCCAGGGGAGGCCACATGGACCCCAAGCTCTCAATGAAAGGGGTGTCAAAGAATCTGTCGCCATTTTTTAAAAACTGCTACACTCACTCTTAAAGAAATTGGCACCCATTGTAAATCACTTTCTTTGGCGGTCCCACTGATTCTAGTCATAGGCCTTGCCTATATCTTCCACAAGGATGATTTTTCCATGGTTTGCCTACAAAAACACAAGCCTCTCTGTTTAGACCTTGAGGTGATTAACTCAGATGAGCCTTATACCTCTTTATTGTTACTTATTCAGATAGCTTTCAGTATATCATTTAACCAATCAGAGCCTCAGTTTCCTCATCTAAATTCAGGGTTCTTATATTGCATCATCTCTAAGCACCTTGCAATTTAGGCAACACTATGAGAGTTCAGACACTGATCATGCTTATAGACCATGAATATATAGTTAATAATAATTTTTAGTTGCATTTGTTATATGAGAACTACTTCTACTTTAACTTTTTTTAGAACATAATAAGATTCTCATGAGGATTTGAGCTCTCATGCCATCCCTCCTCCCCAGCATCCCTAAATCATCCCAACCAAGTTCGATTCTATGAGTATTTCTATAACCAATTTTCTAAAAGCTACTTTCTCTTTTTTGACTAGGCTGATTTATCCCTATTTCAGTTTTGCAAGCAAGCTCCTACCTGATTTGACCTTTTTTTTTTTAATTCTTGCAAGGTCTTCTTTTCTTTCTAACTGTTCCATTTTTTGTCTTATTCAAAAGAAACTTCTTAGCTTTTGTTAGCATACATTTGTAACAAAAACAATTTCTCCTCTGTTTGAATTTTCTCTCAATCTATGTTAAAAGTACCGTGTATGCTGAAGCAAAGAACTAAAGTCCTTTTATATATCATGGGTTCATTTAAACTGGAGTAGAAGACAAAGATTATATTGGGTTTTCAAAACTATTAAAATAAATCAGTCATTTGTGATTAAATTGCTCATAGGGAGAAAGAATTTATTTTTTTACTCTCAAACCTCTTTTCTAAAATTTGATCTGGAAATATATATAACTATATTATATATATGTAAATTTATATCAAAAATAAGTTCTTATAAAAAAACCTTTAGTATTTTTAACCAAACTAAATCACTATCAGGCATCAACCCAAAGAGTTGAGGTTGGTGGGAATTTTTTTTTACTAATTTTATTTTGCAATATAGCATACACATGGAAGATCACACAGTTAGTAACGATATGATTTGATTTTTTTCATGAACTGAAAACAGCCA
Source organism: Phyllostomus discolor (assembly GCF_004126475.2). Taxonomy (NCBI): domain Eukaryota; kingdom Metazoa; phylum Chordata; class Mammalia; order Chiroptera; family Phyllostomidae; genus Phyllostomus; species Phyllostomus discolor. The sequence goes on along the minus strand of NC_040911.2, from coordinate 75,631,638 downwards.
TGTAAGCAGCCATAAGATTGACTTTTATCTCACTGAAGGATTCTCAGTGATGGGCTTTTAAGAAACAACTGTATAGTTGTCAAACATTGTTATTAACTTTATGTAAGTATGAGGCTGTCACTTCAACTTAATTATAAATTCCACATAATTTCTGCAATAAATAAGACCACACTTTTTACATCATTTTTTTTCTACCACAGAGCTAGCTAAGAACCCTGAACTGAGGACACCTTCAATAAATGAATATGAACTATATTCAGACTTATTTTATTGAACATTAATTTATATTCTACATACTTTTACTTCCTGTTTCACCTTCTAACACATTTTTCTGGCCCAACTTCTTTAGCCAAATGGTGGAGTTTCTAAGATGTTTCACTTCTTTATCTATACTTCCTCTCTAGTTGAACTTAATTGTTCCCACTTATATATCTATATGCTGAAGACTCAAATTATATCCTATACTATAGTTAATTAATTGCACTGATGACCCAATTCATGGCATCTCAGTATCCATACCCCTTTGCAATATGACCTTGCAAGAGCTTGCATTATGAGGTGGAGTCTGTTTCTCCACCCACTGCATCTGGGTTGGTCTTACAATTCTCTGTGGTCAACAGAATGCTTAAAAAGTGATGTTGTACAAATTATTAGCTTAAGGCACTGCTTACTCTTGAAACCCTCCCTCTATCATATGAGCAAGCTCAAGGCAACTCGCTAAAGATACAAAAACACATAAATTATTATATCGTCTCACAATCAACCAACCCCCTGAAGCAAAGCCAGCTAGACAACTTGCAGCTGAGTACTGATGCATTCAGGAAAGGTAGGACCAATAAGAATACCAGTTTGGCCCAGGATAATTCACCACTCTGAAGAATTATAAGGTAACAGAGTAGTTATCACTTTAAGCTGCTGACTTTTGGTGTAATGTGTTACACAGTAATAGCTAACTGATAACACCAGCTTAGACTTATATATAGACATACATTCAATTATCAACCTGACCTCTCCATATGAATGTCTCATAGCCATCTTAAAAAATAAATCTATACTGGACTGTTGATTTTCACCCCCAAGTCCAAAATCTCCTTCTGTAGTCTTTTTTCTTTCAAAAATAGCCCATCATCCATCCATTCTTTAAACCAAAAATGTGTGAAATTTAATTCTTCCTTTCTCTTACTTCCCATACCCTATCTGTCAGCAAAACCTGTTGACTCTGCTTTATAAATTTGTCTTGAAACTATTCATTTCTTTTCAGTGCCTCTAACATCACTTCTCTTGGTATAAAACTCTGCCATCTCCTGCCTATAGTGACAGTAGCCTCCTATCTGATCTCGTTCTACACCTGAACTTCAACTCTTTTTCACACAAAAGCTAGAGTTTTGATTTAAAAATCATTCAAGATCATGTCACTCCCTGCTTAAAATCCTTCAAAGACTTCCCATTGCAACTAGAATCAAATTGATATTTCTTATTGTGACTTATAAAATCCTGCATCACCTAGCCTCTGCCATTCTTGTCACTCTCCCTTTAACTCACTGCATTCCAGCCACACTGGCCTTTTTGCTTCTCCTAGAATGACCAAGCTCCTCTCATCTCCAAGATTTCTGTTCTTGCTGTTTCATCTGCTACAAAACCTATTCCCTTGCTGTTGGTTTTCAGCGGGTGAGCTCCATTACATCTTCTCAGATTGAATCTCATCTTGACACCTCTTGGAGGTCTTCTCTAGACATTCTATCTAAAATGGTATTCCTGCCCCACTCATTTTCTCTAGCATCTCATCCTATTCAGCTCGTTGAAATTATTATGATTTATGGTTCTTGGTATGTTTGCTTAAAAGTTTGCTTTTTTTCTTGCCTGTCTTCTCTACCATATAAGAGTTTCATGAGAACAGGAGATCATGGCTACTTTGTTCATTTAGTATCATCAGTGCTCACCACAATTTCTGGCTCAGAACAAGTACTCAGTAAATATTAGTTGAATAAATAAACTTAATACAGTCCTTCAAACCTCTCAATAAAAAAGCATATATATTTTTATCATCCCAATTTTACAAATAAGAAACTTGATAGCAAATATTTACTGTACCAGGTAGAATGGAAGGAAACATAGTGATTAAGCTGATTTATCAGAGAAAGGGAGGGGGACTAGACTTATTAGGGGCCTAATTCTTAGTCCCTCAATCCCAGTGATTTGAGAAACAAGCAACTATGCACTTGTGGAGAGGAAATGTTACAGAGGGATACAAAAAACAAAATACCCTAACTTCTCTTGGTTGTTCCCCACCTGGGTCTGCTGCAGCTCCCAGAGTAATGTCCTCACACAACTAAATCCAGATATAGGAAAGAAGGGGCAAACTATAACAGCCTTTCCTCAGCACATCCCTCTTAACAGAGAGTAAAATATTTCTCAGAAGATTATTAGTTATATTTTATTGGTCAGAATTTGATCCCACTCCCATTTCTACACAAACCATTTGCAAAGAAGGCCAAGATTGGCATGTCTGGTTTACATTCATCACTATGCATCACCTGGGCTAGGCTTGTTGCCACACAATGCATCATAATTCGGTATCTATGACTGAAAAGGAGAAATGGTTCCTGATCATGCAAGCAACAACACATGCCACAGTCGTCCATTGCCCTGTGTTCTCTGGGCCCACTTTATCCTAGAAAGTATAGGTGTCATGGATTTAGTCCATACACTGAGAAACTTGGAGTTTAATCTGATGAAACTGATGGTCAACAAGGTTACAGCCTACTTTGCTCAAAAATTTATGAGCCCACATATTGCACCCAAGGAATTGCAACCTCTTCCCTCCTGATAATGGATAAACAAATATCATGCATAGTGCAACAAAACCAAACAGTATAAAGCTCTGTTCTGATGATAAAGCTAAACTTGTCTTGATTAATCAATCCAGCCATGTTTAAAATTCAGTGCTTTACAAACAACTTAAAAAAGGCTAATATCAAAATAAGTTATTTTTCATTAAATTTCAATGTTTCTTTCCTCATAAAGACAATTTTTATTTTCTACAAAATTCAATCTGTATGTTTCTGTTTCACTGGCCATCATATGAGAGCTGCTGAAAAGTATGTATAGATGGATAGAGGCAAGTTTTGCCCAGTGGAGCCAGCCTGTGACTGAGGTTTGGAAGACTGGATTCTAGCCCTGGCACTTCCAGAAACTGACTGTGTGAACTTAGGCAAGTCACTTCATTCTCCGTATGTGAAATGAAAAAATTAAATAGACTGAGAACTTTCTATGTTTTAAAATTCATTGATTATATCTGATCTCCAAGTTAAAGCCAACTGGACAACATATTAGGAAGAGTAATTGGCATCAGCAGTTAAAACAAACAGCCCCCAAAATACACCAACTCAACAGTAAATGTTTATATCTTACATGATAATGCCATTGGATTCATGGGTCTTTCCTGCTGTCACTTCCAAGCAGTGTTTCAAGGATGCAGCTCCATTCATCTTATGACGTTCATCTGCATTTGTCCTCAGTGGTTCCTGTGAGAGAAGAAAAATCAAGAAGAAAAAAATAGGAGTTTTCATAGAGGTATGACTGTTTGGCCAGATACATTGACCAGAACCTTGTGACATGGTCTCAGACTAAATAAAAGTGAGGCTGAGAAATGTAGCTTAGTAAGATCACAAAGAAGCAATAAAATTGGTGAGTATTGATCCAATCTCTGCCATAAATATTTTTGGAAATATTTCTTTCTCTGAATCCCAAGTAAATAAGGGGAATATTAATCTCGCTTTTACTGCTTCTGTTTTGCTCCTTTCCTTTTGTTCTCAAGCACTTCACACTACCTGTTTTTATCACAAATTAACTGTTTATATGTCTCTTTATAACTGTTGGCCAAAGCTCCCTAAAAAGGAACATCTTTGTGCCCTCAGGGCTTAGCACAGTATATGGCACATATTAAGAATTGGAGATTCTGGACAAATCAGGAAGAGGGCATATTCCCAACTGCATTGTCCTCATGATGGTAGCAGTCAGTGCCCACTGCCACATATCTATATTGGGGAGGGGAAACCTATAGGGTAAGCAATTGACTTTTGTGAGTGTATTTGGAGTGAAGTTAAAATTATGTTTGTTTAATACCTTAGAAAAGTTTGAGGAAAGAGCAACTGTCACTTCACAGAATGATAAGGAAGATTTACTAAAATGGGGCAATGTTGGGGAGGGTAAAACTATCCACTTTGATCCCCATTAGTAATGGGGGTGACAATTGGAGGAAGTAACAGAATGATTATAAATCTCAGAACTTATCCAGCATAAGCTGGAAAAAGGATCTTTTGCAGGACCCTTTCTTTGATCACCTCAGGCCACCTTCTGGAGCCAATAGGTCTTACCAGGAAAGGATGTCAGGACCACCACGCTGTCGGACAAAATAGTTCCACTCTGTGGTCATTGATGACTGTCCTTCCACCTGTCTCACAGTCCATCACTGCCAACCAGCATAGCCTAATCAGTGTCCACTTCCAACAAAGCAATTCTGCAGCTTGCTAAGATCTTAAGATGCCCAAATGCCAGAATTAGAAAACATCCCAATGGCAGTCAGAGGTTTTCAGCAGACAGACCAGGGAAATACACATAAGCTTCCTTTATTTCAAATTAAGGATGAATTATTATTTTTTCTTAATTCAATAATAATAAACATTTGTTGAAAGTCCAGCTTTTAAAGCTGTGCTATTCAATTGAGTAGTCACTAGCCACATGTAGCTATTTAGATTTAAATTTAAACTAATTAAAATTAAACAAATTTATTTTTAATTATATTTTATTGATTATGCTATTACAGTTATTTCATTATCCCCTCTTTTCCCCCCTCCACCCAACACCCCCCTCACTCAAGCAATTCCAATGCCATTGTTCATGTTCATGGGTCATGCGTATAAGTTCTTTAGTTGCTCCATTTCTCACACTGTACTTTACATCCCCATGGCTATTCTGTAACTACCTATTTGTACTTCTTTTTTAAATAAAGATTTTATTTATTTATTTTTAGAGAGAGGGGAAAGGAGGGAGAAAGAGAGGGAGAGAAACATCAATGTGTGGTTGCCTCTTATGCACCCCCAACTGGGGACCTGGCCTGCAACCCAGGCATGTACCCTGACTGGAAATCAAACCAGTGACCCCCTGGTTCACAGGCTGGCACTCAATCCACTGAGCCACACCAGCCAAGGCCTATTTGTACTTCTTAACTCCTCACCTCTTCACCCATTTCCCTGTACCTCCCTCTAATCTGGTAACTATTAAAATGCTCTCTGTATCCATGATTCTGTCTCTGTTTTTCTTGTTTGCATAGTTTATTCTTTAGATTCAATTGTTGATAGATATGTATTTATTGTCATTTTAGTGTTCATAGTTTTAATCTTCTTCTTTTTCTTAAATAAGTCCTGTCAACATTTCATGTAATACTGATTTGGTGATGACGAACATCTTCAGTTTTTTCTTGTCTGAGTAGCTCTTTATCTGTCTCTCTATTCTAAATGATAGCTTTGCTTGGTAGAGGAATCTTGGCTGTAGGTCCCTGCATTTCATGACTTTGAATATTTCTTACCAATCCCTTCTAGCCTGCAAAGTTTCTTTTGAGAAATCGGCTGAGAAACTTATGGGAACTCCCCTATAGGTATCTAGCTGCTTTTCTCCAGCTGCTTTTAATATTCTCTCATTATCTTTAACCTTTGGTGTTTTAATTATGTGTTTTGGAGTGGGCCTCTTTGCATCCATCTTGTGTGTGACTCTTTGCTTCCTGGACTTGCATGTCTATTTCCTTTACCACATTAGAGAAGTTTTCTTTCATTATTTTTAAACATATTTCCAATTTCTTGCTCTTTTGCTTTTCCTTCTGGCACCACATGTGGATATGGGATTAGCCCATTCTGCATCTCCTACCAGTCTGGATGGATGTTGTTTCTTTAATTCTGTACTTGTCAGACTTTCATTCAACTCAATTTCTGACAGTTCTGAGTGATGGTTGTTCTATAGTTTCATTGTAATTTTGATGTGGTTGTGCAAGGAAGTGAGCTGTCATCTTGACCAGAATTTAAAATTAAACAAAACTTAACATGCTGTTTCCCAGTCACACTAACCATGTGCCAAGTGCTAAATAGTTCCATGTGACTAATGGCTACTTATTGCACAATGTAGCTATAGAACCTTTTCTGGCCCCACAGAAAGTTCTATTGGATAGCAGCAGTCTAGAAATTGCTTCCATATCAGTGTGTCCAGCTTTCTAGGCAAAGTTATCTCAACTGTATTGGGTAGAAAACATGATAAACACTTTTTAGGAAGTTAAAAGATGACTTATATTTTGCAAAAACAATTAGACAGAGGCATGCAGCTTCTTCAAATCAATTTTACATATTTGAAAGGTCAGTCTACCATGGAAAGCTAAATTTCACATCTCTAATATGAACAAATTCTAACTTCCTGGAGTTCAGTGATTATTATAGATTAAAGGTTTAGAAATATAAACCTTACATCTTCTAGATAAAGAGAGAATACAAGCAATGTAAGCCCCCCTTTCAAGTAACAACAGAAACAGGAATAAACTGGAAAAGAACCTTGCCTATTTTTAAGGGAATTAACTTCAGGTATTTATCATTTTAAAGAATAAATTTCAATATTACCTTATTCAAAGCAATGAAACATATGTATATTCCTTCTACATGTTAACCTGTAAAATATTGCATGATTTTTTTACCCAAGAGGAAGAGTTAGTCAACCCCAGACAAAAATCAGTTGTCCAGGATCCTACTCCATCCTTGTCTCAGGAGAGGCAAGGACTCTACCTGAACATCAGAGAGGCTATCTGGGCTAGTTGTTAAAACTGTTTATAAAACCTCTAGCTCCACTTCTCTAGGAATGCAAAAGACTCTACTTTCCCACTACATAAAGTAAGAGAGGCCAGATAACTTGATTTTCACAGTTCAATATGAGCAGGAATGACATATATCTCTTCCAGTGGAAACATTTAAGTGCCTGTGCTTGGCTGATTCCCCCTTTCCCCAACACTGACAGTCATAGAAGCCTATGCTGTAGGCTATACTGTTCATCAGTGGAAACCTGTTAGTGATTACAACAAAGAAAGTTCCTGCTAATCTGTATTGGACAAGAAGCCAGTAGAAGAATAAACTTTTGTTAGATTAAGCCATTATGAAAATGAGGGTGTTTATTATTGCAGTATAATCTAGCCTATTCTGACAAATACATCATCCAAATCCAAGTCATGTGCTTAAAAATATAAACAATGGGTTTTGAGTCCTTTGTTTCTATGACTAAAAATGGAAAAGCTATAACTAGTGGGAACCGAGAATTAGAGACAAGGGATCACATTTGGCAAAATTTGTCCTGGGCCTGATTTCCTATAGGTATTAAGTGCAGGAAGAAAAAATACTTTGTCTGTGTGAGTATAAATATGTAGAAAGGTTTATTTAAAGTCTGCTATAAGCTTAGGCCTCTTTTCCTGCCCAGATGAAGTAAACAAAAATAGTATATAAGCTGTGTATTTATAAGATGTCTATTTTACAAAAGCCTTAAAATCTTCATTCCCCTATTTCTAGATATGCTGCTAAGAGAATTTTTTTCTCTAAGAATAAATAAACCATCAAGATTAACATTCAACTTGCTGAGTCACTTGCCTTCTGCTTGAATTTTAACTACAGGGATCTGAAGGCAGCAGGGAAAGAGAGAGAGAGAGAGAGAGAGAGAGAGCCTGATTCTAGAAAAAGAAGAAACATTAAGTCAAATGGAAAAATTTGGCTAAGAAATCTATGTTCTTACTCTGTAGTAGTATCCCCGAATGAAATATTTTAATAAAAATAGCAAGGTTTGACTGGGTTTTATTAGGGGAAAGTACAAGGTCATTAGAGTGAACAGACCTAAGCTTTTTCTTTCCCAAGGCCTCTAATATTAGCTGTCTGATTTTGAAAAAATCAGCTTACTTTTCTGAGTCACAGTTTCCACATTTATAAAGAGGGAATAATAAAATTTACCATATAAATTGGTAAGGAAAGATATAATGCTATAAAATATATTGAAGGACATAGGAAAGTGCCTGATACCAAGAAGAAATCATAAAATGTTTCTCTCTTCTCTCATTCTCACATCATTGATTTAATTCTTCCAGAAAGTTTCTTTCTCATAAGGCTTCTTGAAGACTAGCTATAGAAGGTCAAACTATAGTTCTAATTTTGCTATTTATTGGAATACTGTAAGTTTTTTTACCTTCCTTATCATTTAACAGTCACATAATTTTATAGGTTTATCCCCATTTTAGGGAGGAAATAGAGGCTTGAAGAGAATTAAAAATTTGCCTAAGTTCATGCATAGAATCTCCTAGTAATCTTTTGTCACAATAATGTATGTTGCATGCTTCCCCCAAACTCAGTGAATCATAACAACAGTCATTTGGTATGGCTTGTCAACCTGTGGGTCAACCAGGCAATTCTGCTGATTTGAATATGCCTTAGCAGGGCCCATTCAGGCGAATGCATTCATTTGGGGTTTGAAAATCTCTCTAGTCTACAGCCAAAAGAACAATAAATGTCTGGCTCCTTTATTGAGTAAAATGCTGATCGTAGGCCAGCTAACTAATCTCCCTGAATCCTAAACTAGAAATTTCCTTTGCTCCAATGCCTTAAACCAGTGTAGACCTGGAGCAGGGAAATGCTGAACTCCATGGTTATGATGGAAAGGCTGCCTTCATCCCTATGCTATCCCTGACAGAAATGACTGATAACAGGACAGAGCCTGCTCAGAACACACAGACCCTTCCAACCCTCACCATTCAAGAGAAGGGCAATCAAGATGGGGAATTCACCATAGCTAGAGATGATTGAATGGAGATTTCCTAATACTCCAGCACAACCCCACACCAAAATGTGGTCCATGAACCAGCAACAGCAGTACCACTTGAAAGTTTGTTAGAAATGCAGACTGTTGGACTCCACCCTAGACCTCCTAAATCAGAATCTGAGAAGCACTGCTGTAGCAAGAATTACAATAGGAAAACACCACATCTGCAGTCAGATTTGCTCTCCTAGGTTAGGTAATCCTTCAAGCCTCAGCACTTTGATGAGCCTCTGACTTCCCACACGCACTTTAAATGCCTTCAGTTGCTCAACTGGCCCCACTCTCTGGGACAAGTGTGTTATCTTTTCTTATTCAGCATGCATTCTCTTTCTTGTTTACCTCATTCTGATTTTCGTGTGGGTCAACTCTCCTTCCCCACTCACAGTACATATATTTTGGATGGGGCTTATCATGGTTCTGACCCAGGCTAGCCAATTAGAGCAGAATAGCCTTCTAGCCACAGTGGCTGATTATGGAAGAAACACATGACCCAGGCTGGGCAATGTAAAAGTAGTCAGGGATTTTTCACTATTGGGAAAGTGGTGTGTTTGTTGTTATTGTTGTTGTTGTTGTTTGTGTTTGTTTTTTGCTGATATCAGGAGATAAATTTTGAATGGCATTGTTTGAGCACCTGAACTCACTTTCTTGAAGCCAGACATGACTCAAACTTTTAATTATATGAGCCATTGTTGGGAACCACCTGCCTGGTCTCAGAAGCTGTAACCCCCCATAGTTAAGGCTAAGTGAGAGACCTTGGAACCCTAAGCCACTAAGGAGACAAAGCTTATCCCTCTGGCAGGATCACTGCCTCTGCCCACTTTACTTCACCCTGCCTGGCCTTCAGTGCATGACTGATTAGCCAATGACAGGTAAGCTTCCTCAAGGGAGGGATGACCTAAGACAGGCATGGTCATGAGGGGGCCCTTGAAGAAGGACTTGGGGGACTATGGAGAAAGGGGGTGATGGACCCTCACCCCTTGGCTTTCACACAGCCTGAGTTGTCATCCTGTCTGCAGGAAGTCTCCTAATCTCTTGGCTGCCTTACTTTCCATGTCTGACCTAAGCCTGAAGCAATGCTGGAGGTGGGTGTGGCCCTATGCTGGAAAGGGTGGGTTTCCCAGGGCAATCAGGTCTAAGAAATGCATAAAACCCTGTGAAGCCTGCTTTGCTAAATATCCTCAGTTTAAATGAAGGGCAGGCAGATTAAGTGCTTCTCAGATAAGGTCAAGTTAAAGGAGTTCATCATTACCAAGCCCTTATTTTATGAAATGTTAAAGGGACTTATCTAAGAAAAGAAGATTAAAAAAAACAAGTATAGTAAAATGACTGAAAACTCACAATTATTAACAACCACACCTAAAACAAAACCAAAAGAAACTCAGCAAACAACTAGAACAGGAACAGAAAGGGAGATCTCATGGGGTTAGGAACAAGGGGAGTGGGAGGAGGAGAGAATAGGAAAAGGTACAGAGAATAAGTAGCATAGATGGTAGGTAGAAAATAGACAGGAGAGCAAGAATAGTATGGGAAATGTAGAAGCTAAAGAACTTTATGACACGTGGACATGAACTAAAGGGGGGGAATGTGGGTGGGAGAGGGTGTACAGGGTGGAGGGGAGTGAAGGGGGGAAATGGGACAACTGTAATAGCATAATCAATAAAATATATTAAAATAAATAAATAAATAAATAAAGAGGGTCCAAGCATGAAATGAGTTTGCTTCCCCAAAATTTTATGGCCCTTTAGCTATTTGACCCTGACTCAAAATAGGCCCTCAGGGCTCTTTGAATGTTATTCATTTGGTCATTACTGCCTGACAATGACTGATGAGCTTTCCACACACACCCTGTATTCCTGTGCAAATTAAGGGCAATAAAAGCCTGTCAAGACAAAGGTAGGGGTGCTCTCCCTTTGACAGAGTGGCTGTGCCATCCCTTTTCCTCCACAGGACTCTGTAGTCCATGTAAATTTGTCTCATCTCAGCCATATTGCCAGGGACACTGTGAGCCGGAGTTCACCTCAAGCCATTATGTTTCCTTTTTGCCTAAGGTATTATTGTTACAGAACACACAAGAGGGGCCTGGGACAATATACTTTATTGAAAAAATGCCCCAGGTCCGTCATGTCCACCGCCAGAGGAAAGACATCTCTCAATGCCCGAGATTCATGAAAAGGAAAGGAAATGTTTATTTAATGCTATACAAACTTAAAGTAGTAACCTAATGTCTTTATCAAAAATCCCAAAGTCCCTTAAAACACCCACAAACAGACACAGTCATTCCTTCCTTCCCCCTTTGCCCAGTCCAGAGTACCGCATCTCAGGAAAGGAAATAGAAGTCCATGGCTCAGGCAGTCCTCTGGTTATTCCCAGTTAGTACTCCATCTTGACTAGGAGACCTCCCTGGGTTCCTGGCACCCTCAGCTGAGTCACCGGGATCTCTGCTAAAACCAGGTAGTGGTTCCCCCTCCTAAAGCTTCGGGGGTCCCCACTCTGGCAAAGGCACATGGTTCTCTCTCCCAGGGCCACGGGAGTCCCCACTCTGCCAAAACTGCGTGCTTCTCCCCCTGCGCAATGGCTGCAAGTGTGTGTGGGGGGGGGGGGGGTTTAAATCCTCTGGGGGGGTGGGGGTTTAAGCCTCTGGGTTTAAATCCCCGCGCCAGTCTTCCTCTGCAGCCCCATTTCCGACTCCTCCCACACTCGGCTTCACAGGCCAGAACTCACATCCTTCCAGCTTTACTGGACTGCCATCATGAGCCTGGGCAGGTGTGGCCCCATGTCATGGAGCCAATCTTCTCCAAGCTCCCACGCAGGCTCTGTTAACTCAGGGGACCTGCCCCCCAGTTACACCTTGGTGGGGTAGTTACTTCCATTCCCCTGGCTCAGAGCATGGCCACAGCTATTTAACATATCTAAGCGACCAGCCAAAGGCTATAGATATGTTAAATGACCACACCAGAGGTTAGCTGCAAGGCTGTTGCTATGCAAAGCAGCTCTCAATGGCCCTGCTCCATTTGTCCCTTCCCCCAACCCACACCTAGGGAGTGGGGGTGAAGACATCTTAAAATCTCCTGGACACCTCGAGTTCTGGACCCCATTTTAAATGCCTATTTGGGGTCTCCACCTCTTGGCTGCACTCTGTAACATTATGATCTGGATTTCTATAACTTGCAAGCAAAATAGTCCTAAAATACAAAGCTGCCCCATGTTCCATCTTATTGATCTTGTACAATGCCTGGCTCAGCTACCAGTCTCTTTAATTCCTATTTCATTTTTAAGTAATATCTATCTCTTTATTAATATTCTCTATTTAGTGATTCATCTTCTTAATGTTTTTCTTTAGTTCTTTAGACATGAGTTCTTTTAGTTCTTGAATATATTTATAATCACTGATTTAAAATTGCTCACCATTTAGTCCAATGCCTAGGTGTCCTCAGGGGAAATTTCCATTGTTTTTTTTTTTCTTGCTTATGAACCAAATTTCTTTGAATGTTTCAATATTTAGTTAAAAACTAGACATTTTAAAGAGTATAATGTAGTAACTCTGGAAATTAGATTGTGCAACACACACACATACACATACACACATATACATACTCACCTCCCAGCATTTGTTGCTGCCACTGTTTGTTTAGTGACTTTCCTAAACTGCTTTTATAAAGTCTGAATTCTTTGTTACATGTAGCTGAAGCCTCTGCTCAGTCACCTAGTGATCTACTAACGAATGAATGAATGGATTTCCTTAACTGCCTTGCACCAATAAGTCTCACAGTCTTTGCAGAGAAGCTCTGTCTGTGTATTAGGGTAGTGTTTCAACACTCTGGAGAGCAGTTCACCTCAATGCCTTAGCCTTTGCTTCTTGCTTATGCAGTCTAAAAGTCATAAAGAGAATAGGGCCTTCTCAGTAGAGTGCTATATATATATAGGAGCTTTTTGAAGCCTTTATGGACATCTCATTTCTCAGCATTTTCCTTTAAGTTTTTAAAAAAGATTTTAGAGAGATAGAGAGGGAGGAATAAAAAAAGGGTGGGAAACATTGATGTGTGAGACTAACATCAATCAGGTGCCTCTCACATGTACCCTCCAACAGGGGGCCTTGTCTGCAACCCAGGCATGTGCCCTGACCCAGAATCAAACCATGACCTTTTGGTTTGTACAATGACTCCCAACCCACTGATCCATACCAGTGGGTTGCTGATCCAGTCAGGGCTCTTTTAAGTATTTTTATCAGCCTCTTGTTTGCCCCAACCATTATCACTGCCTCTGGCAGCTGCTATACTAAACATTTGCTACTGATTATTTTTGACAAATGTCCTGAGAGGACACTGTTCACGCTGATTTAGTTCTGAGTCATGTCTAAAGAAGACAAGCCCTGAGAGTGGAAGTTTCCAGAAAACTTTTAAACAGGTCAAGTAGTGACAATTCTCTCTGAATGAGAATCTCCAAACAAATAAATGTCATCTCCATCTAGGCTCCTGATTTCAAGGTTACTATAGAGCCAGAAAAAGGGAATGGTAATAGGGAAAGTCAAGCACCACAAAGTTTGCTATTCTTACATAGATTCAGAGTTTTCTTGAATAAATGCTCCTCAGATTGTTGCAAACCATAGGTTAATTTCCAGAGTTGTAAAAAAATTGACTTTGACAATTTTTGTTGATGCTCTCATTTCTTTTAAGGAGGAGCAGATTATAGAGGTCCTTACTCCACCATTTCAAAAGTGGCTCTCCTATAGCCACAATTTTATTCTTAAAATGTTGAGCCCAACATGCCTCCTGTCCAGATATCAGCTCTCACATCTCACTTTTCAATTTTAATTCAGATTCTGTCCTAAGCATTGCCCAGAAAAAAGAGGGGTTAAGTATATTTCAGAGAATACTTTCTCTGCTCCATTAAAAGAGGATGTTAATAGATAAACCGAATAAACAAATTTTTAGAATTTCCAAGGTATTGTGAGATACACACTGCAGGTAGAACATTGCAGCTCCAAGAACTAACATTGTCACTTATATGTATTTTGAAATAATTTTAATATATCTATTCTATTTAAGAAGAATAATACAATTACATGAAAAAATTAATAAAATCATGCAATTTAGTTTTTATCCTTTCCCAAAAAGACCATCTTTAAATATGTCAGTTTTAAGTTCTTCTTAGTGTTTATAACCTTAATTTTAAATGATATACTTCTATCTCTTGATTTACCAACTATGGATAATATGTATTAACTCTCTCTTTTAAAGATTAGAACATGATTTAATTGACTATTTTTTCCTTATTTGAAGACTCAAACTTTGTTACAAATATTAATTTTAGGTTTTCCGTTGGTTAATTTTATAATTTATGTATAATTTTATGTGTAATCATATAATATAATTAAAATTTATTTTTTATTCAATTGACTTTATACCAACTCTCTTAACCCTTTACCATGTAAAATGAGTAAATTGGGGCTTATACATTAAATAATACCTCTTCACTTTGTATCCTTCCCAGCCCCCTCTTTTTACTAGCACATTACAACAGTTCTACCACCACTTTTATATGTTAGGCCTCATAACATTTAGATTCCATCAGGTAAAGATCATTTTTGTGCTTGATCTATAGCTTGATTATAAACTTTAAAAATCAATAAATAGCATTTATAGCACTATGATTATATAAGTACTATTCATTGAAGAACAAGTTAATGAATTCTTATATATTCTTATGGCACTAAATCTTCGCACAAATAAAATAATAAGAAAAAGGCACTTGGAATACTTTCTTTGAGCTCCATCAAAAATTGCTCAAAATCGTGTAATATTTGAACCAAAAATGAATGGGATAGCTTCTGTTTTTCCTGGCATTTATTAACCTTTTTTATTGCTGTTAAAAGATGTTCATGTTATTGTCAGTCTAATACTAGGATCATTTACCTTTTAAATGACACTATTTGTTAAATGATCTAATTTGAACTGATTTGTTTTTAGACTTGCTTCCCAGTTTTGATTTTAGAAAAGAAATCCTACATTACTTCTAATATTTACTAAATTTCTTTTTCTTCTTACACTTTTGTGACTTAACTGTTTTTGCTGAGATACAGTCCTCAGAAAATGCTTTTATTTGCAGACAGAGTACATAGAGAGTAAGCTTCCTGAGTTTGTGTATGTTTGGAAATGTCTTTATTTTGTCCTTTATTATTTATTAACATTTTGGCTTAGTATAAACTTATAGACTAAAATTATTTTCTTCCAACATTTGAAGACTATTTCATTGACCTCTACCATCTGGATTTGCTGATGAGAAGTCTGATGTTGGTGTGATTCATGTTTCTTTGTAAGCAACCATCCTTTTCTCCTCTATAGAGGTTCTTAAAATCTTCCACAAGGAAAATGGGAAATTATTAAAAAGAAGCATATTTATTGTGTGGTACTAACTTATCCATGAACAATACTTAACTCATCATATTAATGGCTGAGTGATTATTTAACAGCAAATCCTGGTATTAAAAAAATGAGAAGAAAAGGAGATGAAATAAGAGAGTCTGATTATCATTGATTGTAACAGAAAGTTAAATGATAGTCTATTTTATAAATCAAGAATTAGCAATGTCTGCATATTATTTAGAAACAATAAGAATTTACCCACAGGAAAAGCTAATGTTATTGAAAATTTTTGTCTTTTGGAATAAGATATAGATAAAAAATATATGTATACAAATATATGACCTCAAGATGAGAAAAGTTCTATGGAGAAAAATAATTCAGGTTAAGAGACTAAAGAAATTGAACGTTAGTTGGTTTAGCTAATTTAGATCATCAGAGAAGCCTCCTTGGAAAAAGTGGCATTTGAGGAAGTGAGACTTGAGAATTCTGGGGAACAGTGTTTCAGGTAAAGGCAATAAATATGCAAAGATCCTGAGGTGGGATTGAGCTTGATTATACAATGAATAAGAGACCAAAGTGATTGTAATAAAGATAAGTAGGTGTTGGGAAATGAGTTTGGAGAGGTGGTCAGGAGCCTGATCTTATAGGTGAAGACAAGGATTTCTAAGTGTTACAGGAGCCATTAAACATTTTTGAGAAAGAGCTGTCTTTTAAAAATTTTATCATGGCAGCTATGTGGCAAAATAGGGAATAGGAGACACACTCAGAGGCTACTGTTATAGCCCAAGTAAGACATGACAGTTGCTTAAACTAAGGTAGGCTCTGTGGAAAGTTGAAAAGTGGTTGGACTTATGAAATGTATTGAAAGTAGAGCAATATTTGCTCATGGATTAGATGAGCATGTGAAAAAGATCAGTGAAATAAGATAGGTTTTCATCCTGAGCAAAGAGCTGCAGTTTACCAATATAGGTAACACTGGAAAGAGGAGCCATTTTGGAGTTAAAAATCATGAATTGTACTTAGTACATGATAGCTTACATGTCCATAGTTGCTTTATATTTAAGTGCAGGAATTGAATTGAATAAGAAGTTGAATATACATGCAAGCTGGAATTCAGGAGATAAATCAGGGCTGAATATGTAAATATAAGAATGTTAACATAGATGGTATTTAAACTTCTAGAATTGGATAAAATCACCAAGAAATGAGAGTACACAGATTCAGAGAAGCCAGAAAAATAGAATAAAATTAAGATGCTTCTGAGTGGTAGTTTAGTAACAGGGATGATTAGAGATGTTATTAATTACAAATCTAAGAAGACGAGTAGAGGAAATCAGCTGAGATGCTTTTGATCCTTAGATGAGAGTATTTAGTATGAAGCTAGAAATATGACTCAGAAGCTCATGAGAGAAGATGAGATTGTATATTCAATTAACAGTCATACATATATAAATGATGGTTAAACTCAAGGACATGAATCAGGTGTTTTTTAAGACAACACGTAAAGAGAGGAATGGGGCATTGGGTTCTCTTGAAGTACCATGGTCAGTACATAGAAAATCAATCAGAATTCAATAGGTAATTTCTTTATTTTTAAAAGATGTTATTTATTTTTAGAGAGAGAAAATAGGAAGGAGAAAGAAGAAGAGAAACATCAATGTGTGGTTGCCCCTTGCATGCCCCCTACTGAGGACCTGGCCTGCCACCCAGGCATGCACCCTGACTGGGAATCAAACTGGCGATCCTTTGGTTCACAGGCTGGCACTTAATCCACTGAGCTACACTAGCCAGGGATATTAATTGTAATTTAAAATAATAATTACTTTTACACATACCTCAGAAGATTATGAGAATAAATTGAGATCATGTGTGACAGTGCTTTGGAATTTGTACAGGGCTGTGTAATTGTGATCTGTTCAATACTCTTCTTTTTGGCTTAAGAGTACAGAAGTTTTCATGGTGGAGAGTCAGAACATGTTCCACAGACATATGGTGCTCCCAGAGGGCTTGTGTGGAGCTCAGGGAAACGTCCAGCTTAACCTGCTGAGCGCTACAATTTTTCTGCTTCAACCCATCTGCTATGGAAAATGAGAAGCCAACAAAGCAGGAAGAGAAACAGAGGTGAGGACACCTGATAGAGCACTTTAAGAAATAAAATGATTGGTACAAAGTATCAGGTAAAGCTAGAGGTTAAGAAAGATGGAAACTCATTGGATATGACTAAGTGAGCACCAATGCTATCTGCTGACATATTAGAATGTGCCTTGCTCAGCCTGGTTCCCATTAGCTGACAGAACTGCACTGCCCTTCATGGTCAACACGAATAGAATGATCCTAAGCCTCCTTATTCTATTCCTAGCCAAAATCCTGAATTATTCACCTTAGCCCATCTCAGCCTGATTTTCATTGCCAGAGCTGTTAGCCCTTAATATCAATTTTTACTTAAGACCTCATATCATCCCCTCAAAACCAGTGGTCAACATTACTGTTCTCTTATGACTCCTGTCTGATTCCCTCAAATATTTTTGAGTGCAAACTGATGACCCAATTCTTATTTATGCTTCTTACTAGGCACTGATCTCTGAATTCCCTCTTTGATTATACTCAGCACTCTTCCTTTGAATAAGTTGCATCCATTTATTCCAGGTAATCATATTGCCATAATAGATTCCTCTCTTGCAATTCACCCTAACCAAACCTTGTTCCATAAACTCATCCCATTGGCAAATGGCCCCCTAAAGCTGCTAATGAAAAAAGGAGTACACAAACCACAGTACAAAGTCTGCCCAGAAGAAGTCCAGCCACTGTTAATATAATGAGAATGGTTTGCGTGACATCAATGTAAACTGGCAGCCAAGGAGAGTGGACTGGAATGTGCATGCCTGAACAATGATGACTTCACTGTACCAGTCAGTGGGGGTGGTAGACAGCACTGAGTGAACAGTGTATTGTGTGGGCATCACATTCAAAATGACTGAATGAGTAGAGCAATGAACCTGCATCAAATTTTGCATTAAGCTTGAACATTTCTCTAAGGAAACTATTCAGATGATTCAGAAGGCCACAGCTATAGGCATCTGGTGATTGACACCTTCATTATGACAATGTGCCTGCTCATATATCACATCTCATGCAGAGATTTTTGGTAAAACATCAAATCACTCAGCCTAGATTTGGTGCCCTGTGACTTCTGGCTTTTCACAAAACTGAAGTCACCTTTGAAGAAGAGATTTCAGACAGTCTATGTGATTCAGGAAAATACAGTGCCGCAGCTATTGGTGACTGGGAGAACTCTGTGAAGTCCCAAGGTGCCTACTTTGAAGGGGACTGAGGCATCATTGTCCTATGTACAATATTTCTTGTATTTTGTACTACTTCAGTAAATGTCTCTGTTGTTCATATTATGGGCTGGATACTTTATGGACAGACTTCATATGTTGAAGCAGAGAGGTTACATATAAAGCGAGGGTATGACAGTTAATTTTATGTCAACTTGACTGGGCCAGGTGCCCAGATATTTGGTCAAATATTATTCTGGATGTTTCTGTAAGAGTGTTTTTGAATGAGATTAATATTAAATCAGTAGACTGAATAAAGCAGATTGCTTTCCCTAATGTAGCAGGCCTCCTTCAGTTAGTTAGATAAAGGCCTGAATAGAACAAAAAGGCTGATTCTCCACAGAAGAAGAGAAAATCACTCTTGCCCAGCAACCTTTAAACTGGGACACAGGCTTCTTTCTTCCGATTCAAACTTAAACAACCACTCTCTCTGGGTCTTGAGCTTTCTGGTCTTTGGACTGGACTCTGCTACCATCAGCTAACCTGCATCTTCAGCTTGCCAACTCACCCTAATCACTCAACCTAATTCCTTATAACAAATCTCTTTGCATATATATCAAGAAAGGAGGGGGAGAGAGTGTATATGTGTGTAGTGCACACACAAACACCCCTTTTATTGGTTCTGTTTTTCTGGAGATCCCTAACTAATATAGAGAGGATGAGTCTGAATGGGCTGGAAGAGTCTTACTAAAGAATTGTGATTATGAACTTTGACACTGAGGTTCAAAATCCAGCTATACCATATATTAGCTGTGCCTTCAGTCAGATTATTTAACCTCTCTAATTCTCAATTTTCTCTTCTGTTTTACCTGAATCCCAGTATATTCCAGTGCCAAGTATACAGCAGGTATTAGATATTGAATAAAAGAATTAATTAATACAGATGAAGAAACCAAAGGTCCAGAGCCATTAAGTGATACATATATAGTTAGTAGCTAATAAAAAATTAACCCTCCATATTAAAGCAGGTACCTGTTATTACTTGGAGAAAGTTAAAAATCTCATCAAATTGATATAGTTATTTTACTTAACCAATACTTCATAATGCCAAACATGATGATTCAAAGTAGTTCACAATTGTCTTGTGAGTTAGTTATAATTATTCTCAATTCTACCTATGAGATAACTGGGGTACAGAGAGGATACAAAGCTAATAATATTCTTAAAAGACTTACCGAAGGAATGCTGTGATCTCTTACAAGGAGCCCTTTTGAGGTTTGCTAATTTTAGCTACTATTTTCTCCTTCCCTCTATCCCTAATTGTCACAGGGTTCTTCCTCCCTTCTTGACTGCAGGCCTGTTTCAGAATCGAGGAGGCCCTAAGATGCATTCATATACAGAAGAGAACCTATAATTTTGACACATTAAGGAACAGGAATGCAGACATGCCCAGCCTCTGACTGCTGAATGCCCTTCTCCTTCGTTCCTGCAATGCTGTTCTTTGTAAAATACAAAGCGTTGTTTAAAATTCTGGGTGTGCAGTCTTATTTTTTTCCTCAATGTAGCAAGCCAGAAACTGAAACCAATATTCCTGGTTCTTTTTCTACCTCTCCTGAGAGGCTTCGGGGAACGGCGACAGCCTGGGCAGTTTAGATCTAAAGCAGTTAAGCTTTTGACAGGCACTATTAGGTCATTATCTATAAATGGGGTGGGGGTTCTGGTAAAAGATGAAAGAACTATAAAGAGAAAGTGACAAAAAAGCAATGTGGAGAGCAAACCAAGGAATCAAAACAGTTGATCTGTCAAATTTTATATTCTTGTGTTCAAGACTTGTGCCCTCAATGTGTTTTGAAATATTGTCACAGGATACTAGGCATGTCCCAAAGGAGGACCTTGGAGAGAGGGGTTATGAGCTGGGCTCTTTCTAAACTACTTGCAAATTGACTTTGGAAAAATCATATGATATTTGATAAAAGCTTTTATCATTATTCTTTATGAAGTTGTAATTATTGATTCAACCATGAATCTTGCACATTACCTGGGAGATACAGCTAAATATCTTGTATCTAGAGCTATAATACTTTGGTGCATGGTATATCAGAAAAAGCTTTCGAACACTGAATTAGTATAGTGCAAATCTCCATCCAGCAGAACTGGTAATTTTCTCATTACTCATCAAATGAGTTCCTAAGCATTAGTTACTCTACATGTTGGCTCTTTGTAGAAATAACTCACAGGCAGCTAAATCATTTCAGAGTAAATTTTTCATCACTTTCCTTCTCTGTGGGATTTAGGGTTTTATAGATCCTGAATAACATGAATCTGCTGGTTCCCTATTGGCAAGGATGACTATGGGTTTTTTTTAAAAACAAACATTCAGAAAGCCTTATGTGAAAAATCTCATTATCATATTAAAAATATATTTAGGGCTATCTGGTCATTCTTAGTAGACTTATATATATCCAATGCTTACGTTTCTCAAATTAGCCTGCTACCTTCCCTAGAACAAGATAAAGAGCCTCTCAAAGAGCATTATTTTTAACACAAGCACAGGAGAATGAAAAATGCTGCTGCCACCATGAGATAATCTTTAAGGGCCTGTAGTATTTTCTGTGATGCTTTGAATCAGCCTAGTTCCTCTTATCTGCAGTTTTTAAAAATGTCAGTGTGGAAGATCAGCAGTTGAAAACTCTGAATTCCAAGCCATCCTCCCCTGTGACTAGCACATAGCTTTTGCCTGCAGGATGAGAATACATCACTGATATAGTTACTTTTTCACTTTTTTTTTTTAATTCTGGAAAATCCCCTACCTCCTCCATTCCTTCACAAAGTTTCTACTAAATGACTTTCAATCTGAGGGCCATAAAAATGTTTTATTTTTCCCCACAGCAGGTTTACTCACCTAAAGCCTCTGCATGCTAAAAAACGTGGCACATTTTAGAAAAAAATCCTGACGGTAAAGGATGTTGTACTGACATTGCATTCGGGGCCATTTCTCCCAGCCCGTTCCACTTTGCTTTATAATGAAAGTAAGAACCATAACTAAGAGTTTTACTGGCAAATAAGTGTCTAAGGACCTTGCAGATTTTGTTCTTTTTGTATAAGAATCCTAAATGTTTAATAAACATTCAAGCAAACGAATTTAAGCAACATGCCTTGTTTTAGGAATCCAGCTTTAATAAAAATTCAAACACTACTTATTATTTATTGAAAACATTAATATTCAAAATACCCTTTGGGTTGGGGAATCTTTAAGAAATAATGACTTCTATTTACATATTCAATGAAAGGCATCCTTGATCAAATTCTTATAGTTTGTTGGCTCTAATCCCTCCCCTTTCCCCCTTTACAACTCTGCTTTCCTGGGATTCATTCTAGTTGTCTCTCTCTGCCTTCCCCACTCTCTTTCCCTCCCCTGCCTCCCCCTCTTTTACACCCCCTCTATATCACAGTGTGCAAATCTAAGCTGGTTCTCAGGCCAGCGAGCACGTGTGTGTGGTGGAAGTGTGTGTGTTGGGGGTGGGAAAGGAAGGGGTGCGTTGTTTTCCTGGACCGGAGACAAGGATTTCCCGTTGCCTAAGAGAGACCATCAAGTTTCAACATTGCAAGGCACGACTCCTAACCACGTCCTTTCCGGAAAAGTACAAACAGTTCCTCAGCCGAGGTCCCCCACCTCCCACGCGCTTACCAGCTCTCCCTCCCCTCGGAGAACCCCACGACAGCCTCCCAAACACCTGTGAATCATCCAAAAGGCTGCCACCGCGGAACATTTGCATACCCGCCCCCCCCCCCGCCACGACTAACGCATAGCAAAGAAGGGCAATTCCGATTATTGCTTTATGATTACTATTTTTAATCTGTGATATGACCACACAGGTAGCCTTTCTTGCTCTCGCCCTGTTTTGAGCATCAGAGGGCTCCCAAGTCAGCCTAAACTTGTACCCAGGTTTGCAACAGAAGAAACCACCAGAATTTCTTTTGTAGCTTCCCAGCGAACCTTGAACGCACAGCCCTCTGCTTCCCCTCCCACCCCCGAGGTCTGGACGATTTTATGAGGCGTGCACGCGCCTCCGTGGACTAGTCATAAGAAACTCAGCATAAAAACCCAGGCTCTGATTGCAAATTCACCCGAAAACAGCGTCATCTATTTTGCCTTCAGCAAACAAGTCTCAACTCTTAAGCCTTGAACTCAAGCAAACCCACGCCGTTTGGGTTAACTGCCCTCCCCCTCTCTTCCCCCCGACAGCGCCCAGCGATCTGCTCTGACGTCCTTTCAGATAACGTTGTGCGCGTCCCTCTCCCTCCGCTGACCACGTTAACGCCAACTCCAAGCCCCAGACGTGGCTTTGATAAAAGGAAGAAATCACTCATAAAAATAGCAACCCACGTAGCCTGTCCATATATGGAGCTGGTGAGGGTTGACAGGGATGCCCCATCAGGCCCATTTCTTTAGAAAAAAAGAAATTGTAGTTGAAATCGGCGCACCCCCAGCCCCCGCCTTCTACTCCTCCTCTACCTACCCCTCCCCCCTCGCTATGATTCAACCAAGGAGTCAATTCACCAGGGGAAAATTTTAAAATATATAATCGCAAATATGTCATATGCATGCACATACATATCACACATACACATGCATACACATACATGCATAACACATATCAAAACAATATCAGAAAACCAGTCTTGAGTTAAAAGTGTTTGTCCGAGACCGGATGTTAAAATGGAGTTATAACAATCGTCCCGTTCCGGTGTTTATAAAAGACTAAAACACAGAGGTTTGCAGTAAAGCGCACAGAGAGCTGAGTCAAGCGCGGGGCACCTCGCGGCTCCTCTCCTCCCACCCGCAGCCTCTCCCCTCCCTCCACGCTCTCCCCGCCCTCCCCCTAATTCACTCCCCCCGCCCCTCCCGGAGGTGGCTATTAAAAGCTGCTGACGTCAAAAGGAACGGCCATCTTTGATGAGGGCAGAGCTCAGGTTGCATTGAAGACGAAACCTTAGCGAGGTCAGGCGCTGTCTTTCCTTCCTGCCTGCTCGGCGGCTCCTCCACACTTGCAACCTGCAGGGGCCGGAGGAACAGCACTCGCTGGAGAAGCCAAGGTAAGGAACCTGCTCCCCAGGTCGTGGAGCTGGCTGGACAGCAGCATACCCAGAAGGGAGAACAGCTGGGCAGACCGGGTGAACTTGGGCAAATACAAGTATTCGTGCACCAAGGGTGCGGTATTCCGTGTGTGCGCGTTGGCTGGACTCCCGCCTGGGGCTTTATAAAGTGTTTTCGAGGTGAGCTGCTTAGGGAAGGATGAATGGGGACGCTGCAGATGCAGCAATTGGGAGGAAACGCAAGGATACGTACTGAATTAATAACTTACTCTTTTGAAACAGTATTGGGATTCTCTCTCCATTTTGCGATGCAGCCTTCACAGATGCTTAGGCTGCTCTTTTTTTCTCTGTACATCAAAATAAACAAACCCTGTCGTTCTGACCCTGTCATTTTGACTGTTGACGTTAGAGCGCTATTACCCAGGGAAGAACTGGGGGAAGGCAGGGTGTGGGCGCCGGAGAGGCGAACGGAGATGCGGGAGTTCCCGCCGCGGGCAGGCTGAGCTGCAGCAGCGACAGCAGCTTCCATGACCCACGGACTTGATTTATGCCGACTGCTCCTCGTCCACTGAGGGCTGGCGGGAGGCGGGCGGGTCGTGCTGGGTGGGAGGGCTCTGGGGAGAGCTAACGAGGGTGGGCTCGCCTCAGGGACTGGGGCGACCGCACTCAGCACCCTGGACAGCAATACAGAGGGACGGCGCTGGCACCCTCGACCTTTCAGCACCGCGGACAGTGGTCCGGCCGCAGTGTTGCATCTGCGGCAGAGATGCTTAGCCAAGGCTAGATGTTCCAGGGCTGCGGGCCAAATTGCCTCTCTGAGACCTGGGTCTTACAGAGACCCCTAATGAAGCAGACACAGTAGGTTAAAAAGATAGGAAAGAAAAAATAAATCCTGCCCGCAGGGACTACTTTGCAGGCAATTATCTGCTCTCATCCCCTCAGCTCCTGGGGAAGAAATTTTATGTGTTGCCCTCTTCCTCCACTTTTAGGTAGGAAATAAACGCATTTTGAAAACAATTTCTTCTCTTACCCCTTAGTTATATATCAAGGGTTTTTGTTTGTTTTTGTTTTTATCAAAGAGTAGATTTGTCTGTAAATCTTGGGTGGTTATGAATGAAGTATATAGAAAGATGCCGGTACGATCTGTTTATGGGAGAGATATATCTCCATATATATGTTTCTATTTGATAACAATATAGGGCTAGTTGAACTAAGCAGAATCAACTTTAAGAATGAATCCATCTTCCTCTTCCTTCTCCCCCATCCTTATACTTAGACATGAAGCCAATCACACAGCCAAAAAAAAAAAAAATCTCTAAGAAATATTACAAGTCCTATAGGGTATAGATTTAACCTCTTTGGCCATGGTTTCAGAGTGAGTGAAAGTATTTCCCATGGACATTAGTTATCTCAGGTGATAGTTTCTGATTGTGACAACATTAAGACTGTCTTGGGACAATCCAACTGTGTCCTTCAGGGTTATGTGGTGAAATGACCATGGTATTAGACTGAAATCGGACTCTGACCTAAAGATCTACTGCAATTTCTATTACAGCACTGCGGGATTTTGCTGAGGTGATGATAAGTACTTTAACCATTTTTTTACTCTGAGGCTTGGAGCCTCTGAGTGAACACAAATCATCAAACGGGTATTTCCAGCTGTTTGCTATAGATAAAATCTGCATTAAAAGACCAGGAGCAAAACTGGACTATCTGAGTAGTTAAACAAGAGTAACAGTGTATTATGTAAGGATACATACGACGCATTAAAGAAATGCTACCACGAGATCCCCTGAAAAAGCCTCAAAATAAGGTCTTGGATTGTGTTTAGTTAGCTATAACTCTAATCATTTATGTACTACAGATGCCAAAATTCCCTGTCCACATACAAAAGGTGCTTTTTCTCAGCTTTTTTAATTTTTTATTTTTATGGATAATCATGCAATTCCATGTAAATATATATTAATTTGTTATTGTATATGGATGCAAAATTATTATTCAACAGTATTTAACTGCATGAAATAGTTTTATAACTCTTTAACATGCAGATAAAATAAACAACTGTATTTTAGTGATGGGAGGATGGGAGAAAAATGAATAGGAGTTATCAAAAACCTTTGACTTTATTCTGCATGTCCAGACAGCTCTCTGCGTAGTTGCGTCAAATGAAAAACCCTAGTGCTACCGGAATTACGTGCTTGGACATTAGTAATTACTGCTGGGTTTGTTTTCTAGTGGAGGACTGGGGTGGGGGTGGTGCGGAGGTAGAAGACTGCAGTGAAGCTGGCAAAGGGCACAGATCTGGGAGGAAGTGGCGATGTGCACAATTATGGAGCTAATTCTAGAATAGCTTACTGAGAAATTAAAGAAAAATATAATTGAAACATGAATTTAACACATCATTGATAAGCTTCAGGGGAAAAATCAAGAGACTTCCTATTTTAAGTTTTAAATTTTAAAAATTCAGGGCAATACAGAAAAAAGAGGCAGGGGCAGATGGACTTAGGGATGAGCCAGGAAACATTCATTCATACCATCCAATGGTACCTGCCTGCTTGCTCATTGGCATTTTCTGCATTACCACCTTGGCTTTCAGAATACAAAACAATCATCTCCTTCACCTCTCCACAGTAAAATTTCTCAAGAATTAACAATTTTATTTTTGCATTGTTAAACATGCACAACTACGCATGCACAAACACTATACAAACTGTCCCTTAATTAGCTTGTCTTAAGACATTCCTAAGCTCTGGGAGTTAACCCTGAAGTGATGGTTATCAACCAGGAGATTGATGTCTCTGCCAGTAGCACCTCTTTCCACAGCAACTGGCCTTCGACAGAACACACAGATTTTGATGATGAGTAGAAATGAGAGATAATTTGAGAAATAAGTTGAGAGAGGAGACATGAAGGATAAAATAGATAAATCTGCTTTTTACATGATGTACTGTGAATATTTTTCCCACACTACGGAGTTGCTTTACAATGCTATATAGATAAGGAAATTGGTGTTTACAGCCTCAGTGCTAGATATGTTTCTGCAGTGTCATCCCTTGTCAGCAGGGACCAACCTGATAGGAAGATATTGATCAAGCAGTGAGCACCAGATACAAATATGAGCCCCCTGGAGGATATAAAGTCTCATATTTATGTGGTCTTAGACCTCAATACACTTAGCACTAGTAATCTTAATGAAACAATAAATAATAAAAATTAATAAATAATACCAGAATTAAATGCATTAAAACAGTAGAACAAACATCATGAGGGACTATATAATTATATGCCAAGTGAGTGTGACCAAAACTAAGGAATGTAAATTCTGAGGACAGTAGACTGGTACGATTTGAGAGAGGAGACAGGACTTGAGCTGGCTTTTAGAGATTAGAGAGAAGGGGGAGGTCTGCTAAGTAAAAGTTATAGCATAGGCAGAACTAAAGTTAAGCAAGCCCAAGTTATGGTCAATAAATCCTAAAAATACCTATCCATTTGGTGGAATGTGAAGCTAGTGTAGAAGAATATGCTGGAATGAAGAGTTGGAGCCTTCTGTAGAAGACCTTGAATACCAAACTGAAGACTTGGTACTCTATTCTCTAAAGTTGATTTCTGAGCAAAAGCTGATGTAGGTCCTTTTTAATATCTAGGAATTGCTATTGACAGAGTGGATGAAATTTGCATTCTTCCAGAAATAGAGGGAAGCAATCGGTGTTGTAAGGGATGATTAATTTTGAAAAAGAATCAGTCTTCATTTAGGCGTCTTTTAGGATCACTCTTCAGCATACAGATAGATTTATAAGTCCTACCCAGAAGTTAATTGTAAGTTTAGAGTTTTTCATTACTAACTAAAACAAATTATTCAAGATTACTAACTAAAACAAATTATTCAAGATGAGCACCTACTAGAGAGAATGAAAAGCAGGTCAGGAATTTGGTGATGAGAGGTACCCAGAAGGTACACTTGAATAATAATTATGCATAACACTTTCTTGCACCTTCTGAGTATTCTACATTGTCAGATACACTGACTGGATGAATTAAGAATATGGCAGTTTTTCTGTGCATGTTTCAGGCAACATGATACATAGAACCAGCCCCAAATGGCTAAAACTGAAAAAAAAAAGTAAAATTTTGGAAGACTGAGATGAAATGGGCATTATATCCTACTTCTTTCCCTACCACCCTTGCTGACTTTTGTTGATTACCCTCACTTTAGGGCTAGCTTGAGTTCTGAACTATACCCACTTCCTTTTTCATCTTTTACTCTCACAGCAGAACTTCAAAATTCAAATGCTGAAGGAACTGGTGAACTGACAGTCAATGGCTTTGTGTGGAGGAAGAAATGGCAATTGAAGGCATAAATCTTGTTGCTATTTCAGTTCTGGCTCTGAAGTATCAAGGGACTATTCTCATCTGTCCTTTACCAAAATGCTGGCAGAAGAAACATCCTTAGGCTAATGTTTTTATTTTCAAGCTCACTCCCTGGGGGAAAGCTGGAGGTGATGCCATTTGATGCTATAGGAGGAGGTCATCCCGGTAGGTATTGTACTGAGTGCAGAGGGCTTTCCAAATGGCAGTTAAGAGGGAGGGAAGAGATGTGACATAGCAATGAAGAAGGAGGACATGATGAATGGAGAAAGAGGTTCTTAAAAATCAGTCTTATAGGAGTAAAGAGACTTAAGAGAAACTTCCAGAGAATTCCAGCTACACTATGAACTCTTTAATTATTGCTGTACTGATTGTAGCTTCTCATTTCTACACAATTTTTTTCACAAGGCTCTCAAAGCACTTTACTTAATACAAAATCTAAGAAGTTTCTGATTTCTAAATGAATGAAAACAACCATAGTTGTATGAGTTCATGTATAATATCAGATAACATTTAGTGAGCCATAAATCTGATTTAGAAAAACAGAAATATCCAAAGCAGTGAATAATCAGAATAGGTCTGTGGGGGAGAGGAGGGAACCCTAATTCTGAAAACTTTTACCTATACTAGCTCACTGAATATTCATAACAACCTTGTAGTAGGGTGCTATTATTATTTGCATTTTACAAATAGGGAAACTGAGTCAAGAAAAGGCTAAACAACTTGCCTAATATAACAGAGCAGAGCCAGGATTGAAACGCGATCACTCTGACTCCCGAGACTAAGCTCTTAACTACATACTGTGCTACCTCTTGCATCATCCACAATTTTCATATTAGCCAAAGGAGGCACAGAGAATATACATAATCTTTTTGCAATCTCTTTTTCCCCTCAGTTGCGCAGCAGGGAGTGATGGCAAAGGATGCTGATCAGGAGTCAGGAGACCTGATGTTAGCCCTGAAGCAACTGCTTGTAATTTCCTGTTTTGGAATCACACCATCTTTAAATAAGTCACTCAACTACTGTGGAACTCAGTTTCTTCATCTGCGGAATGACAGAACTGGACTAATGTTTTCCAGTATTCCTGCCATTCAGAAGTCAATAATATCAGTGTGAAAACCCCGGGTAATAGGTCTGGGTCTAGTGACCTGATAGTTTCAGCTGTCACTGCCTTAATACTTGCTTAGTGACTGACCAGACCCCCTCTCCCACCATAGGATTAATTACATTCATAGTTTCCCTCTTCCTCAATCTCTCTCTGTTTTTCCCTCAATAACTGCTTTTCCATCATCTTTCTGAAGATTTTCTGGTCATACTTAAATCCTGTTTTCCCCCTGCAAAGCCCTGATCTGTGTCATCACTGCTTTGGGGATCTCCCATCTTTCCCAATCAGATTTAATTGCTGCCTGGCACTGACTATTTTCTACAACCTGCATAAACTTTTTATCATTCTTTTTTCAGTTAATTAACTATTTTTGTTCTAGACCCCCTTTTGATCATATTCTATAGCTACTTTAAGTCTGAATTAAAGTAGTTTATTAGCTATTTCCTCATTCCTTTTATTTCTCTGTCACTTTAGAAAAAACAGAAACTTTTATAGAATCCGTGAGCTCTTAAGTACTTAAAAAGTAATGTTTCCATATGACCTGAATCACATGATATTAGTAGCTAGCTCAAAAACTAACCAAATCTGGAGTGAGGGGTGTGTGTGGTAGATAACATTTCAAAACAGCTTTAAGGATAAAGGATGAGGAGAGAAGTTAAGTTTTAAAGCCTATGAGTTTCACAGTTCAGAGGCTAGCAGTTGGTGTTACAGTATTAATTTAATTCATAGTCACATGAGAATTAATTCACATGTTTCAGAAAAGCCATGCTTTTGTTACTATAACCCCTTTAGCATTTCCTGAAGTAAAGCATGGCATTACATTAGGAGATTAATATTTTCTTACTGCTGACTCACAGAGGTTAGCCGTCAGTAGTGATTAACTGATGCTAAGAACAAATCTGTATCCCCCAAAAGATGAGGGGAAGCCTGTTTAAAGGATTTTTCTTTAATGTTTCCTTTTAAATGCTTAACTACCATTCTAGAGAAACTCCAAGTGAATTGCCATGCCTGCAGCGATTGATGCTGAATGACAGCTGCACTAGCTTTATGGATTGCTTTCTTTGGTGTGGATAAAATATATTTGATCCTTTTAGTTAATTAAAGCTAAATTCTGATGCAGTGAAGGGAAAACTAAAACAATTTACTTATCTTTTCTTCTGTATTTGGATTTTGTTGTTGAACTGATCTAGTTTCTACTACCCAAAGATACCTAATTATCATGTCTTAAATGGAGACTGTTTGCATTTTCTGCTGACTCACCTCATCTTGTCTTCCAAGATGGTCCATTTTATACTTGAAGAAAAGGTTATTTTCCTGCTAAAAAGGTAGGTTCTATAAAATGACCATCTGATCTCAGCTTCCCCATCACTTCCTATGTCCAAACTAGTCACAGATTTTGAACTTGGGAGATGACTTTTCAGACCTGTAGGCTTGTATTAGTGCTTCTATTGTTTACTGATGACAGCATGTAAGAAAATGAAAGTTTCTTAGGTGTTCCCTGAGGCCAGAGTCACCCTGCTCTCCTGCCTAATTCTTATTTTGGAGAAATCTCTCAGTTGAGTTTTGAGAGTCTCTCAAGTTAGAATTCCTTTTCCACAGCAAATCTCAGACCAAATTATTAATCTCCTCATTCTATATATCTTTTGTACAGTTGTAAAGAATATTGACCGACAAATCACAAAACAGTATATTTCTTATATTTCCCTGCAGTTAGTCTGAGGTTGGTCTGACAGCTAGCTATAGGTAAATCACACTGTGACTTCTCCATTGATAAACAGAAAGCAGAGGGAAATACCAATGAGCCTTGTAAAAAAAAAACACTAACAAATGATTTCAATAGGCAGTAGTGCCATAGAGTGAATTTTCCTTTTAATAGGAAAGTTTATTATAACTTCACTGTAACACTAAAAATCAAGGCAGTGTTCCAGATAAAAGCCAAAAAATTGTTGAATTCCAAGATGACTGTCCCTGTATTCTTCAAACAGAAATCACCTATTATCACAGCACTATTCATTAATTAATTTATTCAACAATTATTTATTGAGTATCTGTCATGTACCAGAAAAACACTAGATTGGTTACTAAAGATAGAGCAATAAGCAAAATAGGCATGTTTCTGCCCTCAGTGCATTTTGCTGGGCATCCCCTTTTGCAATATTATTTTAGAAGATATGTTCCAAATGGGATCCTTTTTAGAATCTAAGACATTAACTCAATTTAAAAAAAGAACTTAGTTCACTGTCTAAAATGTTCAATTATTGAAGTTTCTACTGAGTGGTTAGTATTCACAGACAGATTGCTACATCATAAACAGAATGTGTATGAAAAAATAGCCTCAGCCATCAAGAAACTTAGTAAACATTTCAATTAGGCCCTTGTGTAAATTTGTCTCTTCACATGACACTTAACTAGGACTTCACTAAAATTTTCCTCCAACACATGTTTATATTTCAATATCTCAGGCTATTGGGACCTCTTCTTATATAGACCATTTCCCACCACTGTAGGGAAAACAGATTAAGCTTTGAGAAAAAAATGGTGCTTCCTAGACCAGAAAACCTAGTCCATCTCAAATTCATGAGCAAGAACAGGGTAACAGAAAAAACTGCAGTAGCTTATTTTGCATGGCAGTACCTTCCAAGCCAATCTACTTCCTACCATTAAATAGGGTT
Source organism: Phyllostomus discolor (assembly GCF_004126475.2). Lineage (NCBI taxonomy): Eukaryota > Metazoa > Chordata > Mammalia > Chiroptera > Phyllostomidae > Phyllostomus > Phyllostomus discolor. The sequence continues at coordinate 75,599,876 of NC_040911.2, read as the reverse complement.
CAAAGACTCAGGATCAGTTCTCCCTCATGTTAGTCACCCTGTTCTTATCAATGAGCAATGTTTTCCTCTCCTTTGTAAGATTTATCACATGGCTTTGCAATTATGTACTTATGCATTTCTCTTCCCTAATGGACCATGGAAGTCTTTGAGAGTGAGGGCAATATCTTAACCATCTTTGAGTCCTCAGTATCTCTAACAATGCCTGTCACACACCAGGTATACAGGGAAGGAATGAGTTATGAGGGATATCAGTTACCCCTTTGCAGAGAAAAGAATTCTACCACTGTAATTCCTCCTTTTATTGATCAAAAGTTATGATAAGAACAACTCATCTAATGTTGGGATAAGATTCTGTCCCAAAGAAATATTTTGGTTCACCCCAACTAGCTGTCAAATTTTGACAAATAATTTGTTTTTCTGACCTGCTGCTGTGTCAGCTGTGAATCAGGGGTGAAAATGTTAATGAAGAATCAGAAGATACTGCAAAAACATTGCTAAAAGTAGGTTTATGCTCAGAGATGAAAAACCATTGCCTTTGGGTGATTAAAGTAAATTTCACATATAAAACCAAGCTATTTAGCATATATGAAATACACAGTTAAAATTCTTTACTTTTCACTGAGATGGCAAATGATATTTTTGATACCACACATCCATTAAGACATATATTATAGTCACCAGGGTCATAGATGAGTGGCTTAGGCCAACTCTTGCTTTGAGGATCACATCTTTGTTACTGTTCTGTTAGAACTGGTGGCATGATATATGCAAACTCTCCATGTTGATTTGGCTTCCTCTAAACACATCAATCTCTAACTTTTTTCATAAACATTCAATGCCACTTGTCTAGGAAAGAATAACAAACCTAGCTATGATGTGGCAAATCAGTCCCACTTATCTTTTTAGGAAATATATATATTTAACATTTCCTTTATAGACCCATTTATCCTTAAGAAAAAACCATCACCAAGTGAACACTGAATTTTGGATTTCTTTTATCTAGTCCTTCTCTTGAACCAAGTCCAAAACCAACAGTCAGTTATTATGCACCCTATTTTCTCACCTAAGAGTGAAGATATTACATACTTGATGACCACAAAAAAACCCACAATAATTAGCTTATTGAATGCTTATGGTGGCCCAGTGGACCCTTGGCATACATTATCTCATTTAATTTTCATGGCAACCTTTAAACTGTTGGAATTCTTGTTTTTCCTACTACAAAGTCCATGTTTTTTTCCCCACCAGCCCATGAGTTTTTCAGTGAGTTGTACACAATCCATTAAGATCTTCTATTAGAAAGCATGCTCATAACATGTAGAACATAAGACAGCAAAATTCAAAAACTCAGTCCTCGGGGCTAAAAAGGTAGGTCAGATATGATCATACGAATAACCAGAAAAACTAAGTATCCAGACAAGCTCATTGAGCCCTAGATTGAGAGTCAGATGCCTGCATGCTTAATCCACCTCTGCCACATCAACCACATGACCCTGACTGACTTGCTTAACCTGTATTAGCCTCAGTTTTCACACCTGTAAAACGAATGCAGTAACTGCCATGCATATGTCACGTGGTTGTCATGAGACCTAAATGAGCTAATGCTAGTGAAGTAGTTACCTCTCCCATTCTGAGAGAGAGGAAGGGACTGTTGTCATGTTTCACAATCTGCCTTTTGCCACGCCAGATTTCCAGTGTTCTTTATTGCAGGTTATGTGAGGGCCATATGCTTCAATTTCTCTTTCTTATGTTGAATTTGTTTTAAGAAACAACAAGTCTTGGTATCACATTATATTTTTTAGCTTGAGCAGCATGTATGCTAACGTGGGAAAATGTGTCAATAGTCTATGATTTTTCTATTTGAGGGAGGATTTTAAAAATGCCTCTGGATAGCATCTCTGGGAGTGTTCTTTTGGCTCTCAGGATAACATTTGGAGACCAAGAAGGTTTGGTTATTGTTTAACTAAATGCTGGTCCCCTCTTGCTTAAGGGTTTTCAAGACCTTCAAGGAGTTAAAGGAGATGATATGCAAAATTTTATGCTATTCTTTAGCGTAAGGAAAAGAAATTTGCTGTGAGCTATTTAGTGAACCATTATTAAAGCTACATCTGTTAGCCTTATTTTGTATTCAGCTTTTCGTTAAGTTTTTTTGTTGGTAGGCTTCAATTTCCTATTAAATATTGTGTGTGTGTGCATGCATGTTCTTGTATGTGCACACAATATGAAGACAGAGAGATGGAAACACAGGCTTTCTCACAGCCAGCCTTAGGTACAAAATCCCTAGATGCATCACCTCATTCAAAACCTTTAGCTTTATTTATAAACCAATAAATATAAAACCTGCATTGGCTAGCTATACAAACTGAGAACTGTATGCTCCTAAGCCATGCACAGAATGGTTTCCCTTCACAGTTGGAAAAAACTTCCAAAACAACCCTGTATACAACGATGACCTCAGATTCTGCTTTTGGGAGATTTCTACAAGTCCAGGACTACAAGACAAGAGAACACTCTTGAGCATCTACTATGTGCTGCTTATTATATTGTGGTCTATTGTGGTTAGTGTTATATTTAATTTGTACAGCAGCCTCTTAAGTGGTGGGTATTATTTTCCATACTTGACTAGAGATGATACTGTTTGGTCAAGGTTCTACCAAAGATTCCAAGAAGCTAATTGCCACCATTAATCCCTCCATGAACCAACCAATACACAGATGGGGGTTACTGATGAAAATATCAGGCCATTTGTTAAAGCTTGACTGGAAAAAAATGGTTAGAACGAGCAGTAAGAATAAGCCTACTCTTCCTACTCCTAATCCTACTCCAAGTATAGACATTGGGACACACCAATGGAGAAAGGGCTACAGATATATGTGTAGTCAGACAGGACAGCTAGAACACCTTAGGTATTACCTCCCTCACCCACCATCCCTCCTGAAGTGCAGAACGTGCCCCAGGATGCATGCAACTTAGAGAAACAGTAAATGTCAGCTTACTGTGGGCAGGCACATCCCAGAGAAAAAAAGCCAAGTGGGGGGCTGAGTTATGCTTGCTCACTGCCTATTCTCATTTCACAGAGCACTTAAGTTGGGGTGGGAGGGGCAAATAAAAGAAGAAGTGGAGGTGATGGTGGAAGCTATCTTCTCAATACAGGCCTTCCCAAAGAGTAGAGGTTCCCATCTTAAGGTAGAAGGTAGAAATTGGGTCTTTGAAAGGAACAAAATGGTTCCTTATACTTTCACATAGCTAAGAAGAGAGAGAACTTGAGTTGGAATTTAATATCCCAAGTGCAGTACTACTGACCCTCCACAATCAGTGGTGCATTATTCTAGGACTCATTCTAAATTGTGGTGTTAGGACCAGCAGCATCATTATCACCCAAGAGTTTGTTAGAAATGCATTTCTTACCCACACTCCCCACACACACACCTACTGAATCTGAAACTCTAGGGGTGAGGCCAAAGTGTTCGGTGCTTTCATCACCTCCAGGTGATTCTGGTGCATGCTCAAGTTTGAGGACCAGTGTCCTAGAGATCTTAGTAGCTCCCTCAAGTGTTCACATTGATCTTAAACTGGGTCTGATGAGGATGTGGTGTTTCCACCATTCTCTACCTTGCAAAAGCTGTAAGTACGTGGAGAGTGAAAAGCTGTCCTGGACCACTGGATAGAAGCCTCTACTCACCTTTCTGAGTTAGTAATAAAGATGCCATTGTTTATAGGAATGAATTGAAGGATGAAGAAATTGAGAGTCAACAAAGAAGGGGGTTTTAGTAGGGGGAAATGAGGCTCTTTTGTTATGCTTTTTCAAAATTTAAAGTTTCATCAAATGATACAACAGCCCTTCCTTCTTTCTACAGTCCCAGTCCACAGCCTCTGAATGATACTAGAGAGGGAAAGCACTCACTGTAGAAAGGATAAAGCAGTTGCCATTACTTCTCCCCTGGGCCCTTCAGTAAATTGTCTCAGGTACAAAAAGGACCTAGACATTTTCCATTCATCCCTGCAATTTCTTGTTTTCTTCCCTGCATCAGAGCACCAACTGACCTTGATAGCTCACATCACCCTTCTTTTCTTCCCTCTTCTCATTCAGAATCATAGATTTGGGTTGCTTGAACAGACCTTCCAAATGGCATTTAAAAAAATGACAAATAACTAGATCCAGAAATAAATTACTTGCTAAAGTCACAAGGTAAGCATTGCAGCCAGGGCTGCTGACTCACAGTTCAGTGCCCTTTCTACTGCCCTGTGCTGTCTTGCCACTTCCACCTTCATGTCTTTCTATTTTTTTTCTCCAGCACAGGTCCACATTCCAATCAGGAAACCTCTCTGTTGGTTGTTATCCTCAGAAGTCTTTGGCCTCAGATGGTGATCCAACACCTATAAAAGTAGGGTACAGACATTCCTATAATTCTGAGCTTCCAGGCAGAACTCCCTGAGAAAGTAAGCCATGTTGCTTATGTCTATTTGGATTTTGTACATGACAAAAACCCAAATATAAGTGGTGTAGGCAAAAATTAAGATTGATTGGCTCAAAAATCTGAACAGGTGTTGAGCAGACAGACCAATGGAAAAACAAAGAGGTAGTTGGAATTCAAAAACAGCTCAAGCCCAGTGTTCAAACACTATCAAGACTTTCTCTCTGCCACCTATTTCTGTCATTACACTGACTTTACTTCTCTTGTTAAAAAGCCAGTTTCTCCCTCCACATACGAGAAACATGAACACCCAATTTGTACTTTCAACACATCCACTATGGAAAAAGGACTGCTAATTGTCATCCATACCCCATGCTCAAAAATCTCAGGTAATGGCTCTGATTGGTCCAGCTGGGCTGGTCACCCAGCTTATACTAATAAATAGTGGGTGTGGAGTATTACTGAAGAGTATATTCTACATGCTGGAACCACACAATTCTATTGAGGGGACATCCAGTTTCAAGGCAGACATAGTAAGTCATCATTCTTTCTTTGCTTTAAAAGCTTGGGGTGGATTACAAACCATAGGCAAAATGTTGTTTTAGAAGAAGAAAGTAAGTTGCCCTCAAGAACATAGAATAACCTAACCAAAGTGAAGGATGGCTGTTTCACATCTTTCTGGGCTTAGACTTTCCTGATTTTTGTAGGATGTTCCCTCCTTATTATAATTTATTCATTTATCAAATATTTATTTCCCTCTACTATATGATAGGCACTGTTCTAAGCAATGGAAATAAGCAGAGAACAAAATCAATCATGTCCTTCTGTAATAGAGCTTACATCTTAGTGGGGGATGATGAGTGTAAGCCCTTGCTCTAGCCAATACTGAATTTGCCACAAATCTCCTTGGGCACAATAAGGGGTGGAGAAAGGAACAAGGTAAAGAGGGGGAAAGAAATGGAGAACCTTCTGCCTCTGCATTCATTGACGAGTCCATCTTTCCATTAATCATCAAAAAGACCCAGTAGAAAGCCAAATCATCTCCAATCCAATGAGAAAATAAACATGAAACGTTGGCATCTGATTAAATGGTGGGGTGCAAGAAGGAACACAACCCTAAAAGAGGAAGTGAAGCTGAAGATAATATTAGGCTACAAGATCTTTATTCTGGACAGAAAATTCAGGTTCGAGCTCATATTCTCATTCTACTTGCTTTAGTCCCTTCTTTCTCTAGCATTTCAGGAGTCTAATTTTTTTTTATTTGAGCTTGTTGTCAACTTTTGATTCCTGAATAAAGCTTTTTGCATTATTAAATTAGAAATTAGCCTTTCACATCAGGGCTTGAGTTTCACATGAGTGTTTCCTTCCTGTTTTTTTCTCTTCCTAGCTCTACTAACAATTCTGACCAAATGGGATCAGAGTTGGCCTCTGGGTGAAGCAGGCAAAGGTGCCTTGATTGTTACTGAGATGGCTCTTTTGATGCAACAAGCTGGTAACTTAAAAAAAAAGAATATGTCTTATATACAGAGACTGAATTTTTATCAGGTCACTTACCAAACAGTTGTAATGATTCACCCTTGCATCTATTTAATGACATTTTGTTCTGCCAAGTTGTTTTTCCCACTATGATCTAATTTTTAAACTTCATGACAGCCCTGGGCAGGAAGGTAGTAAGGTAACCATAACCATTTTGCAGATATAAAAACTGGGGCATAAGAAATTTGACTGTCCTGGAAAAGAGTGACTCCTTATTCAGTGGCAGAAGCAGCTCAAGGATGAAAGTTGGCCAGATGTCCAATTTTGTTCTTAATTCATGGATAAAAAACAGTGGCTTCTTGGTTTAATACTATCTGCAAACTTGTTTTATTTGGCTAGTGAAGTATCTTAAATCTGAATGTTTTAAGGCAGGATATTTCCTTTCCAGTTTACCCCAGAGCCTAACACTATATGTCTTTATATATGTTGTCTAATCTACACATTTTTATTATCTTCTTAGCCCTTATAGGCATTTAAGTTTGTTTCCATTGCCTACCAAAGTGATGGCATTCTTGGTGATCTGCCATAATCAGATATGACTAGAAGTTTTCTGACTTATTTTGCCACAGTTTGTTCCTACAGTTGTCTTTATAAGTTACGTCAGTTTTTAAGAGACAAAATTGAGAAAATATGCATTAAATAGATCAACCATGTTATTTTTTATCTGAATATAATTAGTTTTTTGCTTTTTCCATTGACCCTACTGGCAATTTGGTAAAGACAATGGATTCCTTCTCAGAGTGATATTTCTAATGTATAAAGTAAAATACATAGGAGTTCATAGAAAACCAACTATAGTGAAGAACAGTCATCAAAATATTTTTTAATTTGTGGTATAGTAATATATAATCTTTTTAATTAAAGCATTAAATAACCATATTTGGTGGTGAGTCTCATACTACCATAATTAAAGTTGTGATGAGAATATACAATATTTTGAGATATCTGCAACAACTGTGATATGAAGACACCTGAGATTTCTACTGGTGATGCATCAGGGTTTGAATCCTCCTCCAGTCCTCCAAGGGTTGGGTAGGAGGAAGTCAGTAGAATAGAGGGAGGAGTGGACCTATGTGTAATCCAGACAGCAGTAATAACTGGGAAACCCTGATGCAGGTATTTTTTATTGTACAACAACCAAAACTTAGTGGTTTGAATAGCAACTATTCAATTTCTTATTGCTCATGGTTCTGTGTATTAGCTAGTTGGCTCTTCAGTCAGTTAGTGGATTAGCTAGTCTTCACTTGGTCCATAAAAGGTGGTTGATGCTTGCTTTTGGCTGGGATGACAGGGGTGATTAGACTGTATATCTCTTGTCACCCAGTAACAGCAAGAGAGGTAAGCCCCAGTGCATAAGCACATTTCAAGTCCATTTAGGCTACATTTGCTATTGTCTCATTGACCAAAGTAAGTCACATGATCAAGCACATAATATGGGAGGGCTGACCCAAAATTTTGAATACTGACAGAGGAATTATTGTGGCCATTTTTGAAAAAGAAAGAAAGTGACAGAGAGAGAGAGAGAGAAGAGAAAGAGAAGAAGAAGAAGAAGAAGAAGAAGAAGAAGAAGAAGAAGAAGAAGAAGAAGAAGAAGAAGAAGAGAGAAGAGGAGGAGGAAGAAGAAGGAGAAAGGGAAAGAAGAAAGGAAGAAGGAAGGAAGAAAGGAAGAAAAGAAAGAAGAAAGAAAGAAAGAAGAAGAAAGGAAAGAAGAAAGAAAGAAAGAAAGAAAGAAAGAAAGAAAGAAAGAAAGAAAGAAAGAAAAGAAAGAAAGAAAAGAAAGAAAGAAAGAAAGAAAAGAAAGAAAGAAAGAAGAAAAAGAAAGAAAGAAAAGAAAGAAAGAAAGAAAATGTTTCATAGCCCCCACCAATTTGGGAGCTTAAGTCAGAGAAAGCCCCACTATATACCATAGGCTGGGGACTAGGCACTTGCTGTCCATTTGGGGTAGTGTAACTTCCACTAAGTTCCACCACGCAGGGGATGTAAGCATGGGTTTGCATTACCCTACTGTCATAGGCTCTCTAATATCTTTTCCAGCCAAACTTGGAACCTTAGGGTTTAAGTTTAAGGTATTTTGGAGTCAAGAGGAATATCGCACTGCATCTCTCCAAGCTAAGCAATCCCAGACTCAAATATCTGGTAAATTCATGGTAGAATCAAAGAGAAGTTTTTTTTTTTTCTTTGAACTTTGAGGGTAAGTAAGCCTTTCTGGATTCAAACTGGAAAACAAATCAGCTCCCTCTTGTTTCATGATGATGTTTCTTTATATGAAATTTCACTTGGCCTTGTCTTGGTAGGGGGAAATATATTTGAAGATTTTCTCTGTCCTTCCAGAAATACCCACTGTTTAAGCAAGCCCTGCTTTGTCCCCTAATTGCAAGAGCTCCCTATAATGGTAGAAACAGTTCTCTGCCAGCCCTCTGCCCAATGAGCACCTTGGAAACAGGAACCCAAGGGAGGAGGCAGTGGAAAAAACCCTGAAGGCTTTTTGACTGTGCTGCTGCGTCATGGAAAACAAGCCAGGCACCTGCACTGGGGCCTCACAGCAGGCCCACCAGAGCCTTCGTCTCAGCTATTCCATAGATTAGCAGGGGATGTCTGACTCACCCAGTTGTCTGTTTGGGCACTTCCAAAGGGAATGCTGAGTCCTGGGTGTGTATTTTCTCAACTCACTTCAATATCAGAGTGCAGACCCCGTAAGATCAAACCCTGTGCAGAACTGTCTACTCTTTCACCAGCTTCAGCTTACTGAGCTCCCAAAGGACAAAAAGGAGGGAAGGAAGGAAGGAAGATGGAGGGAGGGAGGGAGTAAGGAAGGAACAGAGAAAGGAATGAAGGATAGGAGGAAGGAAGGAAGGAAGGAAGGAAGGAAGGAAGGGAAGAAGGAAGGAAGGAAGGAAGGAAGGAAGGAAGGAAGGAAGGGAGGGAAAGGCTTCTAAATTCTTTAATCAGAATACTCTCTTAGGTTGGGTCCTCTCAGAAGCAGACCCTGAGAAAAGAGTAAAGGCATATATTTTACCTAAGAGATGATCCTAGGAAGCACTGGTAGGGAAGCAGGGAAGCTAGATGGGATGGGAAGGAAGCCAATACAGGGGGTATTGGTGAGCAGGTAATCACCTGCTGGAGCTCAATCCTGAATTGCCTCACCCCAAGGTCAGGGAATCCAATTCCCATCCTTCAATGGCTAAGAGGTGTAAACTTGCAACCAGCCCTGTGTAAGACCAAACCTACTTCTGAAACTGGAGAAATCCCTAAAGTGGTGAATGGTAGGTGCTTGCCTCAATATCCAGGAAAGGTTGGTGTCAAGGAGATGTAGGTAAAGCTTCAAGAGTGGCTGCTACATTTTGCAGTCTGTCATCTCCAGACACCCTAAGCATCACAACACAACAGCTGTCTCCAGCTTTGGTGCATTCACATGTCAACATATGTTCAACACATGTTCATTGGGTTCCTACTGGGTGCTATTTATTCACCACCCATTTTTCAGACAATAAGCTAAGGTTTTTGCATAGATCATCTCATTTGATTCCCATGACAACCTGCAAGATATTATTAGTTTCATTTTATAGCTGAGAAAACTAAGATGCAGTAAAGTTAACTAAATTACCTTAAGTCCCTTGGCTTAGAAATGGCAGAGCTGAGATTCTTATCCAGACCCATCATCAAGACTAGTTCTACACACTGTAATGACTATGGCTGTACTACCATTTCTCCAGAATCCTCCTCATCTCTGTCTCTGTTGTTCCTTTATCTGGGATTCTCAAGTTGGATCCAGGGAATTAACTTCTGTCCCTTTGGTGTTCCAAACACTCTCTCAAGGCAATGGGTTGTCCCTCAATCCTCTAGCCCCTGGACCCTGGGCATTGTGACCACTTTTCCCAAGCTCATTATATCTTTGAATTTCTGAGTCCCTAAACATCCTCCTACTCACACCCACTCATGATCTGTGCTCCTTCAGCCAGCATCTGTCAGGTGCTTTGGCAGATCCTGCTGCCTCTGGTTTCCTACTGGAAGAATCAGAGAACCATCTCTTTGTGGCACCTTGTGACTTTAGGGCTGATTTCTCCTGTGAGCTCAAAGCAAATATAGCACAAGGATTTGTTTTTAAGCATCAGACCAAAATGTAAGTCCCAATTTATTGTTGTTAATATTTAAAAAATAAAACAGCACAGGGTAAGGACCAAGAGAAGGCATGATTAGTTCCAGCCTGCCAGCAGGAGAGTGGGAGGGAAGCAGTAGCTCGCAGTCTCAGCAAGGACACTGCAACAGTAAACACAGAACTTCAACTTCCAGGTGGCAAAAGCATGTATATAAAAGGGCGTGGGTGCTCTACAAGCTCCATTTTAGAAATAATATACCTGACCTGATGGGAATCATACTATCATTTTGAAAAACAATACCAATAGAGCATCAGTGCCAGTACCACCTCTGTTGCTCTGGAGCCATTGGAGAGCAGCTGATTCTCTCCAGCCCTCCCAGGACAAAACAGAAAATAAAGCTGTAATTGAAAGAACTTAAAGAATGGGGCTGGGTCTTTGATGAAAAATGCCCTGGTAAAGCTCAGTGAGTGTGTTTTATACCATGGGTTCAAATAGGCCATTGACAAAATCCAGCGTGTTTTAATGGAGAAAACAGGGTAGGGGCCTTGTGTCATTCAGACCTAGTTTTGAATCCCACCCTAGACCCCAGCCCTAGGTGCTTTGATCTTTTCAGCATGCCTCACCATCCCTGTGCCCCCACGTGTAGGGTCTTACCCTGGAGTTGTGGATGTCGTGCTGCAAGAAATGTTGGGAAGCCTCCAACTCAAACCCCTCGCTCACAAGTAAGGATACCGTGTGACTTTGTTAAATTAGTGCTTGTTGAACAGAGGTGCATGTTAACCCCAAAAACCCATAAGTAGAGGAGTAAAGGGAGACAAGGCAGACAGAAACCCTGATTTCGAAGAGGTAGCACCAGGAATCCACAGGGGTCTTTCTGGAACCCAGGTGTGTTCTTCTTATCAATTACTATACAACAATATTACTGTAAATCTAGTGATTTAAAGCAACACCATTTATTATCTCACACTTTCCTTGTGTCATGAGTCTGGGCACAGCATGGCAGGGTCTCACAGTCTGCCCTCCCATTGTCAGCTGGGGCTGCTTTCTTGTCTAGAGCCTGAGGTTCATTTCCAAGCTCATTCAGGTTGTTGGCAGAGTTCATTCCCTTGCATAGAAGGACTGAGGGTATATCCTGGCTGACTGTCAGTCAGGGACCACCTTCAATTCCCTGCCACGTGGCCCCCTTACTTTTACAGAAAGGACCAGGTCCCTCTTTTCAGGACTTTCAACTGATTAGGTCAGGCCCACCCCAGATAACCTCCCTTTTGATTGTCTCAAAATCCACTAACTGGGGACCTTAATTACACATGCCAGATTCCATAACCTTTTCATAACATAAACTCATCACCAAGTGACATCCTGTCACATTTGTCGCCCACCCTGGAGGGAAGGAGATTACACACAGAGCTTGAGTACCAGGGGTGGCAACCTTGAGATCCATCTTAGAATTCTGCTGCCCACATGGGGAAAGCCCAGCAGTGCTTCCTTCAGCTGTCTGCATGCTCCAACTCTAGAGGGCACATGGATCCACAGCACACAGTCAGAGGTCCCCCAAATGACCATTTGTCAGCAGCCAGGCCTCCTCCTGACTGGGTAATTGTGATGTTTGCAGACCCGCCTGCCAGCCTGAGTTGGAGCCCGCAGGCATTTTTCTGACCTGATTGCCTCAATCCACAATCAGCGTTCCAGAAGAGCTGAGGCCTGCAGAGCCCTGGAAGAGCAGGCAGGGGCCTCTAGAGCGTTCAGCATTCAGTGTTTGCAGTTAGCGTCCCTGGGAGTGAGGTGAATGGCTTCATCACTGTGTGGAGCCAGCAATCACTGTGGGCTTTGGGGGTCCCTGACATGAGCTACAGAAACACAGCTGGGATGAGGCTGCTGGGCATAATGGGGATGCCCTAATGCCTCATTGAGCTTTCACAGAGCCAAGCAAAAGGGCTGGGGCTACCCACCCAGCTAAGGGAGGCCAGTGTAGGCTGTGGGGCCCTTGGCATTCTGAGCCTTACCAAAGTTGGGCTGCCTTGAGCCAAAAAGAGCAGCAAAGGCCTTAGCCAGAAAGACAAGATGGGACAGCTCAAGGGAGCAGGTTGAGGGTGGGAGCATTCACGGGGCAAGGATGGCATCTTTATTCTGGAGTTACAGGCAGCCTGGCAACAGCTCCTGGGCCTCAAAGGGCATAAACTGAGTTCAACTCTGTGGACCTTTATTGTGCAATGTTGGAGCCTGTAGCACTCGACAATTCTCCCTCTATCTTTTTGTCATTCACCATGCATTTATTGAGCATCTATTACATGCTTTGTGCTCTAGGCACTGGGGAAACAGAGATGAACTTGTTAGGCAAGAACTCCTCTTGTGGAGGTTTTAGTAGGAGGAGACAGACATCAAAGAAACCAACAGACAGACAAGAACAATATCAGATGAGGATGAAACTAAGAAGGAGATTAAAATAAGGTAAGATGGTAACAAGAGACAGGGGTCAGAGAAGTCCTCTGAAGAGATGAGAGGTAAGCTCCTGATGAGAAGGGACCAAGGGGGCATGGTTGGTGTGTTTGCAGAACCACAGTGGGCCATGTTATTGTGGGGGAAGTGGGCAAAAGAAAGGTGGTGTGCAATGAGGCTGAGGGTTAAGGAGGAACAGATCATCCATGGCCTGGAGCATCTGGCTTTTGTTTGAAAAGCACTGGGAGGAGGGTTTTAAGAAGGGGATTGACATGTTGACTTTTATCATTTCACAAGGTCACTCTGGATTGTGGTGGAGCAAGAGCAGAAATGGACCCCAGTAGGTGGTAATTGCAGTTCCCAAGTGTGGTTTAGACCAGGAGAGATGACACTACTTACTTAGGGGCTCCCAGCTAGACAGGGGTGGCCAGCACATCAGCAGCACCAGGTGGGGCCACAGGAGACCCCTAAGCTGATGGAAGTCAGGTGCTCTGGTTGCAGTGTAATTCATATGCAATGGATTCAGTGAGGAAGGATTCCCAGGTCAGCCTATAAAAATGTGACTGAGTCAGGAAGGGACAGAGGAAAAGGCTGACAAGGATGTGGTCTTAGCTGGGGACAGGCCTCAGCATGATCCCCTGGGGAGCTCCAGACTATAAGTTGCATTACAGTTTGTCCTACCCTGATGCAAGGAGGTATCTCTGCATCAGTCCATCACTGGCCAGCCAGCAGTGCACAGGTGCCCAGAGGAGGTGGCCCCTGTCAACCAAGGGCAGGTCTCAGGAGAAGTCACAGGTGCACCTGCCAGTACAGTGTAACAGGGGTCCGGGAAGGGCACCTCCAGCATCCATTATAGTAGCCATGACCTTCCTGGGTAAGGGAAGGGGGATGACTAGATTAGCAAATGCCCTGCTACAAGAAAACATTTTTATTTTTTTAAATGTTTAAATAAATTAAATCAGCTAACATGGGGGGCCTGTTACAGGAGGAACTTCTTATTGCTCACAGGTTCTCTTCAAAACACCTTTAAATAGACAGCTCCCACTATGTACTGAAAATAGGAATTTATTCATGGGTGTTCAATTCACATAGCTTCTCAAGAATAAATTCATTGCATGCTGGGTGGTGCCAAAACCCCAGCTCTGCATACTGAATAAAACAAAGTGGAAAGATGAGTTCATTACAAGGTGTTCCACTGGCAAGTCAGGAAACTCCAGGCTATGGGAGCAGTGAGTTCAGAATTGCTTACAGACTAAGGGGATTTTAATGTGAGAAATACAAAGTTATTTGGGTTTTTCATCTAATTAGTTGTCCAGAGGTCTTCTTCCCTATTTGGATCAGAGCAGCTGAGTCAAGGGAACAAGGAAGTGCAGAAGTGGTGTAAACATCCTTAGAGTTTGGGGATTGGATGCTGTCCTCTGCGTAGTTCTGAGAAAAGCTGTAAATTCCCGTAAGGTCAGGTTAAGTTTCCTTCATGTGCCTGTGGTTGACTGTCTCCATTTTGTCCCCGACATAAGTGACTCTATTTTAGTTTGGTTCTACAAAGGTTACATCTGAATATCTATTTAGCTCATATAAAAGGAGATTAGGATTAGGTTCACCTAACCAACCAGTATATTAGACTCATCCACCAAAGAGATCCAATTCTGATTCTGAGAATAAATGTGAGAGTAAAGGTGGCCTATTTGCAAGGAGGGCTGTTCCAGAAGGCATCACTGCCCTGCGATCACAGAGAGGGAACCAGAGCTCAGGAGTAGCGGCCCTGTATGGCCTTCTCAACTGTGTAGCTCTGAAGAATGTAGACCAGTGGTTTCCAAAATTTGTCAGCATATCAGAATCCCCAGGGTCTTATGCAAATTCCAAAGCCCAGGCCATGTCCTCAATCAGTCAAATCACTATTTCTGGGGGCATTTTTTACTAAACTTTCTATTTTTGAATAATTTTAGATTGGCATCAAAGTTACAAAGTTGATACACCTCTCATCCAGAGATGGTATGCCTCTCATCCAGCTCCTCTCATTATGAACACCTTACCTTATCATGGCACGTTTGTCCTAACTAGGATAGCAACATCAGTTCATTACTATTAATCAAAGTCCAGATTTTATTTGGATTTTACTAGCTTTCCCATTAGTGTTTTCTTCCTGTTTCTGGGTCCAATGCAGGAACCACATTGCATTTAGTTGTTATGTCTCCCCTGTCTCTTTTGCTCTGTGACAGTTTCTCCATCTTTCTTCTTCATGACCTTGATAGTCTTGAGGAGCTTTGGCTGCGTCTAACATGTTCCCCCATCAGGGTTTGTCTGTTGTTATTCTTATCAAAGACTGGGGCTATGGGCTTCTGGAAAGAATATGGCAGAAGTGAAGTGCCCTTCTTGTCACCTCATGTCAGGGAGTAAAGCAAAGTCGTATAACATCACTGGTGATGTTATAGTTTTCCACTTGCCCAGGACAGTATTTGCCAGGTCTCTCTCTACTGTACAGCTTCTTTTTCTTTCCATACTCTAATCTTTGGAGATGTGTCCCTGAGTCTAGCCTACCCTCAGTGTGTGTGTGTGTGTGTGTGTGTGTGTGTGTGTAAGAAGGTGGTAGTCAAGCTCCACCTACAGGCAAAAATCTGAGAGACACATTTTTATGGCCATATTGTTACAATCAATTTGCCTTAGTTCCCAGTCACTATTGTGCAAACTTTCTCAAATGATCCAGAACTTTGACTATTCCTCAGATTCCCTGGGACCGAACAAGCACATCCTGGCTGTATTACCTTGAGTAGATTATTTAGTCCCTTGTGAGCCTTAGTTTCCTCATCTGAGAAATGGGTATCAATAGAGTACCTATTTCTAAGAGTTATTGCAGAGATTGAATTAGATAATGCCTACAAAGTTTTGACTACAGTGCCAGACAGAGAACAAACATTCTATAAATGTTAACCACCAATAGTAGTAATAGTAGCAATACCTTCCTTACTCCTTCCTTGCTGTATCAGATATCTACTGCCACAATAGTGCACCTCAATGACATAAAACAGTAAATTTGCAAGAGACATATTAAACAACTCATTCCTCAATGTTTATTAAATGAATACCTACTTAGCCCTAACTATATGCCAAGCACTGTTCTAATCATTTTCATAAATACTTATTTACTCTTCACTAAAAACCTGTGAGGTAGGAACTATTATTATCCCAGTTTTACTGATAAGAAAACTGAGGCACAGTAGCTTGCCTAAAGGCACACAGACAGTGAGCCGGCAGAGTCAGGATTCAAACCAAGGCAGTCTGACTTCAGAGTCCATGCTCATAACCACTGCACTACACCAAGTGTTACCAGTGTCCAGTATTGTGAGACTGTTTGAAAGGGGGCTTGGCCTGGTAAGGGCAGGGAAGTCCAGTAGGACAAACATCTGTGAAATCTTGGGTAAGCTTATACACAGCAAGTTGGGGGCAGGGGTGGGGAAAAAAGAACTAGAGTGTTTGGAAAAACTAAGGAATCTCTTTGCTCCCCCAAAAGCCAGAGGACATTAAGCATCCCTTCCATGGAAGCCTCCTTCTCCCTCCCTTTGTCTCTTGTTTTTTTCAATTTCTGAAGGTGCCCTTGGGAAAATTCAGCATGTCTTTGATTTTAGGGATTGGAGAGAGTAGGACACCTCTTTGAATAACTGCAACTGAAGGTCAGCATAAAAGAATCTAGACCAAATACATTTTCATGCTTTGTCTTCCACATCTAAGAAAAGCAATTTGCATAACTTCATTTTTGTGTCAGGGATTGGTTTGCAAAGAAAGTATCTGATTGTGAAAATTTACATTATATCCAATTATGTTTCAGGAGAATGAATGTTCCTTGAGCTCTAGGAGTCTAAAATAAATACTTTTTTCTGACAATGTGTGTTTCAAAGTATTGCCTTTAGTTTCTTGCCCTAGGTGTGTCCCAGATCCATATTCTTGCACCCAAACTCAACTACAAACTTCTTGGTGACAGGAGCACTATCTTATCCATCTTTTTACATGTACACACACTGAAGTTCCCATGCAGTAGGTGCCCGATATATGTTTTTAAATGAACTTATAATTAAATAGGCTCATGATAATGTGTTGTGACTTATTAATGTTTGAAACTACATCCAAATTTGAGACCTCAAGAGCACATGTAAATTATCAGCTATGTCCTTTCCTTTGTTCCATTTTGTCCTCATATAAAAATCATCTTTCTGCTTCCAAACTTGGCAAGGAATAAAAGTATGTTAATTCACATCATGATTGAAATTTCAAACATACCTTTACCAACATCTGAGACTTCAAAGCTTCAGCCCAGGTAACAAGTGTCCTCGAGGGTTGGCGTGTTCAGTGAAGCTCACTGGAATTCATCTTACCCTTGAATATGTTGACTCCACTTCTGTCCGAAGCCTGCTGGGAAAACTCAGAATTCCAGCAGTTTCACTGGGGACATAAGGTTCTGAGCAGATTCTGACCCATTATATTTAGGGTGTCACATTGAATTTTCCTGGTTTACGGCAAATGAAAGGATAGTGGGCATATGTGTTCTGTGCACATTTGTACATTGTGGTGGGGGACAGGAGATGAAGGAAAGAGATCAAAAGGACTGATCTATTTATTGAGAGGCAGAGCAAATTGCACTTGTGAGGTTTTCCTTAGCAATAAAGACTGAATGAAACCACAAAATGTTGACGTTTGGCTAAAACATCTTACATAGAAGAAAGAAAAGAGGCAAGTCACCTTGACAATGGCAGGTGAGAGGCAGGTGTGATTTTGTTGCCCTCCATTCCCAGAATTTCCATCAATACCCAAGCCATCACCACTCATAGAACCTGAGTGAAAACTGTATGCGTCCTGAGAAAACTCACTTTCCAGACAAGTTTCCTAAACTCTCTACCAAATTACCACTTTTAAACTGTAAAGGATGTTATGGTCCCCTTGAACTCCAGAAAGAGTGGCCCTTTAAGGGGAAAGAAATAAAAGAAAGGAATGGTGGGTAATGACCCGTCACTAACATTCATTCTCTAAGAGTGTTCACAAACCCCAGGTGAAACATCCTTTTTAGGGCTCATGTGGTCAGTCAGACACAGTATTTACTAACCATCCACGATGGCTCAGGCACTGTCCTAGTGTATGGTCAGGTTCTGACATAAGGGTTAATGGCAGATACTCTGGCCTCAGACCTAGGGGGCAGTTATTTAACCTTCCTGTTTCTCAGTTTGTTCATGTATAGAACAGGGATGATGATAATAAGGGTGTTGTGGAGATTCACACACACAAAGAGGTCAGACACTGCCTATATGCAGGGAGTTAGCTATGTATTAACAATAGTGCTTCTCAGCACTCGAGATGGACTAATTTATCTAATTTAAACCACTATGTCCCAAAAGTTAGAAAAGAATGGGCAATTTCTCAATGGCAAAGGCAAAGGTCTTTCTTACTCCCTAAAGTTGCAGAGAACACCTTAGTTTTGCATCTGGGCTCTCATTAATTGATCACCATTAGCAGAGTGAAAAGTAGTGGCATACCATCAATAATCACTTGGTCAGATCAGTGGGGTCCACTCCTACATCAAATTTTTTCAGGCTCCTTAAGTGAAATGGGATGACAACACTTTCTTTTACCAACTATGTGCTTCCTGTCCTGGCCCACGTCTTCAGCATTTCCTTTCAGACCAAGAGACATTAAACTGGAAATAAATTTTAGCTTCAATAGAGGAACAGACTAAGAATAGAATTGCTAGTTGTTCCTAAGATGACATATGAAAAATTTATATTGAGCCAGGCTTTTTTTTCCTTTTGGCCTATTTTCTTTTATTAAAGAATGTGAAGGCAGCACCTTTCATTACTGATGTGCTTTTCAAGCATGCTTCATTTCTGCTCTACTTGCTGCCTGGTGCTTACTCATAGTGATAGTCCAACTGTCGTAAAAAGCTTAACATAAAAGAGTGAAAAGGAATTTCACTCCTGGATGTGGAGAAAAGAATAGGATAATGGCACTGTAGCACTCTTAAGGGTTACCCAGTATATCAGTTAACTTTTGCTAGATAATAAGCAACCCCTCTTAGTAGCTTCAAATAACTTTCATTTATTTAGCTTTTGATCCTACAAGTCAGTAATCTGGGCTGAGCTCAGGTGAGAGGTTCTTCCAGTCTTAGTTGAGTTCACTCTTTGGTCAGTTGGTGGGTCAGCTGAGAGCCAATTGGTCTAGAATGGCCTTAACTAAGAGGGCATATTTCTGTTCCACGATGTCTGTTTCAGGATCAACTAGGCTTCCCTTGGTTTGTTCACCTAGTGTTTGCCTAGATTCAAGGAGGGATGCAGAACACCTCAATCCACCCTGAGCCCATGCCATGAGTAATGAGGCCTAGGAAGTTGCTCTTCCTGATTGAGTGCATGAGAACGATCAAACACACATATATACAGAAGCCAATAAATGGTATGCTTGGCTGTAAGCATAAAGGCATGGGTGCAGGGAGCCTCATGAGTATCCAAAAATATTGCATGGTCAACCCCAACACCTCATCTAACTCAGTTAATATTTTCTCCTTTTCAACACAAAACATTTTATAATGTTTCTTCTGGTCACTAAGGTAATTTATGTTAATTGCAAAAAGTGTGTAAAGTATAAAATATAAATAAACAACCATGATCTCACATTTTGGAGACAATAATTATAAATAAGCATTATACATACAGTATAACACTGGCTTTGTTTCTATCTATATTTAAATGACCGGTAATACCATTTATTGAGCCCTGCACGTTAGGCCTTCTGCAAACCACTTTATGTGAATTAACTCATTTAATCCTTACAATAATAATTTCTGAGATGAGGAAAATGAGGCACAAAGAGGGTAAACATCATACCTGAGGTCAAACAGCAAGTAAAATAAAACTAGAGCCAACATTTGAAGCAGTGCAACATCATTCCGTAAACCATTCTTGACTATGAGAATTTACTGTCAATTTTGTATGCAGTGTTACTCAAACTTTGGTGTTTGTCAGAATCCCATGATGACTTATTCAAACACAGATTGCCGAGCACCCCCCCTGAATATTATGATTCAGTTGGTCTGCGGTAGGGTCTAAGAATTTGCATTTCCAACAGACCCCCTGCTGTTGATGATGCTGGTCCTTGAAGGACACCGAGTAGCTCTGTTCACAGCAACAGTTAAGTATGTACTGTTAATTTCGCTTCGTGAATAGAAGAACAGAAGTTCAGAGAGCTTCATTTAATAGGCCATGGACACACAACTGGCCAATTTTGTCTTATATCACTTTTTCAGTTTACTCTCATGGAAAAAAATGAAGATGAACAATTTTTACCCAACTTTATAGCCCACACCTTTATTTCAGTGAGGTTATAGTGCTTACAAAGACAGTTTAGAATTTAGAGGCAGCCTTTCTGAGAGTCAGGCATTACTGTGAGATGCAGGGATTACAGTCGTTCATTCTTCATTCATTCATTCCCTTGGTGAGGGGCTGTCGCTGGGAAGCCCTGGAATGGGCACTGTTATGAGCCCTGCAGCCAGCATCCTCTACATACTGCTATGTAAATGATTGTCCTCTTCAATAAAAGATCTGAAAAAGAAAATACACAAAGATCTTGCCTTTTGAAGCTACAGAAAGAAGCCTGCTCTTAAGGTCTCTATGCTGTTTTTAAGCAGCAAAGAGCCTGGTGATATATCACTGGGTTTTGTGCAAGGAGAAAGTAAACCTTGTGACCACCAAGCCTTCATGATGATCTGACTAGGTGGAGTGTAGCTTTTGTAGCCATGTAGGATTAGTTCATAGGTCTCTAGGTATTTGTCCTCGTTACTCAACGTGTGGCCCAGGGACCGGCAGAAACACTATGCATCTGGATAGAAATGCAGATTCTTAAACCCCACTCCAAATCTTTTGGATTATAATCTCTAAAGTTGGAGCCCAAGAATCTGTATTTTAATAAGTTCTCCTGGTGATTTTTACATGACTAAATTTTCAGAAGCCTGGTCTACTGAGGACTCTGTGGAAGTATTTTGCTTTCCAAAGAAGATAGCTAACTATCTGGGAAGTTTTAAGTCTTTGCGTCTCAACCTAGTGACCATCAGGATCATGTGGAAAGCTTGTTAAAACATAACTTACTGGACTTCACCCTCAACTCCAGTTCAGCAGGTCTAGGGTGGAACTCATGAGTTTCCATTTCAAACAGGTGCCCTGGGGAAACCTATGGATGCTGCCAGTCCTGGGCCACACTCCAACCAGCACTCCCTTAGCCAACCTTCTTCTTAAAGAAAGCAAAACAAAACACCGACTTCCACTTACAAGACATTTTCACGATCTCTGATTCTATAGTTACATTTTAAAATGATAGTTTCTTAATTAAGGAACTAATTTTCTTCAGAAAACCACTTTCTTTAAAAACTTACTTTACAATCAAGTTTACAAACTGCTTTGAAAGAGATCTGGTTTTGTGTCCAGGTCATGAAAGAGCTAGTCGAGACTAAAAACGTCAAAGAGCACATGGCACAGTTTCATGATTTCATGTTGGGGAGACTTTGATCACCTTCCATCTGCTGAGAACCGGAGCTCTGGGATAAACATGGCATGGAGCTACACTCTGGGTGTGTTGATCAGGCCTGCAAACATGACACCTAAATGGACAAGAGTGGTCTCCAGATTATCTGTAAAGGACACCTTGACCTGTTTCTCCAACACTTGCCTCCACTCTTTAGCCTAAGTACTTCACCTTCTTTGACATTGAGGCCAGTGATTAAGTGTGTGAGTGTGTGTGTGTGTGTGTGTGTGTGTGTGTGAGATTTCTTAAATTGCTTATTGGACTCTCATATATATTAACATGTTCAAATTAATTGAGAATGTATTGTCTTAAATGGTCAAAGGAAGACTGAAACCAAAAACTGCAGAAAATAATTAAGCACCATGTATGTGAGTGCCTACTCAAGTTTGATAACCCAGCATCAAGTTAAACAAAAAAATGTTATAAAGAAGTGTGATCTATGGTTCTTGTTCTAAAAAATATTTACTCAGTGTTTCTCTGTACTAGCTACTGGGACCAAAAGGTACCCTGTGAGGACCTGTCACAGGATGGGGCAGAGGGCGATAAAGATCCATAAAGAGGTCAATGTGGCATGAGGTGAGAAATATACTAGGACAAGATATTCGATAGATTTAAAAGCATGCTGGAGTCCAGAGGGGATCTTTGCCCAAGACACCAGCCTCCTCAAGGAGATGCTATTTGTGCTGAATTTGGAAGGCTATGTGGAAGCTGGTCAGGAAAAAAAGGCAGGGCAGAGTTGAGAGGTGATATTATGGCAAATGAAATAATGGGGATTTAGAGGATTACAGTAAAAGTAAGTAGATAAGCATTTTCATCAAGTTTGCTCCTGATGGAGCAGTGATTAAGAGGCATGAGATCTGATTCCTTGGAAAATGTTAAATAAACCTGCTGCTACCTCCAAAGAGGAACACATAAATCCGTTTGAAGGAGCCATGTTTGCACTTGTGATTAAAGCAGCCTAACCTTTCCTGGGCACCTTTGTCTTTCCATTTTGTTATTCATGAAATCTTTCATTTGCATCACATTCCTCTGAGGTTCTAGCTTAAGTGAACTTCAAGCCTAGAAAAGCCTGTTTGCCTATAATACTTGCCCCTTAGAAAGTGAATTTATGGAAATTTTAGATATTTGTGCAGCTAGAAAAAAAGAAATCTCAAGTCTGGGAGAATGGAAAAAACAAGAATCTGCAAAGACTCAAGGCACAAATTTTCTGTATGCTGTTGTTTGCCAGTGCACTCCACCGGTACATGCCAAATAACAAAGAGTAATTACAAACTTGCTTTCTAACATGGCTGCCATGACCTTCTAGAACTATCTAAAGCTCTACCATCCTTAGGTGGGTAAGACAATATGTGCCCTGATTTGGTCTCTGGAAGAGTCTGGGGACACAGGGAAACACCAACACATTCTGAGACACACACACAAACTCGGTAGTGGCCAAGTTTAATTACCGAAAAGTTAAAACATTATTCTCCTATCAACATATAAAGAATACATGTCAAAGTTCATTTATGTTGTTAGTGAGAAAACCAGTAAGCTGATAAAGCTTATTCAGAGTATTTGAGGAACAAAGATTTATATAGACAATTGGGAAAGGAATCTTAAAATAAATTTGTTAAGTGTGAAATTGATCAATGTTCTATAAGGCCATAAAACTATAACACTTGGGATTATCTTTTCTACCAAAGAGAATTATTTGCATCTCTACTAGACAAAAATCATTTGCTCAGTATTTTGTAAGTAACTTCTAACTTGACAATCTGGTCTCTAATTAAGATAAATAGTAAAAACTTGGGTGTGATGGATATGTTTATTACCTTGATCATGGTAGTGGTTTTATGATGCTGTACATATGACAAAATGTGTCAGGTTGTACACTTTAAATATGTTTATTTATTGTATATCAATCATGCCTCAATAAAGCTCATGAGAGAGAAAGTGGAAAATGAGTAAGCCAAACAAAGACGCATTCCCCTAGAAAATTAGATAATCAGTGGATGAGCCAATAAGACAATGCTCCAGTATGATATAAAAGGATGCTGTCATTATTTTGCTTTAGTTCCCCGTTTTGGATAACTTTTCTTGACACTAATTAAAACAATTGAATCTAAAATCAAGGAGATTTAGATTGTGGCCACTTGTTAATTGTGTAACCTTGGGCAAAATATTTAAATTTCCTTAAAGCTCAGATTTCCCACTTGAAAAAAAAATGAAAGAAACATAGATTCCTATGTCATAGGCATATTACTGGGATTAAATAAAATAATGCATGTAGAGTGCTTAGTAAAGTACCTGATGTGTATTATATTGAGGACCTAGTATTCAGTAAGTGTTAACTGTTTTTCAGTTGTTTCTAAGGAAGAAGATACATAGGAAATGAGTGAAACAATATGGATAGAAAGGCCATACAGCAAGAATGAGGTGCTAAGGATACTAAGAATTGTGTGATCTTGACCAAATAACTTTTCTTTACCTTATCTTTCATTTTTCACCTATGAACTGTGAGAAGAGTAAATGAGGGCTACAGAGGGATCTAACTTTTAAAGTAGAATTATTCACTAGGACTGAACCAAATCCTGGTGGAATTCTGGCTTCTCCACATCCAGAATCCATTCATAAGCTCTAGGGCTGTATGCCCACCATGCTGTAACTTCATGGTCAGTGACAAAGAGTCTGGATTTCAGTTCTCTGGCTTCAAATTCCAGCTCTGCCACTTACTGACTGTGGCACACTGGGCCATTTACTTAACCCTCTGTACCCTGGTTTTCTGTGAAACAGACATAAAGGCACCTGTTTCATAGAGTTGCTGGGACTGTTGCAGTGAGTTATCACACGCAAAGATCTAAACATGGCTTGGCAGACACTAAGCCCTCAGTGATCATTTTGTTATTGTTAGAGCCTTTGAATGAGAGGTTGAGCACCCAAGGATCCTGGACATGGAGCAAGACTAAAGAGTACTGTTAAACTTCCCAGAGTGATGAGGGTTAAAAATGTAATTGTATATATAGAACAATTTCTCTCTGGGTGTCATTCAATAGTAACTCTGAAGATGTATTTAGGGTAGTTACATAAATTGTCTGAGAGCTGCATATAAAGTGTATGACAAAAACGTTCTGTGATCGACATGTTAGGACTGGAGAAAAGGTGTTGATGCCCGCCAAGAGCCTGGCAAGGCAGGTTCCAGGGTGACCTGGCCAGGCCTTCCACCCTGCTGACTGGCAGTGTTCCCTAAGCAGGATGTGCCCTCATGTTCCCACAGAGCCACAGATGGCTTACCACCTGCTTTTGACAAGATGGCTTACCACCTGCTTTTGACAAGATGGCTCCTCTCTAGATCTGGGGTATGCTCAGCACAAAGCTACAAGAAAATCTATCCCCAGACAGTTTCTATGGCAGGCCCTGTGGGTCCCCCATGAGGTGCCCATGGGACCTTTTTACTATCCCACAACACAGCTTCTGCAGGTGTTTTTGCTAAAGGCAGTCTATGACTCCACCAAGCAGAGGGCTGCGTGTGTGTAACACCAGAGGATTGCCCTGCCCATACAGACAGCCAGAAAAGCCTGGGAGTTTGTGTGCCCTTGCCCCAGGCAGTAGCTTTCACCAGTAACTGACTGGTGTGGGAGGGATTCCAAAAGCCCAGCTCCATGGCCTTAAGGTATGACATGCTCTAAGGCATGTTTTCTACTCCAGAGCTCTCTGCAGAACAGGCTTGGGTTGCTTGGCTTCTTACCCTATCTAAACCTACTTCGTCTACTCCCTCCCTGGTCTCTGTGGTATCCCTGGGAGTATTTCCCCAATAAACCCTTTGCACACAGATTCTTGGCTCAGGGTTGACTCTTGGGAGAGGCCAGCCTAGGAAAACCTCCTTTTTCCTTCGTTCTCACAGCCAGGAGAGAAGTGTGTCTCTGCTGAGACCTGGTGGAACCCAAAGGAGGAGGGTCCTCTTTGAAGTTCCTACAAAGCAAGAGCTTGCTTTGAGTAATTGGCCCCACCTTCAGCTGCTTGCTTTGTAAGCACTATAGTGGCAAGAGAGGGGCAGGACTGAAAGCCCAGACACTTGGCAGTGGGTGGAGAAAGAAGCATTTGGAATCCTGCAAAAAAAAATTGTGGCCCCAAGGTGAGGTGTGATCTAGTCAGGCGTACCTGGAGTCTAGAAACTTTTATCCAAGCACTGGGAGATCCCAAAGCCTCAGAAAACAGAAACAGCCACTCTGTGCTTCATTGACCTCAGGAAAGTTCCCTCAGCTTTCTTCTCTAACTCAGCCATAGCAGGGACTGAGGCTTTTGCTGATTCTTCATTTGAAGTAAAAAAGTTGCTGAGAAGCAATAGGACTCCTTAGCACAGCCATTTACTATCTAAGGGCACTTGAAATGACATCAAGGCATCGCTTCCCTAGGAGGTGTCAGGGCAGCCCAGAGCCTGGCCTGTGAGAAAGGTAAGAAAAGAGCCTGAAAGTTTGCCTATTTGAGTCTGCCAGATTTCAAAGTCCAAGTGTGCCCTTCAGTGAGTGTGATGACTGTGACCACCACCTGGCCAGGTTGTCAGAAGTCAGAATGGTCTTACATGGACTCACTCATGCTGGAACACACTTAAAGTTTGATCACTTATAGAGCCATCAAGCAATGCCTGCTCTTCTGGACGTAGATGACACCCTTAAATCTTTTCTACCACCTTGGGTATATCCTTCCAATGAGTAGTTAACTTTTTAATCAAGATAGAGGCTGGATGGGAGAGGATGAAGTCATGGTAAGCTGCCCCCAGAGGCACAATAACAGTTTCTCAGACTCAACAAAGCTAATAGAGAGTAGTAGTGCTAATGGAGTATAACTCATTAAAAAACTTAGTAGGAGGGAGAACAATTGAGTTCTATGTTCATTGAAAATGTTTCTGTTTTCTTGAGCATAATTAAAATTTCTGGCCTCCTTTTCCTTTGTGTAATATGACTTTGACAACTGCAAGCTTCATTTAATTATTTTAAGTAGGGCTATTAAGCACAAAACAATGAGACTTTAATAATATATACATAAATAGAAATATATAAAAATTGATCCCACTAAATTAATAATTAGTAATAAGTCAATCTGGGACATTATGTAGAAAAAATCTTTCCTCATAGTAATTCAAGAGTAAAAACAATATTACAGAAGGCAAATATTTAAAGCAGAACAGATGGATTTAGGAAGGTCTGTTATTGGCAAAGCTATAAGCTGCTTGAGGACAGATTAAAGCCATCTTAGAGAGGATGAGCTTTGAATTGTTTTCAACACCTAGGAGTTCTATAAGTGAGTGAGAGTTATAACCAGAACTAGATAGCTCTAAGAAATGGTAATGGTTAAAATTGAAACAATAATACACTCAATACAGTTTGCACATAGTTTCAACCTTTTTCATGTGCTTCTGTGAGTCTCCTCACTACTACAAAGTACACTTAACTAACCTACATATTATATTGTAAGCTTTTTTGAATCATAAACTAATAGAGAAGATAGATATAAAGTACTTCAGAAATGATGTTGAGAAAGGGACTGTTTGGAAAAAATATCTAATTAGAGTTTTAACTCTTTCCTTTTATGTGCTAAAATAAGTTTTAGCTGGATTAAAAAGTTAAAGTAAAATGACTGCTGACAAAGACTAAAAAGAAATTTTTAACTGTTCTTGGAATATACAAATATCTTATAAATAAAAACACTGAGGAAATCATCAATTAAAAAGTAAACGTTTATAAAACTTTGTAGAGAGCAATTTGGTAATATGTCTCAGATGTCTTTAAAACATTTATTTTCTTTGATCTGTAAATTCACTTCCAGAAATTCATTGTAAGGAAACAATCCAAGATGTAGATAAGGTTTTTGTATAAATATGTTCATGGCAATCTAACTTATAATGGCAAAAAAAGAAAAAAGAGAGAAAGAGAAAAAAGAAAACAGAAGGAACATCCAGGAATTCGCCAAAAAAATCATAATACATTTATGTAATCAAACACAATAGTCTTTAAAAATGGCATTTGAGCAATGTTTAATGATTAATAAAAACCTTCAAATATAATGAATAATGAAAGAAAAACAGTATATATATATTAATATTATCCCAATTTAAAAATAAATGTATGTGTACACACACACACACACACACACATATATTGATTCTAAATAGTACAGTGCTTCTCAGTCTTCATGCATATTAGAATCACCTGAAACCAGATAAGGGGCTGTGGGGGGATGGGTGAAGAAGTGAGGGGATTCAGAAGTACAAATAGATAGTTAGAGGATAGCCATGGGGATGTAGAGTACAGTATAGGAAATGGAGTAGCCAAAGAACCTATACACAACCCATGGCAATGAACAATGGTGTGGGGATTGCTTGAGGGAGTGGGCAGTGCTGGGTGGAGGAGGGAAAGGGGGGAAAATTGGGACAACTGTAATAGCATAATCAATAAATTGTAATTTAAAAAGAGAATCACCTAAAGAACTTTAAAATATATTGGTGTCTGGGACCCATTCTCAGAGATTCTCATTGATTTGGCCTGGGATGTTGCGAGGGCATCTGGATTATTTTTCAAGTTTCCCAAGAGATTTTAATGTGCTGCACCCCACCCCCGATTTGAAAACCATGAGAATGAGGTTTGTTTAAACTCATCTTCACTAAGCACACCAGGAGAAGCATGAATATCCACTCAGCTTTCCCAAACAAAAATTCACCTGGTGGCTGTTAAAAAATTTCATGGTAACATGTGTCCAAGGAAAATCTCATCTGTTTCTGTTATGATGGAAAATTATCCAAAACTTGGAAATAAAGCAAAAAGCCTGGATACATGTCTAAGGGATCCATCCAAGGATGACATAATTTTGTTTGTTTTTCAACTATTCACTTTTTATCAGACTCCAGACTCTATGAATTTCATGTTTGTTAACTTGGAGATTTTTGTGTGCTAAAAACTTAAATGTTTCCTGTCTAGTAGAAAACTATAAAAGTTACAAGGTGGGGCTTTTTTCCCTAGAAGATATTAACCAGCTTTATATCTAATTTAGCAATCTCATTCCAGCATTATTATATATGAATTTTCTTTGAACCAGCTTTATCACTTGTTGGTTTCCTATGTAATAAGTTAAATAAATCTTTGACATGGGTTCACTGTATATTTTTACAAGTCATGTTTTTAACTTTTTTGAAATTGTACCTTGAAACTATCCACGATCAAATGCGTTCAGTGATAGAAGTGCACATCGGGCACTCAAAATGAGTGGAGATTTATCCAGCATGATCATCTTACCATATGGCCAGAAAGCTTCCTCTTTCTGATGTTCTCAATACATGCTCTCTGTGTGGTTTGTAAAATTCCCCAGGCCCTCTGTGCACAAAGTCTAATCCAAAGTGCTTTTAAATCCACTCCATATCAATGGTAGTGAATGCCAAATTGAGTAACTGAAGAAGCCAGATTTATACACTGAGGTAGTTGCAGTCACACTAGTTACTCATCTTCAGCAAGCAGAGATTGCTTGGGTAAATCTAATTTTACAAATCAGTCTTCTGTTTCCGTTGACATTACACAATCACTTCAGAGACACTTTAACATCAATTGGAGCTCTTCTGCCATCAGCTGGGACTCCTCATACTTTGGCTAGACTTTTTAATTTTTTTTGTTCCCAGCCTCTTTTTCAAGTATTTAATGATCTATAAAATGTTAGATTGTAAAATAGGAGCTTTGCTATTTAAGAAACCCTGCAGGGAATTCATATTTTAGAGCAAACAATTTCCTGTGAGTTTCCCAGCTTAACTATTTATTAAGTTGGTATATGGTGATTTGTTTGGAGTGGAGTTGTGTCTGTAGGTCCTGGTTGCTTCAATGAGAGGCCTAGAAGAACTGTTATCTAATGCCAAAAATATTATCTCCACAAAAGTGAAATGTAAGTCCAGGATGAATGCCTGTGTCGTTTGATATGAGATTATTAGAGTAATCTGAGAAATAATGTTAGGTTGGCATTTTTTTTTGGCTCTCTCACCTCTATGAAGCAGACTTTGCAAGTGAGTCACCAAGTTCCTGAGAGTTTGTCCACTTAGGAAATATTCTTCTCTTGTCAAAACACAATGGATCCTTTGATATCAAGAAGCAGATGGTGGTGTTTCCCAAATGGCAAACCTTTCCCAAAAGGGACAAAAGGGTAAATTAGCTGCGTCAAAATTTTCACCTCCATGTCTGTGGACAAAGTGAATATTGAGGAGACATAAAGGATTTTCCCTTGCTACTCAAGAAATCTCAATTCCCATGGCTACAAAGAAATCATTCTTATGTGGGGACCTCAGCTTGTGGCATCAATGCCATAAACACACCTTCATTTCCTTCATAGAGCCAGGGGCCTCAGGCTTGGAAAGGAATGTACGCATTGCATGATCCAGGGTCCCTTCTCTTCACTGATTTTCAACACCAGAGGCCATTAGCCATTTTTGAAGAACAGGAACTCACTTCATCTAAGGTTTCTCACCCAGACTTTGGACAGATCTTGTCAAGGTTCTTTATTGAACCAAACTCTTATTTTCTCAAAACTTCCTCCCCATGCTGATGGTTTTGTTCCTTGGAGTCTGTTGCAGATTGTTCTCTGCCAATTTGGTGATTCTCAGTAATTATTTAGTAGATATCTACCACCCCTAGTAGTTAAAGTAGGTGACATTTATAGATCTCCTCTCCCATGACATTAAAATTAGGCATTTTGTTATAAGAAAAACAAACTTCAGGATGAATCCTTCCTTCTGTGCCAGTATTTATTAAAAATAATACACAATCTTAGTTGGACAACTTGTTCTACCAACACAAAACAGTCCCAGCTTTCTGTTCCTCTGGGCACTCTGAGAAAGCAACTTGCATAAAAGGCTTATCCAGTGAATATATAATATTATAGTGGAAGAATTAAGGTGATCTAGTAGTCAGAGCAGGTAAGACTAGAGGTTCTTAAAGTGTATTCTCTGAATCAGCAACAGGGGTATCACTTGAGAATTTCTTAAAAATGCAAACTATCAGACCCCATTCCAGAATCACTTACTGCCTCAGCAATCTGAGTTTTAATAAGCCCTCCAAGTAAGAATCAGTGAGCAAGAACATTCCCTAACCATAACAGAATGAAGGGCCAAATTTAAGCCTTAGGCCAATAGCATAGTCCTGGACGAACTATGCACACACACAGTTACACATACTCTCACACACATGCCACTAATGGTTCATGAAATGAATTTAAGAGGATGATAAAGTTTGTTTTTTCAAATTTTATTAGTTGCATTTGAAACTCATGTTTCAAACAACTTCATTCTAAGCAATACTACCTATAAAGTAATAATTTTTGTGTGCTATGTTTTCTCAATATACATTACAAATATATAAAGAATATGTACCATATTCTTTGGTACATATGGGAATATGGGGAATTCTCCTCAACCCTTTTTCCTAATGCAATGTTTGTAGATTCCTTTTAGTACCTAGTTTACAGTCATCTATACTTGATCAAATATAGCTCAAAAGCCTGGGGGAAGTCATCTCAGGCAGGGTCCCTTTGAAGCAGACCCTTAGGCAAGGATTTGTTTGCAAGTGACTTACTAAGGATGTGCTGATGGGAAAAACCAGAAGTGAGGGGGAGACACAGGACAGTGAGACAGAGAGGAAGCCAGGCAGCGGAGCAATGGCATATGAGTTCCTAGCTTTGGCATGATCCTGAGAGAACCTTTGGAGTGTCCATTATATGTGTGAAACCAGCCATATAGCAGCTTCCTTCTCACTGTTGACCTGGTCATGGGGGCACAGAGAGCATTTGTTTCAGTGAAAATGAGGGCCCTTCTGCTTGGTCGTGGATTCTGTGGTTTCATGCACTCCTGAGGAGAATCATTTTATGTAGTGCATAATGAGACTTATTTTTTGTGTGTCTGAGTGATAGTCCAACATGGATATCACTCTTCTCCCAGAAACCAAGTGAGGAATTCTCCAAAGAGACCCTTCCCTGCTCTATTCTGGGATTAATGACAGCATAGCCAACATGCAGCTTGGAAAACAAACATTTTCATCAGTCCTCTACTAGGCAAGATGGAGGAGCAGACCTGAAAGCAAAAGGCTTCTAGCCAAAGCCCCTACAGCCATCCTTAAGGGGCAGGCATTCCATTCCGACAGCCAGCCAGATGTGGCTGCTCTAACAGTAGCCCTCAGTAAATACTGGCTAAATGGATGAACCAGTTACTGTGGTTTGCTTTGACTATGAGCAGAGTAAATGGGATGAGGTTGGTTCTGCCCTTCCCTCTCTCCTGGACAGTGAGTCCTCCCTGTTTCTGCTCCAAGTAAACAATCAGGAACTGTTGTATAATACAAACCTCAGTGCTACATACCCATTTGGCCACATTTGCAAAATAGACAAAGGAAACATTGGCATTTTTGAAAAGGGGGTATTTAGGCATAATCAGTGTTGGTTGTGGCTGGCTGCACTGTTACAATTACAAGATGCCAAAGCTAGCTGCATTGAAATGCCAGGCCACCCCAAACCCAGGTCCCTAAAAAACAAAATCCAAGCCAAAGCTGCCTGTCAGCTTTTCTGTCGTTAATCCCAGAATAGCCCAGAGAATGGTTTTTTTGGAGACTTCAGACTTCCCTTCTCAAAAGAAACAAGATCAGGACTGTATCTGCTTATATATCCAAATGTACAGACATATAGTCCCATTTAGGAATGAGGTGGGATGCGGTGGTTTGGAAAATAAGTAAACCAAGCTTGAAAGGAATTGGGCTCTAATGGTGGTCAGTGCCCCCCTCAGAGACACAGAGGGTGATGATGACACTTCTGTGAGCTGGTTGAAATATCTGTCATTCAAGCTGGTTCTTAAGCCAATTTTCTTATAAAGAATGCATTTACAGTATTTTTAACATAATATACACTATGACATCAAATATTGAGAACAGCATGATGGTGACAAAGTTTGTCACCTCAGATCAAGATGGCCTCCCAAGTGCTACAGAACCATGTGCTTGCATGTCTAGATGGTTTTGACATAAGATTATCAGTTTCCCATTGATGTTTGGAAAGCCCTTAGGTCCTATGTGATGCTGCACACAAATTCTCCCATTCTGGGGGCATAAGAAGGACCCATGGTTATTGTTAAGAATGCAGATTTCAGCCCCACCTTCATATATCTCTTTCTATAGGTGGTGTGCTTGGGTGTCTGCATTTTAACAAGCAACTAAAAAGCTTTTGATGCAAGGAAACCTCACACCATACTACTGAGAAGCTCTGGTATGAGCACTTGTGATTTATCCATGAACCAGATAATGGGCATAAAATGGATGTAAGGTAGTAAATCAGTCATTCATGGGCCATTTATTTTTCATATTTGAAAGATAATCTTTTGATTCAAGCATGAAAGTTATTAAAACCAGTAGTGCCCACTATGAAAAGAGAAGAAGGTTGAATTTCATGCATAAGAATGTTCAAAATAGAAGAGCAGGGAGCCAAGTCCAGCCCACACTTTAAAGGTCTTATACAACCACAGACACAGCAGATTTAAGAAATGGCATTTTTAACAATAGAAGTGTAAATAGAACCTTACTATATGTTATCTGCTGAAATTATTCCTTGCTCTGGACCTTAGGTTAACACTAAAATTTGCATCCTTATTCTCAGAGGAAGAAGAATTTATCAGGACAATCAGTAGAGTCTCCAATACTCAAAGTCCTCATTATTTTCTCCCTTTTGAGCTCTAATGATCTTAAACTGGTCTTAGCCTTCACAAACTGTTATTTGGGGGAAGTGGAAAATCTCCAGGGTGCTTTTCCTGATAAGCATCTTCCTCTTGTTTCCTGAATGAAAGACTTTGTTTCATGGAAATCAGCTAGTGAGTCCACCAGTCCCCGTCAGAGTGTAGGACACTGTTGCAAGACAGTCAGAGCTCATGGCCCATAGAGCTTTCAGTCTGCTTGGGTTGCAAATGCTGCTGGCAAGTCTGTAGGTCTTTAATAAACTTTTGTTGAATGGGCAACATGAACTAATTAATGGCAGGCTGTGCAGCAGAGGATGTTATAGGCACAGAGTCAAGCTCCCCAACATGAGACACTCAGCCTTTTCCACTGACCAGCCCTGTGATCTTGTTTCATTATCGAGTCAAGTTGTACCTCATTCTTTTCATGCTTATTGTGGAGATAATGTGGTTTAGAGCAGCACGTAAACTTCTGATGCTTGGTGATCTTGTGCAGTAGGTGATCTGACCTGATCCAGTAGGTGTGCAGCAGAGCCTCAGCTCCCAGGTGAGGCTGATGCTGCTGATTTGGTTTTGAGTAACAAAGGTTTGGGGATCTAAATAAACCCCCTAATTTTATATAAAGTTCCTGGTTTGATTGCTATCACATGACAAGCTCTCAATAAATGACTATCATTGTGCCTAATATTTTGACAAGTTATGTGACATAGACTGTTGGAACAAATGCAGCAGATTTTTCTTAGTTGAGAAAGGCTGCTACAAACCTGGGGTGAATTCCTATTATTCAGAATAGAAAATTCTCCCAATGCACTTGAGGAATCTTTGGGGCTTGTCTCAGCAGCTGTCACTGTGCTTCACTATTCCCTTCGAATAGGCACTTTGGGCCTTACAATTCCGTTAACTTCAAGGAGAGATTTCGTTCAGTGAAAATAAAGCATTAAACACATCCTTGATCACATATCATTACAGTTGGGGAAAGAGATGATTAGCCCCTGCCTCCAAATATCCAAGTGCTGGCTCCTTCTGGAAGGTGAGGATGAAAACCCAGAGAAAGTGGGTCACTTCCCCACTGTTAGATTCTGAGCCATGAGGCAAATGAGAGCTCCCACAGTGCAAAGGGGTAATACTGGTTTGTTGCTGTTGTTTTGGCTTTGTTTTTACAAAGATAAAAGGGATAGGTCTAAGAAGTATATTCCTATTCCTTGAGTTTGACCAAAGCTGTAACATAACATAGTGAAATGGAGTATACAGGTGCAATACTAATCTTTAATATTGATAAAAGCTACAATCCACTGTGAAAAAGTAGCAATTATGGGATATTTGAGAGTGTGTGTGTATGATTTTGCAGCTGCAAAGTGTAAAAAGCAAAAATAGGCTGAAATATAAAAAGAAAGTGAAAAAGCTACAGTTACTATGGGTGATTTGAATACACAGAAATCAATAAATCAAGTTGACTCAAGATTTAATGGGACTTGAATAATAAACCTTCCTTTTAAGCCTGACTTGATGTAGGTAGGTAGCTAGATAGAGTCAAAGATAGAATAGACTTCCTTTTCAAATACATGTTAAACATTCTCAGAAATTGGTCATGTGTTAAGGTACAAAGGAAATCTCACCAATTTCAAATAGCAAAAATCACATGGGTCACTTTCACTGACCATAAAAATAAAATTCCCAAACAAAAAATGTGTATTATTTCATTACAAAAAGTGTATTATTTAAATTTTAAAATTGTACATTCAAATAACTCTTCAATTCCAGAGGGAATAAAAATGAAATTTAAAGCTAGTTAGAAATAAATAACAGAAACTGTACTATATTCCAAAACCTATAGGATAGGGCCACAGTAACACAGAGAGGATAATTTATAGCAATAAGTATACTGTACCCAAAACAAGAAAAATGCAAAATAAATTAATCTTTTGTTAATTCAAGAAGATAAAAAGGAACAACACATGATTTATCTTAGGAAGAAAATAGAAGTAGGCCCTGGCTGGCATAGCTCAGTGGATTGAGCACGGGCTGCGAACCAAAGTGTTGCAGGTTTGATTCCCAGTCAGGGTACATGCCTGGGTTGCAGGCCATGACCCCCAGCAACAGCACATTGATGTTTCTCTCTTTCTCTCTTTCTCACTCCCTTCCCTCTCTAAAAATAAATAAATAAAATCTTAAAAAAAAGAAAATAGAAGTAAAAATAAAAATGAACACAAGGGGGAAAGAACTGGAGATTAGAAACATAGGTGGAGATGATAAATAATATCAAATGCTGGGATATACTGAGATGTTCCTGTCAAAACACTCCATATTATTTTTCAATATGTAAATGAAATTACAAGTAAAATATTTCCAATTTTTAATTAAAAGACAAAATATCCACAAGATGTGCTTTGAGAAAAATATGCTTTGAAAATGACCTAAATTCCTGATCTGAAATTCATCTGTGTGTCAGTAGTTACCTCTAAGCTTATTTCCTAGTCTACAGAGTGGGAATGGTAATAATACACACACCTGTGTCATATAACGTTTATGTATGTTGTTATATGAAAAGACTTAAAGTAGTGCCTGGCAAAGAGTAAGCCCTCAATAAGTCTTGGTATAAATTTTTATTAATAATTAAGAAGAATTGTCCCACATATAAAGTTCCTTTGTTCTTCTTTGGGCTTTGTTGAATATAGTGAGCCTTTAATAAACTTTTGCTAAATTTTACTGAGTGTTTAATGAGCTTTTATTGAATTCCACCAGCAGTGTGGACAGGAGATGTCCCCTGCAGAAGCTTCATTAGAGTAAGCGGTGTGGGGAGATTTCAAGGTGTAGATTTCAGCTCTCTGTGATAATTCAGCCAATAGGTGTTGAAATATGTAAGTGTGTTGGTTTATTTTATTAGTTAAAAAGTGAAACATGGAGAGAATTATACCTTTTCCAAGACTTTCTTGCCCTATGATGCTTGGACTAATGGCCATTGTTCTCAGCAAAGTAGCCATCTAGGTCTACGCCCCCCTGGTATATCAAAAACACATGCTCTTCTCCTCTGCCTAGGTCTTAACTCATATTTGAGTTCAGACTCTGCATTGAGAAAGCAGTCTTAACCTAATTCATGTAAATGGATAAGCCCCTTGATAAGGGAGAAAGGGTCGTCTCCAGAATCCATCTGACCTGTGTCCATTGTGGGTCTCAATAAATGTGCATGCAACCTTAGAAAATGAAGAGCTTTACAGATTACACTTGACATCAAGGAGTAACTGAAACCTGCTGACTTTGTACCACATACCTCAATATGACAGACCCTCAGAGGATTCTGTGTCTGATACAAACCGTCCAGTGCTGCAACTAGGGCTGAGATCCTTCATTTGCAGATGGTCATAGAAATTAGGAATCTTTGTAAGAGCTGTGTGAGTACCCCAGAACCTAGCAATTAATCACATGGATTAAATATGATTTGCAGTCCTAAAGCCCTATAGGAATTATCTATCAAAGGCAAATTCATGTATATATTTTATGCCTTGGATCACTTCTCGTTTACAACATGGTCCAAGAAACGCAAACACTGTCACAGGAAGCCCCAGGAAAAGGGAATTCTACAGTCAAATGCAGACAGAAAAAAACAAAACAAAACAAAAACATCACACATGTGTCTGTCTACAGGAAATATTTCAGTGATTTGTGGATATGAAAGACTGATGAAAAATGCTTTAAGGATTTCTGTTTAAATTTATTTAGCCTAGAGTTCAGCAAATGTTTTCTGTATAGAACCAGGGAGTAAATATTTTCAACTTTGCGGGGCATGTTGATCTTTTGTAGCCAGTCAACTCTGCCGTTAGGTACTAGACTTATCAGGGCAATCACCTCTTAAGTTATATAAATGTCTGATTACTATGCTGTACACCTGAAACTAAATAACATTAGATGTCAACTATAATTGAAAGAATAAAAATAAATTAATTGATCAAAAAAAGGAGTCATAGACAAGAAGGAAGCCAATGGGCATGTGCGTGCTCCAGATAAATTTTATTTATGGACCCTGAAACTGGGGTTTGACGTAATTTTTACGTGTACAAAGTATTCTTCTTGAGTATTTTTAACCATTTAACATATAAAAATCCACCTTTTGCTCATGACCAGTACCAAAACAGGCAGTGAGCTGGACTTGGCCTTAATTCCCTGAAGCACCCTAGTTGAGCCCACTGTTTCCCTACTCTCACCAGAGAGCCTTGTCCCCACCTCACCTGGTGACACTTGCTAACATTCCCAAAGATAGGAGCTCCTATAGGTCGGAGTCACTCAAAGTGCGGTCTGGGACCAACAGCACCAGCATCAGCTGAGAGCTAGTTAGAAATGCAGAATCTAACCCCACATCAGAGCAACTGACTCAGAGTCTCTGAGACTGGTATCCACCAATCTGTTTTAACGAGCTTCCAGAAATTCTGATGCCTGCTGAAGTTTTAGAAGCATTGCCCTAGACCACACAAGGAAAACTGCTGACTTGGGAACATTAAATGCCACCTGGAGGTGTTAGAACAGTTCATTCAGTCATTCATTCAGTAAGTCAATTAACATAAATTGAACACCTACTAGGGGCCAGACCCCAAAACACTGGTGACTTGAAATAATTAATAGAATACTGTTGGGCCCTTAATGGATGGGAGATGTCTTTCATCAGAGCCCCGGGGAATAGTTTTGAGTGGCTCTGCTTCTTATTTCCTCATTTACTCAGCATGCTTTGCTGGCTGGGGCCACACTCTCAGCTCAGGCAACACACAGGATGGGGGTTTAATGCACTAATATGAGTGAAGTGTTCCACATTGCCTAGATAATAAATGCCATTTCACTATTAACATCCTTTTAGCTACTGAAATTACCGTTAAGTGCTGTCTCTCAGAATGTTAATATGCTGGGCTTGGGTTTTGTGGGACAAGTTATCAAATACTAGCATTAGACATCCCAACAGAGGATTTGAATGTGTGTCCCATGCCTGCTGTCCCTCCATTCTTATTAGGATGGGAGATATTGTTTTCACAGCTTTGAAAGGACGTGCATCTGAAATCTGTCAGACTCATCAGCCTTCCTCCAAAATCTCAGACATGCCCCCACACTTTAGAGCAAGACACAGATATAGGAGCTTCTGGGGAAACCATGAAAACAAGAGTATTCACCACATGGCTTCTCTGCCACCTCCCCAGCTGCCCATCAATCAGCTCCTCATAGGGTTCTGTCAGTGTGAATCCAAGGGGCCCAATAACTGTTCTTCAGGTGCTGAAAATAGCAACTTTGAGAGGAAATTACCAAGGAAACACATGAGATCAGAGAGAGAGCAAGAGAGGAGAGAGAGCGTGCAAGCAAGTGAGAGCGAGCATCCATCAGCAAACAGACCTGGAGGAGTAGGAAATTGCAACAGTCTTACAGGTCTGAAAGCACACAGACTTCTGCCCTCTAATTCTCTGATCTATTAATTGGAAAGGTCAGTTGCCTGCTTAGACTGAAGGAAGAAGTTCCGCTAAGGAAACTGGCAGCAAAATACAAAGAGGGAGAAGACGAGAAGATGTTCTTGTTTGTTACTATGTAGTAATCCCATGACAGGTGCTGCTGAGGGACTGGAGGCTCAGGCACCCTGCTGGTTTCCCCGGTTTCGGACTTCCACGGGTGCTCAGCATGCCTCCTGCCCAGCAGTTAGTAAAGGAAAACTAATTAATAAGTGTTGGATTTGTTCCACTCTTGGCAAAGGATATAGGCTTATCCAGAATGAGCAAGGCTTATCAATAATAAGCCCCCACATCCTTACAAACAAGGTAGATTTGAGCTTCTTATAACATATCCCCTCAATGAGCCTGTGAGACTGGTATTATTTGCCTTGTTGAGAAAACTGAAACTCAGAGCCAGTGATAAACTTGCACAGAGTCACCCAGCATCTGAGTGCCAGAGCTCCCAGCCCAACCAGGTTTTTTGATAGCCGAGCCCTTTTCCACTCCAGGGAGCTCCAGCCGACAATCTACTCATTGTTTCCATGATCTACCATTTTATTCTGAGGGTCGATCCCAGTCACTCAGGGGACATGGGAATTGTGCTTCTGCTTATCTTAAGGTCTGGAAGTGACTTGGTGTGAGTTTATTCTAATTTCTGATTCCTAGATCCCTAATTTCTCAAGTGGAGGCCTGTATTTAAATAAAACACAAAACATTTAAACCCCTACATGAAATCATCAGTACATATTCTGGTGGCAGCCTATATTTCTAATTTCTAAAGTGGAAGCCTGTATTTAAGCAAAACACAAAACATGTAAACCTCTACATGACATCACAAGTACATACTCTGGTGGCCAGAATAGGTGTGCAAAAATTAGCATGCTTGTGGTGTGATGCCCAGTCAGTATTTTAAATGACTGCCCATAAAACTAATCTATCTTAAGCTTACTACCTTTCTTTTTAATGTCACTGGTAGAATGCAGCCCTGAAGCTCTTTTCTTCTTTTTCACTATGATTTCATATTTGATGTTTTGCCCAAGATTCACTGGGAACAAAAGAACCGTGAAATCTATTATCTCCAAAGAAGTTTTACTTTAGGATTCCTCCTACCTAGGAACTCTGAATAGTCTGTGTTACTTCACAAATATGGTAAATGTGAAAGATCCTAACAATATGTACTAAATTAGAATAGCAGAGAAATTCCACCTTAGCTGTCAAGAAAACACTGTAGCAGTGGGCCTGGGAGCTAGGGTCATAGACCTGCCCTCTGCAGCTCATGGTGAGGGCCTGCCTCTGTGAACTTTGGTTTCCTTGCCTCCCAGTGGGTATGTTCCTCATTATTTTCATTTTATTTTTGCAAAAAAAAGCTTCTCATACAAATCATAATAGCAGTAATAATAACGACAACAACAACAACAAAAACATGGTATTGCCCCAAAGCCCTAAATCTAATTTCCTCTCCCAGCTTCAGTTTTTAACGGAAGGACAAACATAACTGTGTTTTTCAGTTAGGAAATCCTGTTTCTATGAAATGCCTCCATTCCATTTTAACTTTCCTCAGGCCTTTACTAGTGCAACACCAGCTGCTATAACAAAACAAGCCCTCACATTTCAGTAGCGTAGCACAATAGAAATACACTGTCATCTTATATGAAGGTTCAGGTCTTTCTGGTCAACTATCAAGTTTCCTTCAGTCATAGATTCAGGGGGCCCAAGTTCCTGCTGTGTCATGGCCTGGCCATCCTCCAGCACCCTATTTTTCCTGGCAAAGGAGAAAGAGAGAGTGTCAAAGGAATTCTTGTTTTTGAATTGTGATCGTCTGGCAGGTACACACAGAATTTTTACTACAACTCATAAACCATTTCTAGTCACATGGCACCACCTCCTTGCAATAGGGATTAGAAATGTAATTCCCAGCTGGGAAGCCTTTTCTCAGAGACTGTGCCCTACCATGAATGGGGAAGGATAAATTCTGGTGCATGGGTGGCCTTCTTAGCCACAAGACACAAGCCCATGCCTTCTACCATTGTGCTACTCACAGAGAAGTATTTATCATTATCAAATAGTTATCTTCTTGAACTCTTCATCTGATGGCCTTTTCTGGGTACATGACTTCCTTTGGGAGGCCTGATGTGACCCATTGCACCCATGGTATGTTCCCAAATATAATTAGCTTCACACTGAATAATCTAATTTCCTTATTTCCTTCCCATCTTCCCAATTGCACTGTAGTTCTGTGACAGCAATGAATTTGCCTGTCCCATTCATCATCATATTTCTAGTGCCTAACACTATCCTGCCATATTACAGGTACTCAATAAATATTTGAGAAGGAAGGAAGCATAGGAAAAAGAATGGGAAGAAGAAAGGAAGGGGTGAAGAGTGGGGGACTGGTTAGCTTTGGAGGTAGCTCAGTCAGGCTACCTGTAATTTGTACCATAGGGGATTTCAAGAGAGTAACAGAAAAAATGGGCTGGTCACATTTCAGGGCCAAGGACCCATCCCTCTTTTAAGAAATAGTTTTCCATCCCCATATAAGTGCTCTTGGCAATCTCTGATAGAAATTTAAAAAGACTAACCCTGACCAGTGTGGCTCAGTCAGTTGGACATCATCACTCCACAAAGCAAAAAGTCACCAGTTTGATTCCCTGTCAGGGCACATGCCTAGGTTGGAGGTTTGGTCCCTGCTTGGGGCATGTATGAGAGGTAACCAATAAGTGTTTCTCTTTTGTATTGAAGTTTCTCCCCCTCTCTTTCTCCCTACTGTACCCTCTCTGAAAAGTAAACAAAAAACTAAAAATTTTTTTAAAATGAAAAAAACTAAAGATTGTCTGTCTTTTGTTTCTAACTGCCTCTAAATAAAATGGAATATTACTCAGCAATAAAAAAGAATAACTATTAATACATGCTACAATACTAATGAATCTCAAAATAATTATGTAAGTGAAAAAAGTGAGGAAAAACTAGTACATATGGTATCACTCCATTTATATAAAATTTTAGGAAATGCAAACTAATTTTCAGTAACAGAAAGCATATAAGCAGTTGTCTCAGTCTAGGGTAAGGTGTTTGGTGGTGGTGGTGGATATGTTTACTTTCTTAATTGTGGTCATGGTTCTTTGGGTGTATACATAAGTCAAAACTTCTCAGATTATACACTTCAAATATGTGAGATTTGTTGTATGCCAATTATACTTCAATAAAGCTGTTAAAAAGAAAAATAAAGAAATGTGAGATTTAAAGATACTGACCAGAACCACTTCCCTCCATCCCATCATTCCTAATTCTTGGGTGGTCTGTATCTTACAAGATACATCATAAGTAGACAGGTATCTTCCTCCATGGTAATGTTGGCAAGTATGCATTCATGGTGTCTGTTGGAGAAACAGCATAATTCTCTTGACTCCTGTTTGAGTAAAGCTTCCAGCTCAGAAGATGACTGAATCATGGAGACGGAGTATGGGCCACTTATATCTCCCATTTATGCATACCTACACATATACATATAAGCTCTTACATGTTAAAATCTGCTTCTTCCCAGGTTTTGTGGCCAAACCTACCACTGACTCCCCAGCCCAGGCGCCCAGCCACCCCCTACCACTACCATGGCCGAAGATGCAGACATGCGCAATGAGCTGGAGGAGATGCAGCGAAGAGCTGACCAGCTGGCTGATGAGGTGAGGGATGGAGAATGAGAAGGGAGTAAAAGACAGGGGAAAGGTGGGAAAAGGGCTACTTCTAATGTCTCAATTAAAATTAACACACACACACGGGGTAGTATAACTGTATTTCCTCTACACCTAAGGCCTTTGCAGACAACTATGGGTTAATTATAAAACCTACATACAAATTAATGTCTTAGCCCAAACTCTCAGCTTCCAGAAATCTAGAGAGCCAAGATCCTCTAAAATAGCTATGTCTTTGGGTGTCTTGCACCCAGTAGTGTGCTGGAGCTGGCTCAATTCTGAGAGCTGGTTGTTACATTTCCCAGAACTTTGCAACCTGGTATTAAAATTGAATTATGTAAACTAAGGATTAAATAATTGATATTAAAATCAGAGGTACTAAACACTCAAAACTCATCAATTCCTAATCATTTTACTGTATTTTACCACTATCTATGCTGTCAAATTTCTTGACATATTTTTGCTCTGTAGTGTGGAGATAGGATATAATGGTGCGTTACCAGGAATCTTCCCAAGTTCACTGTCAGTGACACCATATGTACTTACAAATCAGACAGGGTAAGAGTATTTACACTGTGGGAATCTGCAAACACTACAAATCAGAGCTGGACTCATTGTTTTGAGGATTGTCTAGTATTTGAAAACTAAAATTCTCTTCTGCAAAGCAGTCTCTTATATCATTGACAAATGAGTAAAATTTTAACATATGTCTCCATTGTTTCACTTTCCTCTTACTTATTAACATAAATTAAATTATCAACCAGGGTTCATGCCAGAAATAACTTGTTCTACCCTTACTTAGCTATGGGCACAGAGATCAGTACAAATCAACAAAAGCTGTTACGGAGAACCAGTTGGTTATGTGGAACTTCTAATAAAGAGTATTGTGTATTTTATCACTTGTAAATTTTGTGCTACTCATCATTTATAAACTTAAATCATATATATACTCATATTTTTTTCTGGAAATCCAGATGTTAAACACTTGCCAGCATACCACTGCCTACAGCCATTCTACTCCAAATAGCAGTCTGCTCACAGCTCTTCAAGGAAATGTAACATTCTTCATGTTTTGCAAAATCTCGTCCCCCAAATAAGTTCATCACTTAAAAGCATAGTTTTGAGGAGTCACACAGGCTGTTAGATTCTAGTAGTTTGAAATGGACAAAGAAAAAAGTAACAACACAGCACCTGATGACCCAGACTTCCAACTCATTTTTTTTTATCTGAGGATGAAGATATTTACTATGGTTGTCTCCTCCTATAGGCTAGTTACTTCAAATATGCTTGATTTTTTTTCACCCTAAGATGACAGCTTAATTTGTTTTGATAATAACTGCTAATTGTGTTTTTAATCTAAGAAACTCAATTTAGATTCATCTCAATTCATAATTATGTTTGTTCTTAAAATTCAGTATTCTTATTCTAGGGTGGTCAAATTAGTCCTCTGAGTATTTGAGATCATTTTTCATGCATCCTGCCCTTGCAAAATTATCCTTTCCAGATTATTTTTTCTCTGATATCCAGATCAGCTTCATATAGTTTTGATTTTATGAAGATCACCTTTAATGTAATTGCTTTAGGGAATCTTATTAGGTAGAAAGCCTGATAGGAAAGAGATTGAAAATGGGAAGAACCTTTGGGATTCAGCTACAAACAGAAAAGAATATGTGATAGTAACTCTTAGGGTTTCTGAAAAGGGAAAAATGTAGTTCTGTTTTCCCAAGACCTCTGTTCTGAATCCTGTACTTATGATGTTTATGTTTTTTTTTTAATCTTAGTCGCTGGAAAGCACCCGTCGTATGCTGCAACTGGTTGAAGAGGTAAGGATTAACTGTCGTTTATGATAAACTAATCCTTTCACTCACATATTCTTTCCTTAGACCCTACTGTCTTTCCCTAAGTCATGATCCCATTGATTCCAGGCCTAATTGAGCCTACCCAGAAGCCATATGGTAAGGGAGATGCTGCATTGAAGTTGCCAGGTAGCCATCAAAGTATCTGCTCTCCCAGCCCAGGCTGTCTTTACAATCTGAGAAGCAGAGAAGGATAGTATTTCCAAGTAAACGCTCCCATGAAATCA
Organism: Phyllostomus discolor; assembly: GCF_004126475.2. Classification (NCBI taxonomy): domain Eukaryota; kingdom Metazoa; phylum Chordata; class Mammalia; order Chiroptera; family Phyllostomidae; genus Phyllostomus; species Phyllostomus discolor. Next base: position 75,555,904 of record NC_040911.2, on the reverse strand, counting down.
CAAAAGATTCAATCACTTTAAACAAACCAGAGTGGTTATTAATATACAAAGGAATTATCTGCATAAAAGCCTATTTGTAGGGATTTTGATGCCCTTCAATCGCGTCTAATTTTGACACTCCCTTCTGTCTTTAGCCACATGTATGACTTTTTAAAATATGTACCCCTATAGGTATAACATTTTCAGAAATTGTTATGTTTTGAGTCAGGCACTGAAATTCATGAAATAAGAGAAATAACATAAAATTCATAAAACAAGAGGATAATTCTTTAATAAGGGGGAAATATCAAGACCAATAATGTAAACATAGAAACTCTTTTATATTCCTGACTCTGAATTGAACATCCATTGCAAGGCATGGTTAATAAATCCCAAACTATTTTTAAATGGGTAAAATAGGTCAGATAGCAATTATGGAATCAGAAGGCCATTTACCGTAAAATTCACTGATTCCAATTTGGGAGCGCAGCAGTCAACCAGGAAGAATAAATAGATTAATTGAGCTTGTCCTTTGGGAGAGATGAAGTGGGAAAAGAATGGGGTGGGTTATATTTATCTTAAATGAATGAAATAAGCCTAATAGTTTTTATTCAGTGAGATGCTATTTTAGCTATGGTTTGAAACTGATAATCAACATGTAAATGCATGTGTGGTTATCATTTTTGGAGATCTTGGAGGTTCTCTAGCAGAATAATTAAATGAGCCAACTTGCTCATGTCACTATAAATTGCTTATGCAATGACATGAACAAAAAAAAAGATAAATTTTACAATGCTGAAAGGAAGAGCGGCTGCCTTTCCCACCATAGAAACCAGCATCTCTTGTTTCTGCAACTTTAGCTTCTCATCTAGGAATGAAATATGATGGCTAAATGAGAATTGCCACAGGAGAAGTAAAGACAGGTGAAACTAGGAGCTCCCAGGACACTTGAGAAGGGCAGGGAGGTGGACTTAATAAAATCTGTTACCACTAAAAAGGACAATTTGAGTCTGTGAGATAGCACAAATTGGCACCCATAGGAGGGCAGGCTATTAAGGGACCCTCAGCAGCACAGGAAAGCAGCCTTTGCTTTCTAAATGAAGAGAAATTTTCCTTTGCTCTATCCTGGGAACCCCATTCATGCAGAAATACTTGAGGACCAAGGAGGCATATAATCTAATTCTAGAAATGCTGGAGAGGCTTTCAGGTGGATTTATTGTCCCTCAATCTGACAGCAAGTGAAAGGAACAAACATTAGTAACATTTCTGTGTGAGCTCTGATGTTGACCTGAAGGGAATCCAGAGTCCACTGACATAATTATCTTGATGCATCTTTATCATCTTCAACATAGCCTCCAAGTTCATCTTTTAAATTTTTTATTTACATGTATGTACATGTGAAGTATATTTCTAAAATAGCAGAACTATTACCAATTTGCTCACCTGAGCAATGTCAAAACACTGCCCAGAACATGGAATGAGGTGGAGCGAATGCATCAGAAGGCACGACTTTGGCCCTGGTCAGGTCAGGGCACACGCGGGTTCGGTCCCCTGTTGGGGCATGTACGAGAGGCCACAATTGATGTTTCTCTCTCACATCAGTGTCTCTCTCTCTCTCTCTCTCTCTCTCCCTTCCCCCTCTCAAAATTAAAAAACAAACCAAAAAAGTGTCACACCGCTTTAAACTGGCCCCTCACCCGTCAGGGTTATTGAGCCACAGATATTTCTTGTTTGTGTCTTCCTAAATTGCAGGCATTATCGGCCAGTTTTGAAAAGGGAGTGTCTGCTCTAATTTATTCTGACAGGAAGAAAGAATCTCAAATGCTCCATTCATTGAAGTAGGATTCTTGAATCATACATGTTTGCTTCTCTAAAGTGTTTCTTGATCAAACATGAAGTTGCATCTTAGAACAAAGAGCCAAACAAGTGGAAGCTCTCTCCTACCTCTAATAAGTGAGAGGAGGATATTAGGCTTTCCCTGCTGAGGAAATTAGGAGCAAGCCATTATTACAGTAGATTGATCTGTTCTTACTTCTTTTGGGCTTATTTTATTTTTATGGTCAAACAGCTCTTATGTCTAGGGCATTGGCTATTCAGATGATATTCTGCTTTTCAATCAAAAAAGAAATTATCTTTAAAGAGAACGAGCATTAAATATTCATCAAGGGCAGAAATGATTTGATTTGGAAATCTGAGCATTGAAATACCGGGACCTTGCCCATGATCCCAAAGTGCATCACTGCTATATAATTTGAATTGAGCAGAATATCTATTGAAATTCAGTCTCAAAGACAGGAAAGGTTACTCCTTGAATGATGTCTCCCAAAGACAAACAGTCTCACTTTCAGTGGAATGTCTGACTTCAAGCATTCTCTCATAGACTGTAGGGTATAACAGAGTTGCAGGGTACAGTCTTGTTTTTAGTAGAAGCCACCACATCAGCATTTCAAGGGTGATGTAAAGTTACACAGAGGTCAGTGGGGAAAGTTCAGAAGAGCCTAATGCCTATATAGATAAAAAGGTTAGAAATAACATAGCATTCGGTCCCCAGACTGGAGGTGGCTACTGCCTCTTTTGATGGATGCATTTCAATGAATGTGTATGGAATATCTAACTATGGGGATGGGAAGGAGATGAAAATTTATCTCATGCAGGCAAACAGCTATGAAGACAGCTCTCCAAATTCAAGGCCGTGCCTGCCTTAAGTGCATAAAGGAGACAATTACTTTTGGTGGGAGAGTCATGAATGTATCCTAAAGGAGCATTTGATGCCAGACAAAAAGATTAACTCTGCTATCACTAAATGCCATCTATACATGAATACATTGGGTTATGAAAACTCAGTCCAGGAAAAGCCACACTGTTTCAGGGGAGCTGATTCAGAAGCCTGGAGTGGTGCCTGGGGGTTCCCCAACATTTTATGGCTGTTTTAGCTTCTTTTCTTTTTATGCCAACTTATCTTTCAAGACACTTTGGCCATGAAAAGAGAACTCCCATTCCAAAGCTATAGCTGTGTCACGCCTGCCTTTCTGCTAAAATGGAAAATTCAGGCAGGGCAGCTGTTTTCTGACACGCAGATGTGGGTCTTTTGGAACTCTGGCAGTGAGAAAGCACCTGGCCTCTGCTAGTTTTGGCTCGGATGTATTGGGCTGAGGGGAAAGCATCTCAGGATGACAAAAGAAAGACTTTAGAATGTTCTACAAACATGGTTTTAGTTCCTGTGCAAGAAAGGAAAAATAAAAATTGAAGGAAAAAGAAAAACAAGGCATGGACAAAAATCGTTCACATCTCAAACTGCCCTGTTTTTAGGTATAAAATTGTCCCACCAATCTCAAATAGAAAACAAGAATTGAGCTAAGATAAAAATAGAACCACCTCCTCTCACTCTTAACTATTAAAACATAATACTCTTTAAGGAAGAGGTGAAAATGATATTCTGCCTCCCCTGAGATACTGTCCCCAGCCCTGCCCAGCTGATAGTTTCCCCAAAGAACAATTCAGTTAGTTTGATAAAAGCTGTCAGCAAAACAATGAAGCCAAATGTACATTCTTAAATTTATTGAGAACCTACTATGTGCCAGGTTCTCATCATCAAGCTTTCATCATCAAGCATATGTTAGCTCACACAATCCTTGCAGCCACCTTTCACTACTACAGTTGACCCTTGAACAATGCATGGGTTAGGTATGCCCACTTCCTGCGCTATCAAAAATTCAAGTAAAATTATAACATTTCGATCTCCATCTTACCAAGGAAGAAATGGAAGTACACACCAGTTAGGTGCCTTGCTTGACACACACAGGTACAAATAGCTAAGATGAAATTAAAGTCCAGGTCTACCTGATTCCAGAGTGTGAATTTTTATGCACAGCACATAATTTCCCGTCCACCAGCAACTCTTACAATATTTCCTTTTTTTTTAGAATTCCACAAAAAACAGAAGGATCTAAAAATAAATTAAAATAAAATAAAAGCAATTCATTCTAAACTGATTGAGATTCCATACAAATTAAGTCCTTTATCTTAATGTACTCCTTCTTGAACCCACTCTCTCCCTTGAAAATGAACTTGTAGAAGCCTTTGCATTCCATAGCTCATTTTATCCTCCTAAGAAATCTGGGAAGTGAAAGAGCACTTTTTATTCCCATCAGAGAGCTGGGAAAGCGGAGAAACAGAACAGGTGACTCTAGAGCAACAGAATTGCTCAGAGAAGCCTAGAAATCAGACTTACTTACTCCCAGATCCCTGCTCCTTCCACCTGAACAAATTGTCACAACATGAAGCATAGCTGAGAAGCCATGTATTTGTCTACCTACCTTTTATTCTTAGTGCCTGTGCAGAATGGAGGCTCAACAACACAGTGAATGAATGAAGGAATGTATGTGTATATGAATGAGCAAGTGAGTGAATAAACAACCTACCAAACACCCAATCTTATTTGGCATCTCTACCCTTCTCTTAAAGATGAGAAAACATCCTGAAAGGTCAGATGACTGTTTCAGTCGTGCAAGTAGCTGCTGGCTGAGCTGAGAGCACAACCCAGCATTTCTGACTCCTTGGTCCCTGTTTACTGCTTCTGTTCTCCCAAGTTGGGGTAAACTCTTGCTCCTTTGGATTAGTTCTGTGAATCGTTCCAGTATTGAAACATTTAGCACTAAATGGAACAAATGTAAAATTGTATTTTCAGAGCTCCATATAATATAAAGGGCATAAGAGCATATCAAAAAAGTATAAACAGGTGAGAGATAGACTGACCCCACTGAAATCACTAACCTATTCCCACACACTGTCCCCCAACAGAATGGAACAAGAATCTTATGCATGGCCTGGAGTTGGGTGCTCTGAGAACATGCTCTGTAGTGGCTCTGGGTTCATCAGAACTTGCATTGTCACATGCATATGCCTGAATAAGCCATCTGCTTTTTATAATTTGTTATCATAAGCAATGGCTAAAAATTGCAGAAAGGGGCAAAGAAATCATTAAAATACAGGCTAGAGTAGACACATGTCCTTACAACATATTTAAGAAGAAGATTTTGAAATGTCTTCTGGGGTCTAGAATCTTGCTGCTCAGTGTGTCCTTGCACCGGCAGCATCAACATGGGAGAGCTAGTTAGAAATGCAGAATCTCAGGCTCTATCCTAGGATCAGCGATCCACGGAATCAGGGTCCACATTTAAACAAGGTATTTCCTGTGCAGGGGACTCATGTGCACATTAAAGTTTGAGAAAGAGTGGTCTAGAAGCTTCTGATGGTAGTGGATAATAATGGTATTTTTAGTTTGCCTAGATATCCTGCTATAGATGTACTTTCTGAAGGTACTTATTTTATAAACACTTCTCTAATGCTGAATATAGGCCTGGCATCATGCTCTCACATGCCACATATTAACTCATTTAATTTGCATAATAACTCAATGACCTAGTAACTATTATTATATATGACAAATGAGAAAACTGAAGCACAGAGCAATTAAGACATTTGTGTGAAGTATCATAGCTAGAAAATGAAATCATGAGGAATTCCAGAGTAGAGTCTGGCTCTAGAATCTGTGCCGTCCATCAATCTCCAAACTATAGCCTGATTTCACAATTAAAGCTGAGCCAAATGTGTTCAAAAGTAAGGTAGACTTTTGTGTCTGGGAGAGTTAACTCATCACATTCTCTGAAATGGGGAATTATAAAAGGTCACAGAAATCACTTAGTATTTTACTTAATTTTTGGAAGCACTATTGGAATTGAATTGTTAAAATGCTGTTTTTTAAAAAACACCCTCTGTTGACCTCCACTAAACATCTCTCTCTTTCTTAGTTTAAAATAAGCCATGGAAAATAAATAAGGTTGTGATAAATGTCTTATTTTAGAATTTATTTTAGACAATACAGGAACTTTCCTTGAAAAACAATTAACTCAAACTGTAAGCATCACCATTTTATTAACTGTTTATACTTATTAACAGTTACCTTATGAAACAGAAGGTCTTCCATTGAGAACTGTAATGAAGACTGTTATAAAGCTCATGAGTAAATTACTTCATTATATTATTGTGCAGAATTTTATATTTCATAATAAAGAAATTTAGATTCCATCTGAAATAAAATTATATTTATTTTAGATTATTCCAAAATTCTTTTTTTTCTGAAATTTTATCAGAATAATCTTTCTCATCTGCCAATTCCTTTTCTAAATCTTACAGAAGAATGAGTTTCCTTCTGAGCTGTCTTTCTCAGTTTTTTTAAAACAATCTTTTCCTTTGATAAATCTAAAAATCTCACCCCCCCGCCCAGGACTCTTACAAATCTTTCACGTAGGTGGCATTCCTCCCCAATTTACTGAAGAAGGCTTTCTGATATATGGCTCCAGAAAAGAAGATTTAGTCCAGAAGATTTTGTAAGATTAGCTTTCTGTGGTTGGTGTTACGAAAATGTAGGTGTTTGTACTTTCCAAATGTAAAATTATTAAGTATAATATTAAGTATATGTATTCCAATTCTATTCCAAGCCCTATCTACAACCCTGTCTGTGGAGACCGAGCTGTAGCCCCCTTCTCCTAACCTGAGAATCCCTGATAGAGCAAGTCCACAGGTTACCCATTCCTCTGAGTCCCTCCTGAGCCCCTAATACTCTTGCCATGTTTCTTCCCTTTTTTTCTTGGATCCTTCTTCATTTTCCATTTCTAATAGAGCTAATTGTCCCCTTACTGATTTTTCTTTCTCTCTTTTCTCTCTAACTCTTTTTCTACTTTGCTACCATTCTTGGAATATAGAGTAAAGATGCTGGTATCAGGACTTTGGTTATGTTGGATGAACAAGGAGGTAAGTCGAGATTTTTTCAGTAAGAACAATTTTTCATCTAAATGAAGTACATAAAAATACATGCATACACAGATAGTCATTTTGACATGTATTAAAGACACATATGAATATGAGCACTATAGAGTTTTTATTACCTTGCCTTTTTAAATTTTGTCTGTTGAAAAGATTGGTAAAGGTAAATGTATGGAAATGTTGAGGCCTTTATGATTAAATGCATGACACTAACCTCCCTGTTTTATATGGTGGGGTAATATTTATTATTTGTTTTGTTGGTTTTTAAATTATAGTATTTTAGACAGCGTGAGAATCCTTTTATTTCCCTATTTCCAATCTTTCCCATAAATTTCATTTTCTTCTAAAAATTGTTAGAATGAGAGAATAGTATATATATCATGCTGTCCATTTCTTTTTACCATCCTAAGTCAGTAGCTGGCCATTCTGATTTCCAAGTTATTATGGAGATGCCTTAAATAACTGTGTGCTATTTTTAACATGTTATATGCTAATGGGGGGTCATTGGAAGATGGGAAATTGAGCCAATTGAAATATTAGACCTGTTTTTAAAACTGTGGAGACTCTAGAAGCAATAAAAATCAGAGGGCCAACATTTTAGTGTAGCATCTGCAGGTGGAATCAAGAAGGACAGTACAGAACTTTTTCTTTGTCTCAATACATGTAGTCATATGGTGATGATTTATGTAATTTTAGCCACAAGTTAGTTACCTGATTTCATTCTGAATTCTAATAGTAATAACAGATTTTTGAGAAAATTTTATCTTTATCATGTTTTATGAAAGCATTAGAAAATTCTTCAGAATCATGAAAAAGTTTTATAGCATCAAAGATAAAAATATAAAACTCACAATAATTTATTCACAAGTTGTTAAATAAGCTGTTGTGAGATACCATAATCAAACTTGTAAGTTGTTATGAATGTTTTATATTTTTATCTTTGTTTATGGGGTACCATAAACAACTCTAAGCAAAAACCTCAAGCTGGGAAAAATGTTCCCATGCAGATAAAAGACATAAAGCATTTTTCTGAAATAAGAGAGCCTTTGCATATCATCAAAGAAAAAGGCAACAAACTAAAATAAAAATGGATGTCGGTTATAAATCATCAGTTTACAAACAGACATATGAAACCATGCTTCAACCAGCAACAATAATAACATACCACTCTTTAGCAGACTGACACAGATTTTTTAAACTTACAGTCACCAGTGCTGTGAATATGTTTGAAAAACACTAACTCTCATTCTAGAGATGGACACTATAGTCTATTAACAAATGTTTGAAAAACAGTTTAATAATATTTTCAAATTTTGAAGTGCAACCATCTTTGACCAAGACATTCCACTGCAAATGTACATTGACAATTACATAAAGAAAAATGTACATGACTTACCTGTAATGTAAAACTGGAAACAGCCTAAATGTCTGTCAGTGGAGAGACCAACCAAATGAATTATGCTATAAAAAATACCTTGCAACCATTTGTTATAGGGCAGGGGACATGCAGGGACTGGCTAAAGGTGTATCATTGGGGTTGTCTGGGAAGCAAATGCTGAGAATCAGTTAAAAGTGCATGAGATTTATCAGGGAAATGTCCGATGAGTCGAGGGGAGAAGGAGGAGTAGGCAGGGAAAGCCTCCTGACTGTGAGGTGAATCTGACACAAGAGGAGAAGAGGGGAGAAGGAAAATTGAATAGGAAGGGTGTTAAATGCAGTACTGCAGTACTGAGATGAAGACATCTCAGCCAGGCCAGCTGGAAGCCCAGGAGCAAAGACTACCCAAAGAACAGCTCCACATTGGGCAGGAATGCTTTAGCTCTGGTAATGCCATTGTGCTCAGCTGTTGGCTAGAAGCACCCTGGGGACAGCATGGACTCCATGCAAATGCTGTGGCAGATCTCACTGGTGCAGCATCTGGAGGTGTCAGCTAAACACATCCTCCCAGTAGGGTCCCTCTTGAAGGGACATATGAGGGCGAACCCTCATGGCTGTCATGTAAGGACTTATGCTTCTATATTATTTGTATTCAAAGTGTTCAATAAATATATACCAATCAGTCAATAAAATAAAAGATATTTGAAAGCAATTGAACATCAACCCCAATGTTTCCCCCAATTTTTAAAATACAAATTGTCAAGATTTATATGCAAATAAATGAATCTAGTGGAGTTGTTTTTTGAGGAAATTACAATGGCTGTGGCAGTCTTCAGAACTCCCCAAATAATTTTGCTGTAATTGTAAGATTTACTGGCTTGATCTCTGTAGTGGTGTTCCAGACTTTGAAACTCAGGATGCAGCTAGACATTGTTTGTTTTTAAATTAAGCAGCAGATGTCCATATGAAAGAGTGGCACCCCATTTCCAGAGCTAAGTTGATACATATACATTCAAATAATTACAGTTCTGCCTTATTAACTCTCTTAGTTAACTATTTGTGTGTGAAGGGGGCAAAAAAAAAGGAGCATTGCAATAGGAGAAAAGGCTGGGCAAAAGTTTAGGAAAATGTCTTCTATCCCCCTAACTATAAAGCACTGACATAAAATCATGGAAAATAATATATACAAATCTGAGATCAAAAAGAGAGAAAGTGAGTAACATGCTTAATGAATTGCAAACTTCATTGTACTTTGATGAAAAAAAATCTAGAGATAAAATTTGCCAAATTGTCATACAAATGCAAAAATGTATTATTCTTAGCACAAATGATTCCCAGAAACGTCCACATACTGTTCTCTGAGAAGCAAAACAGAATAGCAGATTTTACCCATAAGATAGTTAATGTTCTCAGCTAAAACATTTCAGTTGTAGCCACACCACAGTAACTGCTGAATTCCTCAGTTAAATGTGCTTCACATGTTCTATTTATAGTATAATAGGAGATGAGGACCTTTTTAAAATTACGACTGAGCATAAGTCAACAACTATCTTCACTGCCATCATAAATGCATTTTAATTCTGCCTATGCTGTATTTAGTTGTTTAGATCAGTAACTGCTTTAAAATTTCTCTCCAGTTATGCCCTAGTACTTCTGTCTATGCCTGAATACTAAAGGTGTTGACTGTTTCAATCTTCAGCTGCACAGGACGCCCAGGAAACCATCATCCTCCTAAAGAACCATTCCAGGTTGCCCAGCTAAATGACTGCACTCAGAAATTCCTTACTTAATATTTGTTTTATACCCAGGTATCAGGAGACACAAAGGAGCACCAAGCATGACAGACAGCCCTGGAAATGTACTGAGTCCTGGGACTTTTCTTGTCTCCAAGAGAATCCCATTGAAACAACCTTAGCACTAATGTGTGATGACTTAACTTTTCACTTACTTATTTCTTGTTCCTTTTGTTGGTCTTTGCTTGGTTATATGTTTGTTTTGATGCTGAAACTGTAGCTTTTGGGAAAAATCTCCTGGGATCAACTCTAAACTAAACAGTAAAATCATTGACCCCTGGTTAGAAAACTAAAGACAAAGTAAAGCTTCATCCAGAGAGCTTGCTTTCTTAAAAGGTGCAAAAATGTAGCATTTGTGAAGACATCCTTCTTGCTAAAGTCCATTCACCAATATGTTATCAATAACTAAAGCTGCAACTGTCCAATATGGTAGCACATGTGGTTATTTAAATTTATTTAAATGAATTTTCATATGTTCAACAATGCCAAGAAAAATGAAAATCATATAGGCAGCATTCATTTTATAACTGGATGTACTCATGAATGCTTGCACACTGATCTATAGCATTGATGTCTTGCTATTTTTCTGCTATTTTTTACCAAGTTGAGGATTCCAAGGGCCCTGTTTGCCTTACTTGAGTAAGATTAGTAGAACAGATGACTAAATTTTTATCTCTGGGCATACTGCCATTGGTGGATTTATCACAAGTATCTGGTCATCCAAACATGGTAGAAAAAATTTAAGCTCTTGTTGAAACACATAGTGTTATCTAGTGGAATACCTCTTCTGACCGAAAATGTTATTATCCTTCCCAGCTCCAAAAACACAGAGACATGAGCCAGAAAGCAAACTTAGGGAGTGAAGGAGCAGTCAGCCCTAGACACTGCATGACTCCAGTCTCCGAGAAGCTGCTGTCCACCTCAGAATGGAATGAGGATATTGGTTATTTTCAAGCATTTCCTGAGAAATGTCTTCATAGAAATTATTGGTGTGCTCAGAAGTCCCAATATGCTTAACATAGCCACAAACATAACGTATACCCTAAAAATTAATATTATTGCTAGAATATCTGTGAGAAAATGGTTCCATGATATTTTTTAAATTAAGCATTTGACTTACAATTATGTATAAAGATACACTCAACCAACATTCGTAGCTATAAAATAATTTTCTGAATCAACTTTTCTGAAAGAGCTTTAGAATCCTCTCTTAGCTGTGACCTTACTGAACAAGCCCGAGACCATGGCAGAACACAGCTCTCAGAATATGGATTTGGATCTGCTTGTTTTTATCTTTTAATTTGAATTATTTAGTTCAGAAGTCCAATTCTTGTGGGCCAATTTTTCTGTTACCTCCTAATCCCTGGAGACACAGTGCATGGATTTCCTGTAATATAATCAGAGTTAATATTTTGATAAAAATATGAACTCAAGAGAACTCTTCAGGAAGAGCAAATGTCTTAATATATACATATCCCCAGGCCAGAATCTGTATGTATTTCGACTGTCATTAGTTGAATCCAACAGGCTTTCTTCCCCCTGAGCCCAGCCATTCCTTCAATCTCATCTCAACCCAGAACTCCAGGAAGCCATTAGCAACTATTCGATTGGGGTTTGGCACCCTATTTTTGTCTGTACATGGTTCTTCTTTTGATTATGTTGATTGGTTCCAACCCCCCAATCTCTTCACTTGATAGTTAATTTGACCTACAAACTAATTTATTGCATTTTTAAATAAACTAGAATGAAGTCTTTAAAAAAGTATAAAATCTTCTGGGATGTAAAGAATAGTCATTTATTTATTTATTTATAGCTTTTTTTTTCAGGCTAGTCTTGAAGACCTTAATTACTACACCTGCATTTATTCAGCAAAAGGTCACCAGCACAACACTGTTATTTCCTAAAGCTATCTAGTACTGGATGAACACTGAAATTTTGTGTTCATTGGTCATTTGAAAAGCATAGCAGAAACAGCAGATTCCTTATAATCTGAATTCTGTTCTCCAGCCTCACAAAATAGAAAACAATAAGCTCTTGTTTTCCAAATGGACAGTTCCCCAGTTTGGGTCACTAGTGAACCTTTGTTTTTCAGAATGACAATTTCACTGTACCATTTAATGTGAAATTGTTTTTAAGTGATTATTTATGCCCATAGACTGGAAACGTATTTGTCAGTTTTATCCTAATCATGCCCTTACTCCCAGAAGTATAGGCATGCATGCATGAAAGTATGGGCGAAAAGAGGAATGGAAGTGTAATTATGTTTTGTAATTAGACAACCAAGATGTCCCATTGCTGCTTTCCTTTAATGGTCTTAAAAGCTATTTTAAAAATCCTTTCATTGAATTTGTAGTTTACTCAACTTGGTGACGCAACTTTTGAAAAATTAATCAAGTCAGTGTATGTAACTCTGGCAACCTAGAAGTATAATTAGTTTTTATAGCTATCGATCTACGTCTTCAGTACACTGAGGTCAGCTTTGCTGGCAGCGATGATTCAGTACTGTTCTAAGTTCCAGTCCACTGCTCCTCCTCCTGAGACTCATGTGCTCATTTCCTCTGCTCTCCACCTGTGGCTGGGATCCAGCAGGCCCTCCATGGTAGAGAATGGGAGATCAGGGGACAGAGAAGTGAAACACCTCCCAAAGCTCTCATAGCAAATAAGTCATACAAAGAAGGATGAACTGAAATGTTCCAGTCCTTGTAAAGTTGTATGCAGGTGTAGCTGTTTTTACAGCTTCTCTGAATTAAGTATTCAAAACTAAACACTACCCACAAGCTGCTTTTAGCTAGATGGCCACAGCTAGGAGAAAAAAGATCCAGAACCCATTGCCAATGATCACTTTGGTTGTTGTTATCCACCCCTCTCCAAAAAGATACATTCTACTTCCAACCTTTACATGGTCGAGGATGCTTAAAAAAAACCATGATAGAGACATTGTTAAGGATGAAGCAAATATTTTGTCTGGTAGCATTAAATCTCAACACCTATCACACGAACTAACGCTCTGTTTTTCATTCACTTGGGTTTCACTGGCATCTGAGTAAGTGAATCTGCTGTGCTTTTTTCCTGGACACTCAAAATCAGACAGGCTTACATACCCCATCCCATCATGTCTGAATTACAAACAATTTTGAGCATCATTTTTGTTCATTTCCTTCTTTCCGTGCCTACATAGGGCAACAGAAGTAGTCTACAGCAATGCATCCACTTGGACAATGCATTGTAATATCTCTCCTTATCTTTCAATTCCGTTTCACATAGTCATTTCTCATGTTCTGTTGGAAACCCAAAAAAAATTCATTCCACACTGTCATCCCTCTGTCCTAACCAGAACAACTCGATCGTGTTGAAGAAGGCATGAACCATATCAACCAAGACATGAAGGAGGCCGAGAAAAATTTAAAAGATTTAGGGAAATGCTGTGGCCTTTTCATATGTCCTTGTAACAAGTAGGTACTGGGTACCAGCTCTAATCTGTGGCGTCCAGTTTTCTTTCTTTCTTTTTTTTTCTTTTTTAATGTCAAAGTGAATGTCTGAAGTTTTGTCTTTTTTTCTTTGTCCTTTTCCATCTGCTTCATTCTGTGGGGATAAAATACTTGTGTTTAATCAGAACAACTGGAACGCATTGAGGAAGGGATGGACCAAATCAATAAGGACATGAAAGAAGCAGAAAAGAATTTGACGGACCTAGGAAAATTCTGCGGGCTTTGTGTGTGTCCCTGTAACAAGTAGGTGCTGCCTGCCTGCCTGAAGCTTTGGTTTCCCAAGGCCCATCTCCAAGCCTTGAAAAGCTCATTCCTGCCAGGCACAAAGACAGGATGAGCATGTGGCATGCAGAACAGATCAATACCGTCTCCAATGCATTCATCTCATAGCATAGATGATATTAGTGGGAGTTACTGTTGATGCATTAAAAATCAGGCATACTACAGTGAAAGCTTCACTGTCAGCAACTTTTATTGACAAACGTTTCAACATTTTCCAGAAAGTGTACTTTGAGGCAGAGACTAGCCTCAGGAAAGAGTCACCCAGTGAATTTTATTTTCTCCCAACCCCAAAAGTCAAAATTGCAGATTTAGAAAAGACTGGGGCTAAGTTTAGAAGATGAGAAGCACATATATCAAGGTTTGATTTTTCAGAAGTAAACAAGACAGGAAATTTGGCCCAGGTAAGCATTCTGTAAGTTAGAGTCTATGACAAAGATTCACCCTCTCAATTGCCTGCCGGTTGCCAAACTTGATCAGTGGTTAGACAAGAGATGACGAAGCGATACCCAAGGTGGAGGGAGGCAAGTAGTCCTTCAGCAAGAAGTGCTCAAGCCTTACCCAAATTGGACCCATCCCTCTCAAATTCTCCCTCTTGGAAGATCTACCTGTACACTGGCCGAAATGTTGAAATGTGTAGATTTTGCATGCACAACATCACAACACATTCAACTGTTCTCAAGGTTCTGCAACGCTTTTTTGGAATGTAGCAGAAATGTGACATGTGGTTATAAGGGTTTGCGACAGAAAGAACCTGAAAATGAGGGTTCTGGAAGATAGTCTCATTTGACTAGCTGTGGAAAAAAATGCATGAGTGGATTGTCCTACATGCATTTGGAAAATTAAACCCATTACGTGACCTCCCTTACCCCTCCCACTTCCCTTTAAATAGAAACCTTTTTCCTAAAAGCTTTCCTGATCCTAGCTTTTAGAATAGAAATTGATGTGATTTCTAGCTAATTATATGACCATTCACGTCCTTTAAACTTTGAGGCTGATCTAAAATATCCCACTTCCTGTTTAGGAGGGGGAGGGGCTCAATTTACAAATAAATTTAAAACTTCTTTTTAAAAAGAATGATCTACAGTAAAGCATGATTAACTGGAATCTAGCTAACTGGAACCCTCAAATGTATTTACATTTTTGTCCCCTTCCACTTTTGGCAAAAAGAGACAAATGAACAAAGGGGGGGAAATTAACATCAGAAATTGAAAATGGGCAATCTGGGTAGCTTGGATTCTTTCGCACAGTCTTCCTTCTGTAACTTCCACATCTAGGAGGACCAAACAATAAGAGGTGATCTTCAGAGGAAAGGCCATTAGACTCACGAAGAGAAACCATAACTGAGAAAAGATTTGATCACATTCACTACCCTAAGACTAAGGCAAGAAAGTGGCTCAAGAATTTAACTAATAATCACCAATTACCCTCAAACAAAATTTTCCTCCATGGCCCACTGTTAATTAAGAAAGTCACATAATTCATTAAAATGACTCGTTTCAAAGCATTCCAGTTAGTCAAGATTTCACTGTATATCTTTCAGTGGCTACTTGCCACCAAGGGAGATTTCTACCTGTTTTATAATAAATTCCAAAAGACATATTTTCCCCATTCATCAACTGAGTATAGAGAAAGAACCGAGGCAGGTCCCCTTAGGATGGATTCTAATGTTTGGATGAAATGATGACCCCTACAAATTCCACATATTAGTGGGCACAGATTTCTTACTGCACAGGAGACCCTATTTGAGCTTCAAAGCTTGACCGAAGTGTTCCCATTGTGTGTAAATAATGCTGTAAAAACCATGTGTCACAACACAGTGTCTGGTGGTGCCCTGGACTCTCTGGGGGCTTCGCCCTGTCTCGGCATGTTTCGAAGGATTATGGTAGATGTACGGCAGTTATGTGAGTCTATGTGCAGCATTGTGAGTGCAGTGATTTGCCTTCTTTCAGAAACGCAAACTTTCCTACCCCCTTGACTTTGCCAAAGATGGTATACCAGACATTTACATAGCAGAAAACATCACCAGGTCCAGGTAACTTCTTTTAATGTGAGGAGGAAGGGGATGGGAAATTGGCGGGGGGGAACAAAACAGACACTGAGCTCTATTAAATTAGTTTTTGGATCCTGTCCCACTGAATGGGCCCATGGTTCTTTAGCGCAGTAAATTATGACAGCTCTAAGGGCTGTGGCTTTATATACTAGATTGTGGGAGCTATTGAAATTGTATCTGTACAATTTTCTAATATGTCTCCAGGGTTGTTTGTTCCCCAATTAAGTTTTAATAGTAGAGCCAGTTTTAACAGAGAGAGCTGTGGTTGTCTAGTTAAAATTTTAAAAAGTGGGGGTAAATATCTTTAATAGAAATTATGAAAATGGGACCAAAGGAAGTGTTTTCATTTTTGGACTAAAAGGTGTATGATTTCTACTATGCAAAGAACCTAACAACATCTTTGATTGCCTTAAATTACAACACACCCACCAAAATAAGCTGCACATGTTTCTATTGGGCACAACAGGTATGCCTGGATTTTAAGTTTCTCTCCAAGGCAGCTCAGTGAAATATGGCCCGTGAAGACCACACCAGTTCCAGACCACTCCCCTCGTGCCACATCCAGGATAGCTTGAAGTAGGAGTTTGTACTCACTCCCACCCTGCCCTTGAGACCGACAAAGAAGCAATTGAAACTGCGTTTCAAATCCTCATGAAGGCTATTACTGTCCTGCTAGTGCCTTTTTCGAGAATGGTCAACTTCTGGAGTAGTTTGGCTTAAATGAGAATGCTTCACTTTCTACTCATGCCTGTAGCTGGTGCATGAAGATTATGTAGAGGGGTTTTCCATTTTGATGCTAGATGGCTTGTTCTTTCTTCTATTTTCCTGCATTCATTTCACTATGCCTCTTTTACTTTTTGTCTCTGTGGACAAAGGTTTGTACATCAACTCTGGATGTATGGTGACTGTTTGGAAGTACCGATATATTATCTAATTCAGATCATGTTAGAGGCAACTCAGAGACCATCACCCTTGGCCAACCACCAATCCTTTATGTCCTTCATGCAGAGTTGGAATGGTTAGTTCCACACATGCATTGGGGGAAATAATTCAACAGGAAATTCTTCATGGCAGTGTGTAAAAACTCAGTCAAGTATGTTTTTCTTGAAGGCAGTGTGTTGCTGTGGTGTTGTATACATTATACTTGGCAGTCTTGTTTTGTGTCTGTTTGCCAGTATGTTTTCCTGTGTGTTTTGTGTCTCAAAATATAACCATGTCACTGAAATAGAACTGATTGTCCTCAAGCTACCTTAATCCTTGTCTTTAACTAAACCACAAAAACAAACCAAAACAAGAACAAACTGTGGGCAAAGGTTACAGTCTCGACAATTGCAATTGACTCAATTGGAAATAAAATGCTGAGTAGTTGAGGCATGGTGGTGGCCAACTCTTTGGGTCCATATTATGATATATCGGTATTCTCTAATGCCTCAAATTAAAACTCATTTGCTTGGTTCGGCCCTTGGCTTGAAGAGATAACCATTGCTGTGAGCTTGATGCTCCACCCCCTTGCCTTCGTTACTCACCCTCTTTTTTGCATAGGCTTAAATCAAGTGATGCTTATAAAAAAGCCTGGGGCAACAATCAGGATGGAGTGGTGGCCAGCCAGCCTGCTCGTGTGGTGGACGAACGGGAGCAGATGGCCATCAGTGGTGGCTTCATTCGCAGGTGAGCCTTGTGCAGCCAACACTGTAGCAGCTGTCTATTTTTTGCACAACCGACAACTCTAGGCTGACTGGTTCTTAAAACAACACCCATTGAATCTGTACATTGGCTGAACAGTTCTTCTGACAGCCTCTTCTAGGCTCACTCATTACAGGTAACTGGGTGTGGAATGATCCAAAAAGGCCTCACTCATTTGTTTGGGGCTGTCAACATTTGCTAGGGTCGGCCGGGCCTACAGCAGAGTGCCTCTGTTCTCATCATGTTTCCTCCAGCAGGATAGCTCAGGCTTCCTACAGGGAGGTAGAAGCATTCCATGGGGCAGGCTCTAATTCACAAGCACTTATTAAGCCTTTGCTTGTGTCATGTTTGCCAAAGCCTCATCAGACAAAGCAAGTCACATGATCAATATCCAGGGTCAACGCTGCAGTAGACAGGCATCTCATTTTGTGAGTTTAATTGAACAGAACTATTAAAGAGATTGTTTAGAGGTGTGGATAGGGTTAATAACAAGAATTGATAAAGCATTTATGGATTAGCAACAGCAAGAAGAGTTCTGAAGAGACAGGAGAGAGCTATTATCACAACCCAGCAATAGCTAGGGCTGTAGGCAGAGGTAATAGGTAGAGAAATGTAGCCGCTGCCAAAACTATTAACAGTGGGAAATGAGAAAGGCAATAGATGCTCCAACTCATTACTCCTCTTGCCCTCCAAACTCTCATTGGCCATTTGCCAAAGTCCTTTGAAAGTTAGAGGTGAGAAAACCTGAGTGATATCTATGATATCTCAATGATATCTGAGTTGTAGAGAGGTCAGCCTCTTGGGGCAGAGAGCAAAGGTCAGAGAACAAATCTGGGAGTACAAAGACAGAATACTGGGCATACCTGGCTTCTCATTAATCATTTCCTTTGAGATCTGGAAGCAAACGCCAAGTTAAATATCTATTTTTAAAAAATCTGGGCCCTGGCTGGCATAGCCCAGTGGACTGAGCACAGACTGCAAACCAAAGTGTCGCAGGTTCGATTCCCAGTCAGGGTACATGCCTGGGTTGCAGGCCATGACCCCCAGCAACCGCACATTGATGTTTCTCTCTATATATATATCTCCCTCCCTTCCCTCTTTAAAAATAAATAAATAAAATCTTTTTAAAAATCTCATGTTACACAGATCTGTCAATTCAGAACTCAGCTTTTAGGAGACCAGAAAACAGTTACAGTAATAAATATTTCTGTTGTTGAAAAGAAAAAAAATACCTATCCACTTTTATAGGCTACTATACCAGGACTCATCACCCAGGCCACTAATGATGCCAATCAATAATGCAGATTCAAGGAACAGGTCACTGTCACTTAGGTATAAGGTCTAAATATCTACCTAGAGCCTCATAGATGGCAATTTTATTCCTGTTGCTATCTGCTCCCAGGGAAACTAAAGCAGGGGATCTCATTCCTGCCTGCATATTAGAATAACTGGAGGAGTGTTTTGTTTTAATACAAGTGCCTGACCCTAATCCACACCAATTGAATCAGAATCTCTAGAAGTGAGACCTAGACAGCTGCAGTTTTTAAAGCTCCTCAGGTGATTCTAATATGCAATCAAGGCTGCTAACCATCAAATAAGAATATGCTTAGCTGTTGACAATCATTTAAATAAGCTTCTCTCCTATGTTAAAAAAAAAGCTAGGAAGTTTCCCCCTAATTTTTCTGGGCTGGGCTGCTTTAAAAACCTCAGTGGGCTAGTCTGCATTAGGAGTTACCACAGGCGGAGGATTTTAACCCCTCTGAATACTTTTAGCCCATCACCATCTATAGTGGGAATATGTTATTTAGCCAGAACATTCTGGAGTAAGTGTAAGTACCTACCATTTGCAATAAGAATTACTGCCTTTTTAACTTTCAAGCTGAGCTATAGAAAAAAAAAATACAGCAAAATGGCAAGGCACTTTGAGAGCCAACTCCTTTCTATTCAAACTGGAACAAAACCTTTTATCACAGTTTTTTTTCCCCCTGAAATAACCAATTCACAATGCCACCAAAAATCCCATAGCATTGAAATCTAAGAAAATAAAAATCATCTTAAACAAGCAGCTCCCTTTGGAGTTCTTGGGAGCAAGCAAGATTAGGAGGCAGTAGAAATTATCATTACTCTTCCCATGGACATTGGTCCCCAATGGGAAAGAAGGGAGCAGAGACATGCTCTGCCTTAGCACAATGGCTTTTTCTTTCATTCTCAATTTGGCTCTTGGAGATTTTGGTTGATAATTTAGAAAGAAAAATATAGTTCCTAATTAGCTCCATCTTCATTTTCTGACCTGGAATCCTCCCAACTAAAATAATTTTATTCTTAAAAAGTGAAAATTGGGATAAACATTTAAAGAGACAAAATTATATGCTGGCAGAAGCGACAGAAGTAAATAAATTAACCTATTTAATAATAGAAATTCTTTAAAACTAGAAATTCAAGGGATCAAAATGTATTATAAAATTTTCTAATAAAATAAAGAAAAACAAAAATTATTTTCTAATGTATACAAGATAAATATTGTCCTCCCATTGAATGGAGATTTCAGATAGATAAGATTGATACCTAGAGGTCTTAGGATTTTTTTCCTAAGTTTTGGATCCTTGGCATTCAAGTTTTCTCTCAACCTTTATCCATCAAAAATTGCTACTTGTTTCCAAGGGTAACAAATGATGCCCGAGAAAATGAAATGGATGAAAACCTGGAGCAGGTGAGCGGCATCATTGGAAACCTCCGTCACATGGCCTTGGATATGGGCAATGAGATTGACACACAGAATCGCCAGATCGACAGGATCATGGAGAAGGTGAGCATGTGGCAGTCAGCACATTTCCATTGTTCATGACTTCTTCTGAAGTAATCACTGAGAAAGTGCGAAGGGCATAATGAGACCCTCACACCATGGCAGTAGATTCAAGCACAATGGTAGACAGAAAATTTTCATCTACCCCAAGATAAAAATTCAGCAACAGGTAAATAAATACAGGATAGAATTTAATCTAGCAGGTATTCCTCAGGGGCACCTCTATTTTAGGTGTTGTGCTAGGCATCACAGAACATGTCAAGATGAGAAAGATACCATCCCTGCTGCCTAGAAACTCTCAGCCTAAGGGAGGCTATTAGCTTCCAGATGAATTTATTACCAGAGAAAATGTAATTCACTGAGAGAACCACACATGAAATGCTAAGTAGGTTAGATGAGGAAATATTTTAAGGGTCGAGGGGTGGGAAAATCTAAAAAAAACAAGAGTTGAATTTGAACTGAGTCTTGTAGGATGGTTTGGACCTCGTCAAGTGGATATGATTTAGAAATAAAAATCATGAAATGGGGAAAAGAATAGTTATTTTAGTTTAACCAGAAGATCAATATAAGCTTTGATTTTTATAAATGCCAAAGCTTTAATGATAGTTCAAAAAGGCCCAGATTCCATTTCTGGTCCAACAATACACATATCCAGATTTCAAAGTAAGGAACATAATGTGACATAAGGTTGAGTTCACACAAGGGCACCAGATGCAACTCCAAGACTGAGCCATCGTGTCACCAAGAAGCATAAGGAAGAGTGGCAAGAGTAGAATCGGGAGGGGTGAGGTTGGGGGTCTGAGATTACAAGGGAAGAGAAAGGAGCACTGGAAAGCTTTTATAAAAAATATTTGGGACACCAAAACCTAACATTCCACATTATATAAATCTGACATAGTTTCTATGTCCTTGTATTCCACCCCTCACCAATCAGTAGAGTCTTGACTATTACTTACAATATTTTCAAGTGTCCAAATGACAAAAGGAAACAATAGACACATTATAAGTTTAATGATAACTGTGCATCTGTAATCAGTTATAGTTGACTAATCTTATCATGTGTGAGTTTATTCCCTGGGAGATATTGAAGTTTTGAGCCTGAGATCCCAAATCTCCTTTTAACAATTTATTCTACTTTGATGAACAGAGAAGGATGTTTTTGAGATCTCTTGAATCATAAGGCTAAATATTCAGTTTCTTGGTACCTAAACAATCTCCACTGATGTGAAAAAGGAATAAGCAGATGGAAAGGGAACACTTTGTCCTCTTGTGCTCTATGGGCTCCATATTAAAAATATCTGATTGCATAATATGTTACTTGATCAATATTTAGCTACACAAATGTCAGTGTTGATTGGCAAAATGCTTGTGCTTTGCCTTACTTTTACAAGTCATGACATACTTACCATTGTTTAGAGCCTTTGATACTCTAAAGCTTTTAAAGCTGAGCAAATCAATAGGTTTTAGAATGATATTGAGAGTTTTAAAATGCACTGGAGTCAACACAAACTGACCTAACCCATTACAGCCAAGAAAAAATGAACTAAGGAATAATTGCTGAACTACCTTCCAACAGAAAAATGATTTGAAAAAACAAGTAGCCCTTTTCTATTAATGGACTCAATTTACTCAAAGAAGTAGGGAGATAATGTATCTCTAACTCAATTAGAGTTCTGGAGGAGAAATTTTACTGAGAGAGAGAGGGGTCAACCTTTATTGATAGAGTTGGACTTTAAGCAAGAAAAATTGTTCCTGGAAAGGCAAGTGGCACTTTAATTCTGCCACTTTGCAATTCTAGCTGTCTTCTTTAGGGAAAACCTTTCATTCTGGGCCCAATTTACTACAAAAACAAAGACATATGCAGCTATATGGTTTAATCAAAATTCAGGGGGAAATAGCCATTATGGTTGGTGTCATTCCTTGAACACTGAGTTGCTTAAGGGGTGGGAAGAGGTCTAATTGCCTTGAATAACTAGCTTTTTCTCCCCCCCATAATTACAGTCTGGACATGATTTAGTTAGAACCCAGTTCATCCCAGCATTGCCCTCAATGCATGTTATGTGGGCTTCACAATTCACAGACTTTCACCTTCTCACATATGTTCTCACTTCTGATCATAGGAAATGGTGTGCAGAGTCTCCCACATGCCTAATACTAAATCAAAATCACACAGTAGGAGGGAAGAGAATTTTCTGGTGTTTCTCTCATATGCTGTCATGACCCCAGCAACAACTTTCAGCAAATTCCATCAATAATGATCCTTTCTCATCACTTTGATTAATAATAAAGTTTCGGGAGTTCAAAACAATGAAATTTTCAGTATGTGCCCATAGACTGTCAAGAAATGACTTTGCCCTTTAAAAAAGCTTGCTTTCTAATTAGGATATTTATATATACAGACGGGCAAAAGTAGGTTTACAGTTGTTTGTGTGGACAATAATACAATAATGAATACATAATAATATAAGAATAAAATTTTTGCATGCCCATAACTGTAAATCTACTTTTGCCCACCCCACATATATGTTTTCTAAGGTTAAAAAGGTACTGTTGTTTCATAACATTAAAATAGGACAAGTTTACATCAGATATTTTATGGGAACTGTTGCTAAGGAAATAACTTAGTGATGTTCAAACTTCAGTTTAAATTTGTCAGGGGCAGATGCCACATGCACGGTGGAATACAGTGAGGCTGAAGCTTTAGCAATCCTCAGATTCTCCTACCAACAAGGAAACATGGCATTTGAAAACTAAGATCTTGAGTCCAACAGGGTTTTCCTGCAATTCTCATTTAAAAGATAATACAAGAATAGTTCAAACCTGGGATGAGAACTGGCTGCCATGGTGGATAATAAACCTCTACTTCTGGGAGTCTGAGCTGTGGCCTAAAAACTACCTGCCATGCTCTGATTCCGAGATTTCCAGCATGTTCAGAAGGGTGGGCTAATTGGCTCCTTCTAACTCTCTTACTGGCTTTCCAGTGGGCATCTTGGCTTTCCCACAAGGACAAATCTTGTCATATCTTGGGTATGCCAGCAAGTTCAGGATCCTCTAAATAGAAACATGAAAAGTGGGATGAGATGAATTCCATAAATACAATCCTAAAGCCTATAAATAGAATAAACACAGGAGCATTCTCCAAATACCAGGAAGATATCTAAAAGGAGATTATTTCAGGATTTTTTTCTAAAAGATACTACTTCTGTTATACTAATTATAAAGATGTGGCATCTTTGTGTCTGATATTGTATGGGTTGGAATTTTGATATGCTTCAGAAAAAATTTAGGTGGAAATCACAGATGCTCACTGAACACAGGTCTGTTTCAGCTCCTCCCAGATCCTTTGAAGATGTCCAGAGAAACTTCATGCTCTCCTTTAAAATATCCTCTTGTTCCACCATGTGAAGGTCACTAATGCATTCTTAATGCAGGAGGTCCTAGAACATTTGCCTACAAAAATGTCATTCATTTTGAAATGGATAGTTTTTTTCATTTAAGCTTTTCTCAGTCTGGGAAAATAGCATAATTCAATCTGCAGGAACATTTCACATTGGTCTAAACCTATAATTTTTCTTTGCACCAACATGTCATTATTTCTGATAGGAATTGTAGCTAAAGAAGGAAGATTTAAAAGCCAAAAAAATTGCCCTGGCAGGTGTGGCTCAGTTTGTTGGAAAATTGTCCCATAGACCAAAAAGTCGTGGGTTCAGTTACCTGTCAGAGCACATAGCTGGGTTGCAGGTTAGATCCCTGGGGCTCATACACAACTGATATTTCTCTCTCACATCAATGTTTGTCTCTTTTTCTCTCTCTCCCTCCCTCTCTAAAAAGCAATGAAAAAAAAAAATCCTAGGGTAAGGATAAAACAAAGCTAAGTAAAATTGAAGAGAATATTATTTTCCAAATTAGGAACCCAAGATCAAAAATATGAGTCTATGGATTAAAATAATCAAGGAAAGTTAATGCTCTCCCTGACTTGTTTTGAAAGTCAACTCTCGATAATCCAAACAGAGGTTGGAAACTATTGCTGGATAATTTAGAATTATGAATAATCTAGAAATATTTCTGTTTCCACTTGGCAAACTTCTATTTGAATATGGATAACTCTCAGGTCCTGGGACCCCACACTTAAACTGAATATAGAAGACCCAACTTGATAGAGGTTGGAATGCACAAAGCACAGTAGTAGAAGCAAAATCAGTAATCAGTGAATAAATACTGATTGACAGAAAAACAGTTGTTTCCTAGAATGTTTAATTTTTGCCTCTACTTGCTGACTCCTAGGTTTCTCAGTGATATTAGGAACAGTTTATTTTCTGGGGTTTAAAGGTCTGTCTTGGTAGCAGCCCTGGGTTTCATGCTGTATATATAACAAAAGTTAGCTCAAGCAGTGAGGTTATCAATCAAGACATGAAAATATGGTAAATGTACTCGTGTTAAAACAAGTCAGTTTTCAAACTCATAGAAGTGGGTCTTCAGAAATGGGGCTGTAAAATAATTAAAAATCCCAAAAAGCAAGCCAAATTTTCACCTAATAATAATCTCAAGATAAGATATATTGAACACTTAATTTTTGCAAAACATTATTCTAAGCACATTGTGTGCATAAATGGATTTCCTCTTCACAGCAAATCTAAAAAGTAAAATGATTAACATAATAATTACCAGTGTGGACTCTGACTTCAGGCTGCTTGTCTTCTGACTCTGGTGTCCCCACTTACTAGTACTATGACTTTAGACAAATTGCCTAAATCCTCTGTTCTAGGTTTTCTCACTTGGAAAGGGGAGCTAATAACAGTATACACTTCATAGTTGATGTCTATCTTGCTGTTACCAAAGTTGAATGAATGAAATAGAGTATACACTGGTGCTTATTAACAGTACTCTCTATTGCCCCTAGCTTACAGATGAGACAGCTGAGGCCCCATGATGTTAAGTAATTTACTCAAAGTAACACTACTAATATGTTATCTCTGATTTGAACCCAACTGTATAAATAGTAATAGTTCAACTCAATGCAACAGATGTAAGAGCCCACCATAGATGTCATTAGGTGTCATTTCAGGAGAGAAATATAAGAGATATAACTCTGTCCCCAAAAGGACACTCTCTGGTGGGGGAAATAGTCATGAGAACTAAGATCAAGTTTCTATGATCATGTCTAATATAGTAGAAACACAAAGAAGAGATGGTCAACTCTGGTAAAGTTGCGAGATACCTTCATCAAAAAGGGTGCATTTGAATTGGACTCACAGGGGTGAATGAAGTGTTAATGGCTAACCTGGATTCTGTTTTCTTTGTCCTTTCCTAGGCTGATTCCAACAAAACCAGAATTGATGAGGCCAACCAACGTGCAACAAAGATGCTGGGGAGTGGTTAAATGTGTCCACCTGTGTTCTCTTCCAAATGCTGTCAAGCAAGACAGCACCTTCATGCTTTTCTCATGGTATTACCTAGTAGGTCTGCACACACACACATCAGTCCACCCTCATTGTGAATGTTGTCTTGTGTTGTCCATCAGTTTCCCAAAAATATTATGTCTTTTGTTCTTTCTGAGTCTCTTTCTTTCCAAAGGTTGTATATAGTAGTCATTTGGTGGCTCTAACTCCCTACATAAGATGTCTTGGTTTTCATTTTTCCCTTTATCTCCTCAGTGGTGTTTGCTGAATGACAACAATTTAGGAATGCTCAATGTGCTGTTGATTCTTTCAATCACAGTATTGTTCTTGTAAAACTGTGACATTCCACAGAGCTACTGTCACGGTCCTTTCTTTGGGTGTCAGGCTCTGAAACTCTCAAAATTTGCTGTCTTTGGTTCCTCATGGCTGTCATCTATGATTTCATGATTAGACAATGTGGAATTACATAACAGGCATTGCACTAAAAGTGATGTGATTTATGCATTTATGCATGAGAATTAAATAGATTTTTAGATTCCTACTTAAACAAAATCTTTCCATGACAGTAGCATACTGATGAGAAAACACACACACACGCAACAACAGCAACAACAGAACAACAAAGCATGCTCAGTATTGAGACACTGTCAAGATTAAGTTATACCAGCAAAACTGCAGTAGTGTCATTTTCTTTCTGTCAATATATAGACTTATTAATCATAATCATCCTTTTTTAAAAAAATAATTTTAAAAAAAGATGAATTTGACACACACCATTTAATCATTTCCAGCAAAATCAACGTTTGGCTGAAATTATGTCAAGTGGATGTAATATAGGGTTTGTTTGCTGCTTTTGAAGGCTGTGTTTTGGAGAAAGCTATCTTGCTGTGAAACTGTGGAGATGTAAATTTTATAAGGCTGACTCTTACTAATCACCATTTTCCCTGTGGTTTGTTATCAGTTCAATTCTCTGTTGCTTAATCTAGAGCTATGCATACCAAATTGCTGAGATGTTTAGTAGCTGATAAAGAAATCTTTAAAAAATAATATAAATGAATGAAATATAGATAAACTGTGAGATAAATATCATTACAGCATGTAATATTAAATTCCTCCTGTCTCCTCTGTCAGTTTGTGAAGTGATTGACATTTTGTAGCTAGTTTAAAATTATTAAAAATTATAGATACCAGATGTCTGCTTTAACTTCTTCATGGACCCCATCTGATTTTGCACTCACACAAGAAGGGAAAGCCTGGTCACTTCATCCCATTGCCCTTAAGAAGCCAATTCTGTGTGCTGAGGACACTGAATGGAAAAAACAAAGGTGTCTCTTAGACACAATTCCAGTAGCAGTTGAAACTTGCCTTGATTTTTATAATCTGTTTCAAAAATACTTGTGTGTAGATTCAGTATTGGCTGTGGGAAGATACATAATTTTCCAGAAGACATGGGAAAAGTAATCTGTGGTGCTCAGACGTGGACCTAAATAGATTCAGGTGTATCAGTTATCAGTCTTCCTTCCACTCCCCGGTATATTCCCACCAAAGCTGAGCCCTCCACAACCACCACTGCCACCTTGACTTTGTAACAGTTTTCTGACATATCATACAAATCACTTATTTAAAATATAGAATTTGATGGTCGTTAGCATATTCAGAATTGTGCAGTCTAATTTTAGAATATTGTCACCCCAAAAAGAAACCCAATACCTATTAGCAGTCAGTCCCATCCCACTATTCCCAGCCATAGACAGCCACTAATTTATGTTCTGCCTCTACATATTTGCCTGTTTTGAACATGTCATATGAATTGAATTAGACAAGATGTAATCTTTCATGATTGGCTTCTTTTATTTAGCATAATGTTTTCAAGGTTCATCCATGTTGTAAAATATGTCACAGCTTCATTCCTTTTTATGGACAAATAATATTATACGGAAAACACACTGTGTTTATCCATTCAGCCACTGATGGACATTGGGATTGTTTTCACTTTTTGGCTATTATGAGTTATGCTTCTATGAACATTCATGTATAAATTTTTGTGTAGACATGTGTTTTCAACTCTGTTAACATCGCTATTTTTCCACCATCTTTGCCTTGACCACCTACACTTCTACTACCTACACTTCTACCACCATCACCTTCACCATTACCTGTGCCCCCTCTATCTCCAATGTAACCATTGCCTTGACTATCACCACCTTCATCCTCCTACTGCCTCTGCCACCTCTCCACCATCTTAACTAGCACATCCACCATTATCACTGCTACCTTCCCAATGATCTTTAGCACCTCCATTACTATTGCCATCACCACCATTGCCTCTACCTCTGCCGTCTCTACCACCTTCACCAGCCACCACCATTACCACCATCACCTCTGTCACCTCTACTACCCGCTCTGCCTCTCCTATCCCATAATAGCAATCAAATCAGTTTATTCTGGATGTTCTGGTTGGCTGCAGATCATTTCACCAGCAGCTCTTAAGATTTTGTGAGAACAACTAAGAAGTAAAAACAGTGAAGACAAACTCATCATCCTCAGTAAATGTTTGCAGTTCTTTACCTTCTTTCCAAGCCTCACAACAGGTTCTAGAGATATTCTAGATGCTCAGGAAAGTTATTCTAAGAGCTAGCTGTAACACATCTACATCCTACAGAAGATGCTAAAAGACATAGAAAGTGAATAAATACATGGCATATGTCAAAACTGCTAAGGGGGCAATGTATGGGGCCATGTTAGAAAACTCTGTTCCAAATTCCATCTGTTCTCAGTCAGGTGAGTGAGTGTGTTTCCACATTGTCTGAGTAATTAAAAACCCATACTGGATACATGAAAGGTAAGATATGGGCATTTTGCTTTAAAGTCCATCACATAGTTCACTCTGAAGCATATTTCTTTGATAATTGAGTTTATTCAACCTCAGCTCTAATGCAATCAACTCCTTTTGGCTAAAAGAGAACATATACCCTGTGGATGAATTAGCTCTGGGTAACGTGCCAACTCAGGAAGTACATTAGAAATATAATGATTGTGGTAAGGAGGAACTGTGTCAAGGCTAAACCTTCTGCCTCCCTCTTCCATAAGCCTTCTACAAAAGACAGGCCAGACAAGGTGAAAGCTGGTCCTGGATCCTAGCAACAGAGTCCTTTCCTTTGTTTGCCTATTTCTAGGTTCTGTTATTCTTCTTCCACATCCTCCCTCAGCATCTGATTTGACCAACTTTTCCCAATGTTTGTGTCACTGCTTTGTCATCAATTGGATGATTACACTGAAAATTAAGAGAAAGGGAAGAAAATCTATACTTTGTTACCATCCAGTACATGCCAGGTCCTGTGTTTAGTGCCTTATATAGGTAGACTCATTAAAGCCTCTTAAAAACTCCACAAAATAGGCATTAATAGCTCATTTTTCAGGGGAAGAAATTAATAGTTTATTTAAACAAGATCTTCCAGCTAGTAAGTGATATAAGCATGATGTATGTGTAAATCCAAAGCTATAGAGAGGTCTGGAAAATAAATTCAGGATGGTGCCTCCCTCAATTCAACCAGAAACTCCAGGAGATATTTGGCTTCATAAAAAACAGCAAAGACAAGTATATTGGATTTCTTAGCAGGAGTTCTTGGTGAACCTGCCTCTTATCATTTATTTATTCATTTGTAAAATATTTACTGGGCTTCTATGCCAGGTCCTAAGTATTGAGAGCAGAGCAGAAAGGGGGAAAAGTAGAAAATTCCCTGCATTCACTGAACTTACACTCAAGCTGGAGAGAGATAGATAAACGAACAAGTAAAATACGAAGTATATCAGATGGTAAGTGCCAGAGGAAAATGCAAAACAATGAAGAGCAAAGAGTTCAGGAGATAGGAAAGAGGGTGTTATTTTAAAACAGAGTGATGGGGCCCTGACTGGTGTGGTTCATGGAGTTGGGCATTGTCCCATGAACCAAAGGGTCACTAGTTCAGTTCTCAATCAGGGTACATGCCTGGGTTGTGGGCTAGTCCCCAGTTGGGGGCAAGCAGGAGGCAACCCATTGATGTTTCTCTTGTACACTGAAATTTTTCTCCTTCTCTTTCTCCCTCCCTTACCCTCTCTCTAAAAATAAAATCTTTTAAAAAATAAAAATAGAAGACCTCACAGATAAGGTAAATTTAAGCAGAGAATTCAAGTGTTAGAATAACTAAAATGGTATGTCCAGAGTAAACCCATTTAGGAAAGATGGGCCAGGATTAATTAAATAAATGTACAAGCTACCTATATCTTTTCACTTTGTAATCCTGGAGGACCTCCTCTGCAACTCAGTCAATAGTGGTTTAAAGTGTTTCCACCATTGTTCAAAAGACACTTGCAAAATCCTTGGCCCAAGCAAGGAGGCAAATTCAGAGGATAAAACGGTATGCAAGGGACGAATATCAAGTCAAATTTTCTTAGAAGAGTTGGAAGTGTTAACTTTAGGGTCTAAAATTTAGGAATTCTTCTTTTATGTGGGTTTTGTACAATCATCAACTTAGTAATTTACCTTCAAGTAGGTGAGTCACATACCTCAGGTTTTCTATCTAGGTTTTAGAAACTCAAATCAATCTTCTACATGTAGAAAGCTTTGGGAAACAAAGAGGCTAAGGAAAAGTAAACTATAAACAAGTCATTTAACCATAGTACCCATGACTATTTCCAGGATAACTATCTAACATTCTAGAATTCTAGAGTTCCAGTCCCAGGCAGGGTTCAACTAGCTGGTGTTCCCCACCCACCCTTATGCCCATCCATAGCTCCTCCAGGCTCTTATAATAGGGAGTTTACTGCCTTGAGTTCATGATCTTCTTTCCACAAGCAACTCAGAAAAATGTGGCCCATAATTCTTCTACAAGACACTTGGTGCCCAGTCTACAACCTCTGAGCAATTTCCTCTATTCACAAAAGGCTGTTGCAGTGAAGAACCCTGTAATTCTCTGCCTTGGGTCAGGGAACACCAGAAATGTTAAAGTTTTAATGCCCCTGGAAACAGTCCTCAACCAGGATGGATGGGGATGGGTGAGTAGATACCCAGTTTCCTTGGACCCAGGTTGGGATAGCTCTACATGTGTGTTCTACATTATCTCTCAGAGATGTCCTTGCAGAAAAAATCCCAGTTCCTCACATGATAACTTGCCTGATGATTATCACTCTCTTTCATGACTTTCTTTTCTTCTCTGTCTCTTTCCCACCTCACAACTTGTGTTTCCTAGAATCTCCTTTCAAATAAACTACTTGCCCCAAAACCTTGTTTCAGGATCTGCTTCTGGGGAAGCCCTACCTCAGGCAACACTTTCTCATGAGATACATGCCAGCTTCTGAGAATTTCCCCCAAAACACTGCCACACAGAAATTTCTATAGGTGCTGCCTTCCACCTATTTCCAAGCATTCTTTGGACCCATTCATCACCAGTGACATTGACCTTAATTCTTACAACCTGCATTTAAAAACTGGCATTCTAGCCCTGGCTTGATGGCTCAGTTGGTTAGAGCATTTGCCCTGATACACCAAGGTTGCATGTTTGTTCCCTGGTCAGAGCACATACATGAAGCAACCAATGAATGCCTAAAGAAGTGGAACAACAAATCAATGTTTATCTCTCTCTCTCTCTGTTTCTCTAGCTCTCTCTCTCAAATCAATAAATAAAAATTAAATAAAAACTGGTATTCATCAGTGGTGATCAAGGAGCTGCATGCAAAGCAATACCAACTATTGCCTTAGCACATTGTTCTTCACCTGTGAAATCCAGCTTCTGTACCTATGCACCACCACACTCTCCCCTTAACAAGGGTTGGAGGAACGAAAAGGAAGTTTGCTGCCTCCCACAAAGTTATAAACTAAAGGGTAGTGTCAAGGTGCTATGGAAAGAGAATCTTCAGACTTTCCTAAGGCTTAGTCTATGTAGGTCTAAGCAAAAGGGATATAATGATGCTTGTCTTGCCTGTTTCCCTGAATGGTTTAGAATATCAACTAATGTTAATTAAATGCCTTGTAAATCTTATATGCCACAAACATAACAATTAAAGTGAAAGAAAACATGACCAAGCAATTCCACTTCTAGTAATATATCCAAAAAAGAAACACTAATTCAAAAAATATATGTGCCCCTATGTTCATTGCAGTGTTATTTACAAAAACTAAGTATGGAAGCAGCCCAAGTGCCTCTCAGTAGATGAGTGGATAAAGAAGCTGTGGTACATTTATGCACTGAAATACTACTTGGCCATAAAAAATAAGGAAATCTTACCCTGTGAGGCAGCATGGATGGCCCTGTAGAGCATTATGCTAAGACAAATAAGCCAGCCAGAGAAAGACAAGTACCATATGATTTTACTTACATGTGGAACATAATGAACAAAATAAACAAACAAAATGGAAACAGACTTATAGATACAGAAAACAGACAGGCAGCTGTCAGAGTGGGGGTTGCAGGGCTGAGTGAAAAAGGTGAAGGGATTAAGAAAAGAAAACCTCAGAGACACAGACAACAGTATGGTGATTACTAGAGGGAAAAGGGTAGGGGGGTGTAGGAGAGGGTAAAGGGAGGATAAATGGTGATGAAAGGAGACTTGACTTGGAGTAGTGAACACAATACAATATACAGATAATGTATTATAGGATTGTATGCCTGAAACCTATTAATAATTTTATTAACCAACGTCACTCCAATAAATTCAATTAAAAAGTAAAAATAAATTAGTAATTAATTAAGTGAAAGAAAACACAATCAACACCATCAGAGACAAAAACAGGCTTCCCTCCCTTGCCACTTCTAATTAGAGAATTCTTTCATTGCATATATGTATGCATGATTTACACAATGAACTTCATCTTAAGTTTATGTGAATATATTTCCACATCAAATATGTTTCACTACTTTGTTAATTCTACCAATCAACTGTCCAAGTATCTCCATGTACCAAATTGTAGCAGTTGATGTGTTGAATTTTTTCACTATTATATTTCAGTCTCTCTGACCTTTACCCAAATGTCTTAAAGTCAAGGATATTAACACTGTTCCTGCTGTTGATCTCATCTAAAATAGAAATTATTCTCTAGATGTTATTATGAGAACCAAACGAGTCATAGAACTCTACAGTTCTATCCTAATATTACTATTGTTTTCATTTCTGCCAATATTGTCAATGGTAATAAGGCAAACAAGACAAATGATTCAAGAAATACAGTGGAGGCTATGAAACTTCTGTAACAGTTAGCTACAGCTATGAAACAAACCACCCCAAAACATGGTGACTTAAAACAATGAATGTTTATTTAGCTTGCAGTTCTGCAATTTGATATTTTGAGCTGGGCTTGGTTGGCAGTTCTTCAGGCCTTTGCAAAGCACCTCATGTTACATAGTCAACAGAACGTCAGCTGGGCAGCTTAACCATGGGAGTTGGCTGGCTTTTGGCTGATGCACTTTACTTCTCTCTGTGGTCTCTTCTTCTCAAGTAGTCCAAGATTTAGCCTCATGGAAGAGTCAGAAAAATTCCAAGAAATAGAGTAGATGCACACAAAACTTCCTCTAAGCTCATTGCTTTTACCATATTCTATTGGCAAAAACAAGTGACAAGACTAGTTCAGTCTCAGGAGATAGGAAAATTCTCTCCACCTATATTAGGAAAAGTTTCAAAGTCATACTATAAAGGGTGTGGATACCAAGGTGGGTGAATCATATGACTATATTTACAATCTGTTGCCCGTGGAAATGGAGCTCTTTCACAGGATCACAAAAAAAGCATTTCATGGACTCATGCATGGGAGATTGTGGTATGGTAAGATTTATTTGGGTGGAAATAGAGGGTTTTCTCTTTGTCTTCCATCTCTGTCTGTCCTTCCATGGACAACGTACAACCATGTCTTCAGCAAGGCCAAAACAAAGGCCAGTGTCCACAGTCTCCATTTCATGTTAAATCTTCATCCTTTGGAGCCTGCAGGAGATAGCTCAGCCGTCTCAATCTCCATCCAGGTAGCTAAGAACTTTTTCCAGCTTCACTGATGTATTCAGGCTCCCACCTAGAGCCTGCATTTGTGGTCCCTGTGGCTGCTAGATCCAGATGGTCACTACAGAAAGAACATGTGAAGAACAGGGCAATGCATGTTTCTGAGCATGAAAGAAAGAGCGAGCTTCTTTGTGAAGCTGAGTTGTATTATCTTGGGCCTGGAAAAGACCAGGAGCTTTTTCAAAATAACCAATCAACTTCCCCAGCTTTCCTGGGCTTATGATGGATCCATGACCTAGTCAATTGAT
Source organism: Phyllostomus discolor (assembly GCF_004126475.2). NCBI lineage: Eukaryota > Metazoa > Chordata > Mammalia > Chiroptera > Phyllostomidae > Phyllostomus > Phyllostomus discolor. The sequence continues at coordinate 75,521,955 of NC_040911.2, read as the reverse complement.
CCCTTTCCCAGGTTAGACTGACCGGCCTCTAGGGTCAAGCACCTCTGCCTACACCATTTTGATTTTTATTGCACATGTACTTACCTCCCTCTGCTCCCCGCAACAATCCAGTACTGGAGCAAGAAGGGAGGAGGTTAATCCTTGGCAGGGCAATGCTGTGATTCTCCTGTAGTGAAGCTGTAGCATAAGCCTGCTTATGCTCTCTGGTTGATTATGCTCAACAATGTCTGATTCCCTTTCCTACCTTTCTTTATTAATAGCTAGCTGACTACCTACAGTAATCTACCTCAGCCTCAAAGAGGCCTATGAATTCTCTCTTCTGTGTGCTTTGAATTTTATGGGGGAAAAATGCTTAGGGTGAACCTTCTGTGTGTCTTAGAATGGACACATGTTAACATTCTTCTATTTCAGTAGTATTCAGAAGAAAAACTGTAGGGCTCAGCTGGCTAGCATCCCAAGAGAGGATTTGAGAAGCATGAGCAGAGTTTCTGCAGGACTGGGGAGTGCTTACAGGATGTGGCAGCTTGTCCATAAGATTGACCTTAATCCTGAAATAGTAAAACAAATCCCTCCTGTTCAAAGCAATAGGGTTTCAGTACCATCATTAACACCAAAATAACAGAACTTGAAAAAAACCATTGCAAAATGTTCAAAATAGAACTAGATCTTCAACCAGCACTTGACAAATACCCTTATTCTAGAAACTTCTGTGGTTTTTTCCTGACATCTTTTATTTGTTGCTATTTTGTGGGAATTTACCCTGAAATTTCAGGGAGTGAAGGGCTTTCTTTTATTTTCCTTTCCTTCCAATCTTTTCTGTACAAAAATATACTGTTCTCTTTGCTAAAAGGCTGATTACTCAGGATGAAAAAGAAATTATGTGTGTCAGAGACAGCTTAAGTATACACAAGATGTATCTAAGGTATCTGGGGGAGTGGGGGTGTGGGAGGTGACTGCTGTCTTCCAAGGCACTGCCTTACTTCTTTAAGGGAACCGTGACAACACCAGTTTAGGAAAGATGAGGCAAGTGCTAATGGTGTGTGTTTTTAAACTTTCAGAGGCTGTGGAGATAGAAAGCCCTGGAGACCTAAACCCATACTGTTATCTTTTATAAAAGGCAAAACTCCAAACTAGGCCAAATAGATTCTCCAAGGGGGTAGAGCTTTTATACCTCTCCACTAAAAGTCTACTTTGTTTTCCATACAAATTGATTTGAACATGACAATGGTCCATTTGAATTTCTGCCCACTGAACTTTCATCTATGCACCTTAAATTCAAATAGCCTGCTCAACTCAAGATATCTGAACTATCTCAACATAATTTTATTCCAGAGCAATGATTTTACCCCCAAGAGCTGAATTATGGGGTGTTACAGGCTGACTCTCAGAGAACAAAGCCTGAGATAAGGGCATAAGTCTATGTACTTTATCTGGAAGTGTGATTCCAGGGATCAGAAAAAAGGGATGGAAGAGTGAAATGGTGAAGGGAGGAGATTCAATGCAAGAATGCATTATGGAATTAATCAATGTTACAGGCATCTGATTCCTGTGGGAAGCTGAGAATCCTTATGAGGTGCACATTAGGACCATCTTCCTGGAAAAAGAAAGGAAGATTTAGCCATCCACTTCCATGGTCCTTTGGAAGGACCAACAGGACAGGATGGTAACTCTCTGTACTTCTATGTTGTGTGCATGGATTTCGAAGGGTTCTTTTCAAGGATGTCCTGTACTGGTCGTCAAATAAGCCCCAGGCAGAAGTGAGAGGTGGAATTGAGGTGGGCACTGTCTCTTTATATTTTTGTAAGGCTGGTTGAAGTCTACATGAAATTAGTCACCACTGCTGGGGCTAGGAACAGAGACAGGGACACAAGAATTTGAAGGTATGTTTAAGAAGCATCGGATGTGCCCTGCATACAGTTGTGCAGGTTATATACTGCTCAACCCTAGAAGGCACGATTCACATCATAAGACTAGTTTCCTATTTTCCTGTTCCATACATAAGGTCTCAATTGAGGTTTTGTTTGAAAGAGCTTTCATGGCTAAAGAAGAAAATATGAAAATGACAGAAAATGAAATCTTTAAAAACCACTGTTTTAGAATCATTTGGAGGACCAATGGAAAGGACAAACTGTAGAACAGATGGGAAAAATTAAGTTCTAAATATTGGTAGCAGATCAAAGGTTTTAGATGACAGAAGAAAGTAATAAGGAATTTTTATTTTTGTTTTTGAGTTCTGAAGACCCAGAGGTTAAGAGCCAAAAACTTTAGCATGAGGTGGAAGATAAGAAAAAGGGACACCAAAGAAGGCAGGGTTGAAAGATTCTGGCAAAATAACTCAGAAGAGAAAGGGGGGCAGAGAATGAAATAGTTAAAGTGAAACAAGAAAAAATATAAAAGGGAACTTTTAAATAATAATAGTAGCTGAAAGATTGGAAGACAGGGGCTAGTTTGGACTCAGTTACTTGTTGCCATTTCCAGGCTATTTCTCTTTCAGCTTCCTGATGAAATTGTGTTCCTTGATCCCCCTTTCTGCCTTGATTTTCATGGCTATCATCATGGTGACCTTGATTACAAGTGTCTATACCACAAAGCCACTCTCATCCTCAGTCTCAACCCATTCAACATTGCCCCAAAGTCCTGAGACCTTAAACTCATTCTCTGACCAAAAATTTCACACTTCCATTCTCTCATGTTCTTATATCTCTGTGCATGCCCTTCAAACTTATCTAAACTTCTAGTTGCTTCTCTTAAGTTTCCTCTAAGTCCAACTTCCCAATGTTTCCAAGAGCCATGGTACTCACACCCTCCACTCTTATGTCAACATCTTAAATTTTCTGTCATTCAACCCTGGACAATACACCCCAAACTCTAGATGAGGTCCTTGGGAACACAGGTTGTATTCATGCAAATACCTGGACTGGGGTCAATAAAGAGCAGTGGTCCCGTGGACACTCTGATGCCCAGCAGATGGAAGTATAAAATGATAGAAGCACTTTGAGAAACGATTTGGCAGTATCTAGGAAAGCTAAACATATGCATACACTATGATTCAGCAATTCCATTTCTAGGTATCTATACACAGAAATGTGTACTTTTCTTTACCCAAAGATATGTGCTAGAATGTTCATAGCAGAAGTACTCACAATAGCCCCAGTTGGAATTTACTCAAATGCCCATTGACAATAGAATGAAGAAATCTCTTATGGTTGTTTACACATGGGACTCTTACAGCAATGAGAATGAGCATATCACAACTCTAAGCTGAAGCAACATGCATAAACCTTACTAATTCAGTGTAGAATGAAAGCCAACTACAAAGAACATATTGTGTGATTTATATACAGGTTTCAGCAGAAGTAGCACTATTGAGCATGGTTGGTAGGGTACATGAGTATCTCGCACGAGGTGGACAGCAATTTTAACATTTCACCTAAAAAGTCATAGGTGTGCTTGAGTGTGATATTGTTATGTTACAGAACTACATGCTTATGATTTTTTAATAAAAGATTTTTTATGTAATAAAACAGGGACATTATTTGTGCTGAGCCCTGTATATGAAGTTCAAAAACAGGTAAATTAATCCACAGTGTTAGAAGTTAGGATAGTGGTTATCCTTAAGGTGAAGGGTTAGTGACTTAACCAGGACACAAGGGAGGTCCCTGGGGTATTGGCCATGTTCTGTTTCTTGATGCGAGTTGCATGTGTGTATTCAGTTGGTGAAAATACACTGAGCTGTATAATATATGTGCACTTTTCTGGATGTATGTTATACCTCAACAACAAGGTTTGAAACAATTTTAAAAAGACAACAAAATACATTTCCTAACATATTATCTGGTTCTCCTTCAGCTCTAGAGGCATTTTAAATACAAAAAAAATAACCTCCTCCCAACCATGCTTTTCCTTCCTTCTCTTGGCAAGACTTTACCTTATGTTTTAAGGGAAAAACTAAAGGTCAGTAGGAGCAGAGTTTACACAATTCCTTCCTAGTATGAAAAAAATGCTTCCTAGAGTAGAGCAAAGTGGCATTCTGCAATTATTAGGCACAAATTATTTGTTCAGTGTTGAGCAAACTCTCATGGGTGACCGTGACATTGGAAAAGCCCTGGACAGAGGGGAGAATTCAAAGGACACACTAGAGGCAAGATGCTGTCAGCCTGAAGTGAAGCTAAGCCTGCACAGAACTGTCTACCTATCTATGGCTGAAGGCAAACCTGGGGCTAAGAGACCATGAATGGTTCTTCTATGATGAAGTAAATAACCATTCTTGTCTACATTTTCTTGTCTATTCTATGCAATATATCTCTCACCCTTCTTGACCTTTGAGTCAACACTTGCTCAAGTTACCATGAAACTAACTCATCATAGTTCCTGATACAAAACAAACAAACCACTTTTTCAGTCCTTCATGCTCCAGCTTTTCTGGGATATTTGATACTATTAACCTTCAACTTCAAAACCACTTTCTTGTTTTATGTGAAACCACTTTCCTCTGCTTCCTTTCTTAGTCTCCTTTGCTTCCTCTTCTTCTGCCCATCTTATATGTGTTGTTGCTTCCCTGAGGTACTAAATTTGGTTTTCTTCTCACTCTACATAAACCCAACCTTGTCTGTAGTAGCTTCAGCCATTGCATTCATGTAGATAATGCCCCAAATGAGATGCCTAATAGTGGCTCCTCTTCTCAGGCACCAAACCAAATTTCTGGCTGCCTACTAAACAGCTCCCTCCAGGTCACCCACAGGCACTTCAGACTCATCATGACCCTCGTGGAAATCCTCACCACCACCCCATCCAAACTCTTCTGCCTCATGACTGAAGCCAGGTATCGCCCCCTCACTGAATTGGTTGCCAAGACTTGTCTGTACCACCTCTTAATATCTCCCTCCTCTAATCCCTTCTTGCCCATGGCCAAATCTGGAAGACCACAGGTTCAAGACTAGCCTCCCCAATTCCTGCCTGGGTCCATACCATTCCCAGAGCTTAAAAAAACATCAATCTGGTCATGTGGTGCCTCTTCATTCCTTTAGTAGTTATATTTAAGATAAAAACCAAACTTTTTAGCAGGACTTATGAAGCTATCCATGAGCCAGTGGCTGCCAACAATTGGAACCCATCCATTGCTATGGCTCCTTAGTATACTAAGACACTTGCTGTTATCTAAAAAGGATATGCTTCCCCCACCCCAGCTTCAATCTCCACCCCACTCTGGTAAACACCTGTTCATCCTTAGGACTTCATTTAGGCATCAACTGAAGTCTTTGACTTCCCTGATCACCCTGAGGTAGATTTAGGCACTTCCTTCTCACTCTTCTCAGGACACCCCATTCAATCTTCAAAGGTGATATGTATCATATTGCATTGCAAATTTTGCCTTTATGTTTGTCTCTTTCGTGACACCCTAAACTTGTATCAGTTACTCTTGCTGCATAACAGTCACATAAGCTCAATGGCATACAATAAATATTAATGTCTCACATTTCTGCAGGATTCAGCAGCCTTAGGCTAGGTGGTTCTGCTGATCTGAGCTGGGCTCACTCATGCATCTATGGTCAGGTGGGGTTCTGTCTTGGTGGGGCTAGGCTGAGGCAGCAGCAGCTTAGCTGGGATATCTCTGCTCTGTCTGTCTCATCCTTGAAGGCAAGGATTTTGTGTGATAATTGGTGTCAGATTGTTGAATCTAGGAGCACAATGAGATAGCTAGTTAATAGTGTACATATTAAACAGAAAGTACTAAACTGATGTCAGTGGTATCCCCTACACTTCTCAAATCCTTTCTTCTATTACCTAAGAGAGCAACATAGCCTCTCACCCATCCGAGTTGGTCTTATTTTTCACTATTAAATGCTATTAATTTTTAGCTGTTCCAATGATCATGACGTAAGACTTCCAAGCTTTTACAACCTCTCAGCAAAACTTTCAAATACCAGGTGATAGTTTATCTAAAGGGTAACAATGATTTGTTTGCCATCTCTAGAGCTATTTGAAGGAAAGCCACTCTGGTGGCTAAAAATATATCTGCAAATTCTTTGATGTGCCTTCCAATAGAAGAAGCTTAATTCTCTTCCCCTTAAGTGTGGGTTTAGTGACTCACCCTTAAGAATAGAATAAGGCAGAAATGAGTGTGTAACTTCTCAGACTAGGTTATCAAAAGCCGTGTGCTTCTTTCTTTTTTTCTCTTGGATCACTCACCCTGGAAGAAGCCAATTGCCATGTCATAAGGAAACTCAAGCCACCCTGCAGAGAGGTCTGTGTGACAAAAAAATGGAGGCCTCCAGCCAACGGGCATATAAAGAACTTTTGGGAAACAGATCCTCAGACCCTTCTGCAGCATGTAGCAGCCCAACCTACATTCCTCAACTTCATGAGAGACCCTGAGGTAGAATGTGTTTCTCCTGTGTCCTGATTCTCAACAACTTTTTGAGGTAATAAGCGCCTGTTGTTTTAAGCTGCTAGACTTTGGGATAGCTTGCTCTGCAGCAATAAATAACTAATTCAGCTAATTTGTTAATAAACTATACAGCCTCCCCCAAAGCCCAGGTTTTATAATTACAACACTACAGTGGCTTCTTCACAGAATAAAGGGGGAAAAAAAAAACACAATACCACCCCTATCTTGGAATCCCTCTACCTAGTGTTTAAAAAGAAAAAAAAAAGTACACCTGAAACCTATGCAATCTTATTAACCAATGCCACCCCAATAAATTTAATTAAATAATAATAATAATAATTTTTAAAAAGACAAATTAATTATCTACCTTCCTTGGAGGCTGATAGAAAACTGTTAGACTTTAGGAAGGATTGTTAAACTTGGCTGCAAATGTTGTCCAGGAAGTCTGAGTTTTGGAGCAAATTTGCAGAAGAATTTTAAAATTCTAGCATCATCCCTTTGTCTAACATGAATCCCTACTCTTCAAATTCCACGTTTAGCCTTCACCCCCTCAGCAGACAGATTTCTAGAACACTACCGCCACCCCCAGTTTATTGAACTGTCACTTGCTCTGCATCCCCCAGAGTGGCCCTGAGGAATAAAACACCGCAGGCCAACTCCTGTTCTAGCCCTCAGGCGATAATGAGGGAAACCATGTGGCTCCTAAAAATAATGGGAAAAAGGAGCAGTGTTTGAGGTTTTGAGTCACTGTTGTTTGGGAGGCAAGAGAAGGAGAGAGGAAGAGAATATAAAAAGAGCTGAGCAGAAAATAAACACGGGCCCTGCAGACACAAAGCTGAAGGGAGTACCCTAGGTCTGAGGTCTCAGAAAGTTTCTGAGCTGGCTGAGCTGGAGGGTTTGAGAAACAGGTTCACAGGGGAGAAGCCTGCATGTAGCTGGCCCAGCCAAGGGACCTGCCACCCACTCATGGAACACAGGTTTGGGTCAGAGATATGAAGCCTCACAGGCCCCCAAAACTCCCCTTTAGTCACTAAACAACAGCATCTCCCTCCTCTTCGTGGGAAGAAACAAATACTCACCAAGAAGCCACTTTACATTCAGCATTGTGCTAAACCAGGGAATACAAGAATAAATAAGGCACATGGGGATTTTTAATTTAACATGGAGATTGACATACAATGGTCACACAAAAGAATGAGGAAAAGCAATGAGAGAGGAGCTGTGGGAAACAGAAGAGGAGTCTCTACTCAGACTGGAACCTGGAGAGGGTTGGAGGACATCTAGGAGGCTACCTGGAGGAGGTGGCATGTGAGCTGCAAATACAGGAATCATCCTGATGAAGTATGTGTTATAGGAGGAGGGGATGGGGTAATTCTAGAAAGAGGTAATATCACAACTGTATTAGTTGTCTATGGCTGCTATAAGAAATTACAAGTGTGTGGTTTAAAACAACAGAATGTTATTCTCTCAGTGCTCTGAAGGTTAGAAGTATGAAATCAAGGTGTTGGCAGAGCCATGCACCCCATGGAGGCCCTAGGGGAGAATCTGTTCTTGCCTCTTTCAGCTCCTGGTGGCTGCAGGCATTTCTTGGTTTGTGGCCAAATGGATTTCTGCCTCCATCTTCATAGCACCTTCCATTCTGTGTGTCAACTTTCCCTCTGTTTCTGTCTTAAAAACACTTGTGATTACATTCAAGACCCACCCGGGTAATTGGGGATAATATCTCTATCTTAAGATCCTTAACAATCACATCCACAGAGACCCCTTCTCCTTTTACAGTAAAATTAACGGTTTGCAGGAGGTAGGACTACTACCTCTGGGTGGTTGTTACTCAGTGTATTACAATAACCTAAGATGTGGACATGCAGAAACCCTGGTGAGTGGACACTTCAGCATCCCTTAAGCTTAAGGAGGGGTGAGAGATGAGGTAGCAAATATCTGAGCATGAAGAATCTTACAGACCAAAACAGGGTGATAGGACATGCTTAAATATTTTATGTGAGAGAGAAGTGATCAGACTTCCTTCACTGGAGATTCCCCCAACTGCAATGTGGAACAGGGTAGGAGGGAGCTAGACTAGAAGCAGGCTATTCAGTCTCACACTGGCTAAATGACAGGTGTGTAACCCCAGAGAGAAAATGCCAGGGTTCTCCCTGTAGCCAGCAGGTCACATTTCATTATCAAATGATGTTACTGTAGACTTTGAAACAGAGAAGTTAAGGTCCTAAAAGGATCTCACAAATGCCTAGAACCTAGAATATGTGTGAAATACTTTCTTGCTAAAAAGAACAAGGAAAATGTGTTTTTACAAAGTTTGTGAGAATCCAAGTGGAAATGGGAGAAGGTCAGGAATCCACTGAACCACAACGGAGGGGCCTATTGACCTGCAAGGTCCTACTGAAAGTTCCAGTGCCAGTGGGAGCTACCCCACCCCCCCCAAGGCAGTCCACCATCAATGACTGACTGGTATTGGGTTATAAGAGGCAGCACCTGACTCAAGGTGGAAGAGCTACAGGTGCTCTTTATGCTCCAGAGCCCCAGGCTGAGGCTATCCTTGAGACCACATCTTTATTTCCCTTCCACCCTGCCTTATTCTGCTTCACTCACCTTGTCACAGGTTCTTCCCGAGAGTCCTCCCTAAATAAATCACTTACACAAGAATCTTCATCTTAAGCTCACCTATGAGGAACCTACCTAAGAGAACGTCTCTTTATGATGATGTGGCTCTTAAGACAGTCTTGGCTCAGTGACAGATGAGCAAGCAGAAGTTCTAGTCAGCCATCAATCAGTTCTGGGAGAATGTTAGTCCAGCACCTGCTATAATGCGGGCACAAGGTTCATCAAAATTAATATTCAATAAGTAGATGCCAAAAATCCTACTGTCTGCACTGAGCAGAGTGCTGTTTTTCCCCAAGAACTGGTTTCTAATTAAAGACTATTTCCTTGACACTTATCTCACTCTTCCTTGCACTGAAAATTTATGTTCTTGCAACACACGTGTTGTTTTCACAAACTAAATCTTTAAGCCTTCTTGAATTAGGCCCCCACATTGTGTTTATTTTCCCTCCAGAATACCTATCACCATAACTGGCATTCAGTAAGGGTTTAATAAAGACTTAAAGTTCACATTCCCCATGACTTTGCATGGGCTTCAGAGTTTACAGGGCACTTCGCACACCTGAAGGGTGGTTCATGGACTGGTAGTGTTGGCATCTCCTAAGAACTTGTTAGAAATGCAGAAATTCAGCTCCCAGCCAAGATCTGCTGAGTGAGAATCTCTGGGGTGGACCTAAATACCTGCATGACAAGATGTCCAAGTAATTTTGTGGACACTACTTTTTGAGAGCCACCAACATACATCCTCTCATTCAACTGTTGGGAGGAGCATTGGCTGGAGAGAGGACCAGTAACAGAAAGCCTCAGGCCAAGAAATGCAATAGCAACAGGAACAGAACCCACCCCCAACATACTTGCCTCCACCTGTTCACATCCCCAGGGCATGCCAGGTTAGGTCTGCACTGCCCCACTCCTTGACTGGATCTTGGACACTAAGTTCAACATTGGCTGGCTTCAGCAAACTAGCTCCCTCAGTCTCTGTTTCCTCATCACTAAAATAGGAACAACCATAGTACTAGGTCTCACTGGTTAAATAAATTATGGTATCTGTACAAAGGAACACTGTGGAATCTTAGGGATGAGAGAAGCCTACCTCTGAGGTTATAAAAGATGTTCTATTTATATTTTTATGCAATACAAGATTCTGAAGAGTAAATTGTATATGTGCATGTGTCTGTCAGTTTACAAATAAAAGCCTCATTACAAGTGGTACCTTAGTACTTGTTTATTCATTCTGGAACTCCTGATGAGTACCAAAAAAATTTCCCATTAGAAATAATGTAATTAGGCCCTGGCTGGTGTGGCTCAGTAGACTGAGCACCAGCCTGCGAATCAAAGGTTTGCCGGTTCAATTCCTAGTCAGGATACATGCCTGGGTTGTGGGCCAGGTCAGGTCCCCAGTAGGGGGTGCACAAGAAGCAACCACGCATTGATGTTTCTCTCCCTCTCTTTCTCCTTCCCTTCCCCTCTGTCTAAAATAAATAAAATCTTTTTTAAAAAAGAATGTAATTAGAAATAATTTGTGAAAGTTCCCCCAAATTTTCTCATTTTAGTGGGCTAATATTAAGTAATGATGTTGTTTTGTAATATAGAACCTTAAAACTAAACAGATATAGATAAAAAATTAATTAACAAAAATAAAATAAAATTTAACTTCACGTTACCTGTACTGAGAGGAGTTCCTGGCATAATGGGATGGTTGGCGAGGTAGAGGAGGAGGAAGAGGAGAGGGGTTAATTGTTGGAATAGGGTTCCTCTTCCAAGACAATTTCAGACAGTTTCTAAGGGATTTCTTCTGGTTTTTTGTTGTGTTTTTTTTTGTCTCTTGGCTTCACTGAACACTGATGGATACTCAGATTTACAGAGTTCCGCTAAAAATCTATTAAAAGAAACCTGTTTCCCTCTGTTTCAAAATGTTTCCAAAGTGTGACATTGTCTGTTCATTAAACAGGTCCACATTTCAGCTTGCAAGAGCTTTTTTTTTTTTTAAAGATTTTATTTATTTATTTTTAGAGAGAGAAGGGAGGGAGGGAGAGGGAGAGGGAGAGAGAGAAACATCAATGTGCGGTTGCTGGGGGTTATGGCCTGCAACCCAGGAATGTACCCTGGCTGGGAATCGAACCTGGGACACTTTGGTTCCCAGCCCGCGCTCAATCCACTGAGCTACGCCAGCCAGGGCTAGCTTGCAAGAGCTTTGTTTGGGTGATACTTTTCCACAGTTTTGAACTTCAACCTATTTACTGCACATTTCTTTTATCAGTGCAGTAGACTTTCCCCCTTCCCTCCTTCTCACCTGAAGAAGTTTCCTCAGCCACTGTCTGTTGCTGCTCTTTCTGAAGTTCTTGCAGCTGCTTAGTGCTGAGCTCTGCTCTGTGCTCTGACACGACCACTGGCCTGCAGTGACTGCGGAATGGTGCAGATGGCTCGTGGAAACATGAGAAAAACATACACAGAGACAACCGGGTCCTGTGGGGAAATAGGGACAAAACGGCCACTCTCTCTAGTGGAGAAAGCACCAAGCCCCCACCTGAGAAGGCTTTTTATTAAGAATACAGACAGTTTGTGGACTTACAGTCTGGCAGCAAAGATCAAAAGGAATAGGTAACTTTCAAAGGTGCTGGTGGATATCCCACTGGGATTCTGGGTGGAGTTTGGGATTCTACCAAATTAAAAGGGCTACAGGACCTAAAAGCTAGTTTCGTTTCCTGCTTGTGCCTTCAAATTCTAATTCAATAGCATCCTCCAGCAAGCAGATCTCACAGGATCTTGCATATTCTATGTCCCAGGCCTGATTACCCCAGGGGTCGGCCAACTCTGGTCTGGGCTGCACCTCCCCTGTTATTTCCACAGGCCTGAGCCAACACAGGAGACAAAGGCAGCCAGGAGACTTGGAATTCTCACAACTTAGAACAAGGACTCAGGCTTTGACAAAGCCGAGGTGGCAGGGGTTGATGTCTATCACCCCTTCATTTCCACAGCCCCAAGTCTCTTCCCTGAGGCCTCCTTGTGATCATGCCTGCCTTAGGCAATTCCCTCCATGGGAAATCTTACCTGTCATTGGCTAACTGATCAAGCATAAGAGGCCAGGCACAGAACAGGTAGCGTTCATGCCAGGGAAATAAGTTTTGTCTCCTTAGTGGCTCCTGGTTCCGAGGTCTCTCACTCAGCCTAAGTCATGGGGGGGTTACAGCTTCCTGAGACCAGGCAGGGTGGACTCCAACAGTGCTCCTTTACTAACTCTTCGACATCTTCATCACTGACCTCCAGGCCCATGGACTTGCCCAGAGACACAATATGCTGCACTGTTGGGCTACCAGGATCATCTTCTAAGCCTTCTAAGTAAGTCCCTTGGAGTTACAGCTCCTAGCAATAGTTTCTTCCAGGCAGAGTTCAGAGTTCATGGTCTTTTAAGAGACTTCATGTGAGGCCTCATCTATGAGCCTAACACAGTAGAATATATTAAAATGGTGCTTCTAGAACTCTCTGAGTGTCAACTGTGTATCCCAGGTTACTCCAAACAACTCTGGAAAAAGACCTTCTGGTCCAGGAGCTGGAGCAGACAAGCTGTGTTAGGGGGCAAGAACTTCACAGTTATGAAACCGATCTCCTCCAGTAAGTTGCCCTTCAAGCCTGGAGGGTGAGCAGGAGCATTGTCCAAAATTAACAAAGCCCTTCAGAAGCAGTTTGTTTTCCTGCAAATATTTTTTCACACTGGGGTCAAAAACTTCCTTCATCTACTCTAAAAAGAACTGCCTCATCGACCCAAGCTTTACATCAACCAGCCCTCCATATCTTACTTAAATTGCTTTTTATCACATTCTATCTCCTGAAAACTCATGGATTTTCACTGTGACACACGAGTAGAGGCTTAAGTTTTAACATTCCAACACAACAGAGTTAGCCAGTCCTTCATTGGCGTGTGCCCTGGCAATGCTTTCTCTGCCTGAATGATGTAGGTTCTGTTAGGCATTTTCTTCCAGAACAAACCAGTCTCATCACAGTTAAGCACCTGTTGAGGGACAAAACCCTTAGCCTCTTCATACTCCCTAAACTCAGTGACATAGCTTTCGACAGCTTCTTTGTTGGCACTGCCTGCCCCTCCATGCCTCACCACACTAGGAATGCCAGTTCTCTTTTTAAATCTATTGAACCATCCATGACTGGCTTTAAACAGGTCAGTGCTCTCACCACTTGTTTCAGGCTTGCCTTTGAACAGATCAGCATGCAATTACCTAGGTTTTTCACAAATTATTGCCTCAGGAATGCTGTCGCCTGCTAAATGTTTTTCATTAATCCAGATGTAAAGCAATTTTTCAATTTCTTCCAATGTCTGTGAAATTTGCTTACTCACAGACTTTACATCCTTAGCAACATTTGCTGCTTTAATTGCTTCCTTACTTCTCACTGTTGTCGATATTGTCACTCTTGGCATCTTGAACACAAGAATGCTATCAGTCACACCTACACCAGTCTCATACTTAGCTATAATCTCTTTTTTCTTTTTGATCATAGTTCTTATTAACTACCTTTTTGGCTTAGTAGTATCGGTCTTAAACTTTTTGTAACCCATGATTAGCACTTAAAACTACAAGACAGTAATGAGGAGTATGTGGGGGTTCTGCACTGTTCACAAGCTACCATGAGTCTGACGCATGGACCTCTGTTTCATCCCAAGAGAGGGGAGCTGAGTGGTGAGCAAGTGAGGAGTAATGAAGAATTTTCTTTTGTGGGGCGGCAGCATGACTCATACAAGTTTTAGCAAATGCAATGAGTCCCGAGCAAGCACCAAGTACTGAAACACTTTTTTCTCATCAAAATGCAATGAGTACAGGGTTTGATGAGTTCTGAAGCTGAGAAGTACTGAGTTATGACTGTACATATATATGTACATTATACATATGAGCATACACTGCATATGTGTATGTTCCACATATGCATTACATATATATGTGAAGTTAAGGTAATCATTACCATATACCCACAAATGCTTATTACATGTGTGGTGTGTGTAAAAGAGTCCTCTAGTTTTTACCTACCAGTGAAAATAAGGAAATCAAGATCTTCTATATGAAGAATTTACCTGGTAGCTAGGAAGGCAGCCAACAGTGAAGCAAATAACTAAATAGAATAATAACAGATTGTGATTAATGTCATGAAAGAAATTATCTAAATGGTCTAATTGCAACTTTGGAGGGGCTTATTAGATAGAGGACAGAGGGGATCTCCAGGAGGAGGTGATGTTTAAGCAGAAACTGATGGAGGACATGGAGCTGGTGATGAGCATTACCAAGGAAAGGGTTTTCCAGGCAGAGGGTGCAGCACCTGCAAAGGCCCTAAGATGGGAATGGGATTGGACAAAAAAGATCAGACCAGTGGAATGGAAGTCTAGTAAAAGGATGAGAACATTTTACAAGTTCAGGTGAAAAAAAAAGCACAGTATATGAACCTTGAGAGCTGTGTAAGTGTATTGGATTTTATTCTAGGAGAAAGGAGGATCTGTCAAAAGGTTTATCCAGGGGACTAATATTATCTCATTTATGTTTATAAAGACCCCTTGGCTACTGAATAGGAACAACTTTGCAAGAAAGTGTAAGGTAAACCAGAGGCCCCATCTAAAAGACCATTACAAAATCCAGATGAGATACTGTGTAGGTGACTTGGACTAGGAGGTGACTGTGGAGGTGGATAAAAGTGGGTGAACTTGAGAATTACCTTGGAGGTAAAAACCAGAATTGAACAATGGGCTGGAAGGTAAAGGATTGGTAGGGGGATCAAGTGGCTGGTGGTTGCTCTAGATCAGCAATTTTCAACTATTGTGCCACAAGAATTTTTAAAACATGCAGTACCTGACAATGTAGTCAGGGGCACTTACTTCTTTTTCTTTAGATTGTTAAAAAGAAAAGACAACAGCCAACACAATAGCCAATAGCTGTCCAATGTAAATGAATCAAAATTATACCTATTTTTTCCTTGGCTGGATGGCTCAGTTGCTTGGAGTGTTGTCTCGTACACCAAAGGTTTTCTGGTTTGATCTCTGATTAAGGCACACACCGAGGTTAAAGGTCCAATTCCTGGTCGGGATATGTCAGGGAGGCAACCTATCGATGTTTCCCTCTCATGTTGATGTTTCTCTCTCCTTCTCTATTTTAAATGAATAAACATGTCCTAAGGTGAGGATTTAAAACAAAGTGTTTCTTAAAAAGGATTATACTTACTTTTTGTCAGATTAGCAAAATATATAATATATTTTGGGGGGTGCCACAGAATTATAGTAATTAGTTTCTGAGAGCCATGAGATGAAAAAGGTTGAAAATTGCTGATCTACACTGTGTTTACCTGGGACAAATGGAATAACTCAGCTTTGTTCTATATGGCACTCATTCTCCAGCAGGTAACTGGGCACACACTTGTACAGACAGGAGATACAAGCCACAATGGATGTGAAGAAGCTCTTTCTCAAGCCTCTGCTTAAGTTACATCTGTTAATATCCCATTGGCCAAAACAAGTCACATGGATTAAATCAGAATCAAAGTACAGGAAAATAGGCTCAACCTCTTGATGGCAGAAGCTGTAAAGCCACATGACAAAGGGCATGGACACAGGAAGAGCTAAAAAATGAGATGATGCTTTTCAAAGAACTGAAAGCCCTTCTTCATTAATAGTCAGGGACAGGAGACAACAGAAGTTAGTTAACATAGTTGTGAAATATTGAAAATGGCAAGTGCCTATCATTGCCAGTGAAATCAGTAAGATTAGGAAGCCAAGAACTAAAGTGGTAAATAAATGCTAGATTGTGAATGCTTTAGGGCCAGAGAGTATGTAAAAATTAGGGATTCTCTGCTCTCTGGCCAGTTTTGTTTTATCACATTGAAGCAGACATTTCAGGACAGCATGAGATAGGCTGGCAAACAATTCCATTCTCCCTTTAGTTAAATTATAAGTGCTACTCAATTATTAGTTACCTTGTGCCTTCCTCGAGTGGGATTGTCCTGAGCCCTGCAATGAGGTCCGCTGCCCTAAGAAGATAACAGTAACTCCGCTACAGGAAGAAGGATTTCTGCTACTATCCTCAGGCAATCCATTCCAACAGTCAGGTGGAGGTGATTGTTGTGGTGATCTTGGTTGGTGTATTTTCACTCTGGCTTCTTTTGTTTTTTGGTTTTCGTTTTTTTACTCAGGACAAAAGTCATGGGCCCTTAATAACATCAATCATAATTTTTAACCTTTTTGGGATAAGAAGAGATAAGTATCTCTCTGATTTCCAGAAGTAGAAATAACAAGGAAACAAGATGTTTAAACAAACAAGTGCTTTCCACAGAAGGTCTGCAGATGTTGTGTGCTTCTCTCCATCGCTGTAGATCAGTGGCCTGCTGTTGGAAAGGTCAGGAAGCCCTGGGGCACCTTACTTAAAAACCGCAGATAAAAGTCAGTGTCTGGTAAGCCCATCTGCTTCTTGAAGAAGAAAATATTATAAAATAGTAATGTCAGGGCCCCATGCACTGCAGTTTCCCAAGGGTGTCTGAATTAACTCAACCAACATGTCCTCTTACTTGTAAACTAGGAATCATCTTGAGGATGGGGCAGTCAGCTATGTTGGCATGCGGTACAAATGAAAAGGTACCATCTGTGCCTCTGCTAAAAAGTGATGATGCATAGGTGTGAATTTTTAATGCTCCATCTGGGTATAATCTATTTGCCTCTTTAAATAAAAAAAATCCACATTTGATATACATCTGTATTTAAATGCTCTCCATCTATCCTTCATTATTTCTGTAGGATTTATTTCTTGAGAAATATGATGTGAAACATTCAAGCTTAGAACAAAGGTCTTTGGGGGATGACTGCAGTGTTTTCATTTCTTTGGCTAACTTGTTCTTTATTTTCTTGTCGTTTCACAACACTTTCCACACACAAACCTTCCTTTTGCCCTCCTGAATAAATGCCCTGACTGGATAACTGAATAGACAGCAGAAGGAGAATGTCAGTCTGTTATCTACACACAGGAGGAAAACAGGACTTGAATTTGCCAGGAGAGCCAGTTCCTACATTTTCACACCGAGAAAAGTTGCAATTAATTTTCTTCCCTAAAAGCCATGTTGGTTTTAAAGAACATCCTGAGAATAATAAGAAGAATAATTAGGAGCACAATTTGAATTCAGAGTGACTTGCTTCTGAAACATTAAAAACAAGAGGAAACAAAAATATGTGGAAAGGACTATTACATGCCTGTCTCCAGGTACAATTACAGATTTGTAATTTTGAAATCTGTTGTTACCTTACCGTGGCAACCTTCATATTTAATTTCCTAAACGTTGCTCTTTTGTCATTCTGTTCCTTTGGGGGAGCACTTCAACTACTGCTTTTCCTGAATTCACGTCCTGTCATTGTCCTCAATCCCTGATGTTCCTTCAGACACATGCTATGATCTCACTTCCCCAGATCAAAAACAATAGCAAAGACCAAGGAGAATTTGGCTATGCTCTCAGCAAAAGCACTTAGATGTGTTCTTTCTGGATGATGGAAACTAACAATTGAACATAACTCCAAAGGGTCAGTGCCAAATTTGAAAGTAGAAATTTGGCTTCTTGTTCTATTCAATTTTATTTAAGTAAATAAAACTTACTTAAGTATACTTTGTGTGCTGGGACCTCAGGAAACACAAAGATAGAATAAACCATATTGTCAAGAAGTTTACAATGTAGAGGGAGAATCAGATCCAGATAACTAGAAAGCAGTACTCAGTGTGTGGTCCCCAGACCAGCAGCATCTGCATTACCTGGGATTTAGAATTACAGATCCTCTGACCCAACCCCAGACTTTCAGAATCAGAATGTCTGGGAGGTGGTCCCAGCAATCTATATTTTCATAATTCTTCCAGATGATTATGATGTCCCCTAAAATTTGAGAATCATAGCTGTAAAGCAATAGCACACAAGCACCATGAGAGAGAAACAAAGTGCTCTGAGTACAGGGAAAATAACATCTTTTTTGCAAGCAGGACTTTGAGGAGTGACAGTACAGATGTGAAGCTTTTAAAGTTAACTAAAGCATTGAAGAGTAGGGAGTTGTGTAGAAAGGGGACACTGTGGGTGAGTGAAACATGAGCCAAGCAACAGAATTAAGAAAGCAAATTGGAGAGTCTAGATTGATTAGCATAGAAGGAGTCGGAGATGAGGATTACAAAACAGGTTGGGGTCTCAAGTACCAAGCTAAGGTGCGTTCCTAACCCAGTGAACAATGACAGCAACTCAAGTTTTTAATCAAAGAAGTAACAAGATTAGAGCAGTGTTTTTGGAAGATGTCAGGGTTTCTGTAGGATTATTATGAGTAGGAAGGCACCCTGGAAGCAGGAAAACAACTGAGTGGATGATTGAGGTAGTTTGGGGAGGTGATAATGAAATTTTACCTGGGGAGTTTGCAGGGAAAATAAAAAATGAGGAAATTAATTAGAGAAAATTTGAAGGATTAGATCAATAGGATTTAGCAATTGATTCAGTATTAGGAGAAGAAAGAAGAGAATCAAAACCTTGACTAAAACAAGAAATTAGGCTTGTCATAAGCCAAAAACTAAGGCAATTAGGAGGAGGAGTTGGCTTTGGAAGGGTTTTATTTTGGGCACATTTGGCATGCTGTAGTATGGTGCATCATGACATTGAAAATGAAAGCATAGAGCTTACAATAATAATGTCTGTAATATCATGACCACCTAGGCTATACCTGGCTAGGCACATGAGCTAGGCATAAGACCTATATTATATGTAAACCTTACACAGACTTTATGAGAAGGCATTACCCATTTTATTATTTAAATTAGATTCTGTTGTACACAACAGAGAATATCCAATAACAATGGCTTAAACACACAAGGTCTATCCCAACACATAGAAGAAATCAGGAGATAAGTATGGCAGAACAGATATGGCAGCTTCAATGAAGTCACCACAGGGCCAAGTTCCTTCTACTGTCCTGCTTCACCATGCTCCATTGGGGAATTCCATCCTCAAGTGTACTTCACTGGTCAAGACTGCTGCTGATGCTCCAGCTATCAGTGAGGTAGTGGCTGAAACTATGAAAACAGATGCATGTTAAGAGGATGAATATAAAGAATGGGAGGTTGGAAGAAAAAAATTTTGGAGAATAACTGTAGGGGACAGCCAAGAGGATGCATAGAAAAGAGAGGAGTACCATGTCAACAAAAGGCAAGAAAACAAGGCTTCCCAATAGATGGTGAAGTGGGAAGGTGGTGTTCAGTGGTGTCATCTATCAAGATTAAAAAATGCGTATTAGGTCGGAGAAGGTGAGGCACTTGGTGACTTTCCAAAGAGCAGTGTCATGCCAGTGTTCTATGGCAGCAGATCTTGGAGTTCAAAAATATTAGGTGGTGAAGTACTGGAGCAATAATTTCTCTTCCATAAAGTGTGGTGCTACAGGCAAAGAGAGAAATCGTGGCAGTGACTAAGCTGAGCAGTGTTGAGGTAATGTTTACATTGATCAGGAGACCTGAACACAATATCCCTTTATGATGTCAGGTCTCTCAGAGACTAGATCTAACTTGCTGGAGTGTGTGAGTCAGACAACAAAGTTACTTCTTCATGGTCAGCAGCTCTAATTCAATTCCTCCCAGGGAAAGTGAAGCAAGTGTTGGCTGATATTATATCATAATAAAGGGCTGATGTTACATGTTTTAAAGACTGTCTGATAAGATTATTTAATTTATTTTTGTTTTTCCCACCAAAAGCTGGATAGAAACTCATGTAGCTCTCGCTTGGGTTCTTAAAGAAAAATTAAATTGCAAAAGATGAAATACTGACATTTGCGACAACATAGATGGACCTTGAGAATATTATGCTAAGAGAAATAAGTGAGCCAGAAAAAAGCTAAGAACCGTATGATTTCACTCACATGCATGATATAAACCTGAAACTCACAAACAGAGAGACAACAGTATGGTGGCTACCAGACGGAAAGGGGTGGAAGGTGGTAGAGGGTAAAGAGGGCCAACTGTATGGTGACAGAAGATGATTTGACTTTGGATGGCGGGTACACAATGCAATAGACAGATTACATGTCATAGAATTGTACACTTTAAACCTCTATGACCCTATTAACCAACATCAACCCCCCAAATTTAATTTTCTTTTAAAAAAGTGAGGTTTTTTTAAATTAGCCTTCTGCACTGCCCCAAGGTCAGAGAAAGCTCTCTGGGTGCTCTGCAAGACTGCAGAAACTGGACTGCCAGGCCTGAGGCTACATTTCAGCAAAAATAAATATCAAGTTACAACACTGTTTTTACAGCTGACTGAGGCTTTGCTGTGGTGGATATTTCCTTCTACAACTGCAAATAAAGAGAGAAGTTGCTGGCAGGGCAGAGTGCCATGTTTGCATCATTTCTTTATGAGCCATTTTCTCCCTTCAAGGAGTAGGTTCCCAAAGGAATTTTCCCTCAGCAAAGATCTGGTGCTTCTGCAGTGTTCAGCACGTGTGACTGTTTTGAAGGCTGATAAAAATGAAGACAGATAGTTGGGCCTGTTCTCTTGGTACCTTTCATTCCTTCCTCCTACCTTGCCACCCCACCTCTATCTCCCACACTCGGCACCCTTGTACTACAAAATTATGAAAGACTGAAAGCACAGCATGCTTTGCAATTCTGATTTTCTAACCTGAAACTAGTGAGCCTAAAACCCTCTATGCTAAAAGCGGCCTGAAGCAAATCCACATCTTCTGACTTTAAATAGCAACACATCTTTTACCAGTTTAGTTACTTTGAGGTACATTTTCATGCCCATGTATACTTGTTGAAATTAAATGCATTTTATTTCTTTTATTTTTTTTCTTCTAGGGAGATAGCAATTTTGAGAGATGCACTTGCTTTCTACCTCTTAAATTAAAGAATCAATCTGAATGCCCAGGGTATGTATTAAGCTACCCAACTGTGAGTTTTCTGTATAGATTGATTAGGCCTGATCTTACACGGGAAACTGGGAGCATATAGGAAGTGGAATTTCTTAACTGAACCTGCCTTTTAGTATACCAGTCGAGTCAAGGTCCGTCTTATATTCCCCTCCCCCAACTCTCCCATCCCCCAACCCTCGCCCCCACCAAAACAAACCTCAAGAAGAGGTTTTGCCAGCAGTAGTTTATCTGGAGGGTAATTACAGGGAACTCTGGTAGGGGAATGGGGAAGTCAGGTGGGAGAGAAGACCACCAGCAAAGGATGTCTGACTGAGAAGCTGCCACTGTGGGCAATTGGTGCTTGATGCTGCTGGGGCCTCTGGGAGTCACTGTAGAACATTCACACAGATGTCCTGCCTAGGGGCTGGGAATGCTTGGGCATTTATCAACCAACACTTATTGGTCATTGCTTGACATTCCTGTCCAGAGATGTCATTTCTTCCCAATGAAATGGGAAGATGCAATGCAATTCTAATTGAAATCCCAGTAACTATTTTGTAGATGTCAATGAACTGATTCTAGTGTGTATACCAAAAGCAAAAGATGTAGACTCACTAACACAATACTGAAAAGAAGTACAGAGTTGGCGAATGTAAACTACCCAATTTCAGGATTTACTGCAGAACTACAATAATCGAAACAGCATGATGCTAGCAAAAAAATGGCACATAGATTAATAGAACAGAAAATAGAGAGTCCAGAAATAGATCCATAAAAATATTACTCAGTTTATTTTTGGCCAAAGCTGAAAGACAATTCAATGGAGAAGGGACAGTTTTTTTCAATAAATGGTGCTGGAACTTAGATCATACCTTTTCACAAAAATTACCTCATGCACTTCACAAAAATTAACTCAGAATGTATCATAGATCTAAATGTAAGGTACAAAACTATGAACTTCAGAAGAAAATATAGAAGGAAATCTGTATGACTTTGGGTTGAGAGATGAGTTTCTGGACCTAATACTAAAAGCACAGTCAAGGAAAGGAAACATTGATATGTTGGATGTTATTAAAATTTAAAACTTCTGCCTGCTAAAGATGCTGTTAATAAAATGAAAGACAGAATGGGAGAAAATTATTGCAAAATACATATCTGAGAAAAGACTTGTATCCAAAATATACAAAAAGAATATTAAAACCCAACAATAAGAAAAATTACAGCTAAAAATATAAAAATTGCCAAAATTGATTTTAAAAAGTACAGTTAGACCCCTGGCTAGAAGACTCAGTTGGTTGGAGCTTTGTCCTATCCACCGAGAAGTTTGCAGATTTGATTACTTGTCAGGGCACATGCCTAGGTTGTGGGTTCAATTCCCTGTCAAGATATTTGTAGAAGGCAGCTGTTTTCTTAAATTCATCTCTCTCTGTCTCCGTCTCTCTCTCTCTCTCATTTACTCACTCTCTAAAATCAATTCAAAAATTCTCAAGTGAAAATTTTTTTAAAAAGCTGCAGGTAGAGTATTATCTGATTTTGTAAATAATAATCACAATAAATAAATAGAAAAAATAATTTCCAGTAGTCTATTTTCCCTTTTTTCAAAAGAAGTTTTTAACCATAAACCTTTCCCTTCTGAGCTCTGTTTTTTAAAATTTGAGCAAAAGGGGTTATCCTACAGGAGAAGGAATTGCAGGAGAGATGGACAGCCAAATAAAGCTTGTGTTCTTTAAACAGGAGGTGGTGAACAGTGAACTGGAGGACCCATGCCTCACAGTAAGTACCCTTAGGCAGTGTAAGTCCTCAGAGGGAAGTTCAAATTAACAGTGAGCCTCCCATCCAAAGCAGGACTCTCTGTGCTCTTCTGGGCCCTGAAGGGAGTAGAATGCCTGCTCTCCTGAACTGCGGGAGACTAGACAGTGATGAAGGCTGTCATGCTGGGTTGAAGATCAAAGGTTTCCTCCACTTTCCTAGCAGTGTGTAAGTCTCCCATTTTTCTCTTTGATCCCAAGGAAGATCAGGACCTCCAACACTTACAAGGATCTCCTGGGAATCTGGCAGGATGAAAGTCAGAGAAAGACAATTTTATTTGAATAAAATATAGAAGTATGACATTTCCTATAAATTCAGTTTATGTATATGAAGTCACGCATGCTTGATACATGTGAATAGGAAAACAAATGTAAGAGTATATGCCAAACATGATTATAGTTGGTGACCTCTGAGTGTGAGATTATAACTGATTTCTATTTTCTCTTTATTTGGCTGTGCTCTTAGATTTCAATACAATGAGAATGAATTACCTATGGGAAAATAGGGAGGGGAAGGCTGGGCAATGAGATATATAGGTGTGGGTTTTAGACCCACGCAGACCTGGGTTTGAATAACCAGTGCTTCCACTCATTGTCTGTGTGCTTCTGAGAAAGTTGTTTTCCATTTCTTAGCCTTGTGTCTTCATCTATAAGGATGTTATCAACCTCATAGAGCTATCATAGAAATTACAATAAATTTACATAGAGAGTACAGAATAGTTTCCCACATAACTGCACACATACTTATGATAATTGTACACTTTAGACTGGTAAAATATAATATGTAAATTCAATATAGTTGTCAAAAAGTCAAAAAAATAATTGTGTTGCTTTTGTATGAATATTGAGATAACTATGGAAATAGCTAACCTGGACACGCTGAAGAATATTTATAAGGTTGGACAGAATAATGATCTGTCCATCATTTATATCTTTAAAGACAAAAACAAAAGCCTTGCTTTCTTTAAGCTTATTCTACAATGCTAACTCTGAAACTCCAAAAAGTTCTACACTCTAACAACTCTTTCTTCCAGGAATGATTTTTTTAAAGATTTCATTTATTTATTTATTTTTTATCTTTAGAGAGAGAAGGGAAGGAGAAAGAAGAGAAAAACATTGGTGTGTGGTTGCCTCTCATGCGTCCCCTACTGGGGACCTGGCCCACACCCCAGGCATGTGCCCTGACTGGGAATGGGACTAGTGACCCTTCGGTTCACAGGCCAGCACTCAATCCACTGAGCCACACCAGCCAAAGCCTTAAGAATGACTTTTTAAAAATCTACAGTACAGGTTATCAATTAGAGGTGCTGACCGTGTTGCTTGATGGATTGGTCAGACGTCACTCAATCCCTAGAAACTTGACATTCTTCTGCTACTAGAATGAAAAGAATAGACTTTGTCTTGGTAGGAATTATGTCTCCCTAGAATTGAAATTTTAACCCCCAATGCCTCAGAATGTGACTGTACTTGGAGATAAGGTCTTTTAAAAGTAATTAAATTAAAATAAAACCATTAGAGTGTGCCCTTAATCCAATGTGACTGATGTCTTTATAAGAAGCAGTGAGAACACAAACAGCATAGAGAGAAGACCATGTACAGAGACAAGGAGAAGATGGCCCACTGCAAACTTAGGAGAGAGGCCTCAGAAAAACCAACACGGCCAGCACCTGGATCTCAGACTTCTAGCTGCCCCCCCAAGTTTGAGAAAACAAATTTCTGTTGTTTAAGTCATCCAATCTGGGGTACTTTGTTATAGCAGCCCTAGCAAATTAATACACTCCTTTCATCTGCGTGAATTTTGGAACTGTTGGGAGGAATCTGGTTGACGTTTAGAAAAAGCTTAGAAATTCCTTTATATAAGTTTAGTAAAATCATTGTCATTTATGCTTACCTACTTAAAACTATGATGTGGCAGCTATTTATATTCTAAGGTACATAACAAAGGCAATTATTGTTTAATTTGAAATAAAGTGTGGCATGGGGAAACATTTCAAATTACAAGTTTTTGTGAAAGTCTTCTCCATCCCCTTCAACGGGTAAAGACCACAGTATTTGCTTCCTTTATCAGGACACCATGCTGACAGGGGTAGTGGAAGGAGAGAAAACCTGAAGAAGTTGAGAAGACTTTTTATGAAAACAAAAAGAGAAATGATAAGGGAAGTAAGGAGAAGAGCTAGCACAACTAAAGACATCTGAAGCATAAGTAAAAGAGGGGAGATTCCAGAACAGCCATTAGGAGTGGTGGGAGTTTGGGGTGGAGAGACGGGTGTATAAGAGGGTTGCTGGGAAGAGGTGCTGGGTGGAATGCAATGTAGTGTCTCCTAATTCTTCCATGAAAAATTGTACTAATACTTACACTTTATTTTCCAAGGTTTTTGATTCAAGGCTTCAAGATTCCTGATGTTCCAAAATGTTGAAAAGCTTGTGAAATGAAAACAGGGTAGCTTAAAAGACAGCTAAGTCTATTTAGTATGTTTCTCTTAAAATTTTCCACAATATGAAACACAAATATACTGTAAAGACAATGATTAAGCAAAGGGTATTTTGTCAAGTTTACTTTTCCCTTCCATTTGATTTCTCCAGTTTACAAGTATCTGCTGTTATTCAGTCCATCTGTTGTCTATTTCGATTGCTTCTGGCAAACAGTTGCAGGAAGCAAACACTATTGCCTTTTCTGTTTTATAAAACCTTAAAAATACAAAAATAATATTAGGTTTTCTTTTGAAGGAAAAAATTGCAAGGGTCTAGAACACACTAAAAATATTACTAATGTTCCTGTGGGCATTGCATAGCATACCCCTCCAGGTTATCTGATTCTATGGGGTTTTTATACCTTTTATTGTATTGATGCTTTATATAAATCTGTAGGTTGTAGATAATTGAAAGAGATGCAAATGATTCTTATCCATGAATATGCAAATGAATTGAGGAAAATTCGATTAATTTCCCTCCCTCTCTGTTAAAGAAGACATTTTAGCACCTGCTAAACAAATTCAAATGTATTGCAACATTCCAGAGAGCCTACATACGTGTACTGTCTTTGGATTCTCCTTTGAACAGGTCATAACATCTTACTGGTTACCTCATTAATTAATGAGTTAAACAAAATCTTTGATATGTGCCCTTTTTATATATGCATGAGAGTCATGAGCTTACCTATTCTAAAAACTTATCCATCAGTACTTTCATATAATTGACTGCTTCTAAGAGCCCAGCTGAGTATCAGTCTTACCTGAGCTTCATCTGGACACATAAAGTGAGTTACTCTGTTGGAGTGAGGAATAGCAGGGGCTGACTGGGGGAATAGCATAGCTGAACTGACCTATCTATACCCCAGTTAAGAATCTTAACTGCATACATCTCCTGTGAGCCTGGGGAACCAAGTTGTAATCTACATGACACTTTTATCCGACATTCAGTTTGACTTTCAAGTATCATAGCACAGAAAAAAAAAACATGAATTCAAAATGAAATAATGTTTTTCAGCTCAGCACCTCACCATCTAGTCTAATGTGAAAGAAAATCCATTTCATTTTGCCACTGCCTGCTGATTGGCATTAACTCATCTGACCTTCAAAGGTTTAGCCTCCCCTCAGAACAGAAAAAGTCACAGCAGTGAACCACAGAGGGAAACAGGAGTGGGAATTCTCAAACTCCCCTAAGGGTATTTGCGGTAGCGGGGGTGGGGGGGCGGGGTGTATTTAATGAATGATTGTGGCTTACACTGAAAAGTTACTTTAACTGTGTTGCATTTTTATGTATGAAAGTAAAGGTAACATCAGAGAAGTGTGCTGACAACTTCCAGTAGCAAAATTAATTGCCATCTTGAGATAAATGTTGCCAGAAAGTAGAAAATGATGCAAGAGGTTTACTCTGTACACATTATCCTATCAGAATTTGAAACATATGCCATATGCTTTGGTAAGAGAGGACAAAAAAGGTTTTCTTTCCATTTTTCTAGGTTCTTTACTGGGGCCTCTGTAACAAAAGACAGATTAACAGGAGAAAGAAGTTTGTTAACATGTATATCTCCTTTACACATGGGAGAAAGTCGGGGATTAGTAACTCAAAAAGGTGGCTAGATCTTGGGCCTAAATACCAGCTTCAGCTAAAACAAAGGAAGAAGGGTGTGAGGCATATAAAGGCGGTGTGGGGGCATTGGGGGAGTTATGTAAAGGTGACCAAGGGAAGTTTGTAAAGAAAAAAAGGTTTGTTGTGCAGATTTAAGTCTGTGCCTTCTCTATTGATAAGACTCCCTAGTGATTTAGAGTCACGCTTCCCTCTCTGGTACAGAGAGGGAAACACCTTTATATGTGGAGATTTTATTCATAAATGTAAATTTCCCATAGGAAAGAGCAATTTATATTCTGGTTTTAGAATTTCTCCTTTGTCGGCTATTTCTCAAAAATAATTAGCTCTATATAATGGTTATGCTAAGGAGGCATATGTTGGAGTGGCATATTCTGGTCTCCTATACTTTCTACTTGCCAAACTTCAAGCCACATCCTGGTATTTGGTTTAAATGTCTGCTCTGTCCATATCCACATGATTTTTGCTTGTCTTCATGTGTCGATTAGATAAATTTAGAGTCTTAAATTGGATTTTGAAGTCAAAGTGGATGCTTTTTCCTTACCCTTCCTGTTTACAAATGTGAAGAACAGGAACATAGGATTTAATATAGGTAAATATCTTAACAGAACAATATCCAGGATAATTTTCAAAGTGTTTAACATAATACAATTCTCATGTGAAATTGTAATGAGCAGAAATCAAAGTTTTATTAAACACCTTCATGAGGGAAGCAGCAGAGTGACAAAGTTGGTTCAAAACAAGACTCAAGGAACTGATTTTTATAGTCAATAAATAAAGGAAGAACGCTGCAATAAATCACAAAGTTAGATGCAAAATTGGTTATTTTCCTACCAATAATAAGACCATAACCTTTGGGCTTAAGTTGTCTGCATAAGAAAAATCATCTGTGTTACTATCAGGACAATTAATTTTCATTGCTCTTGGACAACAATTATAAGTATAATATTGGAAAAACCATTTCTATCTTATTGTTCCCAGAAAGGGACTGGGCTTGGAGTGGTGTGCCTCAGGCCAGCCTGTAGTGGATGGGTTCTTGACTTCATGCAGGAAAGATTTAATAACATGAGTCCAGGTGATTTTGAGAGCACATTTATTAAATGTGGACAGTGAAATAAGGAATGACTTAGGTGAAGGAGACAAGAGGAGAGGGACTAGGTGAGCTGCTTTGGTTCACTGGAAAGTCAAAAGATTGAAGCAGCAACAGGAGAGCCCAAGCAGGGTTGCTTTGGCTCTCTAGAAATGTTATAGGAAAGAAATTACCCTTGGTAGGGCTGCTTCAGCTCACTGGAAAGTCAGAGAAAAGGAGGCCTGGGGGACAGGTTTAGGAAGTCAGCCCTGGACCAGCTGCCATGCTGCTCCCCTGGTTGCAAGTCTCTTGGGGGCTCTTAGAGTTTAGGAGATGCATGCCTATGGGGGAAGAAAGATGTGGGTGTGCTTCTGATTGGGAGAGTGTGTCCTGGGTCCTTTGTCTTCAGGATTTTAATGGCTTGGAGTTTAGGGGTGGCCTTAGAGAAAGATCTCAATAAAATTTTCATTAGCCTCAGCTGCTGTAGCCCAGTGGATTGAGTAGTGGCCTACAAACTGAGGGGTTGCCATTTTAATTCCTGGTCAGGGCAAAAGCCTGGGTTTCAGGCCAGTACCCAGATGAGTGTATGGGAGAGGGTTAGGCAACCAATCAGTGTGTCTCTCCCCCTCTTTCTCCCTACCTTCCTCTTTCTTTATAAATAAATAAAATCTTTAAAAAATAAAATAAGATATTCATCAGCTTTATGCTGATGGCCAAAACTTCTTCATTTCCCTTGGGTGTGGTTAGCACAAATGACAACAATTGAATTTCTGCACTTTATCTCCCTGAGTAGGGTGATTTAAGCTATTTACCCTTTGGTTGGTGAGGAGAAGTATAATCTATTTACTCTTAAGTGTCCTTGGTTAGGAGAGACAGGAATTTGCAATTTACTAGATGGCTGGAAATGGATTAGCCATTTAAGTATCTGTCTCAGTTTTCCTATTCCACTTGTCCTGGCTTACTAGCTTGTCTTATTACCCGTTTCTAATAAGGGAGCATTTGACTTTACAGACTTGTAAAGTGTCTGAGCCCTAATCAGTAGTGTGGGGGATGAAAAAATATTAATACTTTTTCCTCCTGCCTTCTAAATTCTTCTTGCTGGGCTAATAGCCAAATTAACAGAAACAGAATAACAGGAGAATATCAAAGTTTAATACATGCATGTAGGGAATTCATATAAACATGATAAAGCCATGAAAATTCCGAAGACAGTGAGGCAACATTAAGTATATAAGACATTTTGTGAAACTGGGAAAGTTGGCCATGGAGCTGCCTGTCACTACCAGAACCAATAAGTAGAGACAAGGATTGAAAGTTTATGGTGCTTTATTCAGATGCCAGTGATCTGAGAAGATGGCAGGTTATGTATCCTCAAAAACCATCTTAACATCTCATCTCAAGCTGACCTTTTTATAAGAAAAAAAAGAGTATGTAAGAGGTTTGGAAAAAAGGTTAATTAGAGTTGCAGTCTGGTGGCAATTTTCCTAGTACATTTTTATCTGTTCATCAAAATTTCTTTATCTGCAACACAGACATTCCCTCCCTGGGAGCACAGTGGCTCAAATACCATCCTCACTGTCACTAGCAGACCTCTGGGACACAAAGGTTGGATTGCTTATTGACCTCTGGTCATGCTTTCCAGCTCCTGGAATGACAACTTTCCACATGCATTAATCACTTAAGCCTATCAACTATGACTAAAGCTAAAATCTTTAACTTTTGAGTTCCCCTACTATTCAGACAAAGGAGAAAAGGGGAGGGAATGGGGTATTAGATTTCAGAAGTACAAATGGGTAATTTACAAGTAGTTGAGGAATCACTGAACACTCACGGAAGGAAAGTTCTTTCGAGGTGACTCAGAAACAATGAGAATAGGGATATCTAGCTAACCGGCACCTGCCTGAAGCTCTCTTGTTTACCACATTTAATTTAAATTAGGCTAAAGCACCATCCTAAACTCTCCTTCCTGAAGGTTTCTCTGTCTAAATCTTGGATAGGAAAAGGGTCAAACGTTCTTTCTGAGTCTTTTGGTTTGTAATAAAGAACTTAAAATAAATATCCCTGCCCTGGCTGGCGTAGCTCAGTGGATTGAGCTTGGGCTGCAAACCAGAGCATCGCAGGTTCGATTCCCAGTCAGGGCACATGCCTGGGTTGCAGGCCACAGCCCCCAGCAACCGCACATTGATGTTTCTCTCCCTCTCTCTCTCTCTCTCTCTCTCTCTCTCTCTCTCTCCCCCCCTTTCCCTCTCTAAAGATAAATAAATAAAATCTTTTAAAAATAAATAAATAAATAAATAAATATCCCTAAAAGTAACTTCAAGGTGGCATAATTTTGGTTCCTTCAATAGTAAGTGGTAAATCAAATAAACGTGCATATGGTGTGCCTCTAGGGCAAGGGTCAGCAAATTATAACAGGCCTAACTCACCACCTCTTTTTGTAAATAATTTATTGGAACACTGCCACAGCCATTTGCTCGGGTATTCTAGATGGCTGCTTTTGCTGCAGAGTTGCATCATTGCAAAGGAGACTGGATTGTCACACAATCTCAAATAATCACTCTCTATAGGCCTTTATAGAAAAGAAAAAAAAGAGGTTTGCCAACCTCTGACTTAGGAACAGGAAATTGAAATGAAGATGATGCAATCTTTTTTCCCCTTCTTTCAAGTTTTGGATAATATTTTTTCTTTGCAATAATGTTAATAAAAAACAGGAGAATGAAATAAAATTTTCTTCAGGGAAAAGGCACATTAGAATTTAAATAATGACTGAATATAAAATGCATACATAACTGAATATTATGTGCATTGCATTCTGCATGGGTTAGTCAGCTTCATAAAATAATAGATTCTCAGAATCTCCTTCAGAATTGTTGTGTTGACATAAGAAATGTCCAAACCTATAAGAATGTTTATGAGTTTATTTGAGCCAAACTGATGACAAATGCTAGGAAGCAAAATCTCAACAGACTGAGAAAATGTTCCAGAAAATGGCCTTTTTGCACCTTGTTTTAAACATTACAATCAAAGAATGTAAGATGGGTTACATGGAATTTTTTGTGATAGATTAAGAATATGGAGGAAAGCAAAATGGGGAAATTCTATGGGATTGAATACAATGTAAAGCAAAATAGACACATACTTCTTGTACATTTGTGGCTATAGAATAGTTAGCAGTCGACAATTAACACAGTAACAGTAACAGTTGAGGTTTCTGTGGTCTCATGCTCTTGTGCAGTGATTGTGCCCTGAGGGATCTGGAAAAATTCCAAAAGTCTGTTATCTTAGATGCCAAAAGACAATAGGCTCGATTAAAGTAAAGACTGACCATTTTTAAGGAAGATACTGGCCTGGAACACAACTACCTGCCATGACTTACTTTTAATGAGAAAGTTTTCTTTTCAGATCACCTTATGTGGTTACTTTAGTTCTCTGAGTTTGTAAGACCACAAGGCAAGCCTCCCCTGAGCTTGTCAGGTTTAGTATGCGGTCCTGTAGTGGGCAGCTGAATGAGCATGAGCAGAACAAAGACAGTGGGACAGAAAGGAAAGGTCACCAGAAAGGAAAGCCCCAAGTGCCTAGCAATGAACAAATAGAGGGTGAGACTTCACACCCAGGATGGCCTTTGCTTCCCTAGAGTATCACTAGTCATGCAGTTTAGACCCCCTGACCTTCCATATCCCTGGTTATGTTGTTCAGACTCTTCCCTGATCTTTTCTCCCCTAGAGTGTCCTTAGTCATGTGGTAGACCTCCTTACAAGAAGAACAAGGGGGGCAGAGAATGAACTCACCATACTCCCATACATACCCTTGCACAACCATTCCCTTAAGCATTAAGCCCTCAGGACAATGAGGTTCTGACTCACATCAAATAATATTAGGAACAAAGCCTTGGGTCTGTTGACCAGGATACAGAGTTTTGGTCAAACTACAGATAACACCTAGTCCTTAGTTGTGTTTCAGCCCCAGGCCCAGAAAAGCAGCAAAACCAGATAATGCAACACCATGGCTGACACCAGGACCATCTGCATTGACTAATGACCCCCTGTCCTGGCACCAGCCAATCAGTGGAGACCAGGACCCTAAAAGGACGCACCTAGAAAGCTGATGAATATTCTATTGAGATCCTCCCCTGGGACCTCCCATAAAACTCCTGCCCTTAAAAGTCCTTAGGACAGAAGACCCAGGGCAGCTCTCTCTAAAGCATTCATAGCTATTCCCCTCACCTTCCTTCAGGGACTTATATCCTCACTTTCTTTCCCCTAAGTTACAGGGGCCTCTCTTTCCTCTGTAACTTGTTTCCCGAGTGCACACAGCTCAGATGGCTCACTTATTTCATGGCTCACTTTTTCTATCTATGTGACTTTCTAAATAAAATTTTGCTTGTATTTCAGTCTTGACTCTGAATTCTTTCTTAGCCAGAACTCAAGTACTGAGGTTGCTGAATGGAGGTACAAATGTTACCAAAAAGTTCAGGTTCTTGTCTCCTGGTATAAAAGAATTTAGACGAGGGACACTGAAAAAAGCAAAGGCAGATTTATTGAGGCTCTGCAGAGGGTGAGAACACAGAGATAGAGTCCTGGGTTTTGTGCCCAGAATGCCAGGCTTAGGGGCTTTTATTCCTTGGGAACATGGACATTGTTGGGTTTAACCAATCAGGATGTAAGCTTTTTCTTTTTTAGAACACTGATATCCTGGTACATGTTAACCAATGAGGGATTCTGGAATTTTGCAGCACTTATAATGGGATGCAGGAAGGGACATGGCTTGGCTTTTGATCTGAAAAATAAATGTAAATGAAGTCAGGTTAGTTCTGGACCATTGTTTTTATAGTCACATATTTATAACTGCCATTGTTCTGGCAGGGCTTAACTGGATGGAGCAATTTGTTCCACCACAACTTGAGTCAATGGAGCAATTTTGGGAAACATTTTTTTTTCTACCTGATTCACAATTGCCAGTAACACCTGTTTTTGTTTTATTACTAACAGCTTTCTTATAGTCCACAGACACATATATTGAAAACCAAGAAATACCAAGTTCTTTATTTCTAAGAAGAAAGCGCATGGCCTATTTTAAGTCCTCAGCATTCCCAATCATTCATTTTCTTTGAATTAAAAAAAATATCAGCTCAGATCTTGGTATTAAGCCCATCCATATTCTGGTATTTCTTTTCAGGAATTTGCTATGTGTGGCCCACATCAGGGGATTGCACTATAAGAAAAAGTAGCTCCTGACTTTACCTCGATAACCTTGTATACAAAATAGAGGAATAAACACACACAACTAATTATTGTTTGGGAATAGTATTGGCTCCAGAGTTTCAGATATCAGTCTAGACTAATCCAGTTTATGTTGCCTCTTTAGAGGTCATTCCTCCTACAATCACTGTGAATCACAACCAATGTGAATTATAGATATTTGGGAGATTTTGTACACTCCCTGGTTTCCATCTACAAAGCAGGTATAGGCAAAATGCCAACCTAAACCCAATTCAAAGAAGTAAATATTAACAAAATTTATCTAGGTTTCAGGGCTTAGTTTCAGTAAGTACTCACAATCTGTTAAAATATTAGGATATTTAAGTACCAACTGGTAATGAGCCATGACTACGAGCCCTTTAGATAATTTCTAAGTTACCCCAGTTATCCTATCCTCTCCCACCTTGAAGCCCCAGAAACAACTACTGAAGGGTTAACCCTGGCACAAAATGCAGACCTTGTATTCAGTCAAGATTTTATGAGGATTGACTGGTGTTGAAACCATATTGTATGCTAAATATTTTACATTGTACTGCTTGTGTTATATTTTTCACATTACAAAAATATTCACAGTCCCTTTCACTTAAGTTCCTCCCTGTACCCATCAGCCATATTACAGAATTAATGCAAATCTCTTTTAAGAACAGCAGGGGGAAATTACAAGGAAAAACAGGAGGAACCAGTCTAGAACAATACATATTAACTCTATATCCAATGCTACCTGAATTAGAATAGCTTGAGAAAGCTGTTCTAACAGGGGCTGCAGACATAATCAAGACAAGACTGAGTATTCAAGGACTGCGCAGTCTAGTCTAGTGAAAACTGGAGCATTTATACAACAACTGACAGAGCAGATTTCTGTCTGGGAAAAAATAACAATAAAAAACAAAACAAGGGAGCTTTGGAAAAAACCTCTGATGTTATACTTCTGCTCAATATAGATTATGTACCCAGAAAAACTCACCCATTTGATTTTTAGCTTTCCCCAGTGATTTAATGCTACACTTGCACACACTGAAGATCAGATGCTGTATGCTCCTATGTCTTTTAATAGTTCAGTACACACCAGCCCAACTTAATAGCCAACCTCTGCACCTCTTTCACCAAGGACTTCACTGTCCTCCGGAGGCCCCTGGGAGTTGGTATATAAGTGTCCTAGTTTCTTGGCTCTCAAGTAAGGTAACCCTGAAGTATTCTACATCAGCTTTTTTAGTTTTCCCAGCAGAATGAAGCTCCAGACATTTATAGCAGGTGCTGGCTCAGTAAGGAACCTATCACTGGCTCCTTTCTCTTCCCTGTCTCATAAAATACTCAACTTGTGTTTCCTTCAGCCCCTAAATAATCTCAAAACCATCACTTTCAATATTATTCTCAAATCCCTGTCTCAGGACCTGTTTTCTAGAACCCAAAATAAAACACAGTAAGTGCTCAAGAAATAGTCATTCACTCATCCAAGCCTTTCAAGTATTTCTGCTTTTTGGAATTTAATGAGGTTTTTATTGTGCCCTACATTTTGTTAATTTGATCAATTTTTATGAATATTTCACTGACAGAAAGAATGCATATGCTCTATTTTAGGGTATGGTTTGATATATATATATATATTTCAAGTTATCCTTTCCACTTAGACTTTCCACTTAGACTTTCCACTTATCCTTGTATTTTTCATCCACTTAAACTATTTCAGACCAAAGACATGATTTGCAGCCCTCTACTACCAGAGTGTTTCTATTTCCTTTTATTTTCTACATTTTCTGCTTTATGATTTTTGTTGCTTTATTTGATACTTAGATATTCATAACATACATTTTTATATGCATTGCACCCTTCAAAATTATAAAAATGACCATTGTTCTAATTGCTTTTTGGGCTCGGTTACACCTTTTCTGATATAATCATAATTCCTGGGGTTTTTTTGTAAATAAGCCTTTCCTAATAGTTTTCTGTCCCTATTTTTCACAATCCTGAATCATTTTGGTGTGTCTCATATATGACATAGAATTTGTATTTGCTTTATAATTCAATCTTTAACATGTAGGTTAAACATGTTTCCTTTAACATGTAGGTTAAACCCATTTATATTCACCGAGATGGCATATACATTTGGTTTTTGATTCTGTCATATTGTCTCACATTTCCTGTTTTTATGTATTTCAAAGACTTTCTTTATGTAGTCTATTTCCTTTGGTTTGCTCTCTGTGTAGCTCTGAGTTCTAGAAAGTTCTGCAATTCTGTCCCAATGATTACACTTACTAATTCATTTAATCGGAGCATAAGTTTTATGCTACAAGAAACAATAAAAATAGTGTTTTCTTTTCTTCCCCATTCCATTTTTCTCCTTTACCACCCAAGTTAAATCAATAATACTACCTTTCTATTATTAGAAAATGTGTTTGTCTATTACTTGATTAGTCAGCTTTTAATGATATCATTTAAATCAGAGTTATTATAGATGAGACAATCAGC
The DNA here is from genome assembly GCF_004126475.2 of Phyllostomus discolor. Taxonomy (NCBI): domain Eukaryota; kingdom Metazoa; phylum Chordata; class Mammalia; order Chiroptera; family Phyllostomidae; genus Phyllostomus; species Phyllostomus discolor. The sequence continues at coordinate 75,486,368 of NC_040911.2, read as the reverse complement.
ATATCTATTCACACTTTTATCTTCTTCACTCCAATTTTTATAAGTTGTAACATTTCTGTTTGCCCATAGTCACTTCAGGGTGAGCCTATCACTTTCAGCAAGTATATGGCAGTGCTTTCTGAGATCCATTTTTCTCTGTATTCTTTAACTAATCTCTTGCTTTTTTCTTTCTCTTTTTTCAGCTGCTGCTCCCTCTCTGTTGCTTTATTTATTTTACAATCTATGAGTCATAGTCTCTTACTATTACAGAATAGACCCAAGGAGGGGTACAATATACTGTTACTGAAAGGACCCCCCACTAGGTTTGCTATGCCCTGCCAGAGGAAAGATGTCTCTCAATGCCAGAGATTTGTGAAAAGGAAAGGAATGTTTATTTAAAGCTATACAGACTTAAACTAGTGACACCAATGTCTTCATTAAAATATCAAAAAGTCTTTTAGGATAACCACAGATGCACACAGTCCTTCCTTCTAACCTCTGCCCTAGTCTGGGGTACTGTATCTCAGGGAAAGAAGTAGAAGCCCATGGTTCAGGCTCCCGGCACCATCATCTGTGTCACTGCCAGGATCTCCAGTTAATCCAAAGCCATGTGGCACCTTCTCATGGCCCACCAGCAAGAGTCCTTTCACCCCTTTTCTTCCAGGCAACATCTTTCCTGCTTAAGCCATGTGGCAAAAGGGAGTACCCCAAAGCCGCAAGGTCCCCACTCTGCCAAAGCCACATGGTTCTCCCCTCGCATGGCTGTCCAGTCTGGGTTTAAATCCCAGAGCCAATCTTCCTCTGCAGCCCTATTTCTGACTCCTCCTACAATCAGTTACACTTGCAAGCATTCCTGTATCCTTCCAGCTCTTCTGGGCTACCACAGTGAGTCTAGGCAGGCGTGACCCCATGGCATGGAGCCAATCATCTCCAAGCTCTCAAGCAGGTGTTGTAACCAGAGGGAAATTGCCTCCTGGTTACATCTTGGGTGGAAGTCACTTCCATCCCCTTGGCTCAAAGCATGGCCACAGCTATTTAACATATCTATGAAATCAGTTAAAGGTTATAGATATGCTAAATGACCATGCTAGAGTTTGCTGCAAAGCTGTTGCAGTACAAAAATAGGTCTCAATGGCCCTGCTCCATGTGTCCCTTCCCTCAACTCAAACCTGTATTGGGGGAGGGGTGAGGACATCCTATATATTTTTCTAATATTTCCTGGACACCTTGAGTTCTGTACCCCATTCCAAATCCCTATTTGGGCCCCCTCTTGGCTGTACCCTGTTACATTACTTTCACATGAGATGGACTCTATGGGGCTGCTTTTTCATTCTCCTTGTAGATTTTGTACAGTTTTCAGGAGTTGAAAAAGGAAGATGCTTTCTTACGCAGACTAGTTCATACTAGAAGTCCCTGGGTCTGTGTTTTTATTGTTGTTTTTTTCCCTGATCCTGTAGCCCTTATGTAGGAGGGTGCAGCCAAAGGGTCCCCAAATAGAGATTTGGAATGGGGTTCAGAACTCAAGGTGTCCAGGAAATATTAGAAAAATATATAGAATGTCCTCACCCTCCACCCCAGGGGAAGGGACAAATGGAGCAGGGCCATTGTGAGCTGTTTCCCATAGCAACAGCCTTGCAGCTACCCTCTGGTGTGGTCTTTTAACATATCTATGGCCTTTGGCTGGTTGCATGGATATGTTAAATAGCTCTGGCCAAGCTCTAAGCCAGGGAAATGGAAGTAACTTTCCCTAGTTACCGAGCCTGGGAGGCAACTCCCCCTGGTTACTGCGCCTGTACCTGCGTGAGAACTTGGAAATGATTGGTTCCATAACATGGGGCCACACCTGCCCAGACCCACAATGGCGGTCCAGTAAAGCTGGAAGGCTTTGAGAGTTCTGGCATGTGAGGCCGAGTGTGGGAGGAGTCGGAAATGGGGCTGCAGAAGAAGATTGGCGCGGGATTTAAAAACCCAGACTTGGCGGCCATTGAAGAGAGTACCATGCGGCTTCAGCAGAGTGGGGACTCCCGCAGCCGTGCAGACACCGTCCGGGATGCAGCCGCCTGCAGCTCCTCTACCACCCGGCTCCGAGCCCCAGCCAGCTCTGCAGCCGAGGCCGAGAGAAGGGGCCACCAGTAAGTGACTCGGGAGCACCGGGTCACTGCCCGGCCGCCGCAGCCACCGCCAGGCCTCCACAAGCTGCGCCCGCGCTCTCACCTCTCTCGGGCTCAGCTAACCTTGCAGCCACCTGCTCTGGCCAGGACACAATGAGCTCCGCGGTAGCCCTCTCGGTGCTGCTGCTGCTGCTGCTGCTGCTGCTGTCCTCACTCTCCCAGAAAGGGGGATTCCCCCCCCCCACCCCCGCAGCCATGGGGAGAATCACCACGCGGCTTTAGCTGGCGATCCTGGCAACACAACCAGTGGTACTGAGAACTAAGGAAGGACTGCCAGCTGAGCACAAATTACTAGGAAAAACCAAGAGCTGCCTAAGCCACGGACTTCTATTTCTTCTCCTGAGATACGGTACCCCAGACTGGGCAAAGGGGGGAAGGAAGGACTGTGTGTTTGTAGGTGTTTCAAGGGACTATGGGATTTTAACAAAGACATTAAGTCATTACTTTTAGTTTGTATAACTTGAATAAATAACTCTTTTCTTTTTCACCAATCTCTAGCACGGAGAGCTATAATTCTCTGGCTTAGAGAAAGGTGAACCTAGTACAGGGGGACCCCAGGAGAAACGGGGATTAATTCCCTAGCATTGTGGGACCCTCTTCCCTGGTGGCTAATAGGGGAGAATCATGGGAAACCACATGCGCAGTAGCTTTAAAGTAATGCAACTACTTGTATATACTCAGTAAAAGCCCACCACAACTAGCCAGGAAGGATCCGCTCTATAAGCATAAAGTCCCTCCAGCCCATGAGGTCAATCTCTGCTTGGAGTTGGCCTGCTCCCATGTTCTCTTCTATGAACTCTGGGTGTTCGGTTCAATTCTTTGTCCCGATCACTAAGAACCTGGTTACCTGTGCACACCTGTGACACTTACTCATGCACATTTAGAATTAAGCCTTGTAAAAAACAAAAGGAATGATTCTAATCATAAGAATTGTAGGTGTCTTAACAAAAGAATAAAGGAATTATTGGTGGGGCAACCTTTTCTTGTACCTCTTGGGGTACAAAAGTAGATGTTGCTCTGCTCTGGCTATACAATTATCTAGGTCTAGGCCTTTTCTAACTGTTCTATATCTGGTATGTAGGGGCTAAAAAATATTACTACTTTTCTTCCCATCTTCTACATTCTTCTAGGCTGGGCTAATGACTAAATTAACAAAGATTACCAGAAGAAAAATCTGTACAACCACATTTGTGCATGGGAAATTCACATAGGCATGATAATTCCACGAAAATAGCAAAGACAGTGAGGCAACATTGGGTGTGTAAGACATTTTTGAACCAAGGAGACAAATAGGTGAAGGGGCAGGATATTGGATTTCAGAGGTAAGAATGGGCAAGTGTAGGTAGTTAAGGAAGAGCTGAACACACATAGAAGGAAAGTTCTCTCAAGGTGACAAACAATGGCACACAGGGGGCAACTAGCTAACAGGTCCCTGCCTAAGAATCCTCTCATTTACCATACTTAATTCAAATTAGGCTGAAGTGAACATCCTAAAATTTCCTGTAAGGATGTAGGTTTCTCTGTGTGAACCTCAGGGGTAGGAAAGGGAAGGAGAATTAAAGGTTCTTTCTGAGTCTTTTGTTTTTAAAAAAAAACACTTGAAATCAATATGCCAAAAAGCAGCTTTAAGGTGGCCAAATTTTGATCCCTTCAAGTAATAACCAGTTTCCTTTCAGCTCAATTTTACAAGTCTGATGTCCCAGAATTAGAGATAATTAGCAATAAGAGTTATGCTGAAGTTTATGTTCTTGAAGGAATTTCTGCCATCATTATTTTTTTTCTTGAAAGAAAAATGTTTTGTGCTTAGTCTTAATTATACAAAGATTTAAAAAATTTGGACATAATTGTAACTCTCAAAGATGACAGTCAGTAATCATGTTCATTTTGATTACTTCAGGAAAGTTAATAAGATTGTAAAGCATTGCTTGTCTATAAAGCTAAGGAACTGAGGAGGACACAACCTATTGGTTAGGTTACTTTTACTCACTGCTTATTTCCTCCTCCTTTCTGAAATATTTGTCCAATTCCTATAAAATTGTAACAGGTGTCTGATGGCAGTTGATTAGTAAGAAAATCCAAGTCACTGTCTACTACAGGCCAGAGAGTATGACTTTCAGCATAGTCTTAATGATCAACTACTGCAAAAGAAAAGGCTTTTCATGAGTTGATGTTCACAGGGAGAATACTGTGAATATCTGGTACAATCCAGTGAAACAGAATTTAAAAAAGTAAAAAGTAGCTCATGTATTGAATCCTCACTCCACCACTTATGGGCCCTCAGGTACACATCTAAAAAAATAAAGAAAATTATACCTATTTAACATAATTAATGTGAAGACTGAATAAGATGATGTATATAATGTCAACATAAGAAATATTCAAACCTGTAGAGAATTTTTGTGAGTTTTTTTGAGCCAAAGTGACAGCAATTACTGGGAAGCAAAATCTCAATGGACTGAGAAAATGCTACAGAAAATGGTAGTTTTACACCTTACTTTATATATTACAATCCAAAGAGAAGCTGTGAGTTACACAAAATCCACTGGTGGTAAATTAGGAAGATAGGTGAAAGCAAAGCCAGGAAAACTTTGGGATTAGATAAAAAGTAAAATGATAGACACATAATTCTTTTATATAGATGGTTTTAGGATAATTAATAGTCAACAATTAACATGATAACAATAACGATGAGGGGATTTGTGGTCTCCCTCTGGTGGGGTACCTTTTTCTTAAGGAAATTACTTGGACATTCCCAAGATATGTTATCATAGATGAAAAAAGACAGTAGACAGGTTTAATTAAGATAAATATTGACTTTTGACAGGGAAGATTTGAGCCTATGCATATGACTACCTGCCATAAACTGTTTTTAGTTAGTAAGTTTTAATTTAGGACCATCCTCTGTGGTTACTTTAGGTCTCTGAGTTTGTAAGGCCATATACATGCTCCCCCTGAGCTCATCAGATTAGTACATGGCCCCTTTGTCCACAATAAAATATGTAAAACATAGTTGGTAGTCAGTAAAAGTCAGCAGTCCTCCATTGTATACCCAGCCCTTACTCCAATTCTTTCTTTTTTTAATGTAGTTTATTTTTAATATATTTTATTGATTATTCTATTACAGTTGTCCCAACTTTCCCCCCTTTGTCCTCTCCATCCAACACCCTCCATTCCCTCCAACAATCTCCCCCACTTAGTTCATATCCATGAATCATGGGTATGAGTTCTTTGACTATTCCATTTGCTATACTGTTCTTAACATCCCCTGTCTATTCTTTACCTACCAATTTATACATCTGAATCCCTGCACATTTTCCCCCAGTTTCCCACTTCCACCTCCCAGCTGATAATCCTCCAAATGATCACCATATCTGTGAATCTGTTTCTGTTCTAGTTGTTGTCTTAGTTTGTTTTTCAAATTCAGTTGTTGATAGTTGGGCATTTGTTGCCATTTTAATGTTCATAGTAGTGAATTTCTTTTTTTAAATACTTCCCTTTAACACTTCATATAATAATATCTTGAGCATCCTAATAATCAGTGTTTTGAACTTTGCATCGATAAACTTGCTTACCTCCATTTTATTTAATTCTTTTCCTGGAGTTTTGTTCTGTTCTTTCATTTGGGCCACATTTCTTTGTCTCCTCATTTTGGCAGCCTTCCTGTCTTTGTTTCTATGTATTAGGTAGAGCTGCTTGGACATTGTCTCAGTAGTGTGGCCTAATATAAAAAGGCATACCTGTAAGTTGGATAGGATGGAGCCTTAGGTAATCACCAGGGCAAGGCAACCCATGTGAACCAGGTTGATGGAGTCTCAGATATGGTGTTGATTCTCTGTGGCTCTGAGTGGAGGATGGCTCAGAAAAGGGGCAATGGCCACTACCTGTCCCCTGGAGCTTTGTCCAGGATACAGCTGTCTCCCATCACTCACCCTGATGCCTGCCACTTCAGTTTCTCCCATGTGCCATTGGTGCCCTTCCAACTGCTGCCCCAGTGCTGGAGCCCAAAAGGAGTGAGTCTGCATAAGTCCTTAGTTTATTGCTGGCTCTTTAAGAGGAGATGCCTGAGAATCCTGCAGTTTCTTCTGCCACCCCAACTCCCACTGGTTTTTACAGGCAGAAGTTACGGGGATTTATCTGTCTTCCTGGCACTGGCTGGGTGGTCTTGTGTAGGGCTAGGATCTCTTGTTACTAAGGTATCCCTCCAAATTTTTATCCACCACATGTGAATGTGGGACCATTTGTTCCACATCTCTACGTCTCCTCCTCTCCTACCCATCTGGATGAATGTGACTTCCCTAATTCCTTGTTTATTGGACTTCCATACAGCTCAGTTTTTCTGATGATTCTAGTTGATAGTTGTTTTGTAGTTTAGTTGTAAGTTTTGCTGTGGTTGGGTGAGGAGATGAGACATGTTTACCTACACCTCCATGCTGACCATCCAATTCTTTCTTTTCTTGCCTAGGACTTCAAATAGGGAACTTTACGGGCTGGGGAGGCTGGTAATTGTTTGCCTAGTGGAGCATGTGTAGTTTTCTAGTGATCTGGAGTGATATGTCCTGTTTTTGCTCCCAAATATTATTGGGCTCACTAGTGACCTGCATTTCTCACACTTTTTTGTACTTGTTTTTGCATATATCTCTCCCATCTTAATTTCAAAATATTCAAAGGCAAAGATCCTACAATTTTTCTTCAAATTCATAATACCTATTTTACTAGTTATTTGTTGTTGCATAACAAATTACCCCCCAAATTTAGCAGCTTAAAAGAACAAACATTTATTTTCTCAGAGTTTCTCCAGAAGTACCTTAACTGGGTGGTTCTGGCTCAGGATTTCTCATGAGATTGCAGTCAAGGTGTTTGCTGGGGTTGCAGTCATCATTTTTTATATTCTTTGCTTTGTTTAATATAGTAATGTTGCCAGTGGAAAAAGGATTCTGTCATAGTAACATAGGAAACTCATTTCAAGGATACACACAAAGGAGGAAGGGCAGTATTATGGCAAGATTTATTGAAGCAAAAACAAAGAAAAGGCTCAGTCAATGTATAATCCATGACCAGGTGGCTCAGCTCCACCTTGCTGCAAAAGAAGCCCAAGCCCTGGAGTCTCAGTCCCATGCTTGTCCTCACCAAGACCAGGAGGACCAGGGTCCTGAGATGCTGTACCATTACCCGGTCATTGGCAGCTGAAGCTCCAGCAGTCCAGCCCAGCCAGTCCCTCTCATCCTCTGGCTCCAGCCAGCAATGAACTTGGTGACACATGGCTGCTACACCCAGACCTGCACAGCAGCTACAAAGAGAGAGTGTGCAAGTGAACAAATGAACCACAGACATTTATTAAGCTGTGATTATATTATCTAAGGCTTGGGAAAGAGCAGGGGGGTTTTCAAGATAACCAATCTGTTTCTTGGCTCTTTGTGGGCTTGTGCTGGGCCCTCCCTCCATCCAATCCCTTTCTTAGATTTTTTGGAATTCCGTACCCTTTATCCTGAGAATTCCCCAGAATTCCTTAGGTTAGACTCCTCCCCTTTGTGATCATCACTTTGGCTCCTACTACACATCTGCCCAGCAAAGGAATTTTTCCCTTTACTGGTACTTCCTTACCCCAATAATCTATTGAAAGGGGATGACTGTCCCCTGGGGAAATTGGAAAACTGATCTTTCTTCCTGTCTGCTGCCCAGGAATTAAATCCCCTTTCGGGGAGAATGTGGTTGTCCCCTGGGCATCTGAATCTGTAACTTACAGACTTAATCAAGTTTAGGCTTAGCCAGTTTTGTTCCCTTCTCTTTTGTTATTTTTTAATGACTTTTTAGATGGGGGAGAGAAAGAGAAACATGGATTTGTTGTTCCACTTATTTATGCATTCATTGGTTGATTCTTATATGTGCCCTGACAGAGGATCTCCAACCCACTACCTTGGGTATCAGAATGATGCTTTAACCAACTGAGCCACCTGGCCAGGACCCCATTCTCTTTTGTTAATATCTAACTAGCTGAGTGCCTACTGTAATAGTAATATTCAACAGATTCTCTTTATTTTTCTTTTTAGTTTAGATTCTATATGAGGCAGAAATTCAAACATCAATTCAATTTTGAAAAGCCCCCAAATTGTCCCTAAGGACATTCTGTGTGCCTTTCAAACAATTTAACACAATTAGAGGCCTGGGAAAAGGCTTGTGACAGAGTTTGGCTTGGAATTAGGGAACATGTTGTATGAAAATAATGTACCATTAAACACAAGAATTATATTAAACTCAGGTACGCAGAAACACACACACACACACACACACACACATGTGCACACCACATGAGGCATTCAGGTATTTAGGAAACTGAGGGAACAAAGATTTCTATTTCACACTGACCCACTGACCATGGGGCTCACCGTCAAAGAGCAGAATGTCAGATGCCAATTTAAAAGGATATGTCTGTGTGTGTGTTTGCTAAGTCAAATTCATACATATTAGCAATACTAACATGTTGAAATGTAAGAAAGTGTTGTGATTCATCTGTAAGCACCAAGTTATTATTTTTATAGGATTTGGTTTCTCACCTTATGCTTTGTCTTTCCAACATTTTAGAGCTTCTCTCTGCTTGCTGATTGATGCTAACCCAGAAGGACTCAGAATTGTAGTATTAGAGTACCTGGAAACCAATGTGCTTTTTCCAGAATATGGTATGATTTTCTTCAATCATATAAATAATACTTTAGCTCAAAATTATATGTTTGGCCTTTTAGGTTTATATTGATTGAGAGCGTTGAATTTAATTACATTCATATGGTATAAAAGGCAGTAGAATATCACAAGTATACAAATTCAAATACACACACAAGCTCTTGAACCAAACCTATCCTTTAATATTGGTTTGTTACATGCTCATTGGTCTAGTTTATTGGCTAGTACTCCCTGGAAGATAATCAATGACACCTGCCAAAATTTAAGGACTATTCTATTTTAAAAAGCAGTATAGAAAAACAAATTTTAGGGACTTCCGGTCAAGATGGAGGCATAGGTAGACACACTGTGCCTCCTCGCACAACCAAAATAAGAACAGCAACAATTTAGAAACAAAATAACAACCACAACTGACAGAAAATTGAACTGTATGGAAGCCTGACAACCAAGGAGGTAAAACAGACACTGTTGGGAACGGCCCTGACTGGTATCAGAAGCTGAAACCCCCACCTAGGCTAAGGCTAAGAGAACGCCCTTGGAACCATAAGCCAGCAAGGAGACAAAAGCTTATCTCCCTGTCAGGAATGCTGCTTCTGCTGCTTTATTCATAACTGAACCCCAAAAAGCTTGGTCGGTTAGCTAAAGACGGGTAAGATTCCCCAAGGGGGTAATGACCTAAGAAAGGCACGATCACTTTGGGAGGCCCCCCAAAAGAAGGACTTGGGGAGCTGCAGCAAAAGGGGGTGATGGACCCTCACTCCTTGGCTTTGACATAGCCTGAGTTCTCTTGTCTGGGAGAAAAACTCCTTATCTCTTGGTTGCCTTAGTTCCTGTGCTAATCCTGTAACAATGACAGGGTGGTGCAGCTCTGTGCTGAAAAGGGTGGATTCCCCGGGTGATCAGGCCTAAGAAAGAATATGTAAATTACTGTGAAACCTTCTTTGTTTAGAATGCTCTCAGTTGAATGAGAGGGGTCCGAGGAGGAAGTTAGTTTGTTCCTCAAAGTCTTACAGCTCTTTGACCCCAACTCAAAATAGACCAGCAGAGTTCCTTGTTTTCTATGGTTCCTTACTTCCCCCTAATGAGTACTGTACTTTACCTGAATTATTATGCAAAACGAACCCAATAAAAGCAGGTATGGACGGTAAATTGGCGCACTCCCCACTAGGGGGGGTGGCCATTTCGTCCCTACTTCTCCACAGAAACTAGTCTTGTCTCTGTGCATGTTTTTTCTCACATGTTATCATGGAGCCATCCACAGTGTTCTGTGGTCACTGCTGGCTGGTGACCCACATGCAACAAGACACATTCATCCAGACTGGTGGGAAGAGCGGACTACGGCAGCCTGGCAGAGAGGGGTTGCGGCAGAAAAAGCAGTGACACCAGGAGCTCAGGAAACCCTGGGTGCACAAGACCACAGTAGGCAGACTCTGGGCACATAGGTGGTGGCTGGCAGACCCCAGGCATGGGGTGGCACAGGCAGACCCAGCAAGGCGGCAATTGTGAAGCAAGGCCCTGCACGCAAGGCGGCTGGCTGACCAGGCAGTCCCAAGGTCCCAGCACCAGGAAATAGAGCCTTGGGGCACTGATTGAAAACACCTGTGGGAATTGAGGTGCAGGGAGAGACTCCCGGCCTCATAGGCGAGTTTGTTGGAGAGACCCATGGGGTCCTAGAATGTGCTCAAGACCACTCACATGGGAATTAGCACCAGAAAGGCTCAGTTCACTTGGGAAAAGTGGCGGAGGGGACTGAAATCTGACAGAGAACAGAGCAAGTGCCATTGTTCCCCCTCAGACCCCGCCCCCACATACAGCATCACAATGCAGTGACGTGGGTTACCCGGCCCAGGTGAATACCTAAGGCTCTGCCCCTCACACATAACAGGTGCGACAAGACAAAAGAAAAATGGCCCAAATGAAAGAATAGATAAAGCTCCTCAGAAAATACAACTAATTGACCAAGAGATAGTCAACCTATCAGACACACAGTTCAAAGCACTGGTGATCAGGATGCTCATAGAACTGGTTGAATTTGGTCACAAGTTAGATGAAAAAATGAAGGCTTCACTAAGTGAAATAAAGGAAAATGCACAGGGAACCAATAGTGATGGGAAGGAAACTGGGACTCAAATCAATGGAGTGGACCAGAAGGAAGAAAGAAATAAGCAAACAGAAAAGAATGAAGAAATAAGAATTCAAAAAAATGAGGAGAGGTTTAGGAACCTCCAGGACATCTTTAAACATTCCAACATCCAAATTATTGGGGTACCAGAAGGGGAAGAAGAAGAGCAACAAGTGGAAAAGTTATTTGAACAACTAATAATGGAGAACTTCCCCAATCTGGAAAAGGAAATAGACTTCCAGGAAGTCTAGGAAGCTCAGAGAGTCCCAAAGAAGTTGGACCCAAGGAGGAACACACCAAGGCACATCAAAATTACATTAGCCAAGGTAAAAATGAAGGAGAGAATCCTAGAAGCAGCAAGAGACAAGGAGGCAGTAACCTACAAAGAAGTTCCCATCAGACTGTCAGCTGACTTCTCAAAAGAGACCTTGCAGGCAAGAAGGTGCTGGAAAGAAGTATTCCAAGTCATGAAAGGCAAGGGCCTACATCCAAGATTGCACTATCCAGCAAAACTTTAATTTAGAATGGAAGGGCAGATAAAGTGCTTCTCAGATTAGGTCAAGTTAAAGGAGTTCATCATCACCAAGCCCTTATTTTATCAAATGTTAAAGGACTTATCTAAGAAAAAGAAGATAAAAAATGTGTATAGTAAAATGACAGCAAACTCACAATTATTAACAACCACACCTAAAACAAAAATAAACTAAGAAAACAACTAGAACAGGAACAGAAACACAGAAATGGGGGTTGCATGGAAGATTAGCAACAGGGAAGCGGGAGGAGGAGAGAGGGGGAAAAGGTACAGAGAATGAGTAGCATAGATGGTAGGTAGAAAATAGGGGGAGGGCAAGAATAGTATGAGAAATGTAGAAGCTAAAGAATTTATGACACGTGGACATGAACTAAAGGGGGGAAATGTGGGTGGGAGAGGGTGTGCAGGGTGGAGGGGAATGAAGGGGGGAAATGGGACAACTATAATAGCATAATCAATAAAATATATTAAGAAAAGAAAAACAAATTTTAAAAAAGTCCTCAATTTTTTTACCCAAATTGCATACTGCTCCACTTTAGCAGAATCACTGCCTATTCATACAAAAAGTCAATGTTCCATTCCAGCTACCTGGAGATACCAATCTATCCCATTAGCTAAAGAGAAATCTGGAGATCATAAAATCCTGAATGTCTTCCTCCCATTATCCTTGTTTAAAACATCATATCTTTTATGGGAAATCTAGGGATTACATTCTCCAAGAGGAGTAAGATCTTCCTGAGTTATGCTATCTTCATTCTCTGAGTAATGTCTTTATCATTTTAATAACTCGTGTATAATAATTGGTTCTGACATAGGCACATACACAAACACATTTTGGTTAAGAATGAAGGAGTTTCAACTAAACCAATTTCTCTGACCAGAATGTTGCTCAAATGTAAGCATCATGACTGCAGGGATCTCTATTTTGCTCTATGATTTTTTTATTTATTTTACTTATTGTTGTTTTCTGAGAGAAAAACCTGGCATGTGGTACATGCTGAATCAATAATTGTTGAATGGTTTTATGGTTGAAACCATGTTTTATGTTTTATTAGTTTTGTTATATGTTTTGTTTTATTTTAATACCTCTGTATTTGTTTTCTAGGGCTGCCATAACAAATTACCACAAACTTTGTTGCCAAACCTCCAGAGGTCAGACATCTGAAATCAAGGTGTTGGCAGGGCTGCACCCCCTTAAGGGGTGTAGAGGAGAATGCTTTTTGCTTCTTGAATTTCTGATGGCTTCATGTCTTCCTGGTTTGTGGCAGCATAACTCCGGTATCTTTCTCCATCTTCATGTGGACTTCCCTTGTGTCTCTTTCTTCTCTTCTTCTTATAAAGATATTTCTATTATTATTATTAATTACTATTATTATATTAGAGAGAGGGGAAGGGAGGGAGAGAGGAGAGAAATATTAGTGTAAGAGAAAAACATAGATCGGTTGCATCTCACATGTGCTCAGACCAGGGACAGAACTCAAAACATAGGCATGTTCCCTGACCAGAAATCAAACACATGACCTTTTGGTTTATAGGATGACACTCTAACCAAATGAGCCACACCATTCAGGGTAAGGACATTTGTCATTGACTTGGGACTCACCCTGTAAATCCAGAATTATCTCAAGATCCTTCACTTATTTAAATCTATAAAGACCCTTTTTACAAATAAAGTTATATTCAGAGATGGGTGGCTGGGTAAGACCATGGACATATTGAATATGTCTTGGTAACCTCAATTCAACTCACTACAACCTCTGATCACCAATCTTAAGATTCTATTTATTCAATACACATTTTTGTTTAAGTGTCTCTTATATGCCATGCACCAAATGGTGAGAATGCAAACCTCAGTATAATATGGCCACTGCTCTTTAGACAAGTAACACTTATCAAAAGTTTTTATTCAAAATGCCTCAGACTTAGAATAAAATAAAACAGAATTTTATTTAAAATAAAATACGTTTCAAACTCACATAAAAGGATATGTACTCTGGAGTCTCTTCATGTTAATTTTTCCATAAATTCTAATGAACACTCTTCACTGATGTTAATTTTTAATTGCCATACCATTAATCATCTTAGATATTATTAGTTCAAGGCCATCCCTTTCAGAAAATTCCATGATGTAAAACAGTTTAATTAGTTCCAACATACTTTGTTTAACAGCAAACCAGGGTCAGGCAGGAGAATTAAATTCTGTGCAAGGCCATTTACTGCTGTGCCATTTGTCTGTAAGTTGTCGTTAGTATCCCTCTGGCTGAAGTTCATAGTATATTGCCTTCACCTGGTTTCCTTGGAAAGCAGAGGCTGCAAAAGTGTAGGCGGCTTATTTGGGAAATAATCTAAGGAAGCAGGAAGATGGGACAGGGAAGGTAAAAGGATCAAAATTCTGCCACCCTAAACCTGCTTTTTGATTTTTAAGCCCTTTATTAGAAAAAAAAAGGACACAGAAGCTTTGACCCTCTCCTGTTTCCTGCCCAAGAGAGTCAGACAGAGAAACCTACTTCAGGAAGGAGATCTAGGATATTCACCTTAGACTAATTTGAATTAAGCCTGGTACACAAGAGAGCTTCAAGCAGGTGCCTGTTGGCAGGATACCCATTATGCCTCATTGTTTCTGAGTCACATAGCAAGAACTTCTTTCCATGTGTGTCCCGCTCCTCCTCAACTCCCTGCAATCTCCCACTCTCACTTCTGAAATCTAATAGCCCACCCCTCCTTTTCTCCTTTATCCAAAATGTGTTATATACCCAATGCTGCCTCACTGTCTTTGGAATTTTCATGGATTTATCATGTTTGTGTGAATTCCTCATGTGCCTGTATTAAACATTGATTTTCTCCTATTAATCTTTTTCTGTTAATTTGGTTGTTAGCCCAGCAAGAAGAACTTAGAAAGCAGGAGAAATATAATAATTACTTTTAGCCCCCACAAGGCCACCAGAGTAGGAGAGAAACACAAAACAGAAATACATTGCTGCCCTGGCCAGGTGGCTCAGTTGGTTGGAGCATTTCCACACACCACAAGAATGCAGGTTTGATCCCTGGTCAGGGCACTTAGGAGAGGCAACTAATTGATGTTTCTCTCACATCTCTCTCTCTCTCACTCCTTCCCTTCCTCTCTCTAAAATCAATAAACATTATCTAAACATATCCTCAGGTGAGGATTTTTTTTAAAGAAAAAAAGAAATACATTGCCAAGTGAGCCATTACCATGTGGCAACTGATGTTTGACCCCATGAGACTTTTGGAAGAGTCTTATGAAACATATCTCAGAAACAAAAAAGGGAAGCATTTACCCACCCATTGACTTCCATGTCTTATTGGTCAGAAGTTCATACCCCAACTCATCTGGGTTCACATGTGCAGATGCTGAATAGTTCCCAAGGGAATTTGCACAGAAAGGATGTGGCTAGTGTGAACAAAATGTTGCAGTCCAAACCTGCTCAAGGCAGGTCCCAAATTGGTCACTGTGGAAGCAGGTGGAGTCAGAGAAGGGGCCAAAAGATTTGCAGATGAGCAAAAGAGGTGCCCAGTATACCTTTATTTTCCCACCACTAAATGTATTATCTTTACCCTATGAGACTTGTCAGACTTAGAGGGCACTACAACATAATGTGTCACTTCATTGGACTTTGACACCAAGAAACCAGTCCTCTCTGACCTTGGAGAATTAACTCTCTGTGCTCTGACCTCTTAATTTGCATAAAAGTATAATGATAACCACAGTTACCTCGTGAGTTTACTGTGAAGATGAGCTGAGATAATATACAGAAAGTGCTTAGCCCTGCAGCACATAAATTCTGACACAACTTTCTGACACCATCCGGGTACTCAACAAGTTAATTCAATTCTGACACTAACTACCCAGAGTTAGCACAGGCCCCACAGGTGAATGACTGAGTCCCACGAGACTACCCCTCACTTGAGATACCAGCTCCAAGTCCTGGGAGTCCCAAAGCCACCCATACCTCTATAACAGTAGAAAATTTTAACAGGGGAGAATTGTAACCCACCCCATCATTCTTTTGACATTGTTTCTGTAAACTCTAACTCTGACTAATATGTAGCTTGTAGATAAATAGCATGTTTGTGTAAGAATCCTGGGAACTAACTTCAAAGGATACAGACTCCCACCCTCAAGCATCCCAGCTCCGGGGGATCTGCTGACCTTTAACTGTGGAGCTAGGATGACATAAGGCCAGAATGACATGAAGCCAGGATGACTAAACCAGGATGATGCACACGGGACGGACCCTCACTTGCCTTACCGGAATGGACTGTGCTGGTCTGCACATAGAGAACTTCTCAACCACTTCCCTTGATCTCTTTGTTCTGATTCTCCTCTCTCTCCATATAAAAACCTGTGCCTGCACTGAGATGTTGAGATGGGCTTTGAGACAAGAGACTCCCATTTTCCAGGTGGCCAGCATCTGAATAAACCACTTTCCCTTATATCAGAATCTGCCTCTCAAGTATTGGCTTTCAAAGTGGCAGGCTGGACCTGCGCTTGGTTATACTTCTACCCAGCAAAACTATAAATTTTCAGGGTTTCTTGCCCTCTCAGGTTTGATAATTTACTAGAACCATTCACAGAACTCAGGAAACTATACTTAGTTACCATTTTTATTAGAAAGGATACCAATCAATGAACAGGGAGCTGAAGAGACACATAAGATGCAAGGTCTGGAAGAGTCCCAAGTGTAGGAGTTTCTGTCCCTGTGAGTTAGGGTTCACCACTCTACCAGTGTGTTGTATTCACTGACCAGGAAGCTTCCTAAGCCTTATGGTCCTGTGGTAGGCAGTCAAACAGACAGAAGCAGAGCAAGGACAATAGGCCAGGTACACAAGGTCATCATGATAGAAAGCCCCAGCTACCTAGCATCTGACAAAACTGGAAAAACAGGAACCGCACACCCAGGATGATCTTTTCTCCCCTGGCACATTGCTAGTCACAAGGTTGTAGACATCCTTAGAGGAGGAACAAGGGGTAGGAAAATAGCCTCATATGACCCCATGCAGGTCCTTTCCTTTAAGTATTATGTCCTAGAGATAACATTTAGGCTTCAGTTGTGTTTCAGCTCCAGGCCCAGAAAAGCAGCAAAACTAGACAAAGGAATGCCATGTTGACATCAAGACCAGCTAAACTGACTAATGACCCCCTGCCCTGGTGCTGACCAATCAGTGGAGACCATGACCCTGAAACATCACATGGGGGAAGTTAATGAATTATTCCATTGAGCCCCTCCCCTGAGACCACCCACAAAATCCCCACCCTTAAAAGCCAGTAGGACAGAGGACCCAAATAGAAAGCAAAAGCAAGATAACTAGAAAGCGAGAAAGCATGAAAGCATTAGAGTACATCCGTCTCATTCCCCATCCCCTTCCTTCAGGTACATTTTCCTTGCCTCTCCCTTTCTCCTAAGCTCCAAGGGCCCTTCTTTCACCTCTGCCACTTGTGAGCCCATTTCTTCTACAGCTTACTTCTTCTACCTCTGTGATTTTCTAAATAAACTTTCTTGTTTAGTTTGAGTCATAGGTATGAATTTTTTCCTAGCCAGAACTGAATTACAAAGATTGCTGAACTAAGATCTTGTCTGACTTCATTGGTCTAACACCTGGTGCTGTTTTGCTTCCAACAGTTTAGAGTTTTTAATTGAGGTTTCATTGTGTAGGTATGATTGATTAAATAACTAGTCACATGACTAACCCCCATCTCCAGCTTCCAGCCTATCCTCCCTCAGTGTTTGGGGGATGGGTCTGAAACTTCCAACTTTGTTTTGCAGCCACCAGGCCCCTTCATAAAGCTACCTAAGAGTCCTATCTTTAGTCATCTAATTAGCATAAATTCTGGTATTTTGGAAAGACACTCATTATAAATGGCAAAAAATACCCTTTTCGCTAAGGGAGTTCCAAGAATTTCAGAAGCTCTGTGCCAGGAACTGAGAACAAAGACCAAATTTTTCTGTGTTTTGTTTGTTTGTTTGTTTGTTTTTCGTATACTACAACATGATACATAGGAAGTTCTCATTGAACATTGGTGATAATTATTACACCATTGTCACCATCACCCCCATACATTTGGTCTGCTAACTTTCCAATTAATAAAAGTATATCTTAGGCCCTGACCGATTTTGCTCAGTTGGTTGGAGTGTTATCCCATAAACTGAAAGGTTGTGGGTTCGATTCTCACCCAGGGTGCATGCATGGGTTGCGGGTTCGGTCCCTGGTTGGGATGCCTACAAAACACAACCAACTGATATTTCTCTCTCACATTGATATTTCTCTTCCTCTCTTTCGCCCTTCCTTACCCTTCTCTCTAAAATCAGTAAGGATGTCCTTGGGTGAGGATTGAAAAAAAGTATTTTTTCTGTTTTTTAAAAAATATATTTTATTGATTATGCTATTACAGTTGTCCCATTTTCCCCCCTTCACTCCCCTCCATCCTGCACACCCCCTCCCACCCACATTTCCCCCCTTTAGTTCATGTCCATGGGTCATACATATAAGTTCTTTGGCTTCTACATTTCTTATACTATTCTTACCCTACCCCTTTCTATTTTTTTACCTACCATCTATTTTACTTATTCTCTGTAACTCCCCCCCCCCAACTCTGCTGTTGGTAACCCTTCATGTGATCTCCACTTCTGTGGTTCTGTTCCTGTTCCAGTTGTTTGCTTAGTTTGCTTTTGTTTTCATTTTAGGTGTTGTTGTTAATAACTATTTGTTTGCTGTCCTTTTACTGTTCATATTTTTTACAGTTGATCTTAGCCAAAAGGTAGAGATGTGATTGCTGTTCATATTTTTTATCTTCTTTTTCTTAGATAAATCCCTGTAACATTTCATATAATAGGGGCTTGGCGATGATGAACTCCTTTAACTTGACCTAATCTGAGAAGCACTTTATCTGCCCTTCCATTCTAAATTAAAGTTTTGCTGGATAGTGCAATCTTGGATGTAGGCCCTTGCCTTTCATGACTTGGAATACTTCTTTCCAGCACCTTCTTGCCTGCAAGGTCTCTTTTGAGAAGTCAGCTGACAGTCTGATGGGAACTTCTTTGTAGGTTA
Organism: Phyllostomus discolor; assembly: GCF_004126475.2. Lineage (NCBI taxonomy): Eukaryota > Metazoa > Chordata > Mammalia > Chiroptera > Phyllostomidae > Phyllostomus > Phyllostomus discolor. Next base: position 75,467,821 of record NC_040911.2, on the reverse strand, counting down.
CTGCCTCCTTGTCTCTTGCTGCTTCTAGGATTCTCTCCTTCATTTTTACCTTGGCTAATGTAATTTTGATGTGCCTTGGTGTGTTCCTCCTTGGGTCCAACTTCTTTGGGACTCTCTGAGCTTCCTAGACTTCCTGGAAGTCTATTTCCTTTTCCAGATTGGGGAAGTTCTCCATTATTAGTTGTTCAAATAACTTTTCCACTTGTTGCTCTTCTTCTTCCCCTTCTGGTACCCCAATAATTTGGATGTTGGAATGTTTAAAGATGTCCTGGAGGTTCCTAAACCTCTCCTCATTTTTTTGAATTCTTATTTCTTCATTCTTTTCTGTTTGCTTATTTCTTTCTTCCTTCTGGTCCACTCCATTGATTTGAGTCCCAGTTTCCTTCCCATCACTATTGGTTCCCTGTGCATTTTCCTTTATTTCACTTAGTGAAGCCTTCATTTTTTCATCTAACTTGTGACCAAATTCAATCGGTTCTATGAGGATCCTTACTACCAGTGTTTTGAACTGTGCATCTGATAGCTTGGCTACCTCTTTGTTGCTTAGTAGTATTTTTTCTGGAGCTTTGATCTGTTCTTTCATTTGGGCTATTTTTTTTTTTTTTTTTGTCTTGATGTGACTGTTATGTAGTGAGGTGCGGAGCCTTAGGTGTTCACCAGGGCAGGGCAACCCAGTTGCTGTGTTGTGATGCTGTATGTGGGGAAGGAGTCTGAGAGGGAACAATGGCACTTGCTCTGTTCTCTGCCAGATTTTAGTCACTTCCCCTGCTTCCCACCAGCAAATTGGGACCTTCTGGTGCTGATTCCTCTGTGGGTGGGTTTGTGTATGTTCTAGGACCCTGTGGGTCTCTCCAACAGACTCTCCTGTGAGGTTGGGATTTTCTCCTACTGCCTCAACCCCCACAAGTGTTTTCAATCAGTGGTTTGAAGTTTTATTTCCCTGTGCCGGGCCCCTGGGTTGCACAGTCCGTCCTGCTCCCCAGTGGTTTCTCCTGGTTTATATGCATGTGAATGTGGGACTGCTCAGTCTGCAGTCTGCTGCTTTTCCAGGTATGCCCACTGCTGCCATGCTGGCCAGCCGCAGCCTTGCGCAGCCTACTCCACAATCCGCCGTCTCACTGGGTCCACCATCCCACCACTGCCTTGCCTGCCTCAGTCCTCCAGCCACCACCATGTTGCAGTCCTCTCTGCCCGGCAGCTGCCTGTCTCCACCCCTCATACTGGTCTGGATGAATGTGTCTTCTTTAACTCCTTAGTTGTTGGACTTCCATACAATTCAATTTTCTGTCAGTTCTGGTTGTTTTTGTTTTTAAATTGTTGTTGTCCTTATTTTGGTTGTGCGAGGAGGCACAGCATGTCTACCTATGCCTCCATCTTGGCCAGAAGTCTGTAAATCTTAAATTTAAAAAATATATATTCAGAGTAAAAGATTTGGATATTGTTAAAGAACTACCAGCCCATTTCATTTCCTTTGGTAAAATATAGAAAACATATGTTTAAAAAAATACAAGCACTCACTTCTAGAGGGCCTCCCCAGTGAAGGCAATGGACAGAATAGGGTAGGATTGTCTAGAAGTACAATCAACAGTTCCTGTTCTCAAGCAGTTAAAATTCTAGGTGGGGAAAAATGATATTAACCTAAAACTAATCAGTATGAAAGATAGTTACAGGGTCAAAGAGACCCTGTAACTTACAGAGAGCTAGCAAAGTAAATATCGCAAAGCAATCTTGCACAAATTAATAAATATATTCTACAAACAATAAATGACAGGTCTGAGAGATTAAGGAGGTGTTTGCAGCAAATCTCAATACCAGAGCTGGTAGAATTTGAACCTTTTTGGAGAAGAGGGGAGGACTTTGAAAGAGGCAGAAGAGCTGGAGCTAAAACCATGAGACAAGAGAGACAGAATGAATTCTAACTATTGTTCAGAAAGCATGATGTTTAGGTTTAAAATGAGAAATACAAATCTAATGTTAGTGATATCAGGTTTATAAAGGTCTTGTGTTTATTTATGGCCTTTTACTATAAGAAGCTTATGTAGATATGTTGGGGAGTTTATTGTATCAAAAGAGGAAAAGATGGTAACTTGTAGAAAAAGAATGTATGAATTCAATGGGATATATTCAGGTCAGCAAGGCTTTATAGAGAACTAAATAAAATGCAGAGGAGAAAAGTATGGATTATTTACATACTTGAAATCTTGTAAGTGAATTACCCAAGAACACAGTTGAAACATGACTTCATGGGGCAGAGAATCCCACAGAGCCTGAGCATACACCCACTGGGGTTGCCTTGGCGTGGACTGCCCTCCCACATCTGCTAATAAGAAAAAATGTACCCAATTGAAGTAAATAGTAATTAGAGGTAGAACTAGCAGTGATCTCCATAGCTCCATCTTGAGGTTTAGGTTACAAAGGCTGAAGGTGACAAGAAAACACTCTTTAAGTTATTTATAGAAGGGTTAAATTGAACCTGGTTGAGAGCTTCTGGGCCCAAGTGAATTTTTCTCCCTGACCTTGGTCAATGTTGGTCTATAATAAATCAAATGATGACAAATACCCACATGGCCTTGCTTATTGTCCTGTTGGCAATGCTACATGGGAGAAACCTCAAGCGGAGAAATTACAAGCTTATTTCTCTCTTCTGAGAAGGCTGACTTAGTATCACAGCACTGCAGCAGCCCATGCCCCTTACTCAGGCCTGCGCAGAGAAAGTACTGGGGATAGCACAAAAGTCAATATGAACACATATAATTTCATTTGAGCTTTACATCTCCAAAAAGTGAGAATAAGACTTTTTTTGTTCCTATTCTGAAGATGATAAAACGGCTCCAGAAAGATTAAACAATTTTAATAGTGATATGTCTTCTAAAAACTAAAATATGATAGGTGCTCTGACTACAAGAAACAATACTGTGAGCTTTTTATGAATTAACATTTCTCTATGTCATTCATGAATACTTTCCATGATACACTTACTGAGTGTGTTTTCTGTATTTAGTATATTTAGAACTTGAACAAAGAGGCCCAAATCATCCCTCAGGAAACCCAGTATACCTTTTACTCTTTCAAATATTTTATTTTGCTTTGTTTGATCAATAGTTTATCATTTTGAGTTAAGTAAAATATAACTCTTCTTCAAACACAGGGTAAGCCATTATTGTTGTTATCAAGAACAATAATTTTTATAGGCAAAGATTCTGTAAAGAAACATAATGTATGAAATTGTTACATGAAGAATCAAATTTTATAATTTTCTGACAATCTGTATAAAATGAAAACAAAGCCAAAGCCAAATACAGTGTTTTGCCATCAATCATATAGTTTGTACTTGAGTACCATTCTAATAAAGGCAGCTTTAGAAAAACAGTGTTACTAATCATCTAAATGTCAAATGTGCATTTGAGTCTTGCTTCTATCACTTCTAACCATGTAATGATAGACACTGGACATTAGTTTTATCTTTAGTAAAATGAGAATAATAATAACCTATCTCTTTGAGGTGTTGCTAAAATTATATCAACTATAACATCACATTCTCCAAAATCAGTTACCATCCCTGGCCCCCAACACCAGCCCCCATCACCATAACCAGCAATATCTCCTAATACATATTGGGAGTGATTGTTGGGGGAGGGGCTCTTTATCTTAATAATAATACAGTAGCTGTCCTAAATATTTTATCATTTTATTATTTTTAGCAAATTTACATTTGATTAATTTAAACTTATTTCCCAGAACTATTCATAAACTTTTCAATATTTGTTGGAAAAGCTTTTGCCATGGACACTAAGTTAGCAATATTTGTGTATTGCAAAGCACAGCATAAAAGGTTTTTATAAACTATATGTAGTTATATAGTATTTTATGCTTCTACTATACAAAGAAGTAGGTTCCTGTGGTCAACATGAAGTAGAACCAAAGAGCTGTAGAAATTTGGAAAAAAAAAAAACAAACAGGCTCAAAGGAATTAGCTTTGCTGAAGAATAATACACTCTGATAATCTCAAACTACATATCATCCCTAGAGTGCTACATGAACATCCTGAACATTTTTCTTTTACAATAATATACTGCCCTGGCTGGTGTGGTTCAGTGGATTGAATGCTGGCCTGCAAACCAAAGAGTCGCTGGTTCAATTCCCAGTCAGGGCACATGTCTGGGTTGTAGGCCAGGTCCCCAGTTGGAGCATGCTAGAGGCTACCACACAATGATGTTTCTCTCCCCCTCTTTCTCCCTCCTTTCCCCATTCTCTAAAAGAAAGTAAATATTTTTTAAAAAAATAGAATAATATTAAGTGCCTAAAGAGCTTAGGAACTTGGAATAAAATAATTTGGCAATTGTTGTAATCTAGATGATATGTATGGTTCTTGGGTTAAAGAGCTAAAAAGAAAAGTAAAACACTCAGCCTATAAAACAGACTGTATATTTATAAGATGTTTTATGAAAGCCTTATGGTAAACAGGAATGAAAAACCTAGACTAAATTCACAAAAGCAAAGAAATCAAAATATACCACTATGGCAAATTAACAGTTTACAAAAGAAGACATCAAGAGAGAGAGAAAGAAATGAACAAGAGAACTATAAAACAGCCAGAAAAAAATTAGACTGCATTATAAGTCCTTCCTATTAATAATTCCTTTGAATGTAAATTGATTAAATTCTGTAATCAAAGGTACAGGTGGCTGAATAGCCAGGAGGAAAGTCCATGCCAGAGCCAGCCCTGCTGGCACCCTGATCTTGTATTTCCAACCCCCAGAACTGTGAGAAATAAATTTCTGTTAGAAAAGAAAGGTATAGAATGGCTGAATGAATTTTTTAAATGTACACTTGAAACCTATATAACTTTATTAACCAATGTTGCCCCAATAACATTTTTAAAAAATAATAATAAAAACAATAAAGAAATCAAGACCCAACTATATGCTGTCTACAAGGGACTTATTTAAGCTTTAAGAACATACATAGAGTCAAAGTGAAGGAATGGGAAATGTTTTTTAATGCATATAGAAACCAAAGAGAGCAGGAGTAGCTATATTTTACCAACAAAATAGATTTTAAGTCCAAAAATGTAACAAGAGACAAGAACAGGTCATTATATAATAATAAAGGGGTCAATTCATAAGAAGATATGATGATTGTAAATATATATGCCCCTAATTACATTAAGCAAATACTAACAGATGATACTAATACATCGATGGGAGAAATAAACAACAAAACAATGATAGTAGAGGACTTTGACACCCTGCTTTCAACAATGGATAGATCATCCAGATAGGAAATCAATAAGAAAACACTGGACTTGAACTCTACTTTAAACTATATATACTTAAAAGACATATATATAAAACATTTCATCCAACAGCAGCAGAATATGCATGCTTCTCAAGCACTTATGAAACATTCTGTAGGTTACATCGTGTGTTATGTCACAAAATAAGTATTAGCAAATATAAAAAGAATAAAATTATACCAACAGTCTTTTCTGACCAAAATAATATAAAACTAGAAATAAATAATAGAAGGAAAACTCAAAACTTATGTAAATTATATAACACACTTCTAAACAACCAATAGATCAAAGAAGGAATACAAAGGGAAGTAAAAAAAAATCTTGACACAAACAAAAATGGAAACACAATGTACCATAACTTATGGGATACAGCAAATGAAGTTCTAAGAGGGAAATTTATACTGAATAATCATTTGCAAGAGAATGAAATTGGATATCTATCATACACCACTTACAAAAATTAGCTTGAATTTGATTCCAGACTTAAATGTAAGACCCCAACCTATAAAACTCATAGAAGGAAATATAAGGGGAAAGCTCCTTAACACTGGTTTTGGCACATGCAATAAAAACAAAAGTAAACAAGTGAGACTACTTCAAAATGAAAAGCTTTTTCACAGCAAATGAAACAATCAGCAAAATGAAAAGGCAACCTAAGGAATGGGGGAAAATATTTGCAAATGATCTATCTGATAAGGGGTTAACATTTAAAAATATAAGGAACTCATACAACTAAATAGTACATCATCATCGATCATCCAATTTAAAAATGATCAGGGGAACTGAATAGAATTTTTTTTAACTTTAAAGATTTTATTTATTTATTTTCAGAGAGAAGAGGAGGAAGGGAGAAAGACAGGGAGAGAAATATCAATGTGAGAAACATTGATTGGTTGCCTCTCACATGCTCCCAACCCAGGACCTGGTCCCCAACCCAGACATATGCCCTGATGGGAGTTGAAGCAGTGACAACCTTCTAGATGATGCCCAACCCACTGCGCCAAACCAGTCCAGGCCTGAATAGAATTTTTCATACACATAAATATTAGACTGGTGGTTTGTGGATGATACCGTCTAGCAGTATCCATCTCTGCTGCAGATGCTTGTTGAAACACGAGAAAAACATACACAGAGATAACCAGGTCCTGTAGGGGAATAGGGACAGAAGGGCCACTCTCTCGTGGAAAGCGCCATGGCCACCCTCTCTAGTGGAGAGCATTCTGTATCCATTCCCAAGCAGATTTTTATTGAGAATACAGACTTAGTTTGTGGATTCACAGTCTGGCAGAAAAGATCAAAAGAAGTAGGTGACTTACAAAGGTGCAGACAGAACTGCTGTGATTCTGGGCAGAGATTGGAGTTTTAACATATGAAAGGACGACAGGTTCCAAAGGTTTCCTGTCTGTGCCTTTAAATTCTAATCTAATAACATCCTCCAGCAAACAGATCTCACAGGATCTTGCATATTCTATGTCCCATACCTGATTACTCCGGGGGTCTGCTGTTTCTGGTCTGCACCACTCTTGCAGGCCTGAGTTAACAGAGAAGACAAAGGCAGCCAGGAGACTTGGATTTCTCACAAGGACTCAGGCTTTGACAAAGCCAAGGGGGCAGGGGTTGATGTTGATCACCCCTTCACTTCCACAGCCCCACGAGTCTCTGCCCTTAGGACATTCTCATGTGATCGCGTCTGTCTTAGATTTATTATCTTTCTTAGAGAATTGTTACCTGTCATTGACTGCTGATCATGCCATGGAAATAAGTTTTGTCTCCTTAGGGGCTCCTGGTCCAGAGGTCTTTCACTCAGCCTAAGTCACAGGGGGTTACAGCTTCCTGAGTCTAGGCAGGGCGGTCCCCAGAGTGGTGGTCATGGGCTAAGGGGTAGGGAAAATGGGGAATCAGTGGTCAAAGAGTACAAACTTCTAATTACAAGATCAATTAATACTGGAGATTTATGTATACAGCATGGTGACTATAGTTAACAATACTGTACTATATACTTGAAAAATGCTAAAGAGAGTAAGTCTTAAATGTTTTTACCACATATACATAAAAGGTAAGTATGTGAGGTCATGGAGATGTTAACTAATCTTATTGTGGTAATCATTTCACATTATATATGTGTGTCAAATCATCACTTTGTACACCTTATACTTGTACAATGTCAATTATATCTCAATAAAACTAGAAAATAAATATTTTGAACTTAGATTACTTCAGATTATAATTAATTTAGAAAAAATAGTGAATAATGGTCTTGTGACCCTATCTATGTATTGATTTAGAGTAAAGAGATTATTTTGTAAAAACACTAAAATAACTCTAAAAAACCTAACAGCATATTCATACTACAGAAATAATTCAATTGTCTTAGGCTCAAAATTCAACCACTCACTCTATTGCCACAGTACTGAAGGTTTATATTTTGCCTAATGTTATTTCTTGCTACCTCTGAAATCTATTGCAACCTTTTAATTATCTTCAGTGTTCTTGGTTCTGCCTAATTACTCTCCAGAGGCAGATCAGAAAATACAGATATAAAAATAAAGCTTGCTATTTCCATGAAAACAGGTTGATGGTAGGCAGTAAAAATGTCTGAGATGTAAGCAGCTGATCTTTCTACATCGTCTATGTGCAGAATAAAAATATTTATAGTCATAAACATTTATATATTGACACTTTTGGTTATAAGAATTCTAGTAGCTTTGTAGAGTTTTACAGAAACAGTAACCAATAAATTTTTAAGTTCCTGTTTGTGCTGATGCCTTAGCTCAGATTTTAAGAGAACCTAAAAACGTTTCTAGTTTGAATTCAGTAAATTCAACATACACTTTATATGAAAAGACCACCAAATAGCACATTCAATTGTCAGGATTAGAAATTCAAACTCAAAACCATTTTGTTAATCTGAATTGTCTATTTATTTATTTATTCTCTATTTTTGAATCATTCAACATTGAATCCATAACAGAGATGCAATTCAAAGAAGGATGCTCAGATGGGCTTTTTATTAATTTCAGGATTGCTTCTATAATGGCAAAAATGAAAGATGTAGTAAATGAAAGTTTCCTTCCCTTCCCACTTCTAGAATTCTCTTTTATAGAATGCATGTCTTTTCATAAAGTATAGAAGAGTGGTTTCTTTTTCTTCCTTGTGACAAATGAAATTGAATAAATACACATTTCTTAATACCTTTTGTGTTCACATGTTAAGCAGGCTTCTAGAAGAGAAAAATGATATTAAATGAAATGCAAATGTTGAAAGAGCATCTGTATTATAGATATTAGTTTGAAGCTTTCCAATGCTTTTCAGACCAACTCTGTAACTTCACATATGCACTTAGACATTTAGAGGATTTCTGCTTTACATATTCTTATATTTTCAAACATCTTCAGCACCTCAGCTGGAAACCCAGAGGCTGCTGAGCTTGCTAAGAAGGGACTTAATATAAGCTAATATTAGAGCCCAAGTGATGTCCTGGGCCCTAGAGCACATCTGAGAGGATAGTAGCTTATTAGACTTACCAAACCTGGAGCAAGATGACAATAAATTGGAGATAAGATATTCTTGCAAGATTCAAAAATGTTATCTTTTCCCTGATAGTACAAAGCTCAGGTGTTATTAGGCAAGGTATACCTTTACCAGGTTAACCACCAACCCTTAGTCATTAAAGACATGAAAACATGATTTCTCCCAAGACAAAAATTGAAAAATTAAGGCCATTAATTTTATTAAGATTATAAAATAAAGAGAACACCCTGTAGTGTTTCAGCAAGGTAGTTTGGCTTAGGCTTCTATACAGGGGAGTAGACAAGTTATACAGGTGGGGTAATTTAGAGTTGAAATATTTTGCTATCAGGTGCTGTCAGTCAGCTGGACAGGAAGTTTTATCTCTGTGTCTAGCTAGATTCATAGAGACAAATAGTTTTAATTTCAGCTAATCATTCATGAGACAAAGAGCTGGAAGTGGAAGGTCTGCCTCTGGCCTTTTGTCAAGTTCTAGCAAAAGGAGAAAGGTCTATGTTTGGTGGTCACGGGGTAAATAAGAAAGTCATCTGCAAATCTGATGAGAGTCATGAGAAAGGGTAGAGAGGCAGTCTTATCTAAGTCTTTTGGGGAGGGTGTTTCTTGTCAGTAAGTCATTTCCTGGAATAGGAAAGGGTGGTAGAATTTTGGAGAACAAATGTTGGGAGCGTATATTAACTGTTTTGTTATCTGGAATCACGAGGCTGAGGTGAAGTTCATCATTATCAGCTCATTTACTCATTGGCTTACTCACCCACATCAAACTGCCCACCTTTCCTGAGAGGGGAAACAAAACAAAACAAAACAAAACAATTCTCTATCTGTTTAATCATTCGCCAGCAAAATATCAGCATTCCCCAAAGTCAATACTAAAAAGACCAGATGCCCATTTTATTATTAAGCTTGTTCATTTTGTGGGTTTGTTATCCTTTATTTATGCTAAAGTAAGCTCCTAAAAATTCACACATAAGTCAAATGCTTATAAAATAACTTAGAGATTACATAGTATAGTGATTATAAGCTTGTGCTCTAGTGTCAGCCTTCTTCTAAATTCGTATTTCCAAAGGCTTTCTATGCTTTTGCTTCCTCATCTATAAAATGGGACATTGCTGGGAATGTAAATTAGTTTAGCCATTATGAAAAACAGTATGGAGTTTCCTCAAAAAATTAAAGATAAAGCTACCACATGATCCAGCAACCTCACTTATGGGAATAAAGAGGATCTTGAAGAGTTATCTAACTCCCGTGTTCACTGCAGGATTATTCACAATAGCCAAAATGTAGAAACAACTTACGTACCATGAATAGATGAATGGCTAAAGAAAATGTAGAATATTATTCTGCTATGAGAAGGAAGGACATCCTGATATCTGAGATAACATGGATGAAACTGGGGTGTATTATGCAAAACAAAATAAGTTAGACAGAGAAAGATGAATACTGTATCTCACTCAGATGTGGAGACTGAAAAAGTTGAACTCATAGAGTTCAGGCAGGGACTAGAAGATGGTTCCTGGGGCCTGGGGTGGGGAAAATGTGGAGATGTTGGTCAAAGGGTGAAAACTTCCAGTTTTAAGATTAATAAATTCTAGAAATCTAATGCATAGTATAGTGATTATTGTTTAAAATACTGCAATATATACTTGAAAGTCACTAAAAGAGTAGATCTTAAGTGTTCTCACAAGAAATAAGTGTTATGATATAGGTATTAGCAAACACTACAAAGATAATAATTTTGCAATATGTAAGTGTATGAAATCAACATGTCGTACACCTTAAATATACACAATGTTATATATCAATTATCCCTCTCTTTTTTGAGAGGACTATTATTAAAGCTGGGGACAGTGAAACAAGGAAGGACCTAGGATAGAAGAAGCAACAGGAAAAGACGAGGTGAGGTGGCTTTGACTTTCTAGAAATGTTATAGGAAGCAACAGAGCCACAACAGGGCTGCTGTTAGCTCACTGAAAAGTCAGAGAAAAGGGGGGCTTGCAGACAGGTTGAGAGGGTAAGCCCAGTAGAAGCCACCACTGCCCATTACTCCCCTAGTTGCAAGACTCATAGGGACCCTTAGAGTTTAGGAGACAAAAGTAAAGATGTACTCCAGAAGGGAAGAAACGCATGGACATGCTCCAGAGAAAGTCATCTTTTTTTAATTTTGTTTTTTCAATTATATCTTAATAAAGCTGGAAAAAAGATATTGAAAATAAATAAATAAATAAATAAATAAATAGGGCTCTTGTTCCTCCCACCCTCATGTGACCATAATCAGAATTAATTCTGGTAATGTCTATAAGAGCATTTCTCAGACTTTAATGGGTATCAGTATTCCCTGGGCATCTGGTTAAATGAAGGTTCTGAGTCCATTTATGAGTTTCTACTTTTTTGTATGTACACTATGTGTTGATAAAATTTACAGTACAAAACACCTAAGATTATCTTAAAAGTGACTTACACATCTGAAGTGCATGGTTTTTCTATTTAGTAAAGTGTTTGAAAGGAAAAAATGATTTGCTTATGAATTTTTAGCCTATCTTTGAACAGATACATCTCACATTGGATTCATTCTATAAAGTAAAAGCCAAAAGAAAAATCTTCAGGAATATTCTGAGAAAGAAAAACAGCCTACATTTCTAAAGGAGAGCTACAGTTTCCTAATTCCAATCTTGGAGGGCCAAGATGTCCTGAACCACCCACCACTAGTACATTGTGAATTAAAAGAAAGGGAGAAATAAAGAGAAGACAGCTGCAAACTGCTTGGGGGATGAATCACCATTGAAAACAATTAGCCCACATACAAGATGCCATTTCTGGGTGCTCCCAAAGTTTTTTATTATTTTTCTTATTTGATTTTTCCCCATAAACCTCTCTCCCAATTTGAATCAGCCTCCTTTTTATTGCAAGATCTCCTTGTTGGAACTCTGAGCCTAGTCTGCTCAGGGGCCAGATAATTCTCACTTCAGATCCAGCTGGCTTATGGGAAAAAAAAGTATCTGTTAAATGAGCTTTTCCAGTGTATACCACTGCCGTTGTTAATTTGTTTCACCTCAGCTTTTCCCAATGGAAGTTCACTCTTTTTAACTTTTTTACAGTAACTTGCAATGTACAATCTCTTATCCATAATGCCCAAGGAAAAAGCCCTGAGAACTAAAATTTTCTCATAATTTAATAATAAAATCAGAATGCACACGAGACTGTTTATAATGTCTATTTATCTTGCTTACTATGAACTTCTATGTTTCATTGCACAGATTTAAATGTGTTTCTTACAGGATGCTGCTTTAGGCCTCTCTGGAGATACAATATAATATGCAATACTCACTGCATTACCTTTCTACACTCCAAAAATTTCAAATTCCCGATCTCATCTGGGATTGTAGAGCTGTAACCAAGAATTCCTCTTCAAGGGCAGTGATAAACTTATTCAGCTGCTGAAGAGATTTAGGTTAAACTTAAAACAAGAGTCTTATTGCAGAAGAGTTGTTAAAAATGGATATTTTCTCCTTAAAAGACCATCTTGAGAGGTAAGAACCAATATTTAACTTGGAGTTCAAACTTAATAGTTGACACCAAACTGCTGACAAGACTCTGACCCTCACATGTAAGATCTTTTTCCTTCTCATAAGGTAAGGGGCTGGGTGGGGAATGCAACTGAACACATTTGGGAGAGTCACCAGAATAGAAAGAATAGGAAATAAGGTATAAGTATTATGGTAAATATTTGATGTACCAAATTTGATATATCTGAAGTATTTAGTGTGGATTTTACAATTAATAGGGGTTTTTTAGACCGATTATCTTGGTACAGCTCACTTGCCTCCTGCTTAAAAGGCTCATCTGTGAGACAATAAGATCTTCCCAAACTAAGAAACCTTTTGGGTTTCATTTGCTTGAGCTTGAAATTCCATGAACATCAAGCTTAGCAGACCACATTGCATGTAGAAGGTATGGTAATCAAACCAGACTTTAGATCATTTTGCCTTTGCTTTAGCTACATATTGGAATCATCCCCTGGGCACCTTGAGAAAAAGATTAATGCTTGCATCTCAGTTTCAGAGATTCAGATTTAATTGTCTGGATGGTTCCTTCAATATCAGAATTTTTAAAGCTACCAGGTGATTTTAATATACAGCCAGGCTGGCAATCCTGTTTTACAAGAAGCAGGATTAAAAGGCCCTTATACAGTGGTGGACAAAAGTAAATTTATAGTAGTTCATATGGAAAAATATAAATTAATAAATAAAAATATGACAATAAACTTTGTTTTGCATACTCACAACTGTAAACCCACCTTTGCCATCCTCTGTGTATTATCTCCCTCTTTTATCTTTTGGGTAAGCCTTCACAACGACCTTGATGAAGCTATCATAGGAGACACTGTGTTGTTATTGCTGTGTAACAGAACCAAGGGAAAATGTTAGCAGGAGGTAGCAGGTTTCTGTGATAATTATGCTAATTAAGGATTGAAAAGGAACACTGTGGACAAAATGGAAGAATTGAATGAGATTGATATCTGCTCACTGTTGGTGGAAATAATTCTCATATTTCATTCATTAGGAAAGAGTCTTAAATCAGGTCCAATTATCAGTGTGGAGACAGGGACCATTCAAAGTCCCTGGTTGTTCAGTGTCAGCTGGTGAGAGTTATGATGAAGCACAACAGTCAGTCTAGATATCTTTTAGGTAGGACATGAGGTCTCAGACTTTAATGTGCACAAAAAATCACTTAAGCATCTTGTTACGATGCAGATATAATTCCCTAGGTCTAGGATGAGCCTGAAATCACACATTTCTAGCCAGTGGCTAAGAGGTTCTTTAAAAAGCCAGAGTCTTTCACACTTCAGCGCAAATTTGAATCAACTGGAGGGCTTGTTAAAGTGCAGCTCCACCCTCAGGTTCCTGATTCTGTAAATCTGGAGTTAGCCTGAAACACAGCATATTAATCTCAGGTGATGCTGCTGGTCCAGGACCACACTTGGAGCTTTAAAAAATCAATTAAATACCACTTCATCATCTTTCTGGCAGCTGCAGCCATGAAGGTCAAGCTATACAGTTTCAGTGGGTGCAAGATCAATCCCTGACACGGGAGGCACTATGCCAGGACCAACAGGAAGGTTTTCTAATTTCTTAATGCAAAATGACAGTCGTCATTCCTTTCAAAGAGGAATCCTCAACAGATAAACTGGACTGTCCTCTACAGAAGAAAGCACAAAAAGAGTTGGAAGAGTTTCAAAAGAAAAGAATCTGCCGATGCAGTCAAATTCCAGAGGGCCATCACTGGTGCATCTCTCGCTGATATGCAAGGCCAGGAGGAATCAGAAACCTACAGTTAGGGAAGCTCAAAAACAAGCTATCAGGGCTGCCAAGGAAGCAAAAAAAGGCTAAGCAAGCCTCTAAAAAGACAGCAATGGCTGCTGCTAAGGCTCCCACAAAGGCAGCACCTAAGCAAAAGATCATGGAGACCGTGAGGTTTCTGCAAACTGTGTTGGTGGAAAACACTAAGTTAGCCGATCAGATTTTTAAAGAAAGACCTGACTACAACTAGAATTAAATAATTAAATAAATAAATAAATAATCAGTTAACTAAAACAGACTAGCATTCTTTTGAATTTATTGTTAACATCTTAATATTCATTTTTAAATAGAGGTGAGCTTCTAGACACAATGTTAAAAGAAAAGCTCCTTGTGAGTTTTAAATATTAAAATTATATCAATTTAAATATACATATTAACATGTATTTATTACAAGAGTAAATTGCTACTGTGATTAATGATTGTAAAACTGTTAATTTTATATACAAAATCAAGGATTGAAAACTTTCAAACAGTTAAATCACTAAGAAATAAATCAGCAGCTAATAGGGATATTAGACAGGGATGCCTCTAGATAACATCATTGTTCTTTTTCATTTTTAAAATCTTATTTATTTCTTTTTATTGTATTTTATTGTTTATATACTATCTGTTTGAGTCAAGAAATGTTTGTATAATTTTAAATAAAAATGGAAAACAGAATAATAGAGATTATATATAAATCATATTTATAATCCTTGCAAAATTATTAGTTTGTTTTATTCATGACATTAAAAAATAAGCTTTATAAATCATATTTTTACTTTGCTATTTAATTCCATTCAGGCTGTGAGTTTTTAAGGAAAACAACCTGCTCTAGAAGTTCATTCTAAGTTGGTGATATTTGGCTTCAACCCAATATTTATTTTAACACTAGGCCACTTGGAATTTAGCCAAAATGAGTATGTGGTATGCTTCCAACATGAATTTTAGGAGCTGAATCAAGAGAGCTCTCAAAATCCTGGGTCAGACACTCTCTAGAGGGTTCCTGGTTAACTGGAGCATCTCATGCCTCCCTGCTGGGCTCCCTTCACTGAGAATCTTGTGGAAAGACAAAACCAGGAGGAGTAATGGGGTGCTGAGTAGAGAGTGGTAGAGGGATTGAGAAAAAAAGAGAAAAACTTATAGACATGGTTGAGGGAAGCAGGATGAGGGAAGGTAGAGGAGGTTTTAGGGGGGATAAATCGTGATGGAGGGAGACTTGATATAGGGTGGTGAACACACAATACAGAGTACAGATGTGTTGTGGAATCATCCACCTGAAAGCTGTATAATTTTGTTAACCAGTGTGACCCTAATGAATTCAATAAAACAAAAAAAATAATAAACAATTTTTAAAAAGAAAGTCAAAGTCAGTCCACTGACCTCCCATCTTCCAAAAACTGGGGAAGGTTATGGTTGCCAGATTAAATACAGAGTGCCTAGTTAAATTTGAATTTCAGATAAAAACAAATTATTCTTTAGCATAAGGATGTCCCATGAAATGTGTAAGACATTCCTGCATTGTTATTTGCTATAGGTGGTGACATTAGGTGAGGTCCCAGCTGCAAGAAACTTGTCATAAGAGAGTGTCTCTGAAACTCATTATTTCTTCCCTTCTAACATCAAATGGGAGACATCTGGAAAAGAGTAATAGCTTCCTTATTTTTTAAAAGATTTTATTTATTTATTTTTAGAGAGAGGGGAAGAGAAGGAGAAAGAGAGGGAGAAAACATCCATGTGTGGTTGCCTCTCACATGCCCTCTCCTGGGAACCTGGCCCACAGCCCAGGCATGTGCCCTGACTGGGAATTGAACCAGATACGCTTTGATTTGCAGTCTCAATCCACTGAGCTACACCAGCCAGGGCTTATAAGTTCTTTAAATTCATAAGATATGACATAAAAGCAATTTGGGAAGAGCTCCATTTTTTAATGGGAATGTTATCTAATAATTAAAAAGCTAGTTTAAAACTCTGGAAAACTTATTTTCAGTCCCAGTTCTACCATGGACTGACTGGGAGATTTTGTGCTAATCTTTCCTTTATTTCATAGCTCTAGGATGACAATGTTTATAAAGTACACCAATAAAATAAATGTCACCAAAAAAGAGAAAATGCTGCCAATTATACTATGACATAATTAAAAAACACATTGATTAAAAGGCACACCTTTATTATAGAAATATTAAAATATGGAGTGAAAATGAGTGTCTTAGAATAGAAATATAATGTTTTACTAAAGAAATTGATCAAACATGAAGATATGACCCTTGTAAACATGTATGTCCCCAATATAAGAACAGCTAAATATATTATTTTAAAAATTCTTGGTGAACTACCATCATAATAGAGGATTATAACACCCAACTGACATCAATGGATAGATTTTCCAGACCAAAAAAAATCAACAAGGAAATGCTGATTTTAAATGACACACTGGACCAAATGGATTTAATTGATATTTATAGAATATCTCATCCTGCAGCAGCAGCATATACATTCTTCTCATACATGTCTCAAACATACATGGAGCATTCTCAAAGATAAACCACATGTTAGGACACAAAATAAGTCTTAATAAATTTAAGAACATTGAATTCATATCAAGAATCTTTCCCGACCATAATGGTATAAAACTAGAAACCAACAACAATAAAAAAACTCTGAAAAACATTCAAATGCATGGAGGCTAAATAATATGGTATTAAACAATGAATGGGTTAACAATGAGAGCAAAGAAGAAATCAAAAGTTGCCTAGAAACAAATGAAAATAAACCTACAACAACTCCAAATCTATGGGACACAAAGAAAGCAGTGCTGAGAGGGAAGTTCATAGCATTACACGCATCAAGAAATAAGAAAAATCTCAAATAAATAATCTAACCTTATGCCTAAAAACAAACCTATAAAAAGAACAATAAACAAAGCCATGAATAAGTAGAAGGAAGGAAATAATAAAAATTAGAGTGCATATAAATGTCATGGAGACTAAAAAAAAACAAAAACAAAAAAATCAATAAAACCAAAACCTGGCTCTCTGAAAAGATAAACAAGATTGATGAACCTTTAACCAGACTCATCAAGAAAAAAACAGAGAGTATTTAATTAAAAAATCAGAAATAAAAGAAGTAACAACTGACACCACCAAAAAACAAAGGACTGTAAGAATATACTATGAACAACTATATGCCAGCAAATTGGACAACCTGGGTAAAATGGGAAAATTGCTAGAAGCATACAATCTTCCAAAACTCAATCAGTAAGAATCAAAACCCCTGAATAGACCAATTTCAACTAATGAAATTGAGAAGTAATCAAAAAGTTTCCAGCAAACAAAAGTCCTGGACTGGATGGCTTCACAGGCAAACTTTACCAAACATTCAAAGAAGAACTAATGTGTATCCTTCCCCAAATATTCCAAAAAATTGAAGGAAAGGGAAGACTTCCAAGCTTTTTTTACAAGACCACCACTATCTTAATTCAAAAACCAGATAAAAACACTACCAAGAAAGAAAAATATAGGCCAGTATCCTTGATGAACATGGATGCTAAAATCCTCAACAAAATATTAGCAAACCAGATCCAGTGATATATGATCAAGTGGGATTTATTCTGGGGATGCTAGGTTGGTACAATATTCACAAATCAATAAATGTGATACATCACATACAAAATAAAAGGTAAAAATAACATAATTATATCAATAGATACAGAAAAAGCATTTGATAAAATTCAGCGTCCATTTATAATAAAAATTCTCAGCAGAGTGGGAATACAGGGATCATACCTCAACATAATAAAGACCATATATGACAAACCCATAGCCAACATCATACTCAATGAACAAAAATTAAGACAGTTTCCCTTAAGATCAGGAACAAGACAAGGATGTCCACTTTCACCTCTCTCACTCAGCATAGTACTGGAATACTTAAACACAGCAATCAGACAAGAAAAAGAAACAAAAGACATCCAAACTGGAAAGAATGAAGTAAAACTGTTATTATTCACAGATGGCATGATATTGTACATAGAAAACCCTAAAGATCCATTAAAAAGCTGTGAGATCTAAAAATGAATTAGGCAAAGTAGCAGGATACGAAATTAATTCCCCCCAAATTGTGGTATTCTAATACACTAATGACAAACTCTCAGAAAGAGAAATTAAGAAAACAATCCAATTTACTATTGCAACAGAAAAAAATATAGTACCTAGGAATAAATTTAACCAAGGGGGTAAAAGACTTGTACTTGGAAAATTATAGGATACTGAAGAAAGCAGTTGATGCAGATACAAATAAGTGGAAGCATATGCTGTATTCGTGGATTGGAAGAATTAACATAATTAAACTGTCCATATGACCTGGTCAGGTGGCTTAGTTGGTTGGAGCATCATCCTGGTTATACCCAAAAGGTTGTGGGTTTGACCCAAATCAGGACACATACCTAGGCTGAGGGTTAGATTCCTTGTTGGGGAGCATATAAGAAGCAATAGATTGATGTTTCCCTCTCACATCAATGTCAGTCTTTCTCTCTCTCTCTCTATCTCTATCTATCTCTATCTCTGTCTTTGTCTCTATCTCTCTCCTTTCCTCTTTCTCTAAGATCAATAAATATATCCTTGAGGGAGGATTAAAAAATAAAAAATAAATAAATACTTAAATAAATAAAATATCCATACTACCTAAAGCAATCTATAGATTCAATGTAATTCCTATTAAAATACAATGCATATTTCACAAATCTAGAAAAAAATATTCCAAAAATGTATATGGAATTTAAAAAGACCCCAAATAACCTTGAGAAAGGAGGACAAAGTTGGAGGTATGGTATCACTATACCAAATATCCAACTATACTACAAAGCCATTGTAGCCAAAACAGGCCAGTACTGCCATAAAAACAAGCATTTATATCAGTGGAACAGAACAGAGAGCTAAGAAATAAATCTATGCTTTTATGGTTAACTAATATTTGACAAAAAAAGACAAGAACACACAATGGAGTAAATACAGTCTCTTCAATAAGTGGTGTTCAAAAACCTGGACAGGTACATGAAAAATGTAAAACTAGACTTCCAGCCAAGATGGAGGCATAGGTACACACTGTGCCTCCTCGCACAACCAAAATAAGGACAGCAAAAATTTAGAAACAAAATAATGACCAGAACTGACAGAAAATTGAACTGTGTGGAAGTCAGACAACCAAGGAGTCAAAATAGACACATTCATCCAGACCGGTAGGAAGGGCAGAGTTGGGCAGCCAGGTGGAGAGGGATTGAGGCACAAACACCAGACGTGTAAGGCAACCCGGGCATGCAAGACTGCAGTGGGCAGACGTTAGGTGCATAGGCAGAAGCTGGCAGACCCCAGGTATGGGGTGGGAACAGACAGACTCAGCAAGGCTGCAGTTGTGAAGTAAGGCAGTGATTGTGAAGCCAGGCACTGTGTGCAAGGTGGCTAGCTGACCAGGCAGTCTCACATTCCAGTGCAGATAAACCAGGTGAAACTGTAGAGTGAGACAGACTGTGCAACCCAGGGTCCCAGCATGGGGAAACAGAGCCTTGGGACACTGACTGAAAACACCTGTGGGGGTTGAGGTTCTGGGAGAGACTCCCAGCCTCACAAGAGAGTTTGTTGGAGAGACCCACGGGGTCCTAGAATGTGCACAAGCCCACCCACATGGGAATTAGCACCAGAAAGGCCCAGTTTGCTTGGGGGAAGCAGCGGAAGGGACTGAAATCCAGCAGAGAGCAGAGCAAGTGACATTGTTCCCTCTCAGACCCCTCCCTCACATACAGCATCACAGCCCAGAAACTGGGTTGCCCTGCCCTGGTGAACACCTAAGGCTCTGGCCCTTATACGTAATACGCATGACAAAACAAAAAAAAATGGCTCAAATGAAAGAACAGATCAAAGCTCCACAGGAAATACGACTAAGCAACCAAGAGATAGCCAACCTGTCAGATGCAGAGCTCAAAGCCCTGGTGATCAGGATGCTCACAGAATTGGTTGAATTTGTCTGCAAATTAGATGAAAAAATGAAGGCTTTGCTAAGTGAAATAAAGGAAAATGCACAGGGAACCAATAGTGATGGGAAGGAAACTGGGACTCAAATCAATGGAGTGGACCAGAAGGAAGAAAGAAACAAGCAAACAGAAAAGAATGAAGAAATAAGAATTCAAAAAATGAGGAGAGGCTTAGGAACCTCCAGGACATCTTTAAACATTCCAACATCTGAATTATAGGGGTACCAGAAGGGGAAGAGGAAGAGCAACAAGTGGAAGAGTTATTTGAACAACTAATAATGGAGAACTTCCCCAATCTGGAAAAGGAAATAGACTTCCAGGAAGTCTAGGAAGCTCAGAGAGTCCCAAAGAAGTTGGACCCAAGGAGGAACACACCAAGGCACATCAAAATTACATTAGCCAAGGTAAAAATGAAGGAGAGAATCCTAGAAGCAGCAAGAGACAAGGAGGCGGTAACCTACAAAGAAGTTCCCATCAGACTGTCAGCTGATTTCTCAAGAGACCTTGCAGGCAATAAGGTGCTGGAAAAAAGTATTCCAAGCCATGAAAGGCAAGGACCTACACCCAAGATTGCTCTATCCAGCAAAGCTTTCATTTAGAATGGAAGGGCAGATAAAGTGTTTCTCAGATAAGGTCAAGTTCAAGGAGTTCATCATCACCAAGCCCTTATTTTATGAAATGTTAAAGGAACTTATCTAAGAAAAAGAGGATAAAAAAAACACATGTATGGTAAAATGACAGCAAACTCACAATTATTAACAACCACACCTAAAACAAAAACAAAAACAAAATAAGTAAACAATTAGAACAAGAACAGAACCACAGAAATGGAGATCACATGGAGGGTTAGTAACAGAGGAGTGGGAGGAGGACAGAGGAGGAAAAAGTATGGAGAATGAGTAGCATAGAGGGTAGGTAGAAAATAGACAGGAGGAAGGCAAGAATAGTAAGGGAATGTAGAAGCTACAGAACTTATGACACATGGACACGAACTAAAGCAGAGGAATGTGGGTGGGAGACGGTTTGCAGGGTGGAAGGGAATGAAGGGGGAAAATGGGACAACTGTAATAGTATAATCAATAAAATATATTTAAAAATAAAAGAAAGTCTTAAAAAGATATATATGTAAAAGATATATATATCTATATAAAAGATATATATATCTATATATCTATATATAAATAAAACTAGTCCCTCAACTTATACCATACAGAAGAATAAACTCAAAATGGATAAAGACTTAAATGTAAATCAGGAAGCCATAAAAATCATAGAAGAAAATATAGGCAGTAAAACCTCAGATACCTCTTGTAACAGTTTTGTTTTTTGTGTTTTGGGTTTTGTTTTTTTTTTTGGTTAATGTATATCCTCAGGCAAGTGAAACAAGAAAAAATAAACAAATAGGACCACATCAAACTAAAAAGCTTTTGCACAGCAAAAGAAACCACCAACAAAATGAGAAGATGACCTACTACAATGGGAGAACATGCCAAAGATACATTTGATAAAGGGTAAGCAAACAACTCAAACAGGAACAGAGTCAGAGAAATGGACATCACATGGAAGGATTTCAGTGGAGAAAGGGAAGGGAGGAATAGGCAGGGAAAGGTATAGGGAAGAAGAAGCATAATTTTGTAGGCACAAAATAGATGGGGAGAGATTAAAAAATGGTATAGGAAACAGAGAAGTCAAAAAAACTTATATGTATAACCCATGGACATGAACTAAGCAGGGGAATGTTGGAGGGTTGGGGGGTGCAGGGTAGAGAGGGGATAAAGGGGGAAAAATTGGGAAAACTGTAATGGCATAATCAATAAAATATACTTAAAAATTTTCTGAAATATGTAAAGAACTTATAGAACCCAACACCAGAAAGACAAACAACCCAATTAAAAAATGGGTAAAGGACCTGAATAGATACTTCTCCAAGGATGAAATACATATGACCAATAGACATATGAAAAAAATGTTCAGCATCACTATTCATCAGAGAGATGCAAATTAAAACCACAATGGGATACCACCTCACACCTGTTAGAGCGGCTATCATCAATAAATGAACAAACAACATGTGCTGGTAAGGATGCAGAGAAAAGAGAATCCTCAGACACTATTGCTGGGAATGCAGACCGGTGCAGCCACTGTGGAAAACAGTATGCAGTTTCCCCCAAAAGTTAGAAAATGGGGTTCTGGCCACATAGCTCAGTTGGTTAGATCATAATCCTGACACACTAAGGTTGCAGATTTGACCCTTGGTCAGGACATGTGCAAGAAGCAAACAATGAATGCATAAATAAGGGGAACAACAAATTCCCTCTCTCTCTGTCTGTCTCTCTGTCTGTCTGTCTCTCTCCCTTTCAAATCAATTTAAAAAATTAAAAATGGTTCTGTCTTTTGACCTGACAATCATACTTCTGGGAATGTATACTAAAAAACATGAAACACTAATGTGAAAGAATATATGCATCCCTATGTTTACTGCAGTATTATTTACAATAGCTAAGATCTGGAAATAGCCCAGTGACCATCAATAGATGAGTGGATAAAAACTGTGGTTCATTTGCACAATGGAATATTACACTGCCATAAAAAAGAAGAAAATCTTACCTTTTGCAAAAGCATGGATAGACCTTGAGATTACTATGCTAAGTGAAATAAGTCAGTCAGAGAAAGACAAATACCATATGATTTCACTTACATGTGGAATATGATAAGCAAAATAAACAGACAAAGAAAATAGAAACAGAATCATGGACATGGTGAACAGACTGACAGCTGTCAAGGGGAGAAGGATTGGGGAACTAGATGAAAGAAGGTGAAGGGAATAAGCAAAAAAAAAAAAAAATATATATATATATATATATATATATATATAATTGGGGGTAGGTGGAGGTGGGCAAAGCAGTGGGGGGGAATGGGGATGGATAAAGACTTTGCTTTGGTTTGGGTGATGGGAACACAATGTATACGCAGATGAAGTTTTGTTGAGTTGTATACTGGAAACCTATATAGTTTTGTGAATCAATTGCACCCCAATAAATTCAATAAAAGAAAAAGAAATATGGTATCTTTACTTGCATCATTTGTATGAAAACAATTATCACTTCCCTACTAAATACATATACAGAGAAGACCAAGAAATTAATAATCAGCTCATTTCTCAATATAGTTTTAAATTGCACAATAGGGAGCTTTAGCTTCCAAGGTAGAATTTTTTCTAATGACTCTTCCTGTCAAAGTAGCATAAAAGGAGATGGAAAATTCTGGGGTTTTTTTATAGAACAAATACTATATGATTCTACTGATAGGAAGTATCTAAAATACACACAAATGATAGAAATAGGAAGTAGAAAGTGGTTTTCAAAAGCTGATGGGGGAGGGAGGTGAGGTAATTAGTATTTGGTGGATATGGAGTGTCAATTGTTGCAAAATGAAAACATTCTAGAGATCTATTGCATAGAATGTGAATATCCTTAACACTGCTGAACCGTACACTTAAAAATGGTGAAAATGGTATATTTAATGCTATGTGTGTTTCACTATAATAAACAATTCTCAGTCTTTTTAAGAGGGTTATTTTATGTGTGGGTCATAACTAAATCAGTTTTTTTTATCCACTGAGTGAAGAATTATCTTTATATTATGAGTAAGAATCCAATGTTTGAATAGAAAGTAGCTGGTTCCATGAGGTTGTATCATCTACCCACTCATCCATCCTCTGATCCAAACTTCCATCCATCCATCCATCCATCCATCCATCCATCCATTTATTCATCCATCCATCCATCTATTTATTCATCTAATAAGCCACCAAACATTTATTAAATCTCTACTCTGTGTCAGGTACTGGGATAAACTTTGAGAACACAGAGATCAAAGAGTCCTTGTATTCAAGGAGATGCCCCCCAAAAGTACCACAATGTCCTACTTATTAACAGATAAGATTTTCTGCATCTCATGTCTGAAAAACAGCTCATGCCTTTTTGGGACATAGAATGCTCTCCTTTTTCCTCACTAACTATTCAAACCCCACCCATTTCTTAAGATTCAACTCAAGTCCTTCTGCTGTAGAAAGTCTTTCCTGGTTATTATAAATCTTTCCCTTTCCCAAAATCCTAAGTTGCTTAAACTATTTAATTTGGCTTCTAATTGGGTATTAGATAAGTAAAATGAATAGTATGTTAGATAGTTACACAAGTTAACAAGAAACATCAGGCAGGATTAGGAAATACGAATATCTGCAAAGGAAGAGGGTTGAAATTTTAAATAAGGTAGCCAGTTCAAGGTTACTCAATAGCAGAATTTTGAGTAGTAACCTGAATTAAGTGAGGGGTGAGCAATGTGGGTGCTTGGAATGACTAGTATGTTGGGGCTACAGGGAGGAGTGGTTGTAATGGAGTGAATAAAGGGATGAAGTTGGGAAGAGAAGTCAGAGAGGAAATGGGGCCCGGCCATGTAGGGCCTGTAGGTTTTACTAAGAACTTTGCCTTTTACTTTGAATGGAATGAGGTTGAAAAGTGACATAATCTAACTTATTTATTTTTCCTTAACTTAGTTTTCATGGAATCTCGTTGCCCTCTGTGTTGAGAATAGACTGAAGGTTGGAACCAGAGTAAATGCAAGGAGACCAATTAGGAGGGTATTGCAATACTTTTGTCAAGAAATAATAGTGGCTTGGACCCAGTGGTAGCAG
The DNA here is from genome assembly GCF_004126475.2 of Phyllostomus discolor. NCBI lineage: Eukaryota > Metazoa > Chordata > Mammalia > Chiroptera > Phyllostomidae > Phyllostomus > Phyllostomus discolor. The sequence goes on along the minus strand of NC_040911.2, from coordinate 75,442,946 downwards.
TTAAGGTAAAGAGAAGCAGTTGAATTTGGAATCTATTTAGAGATAGAGCTGTTAGGCTTTAGTGATGGGTTGGATGTGAAATATAAAAGAGTTAAGAATGACACCTGGGCAGCCAGAAGGAGAAAGCTTCCACTAACTGATTTTGGGAAGACTGTGGGAGGTAGGATTCAGAGAAACCATAGTGAGCTTAGTTTTGTACACGTTAAGTTTGAAAGGAATATTAGACATGTAAGTAGAGACGTTGACTGGGCAAGTGGATGTAAGAATCTGGCATTTAGAGGAGATATCCAGATTGGAGTATATAGGTGGTATTTATGGCCATAGCACTGGAAGAAATCAACTAAAAGAATATAGGTAGAAAAGAGAAGAGATGCAAAGACTGACCCTGGAGATATTGCTGTAATTATCTCCATCAGAGCAGAGCACTCTGACCTGTCAGAAAGACATTGCTGCCCAAGCCTTCATGATCCTTAAGACTTAAGTCAGGATGAGAAATCTTCTGGAGTGGAAATTACAAATGTTCACTGGGTGTCTCCGGCATTATGGAGAAAATGGAAAAGAGAAAGCTTTGGAAATAAAAATAGACAGGCCTCTGAGAATTCTGTGAAATACCTGTAAGCTGTCTCCAGCATGTTGTGTAAAACCACAAATATAAAATTCCCTATAAGACTAGTAAGGATGACAAAAATTTTCAAAGCAATTTGGTAACTGAAGAACCAATGTTACAGAATGTGACAGTCTGACACCAATTTTGTGACACCAACCAGGTGAACTATAATTTCATTCTGACACTAACTACCCAGAATTAGTGTAGACCCTTTAGGTTAAGAATTAGTTCTCCACAAGACTTTCCCCAATTTAGAAGCTAGCAACAAATGGGGTCCCCAGGACATCTGCACTTCTAACCAGAAAGTAACAAGTTAAAGGATTTCATTACCTCCCACCCGCCTCAGGTTTCATAATTTGCTAGAATGATTCACAGAACTGAGAAAAGTACAATTCTAACTATTACACTTTTACTATAAAGAATACAGATCAGGAACAGCCAAGTGAAGAGATACATAGGACAATGTTGGGGGCTGATCAAGGTAGAGGGGGACAGAAAACTCAGAGCTTCTGTGCTTCCTCCTCATGGAAGCTGGCTGTGTCCTTCTCCCAGGACACCAGTGTGTTCACCAACCAGGAGTTCCACTGAGAATAGGTACGTAGTTCATTTTATGTCAACCTGACTGGGTCTGGGGTTCCCAGGTATTTTGTTAAACATTTCTGGGTGTGTATCTGAGATGTTTCTGGATGAGAATAACATTTGAACTGGTATATTGAGTGACGCAGATTGCCCTCCCTAATGTTGGTGTATCTTACCCAATCCACTGAGGATCCCAATAGAGTAAAAGTCTGAATAAGAAAGAATTCCTTCTCTCTGACTGGCTGTCTTTGAACTGGGACATTGGTCTACTCTTGCCCTTAGATTAGCAATTGGACTGGCCCTATATTATTAGCTCTTTAGGGACTTCAGCTTGCCAGTTACAGATTTTGAACTTCTCAACCTTCATAATGAGTTATTCCTTATAGAAAATCCATCTAGCTAGCTAGCTATCAAAACATCTTCTATATATATCTATATATCTATAACTGTACATATACATATACTTGTAAGTAGATAAATAGATAGATTTGATGGATATATAAGAGACAGACAGACAAGAGATATATAGGTTCTGTTTTTCTGGAGAACTCAAACAAATACACTCAGTGTTCCAAGTTTTTATTGGGGCAGTGTCCTGAATTTTTACTGGGGTTTTATTACTTGGGCCTGATTGATTAAATTATTCATGTGAATGAATTCAATCTCCAGCCCCCCTCTCCTCCCAGGAGGTAGGGATGGCCCAAATTTCCAACCTTCACATCATGTGGCTAGTTTTTTGGTGACCAGTCCTCATCCTGTAGCTAACTAGGCTCCCACTAAAAGTCACTCCGTTAGCATAGCAGAGACCCTGCTGTTACAGGAAATTCACAGGATTTTGGAAGGTCTATGTCAGAAACTGGGGGCAAAGATGAGATATATTCTCCATTGTACCACAGTGTACCCAATTACATTTTTTTAAATTTTATTTTAATCATTCTTCAAATACAGTTTTCTCATTTTTACTCCCAATCCAGTCGCCCCTCCCAACCTCCCCACTTCCCTCCCATTACCACCCTCCCCTTAGTTTATGACCATGTGTCCTTTAAGTTTGTTCCTGTGAACCCTTCCCACTGTCCCCTTAAATTCCCTCTTCTCTCCCCTCCGGTCACCATCAGCCTGTCCTCTATTTCAGTGTCTTTGGTTATATTTTGCTTGTTTCTTTGTTTTGTTATTTAGGTTCCTGTTAAAGGTGAGATCATATGGTATTTGTCTTTCACTGCCTGGCTTGTTTCGCTTAGCATAATGTTTTCCAGCTCCATCCATGCTGTTGCAAAGGGTAGGAGCTCCTTCTTTCTTTCTGCTGCATAGAATTCCATTGTGTAAATGTACCATAGTTTTTTGATCCATTCATTTACTGATGGGCATCTAGGTTGCTTCCAGCATCTAGCTATTGTAAATTGTGCTGCTATGAACATTGGGATGCATAGGTTCTTTTGAACTGGTGTTTTAGTATTCTTAGGATAGAGCCCCAGCAATGGAATTGCACGGTCAAAAGGCAGATCCATTTTTAGTTTTCTGAGGAAGATCCAAACTGCTTTCCATAGTGGTTGTACCAGTCTGCAGTCCCACCAGCAGTGCACTAGGGTCCCCTTTTCTCCACAACCTCTCCAACACTTGTTGTTTGTTGCTTTGTTTATGATGGCCATTCTGTCTGGTGTGAAGTGGTATCTCATTGTGGTTTTAATTTGCATCTCTCTGATAGCTAGCGATATTGAACATCGTTTCATGTGTCTTTGGATTTTCTGTATGTCCTCCTTGGAGAAGTGTCTGTTCAAGTCCTTTGCCCACTTTTTAATTGGATTCCTTGTCTTCTTAGAATGCAGTCATATAAGTTCTTTATATATTTTGGAGATTAAACCCTTGTCTGAGGTATCATTGGCAAATATGTTTTCCCATACAGTTTTGGTTCTCTTTTGATACTGTTTTCTTTAGCTGTGCAGAAGCTTTTAATTTTGATGAGGTCCCATTTGTTTATTCTTTCCTTTATGTCCCTTGCTCTAGGGGACACGTCAGTAAAAACGTTTCTGCGTGAAATATCTGAGATTTTCCTACCTACGTTCTCCTCTAGGACTTTAATGGTGTCACGTTTTATATTTAAGTCTTTTATCCACCTTGAATTTATTTTTGTATATCGTGTAAGTTGGTGCTCAAGTTTCATTTTTTTGCATGTAGCTGTCCAGTTCTCCCAACACCATTTGTTGAAGAGGCTATTTTTATTCCATTTAATGTTGCTGCCTCCTTTGTCAAATATTAATTGACCATAGAGACTTGGGGTTATTTCTGGGCTCTCTGTTCTGTTCCATTGGTCTATGTGCCTGTTTTTATGCCAATACCAGGCTGTTTTGATTACAGTGGCCTTGTAGTATAGTTTAGTGTCAGGTATTGTGATTCCTCCTACTTTACTCTTCTTTCTCAAAATTGCAGCAGCTATTCGGGGTCGTTTATAATTCCATATAACTTTCTGAAGTGTTTGTTCTATGTCTGTGAAATAAGCCATTGGTACTTGAATAGGTATTGCATTGAATGTGTAAATTGCTTTGGGTAGTATGGACATTTTGATGATATTAATTCTTCCAATCCATGAACACGGCATATGTTTCCGTTTGTTTGTGTCTTCCTTGATTTCTTTCTTCAGTGTTTTGTAGTTTTCTGAATACAGGTCTTTTACCTCTTTGGTTAGGTTTATTCCGAGATATTTTATTTTTCTTTTTGCTATTTCGAATGGGATTCTTTCCTTGATCTCTGTTTCTTCTGTTTCATTGTTGGTGTACAGACATGCCTTTGATTTCTGGATATTGACTTTGTATCCCACTGTTTTGCCAAATTCATTTATTAGGTCAAGCAGTTTTTTGGTAGAGTCTATAGGATTTTCTATGTATACTATCATGTCATCTGCAAACAGTGACAGTTTTGTTTCCTCCTTTCCGATTTGAATGCCTTTTATTTCTTTTTCTTGTCTGATTGCTGTGGCTAAAACTTCCAGTACTATATTGAATAGAAGTGGTGAAAGTGGACAGCCTTGTCTTGTTCCTGATCTTAGTGGAAAAGATTTTAATTTTTGCCCATTGAGTATGATGTTGGCTGAAGGTCTCTCATATATGGCCTTTATTATGTTGAGGAATGCTCCCTCTATTCCCACTTTGCCGAGTGTTTTTATCATGAATGGGTGGTGTACCTTATCAAATGCTTTTTCTGCATCAGTTGATATGATCATGTGGTTTTTGTCTTTGCTTTTGTTTATATGGTGTATTACATTTACTGACTTGTGAATATTGAACCACCCTTGCATCCCTGGAATGAATCCCACTTGGTCATGGTGTATGATCTTTTTAATGTATTGTTGGATGTGGTTTGCCAGTATTTTGTTGAGGATTTTAGCGTCAATGTTCATCAGTGATATTGGCCTGAAGTTTTCTTTCTTTGTTGTGTCTTTATTTGGTTTTGGAATTAGGATGATGTTGGCCTCATAAAAAGAGTTTGGGAGACTCCCATCTTTTTGGATTTTTTGGAATAGTCTGTGAAGGATAGGTGTTAGCTCTTCTTTAAATGCTTTGTAGAATTCTCCTGTGAAACCATCTGGTCCAGGGCTTTTGTGTGTTGGGAGTTTTTTGATTACTGCTTCAATTTCTTTTGTTGTTTTTGGTCTGTTCAGGCTTTCTGCTTCTTTTTCATTGAGTTTTGGAAGATTATATTTTTCTAGAAAGTTGTCCATTTCACCTAGGTTTTCAAATTTCTTGGCATACAGCTCTTTGTAGTAATTTCTTACAATCCTTTGTATTTCTGTGGTATCTGTTGTAATCTCTCCTCTTTCATTTCTGATTGTGTTTATTTGGATCTTCTCTCTTTTTTTCTTGATGAATCTGCTTAAAGGCTTGTCGATTTTGTTTATCTTTTCAAAGAACCAGCTCTTGGATTCATTGATCCTTAGAATTGTGCTTTTAGTCTCCATGTCATTTAATTCTGCTCTAATCTTGGTTATTTCCTTCCTTCTGCTTGCTCTGGGCTGCCTTTGTTGTTGTTCCTCGAGTTCTTGTAGATGTAGGGTTAGGTTGTTTGTTTGGAATGTTTCTAACCTTTTTAGGTGGGCCTGTATCGCTATGAACTTCCCTCTCAGGACTGCCTTGGCTGTGTCCCATAAGTTTCAGGTTGTTTTGAGTTCGTTTTCATTTGTTTCCAGAAACCTTTTGATTTCTTCCCTAATATCATTCTTGACCCATTCATTGTTTAATAGCATGCTATTTAATCTCCATGATTTTGAGTGTTTTTGGTTTTTTTCCTTCGGGTTGGTTTCTAGCTTCAGTCCCTTGTGGTCTGAGAAAATGCTTGGTATGATTTCAATTTTCTTGAAATTCTTGAGGCTTGTTTTGTGTCCTATCATGTGGTCTATCTTTGAGAATGTTCCATGTACATTTGGAAAGAATGTATATTTAGCTTCTTTTGGGTGGAGGGCTCTGTATATATCAGTAAAGTCCATTTCATCAAGGGTATTGTTCAATGCCACAATATCTTTGTTGATATTTTGTTTAGAAGATCTGTCCATTTTTGATAGTGGGGTGTTAAAATCTCCCACTATAATTGTGTTGCTGTCCATATCTTTCTTGAAGTCCTCTAAGGTTTTCTTTATGTATTTGGGTGCTCCTATGTTGGGTGCATATATATTTACAATATTTATGTCTTCTTGATATATTCTTCCCTTGAGTATTATGAAGTGACCTTCTGGGTCTCTCTTTATGGACCTTTTTGGGAAGTCTATTTTGTCAGATGAGTATTGCTACCCTGGCTTTTTTTTCCTGTCCATTTGCGTGGAAGATTTGTTTCCAGCCCTTCACTTTCAGCCTGTGCAGGTCTTTTATCCTGAGGTAGGTCTCTTGTAGACAGCAGATATGTGGGTCATTTTTTCTTATCCAATCAGCTATTCTATGTCTTTTGATTGGAGCATTTAATCCATTTATGTTTAAGGTTATTATTGATAGGTACTTATTCATTGTCTTTTATGTACATGTGTTCCTCTCTCTCTCTGTCTCTTTTCCCTCCCTTCCTTAAAGCAGTCCTTTTAGAATCTCTTGCAGAACTGGTTTGGTCGAGGTGTATTCTTTTAGGCTTCTTTTGTCTGGGAAGCTTCTTATTTGGCCTTCTATCTTGATCGAGAGCCTTGCTGGATATAGTAGCCTTGGTTGCAGCCCTCTGGTTCTCATTACCTGGAGTATTTCTTGCCATTCTCTTCTGGCTTGAAGTGTTTCCATTGAGAAGTCAGCTGTTAGCCTTATTGGGGCTCCCTTGTATGTTACTTCCTTTTTCTCCCTTGCTGCCTTTAAGATTCTCTCTTTGTCTTGAAATTTTGTCATGTTAATTATGATGTGCCTTGGGGTGGGTCTCTTTGGGTTCCTCTTGATTGGGACTCTCTGTGTTTCCTGGATTTGTGTGACTTTTCCTCTCATCAAATTAGGGAAGTTCTCCTTCATTACTTGTTCAACTAGGTTTTCAATCCCTTGCTTTTCTTCTTCTCCTTCTGGTATCCCTATTATACGGATATTATTACGTTTCATATTGTCTTGCATTTCTCTTAATCCCTCTTCATTCTTTCTGAGCCTCTTTTCCTTTTCTTGCTCTTTCTGGATGCTGTTTTCTACTTTGTCCTCCAGCTCGCTAATCCGATCTTCTGCTTCATCAATCCTGCTTTTCATTCCTTCTACTGTGTTCTTCAGTTCAGAAAGTGTATTCTTCATTTCCTCTTGACCTTTGTTGAGGGTTTCTATTTCCTTTTTCATCTTTATATAGTTTGCAGTGAGATTGATGTAGTCGCCCTCTAATTTCTGAAAGCTCATTGTGAGTTCATTGAACTTCCTGGTAATCATTGTTTTGAACTCACTATCTGATAGTTGAGTTGCCTCTATTTCATTTAGCATTTTTCCTGAGGCTTCTTCATTTCCCTTCAATTGGGGGTTGTTTCTTTGTTTTCTCATTGTTCGTGGGTTTCTTCTTTTTTCTTCTTGTTTGTTAATTTGATCTGTTCTAATTCCCTTTAATTATGGTGTGAACTTCTGTGGTAGAATATTTGTGAGATTCAGTGGTGCAATCTCCTTCTTGTATCCTGGTGCTCACAGCTTCCCCCTATTCGTTTTTGTGATCAGTTGGAGGAGTAAGGCAAAATGGTTTAAAACAGCAAGACAGTATACTATGATATTTACTTTAGCAGCCAGTAGAGAAGAGAAGGGTTATCCTTTGGCTCCTTATAGTGTTAACCGCAATCCTCCACTCCACTATCCACATTTTAGAAAGGATGGAAAGAAGGTAAGACTCTTATTGGGGATGAGAGGATTGTTAGTTGGATCTAGAAAGCTGTGAGGCTGTGGGAGGTCAGATTCTAAGGTAGGGTTGGACTAAAGATTAGTATATAGGAGTAGTGAGTAAAAGAATAGAGACAACCCCCACAATGGTATAGTTCAGAAAATTGCAAAGTGGGCTGAGATCAGGTAGGGGTATTGACAAGCATTTACAATTGTATAGACTAGATCTTCCTAGCAGTAATAGTAAAGTGACAGTCTTGTGGCAGAATCGATGAGGTCTAGATAACAAGAATAAAGAGTATAGAACCTTGAGAGGTGTATTAATGGAACACAGATGACGGATAGCAACTTATCAACACCTTGTAACTGAGATACCAGGGGGAACCTATCAAATGACAGTATAACCAGCCAAGCAAAGAAGACTATACAGAAAGAAAAAGAATACCACAATATTATTAAAATAAAAAATGTCAGAAGAGTGAGAAAAAGATAATACAAATTCACAGTAACTTGCAAGATTAAAAAAAAAAAGGAAAGAAAAGCAGAAGATGTAGTGCAGGAGAGATCAATTTGGAGTGGAAAGAATAATATTAGGATGAATGGAAGAGAAACATAAGGGATTGTGAGATAAAAATAATAAGAATTGAAAAATAAAATGTCACGTAAAACACAAGATAAAATCAATCAACCAGCAACAGCCAGAGAAACCAAACAAAGCCAACAAACAAACAAACAAACACACACACAAAAAAAAACCCTCTTGTTGGTTTCTAACTGGCCAGACCAGTTTTTCTGATCTTGCTGGCTTCAGCTGGCTGAGAGACCTTTGAAATGCTTCTCTTTCTCCCAGCCAGACCTCAGCTGGTCTGTCAGGTAGCCTGGGTGCTCCCGCACACACTGGCTCTCTGGATCCCACGTCCACGTTCTTCAGGACTCCGGTGTCCTGCAGGTTTCCCGGAGGGAGACAGCAGCATCCAAATGAAGAAGACTTCAAGAGGATTCTGCAAGGTGTTCTTTGCAAGGTGTTTATGATCTCAGGAGGCACCCGCGACGATTTTGGATTCACTGTGCCCTCCCTGGGGATCGTAAAAGGGCGCACCCCTCCCCCAAACTTTTGAGATTCAGGGTCTAGGATTGCCCTAAGCACCTCACCAAGACCCTTCCAGGATCAAAGTGCGCGAGAGTCAGTCATCCTGACAGTGCGCGTGCCAAGCCGTTTCCAGCTCCGTGTTCCCTGCCGCACCGCGCTCCGACCGGGTGTGGGCGCCTTTCCCTGCTCCCTCGGTCAGGCTGGCTGGAAATCTCTGAGCCACCACTGTAAGAACGCACCAAGTGCCACATCCCTCCCGGGATCGCAGCACACGATTCAGGCCTCCCTATGGGGTGCGAGCGGAGCGCAGCCCAGTTCTGTACTCTTCACCGATCTGCACTTCCATGGGGCTAGGGCTGCAGGCACCCTTCCAGGCTGCCCCTGGTCCTGTCGGCTAGAATCCCTCACTCCTCCCAGGCCTCTGGGCAGGTGTTCATAGTCTCTGGGCGATTTTTTCCCAGTCCAACTGTCCAATCTGTTCCTTTTAGCAACACGTTCTCCCCTGGAGTTGCTCACCCCCAGTATTCTGGGGAGGGAGCAGCGACTTCCCTCTCCCAGGCACCCTGGGGCAGATCCCGGAGCACCCCAGGCAGGCCTGGGGTCTGCACACCCCTAGACCCCGCGCTGATCCCTGGGCCCCTTTTGTTCTGTAGCAGACTCCTTACTGTCTGGTTTTCCAGTGAGTGCAATAATTTTTGTTGTCCTGCTTTCAAAAGTGATTCGGTAACCTAGCTCACTTGCTCTGCTTCTCCACCGATCCGAGAGTTTCCCTCCTCTTCACAGAAGCCGAGAAAAACGCTGCCCAGAGTAAAGCCGCCATCTTCCCTCTCCACCAATTACATTTTTCAGCATGGCCACAATACTACCTCCTATCCTACATACTCTTTTTCCTTTCTTCCCCAGGAGACAAGGGGACCCTGTTCCCTCCCCTTAAATCTGAGTGTGCTTGTGATTACAGTGACAGTGACACTAAGTGACTTCTGAAATTGGGTGATTAAAAGCAATGCAATTTTTGTCTGATTTCTCTTGGGACACTTACTCTGGAAACTCAGACACCATCTGTGAGGAAGCCAGGCTTCATGCAGAAGCAGGTGCAGGTCTTCTGTTTGACATGTACCCCTGAGGTCCCAGTGGACAGCAGCATCCAAATGAAGAAGACTTCAAGAGGACTCTGGCTGTAGCTGATACCTGGCTATAACTGCATCAGAAACCTCCAAATGAGAACTGTATGGATGTGCCCATTGAACCCCCAAAACCAGGAGAGAAAATAATAATAATAAATGATTGTTGCTCTTTTACAACACAAGTATGTGGTGGCTGATTTTGCGATAATAGGTCATTCATATACAGGAATTTCCCATGAATGAAATTTTGTTGCCAAATGCCAGCAGTTTTCTATTTTCTTGGCAATAAAAACTGGATGAAAAACACTCAACAAAATAAATATGTTGGATAATTGCAGGCCTGTACTCCATTCCTAATGGAGCTCTCTCCATCAGTTGTCTTGTTAGCTCCCTGTAGGACCTCGGACAAGCCCTGACATCTTTTAGCTTCTGTCTTCTTATCTGTTAAAAGATGGGGCTGATTTAGACAACTAGAGGGTCCTGTTCAGCCATGTATTTTGGTTTCTTGTTTATTGTGTACTCAACTTTCATAGATTTGTCTTCCACAAAAGGTAATAATGAAAGGGGCTTATTTTAACACTTTGTACTGAAGTTAAAGAAAAACTATCTCATCCCACAAGGTGGTAAATCATATACATTTTGATGAAGAAAGAGCACATTTTCAGCAATTAAACTCCAAACTCAGATTGTAATAAATTGGCTTGAAATATTCTAAACTGATCTGGAAGTACTGTTCACTGAGAAAGTGTTGTCAATCCTTTTTTCAAATGTTCTGCTTTAGACAATTATCTGACACTGTCAATTTTCCCTCTAGTTTTCAGAGGCTAAGGATGATTTAAATCAAGCCCTGTGGTTTCTAAGCCTAAGCTTTCAAAGTTAAGGAGCTAAGTACATTCCTGCCCTTTCAGTTCCCCATGCTCTCTGGTCCTTCCTGACAGATCCTTTTCACTGAAAATAATACTTGCCACCCCACTGGGCACATTTGAAAGCAAGTGAGTCTGAGAAATAATGAAGACAGATGAAGGCAGGATAATTTTTGTTTTATTGTAAAAAAAAAGTGATGTATGTTGGTTGTTAATAATATGAACTTTTTCTTTATTACTCATAAATGATAGGTATTTTATGGCTTTAACTTAACTTTTCTTGTTGCTATGAGCTAAGATGGACTTAATAATTTTTCCATCCAATGCAGGAAAATGACTTTACAGTAGAACAGTGATGAATATTACTGAATCCATGGCTCAACTTGTGCAGGAACAATGATGGTGGATAGACTAATAGGAGGGTGCAGGAAGACGTATGAATTTTAAAAACGTTTCTAAGTGTATGAGCATAAACACCTTCCCTTCTCCCCTCCACAAGCAAATACCACATATTAATTATTTCAAAATGATTCATCTTACCCCCATAGACACATTACCTGATCTATAACATTTTACATAAAAATAAATTCCGAATGGATAGCAGATCTAAGTATAAGGGGTAAAAATAATACAACTTTAAAAAAAGGTAGAGCCCAGGCTCATGTGGTTCAGTGGATTGAGTGCTGGCCTGCAAACTGCAAACTGGGTTGACAGTTTGATTCTCAGTCAGGGCACATGCCTGGGTTATGTATGAGGTCCCCAGTGGGGGGCTAGAGACAAAGGATCAATGTACCTCTCACACACTGATGTTTTCCTCTCTTCCTCCCTCCCTTTCCCTGTCTAAAAGTAAATAAATAAAGTCTATAAAAAATAGAACATCTTCATGACTTTGGAAAGGAATAATTTTTTTATAAAACAAAATGCAAAAACACTGAACATAATAGAAATAATTGATTTCAGTGGAGTATATTAACATTATAAACCTTTTTTATCAAAAGTCACCATAAAAGGGGTTAAAACACAACCCACAGAAAGAACATTTGCAATATGTATATCCAACAAAAGACTTTTATCCAGATACAGGACTACAAATCAACAGGGAAAAATAGGATGGCAGTTAGAGAGAAATAGGCAAAAGACTTGAACAGACACACTTTACCAAAGAGAATATCCAAATGGTCAATAAACATTTGAAAAGGTGCTCAACTTCATTAGTCATGAGTGAAATGCAAGTTAAAACCACACACAAATTAAAATCCACCAGAATGGCTAAAATTAAAAAGGCACAGAATATCAGATGTTGGGTAGGATGTAAAGCAACTGGAACTCTCACAGAGTTGGCTGTGAGTTGCTCTGGCTTTATCTGTTAGTGCTGAGTATAAGCATACATGCCAGCAGTCCACTGCTGGTTACATACCTGTCAGAAATGTGTATATATGTTCACCCAATGACATGCACAAGAGTGTTTTTAGCAGCACTATTTATTATAACCAAACACTGGAAATGACTTAAATCCCCATCAGAGAAAGAATGGATAAATAAATAAATTATAGTCTATTTAAATAATGCAATACAAAATAGCAATTAGAATGAAATATCTACTACTTCATAAAACAACACAGATAAATCTCATCAACATAATAACGAGTGAAACTTTTCCAGAAAGGACTCCCAGATGGCCAATAGACATATGAAAAGATACTCAATGTCACTATTCATTAGAGAAATGCAAATTAAAACAACAATGAGATATCATCTACTCCTGTCAGAATGGCTATCATCAATAAATCAACAAGCAACAAGTGCTAGTGAGAATGTAGAGAAAAGGGACCCTCATGAACTGTTGATGAGAATGCAGATGGGGACAGCCACTAGAAAACAGTATGGAGTTTCCTCAAAAAATTAAAAATGAAACTATGTTTTGACTCAGCAATTCCACTTCTGGGAATATATTCAAAGAAATTGAAAACACTGATCCAAAAGAATATATGCACTCCTGTGTTCAATGCAGCACTATTTACAATAGCCAAGGTTTGGAAGCAGCCCAAGTGGATAAAAAAGCTGTACTACATTTACATAATGGAATACTATTCTACCATCAAAAAGAAGGACATCTTACTCTTTAAGATAGCATGAATGGCCCTACAGAGTATTATGCTAAGTGAAATAAGCCAGTCAGAGAAAGACAAGACCTTATGATTTCATTTATATGTGGAATCTAATGAACAAACTAGACAAACGAACAAAATAGAAACAGACTCACAGATACAGAAACAGACTGACAGCTGTCACAGGAGAGGGGGACTGGAGGTCTGGGTGAAGTAGGCGAAAGGGTTAGGCAAAAAAAGAAAACATAGATGCAGACAACAATATGGTAGTACCAGAGGGAGAGGAAGATGGAGGCAGATAGAAGAGGGTAAAGGGGGAATAAATGGCATTGGAAGGAGACTAGACTTCAGGTGGTAAATATACAATACAATACACCAATAATGTATCAGTATTATATAGAACTATACATTTGAAACTTATTTTACTAACCAAAAAAATATTTTTTAAAAATAACAAGTGAAAAAGGCTAGACATGGAGAGTATTTACTGACAGTATAATTCCATTTACATAAAGCACAAAAAACAGGCAGAATTGATATTTGTATTAGAAGTCAGGACAGTGGTTTCTCTTGGGAGAGGTGGTGACTGGAAGGTGACACACAAGGAGGACTGTCTTGTTTCTTGATCTGAGTACCAGTTACATATGTATGTTCAGCTTGTGAACATTCATTAGTTGTTTATTTATGTGCACTTTTTGTTTGTGTATGTTCTAGTTCAATAAGACATAAAATAAAACACAACAAAAATAGTACCCAATCTTTTTTTGAAGACTCTAGCTCAGAATGTAATTACAGGTATTCTACCTAATAGGTGTGCTCTTAAAAAATGCAAAGTTAGTCAAATTTGGGTTATTTATTTTAAGTGCTTGAGTGGAAGCAGCTATCTGAAGGAAGGCTAGGCAAATCCTTTGATGAAAGGAACAATTGTTGTTGATGACAATTCAGAGTTCAGATGTTCTCAGAGTGGACATTTTCTAAAATCCCCTTTCATATTTTGATTTTCCAATCAGTAGGTGCTAAATTAATTAAATTCTGTTCACTTGTGAGCTTAATCATATTAAGACCTTGTGAAGATCCCTAATCATGACTTCACTTTTCAATGTTTATTTCCACCTGCATTGGGCCAAAGTGATTAGAAATGTTATTGAACTTCATAAAGGCCCTTAGAGGCAGAAATTTTAATTATGCCCTATAAATGTGTTCATGTCATGCCTGGCTGGTGTGGCTCAGTGGATTGAGTGCAGACCTGAGAACCAAAATGTTGCCTGTTCCATTTCCAGTCAGAGCACATGACTGGGGTGCAGGCCAGGTCCCCAGTTGGGGGTGCGCAAGAGGCAACTGATTAATGTTTCTATCACACATCGTTGTTTCTCTTCCCACATTGACGTTTCTCTCTATCTCTTTCTCTTTCCCTTACCTCTCTCTCAAAATAAAAAAATAAAATAAAATCTTTTAGCCCTGGCTGGTGTAGCTCAGTGGATCGAGCGCAGGCTGCTAACCAAAATGTTGCAGATTCTATTCCCAGTCAGGGTACATGCCTGGGTTGCAGGCCATGACCCCCAGCAACCGCACATTGATGTTTCTCTCTCTCTCTCCCTCCCTTCCCTCTCTAAAAAATAAATAAAATATTAAAAAGATAAATAAAATAAAATCTTTAAAAAAGATGTTTTAATATTGAATCATTAGGACTTATATGAATTGTTATTGCTTTCATGTAGTAGCAAAATATTTTACACTTTTCTAACATATGCAGAAATAAAGGTTGTAGTATAATGAACTCTCATGTACTCATCGCACAGTTTCAAAATTTGTTGACATATGGCTGATATTGTTTCATTACACCCCACTTATTTTCTCTTTCTTCTCACTATATGATTTTAAAACAAACCCCAGACATCATATTTTATCTGCAAAGACTGCAGTAGACACACACATACACACACATCTCTTTCAGATAAAGACTTAAAGATCATGATGCCATTATCATTACTAAAATAAATCAGGGGAGAGCAACAAGGGGAAAAATGAAGACAACTGTAACAGAAAAACAATAAAAAATACCTTAATATCATCAAATAGTGATTCAGTACTATAATTTTTCTCACTGTCTTGTGATTTCTTTTTTTAATTAGTTATTTGGGTTTAGGATCCAGTCAGGGTATATACATTACACTTAATTAGTGTATCTCTTCAGTCTCTTTTCATCAATATGCTCCTTGGCCCCTCTATCTTTTTCTCTTGCCATTATTTGTTGAATAATGTTTGAAGGCTATAACACTAAAATTTAACAAGTTGACTTTGATCCTATATTCCTATCTGAGTTCACATTTACTGTTATTCAAATGTAGGCTTCCTAGTGGAAGATCTAAAGGATGAGTAAGAGTGTGCTAGACTAAGAGGATTGTCTCCTATATTCATTCCCTTTCTGGACAGGCTCTAGGTGAAAGGACGGGAAAGCCCCAGAACCCTGATTTGGGCTGCATTTTCTGTTCTGTATTGTATATCATTGGCCTTCTAGTCCCCATCTTAGTAGTAATGACAAATTGGAAGGTATCCAGAAGACATGGTCAGAGTGCTGAGGGACATTTATAGAAACTGAAGAAGAGATGTGAAATGATAAAGTGAACAGATTCTATTACATAAGATTAATGTTATCTACTAATATTTGAAGGTATTAATAGTTGCCATTGTGTTTGGGTTTTCATTTAGTAGAGTTTGTTATACCCATGTCAGCAGAGCTGGGTTAGTGTGGACTATTGGCCATGATGTGGGAAAGGCCTCATTATATGTGGCTGGACACATAATGGTGTTCTGCATCAGAAATTTACTTCTATTATCTGTTTCAGGTTATTAATTGATAAATGTATTCTAGAAAAAAAGCCTACCAGTAAACTGACTAAACTGGTCAATGTTTGGCCCACATCTGAAGGATGGATGGCTCTTCAGCAGCCATCCTCCATTTCCTTTATAAGCTCCTGGAATTAATGCTGAACAAAACTGACATTTTTGCCTTAGAAAAGCACACAGTAAGTTTAAACAGGACAGAGTAGGTCTGCTATCTCAGACAGAATGAGTGTTCTCCAGTTCAGCACAGTCCCCACCATTCCAAGTCATCTCTTGGCTTGAACCTGTCTGTCCATTATTGTTTGCATGACCTTTGTGCTATTGTTTTCCTTCTAGTAGGGAAGCACTATTTTTATTTTCTTTTTTATATTTTATTATTTTTATTTTAATTGTTGTTCAAGTACAGTTTTCTGCCTTTTACCCCCATCCCAGTCCACTCCCCCAGCTCTCCCCACCTCCCTCCCATTCCTACCCTCCCTTGTTATTGTCCATGTGTCCTTTATACTTGTTCCTGTAAACCCTTCCCCTTTCCACCTGAAATTCTCTCCCCTCTCGCCTCTGGTTACTGCCAACCTGTTCTCAATTTCAGTGTCTTTGGTTATATTTTGCTCATTTGTTTGTTTTGTTGATTAGGTTCCTGTTAAAAGTGAGATCATATGGTATTTGTCTTTCACCACCTAGCTTATTTCACTTAGCATACTGCTTTCCAGCTCCATCCATGCTGCAGCAAAAGGTTGGAGCTCCTTCTTTCTTTCTGCTGCATAGAATTCCATTGTGTTAATGTACCATAGTTTTTTATCCATTTATCTACTGATGGGCACCTGGGTTGCTTTGAGGACTTGGCTATTGTAAATTGTGCTGCTATGAACACTGTGGTGCATAGGTTCTTTTGGATTGGTGTTTCAGTGTTCTTAGGATATAATCCTAGAAGTGGAATTGCTGGGTCAAAAGGCAGATCCATTTTTAGTTTTCTGAGACAATTCCATGCTGTTTTCCATAGTGGTTGTACCAGTCCGCAATCCCACCAACAATGCACTAGAGTTCCCTGTTCTCCACAACCTCTCCAACATTTGTTTGTTGCTTTGTTTATGATGGCCATTCTGACTGGTGTGAAGTGGTATCTCATTGTGGTTTTAATTTGCATCTCTCTGATAGCTAGCAATAATGAGCATCTTTTCATGTGTCTCTGGGCCCTCTGTATGTCCTCCTTGGAGAAGTCTCTGTTCAAGTCCTTTGCCCATTTTTTAATTGGGTTGTTTGTCTTCTTGAAGTGAGTCATGTGAGTTCTTTATATATTTTGGAGATCAAACCATTGTCTGAGGTATCATTGGCAAATATGTTTTCCCATATGGTTAGTTCTCTTTTTAGTTTAATACTGTTTTCTTTAGCCATGCAGAAGTTTTTTATTTTGATGAGATCCCATTTGTTTATTCTTTCCTTTATGCCCCTTGCTCTAGGGGACATATCAGTGAAAATATTGCTGCGTGAAATATCTGAGATTTTCCTGCCTATGTTCTCCTATAGGGTTTTTATGGTGTCATGACTTATATTTAAATCTTTTATTCACCTTGAATTTATTTTTGTGTAAGGTGTAAGTTGGTGTTCAAGTTTCTTTTTTTTTTTTTTTTTTTTTTTTTTTTTGCATGTAGCTGTCCAGTTCTCCCAATACCATTTGTTGAAGAGGCTATTTTTACTCCATTTTATGTTGCTGCCCACTTTGTCAAATATTAATTGACCATAGAGACCTGGGTTTATTTCTGGGCTCTCTGTTCTGTTCCATTGGTCTATGTGCCTGTTTTTATGCCAGTACCAGACTGTATTGATTACAGTGGCCTTGTAATACATTTTTTTATCAGGTATTGTGATCCCTCCTACTTTGTTCTTCTTTCTCAAAATTACTGCAGCTATTTGGGGTCATTTATGGTTCCATATACATTTTTGAAGTGTTTGTTCTATGTCTGTGAAATATGCCATTGGTACTTTAACAGGTATTGCATTGAATCTGTAAATTGCTTCGGGTAGTACGGACATTTTGATGATGTTAATTCTTCCAATCCATGAGCATGGTATATGTTTCCATTTGTTTGTGTCTTCCTTGATTTTTTTCTTCAGTGTTGTGTAGTTTTCTGAGTACAGATCTTTTACCTCCTTGGTTAGGTTTATTCTTAGGTATTTTATTTTTCTTGTTGCTATATCAAATGTGATTTTTTTCTTGATTTCTGCCTCTAATGTTGAGAAGCACTATTTTCTATATCCATGCCCTTACTAACACTAATGAAATGTAGACCAAAAAGGAATTGTGTATTTCATTAAAAATTGTAGAAAGCATGTTTCTTTGTGGGATTAAACAAGATTCACATGCATTTAAAAACTGTAGTTTCTTTGTAGAAATGAGAATCTGGTATTTTTATTAAATTCTATATCCCATTAGAAGTTCACAATGAAATAGATGATATTATTATCATATCAATAAGTGGCTCCAAGCAAATATTTATTCAGTGCTTACAATCCTCACAGCACTTCATGAGGTAGCTATTATTATTCATGTAGAGGAAAGGAACCTGAGGCACAGAGATGTTAAGATTGCTTAACCTCTCATGTGCAAGGTTATTAACTGGGAATTGGGAGAACTTAGATTGTAACCAATTTGTTTAACATCAAATCCATACTCTTAATGATGGCCCTGTTCTATGAGCTCTAACTTCAGGAAAACATCCCAAGTATTAGATGTTAGTGTCCAGACCTGGCTTCCATATTATTCCAGTTGTTTCTTTATACACATATTCCTCAAAGTGTGGCCTGTTGGCCAAGAGGAAAAATGAGAAAACCTCAACTCCCACTCCAGAGCTCCTGTATCAGAATTCTGGGGAGTGGGTCCAAGGAAACTATAAAGAGTTCTCCAGGTTTCTCTTATGCCAGCCCAAGCTTGAGAACCACTACTTTAGGCTGTACAAGGTTGGTCATCAGGCTGGCTATTCTTCTACCTACTACTTTAAGTCCAGTTTAGAGATATAAAGAGGGTTGCAACCCTGCATTATGTCTTTGGATTTTATAACCAGGAAAAGTCATAATAATAAATGCTTCTTTCTCTGTTTGGGAACTGTTCCCTATTTATCTTCTTTTCCTTTACCTTTTTTTATGCTTCTTCATTTTCTTCCTTTTCCTATCCCCACTTGAACTTTGTGGAGCTATTGTACTAGTTTAGAACTCCTGGGTACTGAGAAATACACATGCATGTATTTCATGAGAAATACATGCTGATGTATCATGAGAAGCCCCTCCATCTACATGTTTTGTCTCAAGTTGGCATGGCAGTTATCTCTTCATCTCCAAGCCTCAGCCCAAATGGCATTTCCAGGCTGACCCCACCAGGACTGTCCCCTTTTCTCAGACAGAATCTACTACAAGCTCATTTATTTTATTCTGGCAGCTCACACCTTTACCAAAACACTTATCATGGGGACTGTACCAGGTATTTAAGTGGCTGCTTCTTTTGCCCCTACCATGACTGGTGGCTTTTTGAGGGCTGTCACTATCTTATTTGTCCCTTTATCATGTGTCCCGATTTCTAGCACTGAGTGGGTAATAAATTATTTCTGAATAAAGGAAGTGAATGCAATGAGTCTTTGCTTCAGCATTCATGTAATGGGCTTGGTGTCCATGATATAGGGGTAAGGAGTGTATAAGGAGTGGATGGGCACAGGTAATGGTGCAGAGAGAAATGAACAAACCCCAGGGAGCAGCATGGTCTGATAATTGCTGCAGCCAACCAGACAAAATACAGGTGAAGATATGCAAGACAGGAGAGGACATCCCTGCCAGTCAAGGCAAAAACTGGTACAACCACTTTGCTAAGACTTGGTAAAAATTCCACCAGGGGACTTATTCTGCTTGTCCTTTCTATCTTTCATTTCCTGATGGTCAAGTTTCACCCCATGGAGACTGGGGTAGATAGAGGACAGAGACCTGAAGACTACAAGATTTGAGCATAAGATTTGTTTCTAGTTCTGTTTGTAACACATGAAAATTTCTACTTTTGAGAAGGTTTACTTTAGTAGACATGTTTCCTATTGACTTAAATCAACTTCTAAAAATGCCAGTTATTTTTCCATTATGAAAGTAATATATGTTCACTGTTAATGATTTTTTTAAAGAATTAATTTATAAATTTTTATAGAGAGGGGAGGGAGAGAGACAGAGAGGGAGAGAAACATTGATCAGGTTGCTTCTAGCACACCCCCAAAAAAGGATCCAGCCAGAAACCCAGGCATGTGTCCCTGTGACTTTTTTGTTTGTGGGATGATGCCCAACCCACTGAGCCACACTGCAGTCTGGGCACTCTTAATGATTTTAAAAATATGGAAGAGTTGAAAGATAGAGTCATCCATAATTCCATTAACCCAAAAAATCATGACTAATATTTTTATGTAATTTTTCTTTACAATTAGTAATAACACTCTACACAATGATTTAATTGAAATATTCATCTAAAATTTTCAATCATTTATGAAGCCATCCAGAAAAAGTCCAGACATTGCTAATATAATTAGAATGGTTTTCATGACATCAATGTAACCTGGCAGCCAAGGAGAGTGAACTGGAATGTGCATGTATGAACAATGATGACTTCATTGTGCTAGTTAATGTGTAGGTGCCATTGAATGAGCATCTCTACTGTGTGACCATTGCATTTAAAATGACTGAGTGAGTAGAGCAATGAATCTGCATCGAATTTTGTGTTAAGCTTGAACAGTCCTCCACAGAAACTATTTGGATGATTCAGAAGGCTGCAGCTATGGCAACTGATGATTGGCAGCTTTGTTACAACAACGAGCCCACTCATGCATCACATATTGTGCAGCGTTTTTTGGCAAAACATCAAATCACCCAAGTAACTCAGCCTCCCTACAGCCTAGATTTGGTGCCCTGTGACTTCTGGCTTTTCCCAGAACTAAAACCACCTTTGAAAGGGAAGAGATTTCAGGCCGTGGATAAAATTCAGGAAAATATGACAGGGCAGCTGATGGTGATCAGGAGAGCTGTGTAAGGTCCCAAGGTGCCTACTTTGAAGGGGACTGAGGAGCCATTGTCCTATGTACTGTGTTTCTTGTATCTTCTATTTTCTTCAGTAAATATCTTTATTTTTCATATCACATGGATGGATACTTTCTGGACAAGCTTTCTCTTTCTGTCTCTCTGTCTCTCTCTGTCTCTTTGTCTCTGTCTCTCTCTCCATATATATCTATATCTATATCTGTATATAGAGATATATCTCAAGAAATGATAGTGATGTGGTCTTGTGCAGTGTTACACAGGGTTTCTAAAATTCTTGTTTAAGAGAATAGCATGAGTGAATGAAATAAAAGTCACTAGCTCTGTGGTTTCAAGGTTAGAGAACAATCTCCATCATTTCATAATTCAAAAGTCAGTGTACATTTTGACTGAAAATATCAGCTATGATCATTTAGTCTAAATATTTTCCTTTTTACAAAGTGTATTTTTCTACAGATATGTGAATAATTTCCTCTATTTAGAGAGCAGGCATGCCAAAGTCATCATAGTTTTGTTGATTTTGACATTAAACTTCCATAAAAATTAGGCAGTTTAGTGGGCATGTCTGAGAAAAACAAATGCTCTTGCAGATTAGCAATGATATATATGTTCCTCATTGTTGACTACATCTTAAATTCAGGGTTTCACAATAGCTGTTGGACATACTTTTAGGCAGATTTATTTTTGTAGCATTTGGAAATATTAAAAAAAGATAACAGCAGTGGATTCCTCTTCACTGAAAATAAAACAACAATTCTTTTTAACAGTAGTACTCAGTACATTTTATATTATTCTATTTAGATGGCAAGCTGTTATTAACAGGAAGCAAAAGGCTATTTGCTACACATACTACAGGGTCATTATTAACTTTGCAAATTTAGCATTTTTCTAAACTTTCAGACACACACTTTAATTTGGCTTGGTTATTCCTGCTATTTTCAAAGCTCACTTGATATATTTTAGGGTATAGATCTCAAACAGGAAATTAAAAAAGATCTTCCTTGTTTGGAATTGCCAGGTACATGTTACAGTAATAGCTTATTAGAAAATCCATTTAAATTGTAAAACTTGATATTTGAAAGTTTATAATAATGATGATGAAGCTTATAAATCAAATTACTTTATAAATTATTCATTTTCTATGTAAACTCAAGCATTTGAAGACATTGTTGAATGAGATACATTACTTTGTTCTATATCCCAAGAGATATGTTTCTTAGCAAAGTGGTAGGGTATAAATTTGTAAAACTTAATACATCACAAAGAAATAAAAGAAATTCTAACTATCCTTATTATTCAACTTTACTGCCAGTCAAAGCCAATGCAAAAAGGTCAAAAAAGGAAAAGAAGGGACAAAACTGTTATTATTGGCCAATAATACAGCTCTTTATCTTCAAAGGCCAAGAGATTCAAGAACAAGAAAGGGAGTTCAGTAAGGAAATTGAATAAAAATTCAGTATACAAAATCAGTGCCCTTTCTATAGGTCAGTTATAACCAAATGAGAAATATGACATAGAGATTTCATTCACAGTAACAAAAAAACCCCATAAAATATCTAGAAATTTTTTAAAAATGCATGCAAGGTATAAATATGATGAAACCAACATAAAAGTATTAAAGTACTAAATAAAACCCAAGTGACATGCCATACCATTTGTCAGGATGAGTAGTCTAAATAAGGGCAGACATGGCTCAGCTCCTCCCACAAACACATCAAAATTACAACTAAAATATAGAACAACCATCACTCAGAACCATCAGAAATTGAGTTGAATGGAAGTCTGACAACTACAGAATTAAAGAAACCACATCCATCCAGACTGGTATAAGGGGTAGAGATGTGGAATGGGCTGGCCCCACACCCACATGTGATGGCTAAACATTCAGGAGGGATATCTTGGGAGTGAGGAGTCCCAGCCTCACACCAGGCCTGCCAGTCCAGGGTTTCAATGCCAGGAAGATAAGTCCCCACAACTTCTGGGTGCAAAAACCAGTGGGGATTGAGTTGGTGGTAGAAATGCAGGAGCCTTAAGCAGTTCCTCTTCAGGAACCCCCATACGATCTCAGTTACACTCACTCCCTCTGAGTTTCATCACTGAGGTAGCAGCTTGAAAGGCACCAGTGGAGAAACTGAAGTGTTCAGCATCAAAATGAGCAGAGGCCATTGTCCCTTTTCTGAACCCTCCCCCACAGAGCTAAGTCAGTACCATATCTGAGACTCCATCAACATGGCTAACACTGTTTGCTGAATTCTGGAGATCCCCTGAGACTCCACACCACATAATTTATTGGGCCCACCCAAACTGCTTTTCCATATGAATGGCTGGCCTTGGCTTATGCTTTACAACTTCCCAAGTCTTCTCAAATAAGCAACAGCTGACCTCAGTGAACCCCAGACCCAGCACCAGAAGAAGCCAGCCTAAATTCAAAGCTTAGCTTCACCTGGGAATCTCTAAGGCCAGCACAAGTAGTAGCCATCTCAGATTGCTTTATAGCCCAGGCAGGGTGGTCCAGGGTAAAACACAGGTCGGGGCTGACCTTGGCCTGAACCATCTGGGAAATATCAGAGCCAGAGCACCCAGTGGGCAGCTACAGACCTCGTCAGACCACTACCACCCTACCCCTGCACAAGTGATCCTCCACGGAGGGAGGAGGTTGGCGGTCAGTGGTCATAGCCAGTTCTTGTAGCTAACTGGCATGGGTAAATCATTCCCATTGACTTGCCAATAGGAACCAAGGCTCAACTACAAGAGGAGGGTGTACTCAGCCCACATGAAGGGAACACCATGAGTACTCACTTTGGGTGACAGGGGAGGCTGTGCCACTGGACTCTAGAGGGCACATATTACATTAGGCCACACTAACATGACAGGGAGTCATAGCAGCTCTACCTAGAAACAAACACAGGGAGGCTGCCAAAATGAGGAAACAAAGAAACATGGCCCAAATGACACAACAGATTGAAACTCCAGAAAAAAAGCTAAGTAAAATGGAGATAAGCAATCTATCAGATGCATAGTTCAAAACACTAGTTATATGGATGCTCAAGGAGCTTAGTGAGGACCTCAACAGCATAAAAATGATCCAGTCAGAAACAAAGGATACACAAATTGAAATAAAGAACAATTTATAGGGAAACAAGAGTAGAATGGGTGAAGCTGAGGATCAAATCAATGATTTGGAACATAAGAAGGCAAAAAACAACCAACCAGAACCACAGGAAGAAAAAAGAATTAAAAAAATGAGAACAGTATAAGCAGCCTCTGTGACAACTTCAATAGGACTGACATTCACATCATAGAGGTGCCAGGAGGAGAAGAGAAGAGCAAGAAATTGGAAATCTATTTGAAAGAATAATGAAAAAAAAACTTCCTTAATTTGGTGAAGGGAATAGACATGCAAGCCCAGGAAGCACAGAGAGTCCCAAACTAGATGGATATAAAGAGGTCCACTCCAAAACACATCACAATTAAAATGCTAAAGGTTAACAATAAAGGGAGAATCTTAAAAGCAGCAAGAGAAAAGTTAGTAACCTATAGGAAAATTCCCATAAAACTGTCAGCTGATTTCTCAAAATAAATTTTGCAGTACAAAAGGTACTGGCAAGAAATATTTAGTCATGAAAACCAAGGCCCCACAGCCAAGATTGCTCTACCCAGCAAAGCTATCATTTAGAATTGAAGGGCAGATAAGAGCTTCCCAGGCAAGAAAAATTAAAGGAGTTCATCATACCATGCCATATTATATGAAATGTTAAAGGGACTTATGTAAGAAGAAGGAGATCAAAACTATGAATAATAAAATGGCAACAAATGTATGTCTATCAAAAATTGAATAAAACTAAGCAAACAAGAAGAACAGAGACAGAATCATGGATATGGAGAGTGTTTTGATGGTTGCCAGATGGGAGGTGGCTGTGAGGGAATGGGTGAACAGGTGAGGGGATTAAGAAATACAAATAGGTAGTCACAGAATAGCTGTGGGTTTGTAAAATATACCGTAGGAAATGAAGTACCCAAAGAACTTATACACATGACCCATGGACATGAACAATGGTAGGGGGATTGCCTGAGGGAGTGAGGAGTGCTGGGTGAAGGGGGACAAAGAAGGAAAAATCAGGACAACTGTAATAGTATAATTAATAAAATATAATTTAAAAATATTACATAGGTATCAACTATGCACAAATAATGAAATCCCAATTAAAATCTGAAAGGATTTTCATAGAAATTGTCAAGTTGGTTCTAAAATTTATCTGAATCTCCAAAACATAGAACAGTGCCTGGCACATAGTACAAGTGTGATAAATATGTGTTGATTGAATGAATCAGTGAATGAACAGCTTCAATAACTATATCAAATTAATCACATGTTATATTCCTACCCCAGATTCATCCTCTGAGCTCTTGATTTGTTTATCTATCTTCTTAATCTCTTCACTTGATTAGGGGGAAAGCAATTTAAACTCATTAGGTTTAAAACAAAACTGCCATCCCTCTCCCAAATCTTTTTCATGAGTCATCAGGATGAGTCAACTAAAAGCAGGGAGTTATCTCTAACTATCCAACTGTCCATTTGCAGTTATTTCAGTCATCACAAGCCCTGTTGCTTCTCTGCTGAATATTTCTTGAATCCATCCATGTCTCTCATCTATAATGCCAGCACCATCTGTCATAATTTCTTCCCAGTTCTAGTAAATAACTTCCTAACTACATGGTTCCCCCTCACCAAACTCACTGCTTCTCCCTTGACTGCCCTCCTACCTCACTTAAAACATCAGCATTTTCCCTGCTTTTAGATAATTTCACTCTTCATCATTAAAATGTCTGACCTGGCCAGGCCCCCATCTGTGTCTTCAGAATCATCTTCTATTACATTTGCCCTCACTCTCCAAGTTTTGGCTACAGTGACTTTTCATTTCTTCAAATATGTTATGATAACCCCCTGCCAAAGGGTCTTTTTACATGCTACTCTTTCAGACTGGAATCATCTCATTTTTTTCTTATCTAATCAATGCTGATCATTCTATGATCTCATCTCAATCATCTGTCCTTAGGTAAGATCCTCCTGATTCCCATTATACTCTCTTACAGAAATGACATATCTCTCCTTCATAGTTCAGTTTAATTTACCCTTATGTAGATCATTTTTAGACTTTAAACTCAATCAGAATAGGAACAATATCTTTCCATACTTAAAACAGCACTAGATGATTGAAAGAATGAAGCTATACTGGAAAAATATGAGCACAATGACTGACATGGTCTTCGCTGTGAAAAAGTTGGAATCTAATGTGGCTCTAAGAAAATAAGACTCACTGAGACAAATCAACTGCAAATGTTTTACACATTGAAATTGTTTCCACAAAAGAGTCTCAGTATTTATATCAATACATTCATTATAATGAAAATAAACCAGAAAGGATTCAAATATGAGTAGAGAGATTTATTCATAAACATAATCAGGATTTAATTTATAATAGGAAGATAAAGATATTTCTTACAATGCTAAAAAAACAAACCCCAAAGGGTATTTAAGCAAGAACTTGTATTCACCTATGTTTTAAAACATTGGTTTCACACACTATAAGTGTAAAGATAAAATTTTCACTTCATCATCAAGTAAGAGTGACCTAATTTAACAAGATGTTCATCTATAATAAATCCATAAGTAAAATAAATAATAATGACTGGTAATTTTTCTTGAGAAACTGATAGAAATTTCTGTATTAGTTTTTAAGTCCTTTATTATTATGAGTAACCTAAGAATTTTTTAATTTGTTTATGTAATCATAAAATAGATTTCTACTTATACCACATATATTTATTCATTTCTTACAGCCAAAAATTACATACATAAGAGAAAAAGATGCAAAAGAGTAGTTTTGATAATGTCTTAAGCGCCACTGACAAATATGAATAATTTGTTGAAAAAAATTCAATCCATTTTTCTTAAAGTCAAGGAACATTAAATTTCGTTTCAATGAAGTCACCTACTCAATACTCATAAATATATCAGATGCACTGATAAAAAGTAAAATATAGCACATCAATCTACGTTCCTAGAGAAGGGGAATAGAGAATGTCAGTTATGAGGCTTAAAGAAAAAAGGGGGAAAGAAGATTATAATTAAAGAACAAAAAGTGGAGAAATTATTTAAAATGTTTGGTGGTAAAGTCTGCTATTAGTGCCTTGTGTCCAAGCTGGGCATATTTTACTGTGTAATTGTAGTTCTGGGGTAGGAGGAGTTATATCTTGGCAGTTTTTTTTTTCATTTGTAATGAGTTAAATGGTGCCCTCCTTCCCACGATAGACAGGTCTAAGTCCTATGCCTCATACCTGTGAATGTGATTTTGTTAGAAAATAGGGTCTTTGCAGATGTAATTAAGTTAAGAATCTTGGAATGAAATCATCCTGAATTTAGGTTGGACCCTAAATCCAATGACTGGTGTCCTTATAAGAAAAAGGAGAGGGAGATTTGAGAGACAAGGGGTGGATGGCCATGTGAAGACAGAGACAGAGACTGGAGAGATGTATCTAAAAGCCAAAGCATACCAAGGATTAGCAATAGCCATCAGAAACTAGAAGAGCCAAAGAATGACTGTCCCTTACAGCATTTCTATAGTATTATCAACACCTTGATTTCAGATTTCTAGCTTCCAGAACTGTGACAAAATAAATTTCTGTTGTTTTAACCACCAAGGTTGTGGTAATTGGTTATGACAGTAGCCCTAGCAAGCTAATACACCATCCCATTTCACAGATGATTTATGAATTAGCTGGTAGAAAAAGTCAGAGGTAATAGTTTATCTAATATTTTAATTACTTTTTAAAGTATATTTTATTGATTATGCTATTAGTTATTCCATTTTTTTTCTTCCCTTTATCTCCTCTGCCCTGCATCCTCCCTCCCTCCAGCATCATGGCACCTCCCCCCCCACCCCCACTTAGCTCATACCCATGAGTCATACATGTAAGTTCTTTGGCTTCTCTCTTTCCCATACTATTCTTATCTGCCCCCTGTCTATTTTGAGCCTACAAATTATGCTTCTTATTCTTTGTACCTTGTCCTCTATTCTCCCCTCTCCCCTTACCCACTGATAACCCTCCATGTGATCTACATTTCTGTGATTCTGTTCCTGTTCTAATTGTTTGTTTAGTTTGTTTTTCTTTTTTAGGTTCATTTGTTGATAGTTGTGATTTGCTGTCATTTTATTGTTCATACTTTTGGTCTTCTTTTTCTTAGATAAGTCCCTTTAACATTTCATATAGTAAGGGCTTGGTGATGATGAATTCCTTTAACTTGACCTTATCTGGGAAGCACTATATCTGCCCTTCCATTCTAAATGAAAGCTTTGCTGGATATAGTATTCCTGGCTATAGGTCCTTGCTTTTCATAACTTGGAATACTTCTTTCCAGCCCCTTCTTACCTGTAAGATTTCTTTTGAGAAATCAGCTGATAGTCTTATGGACATTCCTTTGTAGGTAACTGCCTCTTCTCTTGCTGCTTTTTAAGATTCTCTCTTAATGTTTAATCTTGAGTAATTTAATTATGTCTTGGTGTGTACTCCCTTGGGTCCAACTTCTTTGGGACTCTCTGAGTTTCCTGGACTTTCTGGAAGTTTATTTCCTTTGTCAGATTGGGGAAATTTTCCTTATTTTTTTCAAGTAACTTTTCAATTTCTTGCTCTTTTTCTTATCCTTCTGGCATCCCAATGATTTGGATGTAGGAACATTTATAGTTGTCCCAGAGGTTTCTAAGCCTCCTCTCATCTTTTTGAATTCTTGTTTCTTCATTCTGTTCTGGTTGAATGATTATTCCTTCCTTCTATTTCAAATTATTGATTTGAGTCGTAGTTTCCTTTCCTTTACTATTGGTTCCCTGTATATTTTTCTTTATTTCACTTTGTATAGCCTTCAATGCTTCCTTTATTTCACATCTATAATCAGTCATTTCTGTGAGCATCTGGATTACCAGTGTTTTGAACTCTGTATCTGATAGGTTGCCTATTTCTTCGTCACTTTGTTGTATTTTTGGAGCTTTAATCTGTTCTTTCGTTTGGGCCATATTTTTTTCTCAGGGCACCTGTTACATAGTAAGGGGTGGAGCCTTAAGTATTCACCATGGCAGGGCAACCCATGTCACTGTGTTATGGGGCCGTCTGTGGAGGAGCAGCAGTTAGAGAAGGAACAATGCTGTTTACTCAGCTCTCATCCACTTTCAGTAATTTCCCCCACTACCCACAAGTGAACTGGGCCCTTCTTGTGCTGATTCCTGGATGGGTGGTTTTGTGTAGATAGGTCCATCCAAAAGACCCTCCTTTGAGACTAGGAGTTTCTCCCGCTGCCACAACCTCCAGAGGTTTTTACCTCCAAAGGTTTTGAGGCTTTATTTCTCTGCACTGGAGCCCTGTGTTGTGTGGTCCATCTTACTCCCCAGTTGTTCCTTCTGGTGTATTTGCATGTGGACGTGGGGCTGCTGGGTCCACCAGTTGCCTTGTCATGTGTCCTCTCCATCCTGGCTGCCTGTCTCCACCCCTCCTACTATCTGGATGAATGTTTCTTTTTTTAACTCCTTGATTGTCAGACTTCCATATGGTTCGATTTTCTGGCAGTTGTAGTTGATTTTTGTTTTTAAATTTGTTGTTTTATTTTTCGTTGTGTGAGAAAGCAAAGCGTATCTACCTATGCCAACATCTTAAGTTCATCATATTACTTAGATGTTTTACTGATGTATATGAATGAAAATCAATAGAAATGTACAAATCTGTGCTATTAAAAAAGTACCATGTTTAGCTTGTGAATGGAAAGCTAGTTAGAAAATTGAAACCATGAAAAGAACTATGCATTTGCCTTAAAAATTCACCTCTCTAATATGTACATATATTTAATAATGCATATAATGAATATAAATATATATATTAGAAAGATGAACTTCTGATAGATAACTTAGCCTGTTAAGAAGCATTGAGTAAAGAAGGAGTATATAGCCAACAATGTACACAAATGTATCTACCTTACTAATAATTTAAAAAATGCAAATTATAAAAGAAGCCTATTTTCAGCTATTACATTGGCAAAGACAATAACCAATGTTGGCCAAAGTTCATGAAAATGAACACTTTCACACACTGTGGTTGGAGTATATTGATTCAACATTTCTGGAAGACAAATGATATATATGTATAATAGCCTTTCCATTTTAAATACACTTGGACTTGTTTCATACTGAGGAAATAACAAGGGCTATGAGAAAAGGACATATATAAGATGTTTACTGCATTTTTGTTTATATGAATACAAAAATTGAAACAGCCTAAGGGTATACTAATAAAAGTTCATTGACTAAATTATGGTATAAACTCTACAACTGAAATTTCTTCAGGCATTAAAAATGATGGAGTAGAATGTGTAATGATTCTACATATTTAGGATGCTCACGATATATTAGGTAAAAGAACAGATTATAAAACAACATACCAGTTGAGGTGTTCCAGACTATTGCATAGTCCACAGCCACATCTTGAAAGCAAATCTGGCCAAATAACAACAGAGGAAGAGTCTACCTCAACTGATCGAAAGTGTCCATACTTCATGTCATTGAGAATTTTACCTCCATTATGTTGAAATGTTTTATAAACTTGCGTTTCCTGAAGTTGTGTACAATCCTTACCAGAAAATACTGTAAATTAATTTTTTAAACAGACATTGCTTTTATAGTTCAATTTTTTTTTCCTTAGTTCACATTCAATATTATTTTGTATTAGTTTCAGGTGCATGGCATAGTGGTTAGATAACCATATACTTTACAAAGTGTTCCCCTGATATTTCCAGTACCTAGCTACCACCATACATAGTTATTACAATATTATTGAATATACTCTCTATGCTGTTGCTGTAAATAATTTTTAAAACCACTTCCTTAACAGTTCAAGAAATTCATTATTCAAACTTGGATGGTAAAATATGAGATGAAAAATCATGAAAATAATTTCACAGGAGCTCACTTGACAGAAATAAATGACAAGAAAAAAACACAACTAAGTTAAGCCTCAGGCACTGTTTCGTGACTTAAAGTAAGATTGAGGTCTGAATATTGTATTACGAAGTTCCTTGGGAGACAGAATGGGAAAGCCTGATAGCTACAACAAGGAAAAGGGAAATAATGCAGAAGAGAATGAAGTCAGTGACAGCTGCTCAACACTTTTGTGGAACTCACAAAACAGGTAGCATTAACATTTATTGAACCACAGGAGTCGAACAGGATTAGCATTTTATTAAAAGAGGTTAGGATTTTGGCAACATGGAAAAAATTGGACAACTAACAGAAATTTAAAGAATCTTTTAGACCAAAATACTTATTGGGTCTTATAAATACCTTCAATTCCTTAACTCTTCCATTTGTACATATGTTAGAGTATCTTTATATGTTAGACATTTTATTTTTTAATTTTATTTATTTGTTTTTAGAGAGAGGGAGAAAGAGAGGGAAACAATCATCAATGTGTGTTTGCCTGCTACATGATCCCTGATTGGGAATTGAACTGGTGACCTTTTGGTTCACAGGTTGGTGCTCAATCCATTAAGCCACACCAGCTATGGTTGTATGTTAGACATTTTAAATCAACTATTAGTGAAGTATTTTCCACAGTATATTTAAGTTATATATTGTCAGTATCTTTTATTATCATAGGCACCCTTGAACTCATTTAGTTTGTATAGTCAAAGCTAGTTAGGCATTCACATGATATAAGAGAAATTTTAAGTACCTCTATAAGACCTATCATATTCTGTATTCTTAAATTGTTGAACTGTTCTTTGGATAACTTAAAACCAATAATATTTGTAGTCAGATAAATCATGCAGGTTATTAAAGTGTATCAAGTACAAAAATCACTTTCATAATCACTAAAGGACCTGTCAAAACATCAAATTAGTTTTTATTCCTTTCATAATCTGATAATCTGATCCTCTGATAATCTTTGAGTTATAGTTAAGGAGACTAAACATCTCTTACAAAACCCTGGTTCAGCTGTCTAAATAAATCTATATTAATCTGAAGGAAAAGGCAATTTTGAAAATCTGTTATCTTTATAATTTTTTCATGCAGTTAAGTGTTTCCAATTAGTAACTATGGTATCCGTAATCCATGGAAATTTTTGCCAGTCATCTACAAAATTTGAGTTCAGAAGTATCTAATCCAATGTTAGCCTGTATCTTTGGATTAAAAGTAGATTTATTTGCTTCTTTATTAAGAATGTAGTCATATTGATACAAAAGAATCAATCCCTGAAAATTATTCCTATGTGTAGATCAAAAAAAATTTTTGGAGAGATAATTTAGTGGATTTAGGTGCACTAAAAGCAGTGGAATCTAGCACCTTAATAAATTGTGGCTTAAAAGGGATATAAAGCAACTTGACAATCTCCTATTACAAATTCACATTGAGGAAATATTTATAATAAACATTCTATTTTATCCCTGCAATTTTTGTTTGAAGTGTTGTCCTTTCATTCTGAGGAATGTTAGTTGACCTCTTTTTGTTTGTCAGACATAATACTCAACAGTTTAGAGGTTAAAAAAAGATTTATTCACAATCCCTGACCTCAAGGAACTGATCATCTAGCCAGTGAGACATATAAGATCTTTCCAAAAGGTATCCAGCCGCAAAATATGAAAAGTAGAGACATTTACTGAAGAAGATACAAGAAACATGGTACATAGGACAATGAAGCCACAGTCCCTTTCAAAGTAGGCACCTTGGGACCTCACACAGTTTTCCCAATTATCATTAGCTGCCCTGTTGTATTTTCCTGAATACCATTGATGGTCTGAAATCTCTTCCCTTTCGAAGATAATTCTAGTTTTGGGAAAAGCCAGAAGTTACTTGGCACCAAATCTGGGCAGTAGGAGGACTGAGATACCTGGATGATTTGATGTTTTGTCAAAAAACTCTGCATGAGATGTGATGCATGAGCAGGCATGTTGTTGTTTTGAAGTTGCCAATTACCAGTTACCTATAGCTGTGGCCTTCTGAATCATCTGAATAATTTCCACACAGAGGAATGTTCAAGTTTAAGGCAAAGTCTGATGCAGATTCATTGGTCTCCTTGCTCAGTCATTTTGAATGTGATGGCCACCCAGCACACGTGCTTATTCTACAGTGTCTACCACCCCCACTGAGGAGTACAGTGGAGTCATCATTGTTTATGCATGTGCATTCCAATCCATTCTCCTTGGCTGCCAGGTTACATTGATGTCATCTAAACCACCCTTGTTATTATATTAACAATGGTGGGACTTTTTCCAGACAGACCTGGTATATCTTTAATATTACTTTTCTTTTTATATAGGAAAGCAACTGAAAAGATGCACTTAATGTCTGATTCATATTTTTAAAATTTTTCATTAAAACATAATGTTGATCATTATCTTATGGGTTATCTAAATCCTCTGCCTCAGGGGCTCTCATGTGGCAGAAATGGCAGGGGCTACACTCTACCTTGAGGTTCCACTAGGGACAATCTACTTCCAAATCCAGGCCCGTGTGGGCTGTTGGCTGGAAGCCTCACTCAGTCCTTTGCCATATATGAGACTCTCCACAGGGCAGTTCCCAACCTGCCAGCAGGCCTCTGTCAGAGTGAGCAAATGAGAGATCAAGAGAAAAGCCCATCTTTTTACAACCTAACATCAGGTGTAATACCCCATCTCTTCTGCTGTATTTTACTCATTAAAAGCTAGTCATTAGGTCCTGCCCACACCCAAAAGGACTACCAGGAGGTGAGACCATTGTCAGCCATCTTAGAGACTACATGCAAATTACTGCAAAATACATTCACACCCTCCCAGATTTCCAAATGTCTCACTGTATTGCAACATCAGTTCGAAGTCCAAAATCTCATCACTGAAATCAGATCAGGGTGAGTGAAGTTCCTCAGGTGTAATTTTCTTAGGCACAACTCCTGGAGCCCAGTTCCTCTCCATCTAAAGACCCATGAAGTTAATGAGACAAGTCACCTGTCCTATGCTCCCAACAAATAATGATGGGTCAGGCATGAATAACCTCAATAAGACATTCCTGTTCAGAAAGGGGGAAATTGAGACTCACGGAAGTCACTACATCCAGCCCACACCCAAGGGGCCTGAAACCCAGGAGGTGGGATCCCTGGGGGCCAACTTAGAGGCTGCCTACCACACTGCCCTGCTACTTGACTCTAATAATAAAAACGTAAAATTTTAGAGAAATATTTGATTACACTTGAGGGGTAGCCAATTTTCCAATATATACTCCAATATATATATACTCCAATCTATATATACTCCAATATATATATACTCCAATATATATTCCAATATATATGCATTACTGAGAGTTTGTACTGTAATTTTTTCTTTGGCTCAGGGTAAATTTTCTTTTGAATTCCAAGAATACTGTAGAAAATTGCTTAAAAATTATACCTCCCACTATCATGGCTAAACATTTGATTATTGATTCTCAGGATGTTTGATGTTCCAAAAATTTTCAAACTGTTTTCCTAAAGGTTAATTTAGCAACTGTTACAGTTCCACACTGATTCCTTGAGCTGGATTCTGTATTTCTTCAATTTATCAATATACCTTGCATTTGCATAAAAATCAAATTATGTTCCTCAGTGAAACATCAGTGTCTGTACTTTGACTATGAGAACTGCTCTAGTCTCTTTTCTGCAACACTGACTGAACTAGAGAAATAACTTTTCCACTTCTTTTCTCTATGCTGCTTAGTTATTATTCATACATTTCCTCAAAATAACAGAAATGAAGAACTGTGGAAAGAACTAGCAATCGCTTGTAGATCAGGTTCTACAATTACCTAAACACTGAATATAATCTCAGATAAAGAACACTGAGCCCTGGCTGGTGTAGCTCAGTGGATTGAGTGCAGGCTGCAAACCAAAGCATCACAGGTTTGATTCCCAGTCAGGGCACATGCCTGGGTTGCAGGCCACGGCCCCCAGCAACTGCACATTGATGTTTCTCTCTCTTTCTCCCTCCCTTCCCTCTCTAAAAAAAAAAAAAAAAAAGGAACAAAAAGAACACTGAAATTTCACTAAATATGCAGTTTGAAAACTTGTTTTGATTGAGAAATATGCGCTGGGTGCTCTTTGATATTTTGGAATCAAATTTTATAAACAAAAATATCTATAATAAGTATATAGAAACCAAGATGTAGATTAGGATACATTAGGAATTTTTTTTTATTTCTGTATGTTCTTAGAATAATATCAAAATAACAAAAAAAATTTAGAGCAACATACATTGGTATCTGTAAAAGATCAAAGATAATTGCAGTATCTTTAATAATGCTTCACATTTTTTATTATTGTATGGTATTTCTATTCAAGAATACATTTTTCCTTACATAAGTAATTCTGTAATTTTGTGAGCTATCTATTAAAAATGCAGAACAGACTTTGGAAGAGAACAAATACACTCAATATTATTCTTAATTAATACCTGACTAGTTTATTTTTAAAATAAACAATTACTTTCTTATATCAGTTTTTATCTTCAATGATATATGAAAGATCCAAAATCAAATTAGCTGTCTCCACAGCCACCTTCAGGCCACTAAGCTTAGCAGTGAAACAGTCCAACGTCAGGTTGTTGGCTGAGCCCACAGCTTCATGTGGAAGGCAGGGTTGTGGCGCAAAAGGACGCTGAGCACTCCTTAAGAAAGACCAGTTGAGTTCTTCCTGGCTACTGTATAGTCCACAGCCACATCTTGAAAGCAAATCTGGCCAGTGAACAACAGAGGGAGAATCTGCCTGAACTGACCAAAGGTGTCCATACTTCATGTCAGTGAGAATTTCACCTCCATCATGTTCTAAAGAGCCAGTGAGAGATTCTAGCGCACTGCAAAATGCTTCAGTAGTTAGTTGAAGTTCTGTTTGAGTACACCAACCATCTTTGAGAATGCTTTCTGGTTTATTAAGAGTCTAAAGAGTAAGGGAACAATTAAAAACATATACAGAGCAATTAATACTATAAAAATGTTTCTGAAAAATAGAGTACTTGATCAAACCCTTATTCATAAAGTTACTATTTACTTTCAATTTATTTAGGGGTTTGGCACAATGCTAATGGGCATACATGAGTCAGCTGGCCAGGCATTAATGCCTTAACCTAGTTTTTTGTAGTAAAAATATATACCCAGTTATGTTATCAGAATGAATGAATAATAAGTCCTATAATCAACTTATTCTGAATGACTGCTCAGTAGTGCCTCCTTAATATATGAAGAACAAGGCATAATGCTCATATAGGTTTTTATACACAGGAAGAAGTTTCTGAAGGGTAATGTCTAAGTGAAGTACTTATTTATATTCAACAAAATGCTTGAGATTTGTTAAAAATGAGAACATACATATTAAGACAAAAAACATTTAGGAATGTGTGCAATTTTATATCAATGTTTTAAAAATATTCTTTGTCTTTAAATTAATGAAAATTAATATGACTTTAAACTGTTTTTTTTTGGTTCCACCATTCTAAAAAGTTTATCCTAGAAATGTCATGATAGAAAAAAGTAATATACTAGTAAACTTATAATTGAATGTTTGTTAAAAATTCCTACCTAACTACTTAAAAACAGTGACCACTTTTTAAAAAATTTCTTACCCAGGAGGTTTGAACCAGATGAGATAATCTCTAATAAATATTCTTTTTCCATATTTTCAATGCTGACTTGTTACTTCAAAATCTTACTCAAGGTATCTTCGTCCTCCAAAAATTTTTTTCTAGTTTACTCAACCCAATTTACAGACCATATTATTGCTGATTCAGCATCCATAGATTGGCACTGATTTTGTTTTTCATAATAGATATTCTGATAACTTTTCATGAATGGACTTTAGCATCATGTAGATTTAAAATTATTTGAGGAAGCAAGGTGGGGCATGTCTGCAGAAAACATTTATACTCTCTCCAGTCCTAGGCATCCACCAGAAGCTCTGCAGAGACTCTTAATAACATTCTTGACCAACCAAACAATCAATTGCAAATATCTCATATCTGTAAATATGTTTTGAGAAACATATACCTGTTTGTGTCTACTTTCAAATAAAGTAGGCCAGTGTTTATTAACTAAGTAGAACTATAATGCAATAAATTCATCTCTTGTTAGGAAATGGTTTCCTGGATTAATAAAAAAGATTCTACTTAATAGAAATAGTATATATCATAAATGGATGCCAATTTAAAAATTATAATAGAATATAATATTTAAAATGTTTTAAAAATTAAATCTTTTCTTGATGATCCAGCACTTTCCTTGTGAATATTAATTACTGTTATACCACAGCAGCTGATATCTCTGATATGACAATTCCCATTAACAGAATACCCATTTCAACATATAATATTTAGATAAAACACAAAGAATGTGATCATTTGGTAAAAGGTTAGATTAATAATAATTACTGTGATACAGATATTACCTTATATTTGCAAGTGTTATTTTCCTCACGTGTTTTCCAATGCAATATCTGATTTAGACAATGGAGACATTAGGCATTAAAGGGTCTAGGGAATTATGATTTGGTTTGTCATAAAATGAATACTGCTAAGAATTCAGCTAATCTGGGGACTATCAAACCTACCTGGTGTCTGATGTATGCTGCCAAGTGAGTTTCAGTACAGCCACCTCCCAACAAAACACATGGCTCCTTGATTGTTAACTGTAAAACATGCAGTGCTGTCTCACATGTGAGCTGCTCGAGAAACAAATCATCAGTATCAGACAGTGACATCAGGTACACAAAAAAATACAGCCATATTCTCAACTTAGACAGTAAATACAAAAAGCCTGATTTTAATTGCAAAAGAACAAAACCTGTGTTTCCAAGGTTGTAGTGTGATGAATGCATTTTGGAATAATAAAGATTCGAGATTAAGAAATATATCTTAAACAAATGTTTGTTTTCATGGACAAGATCAATATCATTTTTCATATATATTTAGTTCTGCAAATTGAGATTCACAAATGAATGGTCTAAAAATAACTGGGTAAGCAAGGTTTGCTAGTGCCTGTACTAAAAATTTTATTTTAGTCTAAATAAGTTAGCTGAATAACTAATATAAAATTTATTTCAAATTGCTATGGAAATGATAATATAGCTAAAACCCTATGTGTATTAAAAACACATAGACCTTTAATATTTATCAAGGGTATAACCTTGAGCATACATGAATTTTCAAGCTTGTGACCAATGCCATAGGTTATCACTTTCCCTGTATAAAAGTTGCATGTGCTATTGCTGATAGAGAACAACAAATCCTATTAAGAGGTGGATGATGGGTGTGACTGGGGAACTCATTATCTATGTGAATTATTATACACATGTAGCATCAAAGAGCATTCAAGTTAATTTCTTAAGAAAAGTTCATTTGTTAAGGACGTTTAGATTATTTGTAAGTACTAGAGATAATACATGATAACACATGCTAGGTTGACTGTAGCGTGTACTTGTCACTTTAATTCTCACTTTTGTTGTTTTTGCTTTCTATACCACCTAGGGAAGTTACAGGGCAGGGAGGGCATAGCTCACCAATGTGAAAAAAAAAGTCATATCTTTCTGAGTGGCTATGCCCCTAGATATAGAAGTCAAAGTTCATTACCTTCAACTCATCCCAGACAGTGTCATTTCTGTTGCCGAGAAGCAAGCTGCAGACAGTTTCTTCATTAGGAATAAGGTGAAAAAACCATTTGAAGCCAAATTTTTCAGTGCACAAATCTTTCACACTTCCATAACTACTAGGAGAGATTGAGCTGAGGGAACCAATAGGCTGTGTTCCTATTTTTTTAAAGTTTAGAAAACACAAAGCATATGAGTAAAGATGGAGTATACAATCCTTTAAAATTATATTTTTCCCAGCCAGTGTAAGTCCCATAAACATATCATCTAAAATGACATATAGGATAAAGAACAAGATGCAGCTTCTTAAACCTATTAAATAAGTAGTGTTCTGCTATTAAAATGGTATGAAGTAAAGCAGAGGTTGTTAGTTTACTGACTTCTTTGAACATATTTTAGAAGCTATTTTGTACTCTTCAGAAAGAAGGACACAAAATTTTGCATACATTTTCTGGGTGTCCAGGAACTCTGGAAGCCCATTCATGAATCAGAAATCCAAAACTAAGAACCCCCATTAACCTGGAATAGGGTGAGGACAGAGCATAGGCTATTTTTTAAAAAGGCATTATTATCTTCACCTTAAAACTCAAATTAGAATGCCCAAATAGCTGTTTTGGGCTCTATATAGTGAGCATATAGTATTTTTCCCCCAGCAACTGTTTATATGTAAATAGCTACCTAAATTATGCCAAAATAAAATATGTAACATTCTAATTTCATTTTGTTATTCTTTGATATATTATTTTGCTTACCCTCTGCACAAGTGAAAGTTTACAAAACACAAATTAATAAAAATAGAAAAGTTAGGATGACTAGGTTTCTAAAATTTCTAAAACTTAGTGGAAGTTATGTATAAAATGGCCTCAAACTTGTGTAAGAAACAATAACAGTCATAACATGACTGTTTAAAGTCTTAACATTAAAACTCTAACTGAACAATGCGGTCCTTTGGGCCAGTTTCCTCTTTCAGGTTTTAAACCTAAGGGGTTAAAATAATATTTTTAGCCCTGGCTGGCATAGCTCAGTGGATTGAGCGCGGGCTGCGAACCAAGGTGTCCCAGGTTCGATTCCCCGTCAGGGCATATGCCTGGGTTGCAGGCCATGACCCCCAGCAACCGCACATTGATGTTTCTCTCTCTCTCTCTCTCTCTCCCTTCCCTCTCTAAAAATAAATAAATATTTTTAAAAAATAGTATTTTTAATAACACTTCCAGCTCAAAAAACTTGCGAACTCAGAAAATAATCACTGTGCAATTTTACTTCCTCGAGTATCCTTTGTTTGTTACTTCTAAAGGCTCAAAAAAAAAAAAAAAGGAATACTCGAGTGACCTACGATTTAAGGGAAAGTAAAAAGCCTACATCTTGTATAATCTCATGTGGTGGACACA
Organism: Phyllostomus discolor; assembly: GCF_004126475.2. Classification (NCBI taxonomy): domain Eukaryota; kingdom Metazoa; phylum Chordata; class Mammalia; order Chiroptera; family Phyllostomidae; genus Phyllostomus; species Phyllostomus discolor. The sequence continues at coordinate 75,403,328 of NC_040911.2, read as the reverse complement.
ATAGAGAATACATAGTGAGAGGATCTGGCTTTACTGGTTATCAGCGACTGGACGTGAAGTCAGTCAATAACGTCATTAACTTTTCAGCGTGGGCTTCCCCATGTGAGCGTTAAATGAAAATAACAATTTCTACTTCACAAATAAACCCAATGTTAAAAATGCTCCATAAGCCACGATAAGCTTCACACACATCATCCGTGTTTGGGAACTCCATTATTTGCCCTTTCATGATGACTCGACTATTTAGCCCAAATCAATAAAGAGGAATTTTGTTTGAAGGGGAAGAAAGGAGGTAATGTTTACCTAGATATACACTGGAAAAATGAATTAGGCTCAAAACATACTTCAGCTGAGCCACGGGCTACATACATATACGTGTGTGTGTATGTATTTCCCACGTTCTATCTCAGAAGGTCTTTTATCCCAAGACTGAAGACTAAAGCTCTGGCTACTAATACTATGTTCTAATTACATATGGGATAAACAACAATTGAGGACAGTTGCCGGCTGGTGTGGAAACTCAGTGCGCATTTATATTTTTATAAGAAAATGCTTCATATCAACTAAATAATCTGTCATACCTAATATTCACAATTGGAAATTACCTCACTTATTAAAAGCCATCAAATACTTAAGTATATGAGTCTGATCCCTATCAATAAGAAATTCCAAAGAACTATTTGCATTATTTAATAATTTCCTCTTTGACAATCTTACAAAGGTAGGGCAGTAACCCAGAGATGTTATATATTTAATCCTTGCCATACATAGTACTCCTTTTTTGATAATTTATAAGAGAAAAATTAGTGAACTTTAACAGTGGTTTATCTAGTAGCTTATAAATTGCAATTAATCGGAATAAAATAACCATCTTTCTGACCGATAATGCAGTTAAAGGAATACTAAAAAGTGGCTGAAATGAGTAACTCTTTAGTTTATCATTTTCCTTTGGCTCTATCAGGTAAATATCAACTTTACATCTGCTTTTAATTTACTGAAGTCATGAAATACAGTGAATTTTTGCCTATTATAATAACTCGTTATTATATTAAGAGTTAATTCAACAAACATTTTGATACACCTACTGTGTACCAGCCTGCTGTAGGCTCTGAAAATAAAAGATGATCCTGGTTCTCATGGAGCTCAGCTGGAAATATTTGGGATATTTAAAGCTAGAACACATACACACCCTTAATTAGGAACCACTAGGCAGCAGTGCAGTTGTTTGTTGGAGTTATATAAAAGTGAAGAAAAGGGAATATCCTCGCTGCAAAATTGCCTTCAGAATCATGAAGGATTTAAGTGCTTTGCAAAACTCAAGTAGAATTTTAAGTCAAGTGTGAAAGGCCTTATGATTAAAAGGATGTTAGTCTTCTAAAAAATCTGTGATATTTGGGGGTTAAATTTTAGGCTACAACAGACTCTATAGTACATCTTAGAGCTGGGAAATACATAGAAAATAGCCATAATCACTCAATATTTAATAAGTGAACAATATAGGATCTTTTCCAAAAATGTTTGCTGCCAGAAATGATACTCGCATAAGCTGTGAGGTTGGCGGCTTCTAAAATTTTTCAAGATGTTAACAGTGACACACACCAAGAATATCTCTGTTCAAAAAAGTGTGATTTATTAACTGTAAGGGGCAAAAGCTGTGTTTTTACCTGTCATTTTACTCAGCGGTTCCATCAGAGCCACTCCAACTCTGTCTATGGCAGTAACATGATGCATACTGAGAAACTGTTTCAAAGATGGGTGTATTACTTTTTGGCACATGACAAGATCTACATGATCACCAACTAGCTGCCTTCCTAGGTTAAGCAACTGGTCCAGAACTGCATTTTCAAGAGAAACACCATAATTGACCACTACAGTTCCTTCTCCAGTATCAGAAAGGTCTCCAGATAAAGACACACGAAAGAGTGCCACCTTGAAAGAATCTGATTTTTTGAAAGGCAGTATCTTCATCAATTGAACTTCTGACATTTCAATAAGTATTCCAGGCAACACAGTAGAATCTATAACTCTTTGACCTTTTAGAGGTACAATTATACTCTTTCCTAAAATGATGTGGTCTTTGGTGTTTTCTGGAATTGTAAGCAAAAAGGCTCTGAGAATCAGAGTGCTGATGTGTTCTATTTCCTTTCTGGTGAGCATACAGGCAGGCTTACTTGTTAACACACTGCGTACCAAACAAAGGAGGATCTGAGTGCTACTAAAGTTGACTGGGATTCGACAACCACAGACCTCAGACTTGAGGTAACTGGTGCAAAGGCTCAGAAGATGTTTATTTAACTTAATGGCAGTGGTGGGTGTCAAACCCATTCTGTGAACATTTTCAATCAGATTGCAGCAAAGAATGCCTGTGAACAAGCCACAGTCACTGAAGCATGACACATGATTCTGCACGGAGGTTGTCAGGATCTTTAAAATGGGATGGGTGACAGAGAGGTTAGCGAGCAGGGCTGACGACTGTGAGGTTGTGCGCACAGAGCCCCCCAGGCCATTGTGCAGCTGCTTCAGCCGGCCGGAAGGGCCATAGCACGATGTTAAAACTCCTTTCAAGACAGACAGTGTGGCTCTAACTCTCTCACTTGTAAGTGGTTCACTTTTACACAGTGATGGCTTTTTAGCTTCCAAACGAAACATCTTACTTCGGGTGGCAATTTGTGAAGACAGCTTTTATTTTGTTAACCATAGTTTTCTATTTAACATTTTTAAAAAGTATTCTTTAGGAATGAAAGTCTGAATATGCAGCATTGTGGCTACAAAATTAAATAGCTTCACGTTTATGAAGCTAATCAGCATGTAATATTTAATGACATTATTAGTAATTCCGAAAATTTATTTTACTTCATTCTTTGACATTCTTTTGTTGACTTGCGGACTGAGATTTTACAGACTGTTTTGCAGCCCTTTGCATAAAGTATGTTCCGAGATGAACACCTATGAAAGAAACCCCAGCTACAAGAAGCCAGTTCTTTCTAATCCAACTGGTGTTTTTCATTTCTTCTTTCAATATCAAGCTCAGATTCAAAGCAGCTTCTTTCTGTAGAAAATAAAAAATTTTAGAGATATAATTCCAAAACATTTTATAGATTTCAGCTTAATAATTTATTTTAGTGCTCTTTTCCTTCTTTAGAAAAAGAAACTATTAACTGGCACAAGCCTCCAGAAAATGAGAAATGCAAATCAACTTAGACTAAACATTCATTCCTTTATTCTTCAATAAATCCCTACGAGAAAAAATGCAGACATTCAATGATTTTGGAAGGTACAACAACACAGCTAGAACGCTTACGGCACAGTTATTTGAATATGATATGCTTCAGGTGGTAAGTGCTACATTATAAAACTAATAGAATTTGGTCTCAGAGTCTTAAGAAAAGTCCCAAATGTTTTTATTCTATTATATCAAGATCTAGTATTACCTTTTTTTTCTATAACTTTGGTTTGCTTGGAAACTTTAGGTCTCAACTACTCCTCCCCTAAATTTTGGTTAGTGACAATCAAAATCCAGAAAATGTGCTAGATGACAGAGAAAATAGGATCTGATTTGCAATTCATTCTTGAAGAGTCTAAATGCCATAAGATGTTATCATATAACAAGTGCACTAGCACTTGTACTACTTTCCTTAATAGGCTGTAAATAGTGTAACTCAGGCATAAAATCCAGACACTTTAATAATGTGTGGAAAGAATAAAAATCTCAAGTCATAGACCTTATCTGTGAGGTTTGGTGCTTTGAAGGTAAAGGTTCAGCCGATTATTATTTTCAGGGATATGCTAACTGTGCTGAACACTTAGACAGTATTTAGCATAAATAAAACTCACTGAAGTTCTGAGCACAGCATGATGCAGACTAAAAGGTGACTTGAGATGTACAAAGAGGTGACTAAAATGAGGAAATGCAAATGTGGAGTGTTAATTTGTTTACCACTCCTCTCTTTTTACTTAAAGCTGCTAAACCATGGCAACTGGGCCTAAATAAAGACAAAGATGGCCAGCTTTCTCTCTGTGATAATAAAGTTATAGTCATTTTTTTTAAGTTCATGAGGAGGAAAAAATATCTATTCATCTTATGACAGGAACAGCTAAGGTACTTAAATATTATTTCAATGGTTATTTTAGATTCTGCAAAATCTGTGAGTACATTTAAATAAAACCTTAGTGAAGTGACTTCCATACATTAATTTGCACATTATGGCACACATAAACCACAAATCACAACAGAAACTGTGATCAATAAAATGATTTCTCTTGAAAAAAAGTTTTTAATACATAATGGTGAAATGTACTGTAGAATTTCAGTAGAATGAAGTTAGTGCCTATAACAGTCCTGTGGTAGTAAGACTAGTAATCACGTGTTTTGGCTACTAATATCTTTATAAAATGTGAAAGAAATTATTGAAAGTGATGATGACTCTTGAAAGTAAGATTATTTTGAAGCTGAAATACTAGATACTAAGGAATAAATACAATTAGTTTTGTCTTGGAAAAAGCAGAATAAGAAAGAAAATAACCTTTTGTGAGTTATAGATTTGCATGCTCTAGAATAGATTTATGACAAGGAGACAACTGCTCCTTTAGACACATTCATGATCCTGGTGACACTGCTAGTGGAAAGGACAGAAGTAATGGACTGACTGGCCTTTCTCTTTTTATCTAAATTAGCCTGCCAGGCAAGTGTCAAAGGTTTATGTAGAACAAGATCTTCTAGAAGCAACTATAGAATACCAATTTAGGATTTAGGATTTTTTTTTTGCTAGAACTCAATACTTTTTAAAAAATAATGTTTCCCATTGCTGGAACACACCATGTGGTTGGAACATACCATTTGGTTACAGATTAAGTCAAACTTACCCACAGTATGCAACCTTGCTATTTTTCCTGGATGTGGTCTTTCTGAGAACTTGCAAGCGGCAGACTATCTGGCCCAGGAACGTTGTCCTTGTTAGGTATTTGGAAAACAGGACTACTTTTAATTCTGTGCCACCCCAAGTGTATGAGTCCAATTAATGGTACCATAATAACCAGAACTTTGTAGTCTTTCCAGAGGTTCTGAAAGCTCATAGTACTTCAGCATTAGTACACCTAAGAAAAGGTTACCAGAGAAAAAAAACTAAACAATCTCTCAAATTACATCTATGAAGCACCACAAGCAGAGTACCACCCTCTAACCAAAGCTGACTTTTAACTGTGCTCATTTATGATATACTGCAACGTTAATTAACTTTTGGGGTATGATATAGACCTAAAGATAGAGCAGGAAGTTAGGCGTGGGAAACCTATAAAGCATTATTAAACTTTTAGTCAACGATTGTAAAGGAGCACCATTACCTGCTGGGAAAGCTTTATAAATCTTGAGAGACAATCATTCATGAACGGATATAGCTTTTAGAAATATAATTTCCTTAAATATGCAATAAGAATTTAGATTCTGCATTGTGACAGGATATAAGTGATGGTGTTTCAATTGAGATTGGGACAGTTATGCACGGATTCCAACTGTAGCCAGAAATTATGGTTTGAACTCTATGAAGTAGGATGAATTCATGCCATTTCCATAATTATGTATGGAACCACTGAATTTTAGACTGCAAACCCTTATTACTGATAACTCTACCCTATGGGAGTTACTGTTAATCCAGTTTACATAAAGAAATTAGGGTTAGTAACTTGCTTGGAGTTACAAAGCTAGTCAGTATTGAAAACAGATTTTTAACCCTTGTCTGTCTTTGATTTGGGAAGTGTAGAATGAGGGCAGGAAGTCTGTCTCTAATGATCTGTTAGGTTTGGGAACTTGAGTCTAGATAAACTCTAAAAACTTCTTATACTTTTTTATTTCAGGGACACTCATTAGGCTTTAGTGGTTAGTTTACAGACTTGTTTTGATATGAAGGGAACCACTTCCGAAGTTCTCTTCTCAGCAAAGAACAATAAGGACTGCTTCATTATCTGTGGGGTATATTAAAGCATTAGGTTCAATTGCATGAATGAGTTTCAGTATCATGAAATCTCTTATGGCAGTTTTATATGAATGCCATTAGAAAAATATCTGAACACAATTTTCACTTATTCCTTCCCTCTTGTCAAGATCAAAATATAGTACTAATGAGTTAAATACTTGAACTGTCTTTGTGTTCTGTGCATATATGTTAAAAATAAATAGAAACTTAGGAGTTACTGTCTAGGTACATTATTCCTAGCATTAGAAACCATTTCTCCCCAAGGTCCAAATTTACATTTTATAAGTACTTTGTGGCTAAACTTAAACTACTAGATAAAGAAAACATGGCCTACTTTTTAACCGGAAGTATTTTATGACCTTTTCCTTTTCTAAAGTGCTTTGGTATTCTTCACACTTTGTGCAACCTTCAGAGACCATATGTTTTACTGACATGCTCATGTTCTATCTTTGGAGAAAGTCAATCACAAACAAATGTATCACGATTAAATTTCGTTGAAGCCCACTATAAATAAGCCTTTGGAGCACCTGAGATTGGAAGATAAATAAACCAACTGAGGGTGGCACTGGCTGATTTGGAGTAATGAAGGGAGAAGAATTATAAGGGTTACTTCCTAGAGGAAAGGAGGGACGGGCTGCACCTACATCAACTAGCTTGTGTGGACTGACATGTGACATTTTTGTCCACAAAATACCTCGAATTCAAGGTTTAGAAGATATTGTCATTCATATCTAGTCTCCTCAACACTTAAGGTGACTTTTAACATGTCACTCTTAACATGAGGCTATCAAGTTACAGCACGTTTAACAAGTAGCATTTCTGCTATTCGCTGATTACTTCTCCATGATCACTATTATAAGTTGATATTAGGTTTTTCCAGAATTATAAACTTTTAACTGTTTATCACATCATAGTAATGTGATGTACTGTGAACCTTCCTGGAGAATAGTCTCAGATTAGCTACCACCAATTAGTTCCCTGCGCGCAAAATGAACCTTTGGGTCATTCATGGGTAAAGAACAAAGGAGGCATTCCATTTTATTTATACTGTGTTTAACAGTCTACTCTTCTTATTTATTAGAATAACTTGAGGCGCTATACATCTTTTTCTAGACTTAGGTTTAGTTAAGCCTAGGAATCATATCTGTTTTGGCTGAAAACTCTTTATTTGCCAAATATCACTGAGGGCCAGGAACAGCACTTCCTGGTTAATATATGATGTGGGCTGATTTAATAATTAATGACCTAAAATGTTTACTCAACACCTACATGCTCCCATGTCCTCAGACTCTCCCCATCTCACCTACTGATTTGTCTAATGGAGGTGAGAGAGCAGATAACTATTTTCTGACAATTATTCTGTTCTCCTTGGAGAAGCTTGGAAAATGACTAGGATCAGGATGGTAGGGCTTTTCACTTACAAAGTACTTTTTGAGTCTTCATTTTTAATCCACATAAATACAGTTTTTATACCTAAGAGCTCATCTCTACCAAGCAAGATAAAATTAGCACTCTTAAAATGGCCTAGTAACCTTAATTTGTCTCCTTTACTTAAGAGCTTTCCAGCACATTACATGTACTCTATAGCTTAAATAACCAACTTCCCAGGGCCAGACATAAAAGACTTTACTGAAAAGGTTCATCGTTAGTTGAGAAAAAGACAACAAAGCTTTGAAATATGAAATCTGATGTAGTCAAGTCAGTGAGATAATGTGTTCCTGATTTTGTTCATATCCTTTTGTGGAGCTTTTAAATATATTTTGGGGACATGATTTTGACTTAACTCCTTTTTTCTTTTCAAGTCTTGTGTGGGATTCCCCCCCCCACTCAAATGAACATTAGCATCAACTGCCATTTTCTAATAAATATAATATAGGCTTATTTTTTAAAGTTAGAAAATATAGAAATAAGGAAAAGAAAGCTAAACATGTCTATAATCTTCTTGGTTTTTAACAAAAATCTGATCATAATATACATGCTATTTTGTAATCCTTTCTCCCTCCAAGAGTATTAATAATAATAATAATCTTCATTATTATTTTTAATAGCTGTACAGTTTTTGATTGTATGGAGATATCCTAATTTGACAGATCGCTGATTGATAGGAATTTGCTTTTTTCCCCAATGTTTGTTGCTACATATGCTATGGTAATAAGTATTCTTGTGAACACTCCAGAGCTTATGCTCAGTCAATATATGTTGCTTCAAGGGATATGATAAAGACCTACTAGATTTCTTAACAATTCATTTTTCATATCAAAGCTTACAAGCTTTTAAAATCCTGACTTTTACAAAGGTTTATGGTGCTGAGCAGCATGCAGACTAGGAAATCCAATTTGGAAATGGAAAATTAAGCTAAATAAAGTGTATCTTGAGATGGTTCTTCCCTCAAAACACTTAGCAAGTCATTCCAGGAGTATGGAATGATTTTATGGACACCAGAGATCCCTGTATCTGAAACAAGTATTTCTCAAGAATGCCCTCAAAATGATCAGATTTGATGAGCAATTTCAGGTTGGTCCCTAAGATAAATTAGCGCTTGTTGTTCATTGAGCTTTTCTTGGGAAGAAAGCAGCAACAGAAATGACAGCAGAAGATATTTCCCCTCCTCTGACCCTCCTATAGTGTACCTGTCACTTCCCTTTCCTTATCTTTTCTGAATCTTCTTTAAACACACTCATAAACAATTAAACAAACAAAAAAAGAAGGCTTGGGACTCATTAAACCAAGACAAATGAAATTAGTGGATTTTAGATAAGTAAAATAGAAAGTAGGTATTTATAATTTTATACATTGAAATGTCTTTTGTTAAGTTTAGAAAATGCTAGGGGCAATCTTAACAGATTATGCTTTCTTACACTCTTCTTTCAAAAACATATACCTTGCGTTATTGAAAAGGTTTCATATTTTTTATTTTGTTTTCATAACAATTTTATGATACTGCTTTGGAAACAAGGAAATAATAAATGATTGATTCCAAGACTAATGTCAGTTAATTTTGGCACTTGATTTAGATGGCAGAGTCCTAAAGGTCTTGGCTGATATTTTTTTTTCTTTTTAATATTTTATTTATTTATTTTTAGAGAGGGAAGGGAGGGAGATAGAGAGAGAGAGAGAGAGAGAGAGAGAAAGAGAGAGAAACATCAATGTGCGGTTGCTGGGGGTTATGGCCTGCAACCCAGGAATGTACCCTGGCTGGGAATCGAACCTGGGACACTTTGGTTCCCAGCCCGCGCTCAATCCACTGAGCTACGCCAGCCAGAGGCTGATATTCTATTAAGCAATTTTCAAAAGTTAGGAATTAGTGTCTTAGCTTTGGCAATAGAGTCAATCAGAATTTCCAGTGCATGATGATGGACAAGAAGAAAATTCTAAGTGCACGGTACATGCTTGTGAGGGTCACAGAGGTCAACTACCCAGTGTATTAAGTCTGGCACATTCTTCTGATTCTTATGTCAGGTATATAAGAGGTTAACTGTAATCTCATGTCACTTTGTACAAAATGACAGGGCAAAAGAGTCTATTATTCTCCAAACACAACATCTGGGATCTACTAATAGTTGAGATTAACTGGACTAATTTTAGTTCAGTTTTCTTTAGCTTAGTTCTTAGCACAGAATAGCAAGAGATTAATGAACAGAATGGGGAGGACCTTGTTGTATCTCACCCCAGTAAAATACTGTATTCTTTTTGAGTACATATAAATATAAGCCAAGAAGACACTGAGTTATATGCTTCTGACCACAGATACTCTCTAAAGGTAAGGCATTACCGCGTCTAGAATAGCAAATTTCCCTCCCCCCAATTTGTATTAGAGATTACTATCTCTTCAGTTTCTACCACTAAGGCCTGACAGGCTTACTACAACTTGTTACATTCAAAGCTAAATGAAGGTTTTTGGGTGATAGCATTGTACAGAATGGTGAAAGGCAAAAAAGCAATTACCAGTAAGCTTCCTAGAAAATCCTCAACAGCCTGGCTATAGCTATCAGATTACTCCTTCTATGTAGCATCATGTCAAGTAAAACCACCAAGGGTTGCTATTGGCAATGCTAAATTAAGTTTACAACAACCTGGATGCAGTAAATATTCTGTAAAAGGTTCTCTCTTTGCCTACTGGGTTTGCTGGGCGCCATCTGCTGGTCTGTTGGACACAGTGTTAGGCAGATTCTTTTTTTTTTTTTTTTTTTTGTCTTTATTGCTGCTCTGCTTCAAGTATTTGGATAAACTATTTTTAAAAACTTCCACCCAATGTATTTTAATCATGAAGAGGACACGTGGCAGATTGCTAAACAATTAATTGAGCCAGCTCTGTGATAGTGATATCTGATGAAGTGTATTGAAACTGTATACTTTTTCTTGTACAATGACCATGTTTGCTTTAGGAATTTGTGAATTCTTCATTCCTGAATTCCAAGTGTTGATGCTAAAAATCTCACCGTCAATTTTTAATATAGCAGTTCAAATTCCTGTAATTTTGTATGTATACACATTGGAAAGGACTGCATATTGTCTTTATGACCATTCAACTGACATGCTAAGGAAAACAATGGTTTCCTTTTTTTTCTAACTATATAACCTAAAATAATGGTTTTGCTGAACTTTTCCACTCTTGTAAAAACACACACAATGAAACATTACTGTCAACTCCTGATGAACTAAATGGATCCTATCTGAGTTCTAACGTTTCCATTCAGCAAAAATCGAACCACATTCCCTGCTCCAACATTCAATCAAGGTCAGCTTGACCTACACTCAGTAGCTGGGCTGCTGACAACACAGCCTAGTCAGAAGTAGTCACACAGTGCAGTGAAGGTCAACACAGTTATGCATAAGTATTTTATGGTCTTTGCTATCCCCATCCTCCATTACTGTGAAGTCAATGCATTTACAAATAAATAATATACTGAAAGCATCATGAGTTTTATGTGGGAGCTCTACTAATAGTTGGCAGTCCAGAATAAGAAGAATGAGTGATTAGTATCTACTGAGGAAGAGAAAATCAGTTTATTGGCAGACTGTGGCTTATCGGAAAGGTTGAAGTGTTGTTTATAGAGTTTTTACAGTTTATAAAGTTTGTAGTTATATGATAATCTTTCTATCTCCTTTTGCTGTTTTTATACCTGGCTGCCACTGGATGCTGGGGTTGGTGTGGGGAAGGAAATAGGCAGATAGCTGAAGTGTTCCACATTCAATGTGCAGTTGACTGGGCCTGTGGTGCTCAGAGGTGGCTCCCCATACCCCTGATCAGCTCTCAATCCCCAAAGAGCCGATTGCTCTCTTCATCATCTTTGAATTTCTATTTCACTCTCCACCTTTGTTTCTGCAGATACCCAACCTGTCAGCCAGATGAAATTGTGGCTACTGGGCATTAGTACTCTCACCTTCCTATAACATCATGTAAAAACTTCTCCATCTCACTCTTGATCTTAACTCCCTTCCTCCCGGTCTTAGAGGGAGGACCTGTTGACTATGCTCCAGTTAGTGCCACCTTCTACTGTGTCTTCAGATTGTAACTCCTCTGACCCCTCTCTTTCCCTCACACCTGCTACTGGTAATGGATCTTCCTCCTCTGCATAACCTGACCATTTTTCTTCACTGAAAAGAACCCAAAATAAATTCTCTAAAGCAGCTGCCTCTTATCAGTCTCCCTCCAACTAGTATAGAATCTGATTCTTTTCAAATAATGCACCTTTTTCCAGAGTCACTTCCGACTTCCATCTTCAAACCCAAGTTATCTGCTTTCATTCCATTCTCCATGGAAACTGCTCCAATTATCACCAATCTCTCCCCCTATTTGATCTTTCTAAGCATTTTGATGTGCTCTTGAAACTCTTCAAGTACTTGGATTCTTGTCTATTCCTTTTCAATCTCCTTTACAATAGCTCCTCAGTTTCCATCTACCTATTCAACCTTATTAAAGATCTGTCCTTGGCCGGACTATCCCCGAGTTCTTGCTTCCTGGGTGGTCTGATTCACATCCAAAGCTTCTACTTTAACACATCCGCTAATTACTCTTGCTTAGACTCAGTATATCCAACTGCTACTATTCACCTTTACCTAACTGTGCCCATAAAGACTCTAAACTCATTTCATGTAAAATAAATCTCTTTTCTTCCAAAATTGCTGTCCAATTTGTATTTCCTGTTTTGGTTAGAATTTAAAAAAAAAAAAAAGCATTACCTACCAACTCATTCAATTCAGAAGTCTAGATACAGCAAACTCTACCCTTTTCCTTATACTCATCAAGCCAGTCACACAGTCCTGCCACTTGGCATGGCATTTCTTCCATGAAACTTCTTCCCAGAGCCACAGTCCTCTTTACTTCACATTACCTCCTCCTGGCTAGTTCTGGTCCAGTGGTTCTCAAAGTGTGGTCCCCTCACCAGTAGCAGTAGCAGCAGCTGGGAACTTAATTAGAAATGCAAATTCTTGGGCTGCCCCGACCTATTAAATCAGAAACTCTAGGATAGGATCCAGCAATCTGTATTTTAACAAATTATTAGGTAGTTCTGAAGCTAAAGTTTGAGAACCACTGCTCTAGTCTATTCCCAACTAATCCATTCTCTAAACTATTAACACAGTTATCTTGCAAAAAATTCCCAACAAATCTGGTCATGTTGCTGCTTTGCTTAAAGGTCTTCAGTGACATTTTTGACTAAGAAGTGTAGTCTAAATTTCTTAGTACGGCATAAAAGCCCATCAGGATCTAGTTCTGCCATACCAGCATCAGAAGGTAAAGCACAGCCAATTATTTTGGTAAGAATGCATTGTCCTGTGGTGGTTAAGATGAGTTATGGAATCCTCCTGCCTGGGCTTTCAACCACTACCTTACCACTTTACAACTGGCTGGCTTTACAACTGACCACTTTACAACTGATCTTGGATGAGTCACTTAGCCTCACTATGCCTGTTCCATCATCTGTAAAATGAGAATAATGACTTCCATATCACAAGATTATTGTGTGGTTGGCTCAATACCTGGCACTTAGTCTGGACTCAGTAATTGCTAGCTATTATTATTATTATTTTAAAAGGGAAAAAATATTACTAGGGGTCAACCTGGAGGAAAGGACTAGAATGGCTAAGGGAAGTGGTCCCCTTGAAGGAGGCCCACTTCTCTGGAAAGTTTCACTTAGCTTAGATGTCAATAAATATACCCAGATTCTCAAGAGAGGCTCTAAAGTCTTTGGGGCTCTTTAGAATGAGGTGGACCTATAGTCAGATTCTACAATGTCATAGGAAAGGTAAGAGACAAGCTCCTAAAGTGAGAGCCAGGAAAGCTAATTGTGAAGGAAAACAGGAACACTCAGGGTCAGAGTAAAACAGCAAAGATGGTGAGTAATTTCATATTTGTTTCTCTGAAAACAGTTAATAAAGTTGCCTACCGATTAAAGATGAGAGTCCTAGTGTGATGAGGCTTTGAGTAATGATGGGAATCAAATTCTAACCTCCACCATAAATTAGTTATGATCTTGGGCAAATTACTTTTTTCCAGACTCAGTTTTATAATCTGTAATATAGGGCTACATAATGAAGATTCCTGTATATATACCTATGTATTTATTAGTACAGTGTCTAATAAGTGGAAAATATTCAATACACAACAGCTATTATTATTTTGAGAAGTACATTATCTTTCATACAAATCACATATAAAAACAGTCACCTCTGGAGATTCCTGTTTGAACAAAGCTATTGTATATTAACATTTAATATTTCAACAAATATTTGGTTATAACATATAACTGGGGACTAATGAAAAGACAGATCCAAATACAGTCATATTTACAGTGTTTATTTCTTTTAGGGATTATCAATTTTCACTTCAAATATGTGTGAGATTAATTTTAGTCAAATGTTTACTTAGTGTCTATTAAGTGTTAGCAAGCCATCAGGCTGGGAGGGGGTCGGGAGGTGAGACTACCAAAATGAATAAGGCATGGTTCCCGACCTCCCAGAGAATATAGCCTTCAGAAAAGAGAGGCACAATCCTATTGAGACACAATTAAATGCTCTACAGGAGAAAAAAAATACCATATAGATTAAAAGTCTTGACCAAATTGATTAATTTTTCCAAACTCCTCATTTTCTCCTCTATCTTCCTCTGAATTAGTCTCAATCCATTTTTTACTTACTCCATCTTTAGTTACAGCAAGGAGTCACTATCTATAAAAAATGATAAGTGCCACCCAGTATAACAGAAGGTAGCAGTCATTTGTTGTTTCTCTGCTGTATTCTCAGTGCATAGCAAAAGGAGAGTTTTGTTCCCTTTGTCCAAGGTGGACACAAGGTGGCTTGTTCCAGTGCTTTGGCTGTTGGTGCAGATGTTATCTTTTCAGAGAACCTTTCTCTGAGCACCTATTCTAGTTTTTCCCTTTCTCGCCCCCATTAATTCTCTAGCACATCTACCTATTACCTTCAAAGACATACCTTTGCGGTGAATGCTGTGATGTGCCACCCTGATTCCCCTTAAGAATGAGACACTTCCTTAGCTCCTGGGAGTGCTGAGGTAGCCCTCAATGGTCAGTCCCCCTCCAGGATACACTATGCTAAAGAGAGTTGAAGCCCTGGTTGGTGTGGCTCAGTGGACTACACACTGGTATGGGAACCAAAAAGTTGCTGGTTTGATTCCCCGTCAGGGAACATACCTGGGATTCAAGTCAGGTCCCAGGCTGGTGACGTGCAAAAGGCAACTGAACAGTGTTTCTCTCCCTTCCTTCCACTCTCTCTAAAAATAAATAAATAAAATATTAAAAAAAAAGTTAATAGCTGAAGTTATACTCTCTTTCCAGGGCAACAGGCACCCATCGGATCAATGCAGGGGTATAAAGGGTTAGCCCCTGTTTCAACTTGGAACAAACTTGAAGTGCCAATCAAGCACCAGTGTTCCTGTGGGACAGATGGAGGCCTTCCTTTGGATTGCATAGTAACTCAACTTTTTCTATTCACCCAATCCTGCTCGCTTTCTTCCTTACTTAATGATCCAAAAGTCCTTCCTAATAAATATCCTGTTCTCAAGTTTCCTGAGAGTCTGCTTGCTAGGAAATTGAACCAAGGAAAATCGGGAAATATCTCATTCATTTATCAATGGACTTATTGTTTCTTTTCCTATCACCTGAATATAAGCTTCATGCCTGCTTTGGTCACTGCTATATCTGCTAATTCAATACAGCGAGAGATATATATTGGTATACATAGGTAGTATATATAAGTTCTATAGTATATATATTAAATATCTGTATTTTGCCCTGTATAATGTGCTCCCAGGTTTAGCGTGCACCCACATTTTTGGCTCATACTTTTGGGAAAAAAACTTTCGTCTTAATTTTTTAATTCAATTATTTTTTACTTAAACTCAGACATTTATACATGTTTTTTGTATTGTAAAGGGATTTTAGCATTTATTTTTGAACATATTATGGTACACGAAATTTTATGTAACAAATAATTACAAACACAAGAACACATACAAGGTATTTCAGGTACTACCCACGTATAATGCACATCCTTATTTTTCCTTCAAAAATTTGGGCAAAAAAGTACACATTATACATGGCAAAATATGGTAGTCTATGTGTAGTATGGATATACTGACAATGTTAATGAATGAATGAAACTGCAAGTATTGAGAGCTTCTGAAAAACGGCAATAGGATCTTAGGCATGGTCTCCTTGGGAAGAAAGATGAACATGACCTCAAAAGGTCGACACTTTAAAAAGGATTTCAGTCCCTGTAAACTTAAAGGCGCTGAGCCCTCCTCCTGCTTTCACACGGTTGGCACTACCACGCTAGCTGTACGACAGTTCTGATGTCCAGTTCCACCTCCCAGATAGACACAGGCAGCCAGTGCCACCCCAGAGAAACAGGAACGACCGACGAATCACAGGGTCCTGCTAGAAGGTGGCAACGCAAGTGAAATCGGTGCTCAGAAAACCTTTTCCACCTACTTCACGGTGTGGCCGACCAGATGGGACAGTGAGGAGGCGCCACATCTGGAACCCTACCCGCAATAGTGAACACAACCTCACCATCCACATTCTTGCCACCAACAAGTATTCACTGCCTATAGCTTTTTTTTTTTTTTTTTTTTTTAATCCTCACTGGAGAGTGAGTTTGTTTATGGATTTGAGAGAGAGAGAGGAACATGGACTGGTTGCCTCCCGTAGACGCCCGAGGGCGGATGGAACCACAACCTAGGCAGGTGCCCTGACCCCCTGATCTGACCTCAACCTTTTTGTTAAACCGGGCACTTTCCAACCAATTAAGCCACCCCACCAGGGCCTGCCTACAGCTTTTTTAAAGGTAGGTCTTTAGCTTTCAAAGGAGCCAGCTTTCTTATCCCCGCCCCCAAACGTCCTTCTGTGAGGACACCCTTGACCTTTCTGGGAAGGGGAAGGAGGATCACCTAGAAGTCACCTCTCTTCAGTCAGGTAGTAAGCTGGCTTTTCCACCTGAGATTCCAGCGCTCTCACCTGCCCAGCAGACGCCGCGCCTCCCTAGGCCGCCGCCACCAGCGGGCCTCAGCGGCCGAGCTTCAGGCAGCCACGCGCCCCTCGCTGGTGCTTGGAGGCGGAGCTTGCGTAGCACAGCGAGTGTCGCGGGTCCCACTCTAAGTTCCGCTCTCCGGGTTTTAGAGCAGTTCTCGGCTGGCGGGGAAAAGCAGTGGCCTTGGGCGGAGGGAATTGAGGACCGGTTTTTTAGCGTAACTCTTTCCGAGGACAGGGTTTATTCAGCGTCACTCTCAGTAAATTGTTGAAATTGAAAAATTTAAATAACAGATGAGATCGACACAGTATATTCTTTATGGTATGTGTTTTAGAAGCACTTACCTAACTAATAAAAAAGTAATCAAAGGTTTTCAGTGTCTCAGGTCTCTCAGATCTGACCAATCGTAAAGCTCCTGTTCTGCCGTTCAGCGCCAATTCACCACCTTTCGTGGCTGACGTGAAAACCGGGAGTAAAGGTCTCCTACGTCTACTCCGGATTGGGTTGGAAAGCGGGCATGCGCAGTGCGAGTGGTCTAATTACAGCTACTCCTAACCTCGCTCCTAATCTGAAGTTTTGCTGTTTAGCTGGAGGACAAAACTTATCTCCTCTACCATTCTAAGGAGTTATTGAGGAAATTATGTTTATGGCTATTTTAAAGTTTATCTGACATTGTAAAAGCCACCTTTATTTTCAAACCTGTCTTTTCTATAATTTTCCCAATCGAAGAATGTTTACATCCTTGTACATCCAGTGTCAAGAAACACTCTACTGTAGAAATGTTGCGTTCTATTTTTCTTTCAATTATCTCTGCTGTTAAATACTGTAGGTAACCGTGATTCATAACCTGATAATCGCATTTACTTGGTTCACAAGCTCTGAATAGCCCGCCTTTGCTGCCATTGTTGTTTTGGTCTCTTCTTAAGAGACGTAAGGTCGTGGGCAGAGGCCATTTTTCTTTTGGGCAGACTTGTCGCGACATTCAGGCTTCTTGACTACTGTTTTGTAGCCATCTTAAGTTTTGGTTGTAACTTCAAGCTGGCTTCAAGCCTTGAGGGGCGCTGTCCAAATGACGTTTTGCTTGAGCGCCGGCAGCGATTCTCAGCTCGCGGAGAGACGCTGGGAAGGGGAAAGGGAGCCTGAAGTATGAATTTCCAAAGCTTTTGAAGGGTGATTTACTCTGAGTTTCCACAACTAGATACACCAGTGACCCTGGACACTAACAAAACAAATAAAAGCCCGAACCCAAACCCTGCCACCATCATAGGTAAGAACGTGGAAATCCTGACAACCTAAAATGTTCCTTCACTCGAACCGAATTGTTTGCCCGTCTTTCCCCATGTTTGTTTGTTTTCCCTTTTGATTTTTGAGCCTTTCCTGAATTCTTCTCCCTGTGCTCCCACCTCTCTTCATTGTCCTCAAAGAACTAGAAAGACGTTAAACATAAGGGTGCGGGAGTCTGAGCTTTAAAGTTTTACAGCTGGAAGTACTGGTCTGGAACATTTTTGTTTGTTTAAGGACAAAATGGAATACAACTAGTGAGTCAGTTATTTGTATCAAACATCTATATGCACATATTTAGCCTCCTTTGCAAACGTTTTTGGGTTGCGACGTAAATACAGGTTGTGTTTGTATGTATTCATTTATTCAATTACATTTATTGAGTACCTAATGTGTTGTAGGCCATAAGAATGCTGTAGTAAATTGAAAAAACACTTTTTTTCATGGAATTTACGTTCTATCAACCTTGACAACTACTAGGTTGGGGCAAGTAATAGTACAGGTATACCTCAGATATGTTGTGGGTTTGGGTCAAGACCACCATAATCATGTAGGTTGTTGGGGGTGGGGGAAGCAAGTTGTAATCATTTTGCTGGTGGAGGGTCTTGCCCTCTATTTGTAAAACAAAACAAAACAAAACAAAAACAAAAAAAGACAAAACAAAAAAACAAACGCAGTATCTGTGACACGCAATAAAGCCAAGTGCAATAAAATGAGGTATGTCTGTATTCTGTGGTGCTTAGCACTGCTAGACTATACAGGTATTTAAGTATGCACTTGCTCCTTCTACTTTCCCCCACAACCCGCCACGTGTTTTTCCTTTTGACACTTATATTCTGGAACCTAGACATAACCATAATTGTAGTTAGTTAGGGCCTTGCTGCTCTAAAAGTGGTCTACCTATCAGCAGCATTGCTGTCAGTTGGGTACTTGTTAGAAATGCTGTCTTAGATCACATCTTAAGAACCAGAGTCAGAATCTTTCTGAAGAAGTGCATCCTGAAGAGTAGTGAACACTCATTTAGGGCACTGAGTAAAGGTAAAGATGGTCTCTTTTCAATTTTTGCTGCTTAAACAGTTCACAATATATTGTCAGTTCATTCCGTATTTTAAATGCAGTGGACATATGGTACATTTTTTCAGTGCTTTTAGTTCATTCATCATTTTGATGTCAAGATGCCAATTTAGCATTTTAAAAAGTTGAAGAGAATTTGTTAGTCTGGTTTATTGTTTTGTAACTTCTGTTATGACAACACCTATGTTTATGTGTTTACTTTTAATTTATTGAATGTTGAACTCAAAAGCCTGCATGTGTTCAACAGTTCAATATTGATTTGGAAAGCCTTGGGCCATGGCCAAAGCTTTTTGTGGCATCTTGCTTTCTTCTGTGTTCCTTTAATGAGAAATGTGAATCTGACTTATCTTGGAGTTCTTAATATTGTACTCATGAAAATCACCTGGGGAGCTCTAAAAAAAAAAAAAAGCTCCAGCCCAGTATCAGCAGAGGTTGAGACCTATGAATGGAATTAAGGAATCAGTAAGGTATTAGAGAAACTTCAAAGGACTTTTACATTTTCCATATTGTTGTATGTTGAATTTGAAGGCAATTAAGAGAATTGGACTGGGAATGTGGTGAATCAGCTTCCCAGTAACCAATTAACTTGCATTTATTTAGTCTATGTCCTAAGCAAGGTGTCCTTTCTGTCTCTTCCTCCATCTATTAATTGGGAAAAGGAAAATGAAGACCTTGTTTTTTATTTAGCTTTATATGAATGTTGCACAACATAGTGAATACTTATATCCTATAAATATGAGGAAGGACAGTTTCATAAGTGCAATGTTCATTGCTTATGTTTTTCATATACAGGCATACCTTGTTTTATTGAGGTTCATGTTATTGGTCTTCATATTGTTGCTTTTTTACAAATGGAAGACAAAATTTTCTACCAGCAAAAAGATTATAACTTGCTTTATTGCAATATGTGCTTGTTTGGGGGGTCTGGAATCTGACCTGCATTATCTCTGAGGTATACCTGTCCCAGGCCAAGAATATGCTTTTTTTGTTGTTTTTTTTCTTCGGATTTTATTTATTTACATTTAGAGAGAGGGGAAGGGAGGGTGAAAAGGAAAGAAACATCTATATGCAAGGGATACATCAATTGGTTGCCTCTTTCAGGCTTCCAACTTGGGACCAGGCATGTGCCATGATTGGGAATCGAACAGGCGACCTTTAATTTTGCAGGCTACCAATTGATACATCAATTGGTTGCCTCTTGCAGGCTTCCAACTTGGGACCTGGCCTGCAACCCAGGCATGTGTCATGATTGGGAATCGAACAGGTGACCTTTCATTTTGCAGCCTGGCACTCAATCCCCTAAACCACACAAGCCAGAACAAAGATGTACTTTGTTAATGGTCTTTTTCTTTTAAACAACTTTATTGAGGTACGATTGTCACACAATAAACTGCACATATTTAAAGTGTGCAATTTGATGTGTTTTAGATGTATACACCAGTGAGAACTATCAGCACAATCAAAATAACATCACCACCAAAAGTTTCCTCTTGCCCTTTGTAATTCCTTAACCACTGTCCTTTAGCCAACCATTAACCTGATTTCTGTCACTCTAGATTAGTTTACATTTCCTAGGATTTTATCTGATGGAATCTTACTGTAGGAGCTGGATTTTTTTGGTTGGGGGGGGTGGTATGGGTGGTGGTAGAGGAGCCTCTCTTGCTTGTAATTGAGAGCCATCTTTGATTTTGTATCAGTAGTTACTTTTTAATCACCCAGCAGTATTTCACTGCATGGAAATAAAGTGACTTATTTTACCTTAACCAGTGGAAGGGCATTTGGGTTGTTTTTATTTTCACAGCGTTCTTTTCACATTGCCGTGTTTTTCTCCAGTTTATTTGACTTAGGGGGGAAAAAAAGGCTCATGACTTAGTGGCCAGACCTTCTACATACAGTGAAACCAGGAGGTGACAGGGATAAAATGTGTTTGTATTGGGACTTTACTTTTGCCATTGTGCAGTTTATGAATTGTTTTCTGAGTAAAACATGTCATAGCTTTTTAAAAATACAAAATGTATGCACTGACTTTTTAGTGGATTGTCTCTCTTAATGTGTACATGTCTAGTTACTTTAAGCTTTATTAAATCTTTAAAGTCTACTATTTATATATTACTCTTTAGGGATTGAGGATAGTAACTCATGCACATTAAGTAACCTACTCATTAAACAGTACAGTTGAGATCTATGAGGTCAATCTTAAAATGTCATAAAACTCCCTTTTGTCCATAAATGGAGAGTACCACTCACATCTAATGTTTATGTAGGTACATTTCCAAAGTTTTTTTGCTTCTATTTTAGCAAAGCAGTGCCTTGTGTTTATTATGGTATTGACATTTTGTGCCTGAATAAATCAGAGCCAGTAACTAAAATTGAATACGCCTTATATTAATCATAGGATAATATATATATTATAGTTATAGTACCTTGGGCATTTAAAAGTTTATTTTGGTCATTATTTTTATTTATTCTCAAGATATAAAAGATTGGATTTTTTGTTTTGCAGTTTTAGAAATATTTTTACTTTACATGTAGTAGAAGTTACTCTTAGATGTAAATTTCATGAGTTTTTACCAATGCATTGATCATGTGACCACCTCTCAACCAGGATGCCGAACAGTTACAACATCCCCCTTCCCAATTCCCTTCTGCTACCCCCTAGTGGTAACTCTTCTCCACCCACACATGGCAGTCAATACCTCTATAGTTTTTGCATTGAAATGATTAGATTTTAAGATGATTGCATTAGTCATTATCAGAAGTTTTTTTTCTTATGGTTAAGGTGGCTGGAAACAGTGGTTATCAGCGTGGAACTGGGACTGATGGTATTTTGTCTTCTGCCCTCCACGTTTCTGATGATTATGGTTTACAGAGACTGAGCACTCACTGAGCCGAAGGCACTGGACCAAATATTTATTACATATCTGATCTCACATTAATCCTCACCTCCCTTGGGATAGACACTCATAATCATCATAGATTGAAAACCAAACAAAAAAGACTTGCAGGAGTTGACTAGTCTTTTGGAGGTCACGGGAAGGGACAGATTTTGAACACGTGTGTTTTACTAGGACCTGAGGACTTGACTGCCCCATGTGGTAGTGCCTATGTCTGTTTCTGACAAAGTATTGGCTTGGCCAAAAAAGTTTTAGTTTTTTTCCATACAATGGCTCTGCTCTAGCAGTGCTTAGTTGTCTTTAACTTCATTCGAAACAATTTTGTTAGATTGTATTGTGACAGCTGTCATATCAGTGTGCGTTTTTAAAAAAACTTATCAAAATTGGTGAATTTTTGTACAGCCATTTTAATATTGAAGATGGAAGAAAATATGCAACACTTTCAGCATATTATGCTTTATTATTTCAAGAAAGGTAAAAATGCAATGAAACACCAAAAAAGATTTGTGCAGTGTATGGAGAAGGTGCTGGGATGGATCAGATGTGTTAAAAGTGGTTTGCGAAGTTTCTTAGTACTATTTATGTTTTGGCCAAATAACTTTTTGTTGTGGGGCTGATGCACTGGAAGATGTTTAGCAGCACCCCTGGCCCTACTACCCACCTCTACCCACTAGAATCCAATAGCAGGAGATAGCTGACATACTAAAAATATCCAAATCAATAAAGTTATTGGTGAAAATTAAAAATGTTTCTTTTGCCCTGGCTGGTATAGCTCAGTGGATTGAGCCTGTGAACCAAAAGGTAGCTGGGTCAATTCCCAGTCAGGGCACATGCCCGGGTTGTGGGCCAGATCCCCAGTAGGGGGTGTGTGAGACACAGCCACACATTGATGTTTCTCTCCCTCTCTCCTTCCCTTCCTCTCTCTATAAAAGTAAAAATAAATAAAATTAAAAAAATGTTTCTTTTATTTTATGGAAAAAATAAATGGACTTTTTGGCCAACCCAATATTAAAAATTAGACATTGTCTGTTAGTGAAGCATCCTCTACAGCTCTGGATGGGGTTTTTTTTGTGGGTACAGGGGAAGAGGAGAACCATACGATAAGTCTACTGACTGGCTTAAGGGTATAGAGTGACTAAAAGAACTGTTGTGTGGAATTAATCATAGTAGAGGAATTTAGTATTTGACCAACGTTTAGAGACGCAGAAAAGAAAAAAAAGTCCTAATTTTTTTTTGCCACTTTGCAATATCCCCCTCCCATTGTTGGAGCTTCCCTGTTTGTTTCATTTTGTTTTTCCCTTTTTTGTAAACTGACTTTGGCTTTCAAAATTGCCATACAAATAATAGGAAAAGTTGATTCTGTTTTACACTGAAGTTGCCTATTCAAACTTTATCTAGGCTGTCGCCAGTGAGACCTTTGCTCATTTGTCATTTTCCCTGGTATTTTGTTAAAGTTTATGATTTCTTCCTTGATACTTTTTTTTTGTGATAAATTTGAAAGAAGGGGACAGGGAATGAAATGATTTCTCATTCTTGAATTATGGTTGTTCTTCAGAAGTTCTAGACGTCTGTTGTTTTCGGTTTTGCTCCCATAGATAATGAAAAATTTTTTAAGATGATAGGAGGCGGTATAATAATTTTCTTGATAGAATTTGAAGTTCAGAGATTGGAAACCTAAAGTTGTTTTCTGGTCTTTTTAATCTGCAGTGGTTGTTTTGGCTGGTGACACAAGCCAGCAGTGCTAAAAGAAGACAAATGTGAATTTCAGAGTGCCTTGGATTTTTCCCACAGAATAATCTAGGAGGTCATTGACTTTCTTTATTAGAGTTTATCTCTGCTTTGTATTTAAATGACAGGGCAGTTTTGTGATATTGTTTAATCTATTTCCACTCCCTCCCCCAAATTAATTTTCTTAAGGATCTTAAGATCTTTCCCTTTCTACTAAAGACACGTGTACACACGTATTTTTGGTGGGGTCATACGCTATCAGAGTCCCCTCTGTAAAAGAATGCCTGTTTTCAGGCCAGAGAAAGTACGTTCAGGAATGAAAAATAGATGAGACAGTATTTGTAAGATTTATAATATACTTTAACTTGTTGGCATGCTTATGCAAATTACATGCTTTTAGATATTTGGAAAATTGACCTTTTTGGAGATTGTCCTGATGTTTTGAAAAACATACAATAAAATAAACATTCCACTGAATTTAGTCTTGAACTGGCTGGTCCGATATCGAGGCTGTTTAACCTTTATCCTTTAAACCCCTGGCAGGAAGCATGCTGTTCCCTCCTGAAAGCAGCTTTAAGGGCCTAGCCAAGTAAAATTTTAAGATGCATTCTTTCTTTTTGTGTGTGTGAACATTTTATTTTTTAGTGATCAGTAAGACAAGTCTAGAAAAACCTCAGGATGTTCCCAGGTTTAAAACTTAATGCAGAGGCTATTAATATCTTTTCTATTCAAATGGATGTTAGAATGCCAGTATTTTATTTTATTTTAAAGGTTTTATTTATTTATTTTTAGAAAGGGGAAGGGAGGAAGAGAGGGAGAGAAACATCCTTGCATGCTCCCTACTGGGGACTTGGCCTGCAATCCAGGCATGTGCCCTGACTGGAAATCAAACTGGTGAGCCTTTGGTTCACAGGGTGGCACTCAGTCCACTGAGCCACACTACCCAGGGCAGAATGCCAGTGTTTTAAAGTTAAAAGAAATTACATACTGAAAAATTCACATTTATGGCCTAAACTTAAACCACACCTCTGATCTCTTGCCCATTATTTTCAGTACAAAACACTTTGATCTCTATTTACATATTTATATGTGCTATAAGTCTCTGAACTTTGGCTTCATGATACATGTAGTTCAAGTGTTATTTATGTATTGAAATAGGTCCAGTGCTTTGACTTCCCTTTAGAAAGACCTAATGTGGAATTTGGGATTTGGGGACAGTAAAGATGCATTAGATAAATAGGTATATATCTAAAAAAATAATAAATTAGCATAGTCTATAGCTGCTGATTTAGTAACAGCAACAGAATCAAGTCAGCAAACTTTTGATGCAGACCTGTGCCATGTAGCATGTATCAAAGAGGATAAGAACAGACCTCAGGAAGCTTAAGTTCCTGTTAGGCAGAGAGATGGAAGCTTAAGCTCCCCTTAGGGGAGAGAGATGGAAGACCCAGTTATCTGTAATTCGGTGAACTAAGTGTGAGAGTAAAGGTGGTGTAAGATGCAGGTGTGGTTTGGAGAAGGGCGTCATTCACTCTGGAGATTCATGGGTAGCTCCAGGGAACAGGTGGCTTCTGAGTTGGGTTTAGAGGATAACTTGCTTTAGGAGAGAGGATGTCTTGTAGTACAGCATGCCTGGCTGAAGGTGGGGCGAGCTGGACCGGCATATTCAAGAACACGTATCAAAGCTTGGCAGTGTGGAGGCATTGAAGCTGTGAAGTTGCCTGAGCGGTGAGATGGAGGCATGGGCAGGAGCTGACCAAGGGCCTGTGGTGCTGGGGTGACCCCAGTGAGGAGTTTTGAGTAGGAGACTCCTGTTTCAGTGCCTATAGTGATGGTTTAGGGGGATGGAAAAATGCAAGGGTGGAGACAGGAGGTACTTTAAAAGGATATGGTTGTGGAAGAACCTGTAGGATAACCAGATCTTTGGGGTCTGGGACCTCCTAGCAGATGATTTTGTCTTCCTGTGGGGCAGGCTGTCATTGTCATCTGTTTTCTCTCAGATGACAGCTGTGTGTATGCAGTAAGAGAAGAGAGCAGAGTGTGTTGTCCTCCAGATTCCCTGGTAAACGATCTTTCTGTATTTAGACTTCATGCTTCCCAGCGTTTATAAAAGAATGGTGATGGACATGCCCCTCTCCTCCCCAAAGGAGGTAAGAGACTAGTGGTTGGAGGTAGCACAGTGTTTGTCAAGGCATACATCATAGTAGGAATCAGTAAACTACCCCTTACCACCTTGCCAGAGGCCTGACTGGGAGGCAGAGGTGCCTTGCTCTGGGCCCTGTCTTTGCCTATTTTTCTGTTGGATTATTTTATTTTACATACTCATCCATTTCTGGTTATGTATCTTACAAATATGTTCTCCCAGTTTGTGGCTCCCTTCCCATTTCTTTCTGTGTATTTTGATGAACAGAATTTTTATATCTTTAAGCTTTTTATTTTGAAATAATATAGATTCACAGGAAGTTGGCAAAAAAGGAAAATCCTGTATAGCCTTACTCAGTTTCAATTTCCTCCAATAGTGGCATCTTGCATAACTGTAATGCAAATAGTAAAACCAGAAAATTGACACTGGTACAATACGGAGAGCTTACTATGTTTATCTAGTTTTACATATATTCATTTAGTTCTGTGCAATGTTATCATGTGTGTCTATGTGTGTAACCAACACCACAGTCACAGTACAGAATTCCATCACCACAGTTTCCTTCCTGTTTCCTCTTATAGCCACATACCCTTCTCCATCTCTGATCCCTGGCAACCACTAATCTGTTCTTTACTTCTGTGATTTTGTTTTTTAAAGAATATTGTATAAATGCAACCATACATTATATAATCTTTTCAGTTTGTCTTCTTTTCATTCTGTATAATTTTCTTGAGATCCATTCAAGTTGTTGCATGTATCATTCTATTTTTTTGCTGAGTAATATCCCATGGTATAGATATACCACAATCTGTTTAAGCCTTCACTCGTGAAAAGGCATCTGGATTGTTTCTAGTTTTTGGCTATTATCAATAATGTTGCTATGAACATTTGTGAATAGATTTTTATGTGAGCCTAGGTTCTTGTTTCTTTGGGATAAATCCTAGGAGTGAAATTTTTGGATCATGGTAAGTACATGTGTAGTTTTATAGGAAACTGCCAATCTCTTTCCAGAGTGACTGTACCACTCTTATAGTCCCACCAGCAATGCATGAGAAATTTCATATAGCTGGATCTACCATTCTTTCTCTTTGTGGTTTGAAGTTGTTGTTTTTTTTTTAATCTAGTTAAAAAACTTCTTCCCTCCCTGGCTGGTATGGCTCAGTGAATTGAACACCAGACTGCTAACTGAAAGGTTGCCAGTACCATTCCCAGTCAGGGCACATGTCTGGGTTGTAGGCCAGGTCCCCGGTGGGGATACTCAAGAGGCAACCACACATTGATGTTTCTGTCCCTCTCTTCCTCCCTTCTCTTCTGTCTAGAAATGGATAAATAAAATCTTCAAAAAAAAAAAAAGCCAAACTTCTTCCTTTGAATTCGTGAAAATACTTTTGCAAAGATTCTAGTTTTCTTTTTTTTTTTTCATTCTCAGAAACATTGTTTTTGACTCAAATTCTTATAAAAGTTCTCTACAGTTTAGGACGTTCTTAGCTGACACATTACAGGTGGGGCCGGGGTAGAGGGGTGTTGGCTGAGAAGGAGGAATCGTTGAAGGAGGTGGAGGAGGATGCTCCAGGTGCCGAGGTGGTGGGGGCACGACCTGTGGAGAGGACCAGGGTGTGCACCCTGTTGCTGGAGCAAGGCTCCTCTGGGGTCTAGGACACAAAGTGCAAGCTAGAATGGCCATCAGGACAGGGCCAAGCCTCGCAAAGATTCTAGTTTTCTACCTTTGAGTTTCTATTTAGCCCATCTGTAATTGATTTTTTGTGTTGTGTAAAATAGTGATCCAATTTTATTTTTTTCCAAGTGGATAAGCACTTGTTGGACTACAGCTTATTGAATAAATAATCTCTTCGTTTTCTACTGATCTGCAGTGCTGCTTCTGTCATCCATTTCCACAAATGCATGGGTTCGTTTGTAGTCTATGTAATCTGTCTCTTTGGCCTGTTTGTTTACCCCTTTGCCAGTATATTATTTTATTTACTATCTCATTGTAGTAGTTTTGCTAAGTCTTTTTGCTCTTCCTTAGATTTCCCTTCAAGGTTGTGGTCAGAATTAAGTTTGAAGATCAACTTGAGGACTTCTTGCACATATCTTGCACATTAGTCTTTCTAAACTAATTCCTAAATGCTTTACATGTGTGGGATGATATTGTAATGTCTACGTTTTCTACCTGTTTGAAAGAAATTGGTTTAAGTTTCACCATCAGGCACATTTGCTACAGTTTTGCTTACTGCTTTATTTAGATTAAGAAATATCTTTCTATTCTCACATTTCTAATTTATTTTTACTTTTATCTACCTCTATTAAAATGATCATGTGCTTTTTTTCTAATTCTGTCTTTTAATATGATTTTTCTATTGTTAAACCAACTTTGCACTCTTCAGATAATGCTCACTTGTTTCTGGTATATTTTTTTTGTATGTTGCTGGATTCAGATTACTTCTCTTTGTTTAGCGTTCTTGTCTCTGTGTTCATGTAAAAAATTGGCTGTGATTTTCTTTTTTTATACTGCCCTTGTCTGGTTTTGCTAACAGGGCTTCAAAAAATGAGTTGGGAGAGGGTTTTTCCTCTTACTCTCTTTTCTGGAAGAATTTGTATACTAGCATTATTTGTTTCTTAAACTACTGTTGGATTTTGGGTCAGAGAGATATAGAAATGGAGAAGATCTTAAAGGTCAACCTTACAACATGATTTTAATGGTACTAGGACCCAGTGATTTCATTGTTAAAGAAATTCTAATCCTGAAGTAAAGCAAACAATGGTTTTATTTTCTAAGTCAGAGGGCCCAATCCCTTCACACTGAAGCTCATACAAATCTATGTAAAAGAGACTTGGAAAACAACCCATTAAACTGACACACCTTGGTCCCTTAGGTTTCTAGGCCTGTATGATTAAGTTGAAGAACTGGGAAAGGGCACCCCAGGAGAGAGACTGACGGCAACCTCACAGGCCCCAAAATGGAGCAGATCTGTGTATGAAACAGAACTTCAGAGCATTGTTAAGATGTATGTGTTGCCCACTGTGATGATGGATGATCATTTTCATCTGGAATATCAAAGAAATATTCAACATATGACATATTTATGAAAATCAGTAGTTAATATATTTTTGGAAAATTTTCCTAAAAGCAGCAAAGATAAATGGTGGAGTGCATAAATGACTCATCTATTATCTGGAGTATTTCTTCATCCAACAGACATTTCTAGAGCACCCTGTAGTGTTCAAGACTGCTCCAAGGGCTTTTTACTGTTGAGAACCCACTCTTTCTACGATAGGTTAGTGTGATTTTACCTTATTTGGGACTTAGCAAATTGGTTCCTTTCATTTCAGATTTCAGTTCACCATGTAGTTCATTTCCACCACCTGTGTGTACCTAATGCTATAATGAAACAAAGGAAATGTGCCTTCTTTACCTAAAATGACTTCAGCAAATATGCAGGCTCAAAGTCTATGCAACTGCCTGTCCAGGTATGTTATAGGCTTTATCTTGGTAGACTTTATTTTTTGTTTATGAAGAAGTGTACCATGTCATACCACTGTGGTAAATTAAATTAATTCAAACCACATTTTCCTTAGCTATAGATCCCCCTGCCCCCACAACTCTTGTCTCTTTGGTTAGCAGGAGAGAAACACTACTAACATGGCTTTACTTGAAGTCATACTCTGTGTTGGGACTTGTGCTTTGGCAGGGTGCTTAGGGAGGAAGGGCACAGCTCTCTGACAGCCCAGTTAACAATTGACCTTGGCAGTGCTGCAGGTAGCAGGTGGTGCTCATTTGCCCTCAGTGAGCTGACAAGACTCTTCTCTCCTCCTTGGTCCTCACATGTGAGACCCTGGCCTGGTCCCCCAAATTCGCACTAGGGGAATAGATGGCAGAACTAGGAGCAGATGGTTGTAAGGCTTCTTTTGGTCCTAAAAATGTGATTTTTTTTGAGGCTCCAGACATTGTAGAAACAAATGAAAAAAAATATACATTGAGAGGCAGAATGCCACATGTCATTTAAAAATGAATTAAACATATGCAAAATGTATTATACAGTTCCTTTTTCTCATGCAGCCTATTTTATATTTGCAAACCACATTATTTTATATATGATTAGTTCTGGATTCCTACAGATTCCATTTTTAAATTTGGACTTTGGTGATACTTTTTAAAGAATCCAGTTCTTTAAAAGTAAATGCAGCTGCTCTTCACCAATAAAAATTAAAAGTAAAAAAAAAAGTATTTTAAAAAAGAGTCTACTAAAACCTTGTTGTAAGTCGAAAATTTAACTTGCACTGCAATATGGCTTGTGATCTATCTACTAGCAGATAAGGTCTGAAAGCGTCACCACAGCCTTCATTGTTGTCCACGTGTCCTTCAGGGAAAAGAGTACATATGGGAAAACCAGTATATAATTTGAAACATATCACACATGCTTCAGCTTTCGTTGGGCACTTGCTGACAAAACTCTCCCTTCCTTTTCTCTGTTTAGCTGAACCATTTGAATATCCTCAAAGTACTCCCCTGTAGTAGGGGACTCCCTAAATTCTTAGCAGAAGTTATTTAAGCCCAATTTAAAATATTTAAGGGAACTGATTTTATGTTTACCAGGCTCAAATAGTATAATTTTAAGGATCTATCTAAAGTTTTCAGGACATCCTTCATAAATTGTTTTCAAATACATGTTGCTGATTTTCCAGGAATTCAGTTTTTTGAGTAACACCTGTGTCTAAATGGGTTTGCTTAGGTGAACATCAGTACGTTTTCTAAATCCATATGCATTACATTATTCAGAAAATAGAAATGAAGAATTTAAATGATTTAGGGTTTGGATAAAGATATTTTTCTCCATTTAAAGAATTAGATTAGAATAAAATGTTACCATATTTTCAAAAAATCATTGAGTAGGTAAAAGTAATTGTTAACATTTGTCAAGGGCCTAGTGTTTATAAGTGATTGTACTGGGGGTCTTCATATGTCATTTTACTTAGTCCTTTCAGTAATTTCAAATTAGATATTACTATCCCTATTCTATAAGTATGTAGCATAAGTAATCTGGGACACAGAAATAAGTGGGTTTTTTTGTAATAAAACCAAATACTCTAAAACATTATGGTACCCACGAATCACTAGTGTCTGTTGAGCATGTGACATGTGTCTAGTTCAAGTTGAGATGTCCTGGAAATATAAAATGCACACCTAATTTCAAAGACTTAGCTGAAACACCAAAAGTGTAAATATTTTTATATTGATTACATGCTAGAATGATGTTAGATTTATTGGATTAAAGTGTTAAAATTAATTTCCCTTCTTTCTCTTTATCTTGTTATCAAATGCAGCTACTAGAAAACTTAAAATTACACCTATGGCTTGCATTGTATTTCTATTGGACAGTGCTGCTCCAAAAGTATTTGCACACAATTTCAACAGGCAGACAGTTACATGCACAAGGCTTGCAAATAAATTGTGTCATTCTTCCCACCCCATTTCTTTCTTTATATCAGCTCTCTTCAACTTTCTTCAGGTAGGAGGAGAGTTTCACACTTAAGAATTTGTTTTATCACTAAATTACATACTGTATTTCTGCTCTATTACTACAGTTGTGGTGGTTATTGTTTTTTTTATTAGCTTTAGGCCTTGCTTCTGAAACATTCCATTAACATTAAAGGGAGCTTTTGCTCCCTTTACTTGCTCCCCATCTTCATGATACTGTTTTAAACATAATATTCTTTAGCTCAGGATTCAGTGTGATCATCATTCTAAATGCTGGTTGTAACTGAACTGTGTATGAAGGACTCTTTATTTTTTATTTTCTGCACAATTTTTGTTTATCCTGGAATCAGTAATCGCCTTGTTATTATTCAGTTGCTTAGTTTTCCATGAAACTCTCCTAATTGAATTTCATATTTCTCACCAGTTGAAGATACATCTCTTGGAACCTTGTATCCTGCTCTAGCCTGCACTGATGGTTGTCTCTTGGTTGAGCCCACCAGGGATGGTCTCATGCAGGGATCTGCGTTCAACGTGATCCTGAGATGTTCTCTGTCTTTAGCCTGTCTCAGCCTTCCTGTTTCCTGTATCTTCCTCTTTCTTGGTTAATTTCCTCATTTTGGTGAAGTACATCTTATGCTTCCTGAGAAAGGGTGCCTGAGTCTTAAATTGTTTAAGACCTTGCATGTCTAAAAATACCCCTGCTTCATTTTTAAGTGCACTTGGAGGTTGGAAACAATTTTCTTCAGAAATTTGCGGATATTTGTCTCCAGAGGTGCTGTAAGCAATTTGTGGCCAAATATTCTCTTACCACCCTCTCTTCCTATCCCTCATACCCCCAACCACAGCATTTAAAGATTTTTTTTGTCACTAGTACCTGAAATTTTACTGATATATCTCCCAGTATGGGTCAGATTCCATCCTAATTTTCATGTGTTGGTCCTCTTATTCTGGTTCTTCAATTTTTAATTTAGTCTCTCTTATTTTTGCTGAAGTTTCTGAATGACTTACTGAACCTGATCTTCTAGCTCTTCTATTAA
Source organism: Phyllostomus discolor (assembly GCF_004126475.2). NCBI lineage: Eukaryota > Metazoa > Chordata > Mammalia > Chiroptera > Phyllostomidae > Phyllostomus > Phyllostomus discolor. The sequence goes on along the minus strand of NC_040911.2, from coordinate 75,371,238 downwards.
GTTTTTTTAAGTTCAGCTATCATAGTTTTAATTTGTTGTTTTCCAAAAGTTCCTTTTTTAAAAGTTATTTATTGCTTTATGGGTGCAATATCTCCTGTCTCCCTGATAGTAATGTTAGTTTCTTTTTTAAAAAAGTTTCCTTTTCCTTGCATAATCTTGGTTTCAGCCAAATAGTGTTTTTTTTTCTCTCTTTGTTTTGCTTCTTTCATGAAAGATTCTTTCCTTAGATGGCAGGTTATTCCTGATTGTTTACTTGTATTTGACAGTGGACATTAAAAAGATGGAAAAGTTAGTTCTTCACACAGATGTGGAGCTTATGGGTGTGGGCTTCACTTCAGAGCCGTCTGTCTAGGCTCTTTGGGGAATACCTGACGTCAGTACTTAAACCCTGCCTTTTAGGTTAGTCCAGTTCCCTGAGTGGGAAGGTTTTAGTCTCCCATTTGGAGAGGCTAGGCAGGGTAGAGAAGGTGTATTAGTCAGTGTTCTCCCGAGAAACAGACCCAGTAGAATAAATGCACACATACACATATCCATATGCATATCCATATACGTGTGTGTGCATGTGTGTGTGTGTGTGTGTGTATATATATATATATATATATATATATATATATAAAATGGGAGTTGGCTCATGTGATAATGGAGACCAAGAAGTCTCATGATTAGCTGTCTGGAAGAGCCAGGAAAGCCAGTGTATAATTCAGTCCAAGTCCAAAAGCCCGAAACCCAGGAGTGCTAATGTGAGGACAGAATGAAGATGGGTGTCCCAACTCAAAGAGATCAACAGTTCACCCTTCTTCCACCGTTTTGATCTGATGGGCTGTCAGTGAATTCAGTGGTGCCCACCCACATTGGAGAGGGCCATCTGCTTTACACATTTACCAGTTCAAATGCTAATGTCCCCCCAAAACACCCTCACAGACACACCAGAAATGTTTTACTAGTTATTTGGGTATTCCTTAGCCCAGACAAGTTGACACACAAAATCAATCATCATAAGGGGCACAGGGGCTAGAGAAGGTATCAGTCAGTTTATAAATATTCCCTTGATTTATCTTTTTACAGTAAGATACTCCCCCTTCCCGCAACCCCCCAAACACACCTTATACTTTGCCTGGTGTTTCTAGACAAGAGATCCTTGTGTCTTACCTTCTCCAGAAAATAATTCTCCAGGCTTCTGCAAGTGTGGGAGAGAGCAGTTGCCTGGCTGTGCACAGTAAAGGGAGTGTTAAGTACTTGATTCTTTTTTATTGCCGAATAGTATTCCACTGTGGGTACATAACCACATGTAGTTTATCTATTCATCATTTGATGGACAGTTGGGTTGTTTCCATGTTTTGGCTATTTGAATAATACTGCAGTGAACATTCCTGTATAAATTTTTTATATGTATCCATATATACATATATCCATGTATGTATATATGTTTTTATTTTCTTTGGTACATACCTAAGAATGGAAAAGTTCCTATGAGCTATATATGAGAGTTCTAATTTATGTTTACCAATACTTGTTATTGTTGTCTTTTTTATTTTAGCCATCATGATGGATGTTAAGTGGTAATTGTGGTTTGATTTGTTTTCTTGATGACTAATGATATTGAGCATCTTGTCTTTAGCTTACTAGCCATTTGTGTATCTTCTTTGGAGAAATGTCTATTCAAATCCTGTGTCCATTTTTAAATTGGGTGATTTATCTTTTTATTGCTGAATGGTAAGAGTTCCTTGTATATTCTGGATATGAATCCATTATCAGATATAGGATTTAATAGATATTTTCTCTCATTCTGTGAGTTGTCTTTTCACTTTGTTGGTAATATCCTTTGAACTACAGAAGTTTTAAATTTTGATGAAATCTGCCTTAACCATTTTTTTCTTCTGTCACTGTGCCTTTGGTATTATATTTAAGAAATTATTGCCTCATGCAAAGTTACAAAAATTTACATGAATATTTTCTTCTAAGAGTGTTATAGTGTTAGCCCTTGCATTTAGGTCTTTCATCCATTTTTAGTTAATTTTTGTATATAGCGTGATATAGAGGTCCAGCTTTATTCTTTTGCATGTAGATATCCAGTTGTCCTGGTATTGTTTGTTAAAAATCAATTGACTATAATGATAAGGGTCTATTTCAGGACTCTCAATTTTATTCTATTGATTTATATGCTTTTCTTATGCTAGTACTAAACTGTCTTGATTGCTGTAGACTTGTAATAAGTTTTCAAGTGGGAAAGTATGAAGCATCCAACTTTGTTCTTCTTTTCCAGATTGTTGGGAATACTCCCGATTCCTTGCATTTTCACGTGAATTTTAGGTAAGTTTGTCAGCTTTAATAAAGAAGTCAGCTGGGATTTGCTAGAGATTGTGTTGAATCTTTAGATCCATCTGGGGAGTATTGCTGTCTTAACAATATTTAGTCTCCCAATCCTTGAACATGGGATTCCTGTCTATTAAGTCTTTAATTTCAGTAATATTTGATAGCTTTGGTGTACAGATCTTGTTCTTATTTTTAAAAATATTTTTGTAAGTATTCTTTCATGTAAAAAGAATTGTTTTCTTAATTTCATTTTAGGATTATTCATTGTAGTATATAAAAATATAGTTGAGTTTTTGTAAAGATTTTATTTATTTATTTTTAGAGAAGGGGGAAGGGAGGAAGAAAGCGAGGGAGAGAAACAGCCATGTGTGGTTGCTTCTCACACGCCCCCAACCGGGAGCCTGGTCCACAACCCAGGCATGTGCCGTGACTGGGAGTCCAACCTACAGCCCTTTGGTTCGCAGGCTGGCGCTCAATCCACTGAGCCACACCAGCCAGGGCTAGTTGATGTTTTAACAATAATTTATACCTTACAATCTTGCTGAACTTGTTTATTTCAGTAATTTGTTTTTTATTCTTTAGAATTTTCTACATACAAGAGCATGTCATTTGTTAATAGATATAGCTTTACATCTTCTTTCCCTGTCTGGATGTCTTTTATTTGTTTGTTTGTTTATTCATTTGTTTATTTCTGCCTTCCTGCCTTCCTTCCTCTCTCCTTCCCTCCCTTCCTTCCTTTTTTGCCTAATGCCATGGCTAGAACCTCTAACACTGTTGAGTAGAAGTGGCAACAGCAGACATCTCTGTCTTTTACTCATCTTAGGGGGGAAAGCATTCAGTTTTTCACCATCAAGTATGATTTCAGCTATGGATTTTTTTATAGAGGTTGTTTATCAGGTTAAGGACATTTATTCCTAGTGAATTGGATTTTTTAAATCAAAACTGGATTTTGTTAATATTTTTTAATTCGAGATGATCATGTGTTTTTTTTAAGTTATTAGTATAGTGTATTATATTGATTAATTTTCAAATGTTAAACAAACTTTATATTTGAAGGATAAATCCAACTTGGTTATAGTGTGTAATTATATGTTTTTATATAGTGTGTAATTATATGTTTTATATGTAATTATATGTGTAAAGATATGTATATCTTTTTATATGTTGTTAAATTTGATTTGCAGTATTTTGTTGGGGATTTTTGTGTCTTTATTCCATAAAGGATTTTGGTATACCTAATTTTCTTGAGGTGTCTCTATTTGGTAGTGGCACTGGGATAATAGTGTCTTCTAAGAATGACTTGAGAAGTTTTTCTTTTTGGGGGTGCAAAATTGGGTAAAGTTTTTTTTTTTTTTTTTTTTTAATATATTTTATTGATTATGCTATTACATTTGTCCCATTTCCCCCCTTCTCTCCCCTCCACCCTGTACCCCCCTCCCACCCACATTTCCCCCTTTAGTTCATGTCCATGTGTCATACTTATGAGTTCTTTAGTTTCTACATTTCCCGTACTATTCTTGCCCTCCCCCTATCTATTTTCAACCTACATTCTATGCTACTTATTCTCTATACCTTTTCCCCCTCTCTCCTCCTCCCACCCCCCTGCTGCTAACCCTCCATGTGCCCTCCATTTCTGTGGTTCTGTTCCTGTTCTAATTGTTTACTTCGTTTCTTTTGGTTTTGCTTTAGGTGTGGTTGTTGATATTTGTGAGTTTGCTGTCCTTTTACTATACATGTCTTTTCTTTATCTTCTTTTCTTAGATAAGTCCCTTTAGCATTTCATAAAATAAGGGCTTGGTGATGATGAACTCCTTTAACTTGACCTTATCTGAGAAGCACTTTATCTGCCCTTCCATTCTAAATGAGAGCTTTGCTGGATAGAGCAATCTGGGATGTAGGTCCTTGTCTTTCATGACTTGGAATATTTCTTTCCAGCCCCTTCTTGCCTGTAAGGTCTCTTTGGAGAAATCAGCTGACAGTCTGATGGGAACTCCTTTGTAGGTGACTGTCCCCTTACCTCTTGCTGCTTCTAGGATTCTCTCCTTCGTTTTTACCTTGGCTAATGTAATTATGATGTGCCTTGGTGTGTTTCTTCTTGGGTCCAACTTCTTTGGGGCTCTCTGAGCTTCTTGGATTTCTTGGAAGACTGTTCCCTTTGCCAGCTTGGGGAAGTTCTCCTTTATTATTTGTTCAAATACGTGCTCAATCTGTTGCTTTTCCCCTTCCAATTCTGGTACCCCTATAATTCGGATATTGGAACGTTTAAAGGTGTCTTGGATGCTCTTAATCTTTTCCTCAATTTTTTGAATTCTTATTTCATCATGCTTTCCTGCTTGGTTGATTCTATTTTCCTTCTGGTCCACTGTATTGTTTTGAGACTCATATTCCTTCCTTTCACTATTGGCTCTCCTCCGCGTGTCTTCCTGCATCTGTTTTATGGTAATCTGCATTCTTTCATCTAAATTTCGACCAAAATCAACCAGTTCCGTGAGCTTTCTGATCACCAGTGTTTTGAACTGCGCATCTGATAGACTGGCTAATTCTTGGTCGCTCAAAAGGATGAGTCCTGGGGGACTGATCTGCTCTGTTGAAAACATGGTTTTTTTTCCCCCTTGTCTCTCCTTTTTTTTTTTTCTGGTCTGGTTGCTCTAGTTACGGTGGGGGGCGGAGCCTTAGGTGCTCACCGGGGCTGGGCACCCCAGTCGCTAGATTGTGACGTTATAAGTGGGGGCGGGGCGGAGCGGGAGCGGGGCGGGAGAAAACAATGGCGGTAGTTCTGTTCCTCTGGGCTCAGGCCCTTGTCTGGGCTTCTGGGCCGCGAGCTCTGCCCTGGTCCACAATCGCTACCCCTCTGGGTCTGCCAGCCGCAGCTTGCGTACTCAGGGATCACCGCTGCCTTCTTGCACCCCGGATGGCTTTTGCGCCGATTTCGCGCCAAACCTTCCCCCGACCTCCGCGCGCCGCCGACCCGAGCCAGCCCCGCGCCTGCCAGGCTTGTGTTTTCCTACCAGTCCGATGAATGCGTCTACTTCAACTTCTTGGCTGCCCGACTTCCATTCAGATAAATCCTCTGCCGGATCTGGGTGTTATTCTGATAGTAAATTATTGTTGTAAATTATTGGTTTTCTAATCTTGGTTGTGCGAGGAGGTACGGTGCGTCCACCTATTCCTCCATCTTGCCGGAAGTCGGGTAAAGTTTTTTTATTGGAAAACAAATATACAACTTGGGATGGATTTGATGCAGATTGTGCCATAAGCAGATTTTCTTTGTGGCTAAACAAAGTTTAAAGAGCAAGTAACAATGAAGGAAAATGTTTCTGGTACAGGGCCAGCAGTCCAAAAAAATAGTGTTTGAGTGTCAGGATAATACACCCATTCTGCAGTAGTGCAACTTTTAAGTACATATTGTTGACTGTCCATAGTTCACACAGATTTATAACCCCATACTTCAGCAACAACGTGCTGACAGTTCCTAAAGAAAACTACTTAAAGAAAGAGCACAACCCAGATGTTTTCTCATTTGACCAACTCCATCTGAATTTAGATGTGCAGAAGGGCTTAGGTATATCTAGAGTAAATGACAATCAACTTTTACTTGATCAGTTTTTCTGAAATGTTTCAGAACAGTGACAGTAAGATAAGGAAAGAAAACATGGAGGCATGAAGTCCTAATTACTATTTTTGCATATTTTTTTAACAGTAGTGAGAAACCTTTTATGGATGTTATAAACAAGGGAAAGGCAAATAAACAATTTTGTACCAGAAATTTAACACACTCAATTTGCTGTCAGTTCTTCCGGCTCTACCATTTCTACCAGCTCTTTATAGTTTCCTTGACTATCACCATCAGTGTATTTCCCTGATCGCTTCATCATCATCTTCATCTACTAACTTCTCTCCAAGGTGTGTCATTCTGTGGTAAAGCTCTGCTGCACTGATATTGCTATTGCCATCCTTATCAACAAACACGGAATGCTTCTCTGATTTCTTCTTCCCCCTCTGTGTCTTTCATTTTTTTTTTTTTTTTTTTTTTTTTTTGCTCTCATTGTCAGAAATACTAGAAAGTCAACTTTATTCATTGTGTCCTGTAACTGCTTCTGTAGGATTCTGCCCAAGAGACCTCATTGCAATTCCCAATTCCTTGTTGTTACAGTTCCATTGCCATCCTTGTCAAATAGAAAAAGCTTTGAATTCTGCAGTTGGTCAGCCATGCTGCAAGTGCTGCTGATCTATAAGATGTGACCACATAACCACTCAGCTTGCTTGCTCCACTTGGACTTGAGGAGTTCTTATGCTTCTGTTTATTTAAGAATTTGTGGTCCTGGCTGGTGTGGCTCAGTTGCTTGTAGTGTTGTCCTGTAGACTGAAGGGTCATGGGTTTTATTCCCTTGTTAAATCCCAGGTTCCGGGTTTGAGCCCCAGTCTGGGTGCATATGGGAAAGCACCTAATTGATGTTTCTCTCTCCCATCAATGTCTCTCTCTCCCTCTTTTCCTCCCTCCCTCCTTCGCTCCCATCCTCTTTCCCTCTCTATGTGAGAGCAATGAGAAAAAAAATCCTTGTGTGAATATAAAAAAAAGTGTTTGGGAAGGATTGGTATTAATTCTTCTTTAAGCATTTCGTAGAATACATCTGGGCCTGTGCTTTTCTTTATGGGCAGTTTTTTATTTATTTATTTATTTATTTATTTATTTATTTTTTAGAGAGGGAAGGGAGGGAGATAGAGACAGACAGACAGACATCAATGTGCGGTTGCTGGGGGTTATGGCCTGCAACCCAAGAATGTACCCTGGCTGGGAATCGAACCTGGGACACTTTGGTTCCCAGCCCGCGCTCAATCCACTGAGCTATGCCAGCCAGGGCTGATATGGGCAGTTTTAAATTACTAATTCAGTATAGTATTTTTGTTAAGACTAGTTATAAATGAACATTCATCTTCCAAATACCTATTGATATTTGACTGTTCAGCCAACCTTTTTCTCCCATATAGTATTCAAATACAAAGAAATTTTAACTTTCTTTTTTTCTTTTTTCCATTACAGGTCTGTAATTACTTTGGAATCATTAAGCATGGCATCAAAGAAATTTGCTGTTAAAGTAAGTAATGCTTAATAGCCTTCTTTAAAATGGTTAATCACTTTCTAGTATAACTAAATTCTATACTAATTGAAAATAGAAGCTCTGAACTTTTCTTGTCTTTCAATTTGGTTCTGCCCTGGTTGGTGTGGCTCAGTGGATTCAGTTCTGGCCTGTGAACCAAAGGGTCACTGGTTCAATTCCCAGTCAGGGGCACACACCTGGGTTGCAGGCTGGGTGCCCAGTTGGGGGCATGCAAGAGGCAACCGATTGATGTATCTCTCGCACATGATGTGTCTCTCCCTGGCTTCCCCCTCTCTAAAAATAAATAAAATAAAATCTTTAAAAACAATTTGTAAATTTGGTTCTCTACTGAAAACTTGAAGTAGGTGAGTGAAAATTTGTATGTTATGAAGGAGGTGGGGGAGAGAATTAGTAGTTCATATGGGTATGGGAGTTGCTTGCTTCTGACCAGAAGGCATAATTTGGTTTTTAATTTTAAAAATTGTTATTCACATTGCATGTCCATGACATAATTTTTGATTCTGATAAAGTGGATGAAGATAAAGAAGTAGGCATTAAATGCTGCACTGGGTAAATGCCAGGAGAGAGTTCTCTTGAATGGTTGCCCTCTTTGCTTTCCTTTTACAAGTGTCTTTTTTCTATCCCTCAATGGTTGGGGTTGGTATCTTCTCAGGTGTAAGAGTATGGGAGGATCATATATGAGGGAAGGATGGAGGAAGAACTGATAAATAGTGAGTGTAAGGTTTAGAAGATGCTTGTATATATAGTGGCTCTTCTCTAGGACATTTTCTCTATGTTACTGTTGTATTAAGTATGAATTTAAAACACCAAAATAGGCAAATTAGTTAACCAGATGAGATATTATTTAATATTATAGCCGTATCTTTTTAACATGTCAGTACTTAGACTTACAACATATTTATAAATTTTATTACTTACAATGATTTCTTTTATCCCAATGTGTTCTGTAGTGTTTCTCTCTGTGAGAGATAAATTGGTGAACTTTTACTATTTGCCTGTCTAAAAATCCATTTTGATCTTACTCTAGAAAAATATGCAGTTTGTTTTAGAATTCTAGGTTGAACATTATTTCTTCCTCAGCATTTTAGAGATATTTTCTATTATCTCTGGAATCTGTTATTGCAACTGAAAAATGTTTTAATTATAAATTTAATTTAGTGGATTAAAAATGAGCCATTTTATTGTTTCTCGTGATTCTGTAAGTTACCTGGTGTCAGTGGTCTGTCCTTTTGCTGCTGCCTGGGGCTGTAATTACATTGGCTCTCAAATTAAATAGAACATTGAAGATGACTACTCACATTGCTGTTAGTTGATACTTGAAATGGGTGGAATCATACCTGGGGCTGTTAATTGTTGCCCTTCCAGTTCTCATGTATGTGGCTGCTGTATGTGGATTCAGCTTCTCCTAACATGGTGATTGAGATTTTGAAGGATTTTATGAGATTTGAAGGATGGTGACCCACAGCCAGAGTTGCAAGAAGGAAGAAGTTTAATTTACCAGTCCTCTGAAGGCATCTGAAGTCTCAGGTGCCACTTTTGCTGCATTCTGTTGGTCAGAGCATTCTAAGCACAGCCACAGGAAGCTGCAACTCTCCATATAAGAAGCAACATGTACTTACAGGGGAAGGGGAAGATTGCTGGGTGCATCTCTGCAGACTAGTTACCACAGAAATGTGCTCTTCGCCTCACTCTGACTCCTTTCTTGGTTGTCTGTCTTGCTCTTCAGATTTATTTTTTTGTGTAATGTTCTGCAATTCTACAATTAAATCTTGAGGTACAGACTTGTGTTTATTTAGCTGGCTTGGGATGCAGTATATTGTACATCTTCATTTGGAAGATTCATATTTTTAATCAGTTTTGAGAAATCTCAATCATTTTCTCTTTGGGTAGTGCTTCTCTTTATTCTCTGCCTGCATAATCTAGGTTTCAGCCAAGAGGAACTTGGAAGTCTTTTATAGAGTTTGTTGGATAGTCTCATATAATAGTTTCTTATGTGCTAGAGGGATAATATTAACTTATCCAGGACTGAGCCCCTGTGAGTTGTCTTCTCAGAAAAGGACTGGACCTCTTGCAAAGCACTGCCCAAACTGGCTATGGCCTAGTAGAGCAGACAATTTTGGATGATCCCAAAGTTTGGACCCCAACCCTTAATTATGCCATGGATGGGTCTCTTGACTTTCAGTTCATACCCACCAATGTAACAAATTCTCTACCATATTTTCCCATCTCACAGTCACACCGTGAATGCTTAGAACCTAGCTTCTAATTCATTCCAGGCAGGGCAGTTAACCTAACCATGACTATCAAGCTAGCAGGTTAGGGATAACAGCAGGGTTCTAAAACATGTGAAACATTTTACACATCACATTGTGATTGTATGCCTGCCTCTGATCACACAGGCAGAGGGGCCAGTGCTTTCCTAACCATGCAGCTTAAAAGCCCTACAACCCAAGCACTGGGATCCCATTCTGAATATGACATCTCACCCTGCCAGAGTGCTATGCACTGCCTAGAGTGTCATCGTTGGAAGGAGGCATATACACTTAATGATGCTGTTACCATGTGATGAATGCTGTTCCAGCGGGCTTGTCTGAATGCTGCTAGGCTATTTGCCTTATTGTTTCTCTTCTGTATGCCTCTGTTGCATTCAGAGTTCTTTTTGTCAAACCTCTTTCAGTTAATTAAAACCTTTCATTCATGTTTAACCTGCTATTTAATCTGCATTTAATGTACTCTTTAACTTGTGTATTTTTAGTTACTGTATATTTCATTTGAGAATGTGTTTGGTTATTTCTTTTTAATTCAAATTCTGCCAGTTCTTTTTTTATATACTTCTCTTATTTTTCAACCTGTTTCCATTTCCTCTTTTTATGTCCTTCATAATTTTAAAGTAACTTATTTCATAGTCTATCCCTCCTCCCCTTCCCCACTGATAACCCTCCCTGTGATCTCCATTTCCGTGGTTCTGTTCCTATTCTAGTTATTTGCTTAGTTTGTTTTTGTTTTAGGTTCGGTTGTTAATAACTGTAAGTTTCTTGTCATTTTACTGTTCATATTTTTGATCTTCTTTTTCTTAGATAGGTCCCTTTAACATTTCATATAATAAGGGCTTGGTGATGATGAACTCCTTTAACTTGACCTTATCTGGGAAGCACTTTATCTGCCCTTCCATTCTAAGTGATACTTTGCTGGATAGAGTAATCTTGGGTATAGGTCCTTGCCTTTCATGACTTGGAATACTTCTTTCCAGCCCCTTCTTGCTTGCAAGGTTTCCTTTGAGAAATCAGCTGACAGTCTTATGGGCACTACTTTGTAGGTAACTGTCTTCTTTTCTCTTTATTCTTTTAAGATTCTCTCCTTATCTTTAATCTTGAGTAATGTAATTATGATGTGCCTTGGTGTGTTCCTCCTTGGGTCCAACTTCTTTGGGACTTTGAGCTTCCTGGACTTCTTGGAAGTCTATTTCCTTTGCCAGATTGTAGAACTTCTCCTTCATTATGTTTTCAAATAAGTTTTTAATTTCTTGCTCTTCCTATTCTCCTTCTGGCACCCCTATGATTTGGATTTTAGAACTTTTCAAGTTTTCCTGGGGGTCCTAAGCATCTCCTCATTTTTTTTGAATTCTTGTTTATTCATTGTGTTCTGGTTGAATATTTATTTCTTCCTTCTGCTTCAAACCGTTGATTTGAATCCCGGTTTCCATCCCTTCACTGTTGGTTCCCTGTACATTTTCCTTTATTTCACTTTTCATAGCCTTCATTTTTTCCTCTAATTTGTGACCATATTCAACCAATTCTGTGAGCATCCTGATCACCAGTGTTTTGAACTATGCATCTGATAGGTTGGCTATCTCTTTGTTGTTAGTTGTATTTTTTCTAGTGCTTTGATCTGTTCTTTCATTTGGGCTATTTTTTTGGTCTGGCAGGCCCATTACGTAGTAAGGAGTGAAACCTTAGGTGTTCACCAGGGTGGGGCAACCGACATCGCTGTGTTGTGACACTGTATGTGGGGGAGGGGTCTGAGAGGGAACAGGGCTGCTTGCTCTGCTCTCTGCTGGTTTTCAGTCACTTCTTCTGCTACCCACAATCAAATTGGGCCCTTCTGGTGCTGATTCCCGGGTGGGTGGGTTTGTGTACATTTTAGGACCCTGTGGGTCTCTTCAATGAACTCTCCTGTGAAGCTGGGAATTTCTCCCACTGGTGCCTCAACCCTCACAGGTGTTTTCAGTCAGAGGCTCTGAGGCTTTATTTCCGCATGCTGGAACTCTTGGTTGTGCAGTCTATCTCTCTTCCCAGTTGTTTTTCCTGGTTTATCTACATGCTAATAGGATACCACCCTGCCCTGTCCACCAGCTGCCACCTCTCTGGGTCCGCCAGCTGCTACCTTGCCTGCCCCAGTCCTCCAGCTGCTGCCTTGCCACTAGTCCTCTCTGCCCCACTGCCTGCCTCCACCCCTCCTACTGGTCTGGATGAATGTTTCTTCTTTAACTCCTTGGTTGTGGGATTTCCGTACAGTTCAGTTTTCTGTCAGTTCTGATTGTTTTTTGTTTTTAAATTTGTTGTTGTGTTTTTGGTTGTGCGAGGAGGCACAGTGTGTCTACTTGTGCCTCCATCTTGGTTGGAAGTCTATGTGTGTACTTTTTAATTGTGCTGTGATTTTCAGGCACATGCTGCACACACACAGGTGGAAAGACCTGTGAGCCCCACAGAACAGTTGACCAGTTTCAAGTTTACTCCTGCTGGAGCCTTTGGCACTTTAGTGCTTTCGAATGAGATTTTATGTTAATTTCATGTCTGGGGATTCCACCACCTTGTGGGTAGCATAACTTTGCAACTCTAAACAGATTTTGGCGCAAGGCTGGTGTTTTAGTATTTTCCTGTATTTTTATTGCTTTTCTCCTTTTCCCTTCCCCCTCCCCAGGCCCTGTATAGACGGCAAGCTTCCACATTGCTTCCCTTGGTTAGCGAGTGAAGGTTTTTTTAGTTGCAGTTTCATGAAGGCTGAGTTTCTCAAGAGAATGAAGGAAAAAGTTCTATTGAATAGTTACTGTTCTAAGGAATGATAAGCAAGCTTACCCATGTGAACCAGAGAGTATTATATGAGGATATCTACAAATCGAGTACTCATTTGTGTGTCAGGCATTGTGTAAAGAACCAAAAGTTGAAGTTCTTCACAAATCTGGGCTTAACTAGAATGGGTTCACTGCCATTTCTCTTCTACCCCTTTGGAGCATTAGGATACCAGCTTTAAGCTATCCTGGCTCACAAATATCCTGACAGCCTGGCTGAAATTTCCAAAGGAGTGATTATTTTTTACCCCTAGCTTTATTGAGATATGATTGACATGTGACATTGTTAAGTTCAAGTGCGTACTGTGATGATTTGATAAACATATATATGGTGAAATGTTTATCACAATAAGGTCAATACATCCTTCACCTCATGTAATTAGCATTCTGTTGTCGTTATGATGAAAACATTAAAAGTCTACTCTCAGCAACTTTCAGGTATACAGTACAGTATTGTTAAGTATAGTCACATTTAGATCCTTATTCATCTTATAACTAGAAGTTTGTATCCTTCAACTAACATCTCTCCATTTCTATTCTGTTTCTATGAGTTCGATGTTTTCATTTATTTTTGTTTTTAATTTTATTTTTTATTACAATTGACATTCAATATTATTTTGTTTTAGTTTCAGGTGTACAGTGTAGTGATTAGATAGTCATATCCTTTACAGTGATCCCCCTGATATTTCAAGTACCCATCTAGTACCAGGCATAGTTATTACAATGTTATTGACTATATTCCCTGTGCTGTACTTTACATTCCTGTGACTGTTTTGTAACTACCAGTTCCTAGTTCTTAATCCCTTTACCTTTTTCACCCAGCCTCTGAACCTCCCTCTCCTCAGACAACCGTTAGTCTGTTCTCTGTATCTATGAGTCTGTTTCTATTTTGTTTGTTCATTTATTTTGTTTTCTAGATTCCACTTATAAGTGGAATTACATGGTGTTTGTCTTCCTCTCACTTATTTCACTTAGCATAAAACCTCTAGGCTCATCCCTGCTGTCACAAATAGTAAGGTTTCTTTTTTATGGTTGACTAATAATTCACTGTATGAGTGTACCACAAGTCCCTTTTTAAAAAATCTATAAGTGAGATCAAATAGTATTTGTCTTTCTTACTGTCTGACTTATTTCACTTAGCATAATGCCCTCAAAGTGTCCATGATGTCACAAATGTTAGGATTTTCTTCTTTTTATGGCTAAATAATATTCCATTTTGTGTATATACTACATTTTCTTTACTCATTTATCTATCAGTAGACCCTTAGGTTGTTTCTGTCTCTTGGCTGTTATGAATAATGCTACACTGGCCCTGGCTGTTGTGGCTCAGTTGGTTGGAACATTGTCACATAGGCTCAAACGTTGCTGGTTTGATTCCTGGTTGGGGCACACAGTCAGGTTGCGATTCCTTCCCCATCAGGGCATGTATGAGGAGGCAACCAGTCGATATCTGTCTCTCAAATTAATGTTTCCCTCTCTTTCTCTCTCTGTAAAAGCAATGAAAAAAATCTCCGCAATGAACTTGGGAGTACAGGTATCTCTTCAACATAGTGATTTCATCTCTTTTGGATATATGCCCAGAAGTGGGGATTGCTGGATCATATATGGTAGTTTTTATTTTTAAGTTTTTGAGAAATCACTGTACTGTTTTCCATAGTGGCTGTACAATGTTTACATTCCAAGCAATCCATACACACCATGGTTCCCTTTTCTCTATAACCCCACCAGTATTTACCTCTTATCTTTTTATAATAGTCATTCTGACAGGTATGAGGTATGATATTGATTTGCATTGTCAAAGGAGTAATTATTATTACTGTTAGGTGTTTATTAATTTACTAGGTTTTTTCCCCCCAAGAATGAACAGATTTTTTTAACTTTGTAGTATAATTGTTTTCTGTTTTATTAATTATTATATCCTTCCTTTTGTTTCCATTGAACAAATTTGCTTTATTTTTTTCTAGTTTTTTAAGATGGATGCTTAACTTATTGTGAACCTTCTTTTCTAGTACTTATGCTTAAAGCTATAAATTTCTCTCTAAGCAAACGTACTTTAATTGTATCCTTCTTGTTTTTTAGGGACTTTGTTTTTCAAATAAAATATTTTATAATTTTCATTGTGATTGTATTTTTGATCATGGGGTTATTTAAATACCTCATGATCAAAACCTCTTATACTGTTTCTACTTATTTGGGAATTTCCTAGTGATGATTTTGTTATTGGTATTTAGCATAATTCCTCTTGTCTATTTTGGTAAATGTTCCATAAGGCCTTGCAAAATGTAATAGTTGTCAGGTGCATTGAAGTACATGAGTCCCTTAGCTCAGGTTTGTTAATTATGTTGTAAAAATCTGCTTTGTATTTACTAATATTTTTGTCCACTTGTTCTTTCAGTCAAGAAAGGTGTATTAAAATCTCAAGCTATGATTTTAGATTTGTATATTTGTTCTTTCATTGCTATTTGCTATCTATATTTTGAGGATGTAGTAATAGGTATGTACAAATTTATGATTGTTTTACCTTTCTGTTGAATTGAACCCTTAATATTATGAGATGTCCCTTTTATGTCTAGTCATATTGATCATACTTTTGTTTTAAAGACTTTATTTATTTTTAGAGAGAGGGAAGGGAGGGAGAAAAAAGGGGAGAGAACACCCAGAAACAGTTGCCTTTTATACATGCCCCAACCAGGTATTGAGCCCTCAACCCAGGCATGTGCACTGACTGGCAATGAACTGATGACCTTTTGCTTTGCAGGATGCCATCCAATCAGCTAAGCCACACTGTGGTCTGGGCTCTAGTCATACTTTTTAACCTGAAGTCTACTTGTCTGGTATTAGTAGAGCCTGTATTTTGGGATCTCCAACCAAATATTTGAGTCCCTGCTGAGTTCCCAAACTCCACCTGTCAATAAATCCCACCTCTGTACACAAAGTTCCTAATCAGCATTCATTTGTATGTTGTTAATTATGAATGGACAAAGTATATCATCAGAGATTTAAGGAAGACTTGAGAAAGAGAAGAAAAATTGAAGAAACTCAGAGGCTCAGAGAGATTTAAGGGAGCAAAAGAAGACTTTTCAAACACTGTAATTAGTATTCTCAAAGCAGTAAAAAAAGCAATTATAACCGTGTAACTAGATCAGGATTTTGTAAACAAGGGAAATTCCTGCAAATAGGAAGAGCTCTTGTAAATTAAAAATGCTTAATAGAAATAAAAATTCAGTGCCCTGACCCAGTAGTTCAATTGGTTAGCCCATTGACCTGATACACCAAGATTTCAGGTTCAGTTCCCATCAGGATGCATAGAAGAATCAACCAATGAATGCATAAATAAGTGGAACAACAAATTGATGTTTATTTCTTTCTCTCCCCCAATTCATCTCTCTCTAAAATCAATAAATTAAAAAAAAGAAAAGAATTAAAAATTCAGTAAAGTATGTGAATATGGTTGAGGCCTACTGCCCAGAAAGTAGAACAAATTATAGACAAAAATTGATTATAAATCATAAGAAAATTAGAGGATATGAAAAATTAGAATTCTGGAAAAGAAAAAAAATAGTGGGGAGGGAAGTCATAAAAGAAATTATACAATGAAATTTTCAAGAAAGAATGGACAGTTTCCTTCTGAAAGTTGCTGTGAGTAGGTACCTAGCAAAGTCAATGAAGAAGAGTTGTACCAAGGAATATCATCCTAAAATTTCAGAACATTGGGAGTATAGAACATCCTAAAGGAAAAAAAGGTCATGTACAGGGAATCAGACTCAGAACAGCCTTCTCAGCAGGAACAGCCTTCTTAGCAGCAACAGCTGGGGACAGTGGACAAATTCTTCCAATATTCCAATAATATTGGTTTCTAACTCAGAACTTTCTTCACAGCCCAACTTTCAATCACATGTTATTGTAGAATAGAGACATTTTCAGAGATGTAAATTCTAAGTAATTTCCTTTCAATGTATCCTATTTTATGAAGGGTGTGATGTTCCTAAATGAGGGGGTCAACAGGGAAGCTGTGAGACATGAGATCCAGGAAGGAGGGAATTTAACAGGTGAGGGCATAAGCAGATCCCACGATGATCAACTGTGTATCCTGGCTACAAAGCAGCCAGTCTGACTGGACCAGGACAGAAGGTTCCACAAAAGATGTCTCCAACAAAAAGAACATGAATAAAATACCTCATGTATTTAAATACATTGAGAAGAGGTTTTTTTTTTAGGTCTGTCAGAGTATGGGAACAATTTAGTGATAGTAATATAAGAAACTAAAAGAAGAATGATGCAACACTTTAAGCAAACAAAAGATTGTGCAAGATAGCAAAGTAAGCATGGCTCTGCTTTGAACAAAGCATACAATTCATTATAGTTAACTTCTAAATTTGGAAGGCTAGGGATAATATGTGTGGGAGGGTGGATTGTAAGCATTGCCTTGTTTTTAATGGAAACTATGTAAAACTGAAATAATAAGAAATTATAGTGTAAACATGGTATTTAGTAATTTGATGGAGAATACCAGATCAAATAGCTAAAGTTTTCAGTGTGATTGTTCCTGGTGAGTGAGAGTTGGGGTGGGAGTGGTGGCGGAATGGAACAGAAGAGGCCTGTTTTTGATGTCATTCTAATCTGTATGTGCATTACTAAGATTAAAAAATTAAATGGATGAATAAAATTTAAAAGGAATTAACTTATGCAGATTTTCATGGATACATCTACTTTTGACTATTTGGGTTGAAAACTACTTGGATAAAGCATGGTTCTCAGAGTAGCAGAAAATTAGATGAACACCAAAGGGTTTGCCTCTGTAGCATCCAGCAAACGTGAGAACAAATATCGGAGACTTTCAGGGTATCAAAGATGTTTCTTTATTGGCCAAGGTTAACCTGCGTGGGGGCAAACTCTCAGAGTGTCCAGCGACACAGTGCCCACAACAAGCTGCAAACGAGAGACATGCCGAGTGCTTGCAACTATGTCCTTATATAGGGGCGGGCAAGCAAGCGTTATACAGAAGCAGACCTGGCAGTTAGCAATTCGCTTACAAAGACTGCTTGTGGGAATTTCAAACCAAGCATTCTTGCATAAGGCGGGAAGGCAGGATGTTTGTTCATTAACCTAGTAATCTCCTGGCTCTAGCTAGCTAGGTTCCTATTTTCTCATGGTCTAAGTTTTTCCCTACTCCTTACACCTCTTGCACCTCAGTTGTTTATTCTCTGCCTTTCCTTGGAATGATATTAATTATGCAAACAGCTTATCCTTCAAATGAAAGAAAGGTCTTTTGACCTTCCTGCAAGTAAGAAAGTAAGAGAGGGTTTTTTTTTTGTTTGTGCTTTGTTTTTGTTTTTGTTTTCCAACTGCTGTGGCCCTGGCCTTGAACTCTTCTACGCCAGAATTCCTGGAAATGGCTACAGTGGGTGAGGAGAGAGAGTTTTTGGAACTACAGCTTTCAAGGACTCTTGACTTCTGGGCCACTAATGCTGTGACATGCAGACACCTCCTATATAGTACCTTAGTGACTCCTTTCTCAGTTGAAAGTAGTGGTGATAGCAGAGTCGTCTCTTCAGCGCTCCTTAGTGATCTTAATTCTAGATCTAGTTCTACAAGTACCCCAGTGTTTTAGAATTTCCCAAAGATAAATTCCTTAGGGGCCAAAGGTCAGCTGCTTGTTTTGTAAAGGCAGTTTTACTGGTACATAGCCATTCCTATTTGTTTAGGTATGGTCTCTGGCTGCTTCTATGCTAAGATGATAGAGTTGAATAGTTGCAACAAAGACCTCATTGCCTGCAAAGTCTGAAATATTTATGTATAAATGCTGATTTGGGTATATAAATGTACCCCTTAAAGCACATGGCTAGAAGCAGCTTTATTAGACATCACAAGGGTCTAAATGTTTGCATCCTCTGGACACCTACCTCCTTGCAGCTAGTCAGAGTAAACTTTCAATGAAGTTACCTTGGGTTAAACTGGCTGCAAGGAAGGGTAAATTACCAAGGCCAAGGCAGGGCTGTTTCCTTTGCAAGTGGAAGCAAGAAATAGACATGGGCATATAATGATCTTAATTATGGGCTTTTATCCATTTAAACACAAAGCTTGAATGGAAAGAAAGTAAATTTTAGTAATAAATTATTGTCAAAAGTGTCAAATTAATATGCATGGCATCTCCCTCTGAAAAGTTTATGGGTCCATCCCCTGCTTTATAGGTATTTTTAAAAGTGTATATAATGCGTTCAGGTTTCACTCTTAGGATTTTAAATTTTCAACTTGGGTTCCAGTGAAGCAGTAATATGAAAGGTTCCTATCTCATTGTCTTTCACTGCAGATCATTTCCTTTGCTTCCTGCATCTGTTTTCTTGGATTAGTTAGGTATTATACCAAAGTCTAAATTTCTTTTAGCTACAAAGCTTGCTCTGCTGCTTCCCCCTCCCCCCAGTGCACTTTATTGTGGGTGGGAAAATTTTTGTTGAGAGGGCTTGATTAATTAGAAGGGATTCCTGGCGCTCCTAGCTCTGGCAGCCTGGGAAGATTGCAGAGCCTGGCTTAGTGACAGGCCAATCTGTATTTAAGGAAAAACTCCAACCAGCCAGATTTCCCTGGAATGTGGATCTGGCTTTGTCTTCTTCCACAGGGAATGTGTAATGACCACCAACCCCCCCTTCCCATCCATTCCAGGACACTTAAAGCTTTAACTTTTGTTCTTGATAGTTGTCTACTTTATTAAGTAGGTGGGGAGTGAGGATGGGGTGGGGAGATGTATTTTGGGGGTAGGAAGGGTGAGTTTTTCTAAATCTAAAATAATAGGCTTCAGATTTTGTTAATGTTAATGAGGAGATTTTACATTTTTAAAATATCTCTGAATCTTTACTAGTTATGTTTTTCTTTCCACTACTTTGTAACCATTATAGTTTTATGTTCTGCTGTGCATTTCAGTTAACCTTAGTCTTTGCATTCCTTAGAACAACCACAAAAAGAGAAATATGCCCACGAATTGACAGTGATTTCCCTTTATAGTAAAAGTAAAAGTGAAGAGCAGTGCTTTGAACTTCCATGGAAAGAACATTGAATAGCAAATGGGCTTTTGTCTTCCTGGTTTGCCTCAGTGAATAATTTCAATTCTGTGTCCTAGGGTTTTCAGTTACCTAAAGGGGAATGTGGTAATGACTGTCATCTGTGCTCATTTGAAAATAGATGTATCGATTTTGTGATTATTATTGAAAAAAAAATTTATGCAAATATTTTCATAGCAGTTGAGTTCTTAGTAATGACTTTCTGCTAAATTTTAAGAAAGAGTAAAACTGAAGTGTCCTAACAGAATAAATCATGAAAGCTTGAAATGGTTACCTTTTTTCTTTTTTTTTGCTAGAAATGAATTTCAGGAGTGTGCAACATTTATCCCTAAGAATAGTTTTATAAAGGCATTTATTTTTCTTTGTGCAACTTTTCAAAGTGAAAGAAGAACCTCTGTATTTTTTTTCATAGTAGTTAAACTCTTCGTATTCAGTTCCTTCTTAATTCTGTTTTTCTTGAGGAGCTTTAAGTTTTAAAGACACCAGGATCAGTAAGAGTTTGCCTAGTGATTGATGATGTGCTCCAATTTAATAAAGGAGGCTGCTGTTTTTTCTCCACTGCATATTTGTTGCTGGAAACTGTTGATCTAAATGTGTGCTGATTAAAGTTTACCAACAGTTACCCAGTTAATTCTGCCTCAGGCATAAAGCTTTTAGGTAACTTCTCAATAGGGCATTTGCTCTGAGTGCTGATGACTTTGAAACAAAGTTCTTGTACTTGAGATGAAACTTCCTTTTCCTAGTATTCTCTCTGCTTTTCTGGCCAGACACGCAGTTTGGGGTTTTATTTTTTTCAGTTCTTTCCCATGTGTATAAGCTCATATATTCTTTTTCTGGATGTTTAGAAGTATTTAAGTACAACCCTGGCTTCTCATCCTCTTTTCAGTTTCAACTTGCTAGCTGCCACCTTGAAGTCTCTTCCTAAAATGATCCATAAAACCTCAAACTGAATTCAGTTTGTCCTAGTTTCCTTCTAAACTGGCTTTTGCTTTGAGTGTCCCTGGTACTCCTCTCACACATCCTGGGCTTTTCAAATTATGACATCTAGTTCTGTATTTATAATCACCTATTTAATGCATCTACCTTTTGTAGAGTGTCTTGGACTTGCTCCTTTTCTTTTCTTACAAATCCAGCTTTTGTTATTCTTCTTGCTTGTATTTCTGCATTAATCTCTATTCCTTTCCTGTCCTGCCATTTCAGTTCATCTAGACAAGTGATAATGTTTGCTTAACACTATTTTCATCATGCTACTTCCTTGCTTAAGTGATTCAGTAATTCCATTTGTTTAATCAGAGCTAACCCAGTCTCTTCAGCTAGATTAAAGCACTCTGATAACTACTTTTTAACTTTGACCAATGTTTTCATCTTGGAACTTGGGAACATGGCCTACCTATTTCTATGCAACAGATGCATTTGCCTTTCCTGCAGTGATCTGGCCTGTGATTTTTCTCTTTTCCTGTTCTCTCTCATCTTTTCTTCCTTAGTCTTTGCCCATCAACTTTGCCCATCCTTGACCAATGACTGCTTTCCTTTGACACACAATCCAAATTTTTCCTACATTGATTACCCTCTGACTTTGTTTCTTTGACCATTATATATAACTTGTGTTGTTGTATTTATGTATATTCTCCAATTGCTTATATTACACACATACATGAACTGTTACAACATACTGTCTCAGTCACATGCCATGAGAAGAAGGACCTGTGCTGTGCTTCTTCTGTATCTATACAAGCCTTGTATAATCTGGTGCATTTCTGGTGCTCAGAACCCCTCACTTTCCTTATTACAAAGATGAGAAGTTTCTTCCCTCATGGTTCAGGGAAAACAGGGAAGTCACACAGGCTTAAAGTTATATTTTAGTGGTCTTTTTTTTCAGTTCCAGACAGAGAATGTAATCTTTAATTTGTGGTGTATTTCTTTAAAAAAATTCATCTCAACCTGTTTCTCCTTTTAGGAGTCCACAGTTCCACTTTGAAAATATTTTAAGTAATTCTGTTGAAATAGCCAAAATGACAATATGTAGAGTTTGTGTCCATATGCCCTTTAGGAAAGTAAATTGCATTAGTACAATAATGTTAATTATTTGGCATTATTATATTTTAATTAACACTTAGTGTTAGACCATGATACTTTAATTTTTCCAACATACATGGACAGCATTTGTATTATTTATTGTAGAGTGAAATATAATTCTTAGTAGGAAGGTAGACTGAGGATGTCTCACAGATACGGGAATTCATTAAGTTCCTTGGATTCTCTCTGAGGGCTGTAGAGGGCATCGTTGTTCCATGTTTTGTAAAGTAACTGCTGACATTGTGATCCAAGGAAGCACAGCAACTGAAGTGCTTTTAAAATTGCTAGCCTACTCCTAAATTATCTGATATCCTAAATGCCTGTGTTTGTTTTCCTGGGAGTTGTGTGCATGCTGTCATCCATAGCCTGTGGATATTTAGATTGCTCTGTCCTATGTTCTTACCAGGAAACAACACCATTGACTGCAGCTGGAGAAAACAATCACCACAACCCAAAATATCAGAAGTGGCCTTAGAGAAAGCATTCCCAGAGTGACAAAGACTGCCTCTGGCATGCTTTTTTTCCAGATTTGGGAACCAGAATCTATGGGCTGAGAGTGAGGATCCCCTTTGTTCTTGGAAAGCTTTTGAGATCCCAGCCCAGCTCAGGTCCTAGTGGTAAAGGCTGGAGGGAAGTTTCCGTTGGGACTGGGATGAAGTCCTTGCCATCACAATGTTATTATAGTTACTCCTTTTTTCCCTCACCTTTCCTTACTGTTATCATTACTGTTAGTTTGAGGGATTTGTGGTTAAGGAACCAAGAGGTGAGGAGTCTTCTTGCATTATACAATTCACTGAAATAGCCTGTGTATACAGTAACCCAGTCATTAGCCAAATACTGTAAAAAGATGCACAGTGTCCACATGTTATCCTTTAAATGCTTCTCTGGTAGTAACTTCTTGAAATACCCATGATTAAGTAATATAGGAAACTAGGCCATTGTGTGTTTATATATGTATACACTACCTTGTTGCATGTGAGTAGCATGGGACAATAACGTTTTAATTTTAGGACTACTAGAAACATCAGGTAATGAAATTTTAATAGTGATCCTATACATTCACATAGGCACATGCTCTATTTTGTAAGTGTGATCCAAGAAATAATGTTACTCTGCTTGGTTCACAAAGGTACAGTGTCATATAGGTTCTGGCAAGTTGTGTGGCAGGTCTAGCACCCCAGTTCTCATCACCAGAAAAATTCACTATGTATATTTATTGAAAACAATCCACATTTAAGTGGACCTGTGAAGTTCAAACCCATGTTGTTCAAGGGCTAACTGTTTTATGGATAAATGTTAAGATCATATATAGTTCTGAATTTCTGTGGTTCTCTATATTCTCTTCATGTGACTCTAGGTTTGTTTGTTTGTTTGTTTTTTTAATAGTACCTGAAAGTTGGATCATCAGTTTTTTCAGGAAAGGATTCTAGAAGATGGAATTAGCTTCAGACTTTTAATTAGGTTTCCTGAATTCACATTTGATGCAGACACTGCCCACAGTGTCCGAGTCATTATGGATGAAATGAGACATTCACATGGATTACCGAATCTGGTGGAGGAAAAGGGACAGCATGGCTTTTCTCTCAAGGGGAGCAAAAACCTTGACCAGCCTTTATTGAGTTTCTCAGCACATTATATGATGGTCCTTATTTACTATGCACAGGTTCGCTTTAGGTGGTTACCTTTTACAGAAAACAAAGGAGCCAATGCTGCTGATCACATCACAAAAGAGGGATATTTGCAAATGAAAAGGCAAGAGTAGTTGGACCAGTTACACTCATCCTTGGAAGGTTTAGTGTGGATTTTAGGAAGTTGCTTTGCATTAAATATCCTCAGTTCAGGGTGGGAGAGTTTTAGCAAAAAGCAAGACTCATAGTGGCCTAGGTACATTGCAGGCCTGATTCCCCACAGGAGAACCTATCCATGGGCGTGGGTCCTGTGCATCTCTGAGTGGGAGCTGGGCCCATGCCACACAGAATGGTCTATACACATTGTGGTTTTACTTGTGAAAATTATATGACTTTGGGTGAATCCTGTCACCTCTCTGAGCATCCAGTTCTTCAATAATAGTACTATATGTTTGACAGTTTCTTGTGGGTATCAGATTAATAATAAATGACATTCTGCCCTGGCTGGCATAGCTCAGTGGATTGAGCACGGGCTGCGAACCAAAGTGTCACAGGTTCGATTCCTAGCCAAGGTACATGTCTGGGTTGCAGGCTGTAACCCGCAGCAACCGCACATTGATGATTCTCTCTCTCTCTTTCTCCCTCCCTTCCCTCTCTAAATAAATAAATAAATAAATAAATAAATAAATAAATAAATAAAATCTTTAAAAAAATAAATGACATTCTACTTTGAACGCGTTTGGGAAGATAACATTTTATATGTATCATGGGCCCTCAGTAATTATGTTATGGTGACATTCTTTACAGTATTAGAGGGACTTGACCCTAGTGTCTTAATTGTTCCTGGTCTCATAATTCTTTGGAGTGAACACTAGTCTAATTCTTTTCATATGGGAGGTGTCAGTTAGCAAATCTTCATTTATCCCTGGCATGCAAGGCCCTGGGTTAGGCACTAGATACAGACAAGGTGATCATCTGTCCCTATGCTTAGGGGAATTTGCAATGAGAAATTAATATGGCAAACTTTAAATAACAGTAGTTTATTGGAACAGAAATTCCAGAGAGTGCCCTGCATAGCTGAGTCACAAACAAATGAGTACAATAATTTTGTTTAGATCTGTTTCTGAATGGAACACTGTGGAAAGCCATGGACAGCGATCTGTTGGGTTCCCTATTTGTGTGTCAGTTTTCTTAGTGGGCTACAGCGGCAGGTGGCTGGGGCTAGAAGTCAGAGGTTTAGATCCTTAGATTAATCCTTGCTATTGGTTCCTGATTATGGATAGGTTAGTTAACATCTTTTGTTTTAGGTATCTATAGCTCTGTTGACAGCTTCCAGCAGTTTATAATTTGGGGGGGTCAGAAAATCCAGCTGGGCAGTTTTTGTGCTTTACATGGCATTGGCTGGATGGTGGTCACTCACTTGGATGCATTCAAATCACGATTGGCATGGAGAGTTCAAGAAGGCTTTTTATTCAAATGTTCATTTCTTCTCCATGATGCATTTCTCTCTTCCCAGGTTGTCCTGTCTTTTAGTAGTCTAGCTTGAGCTCCTTTACAACATAGTGTCTCACTTCTCCAGAGAACGTGACAGTGGAAGTTGCGAGGCTTTGTAAGGTCTGTGTCCCGAATTGGCAAAGTGTCTCTTCCACCATACTCTTTTGGACAGCAAGGAGATCTAGGTCTCCAACAAGGTTGAGAGGAAAGGAAATAGACTTCACTTTTTGATGGGGAGGAACAGTGTTTGTTTAAAAAAAGAGTGGGAATTGTTAGTGGCCATCTTTGGAGATTGTTTACCATACTTCCCTTATCTATTAAATTGAGGTGTTGAATTATGGAGACTTTTAGGACCTTTCTAGCCCTACATTTCTATAATTCTATAAATCTTTTTTTTTTTTTGAGGATTTTTTTTGTATATTATATATAGAAATAATTTGGACTTTGGAGACAGAAAGGCCTGGGTTTATTGGATCAGGGCCTTAACATTGACTTGCACTTTGGGAAGTGACTTAAGTCTTTCTGAGATTTGTATCTATGTTAAATAAGATTAATTAAACGGTATTAATACAAACTTCTTGGATTATTCTCCACCTTATCAAGGAGTCATCACTTAGAAAGTGTTAGCATCTTTCCCCTTTCCCTTTCTTGTTACCTGATATGGGCCCTGCAAAGCTGACAGTAGTTGAAGACATTGATTACAGTTCTTTTTGTTTAATTATAATACAAAGCTGTTTAGGTACTTAATTGTGTTTTGTGGTACTCTCTTTCTGAGGCCAGGGTCTAAGAAGACTGTTCAGTTTGTTCACTGACTTTGGTGTTATAAATTTATCCCTAGAACATTGTTGTATTTAGAAAGCATGCTTGCCCTGCCAGGGGTAGCTTAGTGGGTTGGCCGTCATTCCACGAACCAAAAGGTTGCTGGTTAGATTCTCGGTTAGGGTACGTGCCTACGTTGAGGGCCAGGTCCCCTGTTCGGAGCAAGAGAAAGGCAAATGATCACTGTTTCTCTTGCCCATCAATGTTTTTCTCCCCTCTCTCTCCCTCCTTTCCCTCTCTCAAAAATAAATAAACATAATCTTTCAAAAATATTTAGAAAGCATGCTTAAAGATAACTAGTTTGAAATGCATTTTGGTCTGTGAATATCTGACTTTTTTTGCATTCCTAGTGTCTTTTCTCTGGAAGAAAGAAAAAGCCATGTGGGGCAGGTAGCATTCATTCTGGCTGTTTTGGACTGTGGGTGGTACTAGCCTGTGGACCAGGTGAGATTGGGCCATGTGCTTCTACCATACTGAATGGATCTAAAAGCTCAGACTAAGAGAAAAGATAGAATGTATTCTCTAAAGTTGAGAATGTATGTTTCCTGGATCAGCAGGATATTTTTATTATAGCGCTCTTGTGAGGTTTAAATCAAACGATGAATATAAAGTGCTTAGAACAGTTAAACATTGAAATAAATTTTAGGTATTCTCAGTAATACAATCATAATAAATATTAATCACTGTGATTAATTTTTCTTCCAGGATATTTTATAAAGCAGCTTAGTTTGGAATGCTTCTTAAAATTACTAGAGTTCTTATTAGTGCTTTTAAAAATTTTTTGAACATTCTGTTAGTCTAACGATATTTCAAGTTGTTAAGTAAATGAAGACATTTTTAAGCAAAGTTTGAAGGTGCTTCTTATAAAATCCTGTACTCTCAAAGGAGATATTCTTCAATGTGAAGTGATATTGAGAAACCATAAAGATAGATATGGAAGTATGTTCAAAACCTTAATGTTTGTGAGTCTTTAATGCCATGTTTAATGAGACCCCAGGCAATATCTGAACTTTGGAGTTTGCTTTTAAAAGTCGTTCTCTCTCTAGACCCCCTTTCTTTCTTCATTTTAGGTATTGATGTCCTTAAACAAGTCTTTATATGGATTTTTTTTCATTTGTGGTCACATAAGGAACATGGTTAACCCCAAAAGGAAGGCCAGCTGGGCCATGGGGGCCTGGGCTGTGGGGGTGTGGCTAGGGCCTGGAGCCTCTACACCTCAGCCTGCTGCCTTGTTCACTTCCTCTTTTCTCTTCCTTACCACTCACTATGCTTGAGCCAAATTCCAAAGTGAAATGCAGTGTATTTGTCTGTGTTCTGCTGATTCATAGACACGGGTGCTCTCTGGGGTGTCACTGTCTAACCACTGAGTTGTCAAACATAACTTACCCCAGCTTCCCTCTGGTGCCTCCTTTCAGAACCGAAAGCTTTGCTTTCCCTGAGGATGCCACAGGTTCAGTGATTTATGGCTTATCTTGCCTAAGTGTACTAGTCCTGACTTGAGTATTGGTCCTTATCTTCTTGTTTCCCACTTTCTTTGGGCAAGTCTTTTCCCATGGAGGGTGGGATACCCAGGGAGAGCCAGGGTATCTCATCACCATCAGGGCTTTTAACATTTTTCCCTGGAAGTGCTCGGTTCCAATGGAGGCCTAAGCCATTTCTGTCCCTGAATGGCTCTCTATCTATCATTTTGATGTATTGAAGTACTGCATAGAATTTAACTGGGGTCAAAGGGGAACATAAAACACATTGAAAAGTGCTGATATAGTCCAGTTCCTTCATGAAGAGATGAGAATCCCTGTGGAGCAGAAGGTGAGGATCTGAAAAGTTGTCCAAGAGAACTTAGTGCCTTATTTTGAGACATAAGAACTGCACTGAGCTGGTGCTAGTCAAGGCTTTTTGGAGGAAGAAACAAACCTCTGCAAACTGCCAGAACTAGAAAGGGTACTTTGTGATAACAGAGTGGGGGTGTCTCAGAAGTACCTTGGCACTGAGCTTTGTGAATAGCACCAGGCTACTGTGGCAGCTCCACTGTGGGCTCTTTGAGAAGTAGGCCCTGGTCTCTGCCTGTCCCTGTTCCTGTTCCCCTGCTGGCATCTCTCCACACCTTGTGCATATGGTAGGTCAGTATGGTTCCTCATCTTTCAGAGGACATGTTTATAAGACTGCTGTGCTTTCTGCCTCAACAAGCAAACTGCTGGAGGGGGTGGGTCTTTGCTCCAATGACTGTGGCACAGGGGCAGTGTCATTTAGTGCACACATGGCTCTCTGTACATCATTGGGCATGGTAGTAGTCAGAAAAAGGGGTATAGATTACCCCAAAAGTTAATATAGCAGTGCTTTATGGCTTAGAGACTTTATTATAAAGTTCCTCCTTGGCAATCCCATAGACAGACTTTCTTACAGAACATAATAATGAATACTTCAAGTTTGTAGAGAGGCCTCAGGGTCATCCAAAAAATAACTAAAATCATCTGACCCCTTGAGAAAATTCTCTTGTTACTGGGGATGAGGATGATCGTAATTATTGTTGTACGTAACAATTTGCAACTTGCTTTATTGTTGGTGTGCACATTGAGGTGTTTTTAGGTGGTTCGTATTCTTTAGTGTGTGTATATGGTATGGTAATTAAACTATAATATTGCAACAGTCAAGAAAAGTACTAAAGAGCATGTCATTCTACCAGAATTTCTTAGTATCTACTCACAGATGACATTCTGAGTCAGGAGGGAACCCGGCCTTCAGTAGCACGAATCTGGCATTAAATCTTAAATTCTGAAACCCTGAATGCATTCCTGTGAGTTGCTAGTCAGCTATGAGTCTGCATATTTGCTTTCGACTCAGCATTACATTTTACTTCCTTCAGTGTTTGAAACAGCAGAAACTGCATTGTAGCTTTAGTATTTTTAATTGTTACCAAGTTGTGCTGCTTTCCACTGTGCAAAGTCTTCAACAGTTGATGAAATGCTTACTTTTTTCAAAGGTGGCCTGATGGAGTCAGATGTCACTGCATCAGTTCCAGTGCTGTTTGAGTCTGTTTCACTTCCCACAATGACTGATTCTCCATCTGCCATGACAGTGCATTCCTGACAGTGCACCCGCACACTGGTGGTGACTAGAATGTTTATTTTTAGGAAAAGTTAAAATTATCCAGAGAAGGGTGTCTTCTGTAAAATTTGCATGAATCAGCTTCTCTGCAGGGATCATGGGAGGGGTGTATGTGTATGTGTATAGACTTAAAAACTTTTTGTGGAAAAATTTAAAATTATTAAAGGAGAAGAGTATAATGAACATTGATGTACCTACACATTACCTATCTTCAACATTGAGGATGATTTTATTTTTAGTCCTCACTGGAGGACTTACTTAGAGGGGGGAAGGAGAGAGAGAAGGGGAGAGAAACATCTATGTGAGAGAGAAACATCAATCAGTCGTCTCTTGTAGGCACCCCAATCAGGGACCAAACCCGCCACCCAGCTATGTGCCCTGACCAAGAATGAAACCTGCCCTTCAGTTTATGGGACGATGCTCCAACCAATTGAGCTACACTGGCCAGGGCAATGCTGAGGACAATTTTAAATTAAGTAATTTAAACTGACTGAAGGCCAGTTTGAAGAAAAGTGAGTAGTATCACATGATGTTAACATTCTTTAAGCTGAATATTCCAAATTTCAGCACTGTTAGTAATTCTCCACCAAACCAAAAGAACCTTAGCTCTTACCTTTAGACTTCAGTTTAACTTCTGAGAATAATTATTAGAAGTTTAATAAAAGATCTTATTAGGGTGAAAATATGGATTTTCCCATGACAAAAGCAGTCACTCAAACTTGATTTTGGTTATTTCAGATATCAGTATTCCTTAGATTTCTGATTTTATTTTGAAGGGGATTCCCATTTCCCTTCACTGTCCCCTTACTGAGGATAGTAAGTATTCCTGTTACTGTCAACATCTTGCAGAATTAACTTCTAGGCTCTTACTCTAAAAACAGCCAGACTTGTTTCATAAAAAAAATTATTCATTTTTATTATGAAAAATTTAAAGGTGAAAAAAATTCTACTCCAAATCTCATATGGAAACAACTCTTTTAGCATTAGGTGAACATCATTCCAGATGACTACTCTAGGCATATCCTATGTACAGTCAGAATGATAACAGCAAAAGCTAAAAACCTTTCTGTTAAATATGGGATATTATAACTGTTCTTTCATTAAAAACATAAAATGTAGTTTTATTTTTATAGTTGAAAAAGAAGCTGGATTGAGATTCTGAACAAGATGGAGGTGTGAGTAAACATGCTTTGCCTCCATGCATAACTACAGCAAAAATTACAACTGGACTACAAAGCAAATATCACCCATATTTATCAGAAAAATCTGTATGAAAGTCTGACAACCAAAGATTTAAAGAAGCCACATTCATCAAAATGGGTAGGAGGGGTGGCAGAATGGATGGCACCACATTCAGGTGTAAAAATCAGGAGGGATACCTTGGGAGCCAGCTATCCCTACCCTAGACCTGACCATGCAGTCCAGGGTTCCAGTGATAGGTGGATAAGTCCCTGTAACTTCTGGCTATAAAAACCAGTGGGGGTAGGGGCGGTGGAAGAAACGTCAGGATTCTTTAAGGATAAGGATCTTATCAAAAGATCTGCAGTGGACTCAGGACTCATGCAGACTCATCCCCTCTGGGATTTAGCACCAGGGCGACAGCTGGAAGGGCACAAGTAGTATACGGGGAGAAGGAGAGAAAGTGAAGTGACTGTTAAGGGGGCTAGTGCAGAGAGAGGGCTTCCCTCTGGGCAACCTCCAGAGGCCGGGCAGCAGCATTGTCCCCTCCCTGAGCTCTCACCCATGCAGAGCCACAAAGCAATGAAGTGGGTTGCCCTACCCTGGCGATTACCTAAGGCTCTGCCCCACACAGTTTACAGGTGCCTTTTCCACAATAAGCCATGCTACTAAGACAGGGAGTCAAAGCAGCTTTGCCTAATACACAGAAACAAATATAAGGAGTCTGCCAAATTGAGGAGACAAAGAAATATGGCCCAAATGAAAGAACAGAATAAAACTCCAAAAAAAGAATTAAATGAAATGGAGGTAAGCAACCTATCAGATGCACAGTTCAAATCAGTTATCATGATGCCCAAAGAAATCATTGGATATTACAGCAGCACAAAAAAGACCTAGGCAGAAACAAAGGTTGTATTAAGTGAAATAAAGGAAAATCTACAGGGAACCAACAGTGGAGGGGATGAAGCCAAGAATCAAATCAACAATTTGGAACATAAGGAAGAAAAAAGCATTCAATCAGAGCAGCAAGAAGAAAAAAATAATTTTAAAAAATGAGGATAGAATAAGGAGCCTCTGGGACATCTCCAAGTGTACCAATGTCCGAATCATTAAGGGTGCCAGAAGGAGAAGAGAAAGAGCAAGAAATTGAAAACTTATTTGAACAAGTAATGAAAGAAAACTTCCCTAATTTGGTAAAGGAAACAGACGTACAAGTCCAGGAAGCACAGAGAGTCCCAGACAAGTTGGACCCCAAGAGGACCACACCAACACACATCATAATTAAAATGCCAAAGGTTAAAGATACAGAGAGAATCTGAAAAGCAGCAAGAGAAAAACACAGAGTTACTTACAAAGGAGTTCCCATAAGACTGTCAGCTGATTTCTCAAAAAGATACATTGCAGGCTAGAGGGGACTGGCAAGAAATAAAGGGATAAAAAGCAAGGACCTACAACCTAGGTTACTCTATCCAGGAAAGCTATCACTTAAGATCAAAGGACAGATAAAATACTTCCAGACAAAGTAAAACTAAAAGAGTTCATCATCACTAAGCTATAATTATATGAAATGTTAAAGGGATCTATATAAGAAAAAGAAAATCAAAACTATTAACATTAAAGTGGCAATAAATTCGTAACTATCAACAATTGAAAACTAAGCAAACAGCTAGAACAAGAACAGCTTCATATATATGGAGATCATTTGGAGGGGTTATCAGCTGAGAGGGGGAAGGGAGAGAATGTGGAAATAGGTGCAGGGATTAAGAAGCACAAGTTGGTAGGTACAAAATAGGGGGGATGATAAGAAAAGTATAGGAAATGGAGAAGGTAAAGAGCTTGTATGCACAACCCATTGACATGAACTAGGGGGGTCTTGCTAGAGGGAAGGGGGGTACCAGGCAGAGGGGGGCAAAAGGAGAAAAATTGGGAAAACTGTAGTAGCATAATCAATAAAATATTCTTTAGAAGAAAAATGAAAAAGAAGCTGAATTGAAATTTCAGGAATTGTTGAACCTCAAATATTTTTTTCTCATTACATTTTACTTCTAAAAGGTTCCTCTAAGATAAAAGTAGCTTGTAAAATAAACAACATTTTTTAAAAACTAAATTTCAGCCCTAGTATTGACTGACCCCTTCCTCTGAAAGAGGGGAACAACATCTCATCCTTTGTTTTCTGTCCCCTTACCTCCCAATTTTTGTTGTTATTTTTATGTGTTTTAGTTTTTCTTATTCATTTGCTTGTCCTGTGCTATTCAGTATGGTAGCCATTAGCTGTGTGGTGTTCTTTATTATTTTAAACTTACCTTCACATAAAATTAAAAATTTAATTCTTCAGTCTCACTAGACACTTTTCAGGGACTCAGTAGTCTCAGGTGGCTAGTGGGATAGTTCATGTATTGCAGAAAGTGCTCTCAGACAGCACTGTTTTTTCAAAGATAGGCTAATGGTGTTCTGTTTCTTAAATTCTTTCATTTTTGAGAATGTCTCTTTGTATCTGAGTGATACCTTTCTTTACCTCAGAATTTTTACCAGTGTATTCTGACATTGAGTATTGCTCTGGAGAAATGTAAAACTAACCTGTATTTATTTCCCCCATTACATAGAATTGTTTTTTTTTTTGTCCTTAGATACTTAAAAGATTCTATAAATATCTTTCAGTGTGAATTATTGTTGCATCATAGTATTTTTTCTGGAACATGTACTACTTTGGTCTGCAAATTTTGTTCATTATTCATTCCAGAGATATTCTTACATCATCTTTTATCTTGAAACCCATTGCCTATTCCATTTCTTCAGCTATCTACTTGAGGGATATGTCTTTCAATTAAATTATTTTTTGTCTTCTATATTTGTCACTTTTATTTTTAAATCTGAAAAATGATTATCCAGACCATACCACCATGATATGCAAACCATAATACCTTTTCACTGTCAGTAAATCAATTTTTAGGGTTGTCAGTTTTTTATGTCTTATTTTCACTTATTTATTAATTCCATAGTGATTGATTTGGTTCTCAATTCGTTTCCTTACTTTTCCCACATTAGGTATTTTTGTTCACAAAGTTACTCAAAATTTAGTGGCTTAAAACAACAAACATTTACCAACTAGCAGTTTCTGTGGCTCAGAAATACAGGCATAGTTTAGGTGGGTGTCTCTTGCTCAGGTTCTCTCACAAGATGACACCTTGACACCTTGCTGCCAAGCTCCCTCACATTATATTGGCAGGAACTCTCAGGGGCTAGCTCATTGTTACCTGGAGACATCCATTTCTTAACATGCAGGCCTCTCTATAACGCAGCTCACAACACAGCAGCTAGCTTTCCTCAGTGAGAACCGAAGAAGGTGCCCAAGATGAAAGGCCAAGTTTTTGTGTAGCAACCTAAAAGTGATATTCCATCATCATCTCTGCCACATTCTGTGCCCACACTCAAAGGAGGGATTATACAAGAGCGTGAAAACCAAGAACTGAGGATCACTGGGGGCCATCTCAGGTGCTGCCTACTGTACCCTCTTTTTTATTTTATTCTGTTTTATCTTTTGTCTTTGGGCCCTTGAGTTAATGATTTTCCTCCAATCGCCCAAAGTTGCTCTGTTACCAGAAGCAATTAGGAGCTCCTATTTTTCACATGATGTTTCCTTTTGGTCATGTGCTTTTGCATGTTTGTTCCTTTTTTGTATTGTGCTTTTTGATAGAAACATAATTGAAGCCATGCCATCTATTTTAACCTTGGTCTTGTGTGGCTCGATTCATACATTCTATTTGCTTTTCTATACTTTGAGTGACTTTTTTATATTCTTCCCTTTGTACCTGAGGCTGATTTTATTCTCCTTCAAGTTACATTTTGAGCACTGGTCTCTTTGACCAGTTTACTTTTATGTAGCTGTAAAGGATGGTCCCTGGAGGAGGAAGGTTCAGTTGAGGTGAGGAGGTTATCAGGGCACCTGGATTATACTCTCATCTGAGCTCCTATTAGAGGTCCTATGTTAGAGTTCACTTCTGATTGGGGAAGAGTAGGGCATAGGCTGGAACCTCTTATATGGGCCTGTTCTGTTGTTAACTATGGTTTCTAAATGCCATTTTTCATACTTCATGGAAAGAAAGAAAAGCATATTTGCCAGAGTAGACAAATGCACTGAGGGAACTTTTTGGGGAGATAGAAATACTCTGAAACTATATTACAATGACAGATGAACAGCTGTATGAATTTACTAATAAACTCATCGAACTAGAAACTTAAAATAAATGAATTTTATTGTATGCAAATTAATTTTTAAAAAGATTTTACTTATTTATTTTTTAGAGAGGGAAGGGAAGGAGAAAGAGAGAGAGAAACATCAATGTGTGGTTGCTGGGGGTCATGGCCTGCAACCCAGGCATGTACCCTGACTGGGAATTGAACCTGTGACACTTTGGTTTGCAGCCCACGCTCACTGAGCTATGCCAGCCAGGGCTTGCAAATTAAATTTTAATAAAGCTATTTTTTAAAAGAACATACCTGGTGAGCCTTTTCCAGAATTAGAGATAGAGCCAAGAGGTAGAAGCAACCTAAGTGCCCATGAGTAAATGAATGGATCAGAAAACTATGGTACATTTACACCATGGAATTCTACACAGCAGAAAGGAAGAAGAAGCTCCTACTCTTTGCAAGAGCATAGATGGAACTAGAGAGCATTATGGTAAGTGAAATAAGCCAGGCAGTGAGGGACAAATACCATAT
The DNA here is from genome assembly GCF_004126475.2 of Phyllostomus discolor. Classification (NCBI taxonomy): domain Eukaryota; kingdom Metazoa; phylum Chordata; class Mammalia; order Chiroptera; family Phyllostomidae; genus Phyllostomus; species Phyllostomus discolor. The sequence continues at coordinate 75,336,662 of NC_040911.2, read as the reverse complement.
GATCTCACCTTTAAGTGGAACCTAATCAACAAAATCAAACAAGCAAGCAAAGTATAACCAGAGACATTGAAATTAAGAACAATCTGACAGTAACCAGAGGGGAAGTGGGAGAGGATAAGGAGGGGGGAAGGGTTTTTAGGAACAATTATAAAGAACACATGGACAAAACCAAGGGAGGTAGAAGCAGGGGAGTGAGGTGGGGATGGCTGGGGTGCGGGGGAGTTTGAGGGGTAAATGCAGACAACTGTACCATTTTTAGAATGGTGATGTGATGACTCAAATCCCACCCATTCATCATTCATATTTATTAATTCATTTAGATAACAGGTACTGCCATAAATAACTAATACTAGAAAGATAGTGTTATAATTAGTATGGAATAAGTTAGTTTTCTTTAGCTTTATTAGAAAATAACATGGTTATTAAGAAGGCTCTATAGTATTGATTGGATGATATGTAAATGAAAAAATAAAAGACCTACTTAAATGTTATAAAAATGCAGATTAGATTTTAATTAGCAGCTATTTGAAAACACAGTAGCAAAAAGGAAAAAATTAATGTTTTCCTAAAAAATATTCTTTGGTGAGATAAAATTTTATTTATTTCATTCTAATACTAAAATATAGAGTCTTGTAGAGTCAGATCTAGATTAAAAAGATATAGCTGAAGGAATTAAAAAATAACCTTTTCTTTTCCTTTAGCAGCAACTTATTCACTTATCTAAGGAATATTTATTAGGTGCTCATTACTCTGATAATCAACTAGGAAGACAGAAAAAGAGATATGGCAAGCTTCCCATCAGTCAGCCTTATAGTAAATCCATTTCAAGACTTTTCTCTGAGGCACAGCAGGACATATTAAAATTGTGAGGTCTTTAAGGGAAAGACTATATTCTTTTAATTTTTTATATCTCTGATCATTTGTATAGAACAGGTGTCCTGTACATATTTAATTCCTGAGTGAAAGAATAAGATGTACTCCTTATCCTCAAGAGTAGTATTTTCTCGTTAGGAGACTAAGCCAGGCACATGAAGACGATAGCTAACACAGGACCCCATATAAAATCCCAAGTGTTAACACTGTCCACATGGTACCTGAGAAAGAAGAGGGTGGTGGCTGGGATGGCTCAGAAAAGCCTATGACACTTCCAGCCAAGATGGAGGTGTAGGTACACACAAGGTGCCTCCTCACACAACCAAGAAGGACAAAAACAAATTAAAAAACAAAAAGCAAGTAGAACTGACAGAAAATTGAACTATATGGAAGTCCCACAACCAAGGAGTTAAGAAACATTCATCCAGACCAGTAGGAGGTGTAGAGATGGGTAGCCAGGCAGAGAGGATTCACATCAAGGCTGTGGCTGGAGGACTGGGGTGGGCAGGGTGACAGCTAGAAGACTGGGTGGTCCCACATTTGAGTGCAAATAAACCGGGAGGAACAGCTGGGGAGCTACATAGACTGCACAACCCAGGGTTCCAGTGCAGGGAAATAAAGCCTCAAAGCCTCTGACTGAAAACACCTGTGGGGGTTGAGGTGGCAGTGGGAGAAGCTCCCAGCTTCTCGGGAGAGTTCGTTGGAGAGACCCACAGGGTCCTAGAACGTACAGAAACTCATCTACCTGGGAATCAGCACCAGAAGGGCCCAATTTTATTGTGGGTACTGAGGGAAGTGACTGAAAACCAGCAGAGAGCAGAGCAAGCGGCAGTGTTCCCTCTCGGACCCCTCCCCCACATGTAGTGTCACAAGGCAGCCACGAGGGATATCCCACCCTAGTGAACACTTAAGGCTCCACCCCTCACTACATAACAGGCGCATAAGGGGGAAAAAAATGGCCCAAGTGAAAGAAAAGATCAAAGCTCCAGAAAAAATACAACTAAGCGACAAAGAGATAGCCAACCTATCAGATGTGTAGTTCAAAACATTGGTAATCAGGATGATCACAGAATTGGTTGAATATGGTCACAAATTAGAAGAAAAAATGAAGACTGTGAAAAGTGAAATAAAAGAAAATGTACAGGGCACCAGCAGTGACAGGAAGGAAACCGGGACTCAAATCAACGGTTTGGAGCAGAAGGAAGAAATAAAATTCAACCAGAACACAATGAAGAAACAAGAATTCAAAAAAATGAGGAGAGGCTTAGAGACCTCTGGGACAACTTTAAATGTTCCAACATTTGAATTATAGGGGTGCCAGAAGGAGAATAGGAAGAGCAAGAAATTGAAAACTTATTTGAAGACATAATGAAGGAGAACTTCCACAATCTGGCAAGAGAAATAGACTTCCAGGAAGTCCGGAAGCTCAGAGAGTCCCAAAAAGGTTGGACCCAAGGAGGAACACACCAAGGCACATTGTAATTACATTAGCCAAGATTAAAGATAAGGAGAGAATCTTAAAAGAAGCAAGAGAAAAGGAGACAGTTACCTACAAAGGAGTTCCCATTAGATTATCAGCTGATTTCTCAAAAGAAATATTGCAGGCAAGAAGGGGCTAGAAAGAAATATTCGAAGTCGTGAAAGACAAGGATCTATACTCAAAATTACTTTATCCAGCAAAGCTATCATTTAGAATGGAAGGGCAGATAAAGTGCTTCCCAGTTAAGGTCAAGTTAAAGGAGTTCATCATCAAGCCCTTATTATATGAAATGGTAAAGAGACTTACCCAAGAAAAGATAAAATATATGAACAGTAAAATGACAACAAGCTCACAGCTATTAACAACTGAAGCTAAAAAATAAAAATAAAAACCAACTAAGCAAACAACTAGAATAGGAACAGAATCACAGAAATGGAGATCATATGGAGGGTTATGGGGGGGGGCAGTGGTTGGGGAGGGGGAAAGGTACAGAGAATAAGCAGCATAGATGGTAGGTAGAAAATAGGGGGAGGTTAAGAATAGTATAGGAAATGTAGAATCCAAAGAACTTATATGTGTGACCCATGGACATGAACTAAAGGGAGTGAATGCAGGTAAGTGGGGGGGTATAAGGTACAGGGGAATAAAGTGGGGGCAACTGTAATAGCATAAGCAATAAAATATATTTTTTTAAAAAGAAAGAAAAGCCTGTGGAGTTACTTCTACCCAAGCAGCTACACCTGAATCCCTGACCAGTAACTGAGTATGTACTTGGGGTTGCTGCACACAGAGGTTCTGAGGGTAGAGACGAAGATGCCGTATATGTGAGACCATGAAAAGAGAAGATTGACTGAAGCAGAGGGAAGGACTGGAAAATAAAATTGGATGGGAAGAGTAGCTTTAAATTTGCTATGGACTTTTAAGCCCAAAAGAAGAGATTGGACTTCTGTTGGGCACTAGGGAATCAATGTGTTCTTGAGCCAAGAAATGATTAGATAAAAATTTGCAAACTTACTGTTAAAATTATCGATTGATGACATGGATAATTTGGCTGTTTTATGCATCTTTTATGTGCAAGATGCTTATATATTTAAGAAGTTTTGTATATATTTAGTTGTTGCATTTTTTGGCACCTTAAGCAGTGTAATTATCAACTCTTTCATTTTACTGGATAGGGATTCTAACACAGTCTTGCAAATAAGAACAAAAATGTTTTATTTAAAATGCTCAGGCAGAAATTCATTGAGGGTGTGTTGTATGCACAATATTAAGTCCTACAGTGGGAGTCTAGAGCTGAAGATATACACTGAGTAGGGTTTAGATGATTAGAAAGATAGTGATGAGATGCTGCTGGAGTGGAGAGGAAAGGTAAAACTTTCTGCTTGGAAAGCAGAAACTCTGAAAGATGACCTGTGTCTAGGCACTTCCTGTGTGTTTTCTTGTAATCCTTGTACTTCGCTGGTAACAGTTTTAATCCCTATATACAGAGGAGAAATGAGGCTTGGGGGGCTGATATATATGAACATGAGCATTAGTTACAGGTTTAGATGAATTTGCTGATAGAAGGAATGTTGGTGGGAAAGAGAATCAGGCCTTATAAAATAACTTAGTGTTGTTAGATCTTTCCTGAGATAAGTGATCAGGCAGAGGTATAAATAGTGCAACTCTTTGTCACTGTTCAGAAAATGTTAAACTCTAAGGTAATTAATAGTCCTTTAAATAGTGTTTAACATCAAGCTAGTTATATTAAACATAATCCAACCTTAGCATTTTCAGGATATTTAAAAATTGCCCTTTGAAAGCATTCTAGTCTGAAAAAATTTTCTCCTGTTGGAACAAAGTAATGCTAGAATCTGTACATTCATTTTTTTTTTTTCTTTTGAATGACCAAATGAAGGGAACAATAAAGTGTTGATTTAGTTCACTTCATCATTGATTTTTGATTCACTTCAGCATGGGCCTTACTGTACTACCTGATAAAAAAAGGTTTGGATTAGAGCAGCCCCACACCCTTCTGGCTCTGAACAATTTGTTCTGTACTGTAGAAAAGTATTTCTTAAGGCAAGAGCTCTTTGAGTGTTAAAAACAAAAACAGCAACCAAAACAGCATCCAGGCTCATACTGCCCAGCTCTTATTTACTCAAAAGTATTTTGGAACTACAATAACTTGTTAGATCTTGTGCAGTAAAACGTAATTTCTAATTTCCAAGACCAGCTGTAGATCAGGATTCTAAAGGCCTTAATAGAAAAGGGCGAGTGTGTGTTTGTCAAGGGGCCACTTAAGGAAATCAGTTCCATGTAATTGTTAACACAGTTCTTTGGATAGACTTTTTTATGACTCAGTAATGTAGATGTCATTAGTGTATAATGGAAAATGGTGAAACAGTATGACAATTATCTTTAGACTCAAGAATACTTGAGGCAGCAGGGTGAGTGATGATTGAATAGTTAAAACAGAGGCTACTGCAAGATGCCACTGCCAGGATGAAGCACTAACTGAAGAATGACCCTGCTTGGTTAATTAGCCAGCCATTTGCTGTGTAACTTGGGTGGCAGAAAGAAACTGAGGCCTGTTGGAAACCCCGGACCCTTGAGGTTTCTTCTCAGATAGGAAATTCCATGTGTCTGTCCTTTTCTAGGCAGGCTAAAGATGCATAAGAGGGGTGGGTTTGGACAAAATGGGAGAATAAATTTAATTTGTTCTTCTTCCAGTCATATTTCCATATAATCTCCTCTGAACATTAGACATTTTAGAGATGAGGGCCAGCCTATCCCAGAAATATTTCAGGCATTTTTTTGTGAGGGAGGAAATTAAAATACATTGGTGAACATTTAGTGACCAAATGGAATAATGTTTCCCTTTGCTTGTTTTTGAAGGTATTATTGGCTTTTATAAATCTACAGATTATTTTGGGTGGGAGAAGTCATATATAACTTTGTAAGTAGGGCATGTCACCTGTGTACCTTGCAACATGCAGTATGTGCCAGTAGCAGGGAGAATCTTGTAAATATTCGGTTGGCCAAAAGTTGGTTTAGTTTTTTTCTTAAAATAAAAGACACATTTTTTATTTTCACCAGTATCTTTGTTGATTTAGATATTTTGAATATGTTGGCTGTCTCCCTCGTGGTATAACTTTGATGGTTCTCAATTAATTTCTCAGTTTGATTGCTGTCAAATTCAACTGGTCTATTCTACCATGGAGCATCATCCAGTGAGAAATCTCCAGTACAAAACTTTGCAAACCAGTTTTGACATGTTTGATCAGTCACAGCACCTTCTCCATATGCTGCACAGATCCTTTTTTGGGTTTCAGTTGTGTTTTTACCTTTCTTGAAATAATAAAGCATAATATGCTGAAAATGTGTATTTCCTTCTATCTTCAATATTAAAATGGCTACACAAAAATTCTCAAATTTTGGTAAGTTTTTTTAATGCATGCTGAGATGACAGCTGTCACAATATAATCTAACAAAATTGTTTCTAATGAAGTTAAAAACAGCTAAGCACTACTAGAGCCATCTTACATAAACAAACAAACAAACAAACATTTTGGACAACTCGATAAGAAAGCTGAGAGACCTGGATTCTGTTCAGGTCCTGAGGAGACTTCTCTTATAATCCTTGTTATGGGTTGAATTACTTCCCCCCAAAAAGGTATATCGAAGTTCTAAGGCCCAGTAGGTCAGAATCTGACCTTATTTGGAAATAGGGTTTATAAGTTCAAATGATGTCATTAGTGTGGGTGGCAGTTCAGTATGATTGATGTTCTTATATAAAGGGGAAATTTAGACACAGTCACACACAGGATGAAGGCGATGTGAAGACACTGGGAGAAAGCTTTCCTACAAGCTAAGAAATGTATGCTGCTACCAGAAGCCAGGAGGGAGGCATGGAATAGATTTTCCCTCACAGCTGTCAGCAGGCACCCACCTTGTGACACCTTCATTTTGGATTTCTAGCCTCAAGAACTGTGAGACTCTACATGTCTGTTGTTTTAAGCCATCTAGTTTTGAGTATGTTGCTATGGCAGCCCCAATAAATGAATATAGTCCTGATCCCTCAAAAGCCACAGAACTTGGAGTGAGCCTCTCAACCTTCTAGATTTCTGCTTCCTCATTTGTAAAATAAGTCTTGGAGTAGATTATGTCAGGACCTTGCTGCTCTGACATTTGATGATTAATATTTCAAAAAGTACACTCCATTTCCAGCGAAGTAATTGTTGTTAAATTGCCTAATATAGCTAAAATACGCAAAGAATCCTTTTTTCCCCCAGTTCCCAATTTTGCTTTTTTCATTCAGGAGTCATTGATGACACTTCCTTTAAGCTAAATATTGGGCAAGGCTGTCTCTTCTCAGTTGACACACTTAAATGACAACATGTCTAGTCCCTATGCAGTATATAACCAAAGTACATATCACTTAAAAGCATAAAGATATATTCTGCTGCTTGGGGGTTAGCATATATTGGGTGCCATTTGTTCCTTACGTTTCTAGAATGATTTCTTTTAGATATCTACAGGGTTATTTTAGTTTTTCCAAAGGAACCTGCCACATAGATAAAGGCCACTCAGGTGTTTGCTAGATGCCTCCCATCAGTACGCAGCAGCACTACTGCACATCGTGGAGTGAGTGTTCTTCATACCAGACTTTGAATATGTGGAGGTAAGGTATGCATGGGGTTTGGTCTTCCTTTTTGACTTGTCAGTAAGTTACAGTTGGATCCACTGATACAGTAAAATTAAGACTGTGTTTGCTGCTGTCCTAGGTGAATAGAGTGAGGAAGCAGTCACCTAGGTTTTTATCAGTATCTCATTACAAAATCAGCAGTTAAAACCTATAAGATATGTTTGAAATAATGCTACCTTTGGACCTTCTGTGTAGATTTTTTTCTCTTTCTTCTTCCTTAGTCCTTAAGCAATTTAAGGAAAGATAAGTAATATAAAAATATTTTTTCCTAAAAAGTTATATATATGATTTAAAGCACAGAAAGAAAAAAATTTACAGCAAGATAAATGAAATGTTTGATACCGCTTGTCTTCCTATCTGAAACTCTCTCATGGTCTTCCTATTTTCCGCAGATCTGTTTTATATATTCTTCCTTTACTAGAATATTCCCTCTCCTCAATCTACTAGTACAAAAAGACCAAGGGGTCAAATTAGGGGGATTTTAAAAACAGTGGGATTAGCTATGGTAGGATGTGCCTTGAAGGCCTTAATGGCTCTATTTTCTTTATACCCCTTAATGAAAGGGATAGAGAAGTGGTTAACTAAGGACCATGTTCAGCCAAATTAAAGGTAATAATGTTATTTACATGTTTAGTGAAGCTTATCTCATTCTTTAAGAATTACTGTGCTGTCTTCTGAAGTTTTAACACATACTATGTTTTCATATATGATGTCTCATTCTTGGAAATCCTGTCTGATTGAATTTTTTTCTTCACTTAATTCTACCCCACCCATTCCTCTTACATAGTTTAAAACACAGGGAAGGGCCTAAAAATGTCCTTAGTGTTAATGTCCACTCAAAAGAGGCTCCATTGAATCACTGTATGGGTTATAAAGAATGGCACACCTTGGCAAAGTACTATCTCTGTGAGAAGCTGTAAGAAGCCGTCTCTGTCATGTGAACCTAAAAACATGTGATTTGAAGGGATATGTATTTGGTATCTTAAGTAGTGAAATCTTATTTTAAATATTAAAACTTTCTTTGTATAATTATATGCAGTTATTGTTTGTGACTATTCATAATTTTATTTTATTCCTCAATAAGGTATAGTAATAAAATATTCCCTTCTTGGTTCTTTGCCTGGATCTTCCTTCATGCTGGTTCTATGCCTCTGTACTGACTTAAGCAGAACAGTGGTGGCAGAGTAGATGTTCAGCTCATTTGTCCATGTGGTTTCCTGTAACATTTTTTTCTTATGGTGCCAAATGTGAATTGAAAATAAATAAAGCTGCTCCCTTTAGATTAAGACTCACAGTCTCTCAAATTCTTTTGGCATGACATTAGTGGGACTAGTCACTTAGGCTGTGAATTTACCAACTCTTAATTCCAGTGCCTTTTCTCTGGAGACCTAGTGTTTTGGCATTTTATTTCTTACTTTGTGCCTTTTCAAAAGGAACCAAAAAGAAGAGAAGGACTTGAAACCCAACCCATTGGTGTTGCTTTAACTAATAGAAGTTGAAAAGGTTTGGTGAGTCTGCAGTTTAAAATTATTGACCAAATAGTGACTTAGATTTTACATCTGTCAATTTTTCTTCTTGCTGTGAACATAGCCTTTCATAGTTAGAGTCCAGTTTGCATTCAGTATTTGATTTGAATGCTCTAATTCAGTGGCTTTCAACTTGTTTTCTGCTTTAACACAGATGGCTTTCACATGCCTCATGAAGTTACGGGTGTATCCAGGGTTATGCAAAATTTCAAGCAAGCTACTTGTAATTCCACCCCTTTTTTTTCCATTCAGGGTAGTATACTAGAAAGCAAGCGAAGTAGAATGTTTGGTCACATTGCTGTCACTTGGCCCCACTTTCACTTTTCTTTTTTTTTTTTTAAATCCTTACCCGAGGTGTACTTCCCTCCTTTTAGAATGAACACAAGGGAAAGAGAAACATTGATTGGCTCCTTCCCTGTATGCCCACCCTGGGGGATCCTACTGGGCCCAGACTGGGGGCTATGGGGGTGGGGAAGGGAGAAGGGGAATCATACGGGTAGCTGGACTGGGGATGGAACCCGCAAGCTAGGTATGTGCCCACTGGAACCAGACTGGCAACAATAAGGAACACCTCTATACTCCATCTCCAATATAAACATAGCATTTTGCCAAACATTAGATAGTAATCTATCAACTTTTCTTTAAGAAAATTAAAGAATTAATACTTTCACATTTTCTCCTATTTCTCACTCAACTTCGCTAATTTTATATTATAATTTTATGCAGCTAAGATTGTAAATATTTATCCCCTGTAAACATAGCATTGTTTGGTCTTGGTTTTTTTGTGTAAATGAAGTTTCATGTTTAACTCTAGCCCCGTCACCTTTACTACACCTTCTCTGTTTACCTCTCAGTGGGCTGGAGTTATTAATCTTCAAGAATAATCTTCAAGAAGGGCTCCTGGATTCCATCTTCCCTGAGGGTTTTAGTTTTTTCTTTTTAACATATGCCTTCTTCTTGTGTGTATTCTGGACCAGCAACTTAAATGGGTGTAATGTTTTTGGGTCTAACAATCTTTCCCTCAGAGCTTTTGGACTTTGTTCTATTGTCTTCACCGTCAACCAAGTGTGATGAGATTTTAAATCACCTCAGATGTCCCCCCCTTGCAGCTGGATTTTTTTTGTGTGTATTGTTAAAGAATACTTGAATTCTATAACCTCAACATCTGTTAAGCAATTACTCTGTATCAGTTCCCCAAAACATGATGTAATTTTCAATATTAAGATTTTTCTTTCTTAATTTCAGAAGCAGTTTCATCTATTAAATTTTTAAACTTTTTTATTATGTAATAATTTGATATATATACAAAAGAATACATGTAATATATGCATAAACTTTGAAGCACTAATTCAACAAAAATTAATGAACTCATTACCCAGCATAATAGCTAGTGTGGTGCCAGTATCATCAGGTTAAAAAAATACTATAGACACATTTGAATCTGTGTACCTCTTCTCAACCTATAACTCTTCATCCATCCCAGAAATAATAATTTCCCTGATTGGTATTATTATTTCTGTGTATGTTTTCATGCCTTTTCTTCAATTGAATGTGTCCATAAACAACACATAGCGTTGATTCGCGTGTGTGAAAATATAAATGGTATTCTGCTGTGTACAGTATCACACAGTTTGCTTTCACCATTCATTGTTATGTTGGTGGTACAGACACATTAGGACATGTAGCTCTAGTAATGGGTTTGCTCTATAGTTTCTTCTATTGTAACTATATGCTCTTTATTTATCTATTTCTCTGTTGAACATTTAAGTTTTTCCTAATTTTATGCTATGCCCAACAGTTTATAATGAATATTCTTGTTTCCTTTTGTGTGGTGGCAGGTGGTATGGGTTGTATGCAGGTGCTGGCTGCTCCAGGGGATGTGCCCAGGATCAGAAATGCTGGCCTGCAGAGGACTATTGCTTATTTTTCACTAGGCAGCAGGAATTGCTCTCTACCCAAAGTGCCAGTTTTCCCTCTCCCAAATAATGTATAAGAATTTCCTCCTCTTCATATCCTTAGAATTCTTGGTACTGCCAGAAATTTTACCTTTACCTATCTAATGGGCTGTGAAATGCTATCTTACAGTTCATATCTCCTTGTCTTATTTTTCTACAGGATGGTTTGTCTTTATTTTTTGATACAACCTTTATCCTATACACTGATCTTTTGTCATTTGTATCTGTTACAAATACTGATGTGACTTGTTTTTTTGTTTCTTGTGTCTTTTGTTGAGGAGAAGTTTTTAATTCTACTATAATCAGATTTATCAGTCTTTTCTTTCATGGCTTATGCAGTTTTTGGGCTGATTTAAAATATCTATCCCACTAAAATATAACCTATATATTCTTTGAAAACTTAAGGATTTTTATTTTCATATTTAGGTCTTGAATCCACCTGTTATTTAGTTTTGCATATGACATCAAGTAGGTTATTTACTTTTATTTAATTCCAAATGGATAACCAGTTGTCCCCCCAAAACTTATGCTTTCCCCACTAATCTGTAATGTTTTTTTGTTCTATACTATGATTCTAGATAATACATAGATGTATTTTTGATATATTATTATCTTAATTTTTATCTCTTCCTATTGCCAGTGGCAACTATTTTAGTTATTGTAACATGAGTCTTTCATCCAAAAGGACAAGTTCTGCCTTTTTCTTCATTTTCACAGTTGTCTTGGTTATTCTGAGGTCTTTGATCTTTCTTAACAAACTGAGATTTTGATTCAAGTAATAGTGAGGTGGAAATCAATTGGAGAGCATTGTTATCTTTATGATTCTGTCTTATCTTTGAAACCCATAAAGCCTTAAGCAGTATCTTTTGTTAGGCTTATTTCTAGGCATTTTGTTTTTAACTGTAAATAGGACCTTTTATTCTATTACATTATGAAATGGGTTATCACAAGGCTTAGGAGAATTATTTATTTTTATAGATTGATATTGAAACCACTGACCTTCTTGAACTCTGTTGTTTTAATAGCTTTAATAGTTTAAATAGTTTTGTATTTTAATAGTTTCTCTAAGATTTTCTTAATTTTTAAAATTTAAATATTCATTATCTACAAATATGGTCACTTTTTCTCTTCTATTCATTTTTTATATATTTGTTTTCTATTTTTTGAATCATTGAGCTGGGTAGGGCCTCTAGTACGATGGTGAGTAGAAGATGTAGTGTATGCTTGTCCTGTGCCTGACTTCATGGGAAAGAATTTTAAAGCCTCACTATTAAGACTAGTGTTTGCTTTAGGCTTAGTTACCACTTTTCAAATAAAAAATGTTTTCTATTGGTCTTGTTTATGACCATGTTGTGTCATGAATGAGTATTAAACTATATTGAAGATTTTTAAAAAGTTTATTGAACTTATTATATTTTTCTTTAGTAAGTTATGTTAGTAGATGCTCTGATATTGTCAGTGTTATTCCTGGGATAAACTCTGCTCTGATTGCCAATACTATATTATAATTTAGGATCATTGAAACTACTTTTAACAACTGAGCTTGATCTTTAATTTTCTTTCTTTTTTTTTTTGGACTTTGTTTCTAATCTCACTAAGTGAGTTGAGTAGATCGCCCCTTTTAAAATATTTTAAAATAGTTAGCATAAGATTGGTATTACCTATTTCTTGAAGACTTGGTAAACTCCTCATGTGAAACTGGCCGGACATGGGTGTTCATCCATGTTTTCATATATTTTGACATAGAATTGAGTCAGTTTTCTCTTTTTATTTAAAAAATTCTACTGAATTTAAGATTATGTCATTTTTTTATCCAATGTAATTTATTGTTCAAGAGGTTTGACAGCTTAATTAGTTTTTCTAGTGAATCAGAATTTGGTTCTGTCAATATTTGCTATTTTTTATTTTCTATTTAATTGCTAATTTCCTTCACTTTCTCCTTCATCCTCTGTGACACTGTTGCAGATTGAATTTATTTTGGTTCCTCCCAAAAAAATCCATATAAGGAAATTATATCTAGGTATCACTTTAACTGTATGTTGTATGTTTTGATACATAGTACTTGTTAATTTTTTAATATTTTTTATTTTCATGGTGATGTCCTCCTTGCTTCCTGATTTAGTTTAGGATTACATCTTACATTTCTCAGATACTTTTAAACAACATTTCTATTATTTATTTTCTAATTTAACTGCCTACATTATAGTTAGAGGATGTGATCTGAATGATAGCAATTGTTGGAAATTTGTTGAGACTTCCTTTCTGACCTGGCAGTTGGTCAGTTTTTGTAAATGTTCCATGTATAATTGAAAATAATTGGCATTCTGCATTTATTAAATGCATGATTTTATTTAAATAGCTGATCAAGCTCATTAATTGTATTGCTCAGATATTCCTCCTGATTCCTTAAGCTTCTGGTAGTATCTCTTATCGTGATTATGGAGTTATCATTTTCCCCTTATAATTTTGTCAGTTTATGTTTCATGTATTTTGAGATCATGCTGCTAAGTACAAATAAATTCACAATTGCTTTCTTATTCTGTATTCTATTTTTACCATCAGATATTCATATTAGTGATATTAATAGTTTTTCTCTAGATAATATTCATTTCATACTAATATTTTTTACTTATTTTTTTAATTATTGTTGTTCAGTTACAGTTGTTTGAATTTTCTCCCTACCACTCCCCCTGACCCCAGCCAAACCCACCTCGCTCCCTTGATTCCACCCTCCCCCTTGGTTTTCTCCATGTGTCCTTTATACTAGTTCCTGAAAACTCTTTTCCCCACTGTCCTCTTCCCCCTCCCCTCTGCCTATTGTTAGATTGTTCTTTTTTTAAAACAAAAATTTATTTATTTATTTTTTTAGAGAGGGAAGGGAGGGAGAAAGAGAGAAAGAGAGAAACATCAATGTGCAGTTGCTGGGGATCATGGCCTGCAACCCAGGCATGTACCCTAACAGGGAATTGAACCTGCAACACTTTGGTTTGCAGCCCACGCTCAATCCACTGAGCTACACCAGCCAGGAGATCGTTCTTAATTTCAATGTCTCTGGTTATATTTTATTTGCTTTTTTCTTTTGTTGATTAGGTTCCAGTTTAAGGTGAGATCATATGGCATTTGTCCCTCACCGCCTGACTTATTTTGCTTAGCATAATGGTCTCCAGTTCCATTCATGCTGTTGCAAAGGATAAGAGTTCCTTCTTTCTCTCTGCTGCATAGAATTCCATTGTGTAAATGTACCATAGTTTTTTGATCCACTCATTTACTGATCCCCACTTAGGTTGCTTCCAGCACTTGACTATTATAAATTGTGCTGCTATGAACATTGGGGTGCATAAGTTCTTTTTGATTGGTGTTTCAGGGCTCTTAGGGTATAATCCCAGCACTGGAATTGCTGGGTCAAAAGCCAGTTCCATTTTTAGTTTTCTGAGGCAATTTCATACTGTTTTCCACAGTGGTTGCACCAGTCTGTATTCCCACCAACAGTGCACTAGGGTTCCCTTTTCTCCATATCCTCTCCAACACTTGTTTATTGATTTTTTTATGATGGCCATTCTGACCAGTGTGAGGTGGTATCTCATTGTGGTTTTAATTTGCATCTCTCTGATGGCTAGTGATGCTGAGCATCTTTTCATATGTCTCTGGGCCCTCTGTATGTCCTTCTTGGAGAAGTGTCTGTTCAAGTCTTTTGCCCATTTTTTAATTGGGTTTTTTATCTTCCTGGTGTGGAGTTGTGTGAGTTCTTTATATATTTTGGAGATCAAACCATTGTCCGAGGTATCATTGGCAAGTATGTTTTCCTATATATTTGGTTCTCTTTTTAATATAATATTGTTTTCTTTAGCTATGCAAAAGCTTTTTAATTTGATGAAGTCCCATTTGTTTATTCTTTCCTTTATGTCCCTTGCTTTAGGGGACATATCAGTGAAGATGCTGCTGCATGGAATGTCTGAGATTTTCCTGCTGACGTTTTCTTCTAGGATTTTTATGGTGTCGCGACTTATATTTAAATCTTTTATTCACCTTGAATTTATTTTTGTGTGTGATGTAAATTGGTGATCGAGTTTCATTTTTTTGCATGTAGCTGCCCAGCTCTCCCAACACCATTTGTTGAAGAGGCTATTTTTGCTCCATTTTATGCCCCTTCCCCCTTTGTCAAATATTAATTGACCATGGAGACTTGAGTTTATTTCTCGGCTCTCTATTCTGTTGCATTGGTTTGTGTGTCTGTTTTTATGTCTGTATCAGGCTGTTTTGATTACAGTGGCCTTGTAATATAATTTGTTTTCAGGTACTGTGATCGCTCCTGCTTTCTTCTTTCTCAAAATTGCTGCAGCTATTCCGGTTCGTTCATGCTTCCATATAAATTTCTGAAATGTTTGTTCTGTACCAGTGAAATATGTCATTGGTACTTTAATAGGGATTGTATTGAATCTATAAATTGCTTTGGGTAATATGGCCATTTCGATGATGTTAATTCTTCCAGTCCATGAGCATGGTACATGCTTCCATTTGTTTGTATCTTCCTTAATTTCTTCCTTTAGTGTTGTGTAGTTTTCTGAGTACAGGTCTTTTACCTCCTTGGTTAGGTTTATTTCTAGGTACTTTATTTTTCTTGTTGCTATATCAAACAGGATTTTTTTCCTGATTTCTGTTTCTGATATTTCATTGTTGGTGTACCAAAATGCCTTCAATTTCTGAGTATTGACTTTGTATCCCGCTGTTTTGCCAGATTTATTCATTAGGTTGAGTAGTTTTTTGGTGGAGTCTATACAATTTTTTATGTGTACTATCATGTCATCTGCAAACAATGACAGTTTTACTTCCTCCTTTCCAATTAGGTTGCCTTTTATTTCTTTTTCTTGTCTGATTGCTGTGGCTAGGACTTCCAGTACTATGTTGAGTAGGAGTGATAAAAATGGGTATCCTTGTCTTGTTCCTGATCTTAGTGGGAAAGCTCAAAGTTTTTGCTCATTGAGTATGATGTTGGCTATAGGTCTCTCATATATGGCCTTTATTATGTTGAGGAATGCTCCCTCTATTCCCACTTTGCTGAGTGTTTTGATCATAAATGGGTGCTGTACCTTGTCAAATGCTTTTTCTGCATCTATTGATATGATCATGTGGTTTTTGTCTTTGCTTTTGTTTATATGGTGTATTACATTTACTGACTTGCGAATATTGAACCATCCTTGCATCCCTGGGAGGAATCCCACTTGGTCATGGTGTATGATCTTTTTAACGTATTGCTGGATGCTGTTTGCCAATATTTTGTTGAGGATTTTAGCATCTATGTTCATCATCAATATTTGCCTGAAGTTTTCTTTCTTTGTTATATCTTTATCTGGTTTTAGGATTCTGATGATGCTGGCTTCATAAAAAGAGTTTGGGAGTCTTCCATCTTCTCAAATTTTTTGGAATAATCTGTGGAGCATGGGGGTTAGCTCTCCCTTAAATGCTTTGTAAAATTCCCTGTGAAACTGTCTGGTCCAGGACTTTTGTGTGTTGGAAGCTTTTTGATTACTGTTTCAATTTTATCAGCTGTTATTGGGCTGTTCAGGCTTTCTGCTGCTTCTTCATTGAGTTTTGGAAGATTATAATTTTCTAGAAATTTGCCCATTTCTCCTAGGTTTTCAAATTTTTCGGCATATAGTTCTCCATAGAATTTCTTACAATCCTTTGTATTTCTGTGCTATCAGTTGTAATCTCTATTCTTTCATTTCTGATTGTGCTTATTTTCATTTCTGATTGAGTCCCCTCTCTTTTTTTCTTGAGCCTGCTTAAAGGCTTGTTGATTTTGTTTATCTTTTCAAAGAACCAGTTCCTGGATTTATTGATCCTTAGAATTATGCTTTTAGTCTATTGGTCATTTAATTCTGCTCTGATCTTGGTTATTTCCTTCCTTCTACTTGCTCTGGGCTGTCTTTGTTGTTCCTCAAATTCTTGTAGGTGTAAGGTTAGGTTGTTGTTTGAAATGTTTCTATCTTTTTTTGGTAGGCCTGTATCACTATGAACTTCCCTCTCAGTAGTACCTTCACTGTGTCCCATAAGTTTTGGATTGTTGTGAGTTCATTTTCATTTGTTTCCAGAAACTTTTTGATTTCTTTCCTAATCTCATTCTTGACCCATTCATTATTTAATAGCATGGTATTCATTCTCTATGAGTTTGAGTGTTTGGGGTTTTTTTTCCTTGAAGTTGGTTTCTAGTTTTAGTCCCTTGTGGTCAGAGAAAATGCTTGATATGTCTTGGTTGCAGGCCTCTGGTTCTCATTACTTGGAATATTTCTTGCCATTCTCTTCTGGCTTGGAGTGTTTCCATTGAGAAGTCAGCTGCTAGTCTTATCAGGGCTCCCTTGTATGTTACTTCCTGTTTTTCCCTTGCTGCCTTTAAGATTCTCTCTTTATCTTGGAATTTTGCCATTTTAATTATGATGTGTCTTGAAGTGGGCCTCTTTGGTTTCCTCTTGTTTGGGACTCTGTGTTTCCTGGATTTGTGTGACTTTTTCTCTCAACAAATTAGGGAAGTGTTCTATTATTACTTTTTCAAACAGGTTTTCTATCCCTTGCTCTTCTTTTTCTCCTTCTGGTATCCCTATTATATGGATATTATTATGTTTCATGTTGTCCTGCATTTCCTTTAACCTCTCTTCATTCTTTCTGAGCCTCTTTTCCTTTTCTTGCTCATTCTGGGTGTTTTTTTCCTACCTTGTCCTGCAGCTCTGCTTCAATTGAGCCTGCTTTTGATTCCTTCTACTGTGTTCTCCAGTCCAGAAATTGGATTCTTTATTTGGTCTTGGCCCTTGTTGATAATTTCTATTTCCTTTTTCATGTTGATATGGTTTGCAGTGAGTTCATTGTAGTTTCCCTGTAGTTTTTGGTAATTCTCTGTGAGCTCATTGAACTTACTTATAACCATTGATTTGAACTCAGTATCTGATAGTTGACTTGCCTCCATTTCATTTAGCATTCTTTCTGTGGATTTCTCCTGTCCTTTTATTTGAGTATTGTTCCTTTTTCTTCCCATTGTTTGTGAGACTCTTCTTGTTAGCCTCTGCTTTTTAAGTTGTTGTGTTCTGACTTCCTGGATTTATGGTATGAACTTCTATGGTAGAAGACCTGTGAGATTCAGTGGTGCAGTCTGCTTGATCTCCTGAGCTTGCTGGTCTTGGGCTGTCATTTATGTTGGCTCTCGGTATGTCTTTGGGTTTTGATTGTTGCTGGGTCTTTCTTTTGTGGGTCCTTCCCTCCAGGTGGTTAACTGAGGGTGACTCTGGTCACCACGTGTTGTATTCTGTTGTGCAGGTGTGGGCAGGTTGTGTTGAAGCTGGTTCTTGCGTGTGTACAAAGTTTTGAGGCTTCTCTTTCACTCTTGTTCAGTTGTTTGTTCTGAGTAATTTCTCCACCTTGTAGTTGTATTTCCAGATAGGTCCTGGGTTGAATTAGTGTGGCTTCCACTCCCTCCTTCACCTTCTTCAGTTTTTATCTGTTGGTGGTACCTTTGTTCGTGGGTTTCCTCTTCCAGCAGGTATCCTGGTGTTCACAGCTTCCACCTACTTATCTAAGCTGTTGGGATGATCCCTCTTTGGGTCCAACTCTGGTTTTTTCACAGCTCTAGGTTTTATTGTCTGATTTTTCAATGTCCTCTACAATTTTTAGTCTCCAGTCTTCATAAATGCTGAGGTATTGCTGGCTGTTCACTCTGTTCCTCAGAAGATCGGCTGGGTGTTTCATCCGTGTGCAGGGGGAAGTGTACTCCATTTCAATCTATCTCACTGCCATCTTCCCAACCTGAATCATATTCATATTTTTACCAGTTTTTATTTTGATTAAAAGTTGGCAAACATTTGCTTTTCCTAAGTGGGTTTTGTTTTTTTTCTACATCTTCTCTTTTGTAAGCAGCAGATAGCTCTTTTTATTTGTTTGGTTTTGTTCAGTATAATAACCTGTACCTCTACATTGGTTATATTTATTGCAAATATTGATATATCTGGGCTTATTTCAACTACAGTATTTTTGTTTACTGTTTATTTTCTTTATATCTTCCCCTTTCCTACTTTCTGCTGAAGTAATCAAAGCTTTTAATGTTTCCTTCCCTTTTGAAGTCCCTTATCTGGTTTGGAATACATATATAGTAGTTTTGTTCTTATAGACGTTATTCATAATTCTTTTTGTTGTATACTTAAAATCATACCCAACTATAAGCAGAAAATCCTAAATTAGACAAGCACAAACAAATAGGGGTTATTTTTCTTGCACAACACACAATCTGCAGGTGGATGTGCCACCTGGGACCCAGGCTCATTCCAGCTTTCTGGTCCATCATCCTTAACACATGGGCATTCCCTCATTCTTGGTGCTTCAAGGCCACAAGCTGGCTGCTGCATTTCCAGGCATCACATGTACCAGGCAGGAAAAAGTTGGGAAAGGGCAAATTAGCAAAGAAAGGTGTGCCCTACAGAGGAGTTCCTCTTTTTGTCAGAAAAATAAGACTTTTTGGAGACTGCCACCCTAGAGACTTCTAGTTTGGCCAGAATTGCACCCTGAGCCTCCCACAGCTGGAAGGAAACTGGAAAGAAATTGAGAATGGGATTTGAGGTCAGACCATCCACAATGACTCTCACATATATTTCATTTAAAAATTTTTGAACAAATTCTAAAATTATTCAGCATTTCCAGCCTTTTTACATATGTGATCACAACTGAGTACGTCTTATTAGACATTGGACAACTTCCACAGTTTTTTAAATACAAAATAAGTCGTTGATATTTATTTATTTTTTTTCATTCAGAAGTTAGTTAAATTTATATGCCTCTGTGTCATTTTTAAAAATCAGTATCTGGACTCATTGCATCATGTATTCTGTACTTTTCCTCCAATTGATGGACATCCTTTGGAAGTCCTCTTAGTAAGAGATTGTGGGGGTCTGTGGATAATACATTGTATTAGATGTTTGATATCAGAAATGGTTTTACACAGTGACTTTTTCATGAGCATTTTACTATTTCATTGTCTGCTGATTAGAAATCTTCTATAACATTATGACAGCTTTTAAGCTTTCCAGATTTTTTTTATCCCTGTTATTTTATGGTGTCACTATAGTGTGTCTACTTGTGGATTTATTTTTTGTTTTGTACCTAAAGGTGTTTTCATCTGAGGAATCATTTCCTTAGTTTTGCAACATTCTTCACTATATTCTCTTCAGATATTGTTTTTCCACCACTCCCTCCATTTTACTTTGCTGGAATGGTTATTCCAGTTTTGTTGCAGCCTTCAAATTATCTTCCATGGCATATGTGTTGTCTTATTTATATGTGTTTATGTTTCTCTTTCCACTATGTTCTGGGGAAGTTCCTCAGTGCTATCTACTGGTTTACTGTTTTTTTTGTTGTTTTTGTTAATTTACTTCAGTCTAGACTTTGTGTAAATATTTTAAAAAATATTTTCTAAGAGTTCTAATTTGTTCTTTTGGTATTCTTTTGTTTCTTTTTCTGTTATAATTCAATATTTTTAATGAAAACTGTGCTTTTATTTATTTCTTCAAAACTCTCATACATATTTTTTAGTCTACTAGACTTTTACAGAAAACTATTTGTCTTTGATTTTGTTGCTCACTTTTCTTAACATTAGAATTCTTCATATATTTTAGAATTTTGATTTATAGGCTCATGTTGAGTGGGTGGCAGTACTGGCTTCTTCTTCTTCTTCTTGATTGTTTGATTTTCCTTTATTGTCCTCTGTATGAAATCCTTACCCCTAATCTTCATTTTCTAAAAAATTGCTTCTTTACACTGACAGCCAGCTCTCATCTCTCAACTCCTTCGGCATGGGGTCTAGAACCAAGTCATAGACTATGTTTCATTAGTTTCATATTTTAAAATCTTTCAGATTGCAGCACATCTGTAATGCATGCTAAACCATAATTTTAGTTGGCAATATTTTTCTTAGTGGTGTGTAAAGTAATAATATGCCTTATAATTGATGGCATCTTATATTTGATGAAAGAGGCAATATAATTTCAGATCATCTCTCCTGCAATGAAATAGATGTTAATGCATTAGCTGAGCCAATGGGCACCTCCCTTCAGCTGCCAAGACTGTGTTAGTGTTCTCCTGTTTCCCTGTGATAGTAGTTTCCTTTCATGCTAGTGCCCTAGGTCACTTGTTAGTAGTTTTCTTCTGGGTAGTCTCTCCCAAACCCATTCAGTCCACTCATAGAGGTTCTCTCTTCCATTACTCTGCAGGAGCCGGTCCATACTTTCTACCCTGCCCCTTCCGTATTTCATGTCTATTTCTGGCTCATGACATTGTTTTCTTCAGTTTTGAATTTAGCTTTATTTATTTTATTATTTTTAATTATTGCAATAGTGTGTGGATAGTTTTTAAAAATTGATCATTGCCACAGGTATGCTACAAAATTAGAACTTACTGTGCCATCTTTATGAGAGGTTCTTTGGAACTTTTAACAACTTTTTTTTGACAATTACAGTTGGAACTTGTATCCCATTGTGATTGAGGCTATGTTCTTTATTCTCAGGATTCACATTTTTATTCCTTTATTTTAAAAAAGATTTATTTTTTAATATATTTTATTCATTATGCTATTTCAGTAGTCCCATTCCCCCTTCACTCCCCTCAACCCTGCACACCCCCTCCCACCCACATTCCCCCCCTTTAGTTCATGTACATGTGTTATAAGTTCTTTAGCTTGTACATTTCCCACACCATTCCTGCCCTCCCCCTGTCTATTTTCTACCTATTGTCCATGCTACTTATTCTCTATATCTTTTCCCCCTCTCTCCTCCTCCCACTTCCCTGTTGCTAACCCTCCATGTGATCTCCATTTCTGTGGTTCCGCTCCTGTTCTCTTTGTTTGCTTAGTTTGCTTTTGTTTTAGGTGTGGTTGTTACTAACTGTGAGTTTGATGTCTTTTTTTACTGTTCATATTTTTTATCTTCTTTTTCTTAGATCAGTCCCTTTAACATTTCATATAATAAGGGCTTGGTCATGATGAACTCCTTTAACTTGACCTAATCTGAGAAGCACTTTATCTCCCCTTCCATTCTAAATGAAAGCTTTGCTGGATAGAGCAATCTTGGATGTAGGTCCTTGCCTTTCATGACTTGGAATACTTCTTTCCAGCCCCTTTTTGCCTGCGAGGTCTCTTTTGAGAAATCAGCTGACATTCTGATGGGAACTCCTTTGTAGGTAACTGTCCCCTTATCTCTTGCTGCTTCTAGAATTCTCTCCTTCATTTTTATCTTGGGTAATGTAATTATGACGTGCCTTGGTGTGTTCCTCCTTGGGTCCAACCTCTTTGGGAGTCTCTGAGCTTCCTGGACTTCCTGGAAGTCTATTTCCCTTGCCATATTGGGGAAGTTCTCCATTATTTGTTCAAATAACTTTTCCACTTGTTGTGTTTCCTCTTCCCCTTCTGGTACCCCTATAAGTCGGATGTTGGAACATTTCAAGATGTCCTGGAGGTCCCTAAGCCTCTCCTCATTTTTCTGAATTCTTGTTTCCTCACTCTTTTCTGTTTGGTTGTTCCTTTCCTCCTGGTCCCTTCCATTGATTTGAAACCCAGTTTTCTTTCCATCATTTTTAGTTCCCTCTGCACTTTCCTTTATTTCTCTTATTGTAGTCTGCATTTGTTCATCTAATTTATGACTAAAGTCCACCAATTCTGTGAGCACCCTGATCACCAGTGCTTTGAACTGTGCATCTGATAGGTTGCCTATTTCTCAGTTGCTTTAAAAAAACTGGCTCTGGGGCTTTTAACTCTGTTTGAGCCATCTTTCTTATTTTATTTTACTTTTTTCCTTTGGTCTGGTTGCGCCTGTTATGTATGAGGGGCGGAGCCTTAGGTGTTCACCAGGGTGGGGCACCTCAGTCACTGGGTTGTGACGTTGTATGTGGGGGCGGGGTCCGAGAGGGAACAGTGGCGCCTGCTCCACTCTCACTAGGACTTCAGTCCCCTTTGCTGCTTCCCACAAGCAAATTGGGCCCCTCTGGTGCTGGATCCTGGGTGGGTGGGTTTGTGTATTTTCTTGGACTATGTGGCTTTCTCCAAAGAGCTTCCTGTGAGGCTGAGAGATTCTCTCAGCCTCAACTTCCACAGGTGTTTTCAGTTGGTGCCTTCAGGCTTTGTTTCCCAGTGCTGGGTCCCTGCATTGCACGATCTGTGTCGCTGCCCGTGTTTGCTTAAATTTGTCTGCTTGAATGTGTGACTGAGGACAGCCAGCTGCCTTGCCTGCCTCCCTGGGTCTACTCCTTGTCTCCCACGCCCAGGGTCTGCCACTGGTCCGTCAGCTGCCCCTGCGCTTCTGGGGTCTGTCCGCCAACTGCCGTCTGCTCCCTGCACGCCCACGTCTGCCAGCCACCGACTTTTCCTGCCAGTACCCCTCGACCCCTCTCCATAGGCCTCCAACTCCGCCCCTCCTTACTGGACTGAATGTATGGTATTCAGACTTCTGTTCAGTTCATTTCTCTTTGTTCTGGTTGTTTTTTGTTTGTAAATTCTTGTTGTCCTTAGTTTTGGTTGTGTGAGGAGGTACAGTGTGACCACCTATGCCTCCATCTTGGCCGGTTGTCAAAAGATTTATTTTTAAAAATTTTAAACCTTACAGAGGTGTGTTATGAAAAATTCAGAAATTAAAAATATGTCAAGGAAGAAAATTAAAGTAACCCATATGCCTTAATTAGATATATTACTCTTAGCATCTTATTGTCTTTATTAATATTTAACATAAATATTTTTAAATGAAAATTAGGATCATACAATAATACTGTTTTGTAACTTTCTTTTTTACCTAACTGTAGTTGGTATACAATATTATATTAGTTTCCTGCATACTGTATAGTGATTTGACATTTTTATACTTTACACTGATCATTCTGCTAATCTAGTGATTATCAGGATTCACATTTTTAAATATCCATATTAAATTTTTTAATTTTTTTTAAAATTTCATTTATTTTCAGAGAAAGGGGAATGGAGGGAGAAAGAGAGGAAGAGACACATAGACGCATAAGAGATACATCAATTGGTTGCCTCTCACATGCCCCCAGCTGGGAACCTAGCCTGCAACCCAGGCATATGGCCTGACAGGGAATCGAACCAGCAATCTTTTGGTTTGCAGGCTGGTATTCAATCCCCTGAGCCACACCAGCCAGGGCTAAATTTATTTTTTAAGTATAGTTGACATATAATATTATATTAGTTTCAGGTGTACAACATAGTGATTAGATAGGTATATGCCTTATGAAGTGATCTCCCCAGTAAGTCTAATACCCATCTGGCATCATATGTCATTATTACAGTTTTATTGACTATTAAAATTCTTTTTAAAAAGTCATCTAACTTTCAATTCCTGCTTTAGACAAATTTATTTTGTGATAATATCATCTACCTTCATATAGGTTACAATGATTATAGTAATGATAATTCTTACTAGCTTCTTTCCTTCTAAGTTGGAAAAAAGAACTTAAGTAATCAGACAATAGGCTTTTATTGAAGTGATTTTAGCTAGAAATGAAATACATATTTTAAATTTTAGACTTCTTTGCTCCTTAATTTGTATCTTTGTATAGTTATTATCATAACTATATGTATGAAGAAATGTTTATTATGTATTTAGTGATCTTATTAATTTCTTTGGTGACAGACATTATGGATTTAATACAACTTTTCTCCCTTGGTTCTTTATATCATATGTGGCTCGGACCTGTGAGATTTACACTCTTTAATTAAGTGGGGACACTTGTCCACCTTCAAACTTTGATTCTACTTACAATAAAAAAATAAATTTTACATGACTTTAAGTACTCAAACACATACATGAACAATATGTATGGCCCTGGCCAGGTAGGTCAGTTGATTAGAGTATCATCCTGATACTCCAAGGTTGCAGGTTTGACTTGCAGTCAGGACACATACAAGAGAGTCAACCAATAAATGTGTAAACTAGAACAGAAACAACATATATGTATACATGCATTCATACAAACAAAATTCAAACAAACATGTCACAAACCATATTTAATTTTTGTATTGTTTTTAAAATCTTTTTAAGCATGTAGTATACTTTGCTTTATTCAATTCTAGACCATTCATTATTTTCAGTGAAACAAAATGTTGACTGTTAACCAGTAAACTGATTTTAGGACTCACTAATAGGTTACTTTTTGGAAAACAGTTTCTATTGTATGTATGATGATTTCTGTGTAAGTTAAATATGGTTCATCTTCTTACTTGTATTACTGGCATAGGAAATATTTAGACATATTAAAAGTAGACTTAACCCTTGAACAACATAAGTTTGAACTGTGTGGTCTACTTATATGTGAATTTTTTTCAATAAATACTGTAAATTAGTTTCTCTTCTTTACAATTTTCTTAATATTCTCCCTTCTCTAGCTTACTTTATTGTAAGAAAACAGTATATGATACATATAGCATATAATATATGTGTTAATCAATTGACTTTTGTTATTGATGGGGTTTCTGGTCAGTAGTAGGCTATTAGTAGTTATACATGAATATTCCACTGTGTAGGGGTCAGTGCCCTTAACCCCATGTTATTCAAGGCCCAGTGGGTCCACATCATGCAGGAACAAGAGAAATTTTCTGGTATCTCTAAAAATACTAGAAGGTATGATGGCACATGAGAACAAATCCATTATTTCCACCCTTTTACAGATGGTAAGATAAGAATCTGTTTGAGATAAAAGATAATTTAAAAAATGTTTTTAATATTTAAAAATCAAAACAATAAAAAGCAAATGCTGCACTTTCATCATAAACTATAACCTAGTTTCAGTGGCTCTCCAAGAGTCAACATAGCTGACAGAGTTGACGACTGCTGTCAAAGGTACGAGTGAACTTGGTAACTGGATTTCAGGAAATGGCACATGTCAGGATGAATAAAAAAAGCCATGGTTAAAACATGGTTATTGTACAATTCTGAGATGATTAATTTAAGAAATACATACCCCTCTGTCAGGAGATCACCTGATTATTTAAAAATTTTGCCTCTTTATTAGACATTATTGTCTGAGTTCTGGGGATAGGAGAAGGCCTGCATCAGTCATGTCCTGTGTCAAGAGTCTGCATGTTGTTTTTACATGTGTGAGAAAGAGATGGACTTTTCAAAGGGTCTACCATTATATCCTTTGTTCTGGCCCATGCACCAGTTACCATACTGATTTCAAGATTCTATTTTGTAGCCAACTTTGTTTTATGGTGTCATGTTTTTGGTATAGGTAATTGTAAGCCCAGGCATCAAATACAGAATGTGTGACGTAAGCACAGATTAAGGCCAGGTCTACGCGGTGATGATAATACATCAGAGCACTCTGGTATCAGTCAGTTTTTTCACAAGTTCATTTGGCCTGGACCTCCTTCTCCAATGGCCAGATGGTGTTTGCTGAAATCACTTGGTGGTTTGGTTTACATGACTATACCTATATCAGTGCCTTCCTTTTACATAGTTCCACATTCTGTGGTTTTAGTTACCCACTGAAAACTGTGGTCCAAAGATATTAAAAGAAAAATTTCTGAAATAAACAGTTTATAAATTTTAAATAACATGCCCTTCTGATGATTGTGATGAAATCTCATGCGGTCCTGCCCAGAATGCGAATCATTCCTTTTTCCAGCGTCTCCAACGCTGTATGTGCTCCCTGCCTGTTACTCACTTAGTAGCCATTTGGGTTATCAGATCAAGTGTCACAGTGTTTGTGTTCCAGTAACCCTTATTTAATTTAATAGTGGCTCCAAAGCAGGAGATTAGTGATGCTGGCAATTTGGATGTGTCAAAGAGAAGCCATAAAATGCTTCCTGTAAGTGAAAATGTATGCATTTATAGGGAAAAAAACATAGTATATCTAGGGTTTGGTACTGAGGTTTCAGGTCTCAGGCATCCACTGGGGGGTCTTGGACTGTATCTCTGGATGTGGGGTTGGGGAGGAAATACTGTATGTATAAACCATGAAGGTTGCCATATAAAGTACTAGTTTACCATATGTACTCACATTGATGGTGGCTAAAATAGGTGAAACATTTG
Source organism: Phyllostomus discolor (assembly GCF_004126475.2). Classification (NCBI taxonomy): domain Eukaryota; kingdom Metazoa; phylum Chordata; class Mammalia; order Chiroptera; family Phyllostomidae; genus Phyllostomus; species Phyllostomus discolor. The sequence continues at coordinate 75,310,077 of NC_040911.2, read as the reverse complement.
CACTTACTCTATATAGTTATTATATAAACACTAGTGATAGTAGTGGCAGTGCAAATGATAATGTGACTAGCATGTATGTATGCTAGTCTGTTCACATGCACCATGAGTATCTCATGTAAGAGCCACAGCCATCTTGTATCATTTTGACCTTTTTTCAGATGAGAAACTGTGTGTGATGGATCATTGTATGTGTCAGCTTGGCTAGGCCATACTGCCCGTGTCTGGTCAAACACCACTCTAGGTGTCGCTATGAAGGTACTTTAGATGAGATTAACATTTAAATTTGTATACTTTGAGTAAAACAGATTACCCTCCATAATGTGGGTGGACTGCATTCAGTCACTTGAAGGCCTTAAGGGAAGAGACTGTGGTCTCTTGCGGAAGAAGGAATTCCACTTCCAGACTGCCTTCTGGACTCAAGCTTGCCACATGAACTCTTCCCAGGGTCTCCAGACTGCTGGTCTGCCCTGCATATTTCAGACTTGCCAGCCCCCACAATCATGTAAGCCAGTTTCTTGAAATAAATCATTCTCTCTCTCTCTCTCCACAAGCACACACACACATCCTGTTGGTCCTGTTTCTCTGAAGAACTCTGACTAATACACTGAAACAGTCTCTTGCTCTCCCACTTGTCTAGTTCCAGAACCAGTGCTCTTAGCCACTGGAGAAAAATTTCTACCACACATTGGTGATTCTATTTAAATTTGAATTTAATTTATTCTCCCCTCCTCCCATGGTCTATGATGTCAAAAAAGATGCTAGTAAGTAGAAAGAACTCAAGCTTTAAAAAGGAGCTGTCCTCATCCATAAATTGAGTCCACCTTCACTGAAGAGTTACAAATTGCCATAGAGCTGGTAGAGCCTCTCTGGGTTTCTAAGGATGAAGTGCTCATGTACCACAGAAAATGTCCTTCCTTCAGGGGCGTAACTGCTAATTGGTAAATACTTCTCTCCTCAGAAATCTCACTCTTTTATCTCCTCTTCACTGTTGCCATTCCTCATGGTTCTCGAGGCTTATGGGCAGGGCTGCCAGAGACCCTCTCCTGTCAAAGAGCTCATTACTTACATAGCTGCAAAGAGGTGGTGGTCGTGCCAGATGGCAGGTTATGCTTGCTTCTATCTATCCAGGCAAATAGACTTAAAAAAGGTCTGATGGTGAATGAGAATTGTAACCATGAAGAAAAGTTTATTGTCCTAAATTATTAATTTCTCCTCATTTCCATCTAAGAGACTTAAGAATGTATAAAAAATTGAATACTTTGTTATTTTAGAACATGTTCTGCTTTTGAAGGTTTTGACTGCCTATAAGAATGTAATGGGTATGAAGTGCTTAGAGAATTCTGATGAATAAGCAAGGTCATATCTCCTTAAATAAATATAGATGTGATCTTTGATTTGTGTGTAGTTTCACTAAGCAAAGAATGGACAGATTTTTCATTAGATAAAACTGAAATAGCAGTTTATTATTTTTCCTTTAGGATATGTACTCAGAAGAGGAGTTAATTAACTGCATCCCATTGGCCAAGATTTATAATCTTTGGTGCTAGCAAAGTTGTTGCAGTAACTGCAGGAGCCTCTTAGCTGGTCTCCCTACCTATGCCCTTGCCCTCGTTCTTCCTGTTCTCCACATAGCAGCCAGAGATCTTGTTAAACACTTGTCAGATCATGTCACTCCCAGAGGCAAAGCCCATGTTCTCAAGCCCTCTGTGGTCTGACTGTCCATGTCGTGCATAAGCGTGCACACCCACAAGTCCATGGGGCTTCAACCTCACCAGCCTTCGTGTTGCAGGCCTTTCAAGGTATCCTTGTTATAGGCCAGCCTACTGCCACAGTGCCACTTGAGGATCTGATGTGTATCCATGTGCTTTCACAAGCAGCTTTGCTTTCATCTGAGGGAGACCTGCATTCACAAATGTCATAACCTTCTTTTAGCTCAAGACAGAAACTGTTCTTTGTATTAATTTCCTAGGCTGCTATACCAAGTATGACAAACTTGGTGGCTTAAAACAACAATTTATTGTCTCATAGTTCTGTAGGCTAGAAGTCCAAAGTCAAGGTATCCTCAGTACCATGCTTTCTGTCTCAAGGCTCTAGGGTTGGATCTTTCCTTGACGTCTTCTAGTTTCTGGTATTTGCTGGCAATCCTTAGCATTCCTTGGCTTGTAGATACATCGTTTTAGTCTTTGCCTCCATGATCACACAGCCATCTTTTTCTGTGTGTCTGTCTTTTCTTCAAAGGACACCAGTCATATTGCAAGGGCCCATAGTAACCTCATCTTAACTAGATTATGTCTATAAAGACCCTATTTTCAAATGAGGTCACATTCACGGGTACTGGAAATTAAGACTTCAACATATCTTTTAAGGGGGACACAGTTCAATTTACCATGCTATGAGGAAAAAGGTCTACAAATCTTGTAAGAACGGAGAGCAGAGTTGATCTCTTCTTGACAGTAACAAGATTCTTTAAATACTTTTATCTTTGATGATTGGCTTATCTGAAGACTAGGGTCTTTCATCTCCAGGCCCCGGACTGGGATTCAGTTAAGTGAGTCATGTGTACTTTATTTTTCTGAGGTCCAGGAGCTCTGGGAAAATGGGTGGATCAGCTATGTAATGGAGAATTCCCTGAAATACAGGTAGAACTAACCTCCTGCAGATGTAGTACTGTTCCCTTGTGGGAGCTCCTGGATATCCAGTGAGGTAGATTGGGAAGGCTACACAGCAGAAATGTGGGAAAATGCCACGTGCATGTAAAGACCCTTTTCTCAACAGCTCTCCCAGACCCTTTGTTCTGCCCTTCCAAAGGCGTTCTTAGGGCTCTTTACAGTAATCATTTTTCTGAGAAATTGTTGTATAGCAAGAGGGAGGCACTGCAGATGCTTGGTGGAGTTGAGGAGGCACACGCATACCATGCTGTTCTAATCATAGTTCTGCATATGGAGAAGTGTAGTATGGGACTTACTTTCTCCTTATATAGCAGACCATTACAGGATCTATATGTAGGAATTTCAGCAGTTAGAAAGGGGCCTCTGAGAGGCATGTGAGATTTTTCTGGCCTGAAAGGTGGTGGCTGCAATAGAGGGAGGCCAATGAAGTGGCTGTGATCCTCTGTCTGCAGGGAAGAGTGTGCAACACACACCCAGCCTGGCTTAGGTAGCAGGAAATGTGGCAGCTCCATACCCCCAAAGTGAATTTTAAAGTTGACTTATTTACATCATTGTCATAGCAACAGGGAAACTATTCTGACTTATAGCTGTGTAAGACTGCAAAAGAAATTGTAGAAAGAAAAAAATAATGCCAGGAAAATAATTGTAATAAAGTACCATTCTTTTACTTATTCAGTCAACTGTGAATAACAGTTTGTGTGTTTGTCATTCAAATGGGAAGTGGCATTTCATGTTGCAACATGAACCTGCTTACATTAAGTGATTTATTTTTTTGTTTAGACACCATGTACTGAGAACTTTCTTCAAGTGGAGAACTATTAAAAATGTGAGAACCAGCAGTCCTCACTAACCTGAAGCACTTGGAGACTTAAGAGGAATGATAGATGCAGACAGCCCAGAATCTAGAAACTGTCTTGGGCATTTAAATCCTCAACTCTGGGAATGTGTACATGTCTTCAGTTCATGAGATGTAGACAATTTTTCTTTCTGTGAGGTCTTTTTTCACTTACATCTTGTCTGCACAGGGTGGAGCCTTGCTTAAATTCTATTTCTAGCTTGGAGAAAGACTGAAGTATTGTAGCCCAAAGCTAGTGCTATTTGGAAAATGGAAAAGATAAAGGAGGCAGGGCATGTCTTCTTCGCATTTGGCCGGGCTGTGAACTTGGGGCCCCTGTTCTGATGAGTGCTCCTGGGAGGTTGCTCAAGGCCAGGGTGAAGCTACTAGGGCAAGCCTAAGTAACACCTCTTACCTCCCAAGTGTTCATATGAAGACCCAGGCTTGGGAACCTTTTCATAGATCTTTCTGTCACTTGACTCTGGGTTTGTAGTTAATACTGTGCTCACCATATTTGTATGTGATCTTGACTAGAAATCTGTAGGCTGAAGACCTTGTGGGCTATTTCTGTCCTCTCTCTCATGCTCTTTCTTTCTCTTTTGCTGTCTCTTTTGTCTTAATACATATTTTGCTATATTACATATGTGTAAACATAACCCAGTTATATAAAATTATTATTTTTTCTTTAAAGGTCTATTAAAATTTGATTTTTAAGTCCCCCTCCCCTTTAACCTACCTATTTATGAGTTAGTTCTTGCTAGTTTATCCTGCCTGTTTATGATGTTAGTAACATCTTGATTCCGAATTTGGCTGTGGAACTACATCAACTGGTTTGTTGCATGCTGCTCCATTTCGTGTTCATGGTTATGATATTGAAACTTCAGGACCACACACAGATAGCAAAGTCTCTGGCCACTTGAGCATGTAAACAGTCTGGCTTTTTATAAAGTGGAAAAATATTTCTTGTGCACTATTTTAACATGATCAGCATGTTGAAACTTGGTGTGCAACTGTGTCAACATTTCTTTGGCTGGAAAGAGCAAACCTGGAGAACCTCATGGTAACATATAAAATGCAAAGCTGGTTTGTTTACTACTGGGATTTAGGCAGCAATTATAGTCTGAAGCTGATTTCCAAATATGGGATATGGAATAAGTGAAATAATTATTTTTTTGTGTCATGATTATGCTAGTTAAAATAATGATTCCTTCTCAGATGGCTTAGATTCTTTCAGGGAATCAGAGGAAAATGGGTAGCTGAAATTTGCCATGAAGTCCTTTTTTAGAAAAACTCACATTAGATCCAGCCTGGCAGTGTCTTCTTTTGTTTCAAATATTTACTGAGCACCTCAGATGTGTCAGATTCTCTTTTACATGCTGGGCATGCAGATTAAACAAGAAGGCTGTGGCCTCATGGTGCTTGCTCTTGGTCTCTGGCTGTCTCAGGGGAAAGAGTTAATGAGTAATCAGGTACACAAGAAAGGTGATATTTGTGATTGCTCTGAAATGAAATGGGCTTGTTCAATATTGGATGGTTACTAAGGGCACTGTTGATACATCAGTGAACAAAACAAAAATTTATTTTCTTGTATGCCTTATATTCTAGTGCAGGAGACAGGCAATAAGCAATAACCAAAATAAATACTTAAATTATGTAGTGTGTTAGTAGGTGCTAAGTGCTATCCAACAAAGAAAAGTAAGGCAAGATAAAAGGTATCCGGAGGGGTGAGGCAGGGGGAGAGGACCAGCTGCAGTTTTAAATCAGCGATCCAGGAAAGCCTTCTTCACCAAGAAGGCTTGTGGAGGTAAGGGAGTCAGCTCAGTGGTGCTGTGAGGTGAAGGGGGAGGAAGAATGTCCTAAGCCTGTGGGAGATCAGTGTGTGTGAGAATAGCAAGGAGGCATGTGTGTCTGGAGTGGCATGGGGAAGGGGAGGAGAGTGTCGGGGACATTGAAACCAACTGAGGATATAAGTATGAGAACATATCTGGTGGTATGACAGAGTGATGAGGACTGGCATTTTAGACAGGATCCAGGGAAGGCCTTTCGATGAAGCTGTGAAATGTGAATTGACACCCAAAGGATTTGAAGCTCCTGACATGTGAAGGGTAAGGCAAGGGTGTTCCAGGCAAGGACAAAGGGTCTAAGACATGAAAGATGCCACTGTGCTGCCATATGAATGTGGGGAGAACCTTAGGTAGGGTTGGAAGGGAGGTAGGAGACCCTCAGGTAAGTTCCTGTGGTCTAGCGCCAGGGGTACAGATTTTATTCTGAGTGAAACAAGATGTTGAATGAGATGAAACACTCCCTTCTATCTGTCTTCTAAGATTTCAAAGAATGGAAGAAAAATGCAGCATAAACCGCATGGTGGTACTGGAAGCTTTATAAGGGCTAGGACTTAATCTGCTACGTCACCACTGCATCCTAGTGGCTTGGCCTGCACCTGGCTGATATTAGGCACAGCATGGCTGGGGGTGTTTGAATATATGAGTGGTTTTCAGCCAGTGTGCCACAAGAACATGCAGTACTGGACTAGTTACTGAGGGACATTGACAAATAAAAAAAAAACGGTAACAGCCAAAACAACAATAACTTTTTGATGTGAGTGAATCATAATTATACCTATTTTTTTGTCAGATTGGCAAAAAATATTTTTTGTTGTGCCACAAAATTTTAGTAATTAGTTGATATATGCCATGAGATGAAAAAGGTTGAAAATCACTGCAATAGATGGACACATAGACAAATGATTTAGTGCCATTCTGCCTGAGGGGACAGAAGCTTATTATCTTTTGTTTTTGGAGGTATTTGGAAAATACAGACGTTACACACTCACAATCCCAAGAATATTATAACAACACTTATATACCAGACACCCAGACTTTATAGTCCATAACATTTTGCCTATTTTCTTCTAGCCTTTGTAAAATTATTATGTGTGTGTGTGAGTACGTATGAAAGTTCTTTTTAATTACCAACATCATTTGCTTTCCCCACCCTAGAGGTAGCTGTGTTGTAAGCTGGCCTAATAATGTTATAGCAGATCCTCTGTTTCTGGTTTGAATTTGGGAAAGGGGAAAGTAGAGAGGAGAGCCAATATTCTCTAGGGGGCTCTGTGGCAGGCCAGAGTCAGTAGGAGTGCCTCCCCTCTCAGACCCTACTGTGGAGCATACACCCTGCTCAGCAAGCATACTTCAACAGGGTTTGTCCTGAATCAGCTTGTCCTCCTGCTATTTTCTTCAGACAAGATACTCAACATGGGTGACTCTATTTACAGATAACTAAAGCTTATCTCTTTTTTATTTGAAACACTTTTGATGGAAATTAAACTGAATGTCTTACAAATTCAGATTTCCTTATCCTCTTCAATGATGTCTGTTAACCAGGATCATGCTTTTGAACACCAGTAGCTATATCCATGAATGCTTCCAGGGGACACCTATAGCTTGCTCCTACAGTAAATGGCCCCTGAGTGCTTTGCTAAAATAATTCTTCTGCCTGTTTTTACTTTCTTTTGCAGTCCTACACCAGCTCTCCTTTCTTGCTGTTTTTAGTCAGCCTGCCTTTAACTCTTCTTCAGTCTCATTCCTCCTTCCTGACCTACAAGTTTCTCATCTGTTTGGCTTGGAAAAGCAGATAATCAAATTAAGTAAATTTTAAGTAAGGCCAAAGAAGACTCACGTGAGTGGTTCTCAGCTGAGGGTTCTCTGTGGACCTCAGGGCCTAACTCAGGGTGTCTGTTAGACTTTCCAGCCTGACAGCCTTATAGTGACCAGTAAACACATTTGGACATGTGGTTTCTAACAGACAATGCTAAAAAAGCAGTGCTGCTGTATGAGGCTCTGTAAGCCTTCAGTACTCTCCACAATAGGTTCATGTTCTCCCTTCCACACCAAGCCAGAGCTTCGTTTCTCCTTCCCTCAGACACTTCCCACAGAGCCTGACTGAGGGCTCAGGGCCAGGGCCTCTCAGTAACTGCTACAATGGCTGGCCTCAAGTTGTGATTCAGCATTAGAGAAATCCAACTGTAAAATTTTTGAGGAAAGTCACCACTGGGTCTCTAAAGCTTCTTCTTTTTGTCTAAAACAAGTTGTTCCATTCTAAAGATGGTAGGGGATATTGAAATAATCTCATTTCAGCTTCTAGATTTATAGCTGAAGAAAACAAAGCCTTGGATGGAAAGTGACTTGATCAAGATCACTGAGTCTGTGATTGCTAACTGAGCAGTGTTCCCACCGTGGGACAGTCTGGCCACCATGGTCAGAGATGCTCTCCTGTTTATTGTGATTCATCTGAACTTGGTGGCTGGTAAGTGGTACAGCTTTGGCAGCAGTGTGAAGTAGGTGGTCTCTCTTTTCTGCCTTGTTTCCCAAGCTTGCTGGGATATCACTTTAGTGCATACTAGATTTCCTACTTGTTAGAAAAAGTGATTTGGAACCTAGTAACTGTGTGGACAAAGGTTTATCCAGGAAGATGTTCAGTGCAGCCTTGTATTACAATAATGAAAAACTGTCAACAGTGGGTCCAGTGTTGGGTTGATGAATAAATTTTGACATTGCCATATAGTTGAATGTTTTGCAGCCATTAAAATTACATGTCCAGAGTTGTTAATAACAAAGAACATTGACAAAATCACTGGTTATTTTTGAGCCCAATATTAACAAAATTAAGGCAGAACTAAAATGTAAGAAAGGCAGTACAAAAATTGTATACAGTATGACTTTAACTATGCAAAATGTTTAAAAAGACTAAAGAGAAAATATTCCAAAATGAGTTTACCGTTTTTTGGAGAGCTTTCTTTTTATTATTTCCTTTCTTCACTTTATAAAATTTCTAGAATACCTATATAATATTTTTATAAATTAAAATGTATTCATTTTAAGCTATTAAAAATTAAAGTTAAATTTAAAAATTTTTTAAATATTTTATTTATTTATTTTTAGAGAGGGGGAAAGGAGAGAGAAAGGAAGAAATACCAACGTGAAAGAAAAACATCAATTGGTTGTTTCTCACAGTCCCTGAACCGGGGACCTGGCCTACCACATAGATGTGTGCCCTGACCAGGAATCAAACCAGCTACCTTTCGGTTTATGAGATGATGCCCAACCTACTGAGGCACACCAGTCAGGGAAAAAAATTTTTTAAATTTTTTTTAAAATTTCCTTTTTAAAAGAAGAAAATAGCCAAAATGTTAACTGGTCGCCAATAAAGGGCGACACTGTGTACCATCTATGTACTGGCTGTCATTGTTTGTAATGTATGTGATGCTGCTATTGGAATTTTATCATGATGTAATCCTTTGGGATATTATGAATTTTCTATTAGAGAAATTCACGGTCGAATATGATAGTTAATTTTCCGAAGGTGACAGATAATTAATGCTGGAGTCATGATTTGAACCCAGTCTGCCTTAAGAGCCGTTACTGCCTTATGGTCAAGACAGAGAAAGGGAAAGGAGACGGAGAGAGCAACGGTAATGGTAGTGGTGATGGGGTAGTGGGTCAGCAGGTTGTTTAGGGCAAAAGCTATTCAGGTTAGGGAGACAAGGTAAGAAACCATATGTAAACTTCCCTGACAAAGTAGAGAGAAGCCACATGGCCCACACTAATGCCACAACCACACCACACTGAGCATCGTGCCACCAAAGTAATATACAGGGTGGGGCAAAAGGAGGTTTAGAGTTGCTTGTATGGAAAATAATACAAGAATTAATAAAAAATACAAGAATAAACTCTGTGTTTCATATAGTCACAATGATAAACCTACTTTTGCCCCATCTTGTCTAGAATTACTTTTCTTACCCCATCGTCCCTGAAAGCAAGCCAGCTATTTCACCTGATACTTAACCAAAGAAAGTGATTTGTTTCAATGTTGGGAGGGAAAGAAAACTGGCACGTTAGATTGATTTACATATAGACAGTACTAAACTGAGTTTTATTTCTTTTTGCATTTAAGACATTTTTAGAAGTAATTTTTAATATAGTCATTCATCGTGGATTTAGAATGCATTCATTGTAAGCTCTTATTCTACTCTGTGTGCCCAATAAATGAATGTGCTTGCTGTTGGTGTGCATGAGTCTATTCTCCTCGTGGCCACACTTATTTTTCATCCTGGATAACAGGCAGTGGGGGCTGCAGGCCATTATAAAATCAGCTGTCTTCCCACCTGCCATGATCAGTGAATCAGAGCATGTTCAGGTCTGCTAAAGACAAGACAGGCTGCAGCAAGAGGGAGCCTGGGCCTAGTCTCAGGTACCTGACAAATTGTCAGTAGGCACAGGTGGAATGGACCCAGCAGGAACTGGACACAATGTGCCTCTGCAGGATCCTGCCAGCCTAAACCACTGGGTCTGTTGTTTGGGACCAGGACACTTCCTGGGTTAAACCCATCAGCATGTAGCATTCATTGAATCTGTGTCTTGTCCTTTCAGTTACCTTTCTGGCAAAATGGAACCAGCTTGTTTTCTTATCCTATTTTGAGTTCCTTGTTGTCCTTTAAACCTTAAGAAACTTGCAATAATCTGCTGATATCCACTTAATCTCTGGTGTATCATATTCTCCTATCAATAAGATGATATGTATTCATTTTTCATGCATACCTAAAATTTTCTTAAACATAGTCATGGAAAAAGAAACATTGAAATCATTCAGTACAAATTAATCACTCTCCTGCAGACTCCCCTGCATCTTCACTGTTAAAGGGTCATATCGCCTCTGGGGGCAGTGTCAGGGATTTTGAATCTCCATGTTATAAGAATGTCTGTTCATCTGACTGCCTGCCAGGCAGGAAGGTGATAAGACTTTTTCTTAAGTTGTGCTGAAATCTGCCTACCTGAAATATAACCCTGGTTGTTTTAATTTTGTTAAGAGAATAATGCCTTCTAGCTCTTCAACAATACCAATAATACAAACGACTAATTTAATAAAAGCAGCAACAGCAGCTGAGCACTTTCCATCTCATCTGATGCTAACACCTCCCTGTGAGGAAGGTTCTGTTATTACTCCAGTTTCACAGATGAGGCTCAGAGAACATAAGGACTCCAGTTAGGTGGCCACACTCAAGAGCAGAGCAGTGAGTCACCACATCATGCTGGCCCCAGCTCTTCAGGTGACAGCCCTTCCTGTGTCCCAACATCATACTTCTGTCCTTCCCAACCCACATCTTTTTTTTATTTACATGTTAAATAGTCGTGTTCCTTTGACCATTCCACATACAGTAATATCCTTTTTTTTAAGATTTTATCTATTTATTTTTTTAGAGGGAGGGGAAGGGAGGAAGAAAGAGAGGGAGAGAAACAATGTATAGTTGCTTCTCACATGGCCCCCACTGGGGACCTGGCCCACAACCCAGGCATGTGCCCTGACTGGGAATTGAACTGATGACTCTTTGGTTTGAAGCCTGTGCTCAATCCACTGAGCTACACCAGCCAGGCCATATTCTTAAACATGACACTCAGGTATTCCCACTTTCTTTGGATTCCTTTTAGTTTGACAGAGTCCTCTGAAAATTTGGTTCCCATGAGGATGATGTACTTTTTAATAATTTTAGTTTCATTTTAAATACAGAATTTACACATAAAAATCTATACTTATCATAAAAAAGTCATGCACTATTTTATTCTTGTCAGACAATAGCACACAGATGTGACTGACTGTGGACTTGGAAGGCAGTGTCTCTGAATTAGTTAAACCTAGAACAGAAGTTTGCAAACTTTTTCTGTAACAAGCCAGATACTAAATATTTTAGACTTTACAGACCATACAAGTCCGTTGCATCAACTTAACTGTGCCATTGTTGACAAAAGCAGACATAGACAATACATAAACAAATGAGCATGGTTGTGTTCTAGTAAAAGTATTTCCAAAAACAGGCAACAGCTGGGTTTGAAACCAGAATCATTTAAAGGGTTTTCCAATATTTCCTTGAAGGTTAGAAAATATTTACAGGTGAACGTTAAGTAGGACATTCCTGGTTATTTTTGCATAATTATTAATAGCACTACCTTTCAGTTTCAAAAGTGCCTTGGTCAGTAAGTTAATATATTGTCACCCTAGTATTATATGACTTTAAGGTTATTGATGAGACTAAGGTGAGGTAGAAACTCTGATTCCTGTCCTTCATTCATTCAGTTATTTTGTGTTACAATAGTTAGGACCTTTCTGCATCAGGTAACTTTTCCATACAGTTCCTGTTGTGTTCCAGTCCAGGAAGAGGGCCTGGCAGTGGAGAGAAGCACCAGGAGGGAGGGTACAGAGACTTCCTAGAGAAGTATCCATAGCCCACCTTTTTGTAGTATTGCTTGTGTTCTGGGCACTCTTCGAGGGCTTCATATACACTATCTCAGGAAATACTAGGTCTGCCCAGAAAGTATCCATCCGTGTACTAAGAAAAGTAGAGATATTTATTGAAGGAGATACAAGAAATATTGTACATAGGTCAGTGATGCCTCATGCCCCTTCAAAGTAAGCACCTTGGGACCTCACACAGTTCTCCCAGCTGCCATGAGCTGCCCTGTCATGTGTTCCTGAATCTCATCCATGGTCTGAAATCTCTTCCCTTTTAAAGGTGGTTTTAGTTTCAGGAAAAGCCAGAAGTCACAGGGCACCAAATCTGGGCTGTAGAGGGGGCTGTCACCTGGGTGATTTGATGTTTTGCCAAAAAAACTGAACTAGACATGATGCCTGAGAGAGGAGTGTTTTTGGGATGAAGCTGCCAATCACCTGTTGCCAATCGCTGTGGCCTTCTGAATCGTCCGAATAGTTTCCTCGGAGGAATGTTCAAGCTTAACACAAAATTTGATGCAGGTTTGTTGCTGTACTCGCTCAGTCATTTTGAATGCAAGGCCACACAGTACACATGCTCACTAAATGGAGTCTACCGTCCCCTCAGACTATTACGGTGAAGTACAGTACATTGTTCATGCATGTGAATTCCAGTCCATTCCCGTTGGCTGCCAGGTTACAGTGATGTGGCACAAACCATTCTTGTTATATTAACAATGGTTGGACTTTTTCTGGACTGACCTTGTGGTCGGTTTTGGATCCAAACCTGGACTGTCTGACCCCAGAACCCAAGTTCTGTTGGTGATTAAGTATGAAATAATTAAATCTAATAAATCACTCCAATGTAAGCAGGACAAGATTGGGATGAGGTGGATGGAACCATACTCTGTACTCAAGGTCAGACATCACCTCCTACCTTATTCATCTTAAGTATGAACATCACAGAGGTCAGTGAGTGTTTGATGGGACCTTTCAGTGGGAGTAAAGAAAGTGCAAAATCCTTGGGCCTTCTAGTTGGAACAAGCCTCCAGATATTGGAAAAACTTGAGGCCAAAAGATCCCAGGTGGGCATCTCTGGACTTTGAGGGATATAGGGCTTGTGGAGGGGCTTGGGGCCTACTTTTTACATGAGAGCTGCCTCTGGCATAGTGAGGACTTTTTCTATCTAGTTTGAAGGATAAAAAGGACAAGAGAATCTTAATCCTGGCTTTGCCTCTCACTGGTTATTATTCCTCTGCAGCTGAGTAAAAAGTCAGCACAGAATCTGCCTGGGAACTAAGATGTGTATTTCCCTGGGACAGTGGAGAGAGAGCAGCCCACATTAGGCTCTTATATGTTTAGACCCCCATTCTAGCTCAGTGATTTAAAGAGAACATCAAGTTGCATATAATTTTCAAAGGGAGTTGCCTTTTAGATAAACCTGTGCCAAAAGGAAATCTTTAAAAATAATTCCCATCAACTCATTATTTCTGGGTGGTATTTTTTTGTATAGTTTCCAGAACAGTGACCCTAACCACAGTGAGGACAGTCATTTTGGGAGCTTCTCACTCAGAGAAAAGTGCAAAGTAGGGTGCCTGTAGGTTTGGTAATAAAACTTCTCCCAGGAGTGGGAGTGAGAATGGAGAGCCAGTGGGTATGCCTCCTGGCCCCAGCTTTTTAACATGTATTCTTCGAGGTGTATTATAGTTGGTGTGTTTTCCCAGACTTTCGATGTTGCCTCAGGACAATTGTCTAAGTTCATTTTGGCATCAGGACAAATGAGAGAATGTTTCCTGTTTGCCTGACTCTTGCCCCAACTTCTTTCTCTCCTCTGTTAAGCTCTTGGCTAAGTATTCTGCATTTTAACTGACATTAGGGCACCAAGTGCAAAAATCTGCAAACAGTTAGCTTTCATGTTTGAGCATGCTGGTTGGAGCATACCAAAGTTAAAGTTTTCATAGCATGGAAAGATCACCCTCTGTATAATGCATTAAACATTTAATAACTGTACTAATAATCCTGAACACTTTTAATGGGCCACACGGGAGCCTTAATGTGGTAAAAATGTATTTCTTCACTGTCAAGTTAACTTTCATCACATTGAGAGAAATTCTTCAAAACAGCTTTTAGGGGTTGGAAGTTTATAAGCCTAGAAACAAAGAGCATATTCTGAAAGTAATTTTTAATGTAAAATAGACAATAGAAGTAGAGGGACTATTAACTGAGAGCTAATACTTTTAGATTGGGGAGAAGTATGCCACCACTATGGTGCAACTGCTGTGTGTTAGATTAAGTGATTGTGAGTGGGGTTAGCATCAAGACCAGCAAGACAGAAGACCAGTCTCTGTGGTCCCAAGACCTTTTACTTTGGGAGTAGAAATGTAGGCTGTTTGGTTCCTCTTCAAACATTTTTAAAAATACAGTATCTTGCTCTTGCATCTTGGCTGCCAACATGCCATCCAGACTGAGGAAGACTCGGAAAATTCTGGGTCACATGAGCCAAAGCCATGGCTGATTGGCAACACAGGAAGCACCCAGGAGGCTGAGGTAATACTGGTAGCTTGCATCATCGCAGGATCAACTTAGACAAATCTCACCCGGGTTACTTTGGGAAAGTTGGTATGAGGCATTACCACTTAAAGAGAAGCCAGAGCTTCTGCCACACTGTCAACCTTGATAAACTATGGACCTTGGTCAGTGAACAGACACGGGTAAATGCTGCCCAAAATAAGACTACAACTGCTGCTATCTATCATCAGTGTGGTGCTAGTGGGCTACTACAAAGTTCTGAGGAAGGGAAAGCTTCCAAAGCAGTCATTGTATAGGCCAAATTTTTCAGCAGAAGAGCTGAGAAGATCAAGAGTGTTGGAGGGGCTGGTGCGCTGGTAACTTGAAGCAGCATGGGGAGCAGTCCATTAAATTATCACAGTGCTAAAAACAAAACAAAAACCCAGGACCTTTGGAGGGAAAAATCAAGTGTTGATATGTATTGTATTAAATCGACTTTACACTTATTTCTTAGTTATAGCATTTTTAAAGGAATTGTTCTTGGTGAAACAGGTGTGCACTTGAAAGGATGCAGTTGCTTTCAGAAGTGCAGTAAAGACCAAATAGGGACCAAGTCCAGTAATGTAATTACCAGTTTTATTTTGTTTTTGTGTATTTAAAATAGTCTTGGCTCCTTGCTCCAAATGAATTCCAGTCAAAACACTGAAAATTATAATGTACATAAATTAAGGACTTAGAAAACTGATATTTTCAAGTATTTGGAAGGAAATGATGTCTTCTGAATAAAATTCATGACATAAGCATGGCTCTTCAGTTCACATGCCTGATTACTGTACTTGAATGGCATCTTTTTTTTTAATTTGAAAATTTGTTGTGTTTTTGAAAATGTAAGACTATCGATTCGTTCTTTAAAGTCAGTATTTTAAGAGCAATAAAGTCTTTTTTGATTTTGCTGTTAGTCACTTGAGATCTCTTTCTTGCTTCTTAAGGCTATTTTTATCTGCACCATGGTGCATGGCTTGGAGGTATCTTCTTTGCATAGTTAGGTGCTCTTATATATATATACACACACACACACACACACACACAAAATGTACATGTTGGCAAGTTTTTAATCTTTGAGGAGAGATTTAGGTCTTTGATTCAGAGAAAATAACAAGCTGTTTACTGTGGTAGATAGATAAGGTAGTTAATATTACTGAGCAAAACTTGAGGTATGACTGTGAAGCTTCTAAACTGACTCCGGGGGCTGTTCCAGAAGAGAAATTCCCACGCATTGGCAGCATTCTAAGATGTGTGTTTGTTTGCATGTGTCAGTTCTGGGATATTTTATAACAGGTCAGATTCTTGCATAATGGTTCATCATCAAGATGGTTCTAACACAGAAAAGCTCCAAAGCTCACCCCACTGAAGACAGCTGTGAGACAAACGTCAAACATCAAGTTTGCTGCCTTGTTTTTTAGAAGGAATTTGCTGGCATTAGCAAAGAAAATCCTAAAGTGGCTTAGGTCATCTTCATTGCCTTTTATCCATCTTTCCCATTAACAGTGAAAACTGTCTCGACAGTTACAGCTTTGTTCTAAAGTGGCCCATAATTTTGTCTGTTTTACATCCCAGTGTATTCCTGAGACCAAATATGGTATTGCTTCTCAGAGAGGTCTCCTTTTCCTTTCCATTCAATCTATACAATATTTAATAGATTTATTTTGAGGTCAAGAGTATCTTTTGGGTCAACCTGCAACTTAAAACCAGATAGAGTAATGTGGTTAGTAAAATAATAGTTGAGAATGAGCATGGGAGGGGCTATGTATGTTCATTCTGATCACTTTAAATTGTCAAATCATCATATTTAAGAAAGTATTCCTAAAAATTCATGAAACTGTTTAAACCAGTCTTTTCTTTCACCTATTGCTGGTTCTCTGTTTTTATACGTACCACACACAAAGCTGTGCACTGTAACGTCTGTCCTCAGGTGGTCAATGCCATGCTAAGTAATAAAGCCCAGCACTGCCAAAGGCCAAAGGTACTACTGTAGCCCTCAGTCTGGCTTGATGGGGGTGAGGGGGAATTCAGAGAGAGAGAAGGAAAGAAGGGACTAGATTCAAAACAATAGACATGGGCCAGAACTTCATGTGAGGTAGGGAGAGACAGGTGGTCTAATCAGAAATGATGTGTCAGGAAGTATCTTCCCATTTTAGAAATACAAAATGCTACATTTATTAAAAAAAAGGAAAATGTCAAGTGCTTGCTTTAGGGCAGTGAGCATATCTTATTGGTTAGAAGTTCAGGTTCTGGAGATAGACAAGCCCGAGTGGAGTTCCTGGCACTTTTCTTCCTGGCTCTTTGACTATAGGCTGCTCACTAACTGCTTAGCACCCAATTTCTCATCAGTAAATTTGGGCAGAAGTGGGCAAATAAATAGTCCTTGCTTCGTAGTGTCAATAGAAGGATAAGAGAGCATTTCACATACTAGGGCAGCACCTGGCATTTAAAAAGCCCTCAATTATGGGCTGACTGTGGAGCCACTGTCTTTGGGGTTGCTAGGAAGTGACCTGTGCTGGTGCTTATCAGTAAGGAGTCTGGCTCCACCTTTGTCAGTTCACCATCAGTGTGATCCTGAGCAAGTATAAAAATTAATAATTCTGTTTGGAAAAAATAAATGTTCTGCCAGGAAGGTATGCTTGCTAATTTTAGGCAAATGTTAATTAAACTGACATCAGCACTTTCCTGCTGGAACTTGAACCATATCTCTCTGACAGATGGTGATTCTTTGACCAGCATCGGAGGCCTTTCTAAGGCAGGCAGAGGCTGTCTGCCTAGCACGGGTGATTAATGCTGGTGACGGAAAGATAGTTTGATCTTCTTCCCTGTTCAGTGTTCTAAAGTAACATTTGTCTAAACTCACTAATAAATTTATTGCATGAGAAACATTTTAAAAGTCTACTGTAGTGAGATATAATTGACAAAATCAAATTAACCCATTTAAATGTACAGTTGAATGAGCTTTGACAAACATTGGTTTGTCAATAACCACTCCCTTATGGACCTGAAAACAGCTTTATTGATACATAATTTACATACTATAAAATTATCCCATGAGATTGAATAATCTGGTGGTTTTTAGTACATTCGTAGACTTGTGCAACCATTACCACAATGTAATTTTAGAGCATTTTTACCACCCCAAATTGAAACTCTGTACACATTAGCAGTCACTCATTCCTTGACCTACCTCTTCTTGTAACCCAGCACTCCCACTTATAGGCAAACATCAGTCTACTTTCTTTAGCAATTTGCCTGTTTTGGACATTCCATGTAACTAGAACTGTAGAATATGTGGTCTTTTGTGACTAGGCTCTGTAACTTAGGATATTGTTTTCAAGGTTCATCCATATTGCAGCATGTGTCAGTACTTTATTTCTTTTTATTATTGAATAATATTCCATGGTATGGGCCAACCACGTTTTGTTTACTTACTCATCAGGAAATACGTATTTGTTTTTTTTTTTTAACTTTGTGGCTGTTATCAATAATGTCACTACTAAGCATTTGTGGTAAAGATGTATACTTTACACAAAGTGTAAATATGTACACTTGTATGTTTGTTTATGTATTTATTTTTAATTTTATTGATTATGCTATTACAGTTTTCCCAATTTTTCCCCCTTTTCTCCCCTCTACCCAGCAACCTCCACTCCCCTCAGGCAATCCCCATATCATTGTTCATGTCCATGGTCACACATGTAAGTTCTTTGGCTACTCCATTTCCTATGCTGTACTTTACATCCCCATGGCTATTCTGTAACTACTCATTTGCACTCCTTAATCCCCTCACCTCTTCACTCATCCCCTTACAACCCCCTTCCATGTGGCAACCATCAAAACACTCTCCATATCCATGATTCTGTCTCTCTTCTTCTTGTGTGCTTAGTTTGTTTTTTAGACTCAATTGTTGTTACAGATACATATTTATTGTCATTTTATTGTGGATAGTTTTTAAGTGCTTTTTCTTAAATAAGTCCTTTTAACATTTCATATAATGATTTGGTGATGATGAACTCCTGGAGTTTTTTCTTGTCTGGGAAGTTTTTTCTTATCTGCCCTTCAATTCTAAATGGTATCTTTGCTTGGTAGAGCAATCTTAGCTGTAAGTCCTTGCTTTTCATGACTTTGAATATTTCTTGCCAGCCCCTTCTGGCCTTCAAAGTTTCTTTTGAGAAATCAGCTGACAGTCTTATGGGAACTCCCCTGTAGTAACTAACTGCCTTTCTCTTACTGTTTTTAAGATTCTCTCTTTATCTTTAACCTTTAGCATTTTAACTGTGATGTATCTTGGAGTGGGCCTCTTTGTGTCCATATAGTTTGGGACACTGTGCTGCTTGGATTTACTTGCGTGCCTATTTCCTTCACCAAATTAGGGAAGTTTTCGTTCATTATTTTTTTTTTAGATACATTTGTAATTTCTTGCTCTTTCTCTTGTCCTTCTGGCACCCCTATGATGTGAGTGTTGGAACGCTTGAAGTTGTACTAGAGGCTGCTTACACTGTCCTCATTTTTTTGGATTCTTTTTTCTTTTTGTTGTTGTGATTGGTTGTTTTTTGCTTTTATGTGTTAAATCTAAATCATTGATTTGATTCTCAGCTTCATCCACTCTATTGTTAATTCCATGTAAATTGTTCTTTATTTCAATTAGTATATCCTTCATTTCTGTCTGGATTTTTTTTTTATGGTGTTGAGGTTCTCACTAAGTTCCTTGAGCATCCTTATAACCAGTGTTTTGAACTCTGCATTTGATAGATTGTGTATCTCCATTTGTTTAGTTCTTTTTCTGGAGTTTTCATCTGTTCTTTGATTTGGGCTATGTTTCTTTGTTTCCTCATTTTGGCAGCCTCCTTGTGTTTGTTTTTATATATTAGGTAGAGCTGCTATGACTCCCTGTCTTATAGCATGGCCTAATGTAGTAGGTGTCTTGTAGGGTCCAGTGGCACAGTCTCCCTTATCACCCAAGCTGAGTCCTTGAGGTGCACCCCTCATGTATATATCCTCCTCTTGTATTGTTATTGGCAGGTCAATGGGAGGGCTTTACCCAGGCCAGTCAGCTGCAAGGACTGCCTGTGACCACTGACCACCACCCTCTACCCTCCGTCGTGGATGAACTGTGCAGGTGCAGGGTACTCTGACATGGTCTGTAGCTGTCCACTGGTTTTGCAAGCTTGGGGTTTCCCCAGTGGTGCAGGTCAAGGTTAGTCCCCCCCTGTATTCTGCCCAGGGCCACCCTGCATGCGTTACAAAGCAGTCTGAGGTGGCTACTACTTATAGTTTACAAGTAGTAGTTACAAGTAGTAGCCACCTCAGATTGGGCTTGGAGATTCCCAGGCAAAGCCAAGCTGTGAACCTAGGCTGGTGGCTGCTAGTGCCAGCCAGGCCTAGGGCCACTTAGCTAGAGGTATGGGGCTGGGAGTTTACTGAGGTCAGCTGTTGCTTATTTGATAGGATTAAGGAAGACCATCCATTCATATGGAAAAGTCACGGTTAACAGTTTGGGTGGTCCTGTAAGTTGGGTTGATGAAGTCTCAAGGGATCTCAAGAGTAGAGCAAACAGTATTAGCAAGGTTGATAGAGTCTCAGATATGGCACCAGTCTGCCTACTCTGTGGCTGTCTTGGAGGAGGGCTAAGAAAGTGGACAATGGCTTCTGCCTGCCTTTCTGTCCAAGAGAAAGCTATCCCCCAGCTCCCATCTTGATGACAGATACTTCAGTTCCTCTCTATAGGCCACTAGTGCCTTTCAAGCTGCTACTTTGGTGGTGAAGCTCAGTGGGAGTAAGTCCATGCGTGGGTTCCTTAAGGAAAACTGCTTAGGACTCCAGAAGTTTCTTCCAGCAACTCAATCCCCACTGGTTTCTGCGACTAGAAATTATGGGGACTTATCTTCCTGGCATTGGAACCCTGGACTGGGGGCTTGGTATGGGACTGGGACTCCTTGTTCCCAATATATAACTCCTGAATTTTTATCCACCACATGTAGATGTGGGATCAGCCCATTCTGCCTCTCTGCCTCCCCTACCAGTCTGTATGGATGTGGTTTCTTTAACTCCATAGTTGTCAGATTTCCATTCAACTCGTTTCTGATGGTTCTGAGTGATGGTTGTGTATTTTTGTTGTCATTTTGATGTGATTGTATGAGTAGGTGAGCTGTTTACCTGTGCCTCCATCTACACTTCTATGTTTTTATTTTTCTTGGGTACATACCTAGGAGTGGAATTGATAGGTCACATGGTAACTGTATGTTTAACTTTTTGAGAACCTGCCAAACTATTTTCCAAAGTGGCTATACCATTTTACTTTCCTACTAGAAATGTAGGAGGGTTCCAGCTCTCTCCACATGCATGTCCACACTTATTGTCAATCTTGATTAAATATTATCTCCCATTCTGCAGTTTGTCTCTTCACTTTCTTTGTGCTTTGGAGTGTAAGGTTCCTAATTTTGATGAAGTCTAATCAGTTTTTTCTTTGTCACTTGTCATTTTGGAATCATGTCTATGAACCATTGCCTAGCCAAGATCATGGAGGTTTACTACTATGTTTTCTTCTAAGAGTTCCATAGTTTTAGCTCTTACATTTGGGTCTGTGGTCCATTTTAAATTAATTTTTATGTATGGTTTAAAGAATGGGTCCAACTTCATTTCTTTGCATGTGGATAGTTAGTTGTCCCAATACCATCTGTATGAACATATGTTTTCTTTTAAAATTTTTCCCCTATTTAGTTGTCTTGGCATCACATTATAGACTTTGAAAGAAAGACAATAGTTCCCTGTACCATTCCTCTCCATCCTGTTTCTGCTCCCCAGAAGTGATCACTCTAAACTCTTAGCAGTTCCTTCTGTTACTTTTTTACCTCCATATTTCCAAATAGCACACTTATATGGTGATTTCTTGAATATTATGAAAAATTCAGTAATTAGTTTTGACACATTTTTATATAAATGCATATTGTGTTTTCATTATAACAATATTTACTGCTGAGCCAGGTAATATACTCTGATTACATTTCATTTTCTGTAACATTTTTGTTTTCCTTTGAGTTAATTCCTGTTCTCCCCTTTTTGTTTTCATTTGCTTGTTCTCATCAGTAGCCTGGTTGGTCCATTCTTCACCCTCCAGCTGCTCTTTAAAGTCCCTGTCATTACATTTCTCCCTGTGATCAGACCCAGCAGTTTGTCTTTCTGTCTCTTTTGTTCTGGGCTTCATCCCTCCTGTATTCCTCTGTTACTCCATTCATTCCAGGCTGGTTTCTGTCCAAGTTGCTGGCTTCCAGGGACTTTCTGTTGCTCTTCTTTAGGAGTTCCCTTCACCTCTCTGCCTTGGGTTCCCTGCCTCCTAGCTCAGCATAAATGTTTTCTGTCAGAGATTCTTTACATATAATCAAGGACCCTTGTGCCCAGATTAAGGAACCTCCTTGTTAATACTCGAGGTAATTTATACTCATTTTTCTACTCACGGCTACTGAAAATGACTTAAAATCAAATAAGAATCCTGAGTCAAAAATAGCTTATGTACCCAGAAAGCAGTCTTATTTATTAGGACTCTAATTCTAGAAACCAAGAAGTTACCAGGAAAAGACCAGAAGTGATCCTGAATCCCCAATATGGCCACCAAAGCTCAAACACTTCCCTTACCATGTCTGTCTTCATTCAAATCAGCCTCACACTTACATACAGTTCTAAAGTGTTTGATCATTTGGCTTTGTAGGGCACAAAAGATAAATTGCATATTTTAAAAATTAGGAGCAGAGGGAATGCTAGAGATAGGCACACTGTGAACAATTAGAGGTTACAGTTAGTTAAGGGAACAAATGGGGAAATTATTTTAAATGTCAATATATAATTAGTAAAGATATGAAGTATATAGATCATTTAATTTTATTATAGAAAGTCTTACATGAGTCAGGATCACACAGAGCTATGGCACTCTGTAGTGGCTGGCCTCCCTCCTGCCTTTCTTCTGGAGATACTTATTAAACAGCTCCTTTGTGCTAGGTATTGTGTCTGGCGTTCTTTATGAACACATAGTGTTTTCTTTTTTAACTGATTTTTTTTTACTTTTTTAAAAAACATTTTTATTTATTTTTAGAGAGAGTGGGAAGGGATGAGAAAGAGAGGGAGAGAAACATATGTGAGATTGATCAGTTGCTTCTCACATACCCTCAACTGGGGACTTGGCCTGCAACCCAGGCATGTGCCCTGACCAGGAATCGAACTTGTGACCTTCCAGTTTATAGGCTGGTGCTCAATCCACTGAGCCACACCAGCCAGCACTCAAAACAGTGTTTTTAAAGGAGTAAGTTTTAGTTATCCAGAAAATAATTTTATGCAGAATAATCTGTCACAATTACAAATAAAATAAGTATTACTTTATACTCTTATGCCAATAAAATGTCTGCTGGGACCTAGGCTTAATCCCATTTATCTGCTTTTAAAAACACCTCATAAGGGTATCAATAAGACAAGAAATAACAAGTATTGGAGAGCATATGGAGAAAAAGGAACCTTCATACACTGCTGGTGGGAATGTATACTGATATAGCCACAATGGAAAACAGTAGGGAGGTTCCTTAAAATTAAGAATAGAGCTAGAATATGACCCAGCAATCCCACTTCTAGGTATCTATCCGAAAATTTTGAAAACATTTATTTATAAAGGAATATGTATCCCCTATTCATTGTAGTATGCTATGAAGTAGCTAAGACATGGAAACAACCTAAGTGTACTTTGAGGGATGGTTGGATAAAGAAGGTGTGGTGAATGGAATACTACTCAGCCATAGAAAGGATGAAGTACTGTGTCTTTTGTGACAATATGGATGGATATTGAGATTATCATGCTAATCAAAATAAATTAGAGGATAAGAACCATATGATTTTACTCATATGTGGGATGTAAAAGTGAAAGCAACAAATGAACAAACAAAACAAACTCATAGATACATACAGCACTATGGTGGTTACCAGAGGGGAAGAAGGTAGAGGAGATGAACAGGATAAAGGGAGTCAAATATAGGGTCCAGCACAAATAACACCTCTTTTTTTATTACATAAAACTTTTATTACCAAATCATAAGCATGTAATTCTGTAACATAACAGAATCACATTCAAGCACACTATATGACATTTTTAGGTGAAATTGTTCAAATTGCTGTCCATCTCGTGGGAGACAATCATGTACCCTACCAACCACACTCAATGGCATTACTTCTGCCAGACCCTGTATTTGGTGACAGGAGGATACTGGACTTTGGGTAGTAGTGAGCACACAGTACAATGTACAGATGATGTATTACAGAATTGTACACTTGAAACTTATATAATGGTATTTACCAATATCACTTCAATAAATTTTAAATTTAATAAGTAATAAAAGCACCTCAGTGATTTTCCTATAAATGGCATTTCTATCACTGAAAGTTAGTTGTGTTCAGTAAGTTAAAACAGTGTCTGTATATGTAACATTTATGTGGTGTGTGTGTGTACATATGATATTTTTAAAAATCTGCATTCTCTTCTCCTTTTCTTCTTCTCTCCCTCTCTCTGGCCCTGTTATGTCTTATTGTATAACATTGTCTTAGTTTACCAGGGAGTCCATTATTAGAACATGTCTATATTCTAAAAATGAGTTTTACATAACATGTTGAAATAAAAATATACTGTATACTGATTGTGTATGTTGGGGAACTATCTTCAAGTCCGACTTGCTTCCTAGAACAAAAAAATCTGGAAATGGTCTTAGCCATGATTGGGACCAGCCCTTTCAGGTTGTCCGAAGGAGGAGATGGAGGTTAAGCATTTTTGAGTGAATACAGGACTGAAGTAGAACCAGAATCTACCCAGCTATGCCATCTGTCTTTGACATTAAGAAAGGGCAGCCTGATTTAGGGGGTTGACCAAGTTCTTGTGCAGTAATTGGGACTAATTAGAGCTTCCATTAACCACAATCATGGGACAGAAAGAAGCCTCTGTGGCAAGTGATGAAGATCACCAAGATAGACAGAGTGGCAGCTGAAGGCTGGGGAGAGGTGTGCTCAGCACTACAGGGAGGTTGAAGAGGAGTTGGATTAAATGTGTTGTGACATGCAAGCATTAGAGTTTATTAATAAGCTAAAACTTGAAAATGCCTGTTTTGATTTGCTGTCAGTAGAAAATGTAGGTTGTTACAGTTAATGTGATGGGATCATTAGTTCTCCCTTAGTGTAACCTTTTTGGGGAGTATCTTAGATCTCTTTGTAAAGACTTGTTAAAGCCCCCCGCCCCATAGATCAGAGGTTCCTATTAGTAGGAACTTGTCCTCCCTTTCTTCCCCCACCCCACCCAGGCCACTCAACAGGGAGCAAGGAGAGTATGAAGGAGGGAAGGAGATACATGGCTCCTGGCCTCCTGGGCCTGTGTGTACCAGTAGTACTACATGAAACTAAAATCTGCATTTGCTGACCTATTTCTTCTCACCCACATATCTCACCCCAATCAAAATGTCCTTCCATCACCCAGGTATGTGTTCCTTGGAGAGAGGGGAAGTGTGCTCACATGTACCCTCCTGTCAGCTTGGGCAGGTGCTACTGTTTTTTTTTCTCTCCACAGAGCACCTCCCTTGTTCTTCTGAGCCATGGAAGCTCTTAATTCATAACCCACCATGCCACAACAGCCTGGCTGCAAAATGATGATGCCAACATCTCTCCAGCCCCATGGTGCACCCCATTGGTGGGGAAGGGATCCCACCACAGGGTTGCTCAGGCCTTTTGTGAATACAGAGTTTGGTAAGATGGCAGGTCACAGCCACCAGGCTGAACCCGATAAGCTGTCACTGAACCCAATCACCCTGCAGTTTCTCCCAGCCATTTAGCCTCTTAAGTCTCTAACACATTGTCCTCCCCTGCTTTTGCTAGACATGCCTGTATGTATGTGTCTGAACCCCAAGTGCAAACAGAAGTCTGATACTTCCTCTGCATTCAAGCTCTTGGCATAGGATGGATCAGTGGGAACAAAGGTATGGGGAAAGTGGCGGTCATTGCCTCCTTGGCCAGATGGACCCCAAGCTAAAATCTGCCCAGAAGGAGCACTCGGTCACAAGATGTTGTGATAGTTACTGAGAGATGGAAATGGTTGATAGTTTTCTACTCCTGGTAGAGGTTTATATTAAATTTGTTTCTAATGATAAAGTTGCACTTAAGCCAGTTCATGGAGGGAAAGGTAATTGAATTCATTTAAACTACATTTAACTGGTTTTCATGGTAGTTGTTAGGTTAGCCATATTTGTCTCATCATATTGGCCTTTTCAACTGATACCTGTATGTGAATGTAGTGAAATACTTTTGTATTTATGTATCCCTATCTACACAGGTATGATTTTATAGGGATAGATGAATTAATTATGGGATTAAATAAAGCAATAGCCCCTTCACCTGTTTAAGTGTGACATTGTACTCTAAAAACTCTTTCTAAAATGAGACTCTCAAGGAAGATAAGGACCACAACTGCTTATTCCCATCACCCTCCCCAGTGCTTGGCACAGTCCCTGGCACCAAAGCACCCAGTGCCGCCTTACTGAATGAAGGAAGGATTTGTTGCAGGGGATGATACATTTACACTATCTGCTAAAGGATGTATTATGTGACAAGCTCATGTTAAGCTTTAAAACCATGAGCAGACTAAGAAATCTTACAGTTACCTTTCATTATATAAATAAAAATTCACATTACCATTTAGCTAAACTGAATTCTTATCTGAATCTATTACATCAATTTTTAAAGGATGGGAACAGTTGATGAAGGGTTTGTTTTATTTTGTTTATGAATTAGGAGCATGAGGCAGTGGTGTTTGGTGGTTTGTTTTTGTTCCTGCCTGGCATGGGTCCGGTTGGTATAACATAGAGCCTGAAATGCTGGCTTGGGGGCCAGCAGGCCCAATGGCCTGAAGACTCTGGCTTAGGCATATGAAGAAAATAGAAAGGCCTGGTGACAGCAGGCCTGGGTAGGCCCAGTTATATGTGAGGGAAGAAAGCTTCAGGCCTCGTGGGGTTGGTAAAGCGGATGGGCTGTGTCCCTTTGGCATTTACTACCCAGTTACAGGGATGGTTCACAGAGCTCCAGAGTGAGGGTGGGGAAGGTGTGGGGGTTGACCCTCTGCAGAGTGTCTCCTGTCTGCTCCTCTAAGGTCATTAGCTTGGTTCTTCTCAGACCCTGATGCAGCCCCAACAGTTGCAGGTTTATATGTTACAGGTATGGTCATGGGAGTGACACTCTTGACCACCTACCTTGCTTTAGTTCCACATTGCTGAGAAACATGAAGTGACTGTTCCATTAGCTATGGCCAAGCCTGGCGATGAAGTCAGAGACACACAGGGCTCCCAGAGGCCCACTCAGTGATGATGAGAAAATAGTCATAGGAAAGATATTTAATTGGAAATTCAGTTTACTATACACATAAAAAGTGTCTTTGATCTTTAAAATAATTAATATTTTTGTGAGTTGCTTTCAAGTTTTTATTTGACCTGTGGGGGTGCAAGATGGTAGTGGTGCTATAAAAGTATTAGGCAAGATATGTATGTTCAGAAGACGGCAAAACAGTGTTAAGAAGAACTAGGCAACCACCAATTACTGGCCATTTGATCTTATCTTTTCAGAGCCTAAGTTTACAGCTCTCATAAATGAGGATAATGATTTGTGCTTGCCCATATTTTAAGATTCTGATGAAGATTAGGTAACATTTTGCCCCCAACCCTTATCTTCTTATTCTGTATACTTTCCCTAAGTGTCTTTCTTTCTTTCCTATTTCTGTTATTACCTCACAAGTACATTTTATCTGATGACCTCAGATATGTACATCTAATCTAAATTTTCAGGAGAAGCCTCTTCATCAACCACCTGAAGTTCAGTGGATCTAGAAACATGATCTCCTGCCCTGTCACTCTTGTGTATTTCTTAGGCATTCCTCCCTTCTCCCCTCTTCATCTTGGCCATCCACTATCTTGGTTCAGGTCATCTTCTGTTGCCAGACTCTATAGTAGCCACTTAGCTGCTTTCATGACTTCAGTTTCTCCCTTCTGCACCCATGTTTCCTTTTGGGGCCAGGGTGATATTTGATATTTCTGTATGTGTGTGTGTGGTGTATGTATGAGAGTATAGGTACATCTCTATGTTTATCCTATATGATAAAGTCCTTAGCACACTATTTAATATAAAAAGAAGGAAATCAAAAGAAAACCTTTACAGTCATGTCTGTCTGCCTTTGTTTTCTTTCAAATGTGGTTTCTTTATAGTTGTTTTTAAAATCATATTGTTTATGTATATGGTTTTAAGTAGTAAATGGCAATATTACAAAGATTTTAATGAAAAGTATAATAGCAGGCCTCTGAAGATTTCAAGATGGCTGTAGAGTAGGTGGAAGCTACACTCATTTTCTCCCAGCCCCTGAAATAATAGCTAAATTATAGAGCAATCAACCTGACTAACTAACTGATGTCTAGCTGAACTGAAATATTTTAAGCAAGGATGTACAGAAGAAGGCACATAGAGACTAGTAAGGGTGGGGATGCACGAAGGGCTAGTCCTCACGCCCAGTTGCAGTGGCTAAGAAGCTGGAGGGATATTGTGGCTGCAAAACTCCCTCCCCCAGGGGCATGGGGTCTCAACCCTACGCAGGGATCCCCAACCCTGAGCAACAGAAACAGGAAGAGGAGCCTGCATAGCATCTGATAGTGAAAATCAGTGGGGATCCAGTCCTTCTGTAAGATCCAGACACCACTTTCCCAGGGACATGCTTTCCTGTTATTACAGCACCAACCTATGGAGTGCACTTCCTGGTCCCTGACTGCTGGCAAGGCTACTCTGCCATGCTCAATTCTTCAGAGGGGTCTGCTGGCTGCACCCAGCAGAGACTTTTGGGGCCCTCTTTTTCTGGGGAGGCTCTTTGTGGAGACTCAGTGACTAAGCTGTGTAGCTTTGGAAAGAGGACCAGTTTCCTCCACCTCAAGCGCATAGCTAGCACGTGCCTCTCACCAAACACACACACCTGTTGAATCACTAGACCGGCTCTGTCCTGCTGAGTTCAGCTGTGCAAGGGGACCAGAGTGCTGCTTACAGCTGGAACTTTTAGAGTGTGTCTCCCAGGGAAGCTTTGTTTGGGAACCAGATATGCGGGTGTGGGGAGTGTGGCTACATTGCTGAGGGGCAGTTCTCATTTCCCCTGTGAACTCAGCCCACACAACCCCCAGATGGGGAATAATTGCCTGCCTGCCTCCTACAGGCTTGCAGGCACCACCTCCAATGGCAGACTGTTTGGATCAACGCTGCCAAATCCTGGATACCCCACCCTGCTAGGCTCAGTACCATAGAAGGAAAGGAGAGTGTCTGAGACCTGGGACATTCAAAGTGTGAGATCCTTGGAGGCTCTTGTCAGGGATCAGGGTGAAGTGCTTGGCCCCCTCCTGCAGGCTGGGCTGGCATTACCCTAAATGGGAGATTATTTTGACCTGTCACACTGAGCCCAGTGGCTCTGCCTTACTGAAATTGCTCCTGCAGAGGGGACAACTGGCTGCACACAACCTGAACCTGTGGCGCACTCCCTTGGGGGAATTAGAGCTGAGGAGACTGGCAGAGACTGAGTGGTTTGGCTCTGGAGTAGGGGCCACTTTGCCCTCATTGAGTGCCTGACTTCATCAACTAAGAGACTCACTATCTCTGTCTTCCCAACTCCAGTTGCCCTGCCCTACTAAGCTCACAACCTGTGGCAAGGTCTATGGGATGCAGCCAGTCTGGTCCCACTCCACAGTCTTTCTTTGGAAGGCTCTTGAGAAAGACCAGGCAACCTCAGGGGCAGGCAGAGTAGCTGACTGGTAGAGGCAGACCTCAGGTAGCCTCAGTCCTTTTACAGATCTGTCCCCACTTCTAAGCTGGAGGAAGCTTACCCTTATATACAGATTGACCCCTCCCATGCAAACCCAGGCCCAGTAGACACAGCCACAAACAGTGAACAGCATGGTAGCTCCAGACAGGTAGACCAAGGCTGGTTACACAAAATGTTTGTGTAACCTGTACACAATCCTGTACCTGACATTGACCTGTACCTGAATCCTGCCTACCAACACAACCATTGGTGGGCTGCAGGCCACACCACAGCTCAACCCAATTAGCCACACAAGCGGCACACTCAAAGGGAGATTCTGACATGCACCAGACCCTGCTGGGAACAACTCTGCCTTGGGAGGCAGCCCCTGCACAGCATCTCATACACAGTGATTGAGGTTTACCCTTGAGTAAGGGTAACTTTACTTAAATACCAGGTTGTTTTTTACTTCAAAAAAAAAAAACCAACCAAAATACCAGGTGGAGATTTTGAAACAATTGTTATATAGATGCTCAAAGGCCTTGGGGGAAGAGTGGATGATCTCAGTGAGAACATAAAAAAAGAGATAGTAAGCACTAAAAAGGACATGGAAACCACAGAAAAGAACCAGTCAGAAATGAAGAGCACAGTATCTGAAATGAAGAATACACTAGAAGGAATCAACAGCAGGTTAGATGAAGCAGAAGATTATATCAGCAATTTACAGGAGAAGATAACAGTGAGCACCCAAGCAGAGCATCAAAAAAAATGGGGAGGGGGGAGAATTTTTAAAAAGAGGCAAGCCTAAGGGACCTGTGGGACAACATTGAGCATAATAATGTCTGCATCATAGTGGTACCAGAAGAAGAAAAGAGTAAGCAAGGGATGGAAAAACTTGTCTGAAGAAATAATGGCAGAAAACTTCCTAACCCAATGAAGGAAAAAGTCACACAAGTTCAGGAAGCACAGAGAGTCCCAATCAAGATGAACAAAAAGGCCCACACCAAGACACATTATAATTAAAATGATAAAGATTAAATACAAAGAGAGAATCTTAAAACCAGCAAGAGCAAAGCAATTAGTTAACAACAAAAGAACTCCCATAAGGCTGTCAGCTGATTTCTCAACAGAAGCACTTCAGGCCAGAAGGGGTTGTCATGAAATATTCAAAGTGATGAAAAGCAAGGAACTGCAACCAATATAACTCTATCAAGCAAGGCTAACATTTAAAATTTAAGGCAAAATGGAGAGCTTCCAAGACCAGGAAAAAACAAAAAAGAAGCTAAAGGATTTTATTACCACCAAACCAGCATTGCAAAAAATGTCAAAAATCCTATTTTAAGAAGGGGAAACAAAAAGAGAAACTGAAAGACAGAAGAACATAGATATAGAGAATAAAATGGGAATAAATAAGTACCTATCAATAATAAATTAAAATGTAAATGGATTTAAATGCTTCAATCAAAAGACATAGGGTAGCTGAATGGATAATAAAATGTAACCCATATACGTGTATATGCTGTCTACAGAAGACCCACCGCAGAAGAAAAGATACACACAACTGAAAGTAAAGGGATGGAAAAAGAATGCTCCATGCAAACAGAGATGGAAAGAAAGGTGGGGTAGTAATACTTACATCTAACAAAATAGACTCCAAAACACAAACCATAACGAGGAAAAGCAGCTCACTACATAATACTAAAGTGATTGATCCAACAAGAAGATATAACACTTGTAAGCATATGCACCCAACATAGGACCACCTAAATATATAATAAAAATCTCAGTGGACATTAGGAGAGAGATTGACAGCAATACAGTATAAGTATAGTAGGGTATTTTAACACTGCAGTGTCATCAGTGGATACATCTTACCAAAAAATCAGCAAGTCAACAGTATCCTTAAACAACACACTGGATGAGATGTGTTCAGTTGCTATTTACAGAACACTCATACCAAAGCAGCAGAATATACATTCTTCTCACGTGCCCATGGATAATCTCAAAGATAGACTACATGTTAGGACACAGAATAAGTCTTAACAAACTCAAGAAGATTGAGTTTATTAGCATCTTCATATTAGCATCTTCTCTGACCACAATGATATGAAACTAGAAATCAACTACAATAATAACAAAAAACCAAAACAAAACATTCAAACACATGGAGGTTAACTGGCATGTTATTAAACAATGAACGGGTTAACAGTGATATTGAGAGCATATAAAAAATTACCTGGAAACAAATGCAAATGAACATACAACAACCCCAAATCTATGGGGCACAGCCAAAGCACATCTGAGACAGAAGTTCATAGCATTACAGGCCTTCCTCACAAACTAAGAAAAATCTCAGATAAACAATCTAACCCCACACCCAAAAGAACAACAACAAACTAAGCCAAGAATATGTAGAAGGGAGGAAATAATTAAGATCAGAGTGGAAATAAATGACAGAGACTAAAAAAAAAATACAACAATACAAAAGATCAGTGAAATCAAGAGCTGGTTCTTTGAAAAGGTAAACAAGATCGTGAACCTTTAACCAGGCTCATCAAAAAAAAAAGAGAGAGAGAAAGTAAACAAATTTTTTTTTTAAAAATCAGAAATGAAACAGAAATGACAACTGACATCATAGAAAATACAAAGGATTGTTTAAAAACACACTGTGAACAGCTATATGCTAACAAATCGGACAACCTGGGCAAAATGAATAAACTCCTGGAAACATTCAGTCTTTCAGTACTGAATCAGAAAGAACCAGAAAAGCTGAATAGACTATTACAACAAATGAAATTGAAGCAGTAATCAAAAAACTCCCAGCAAAAAAGTCCCAGCTGGGTTGGCTTCATGGGTGAATTTTACCAAATATTCAAAAAACTAACACCTGTCTTTCTCAAACTATTGCCAAAAAATCAACAGGAGGGAAAACTTCCAAGCTTTTTTACAAGGCCAACATCCTAATTCCAAAACCAGATAAAGATACTACAAAGAAAAGTATAGGCCAATATCCCTGATGAACATATATGCTAAAATCTAAACAAAATTTAGCAAACTGGATCCAGCAATACATTAAGAAGATCATACATTGTGATCCAGTGGGATTTATTCCAGGGATGCAAGGTTGGTACAATATTTGCAAATCCATAAACACAGCACATAAAAAATAAAAATCGCATCATCATGTCAATAGATGCAGAAAAAGCATGTGATAAAATCCAGCACCCATTTATGATAAAAATTCTCAGCAAAGTGAGATTAGAGGGATTATACCTCAATGCAATAAAGGGTATAATGACAAACCTCCAGCCAACATCAAATTCTATGAGCAAAATTTAAAGTGTTTCCATCAAGATCAGGAACAAGACAGGGATGTCTGCTTTCACTACCCTTATTCATCATAGTGCTGGAAGTTCTAGCCATAGCACTAAAACAAGCAGAAAAATAAAAGGCATACAAATTGGAAAGGAGGAAGTAAAATCATCATTATTCAGAGATGATTTGATATTGTACATAGAAAACCCTAAAGACTCCACCAAAAAACTACTTTATCTAGTAAAAGAATTTGGCAAAGTAGCAGGATACAAAATTAATATTAAGAAATCAGTGGCATTGTTATATATTAATAATTAACTATTGGAGAAATTAAGGAAACAATCCCATTTACTATGGCAAAAAAAAGTTACCTAGGAATAAATTTAATTGAGGTAAAAGATCCATTCTCTGAAAATTATAGGGAATTGAAAGAAACTGAGGGAGGTCCAAATAAGTGGAAGCATATACTGTGTTCATGGATTGGAATAATTAATATCATTAAAATGTTCATACTACCCAGAGCAGTCTGTATGTTCAATGCAATTCCTATTAAAATATTTTATCAGTGGCATATTTCACAATCCTAGACCAAATATTCCAAAAGTTTATATGGAACCAAAAATAACCCTGAATTGCCTCAACAATGTTGAAAAAGAACAAAGTTGGAGGTATCACAACCCTTGGTTGCAAACTATATACAAGTCTGTTGGAATCAAAGCAGCTTGGTATTGGCATAAGAACAGGCATATAGGTTACTGGAACAAAACAGACAGCCCAGAAATAAACTCACACCTTTATGGTCAATTAATATTTGACAAAGGAGGAAAAAGCATACAATGGAGTCAAGACAGTTTCTTCAATAAGTGGTGTTGGGAAAATTGGACAGGTGTATGCAGCAAATTGAAACAAGACCATCAGCTTATACCATACACAAGAATAAACTCAAAATGGATAAAAGACTTAAATGGAAGTCATGAGACCATAAAATTACTAGAAGATAACATAGTAAAATCTCAGATATCTCTAAGAAAGGTATTTTTGCCGATATGTCTTATAGGTGAGAGAAACAGGAAAATCAACAGATGGGTCTACATCTGACTAAAAATTTTCTGAACAGCAAAAGAAACCATCAACAAGATGAAAAGGTAACCTGCCCTATGGGAGAACGTATTTGCCAGTGGTATGTCTGATCTGGGGTTAATCTCCAAAATATATAAGGCTTTATACAATTTAACACCAGGAAGACAAACAATCCAATTAAAAAATGGGCAAAGAACCTGAATAGACACTTCTCCAAAGATGACACTAGGTGGCCAATAGACATATGAAAGAATGGTCAATGTCACTAAACATCAGAAAGATGCAAATTAAAACCACCACGAGATATCACCTCACACCTGTCAGAATGGCTATCATTAACAAATCAGTAAAGAACAATTGCTGGCAAGAATGTGGAGAAAAGGGAACCCTAGTACACTGTTGGTGGGAATGCAAACTGGTACAGATACTGTAGAAAACAGTGTGGAGTTTCCTCAAAAAATTAAAAATGGAACTGCCTTTAGATCTAGTGATCCTACTTCTGGAAATATAACCTAAGAATTCTGAAACACTAATTCGAAAGAATACACGCATCCCTATGTTCATCTCAGCATTATTTACAGTAGCCAAGATACTGAAACAGCCCAAGTGCCCATCACTAAGTGAGCAGATTAAAAAGCTGTGGTACATTTACACATTAGAATTCTACACAGACATAAAAAAGATGAAGGCAATCTTACTTTTTGCTACAGTATGAGGTCTGTCTGGAAAAATTCCAGCCATTGTTAATATAACGAGAACAATTTGTGCAACATCTATGTAACCTGGCAGCGAAGGAAAGTGGACTGGAATGTGCATCTGTGAACAATGACGACTTCATTTTACTAGTCATAGGGAATGGTAGACGCCATAGAATAAGCATGTGTACTGTGTGGCTGTCACATTCGAAATGACTGAGTGAATAAAGCAATGAATCTGCATCAAATTTTGCATTAAGCTTGAATATCTCTCTGTGAAAACTATTCAGATGATTCAGAAGGCTTTTGGGTATGATGCAATGAGTACAGCACAAATATAAGTGTGGCACAGACACTTCAAAGATGGTTGAGAATCTGTTGAAAGTGATCCATGTTCTGTAAGGCCTGCAAGAGGCAGAACACGTGAGAATGTTGAATGTGTACAGGCTGCAATGAACAAAAATTGGCGGCTGACAGTGCGAGAACTAGAACCTGATCTGGGAACTCCAAAAACTACTATGTCCAAGATTT
This sequence comes from Phyllostomus discolor, assembly GCF_004126475.2. Lineage (NCBI taxonomy): Eukaryota > Metazoa > Chordata > Mammalia > Chiroptera > Phyllostomidae > Phyllostomus > Phyllostomus discolor. The sequence continues at coordinate 75,275,313 of NC_040911.2, read as the reverse complement.
TGATGCAGAATCTTGGCATGAAACATGTGGTAGCAAAATTCATTCCACAACTTCTGCTACCAGAGCAGAAGGAACATTATGCTGCAGTTGCTAATGACTTGATTCAAACTGCTACCAATGAACCAGGCTTCCTCGAGAAGGTCATAACCGAACATGAATCGTATGTCTGTGGCTATAGAGCTGGAAATGAAGCCTCAGTAATCCCAGAAGAAGTTGCCTCGTTCTCCATGCCCAAAGAAGGAACAGCAAAGTTGTAGCAAGATCAAGACCATGTTAACTGTATTTTTTTTTGTTGGAAGGGTGCCTACTTTGAAGGGGACTGAGGCGTCATTGTCCTATGTATAGTATTTCTTGTACCTTGTATCTTCAATAAATTTCTCACTTTCTCATAGTGAATGGCTGGATACTTTCTGGACAAATTTCATTAAAGTTTGTCCGGATGGGGAGGTGGAGGACGGGGACAGAAAGAGCCTTTGCTTGGAGTTTTGGGCACATGATGCTGTATGCAGATGATGTTTTGTTGAGTTGTATGCTTGAGGCCTGTATGGTTCTTTTGAAATATTGTCATCCCATTGGACAAATTTGGTTAAAAAGGAAGTAGCAGGCTGCTGTCATCCACTAATCCCCATCTCGAAATCCTCTTCCCAAAAGATTCTTTTTAGCTGTTTGTATTGTAATTTTTTGATTTGCCTGTTTTTGACATTTTCTATTCACTTCTGTATATGGCAATTAGCACTCTTATTTATACCTCTTGTTTCCTACTGACTCACATAGAAATGCCCCCTCTGTGTCTTCTGTAGTTGTATCATAATGTTTAGTTAAGTCTGTCTTTCATGTTCATGTCAGCTTGCTGCTTTCTGGACTGACTGCATTTGGGGCTCAATGCACAGACATTAGCCTCGATTTATTTTCAGCCCTCTCCCATGTAAGATCCTCTTTCTTACATTACTGTTCCCACTCTCTTGGTTTATTCTTTTGTGTGGTAGACCATACTTCTAGTAACTTCTTGGGAAAGGAATGTAGATACAGAGGGTAAGGACTTGGGGATCTTATGGTAAATGCCTCCTACCAGCATTCCTGCAGCTGAGCATCAAATGGGTCACACTATCCACTGATATCCTTTCCTCTACTTCTTGCTGGGTGCACTGGCTGAGCCTGTCTGTTCTTACCTATGTTTAGAGCCTTGTCTTTCCCACCATCCCTCCCACATATTTCAACATCATCGTGTGCTTTTACACCTCTGCATTGGTTCATGCTGTTCCCTCAGACTGGTGGGCTCTTCTCCAATTGTCAATTTTGTAAAATTCTAGTCTTTGAACTCTGTCTATTCAGGTGATAAAATTATAGTTGGGAAAGAACATTATTTTTGTATAGCAAAGCATGAAATGACAGTTTTCAAGTAGGTGTTGTGGCAAGTAGGATTTAGTTTTGTAACTGCCGTGATTCTTTTTGGATGCACAAAGGAATAATTCTTTAACACACACAGTTTAATATGTTTCCTCAGAAGACAATTTCCGGTAATTTTAGAAATAATAAGCAACTAACAAATGCCAACTGTCTGAAATATATCTTTAAGATTGCCATTCAGGATGTTGTTTTCATCAATTTCTTTTGATCTTCTGATATGTTTTTAGTAGGCCTCTGTATTAGTTTTCTGGGCTGTCATAACAAATTACTAACAACCAGGTGAGAATAAACAACAGAAGTTTATTCTCTCACAGGAAGGCAGAAGTCTGAAATTGAATCTGATGTTGTCAGAGCCATCCATGCTCCTCTAGAAGGTCTAGGGAAGGACCTGTTCATTGTACCTACCAGGTTCTGGTGGATGTCAGTTTCCTTGTCTTGTGACCACATCCCTCTGATTTGTCTCTACATCATCTCATCTCTGTCTGTCTGCTCCTCAGTGTGGTTTTATAAGGGCACTTATGATTAGATTAGGGCCCATCCAGATTATCTGGGATGATCTCTTTATCTCATGATCCTTAATAACATCTTCAAAGACTCTTTTTCTATATAGGGTAAAATTCACAGGTCTGGGAATTAATGTACATTAGGGGCTATCACTGAGATGTGAAAAGTGCAGAGAGGACTAGGCAAAGGACTAGTTTCATGCTTTACCAATCAGAAATGTTTTGAGCAGACTTTTAGTGTGCAAGTCGTTTTATGATACAAATATGAACTTTTTGGTAAAGCCAGGTGTGGAACTTGCTGTAGAATCCCCTCAATTTATTCAGTATGAGCTCCTTTGCTTCTTGCCCTAAAACTTTATTCTATCCCCTTTTATGAAGTGCAAAGCAAATGGGAGGTACTCTTTCAGACTTCAGAAATGCTTTATTGCTATTATTTGTTTTAGGCTTCTTGATTACACTGAAAACCATTGCTGCAGGGTATTCTTATAAGGCCCTCTTGGACTCAGATAACAACGAGTAATAATTTGCAAATCCAAAATCATCACCTCAATTAGAGGTTCTAATCCAAGGTTTCTTTCTAGTGCAAGTGTTTCAGACAAGTTGTTATCATGAATAAAGGACCTAAATGTGTCAGTTATCTCTTTACTAGGGGAAAAAAAAGATTGACACACAGTCAAGACTCTGTCCATTAATATAATACTCCTTTTTATTTGCATTTCATCCTGCGTTTTCATGTGGGGGTGTGTGGAAGGACAGCTGGTATCTCTGTAATTGCACATAACCAACAGCCTGCCTTATCTGTGCACTCCTGGGAGTGGGCTACCAATATCACCCTCTGTCTTTCATGTTCCAATTAAAAAAAAATGCTGACAAATCTGGTGTTCTGCCTTCCCCAAGTAATTAATCATTATGAGTTTTGTGCATTCATCTATCAAGTAAGAGTAGAATTGATTTTATTTTTGACTTTTGAAGCTTATTTAAAAATAGTTTTAAGTTCTTAGAAAATAATTCAAAATGTGTTAAGAAATTCTTCAACTTTGTATTATTCTCACAGTTTTTCTGAACTTTGAAATTATATCAAAAGAGCGTGAAAGCAATTTTTAAATACTTTGTGCTTATTACAAGAATTGGGCCCTTCATGGGAACATGGCATTAGTTTGATAAATATCATCATTTTTGAAATGTAATTCATTTTCATGGTGAGATTGAATCATTCAGTAGGATTTGTGCTTTCCATAGTCACTCGTCCTACTGCCCCTCTATTTTCCTCTTCTTTATTAGATACTCAGGAGTATTAACAAAAGTACCAACTGACATTTATAAAATAGAAAATTATTTTACTTAAGTTACCTGCAAGAGATAAGGAGCTCATAGACTAAGCTTCATTGACCTTACTATATTTGTAGGTTATTCTGGTTTTTATTTCCTTTCTAAAAAACTCCTAGGAATGTCTATTATTTTACCAGACTATGTCTTTGGGGTGAGCCCGCTTGTCTCCTTTTTACCAGGACAAGGGAAAGGGGCCTAGACTTTTCAGTTCCAGTCTGAAGACCCAGAAGAGAAAACCCTTGAATCCACATGAACACCCATACCCAGGGTGAGGTAGCTGGCTAGTATTTGCCCAACTAGTCATGTTGTTCAGGGCTGACATGTTTGGTCATGTTAGATGTTTTTGCAATTTGGTACTTTTCTCCTAAACAAAGATACAAACATTTCAGATGCCCTCAAACTATGTGACCAAATGCATCCCAGTTCAAGTTCAAGGCACTTAGAGACTCTTGGAACTTGTCTTTATGTACCTGACTTACAAACCTCGTAGTACTTAATATTTCATTTGGATCTGTGCAAGGATAATACAAAATCCATCTAGAAGGTATCCAATCAGGTAATATGAAAAATAGAGACATTGATACAAGATACAAGACACAGTGTACATAGGACAATGACACCTCAGTCCCCTTCAAAATAGGCACCTTGGAGCTTCACCCAGTTCTTCCAGTCCCCATCAGCTGCCCCATCATATTTTCCTGAATCTCATCCATGGTCTGAAATCTCTTCCCTTTCAAAGGTGGTTTTAGTTTTGGGAAAAGCCAGAAGTTACAGGGCACCAAATCTGGGCTGTAGTGGGGCTGAGTCAGTCACCTGGGTGATTTGATGTTTTTGCCGAATAAAAGCTCTGCATGAGCTGTGATACATGAATGGGCACATTGTTGTGATAAAGCTGCCAATCACCATTTGTCCATAGCTGTGGCCTTCTGAATCATCTGAATAGTTTTTGTGGAGGAATGTTCAAGCTTAATGCAAAATTTGATGCAGATTCGTTGTTCTACTCTCTCAGTCATTTTAAATGTGATGGCCACACAGTACACATGCTCACTCAATAGTGTCTGCCTCCCCCACTGACTAGTGCAGTGAAGTCATCATTGTTCTTGCATGCACATTCCAGTCCACTCCCCTTGGCTGCCAGGTTACACTGATGTTGCACAAACCATTTTTTGCATTAACAATGGCTGGATTTTTTTTCCTGACAGACCACTATAGGTCCAGTTTAGGAGGAATGGGTAGACATAATTTTCTTGTCATGTTAATTATTGAGATACTGAATTTTTACAATTCAATTCTATGTTTTGTTTTTCAGCATTATGGTAAAGGAAGATAAAATAAATAGCTTGTTATTGAAAAGCGATACTGATAACTCACATTTTTAAAAATCCTAGTCTTATTAGAATTTCATATCACTAAGAAAGGAGGAACACCAAAATCACTGAAAATTCAAGGACTCCTTCCTGTAATTGCTATCATATAAAATGTTCTTTTCAATTCTAGTCTACCTGGATATAAACTAATTTAAGCTTTGGCAATATTCTTGATGCCAGGAGAATTTCATGAGTTCAGGAGGCCATTTGGGTCTCAGCCCTCAGAAGAGACTGGCACTTGTTTTATTTCTCTGCTAATGGAGAAGTCCAAGACCAAGTGCAGTCTATAAAGCTCCTACCTATGGAGCAGCATTAGAAAAGTTGACTAGCAAGTTGGCAGTGTGAAGACTAGTTCTCTCTATTGCAATCTTGCTTCCTTGCCAGTACTCAGTCAGCCATAGAGTAATAGTGCTTATCTTAAGTTTTAGGAATTCATACTGGAGAGCCAGTTATGAAGAGGCTGATGCACTGTCAATATTTAATTTAAGGGAAGTTACTTAAAAAAGACAAAAAATATGTTTAAAAGCTTTGTAGGGGGATGAGTAAAGACCATTTTTGGAAACAAAAGTAGTATAGAAAGACTTTCCTATGTAACCTTAGACTCAGAGCAAAGCAGACTTGGATATACTCTTTGGAGATGTGAAGCACTGGTTGGTACTCTTGTTTTTCTGGTATAAGTTTATGTGTTTAGATGTTTCGGTGAATCTTTGAGCTTTTTCTTTGCGAGGTCTCTTTACACATTTGGAAATATCTGTGTATGCATTCTGGGTATTCTTCAAACTTTTCATTTCCCTCTGAAGCGCCACCATGCCATTAACCTTTGATGAATTGAAGAGCATCAGAGTGTAGAAGAAAATGATTACCAGTGGTTAATAATGTCCGGTATTTAGGAATTTGGAAAGAGTGCCCATTCCCATGGAGTCTGAGGGCTCATGTGGTAAGAAGCTCCATGACCACATGTAAATTGAGAAATAAATTTCAAAATCAGTTTTGATTAAAATGGGAATTTGAGCCTGCTGCTGAGAAGCAACCATTTGCTATAAATTATAAATATGCATATTACTTATGCATGAGCATAAGTAATATGAGGCTATGTACCTTTTTCCATCTTGCTTCAAAAACTGATTTGATTAGAAAGAAAAAATTGTTAATTTTGGTATTGAAACAAAATTTTTAAAGGGGCATGTTCAAGTTCCTAAAGTTACTTTATGGTAAAAAACAATGAACAGTTACTAATAATTTCCAAAGAACCAGTGTTGCACTGGATTCTACAAAAAAGTAAAACAGCAGAGCCCCGATTAATGCAGTTTATCATATTAGATGCATGATTAGATCTTTTACAGTGAATACATCAGTGACTTAAGAGCATATATTTGTGAAGTCCTCAGCTTTAAACACATATTTAGGTTTATTCTTGGCTAAGTAGGTTATATTATGTCTCTTTTTTAGACTGTACATGAGAGTCCACTGAGCAATGTGATATGAAGACAGGGGGGCTTACTAAACACATACCAGGCAGACACCCAGCTTGTGGTTTTGACTCCTTTTCTGGAAGCAGACTCCCCACCCCTGGCTGCTATATCATGTTATTGGATCACACCCTCACCCCACCTCCTGCTTGCTGTGCCTTTTTACAGAAGTTCATTCATTTGGGAAATTGGATGTTTAGACTGAGGGATACAGAGACTGTTTCATGCATACATGAAATGGTAGATGATGTATTCTCTATTTTCATTGTACAGTTTGATATGTAACTTGCACTTCAACATTATGCGTTTATGCCCTCTGTGGTCATATTTATTTTTGCTTCCTTGATCTGATGTGGTTTGAAAGAAGTGGGTTCCATCCTCTATGACTCTTGCATTCCTCTTGTTGTTCTTAAACATTTTTTTATTCAATAAACATTTATTGCTTGCTTCCCATGTACCAGGAATGGTGCTCAGCTGTGGGTATACAATTTTGAATAAGACCAGCAAGGTCCCTGGTCTCATGGAGGTGACAGATACTGCACAAGAAAGAAACAAGATAATTTCAGATACTGAGGAGTGTGATGAAGAAAATAAGAGATGATAATTTGATGACTAATGACTGGAGGTGGTTCCAGTTCAAACAGGATGGTCAGAGAGCCTCTCCAAGGGAATAGCATTCAAGTTAAACTCCAAGTCAGTTATATGAATCTAAAAAAAAAATAAATGGACAGACAAAACTGAAATAGGCTCATAGATACAGAGGTCAATGTAATGGCTGCCAGATGGAAGGCGGGTTGGGAGGCCTGGATGAAAAAGGTGAATGGATTAAGAAGTACAAATTGGCAGTTATAAAATAGTCACTAGGATGTAAAGTACAGCATAGGGACTATAATCAATAATGTTGTAATAACTGTATATGGTACTGGGTGGGTGCTAGACTTATTGGGGGGTACATTTTGTAGGTTATGTAAGTGTCTAACCATTATGCTATACACCTGAAACTACTATAATGTTGAATGTCAACTGTAATTGAAAAATAAAATAACATTACTAGACATCAGACAGACAGACAGACAGACAGAAATGGAGAGATGGAGACCGAGACCTCCCTAGGAATCTGGTAGAAGTGAGTTTTAGCAGAGGGAACAGCAGGTGCAAAGACTTTGAAAGAGAAACATAGGAAGCAGGTTTTGCCATTTTTTCTATCTGCATTTGTATGCTGTCTGTTACATTTGATTCTCAGGATTGTTTTAATTTCTTTATAGCTTTTGTCCTCTACCATTAAAATTGTCCCATTTAATTCTCATTGCTGCCATGTTAACAGTTTCTGGTATAGGGTCCCTGACATTGCTTGGCTTGTTTGCTGGCAGAATTTTGCCTTAACTCCCACTCTCCTCTGAGTCATTTAGATGTTTCTTTAGTTGAATACAATGGTCTCCAAAGTTATGTGCATGTTCCAAGGTGAGAAGAGTTAAGTAATCCACTATGCTATGGAAAAAGTTTAGAACTTGTGTGTATATTGAATTTGATTTTTAAAAAAATGAATCAAAAAATTGCTGTCAGCACCCTTACTAGGTGGGTACATCCGAGGGTCCTCTGTCTGGGAAGGTGACGAGAAGGAGGAAAGGATGCAGGGGCATCCTCACCTGCTGGCTCAAATTCACAGCCTGGACATGTGTTTGCATGCTTCAGGGTGTTGTCAGTGTGGTTATTTTATAAACTGTAGCTGGTCTCTAGTCCCCACCTCACCCCGTCCCCTGTGGTGGCAATAACTTATGTTTTGAACAGGGGCTTATACCCTTTTAAGGTAAAATCTGGAAAAATATGGACTTTATAAGCCACAGGGAACATTTTTCGGTCAAGTGGGGGAAACTTCAATATTTCAAAACCTCTTTGGGGAAACTGCTCACATGAGCCTTGTATTTGTGCAAGGATCCCCTTTGAAATGTAGAGAAGGTTAGACAGGTCACTCTAATAGGGAGAAAAATATTGTTAGATGCTTGAAGCTTTGTGATGTGCCTTCTGGATGGTTTGATCCTTTTATGTGAAATATCTCTCTATTTCTTTGAAAAATTTGGCTTTTAATTCTATTTTGTCCAATTTTCACCTTGTCCTCTCTTTTTACTTTGGCTTCAGTTTGCCACGTTGAAATTCCTCCAGACCTTTGCCAGAGTGAGGTCTTTGTGCAGAAAACAGAGTGAGTCTCAGTTGAGCAGGAGTGACAGTGATGAAGGGGATGGGGGCTTCTGCTTCCCACCAGACCCTTCCCACCAAGCTTGAGCCTCAGGGCTGAACTGAGCAGGGCCAAAAGCCAAGGCCATGACAAGATTTATTAGACACCAGGCACCATCAGAGTCACGCTGAGATCCATGAAGGAGAACTGGCCCAGTTGAGGAGTGGGCCTACACACCCTGCTGCCTTCCTTCCTTCCTTCGGTACACTCACTGAGCACCTTTATTGGGCCAGGCACTCCTGAGTATCAGGGCTTCAGTAACTAGCAAAAATAGATGCAAGACCTCTTCATCTCTTAGAAGAATCTGGCAGTCAAACGATCACACAGATGCAGGAAAAATCAGTCTTGAACCATTGTTTGGAAAGGTGGCATGTGATGCTGCCAGCAAGGTAAAGGGTGGGACACCCTGGTCTGGAGCCCACAGAATCTTTCTATGAGGAAGAGGCTTTGAGCCAAGGCTGAAGGAAACCCTGAGGTGAGTACAGGGGGAGGTAGGTGCAGGCGGAGTGGGGGAGCACCTTCCAGTAGTCCTATGGTTCTGTCTGCTTTGTTCTCTGATCTGTGTTCAGCTTCTGGCACAGGATAGGTGTCTGGTGTGCTTTCATTAATAAAAATTAAGTCAATGAACAAAGGCCAGCAGAGAGTGCAGGGGAGAGTGGATTGACATGGAGGAGCTGATAGGGGCCAGACCTCACAGAGGCTTTGTAGCTAATTGGGACAGTTTTTAGAACAAAATGGGGTGCTATAAATAATTATGTTTGGACAATAAGACATAAAATGAGACTGACTTGTACAAACTAGGATGGTCAGTCAGTCTCTTACAGGACACCATAAGGAATTTATCTTTTGTTTTTCTGAGAGCAGTGGAATGCCCCTCAAAAAATTACCAGCTTGATGAAGCTGGTAACTGATTGAAGGTAGGTCGAATTAGGAGATCATAGGAGACTTGCAGTTAGGGGCCAGAAAGGAGAAGATGGTGGCTTGGATGGGAGGCCAGTATGATGAGTGAGGGAGAACACAGGGTGTGGTGATGGGTCGTATGTGACTATGGAGGAAAGGGACATGTCAAGGTTTCAGAACTGGACAGATGCTGACACTGCTGGCTGAGCCAGAGCAGAGAAGGAGCAGGTCTGGGGAGAACGTGTAGTTTTGGACAGGTTGAGAAGTCAAGGTGTGAACTTACAACGTTTCATCCTTGGGCTTGTGGATTCCCAAATTAAGAGAGAATATGGGCACTCCACCAGTGTTTCATGCACTCATGCCCCACCCCCATTACAGCTACCCCCAGACCATCCCACCCATTCACTGCTTGCTTATGCCTGAAATTTTATTAACTGAAAACAAAATCATTTCCATCATTAAAAGTAAATGTTTAAAAAGCAACTTCTGAGTAAGCCTCTACAACAGAGTGAATGGTGTGTCAGAGAGAGGAGGTTGGAGAATGCCTTGTTTAGAAACATTTGAAGGAGCTGGAAAAACGGTGTTTGGGAAGATGAACTTGGAAACACTCATGAGGGTAAAAAAGGACACAGAATGGAAAGTCCACCAGAGGAGTCTGCAAAGCCAGGGTGGGGTCAGCACAGCAAATTCGAATCTGAATTTAGAATGGCCCTTATGGTAATTTGCAGACTTCTAGTGCACTTTTTACATAATAGCCTTCTCCATTCAGAAATCTTTAAAGCACCCTCTTGTTTTTGGAATATAAAGAGTTTTATGGCTTGTATGATCAGGGAAAGATGACAGCTTTAAAATGTGTTGGTTGGGTTTGAAAGAGCAGTATTTCTACATAATCAGTTGGAAATATTGGAATGATGTGGTCTTGCATTTGCCTGTTAATTAATTCCAGAAAAAGGAAAGGCAGAGAGCCTTGTGTCTTTGCATGCACAATACTTAGAAGCCAGCAGTCTGCAGGCTTATTTCCTGAGGTCTGAGTCTCTTGGGAGGTATTACCTTGACTGCAGGTAACTCGTGGCCCTGCGCAATGCTAGCTGGGCCACCATTGCCCTCTTCTGGTAATGATACAAATGTACTGAGTTTTACAAGGAAGGAAAACTCAAGCTCATTTTGCACTTTGGTCAATGATGCTTTGCCAGCTGGCATAAATCCCTATAATGAAATGAACATTTGGTTTAAAATGTTGTAACGTATACTCATACCGTGGAACCATGTGAGGGTCTAACTTTATTTACAGTTTGGCTTGTGGGGACTACCTTAGATATCCATATCATTTTCCGTAGTTTAGTACTTTATCTCTAGCAAAAAAGATTTCTTTCAGCCATTTCTGTGTCTGGCTGCTTCATCGGTTAATGTGTGAATTTGCATTGATAAATGCAGCAAATCCAAGGAATATGTTTTTAATAGAATGCCAGTATCTCTGAAGCATTAGGGCACAGAACATTATAGGCCTGGGATAAACTATTCATATACAATAGAACCCTTTTAGCATTTCTTGGTGGCATAGTCACACAATTATTAATTTAGAGATAAGTTATGTTACATGGTAAAACTTAAGAATATGCCAAGATAACATTTCATTGGGAGGGGCAATGAGAATATGAGGTTGCCATAACCAAAAGACAGTTCCCTTTTTCCTTCTGGTGCTCATTCTTTTCTAATCAATCTTTGATTGGCAACCCCTCTTTCCTTCCTTATCTGGGAAAAGGTAAGAATTCAGGAAAGCTAAGTGGGCTTTGCTATTTAAATCAATCCTGTAGTGAACACCTAGAAAGGAAATAAGATTTTTAAAGAAATTTAAGCACTTTATAAATATAACTCCATTTAAAATTTAGATTTTTAAATGCCCCATTAAGTAGCTATTTGGCATTTAAAACCTGAAAAGTATCACAAATGAAAGCTAGCTACCATACTAGTTTTAGTTATTAAAGATCTAAACACAATGTTGATCTTTTTAAGCTGAATCAATTTGATATTTACAGCTCTGTTAATCAGTTTAATTTTTCTAGGAATTTAATAGTCACAGGACATATGCTTAATAGTCATGATCTCATTATGATATTAATATGCATGAAAAACTTAAGTGTTACCCCATCTACTCCTATGCAAAAACCCCATACCACTGGCCAAAATAAAAATGGTTAATTGTTTCTCAAGAGAAGGAGCAACATTATCATTTAGATTTTTATAAAAGTAATGAATGATATAGTCTCTTTCTAAAATATTATCTGTTCAGAATTTCTGCATTCATTCATTTATTCATTGGGTTAGTCCTTATTAAAAGTTAACAACGACCTGGCTGGTATGGCTCAGTGGATTGAGTGCCAGCCTATGAACCAAAAGGTTGCTGGTTCAATTCCCTGCCAGGACACATGCCTCAGTTGCAGGCATGCAAGGGGCAACTGATCGATGTTTCTCTCTCTCTTTCTTTCTCCCTCCCTTTCCCTCTCTCTAAAAATAAATAAACTAAAATCTTGTAAAAAAAAAGTTAACAGTGATATAAGAATGCTCTATAGAGTGGGGATAGTCTGTCAGTAGGCCAGATGGTGAATCATGAAATGTTTCTATTACCACGTTAAATCTCTAACCCCATGATAAAAAACCCTCATTGACACTTTCTGGCAAGGTCAAGGCTAAGAAAACCTTTTTTGTGTTGCCTGGACAGTTGGGAGGATGAGCAGCAACCCTAGTTCTCTTCAACTCTGGACCATTTGCTCCTTTTTTTCTTCCTCCTCCTGTCTGTCCTTAATCTTGGCAAATTCTCTAGTACCAGAGAAGTCAGCCTATTTCACGTAGCAATTTCTAGAGCAGAATTTCTCTACTTGGGCACTAATGGCAGTACGGACCACATGTGTCTTTGCTGTGGGCTACCCTGTTTATTGTACAATGTTTAGCTGCTTTCCTGGACTCAACCCCACTAGGTGCCAGTCTTCACAACCCTAAATGTTTCCAGACTTTGCACATTGGGGTGGGCGGGTGGGAGGGGGAAGGGTGATTTTGCTTCAGAACCACAGTTCTAGATTATGAATGATGTATTTCTTTTCATTATTACTTAGATGTGAATGGCACTGTCATACTTCATCAATAGGTGCTGATGTGTGGCACATGGCGTATTTTAACCTGAAGATTCCTTAATTTGAGGAATTCAGGGTGGGGAATAGGTTTCCTGCTGAGGGCTAAAGCCCACTGCAGAGTTCACCAGGAGGTACATACCAAAAATAATTTAATTTAGTTTCTTATTTCTCACCAAGAAAAATATTTAGTTCCCCTATTTGTTAAATTAGGAACAGGCATCATAAAAGTTTATTTCATAGGAATAACTAACTAAACTTCATACTTGTATTGTTAAAGCAGAAATGGTGAAAGAAGGGTAGAAGCAGGCAAATGATAGATGTGTAAAGATGAGGAAAAGGAATTAGAAGGAAAAGGAATTTCCTTCTTTGTGATTTGGAAAGAAGGAAAAGGAATTAGAGAAGAATAGAAAAGACATTAAGGAATAAAGATGCGAGGTGATTTTTTTAATGTTTTAAAAATTGTTACCTGCTGCTCATCTAGTTGTTGGGTTCTCATTTCAAAATTAATCACTTGTTACCATGTGTCCGGGAGATTAGCAGTTATATCAGTGTTCATAGATCTTCGGTTGCTCTAATTAGTGAATCTTCAGAGAATTCTTGGGGAGAGAGGGAGAGTGAGTTGCTGGTACAAGGAAGATCATTATATTTTGGTGTGGGGAAAAAAATAACCCGCAAAATATTCCACTCACCAAGGGTAATGGAATCAAGCAGATGCAAGGATCTGCTTCCCTATCTCTAATTTGTAGAGTACATTTAAGCTCCAAATTTAAATAGTTTGAAGGAGGTCTTTTCTACAGTGGTTCTCACCCTAGCCAGCATATTACACTCAGGTAGGGAGGTTTTAAAATGTACTGATGTCTAGGCCCCATCCCGAGAGTCTGATTTAATTGGTCTGGGGTAGAATTTGAAAGTAGTCTTTCAGAATTCCCCAGGTGATTGTAATATGCTGCCAGGTTGCCAACCCTTATTTCTAGGCCATTGATTCTCAAAGTGTGGTCTCCAAACTGGGAGCATCAGCATCATCAGGAATCCTGTTAGAAATGCACATTCTCAGCCCCACCTTCATCCTATGAAATAAACTCTGGTGGGGGTTGGGGGGAAGTGAAGCTTTGCAATCTGTGTTTGTAACATGCTCTCCTAGTGAATCTGATATGCACACTCAAGGTTGAGAAACATTATTTCAGGCAGTGGGTAGTGGTGCTTAGAAGACATTGAATCCTGAGAATCAAGGGCACACAATAGTGGATGTTGGAAACATTACTCTCAGTCACCTCAGGAAACTCTTCACTTACCCAAGGAGGAATGCCTGGGAGCTGTAACTTTCCACTGAGAACCTTCCTGAGGCTTAATTGCCAGTAGGTAGCAGCTGATTTCAAGTTGTCCCTCCCACTAGTTTCAGCTAAGCTTTCAACCTCTCTCTCAATATTCTTAATTAATAATCTTCAGCTTCTGAAGCCATTTCATCAGTGGTCTCCTGTCCCAGCATGTTTCCCCTTTGAGCAGTGCTTGAAGAGGGTGTTATTCCCAGTATTCAATTAGAAAAGGAAAGTAGAGGTGGCTCTCCACAAGTTCTGTGACCAATTAGCTACCTCCCTTTATTCCTCTTTGTAGTTCTCTAAAAATGGGTCAGGAGAAGAAAAACTGTGGCTCTTACCAGCTGACCTCACCTGTGTTTGTCTAACATTTGTCTATACCATTTGGTATTTCAATTTCCTGCCTTAGGCAGGAATTGGTTAAAAATTCCCTTTGAACTCCTGCTCATTTTATAAAAACTTGATGAAGCAGTGATGAAAGTATTGTTATAGGATTGTTTCCTGAGCTCTGAGAAGCAGAGCTGAGTAAGACGAGAAATTCAGTACCAAACTTGAAGTTTCATTCTCTGCAAAAGCCAAGGGATTAGGAGCGATTATAGTGGCTGCAATAATAATTTTAAGAATTCTGCTTGAATTTTGTTTTCGGATTTGATAAACCAGGGTTGTGGTTAAAGGGGTGAAAGGTGAAGGGAAACTTAAACTTCTTAATCCTCTAATTGGCAGTAACAGTTTTTATTGCACCATTTTCTATTTACAAGGAAAACACCTTTAAATAAAAGTTCTATTGGATCAGCGGCATCCTTGGTAAAGTTCATAGAAATTTACCAGGTTAGTCCCTATCATTCCCTCACATGCAGTCCTGAGGAGGTTTCTGGAATTCCCTGCGGGATGGGAATCCCCCTTGCATCACCAGGCACTTCTTATTATGGAGTTTGAACTCTTGTTTGCTCTTTTGGTTTTAGTTTCTCACTGAAATAATAAAACCAGGATTTCTGAACCAGGAGTCACTTTAGGGAAGTATCTGTGTTGTCTGGTATAGTAGCCTCTAGTACCATGTAGCTTCTTAAATTAATTAATAAATAATTACTAATGAAGCAATTTAAATTAACTACAATGAAATAAAATTCAGAATTTGTATAGCCTCATTTCAGGTGCTTGGTAGCCACAGGTGGCTTGTAACTAAGGTTTGGGTAGTGCAGACATAGAACATTTCCTTCATCACAGAAAGTTATTGTACAGCACTGGCCAATTTTGTCACCCTCATTAGTTGGGCTTACTGGGACTGATGTCATTATTTGTTAACTACTCCCAATTTATTAGTTAACTGCTACTTGTCAACTACTACTGTAGTCTGTTTCTTTTTAAAATGTAGTCCTAATGAAATCTCTGTGGGAGCAGGCATGCTTACTCCCATTTTACAGACAAGGGGATTGAGATTCAGAGAGCCTGAGAAACTTGCTCTAGGCCATATGGCCAGTAAAAGATGTAGCCAGTGTTTCCCACATATGCCTGATTCTAAAGCCCATGCTTTATATGTTAAAATGCCTCTTAGAAGACAAGTTCTCTGATTCTTGTGGTCAGTAAGCCCACATTTTTAGGAGTGCACTAAAAAACAAAAACCAATAACCAGTAGTGCTTTAGATGATTAAAGTCGCTATCATTAAAATGCAGCTAAGTCAGTAGCAGGTCCTTTCTGTGGTTTTTATCACTCCTCACAACTAGAACTGTCCTGTGGTAACAATGCTATATTGATGTGGTTGTCCATTTTTACGTTTTATGTCAGTACAGTTTGATCTGCTGCGTTGAGTGGTGAGCATGCCACCTCCCGTGGCAGATCATTTCCCAGTTAGAAAGCCTGTCTGTTCAAAAGTCTTTCTCACATGAAGCCAATACCTGTCTCCATGTGGTTTCTCTGGTGTCATCTGCTTCTCTATCTCTGAAAGCCCTAAAGAACTAAAAAGGATCATTCTTGCATCTGTAAAAGTCTTGGCAATATTCTTTTATCCTGCTTGTTTCCCTCTTTTTTAGGTAAATCATTCTACTGTCTTCAACTGATCCTCATAACATAATTTTAAGTGTTACTCATCCAGGTCACTTTTATTCTGATACATGAGAGTATGTCTCAATTCGTATGTATAGTTGACCACTAAATGCATAACACATAGGCATCATAATGCTTATTCTAGCTGCTACTGTTAAGGTAGCCCAAAATGAAATTACCATCATTGACGGCTATAACCTTGTGCCGGCCAGTTGCAGAGTTTACTCCTGACTAAGGACTGCCTGTGCTGGCCCTCACATATATACTTGTTAAATTCTATCTAGTTAGATTCTCATGTTTATGAGTCACAAAAATCCTTTTTTTTCCTTTTCCTTTTTTTTTTTTGCCAGATTCAGTTTTTGCTATGCTAGATATTCACTGTCCCTTTCTGTGTAGCATTATCCACCTATTTTGTAGGTGTGTCCACTATGTCTTTATTCATGCTACTGCTAAGAATGTGGACCAAGACAAGCGTTAAGTAAAAAACTCTATTCTCTCCCTCCAACTGGTAGTCTGACCATTAATGGCTTCTGTAGTAGTAATGGCTGTTGAAGTAGTTATGAATCCATCTAGTTGTCATTTCCTTCACCCTTATTTTTTATTCACCAGGACTCATTTGTTTATTCATAGATTTTTTTTCAGTTAATATTTATTGAGCTCCTACTGTATGTCAGGCAGGCCCTTTTGAAAGTACAACCGAAAGGGTCTGCTAATAGATTGGATGCAGAATATGAGATGAAAAGCATCAAAGATGACTCCAGGTTTTGACCTAAACAACTAGAACAATGGAGTTTTTCACTTACCTAGCCAGTTTAAATAAACCTGGTGGGATCAAGTTTGAGGGTAAAGTTTGGATTTGAACTTACTGAGTTGTAGATTTCTATTTGACATCCAAGTGGAGATATGGAGTAGGCAATTGAATATGTGCATGTGGAGGTAGGGAAGGTTCAGGCTGGAGCAGAAACAGTAGGTGTCATCAGCATGTGAACTGCCAGTATCTGAAAACTTGACACTGATGAGTGTGTAGATTGAGATAGGACCCCTCTTCAGGTGTTGGTGCACTGGGGACTAGCCAGCAAAGAAGACTGAGGAACAGCAGACAGTGAGGAGGGAAGAGAACCAGGAAAGTGAGGATCAAAGAATTGAACCACTTTGTTAGATGGCACTGAGAGGTCAGGTAAAATGAAGGCCAAGAATTGACCATTGGATTGGCTACAGGAAGGTCATTGGTATCCTTGACAAAAGCTGTTTTGGTGTGGTCATGGGAAAGTTTGCCTGAGAACTTCTTCTTTGTCAATCACATTTTACCAGTTATTGCAGTCTAGGAATGTCATCAAGAAAGAAAATTAGGTTTGTTTTTCATAATTTGAGTTTTCTTCTGGACCCTCTCTAAAAATCCATTAGGGATTGAATTTATAGTTACAAAGTCTATCTTTCTCTCCCATCTGCAGAGTGTGATGTCATTTGACCCTCTCTAGGATCTCTTGCAACTCCAGTGGTCCTCATCAACCCAGTGGCCAACCATGTGCAGTGCCCATCCTCTTCATGCTATGGGATGGGGTCCCTTGAGCCCAGTGAATTGAACTCATGTAAAGGACTTAAGTGCAGTTGTATGACCTCCCTGTCTGTTTTGGGCTTACAAACTTCTTCCTTTCCATTTCTGGCCTTTCTTTTCATTTCTTCCTAAGACTCTACCACAATCTGGCAGTTAATCTCTTTTTTCCTTTGGGCTTTCATCAACATTTTTATTATCCCAGTCCAGAGGTGGGGTTTTTTTAAAATGAAAAAAAAATTATTTTTATCGATTGGTTTCAGAGAGGGAGAGAGAGGCAGACAAGCAGGCAGACAGACAAACAGACATAGACATTGATTTGTTGTTCCACTGATTCAGGCATTCATTGGTTGATTCTTGTATATACCCTGACCGGGCATTGAACCCACAGCCCTGGTATATGGGGGTGATTCTCTAACCAATTGAGCTACCCTGCCAGGACCAAAGGTGGATTTTTAAGATGCTCAGTGAGGCACTCTTATATCTGTGGTTGTCAAACCTGCACATCACATTCACCTCTGGAGGTGTTTTGTTTTTTCTTTTTAAGGAAACATATAAATTGAGTTTCTCACAACTGTAAGGGAATTACTTTCTTATTAAGATAAAATTGTGATGTTCTTTACTTGTGAGTTTTAGCATTACAATTTGATTCTGGTGAGCTGTCACCTTCTATTGTGTTACATTGTTAAACCTAATCATTTATATATATATATATATATATATATATATATATATATATATATTCCTTTCTATTGTAACCTCCAAAAATGTTGCTGTATTGTGCACAAAATAACTACTGTGGTACTTACCACAGTGGTTCTTAAACTTGAGCATTCACCAGAATCATCAGAAGGATTGTTAAAACACAGGTTACTGGGCTTTTACCCCTAAAATTTCTGATTGGGAACTCTGAATGTGCATGTACAAGCTCCAGAAGATGCTGATGCTACTACTGGTACTTTGAGAGCTAGGGTTCTAGGCTCCAATAGGCAAATATCCTTAAAGTTGTACACACAGAGAGCTTTTTTGAACAGAATCAGGATGATAAGCATGGCCCAGGGTGGAGAGGGGTCTGCCACTTGACTTGGTTGGGCCTCATAGAGGGTCTGGTAACTGTGAGTCCTATGGAAGTGGAAAGTTTTCATGTGTAATAGGCCCCAAGGAGTCCTCACTCATGTTGTGTTTTGGTTTGCAGCCAGGTATATGGATTCCATTTGCCCTCCTGTCTTACCATTGGCCTGGAAAGTTCTACCATTACCCAGTTTAGAAGAGCACATGAAGCCCCCTTATCAACAGAACTTACACAATATTAACACACCAGAAAAAAATAAATGACAACTGGATTGAACAGAGAGTGCCCATCACAGATTTATCTCACAAGTCCTTTGGTATATTTAAAAGTAGATGAGGATTCCAGAGAAAAGCTACTGATGTGGGGGATTCCTTAAATTACTTTACATTTAACCAAATTCCTCTCAGTCATCCAGAATCCCCAAAGTATTCACCAAAGACCCTTGGGTCTGCCCCACTCCCACTCACACATCCTCAGGAGGTAGGAAAATTGTGCTTTTATCTCCTTCCCTTTTTTAAGAAATCTGCCTTCAAATCTTACCAACCTTTTGAACAATCCATGCATCTAGGCATTGATCACAAGGGGAATGTTTAGTTTTTTTTTTCATTGTGATTCATTTATAATTTATCATAAATTTCTTTAACTTAGAGGCTGCACTGCTTTTCTTTTGTTCTTCTTGACCTTGAAAAATATCAAGATTTTCAGGGATGTAAAAGAATATTTTCTTACAATTCAAACCCACATTCCAAAGCTGCTTGATAACACATGCTGGATAAAATTGTAAGTGGAATTTGTGGGGACTAACACTCTTCTTGCTTACCAAATTCCATTTCCAATTAAGTTGGTCCTAAGTAGTCCTGAACATGCTCCTGACTGGTCTAAATGTGCTCTCTATCAGTGTTTCTTGTTTTCCTGGCCACTTAAGACCTTCTCAACCAAAGCTCTCTATAGACAAGTACACCATAATTTCCGTCAGGTTATCTTTTCCTTTCATGTTCTCTGTTGAAGAAATATGTAAAAGGAGAATTCATATTTTTACCTGTAATCAAGCGTGATTACAAACCATCTGTTCTTCTAAGAAGCAGTGTGTGGCCAGAGTAAAACTACAAAAGAAATATAAGGCATTCATTAGCTTTTAGTAGGAATAGGTAGAAACCTATGTCCCAATAGAACTGACAATTTAGAGTTCATTTAAAATGCCCTGAAATTTAGTCCTGACTGGCGTAGCTCAGTGGATTGAGCGCGGGCTGGGAACCAAAGTGTCCCAGGTTCGATTCCCAGCCAGGGTACCTTCCTGGGTTGCAGGCCAAAACCCCCAGCAACCGCACATTGATGTTTCTTTCCCTCTCTTCCTCTCTCCCTCTTCCTCTCTCTCTCTCTCTCTCTCTCCCCCCACCCCATCTCCCTCCCTTCCCTCTCTAAAAATAAATAAATAAAAATCTTTAAAAAATGCTTTAAAAAAATGCCCTGAAATTTGAGACAAAATTCTGCCTTCGGAGAAAAAAAAAAAGAAAGGAAACCCAGCCCATATTTCTTTCTTGAGCCCCTTGTATGGTTGGCACTGTGCTGAAACCATGTGTCTGCATTTTTTCTTTTAATCTTCCAAACAGCTCCATAAAGTGTTTTCATTATTTTACATTGCAGGAACTTACAGTTTCCTAGTTTATGTTGCTCCAGTATCTTGAAGCACTGAGGTGCAGGGCAGGGTTTGAGGTCAAGTGTGTGCTGCCCCCAAGGCATGCTGTGCTTCATTGCTGTACACGCTCTGTACATCCACAGGCCAGTCTCCTGAGCATTAGTGTCTTCCAAGTTAATTTGAAAGAATAATGACTTGGAAATCATTAGGGAAAGTATCTAAAGAAATGAAGCCATTTCTTATCTTTCAAAGTGGGTGACTGGGGGCCTGTTCCTAAACTGCATCTCTATGCAGCATTGGGTTTTAGATCAGTTTCAAATACTACCCAAAGTTCTAGTGGCATATATTAAATTTTAGCATCCCTTCATAAAAGCACTTTGGTTGTCTTTGATTCATTTCTAGCAGCACTTAGCTTCCCTTTCCAAGTCTTATACAGGAAGACTCTAGTTACTATATGAGCACCCAAAACTTTCATAGTAGGAAACAAGGGATAATTTACTGAAGGACATTAGCCTCTTATTCTATTTTTCCCCTCCTTCTAGCAGTTGTCATCAAACCCATTAACTCTGCTTTTCTGTTATCTTTCTCATTGCTTTGTAATTTGCTCCTTACCCATGTAGAATCTTTTCCCAATCATAGCAATACATCTGTTAAGCAAAACAAACAAGTGACTAGAAAGGTGTACATCCCCGAACTGTAGTCACGTCTTACAACAAGCACCAAAACATGAGAGAAACACGCCCTCTTGATTCCTTTTCATTCTGACAAGCCACACCCTCCTCTTGTATCCTTTTCAACCAGAAAAACTTGAGCTCAAAGAAATAGCCATCTGCTTGCAACCAAGGAAGCCTCACAAGTTTCCTCTAATGGATCTGATTTCATATAGCCATCCAGGTTTTGCAGCTTGTTCCATCTGATGGGAAGGTGGGAAAATAGCTATTTAATATGGAGCAGTGGGCATCATTACTCATTTTCTGGGGTGACCATATTTTTCTGTGGTGGCAGTATTCTGTGAGTAGGTGAGGCAACCACAGTTGTAAACCATGAGGTTAAATCTGTGGTGCTCCTTGTTCTGAGGACAGGGTGCAGGTGAGATAGTGGTAATCCCTCCCAGAAAGAGGCCAGGCGGATGGATACATAAGTAATTTTCATCATTGTATTTTTCCATTCATTTAACAAACATTCTTTACTGCCATCTGTGTGCCAGGCCCTGTTCTAGGCATTGACAACTGCAAGGTAACAAATTAGCAGCATCTCCTCAGAGGCCACTAATGGAAATGGATGTTTATACCTGTGATGAGTTCCATAACAGAAGCAGGAATAAAGTGCTGTGGCAGCAGAGAAGAGCCTAATCCTGCCTGTTGGTGTTGGAGAACGCTTTGGGGAAGAGCCCATTGGTTGCTAAGATTTTTGCCTCAGTCAACTTCATTGAGTGTTTTCTTTTTTCACAGCTTATACTATGATTTCTAGCCATGTGACTGGCATTTTCTGTCATTGGTTGCCAAGTCAAAATCATGCCCACAGAAGTTAGCGCAACAGAAAGTGTGCTCTCCTGTTCTCTATTCCAAAATGATGGTGGAATGTACTGCTGTGCTTGTGTGGCCCATAGTGAACCGATAGAAAGTGCTAGGCTTCATGTGGCTTTTTTGTAACCTTTACAGGAGGGTAATTATTATGTGGGTAAATAGAATCCAAACAAATGGTTGCAACCAAAACACAACCAGGAGGTGGAATCTTAAAGAGGAAGGCACCTGGATCTAGTTGTGGCCATTCATTTTACATAGAGGGAAACTGACACCCAGAGGAGGGAGGTGGCACACTACTCCTCAACTGGGGAGTGTTGGAGAAGATTTGCAGCCTTGGACTTGTGCCAGGCCATTCTCCCATTTGTCATTCATTAGAGGGCTTTCTCCAAGTGCTGTGATCTCAAATTCAGGCTGTGTCTAATTCTGTTACTAAGATTATAGAGTGTTCCTTGTACCTGGCCTGACAAGTACTGCCAGGTTGGCAAGGCACCACACCAAACAAAACCCAGCCAGGATCACCAGGGATCTTCTAAAAGAGAAAGAAAGCTCTTAAGTTTCTCAGTGTTTCCAGAACACTGAGTGGTAATCGTTTATGCCTCTCTGAGTTGTCATGAGAATGAAATGCAATAAGGTACTGAAAAGGCTTGACACACAGTACCTGGCACACAAGTGCTCCATGAATTTTAACTGTTGTTGCCAATTTGTTCACCCCTAGCAAGTTTTTGCAGTTAGATTAAAGATACAGTGTATTCCAATAGAATGGCTTGTTATTCTTCTATCCTGTCAGGTGGTTTAGTGTATATGCCATCCTATTTCTTGGTCAAATATTTTAATGAGGAATAATAGGCCAAGGTGGGTTAAATCGACAAAATATTTGTGTTGGCTTTTCCTCAGCTTTAATTCTTTGTGTAGGATTGTTAATATCAGGAGACATCTCTTACTACCCCACTTCACCTTCCATGTGATGTATTGCCGTCGGCTTCTACTGCATTCTCCCCTGCACCCCGCCCCACTCATCCTTTCTTCTCCCTGACTACTCTTCCAGTCTCTCTGTGATGGGGCTTTTGCCACTGCCCTGCTCTCTTGCTCCAACAGCATACTTACTCTACAGTGGCAGCTTCAGTATCTGAACTCTTGGTGCCTCCCTTCAAGCAGCAGCCAAGCTGCCCATGGAAGGGAGCTGAGGGACCCTGTTTAGAATCCTTGGTGAAGTCATCTGGTGCTAATGAGCACACATGGCTGTCATCGCTCACCCTAGAGGGAAGGGGGGACTAGTTCCCAAGTACAGTGGAATGGGTGTTGGGCCAGGCAGACTTAAGTGTGCCCCCACCATGGAGTCTGGAAGGGAATCCTGAATCTCTTTCCACAGAAGGGATCGTTCTTCAAAGTAAAGCATGGCAGTGGGTTGAGAGTCTAACAGCTCTGGATTTGACTCCTGAGTCTATCCTTTATTGCCTGTGTAATATTGGACTAGTCCTTACCTTCTCTGATTCTACTTCCTCATCTATAAAATATGAGTAATAGTTGTGTTCCTTCACAAGCAAGTGGTGAAGAGTAAATTAAATACTATAAGTAAAACTTAGCACAAGCCTGGAACACAGGTGCTGTGTAAACAGTACTAAATTTTCTTCAAAAGCCACATGACTTTTTAATATCATACTGTAGTATGATATTAATATATGTGCAATTTGTTTTGATATGAAAGTATTTAATGTTTTTCCTAAAGCCTTTTTTGAAGTCCATACTCCAGGAGGATAATTGCCATGTTTTTTCATGAAGCCATTCAGAAGAAGTATCTTTCTAGATTTAGTATTAAGAATGATTGAGTTATTCTCAGCACAAAATCAATCTCATTTTATGGACTCCACTGGCCTTTTACATTTCTAACTAGCAAATTCAAAGCCAAATGTTACAGAGGCTTAGGACTATGGTGGGAATTTTGTACAAGCCTATTGCTAGCTTCGTTTTGTATTACCCTATTTTTTAAATTATTTACTTATTTCCTCCATTTTTAATCTTTGCCTTTATAATCTGAGATGCCTTAAATTCTTAATCCAGGTGGGTGTAAAATGCTGGTGACGATCATAACAGATGCATATGGATGAGCTCCCTGTGGACAGTCTCAGGGACATGGTTGAAACTACTCATATTCCTTGGGCATCATTCTTGCTCTTCTTCCTTTCACACCTAACCACATCCTCTTGATTTGGTCATTTTTTAAAAGTATTTTTTATTGATTATGCTATTATAGTTGTCTCGTTTTTACCCTCTCCACCCAGTACCCCACTTCCCTCCAGCAATCCCCCCACCCTTAGTTCATGTCCATGGGTCATGCATATAAGTTCTTTGGCCTCTCCATTTCCTATACTATTCTTAACATCCCCCCTGTTGATTTTGTACCTACCATTTATGCTTCTTTTTCTCTGTACCTTTCCCCCATTCTCTCTCTTTCCTCTCCTAGCGATAACCATCTACATGATCTCCATATCTATGATTCTGTTCCTGTTCCAGTTGTTTACTTAGTTTTTGTTTTTTAGATTCAATTGTTGATAGTTATGAGTTTGTAATCATTTTAATGGACATAGTTTTGATCTTCTTTTTCTTAAATAAGTCCCTTTAACATTTCATGTAATAATGGCTTGGTGATGATGTATTCCTTTAGCTTTACCTTGACTGGGAAGCACTTTATCTGCCATTCCATTATAAATGATAACTTTGCTGGCTAGAGTAATCTTAGTTGTAGGTCCTTGCTCTTCCTGACTTTGAATACGTCTTTCCAGCCCCTTCTTGCCTGTAAGGTTTCTTTTGAGAGATCAGCTGATAGTCTTATGGGAACTCCTTTGTAAATAACTGTCTTCTTTTCTCTTGCTGCTTTTAAGATTCTCTCTTTATCTTAAGGTATGAATTTTAGTTATGATGTATCTTGGTCGAACTTGTGTGGGATTCTGTGCTTCCTAGACTTGTATGTTTATTTCCTTTGCCAAGTTAGGGAAGTTTTCTTTCATTATTCAAATAAGTGTTCGATTTCTTGTTCTTCCTTCTCTCCTTCTGGCATCCCTATGATTCAGATGTTGGCACTTTTGGAGATGTTCCAGAGTTTTCTTATCATCTCCTCGTTTTTGTTTTTGTTTTTTTTTTTTTTAATTCTTGTTTCTTCATTCTCTTCTGGTTGAATGTTTATTTCTTCCTTATGTTTCAAATCATTGATCTGAATCCTGGCTTCCTTCCCTTCATTGTTGGTTCCCTGTGGATTTTTTTTTTTTAATTTCACTTAGGGTAGCCTTCATTTCTTCCCTTATGTTTTTGCTGTACTCAATGAGTTTTCTGAGCATTCTGATAACCAGTGTTTTGAGCTCTGCATATGATAGGTTGGCTATCTCTGTTTCATTTAGTTCTTTTTCTGGGATTTTGTTCTATGATTTGGGCCATATTTCTTTGTATCCTCAATTTGGCAGCCTCCCTGTATTTGTTTCTGTGTATTAGACAGAGCTGCTTTGACTCCCTGTCTTAGTGCACCTGTTAAGTTGTATGGGCAGATCCTTAGGTATTCACTAGGGCAGGGGAACCCACTTCACCACTTTGTGACACTGTGTGGGGGGCAGGGGTCAGAAAGAGGACATTGCCACTGCCTGGCTTCTGGAGCCTTGTCCAGCACTCACCCCATTTCCAGTCACTTCACCTAGAAGGGTGATTGGCACCCTTCTAGCTGTTGCCCAGGTATTGAATCCCAGAGTGGGTAGGTTTGCATAAGTTTTAATAACATATAGACCCTTTAACCAGACTCTTCTGAGAAACCAGCAGTTTTTTCTGCCGCCCCAACCCCCACTAGTTTTTGAAGCCAGAAGTTATGGGGCTTTCTCTTCCCAGCGTGGAAACCCTAGGCTATGCAGTGTGCTCTGGGGCTAGGATCACTTGCCCCGAAGGTATCCCTCCTGATTTTTATCCATCACATGTGACTGTGGGACCACCCATTCTGCCACCACCACCTCTCCAGGCCATTCTGTCACCCCTCCACCCCTCCTACCTATCTGGGTGAATATAGATTCTTTAAATCCATAGTTGTTCGACTTCCATGCTATTCAATTGTCTGGCAGTTCTGGGTGTCTTTTCTTTTGAGATTAGATGTGATCTTTCTTGCTGTTGCATGAGGAGGCAAAGCTTGTCTACTTAGCCTCCATCTTGACCAGAAGTATAACAGTGGTTCTTGATTCTGTCTTCTCAGTATCCTTCAAATCTGCCCCTTCCTTTTCACCTCAGGATCACATTCCATTGTTTCCTGTTTGAGTTCTTGTGGTGATTTTAAACCTGTATGCCTAGCTATAGTGATTTCACTCCATCAGGCTATGTTCCACACTCCTACCTGAAATAGCTGTCTGGCCAGCAGGTCTCCTTGGCCCCCTTGGCCTTTACAGGGCTCCTTTAGGGTCTGAACCTTCCTGCCCTGTTGGCCTCATTGCTGCTCTGTTTCTGCATCACCAAATTCTTCTGTTCCCAGAGCACTCCTGGCTATCTGGGCCTCTTTTCTTTTGTGGGTGCTATTTTTCTTTTTCCACCATTTGCCCCATTCCTCAGGCCTTAGCTGAGATATGCTCTTTTCCATGCCCTCCATCAGGCACAGTTGCCACTGGACTACCTCTGGTCCTTCAGTGTATTATGTGATCAACCTTTCTATTGTGCTCTGTTGCTGCCCCTCCCTTTCTCAGGGTCTGGCCCAATGTCCCTATGAACCTCAGTGGAGAATGAATGAATGAATGTGGGAAACCTTCCATATATCTTAGAGTTCTGAAAATGTTTCCGAGATGTCTACATATTAGCATTTTACCTTTGTTTTATACCTAATGTAAAATTAGAAGACAAGATCACCCACTTCTGGAGAATTGGAAATGTTCAAGTTAAGTTGCAGCTGTGGAATTCTTAGGAAAGAAGTAGGGAAAAAAGCTTGGTTGGCAATGATTTGAGGATGAGGTAATCCTAGGATCCTCGTATACCTTTTTTTTTTTCTGTTTCAAAATCTGGAAAATGACTGGTTGTCACTGCTGATGACATAGTTGTTGCTACTCCAAAATAGGGAGGGAGGAAGTTGTTCTTTGACACATCAGTGTGCTGGGCTGAATCAGAATGGTCTTGTTGCCAGAATGAACTTAGAGCCCTCAGTTTGCAGATAAGGCTGTGGTTGCCCAAACTTCAGCATTTGTTCATTTCTTTCTTTCTGTCATTTAATGTTAAGCACTTACTGTGAGCTGGTAGTGTGCTAATCCCAGGGTGCAGAGTCCACTGAGGTATGGACCTGGTCTCTACCAAGGAGCTAATAGCAGTAGGGGAAGCCCCTACATGGATCAGCCATTTAATATGGAAATAAGCACATGAAGCATGTGCCTGAACAGGAGGAAGGAGGGACAGGCTGTTCAGAAAAGCTCCCTGGAGATGTCCACACTCCTGCTAGGGTTCAAAGATGCATAGAAATTTGCTAAGCACAGGAGCATTGAGGTGCTTGAGTGTTATAGCCACAGAAGGAGTGCACTGCTCCCATTTTATGTTTGAAATTGCACTGGCAGGGGCATCGAGAGTTCATCTGCGACACCAAGAGAAGCAGCCCTATTCCAAGTGACAGATAATAACAGAAGAGGAATGTGTTTAGTTCTTTAAGAAGTAAAATCTAGGAGACTTGGGGATTTGATTATGGAGGGTTAGGGAAAGGGAGGAGTTAGGGTTGAGTTCCAGGTTTTTGGCCAAAACCTCTGGGTGGAGAGGGCTAGAAGCTGGACCAGACCTTGGCCTACCTCCTGCCTCTCAACCCCAGGGCATGAGATATGCAGCTTTTTCAAGTAGCCTTTGGCCTGTTAAAGAGGTAACTGGGCCTGTGTAAAAAGTGGTGGGGAGTGTGTTGCTCTTCTCTGAAGAGACCTGAAGTATCTGCTGAGAGTAGAAATAACCTCCGATTAATTAAGGAGGAGAAGCAGAGGCTGTGGTACTAGCAGCAATGAGAGGCTTTTTTTTTTTTAACTTCTGTTTACTCCTGGGAGAAAAGCAGCAACGCTTTGAAAGTAGGAACTTTAGAAAGGCAAAATACCTCTGATTAGTGTGGGAGTTTCAGAGAGCTCTTGCTCTAGCAAACTGCTAACTGCAGAAGGAGAACCCTGCTGTGGGGGAGGGGACTGCATGCATGCCCACAGGGCAATCTGGCAGAAATCCTGGGAGGTTTGAGCACCAGAGTAAGACTTCATGATTTAGTTAAAAAATTAAAAAGACATTCTAATCAGTCTGTTTAGGATCAAACTTAACAAAATGATGAGAAAATACCAAATTGGACCTTGCTATTTAATTCTTTAGAAAGTTACTATTATATAGTATCAGTTTAGATTGTGGAAGCATCACTATTTCTATTTTTTCTATTTAATTTTTTTTTTGCTAATGAAGAAGGAATAACAAAGAACTTGGTTTGACTGAGGCATTAGGGTTGAACACCAATGGGAAAACCCAGTACAATGTGTGTTGCATTACTCTTCACATCCACTAGCAGTGTGTGAGGCACACCCCACTGCTTTGGAGGGGTCTTGTTCGACAATACATGGAGCCTCAACAGGCCTGTGATAGAAATCACAGGGTTGGTGAACTTGGGTGGGGAAAAAGTTAACATATTTATTTTGACCAACTTCTAATAAGTGTATTTTTACTATGAAATATGCAGAACACAGTAGTATTAGCTATGTTTGTCACCACTAGACATCATATCTCTTCATATAACATATTATAGTTGTGGCACATATCTGAATATATCATTTATGTTTAGCACTATTTTGGATTTATAGTAGTTATTAGGGCCACAACTCTGTGACAAGAGCCAATGCCTTAAACAAGTATATATATTACTGTATCACAAATTTATTTTTAAATTTTGGATAACCATACTTTAGTAAAATTGGTTTTCTTTTGACTTCTATTCATTCTGTTTCATGCATTTAAGAATATTATTCCAAGCAAATTTTATCAGTTTCACAGTTGGCGGAAGAGATCCATGGTACGTGAAAGGTTAATAACTCCTAGCTAAGAACAGGTAGTTGTGGCAAAAGACCTCCACCTGGTGGCAGCATACTCCTTAAAGGTTAACTCTATAATCAACAGTTGTGAAGAAAAATTTTTAAATAACAGTATATTTGAATATGGCTTTCAAACAGTTTTGACCACAACCCACAGTAAGAAATAGGCTTTACGTTATAACTCAGTACACTCATACAGAAGTTTCACAAAACACTACTTAACTTTTCCATTTGGCCCATTGATGTTTTTTAATCCCATTTAGTATTCTCTTCAATTCTCTTTCATTAAAATAAAACTCCTTTTGCAACACACTAACCTGCAGCGGCAGTTCAGTAAGCCATACTGCACTGTTTGACATCAGCGGAGATCATCTTTCCTTGTTCCTTATGATTTATTTCCCAGTGAACTTCACTTTTGTCTCCCCCCAAATACCCACACATTTTCAGGGATATAATACTTATATTTTAAATAACAACATATATGAACATGTTTTACTCAGCTCTTAAAAATAGTTTACTATTGATGTATTATTCCTATAAAAGCAAAGGGACTGATCTCTTAGGCACATACCGTATCAAGGCATTTAACAAAGTTCTCATGTACCCGTTCTCGGTTAGTTCCTACCTAGGCAATCACTGTGTCTTTTTTTTTTTTAATGTATTTTATTATGTGTTTGTGTATTATGTGTATTTTATGGCAATCACCCTTCTGATTGCTTTGACCATAGATTAATTTTGCTGTTCTAGAACTTTATGTAAATGGAAACATACACTTATGTACCATTTTAGGTTGGCCTCTTTTGCTTAACGTGTTTTAGAGATTAGTCCATGTTGAAGTGTATCATAGTCTAGTTGAATGAACACATATATCCACTGAATGAGTATACTCCTGTAGATAGACTTGGATTGTCTTCCATGTGGACTGCTATGAATAAAACTTATTTGAACATTTGCTTCCAAGTTTTGGGGGGCACGCATGTGGGCACACGTGTTTTATTTTTCTTGGTGAATACATGAAATGGAATTGCTGGCTTAGTCAGTAAATAAATGTGTTTATAGGAAACTGATTATAGCAAATTGACCAACCATTTGCCAGAGTGGCTGACCATTTTATATTTTCACTAGCAATGTGTGAGAGTTTAGATTGCTTCACATCATTACCAATATTTGGTGTGTCTGTCTTTCTAATTGTAGTCACTCTGGTAGGTATGTAGTTGTATCTCTTGGTGCTTTTAATTTACATTTGCCAATGGGTGATGTTGGACACTGTTTTCATGTGTTTATTAGGTATTTGTTGACCTTATTTGTGAAGTGTCTGCTCAAGTTTGGGTTTTTTATATCTATTTGTATCCAAAATATGCCCATCCTTTATGTCAGATACATATGTATTATGAATATTTTCTCCCCTTCTATGATATACATATTCATTTTGTTAATGGTGTTTTTTTTAAAAGATTTTATTTACTTATTTTTAGAGAGGGAAGGGAGGGAGATAGAGAGAGAGAGAAAGAAACATCAATGTGCGGTTGCTGGGGGTTATGGCCTGCAACCCAAGCATGTACCCTGGCTGGGAATCGAACCTGGGACACTTTGGTTCCCAGCCCGCGCTCAATCCACTGAGCTACACCAGCCAGGGCTGTTAATGGTGTATTTTGATGAGCAAAAGTTCTAAATTTGGACAAAGTCTAATCGAACCATTTTTTTATTTAAATTATTTTATTGTTAAATTGCAGTTGTCTGTATTTTCTCCCCATTCTAACTGAATCATTTTTTTTCCATATTTAGTGCTTTCTGGGTTGGGGTCCTATCTAAGAAATCTTTTCCTACTCCAAGTCAGGAAGATAGTTGGTTTTTATGTTTGTGTCAATGATCCATCTCAAAATAATTTTTGTGTATGGCGTGAGTTAGGTGTCAAGTTTTATTTTCTTTCCGTATTTATACTTGGTATTCTCAGACCATTAATTGAAAATACTTTTTCACCATTGAATTATAACACAGAATTTAAAATGGGAAAAAATGTTCAGCCAAAGAGGTGTACAAGTGACTTTTTCTTGTCGGTCATAGACAGAACCTCTGGGCCTCTTAGACCACCCTCAACCTGTGGTCTTGGTCTTCTAATCCTTTCTAAGTTAGGTCTTCCACAGCTATCCTAAGAGTCTCAGAAATTACTTCACTCATAGGTTGAGAATTTATATGTCTGTAGCTTTTTACAGAATCTGTAGCTATACCGCAGAGCTGCTAGCCACGTGTGACTGTTTAAATTGTAACTAAATAAAATTTTAAAATTTAGCTTCTGGGTCACAATCACATTTCAAGTGTTCAGTAACCACATATGGCTATTGGCTACCCTGTTAACTGGTATGTATATATAGTATTTCCATTTTTTCAAAAGTGCTAGACAGCACTAGCCTATAGAGTAAGAAAGAAGGCAGGCCTTGTATTATTTTACAGTGTATCTTAATGAATGAAACTCACATAGTTTCAATAACTGTCATTCAACATCTGCCTTCCTCTCGTTTGTTCTTTTCATTTGTTCGTGCTTCTGTTCCTATTCTAAGATGTGTTGTCCCAGACAATCTTTTTGTCTGCCTACAAATGCAGTAGCTTATATATTCTCTCCTACCTAGGAGAAAATTCCCCTGACTGTCCACTGAATCATTCTTTTCTGGAGCTTATCTAGCTCTGACCTATTTTACTTCTCTGGTGTTTGATAGTCTTCCAACTGCCTCTGGATGCCTGGGCATCCCCTTTCAAGGTATGGCTGGCCCAGAGATAAATATTTTGTCTTGTCTATTGTGATTTAAATGATGTTTTTCCCTAGTATTCCTGCCATAAATATTAAATTTTCAAAGAGTAGTACGTTATGACTTGTAGTCCTGACCCCTGTGAACATTTGTGTCTAGTAGTGAACTTTGTTGCCATTTCATGAGCAACCACATAGGAATTTGTGAGATTTTATCTCATTGTTTGCTGGGCGTGAGCTAACTCTGCCATTAATGTCTTTCAGTGTGGGGATTTTGCTGTCCTGGTGGATCTTCATGTTTTGCCACAAGGTTCAAACAAAGATACCAGCTGGTTTTCTGAACAGAACAAAGAGGTACCACAAATATTTTCACTATTTAAATGCAAGTGGCTACTGCTAGAAGAAATATTAGCTTTTTCAAGTTTTCATTTTAATTAGTGGGCAAGAATATTGAGTGATATTTAACTTTAAAAAAATAGTTGTTATCTTCCCAGTGACAGATACACACCTACTTTTTTTTTCTTCAGAAACCGATGAATTCACACATTTCATATGCTACTCTATTATTTAAATCAGAAATTTCCTACCTCTTTGGGGTAAGAAGTACTCCATATTAAAAAAAAATTATAGTGACTGTTCCAGGTAAGCAGGGATTTTAATCTGACTGGTTGTAAAGGACAGACCAAGCACCTGAAGCAGGTGTGGGGGCTCACACAAGGCTGATCTGTCACACCTGTGTGAAATCCCAGTCTTGTGCACTTTTATCTTCCATCATCCTTTTATCAGCACGAGTCTGTGAAACAAGTGCAGAGATGTTTGACAGTGTTCCCTCTCTTACCTTACTTATTCGAGAGTAAGTCACTAGTTGGTCACTCAATCACTACTTAGATGGTCAGTCAGTAAAATGAATAGCTGTTGGACTGGGAGCATCATGTTTGACCTCTCTGGACCTCAGCCTCCTCATCTATAGTGAAAGGGTTCCACCAGAGGCTGCCTGGGTCATTCTTGATGTCTGTTCTCCCACCCAAGTACTGCCTTGGTAGAGGGTTAGAAAGTACATCAGCTATCATCAGATGCTTTGCTTCCTTCTTCAGATCCTTGCTCACTAGAGATAGCAGAGATAGTGAGGCAGTCAATGGCATTTACATAATTGTCAAAATACTATACAGACTTCATGTGTCCATGGTATTTTTTTGTCACAGTAGCTTCTTAGAACTAGAAATAAAAGTAAGGTTTATTAAAAGGTGGTACATTGAGAAGACACTAGTGCTAATCACACACATACACACACACACACATACACACATACTGTTACTGTGATAGCTTTTCAATCAGCTTTTGGAGATCACTGGGAACAAAATTTCCCCAAAACAAAATTTATAGGGTAATACATTTT
Organism: Phyllostomus discolor; assembly: GCF_004126475.2. Taxonomy (NCBI): domain Eukaryota; kingdom Metazoa; phylum Chordata; class Mammalia; order Chiroptera; family Phyllostomidae; genus Phyllostomus; species Phyllostomus discolor. Next base: position 75,242,661 of record NC_040911.2, on the reverse strand, counting down.
TAATCAGAAGGTAATAAACTTATCAAGACTTTGCTGTCATAATTTCACAAAAGAAATTTGGTGGCCTGAAACTGGGAGAATTTATCATTTAGGTAAATAACCATATGCTGCTCTGGTCAAGACTTAATATTTAGTAGGCCAGCATCTCCTATTACAACTCACCTGTATGTAATTCCAAGCTTTGGGCTACCAACACATGTCCCCATGATTCAATTCAAAACAGTTCATTTCCCCAAAGTGACTAATATACACCTGAGGGGACCTCACCCAAAATTCTTCTGACTTGACTTACACTGGCAATATTCTACAATCCAGATTTTCCTCCATTTTCTCTCAGCTTTACCACCTCGGCCTTAGACTTTTCTTGTTGATACTCAGTCAGTTTTGCCAAGAGTCAGTTTATTTGGAAGGCTTTAAAATAAAGCTGTGAGTATGTGAATCACCTCGTAGCCAAAGCATGAGGCTAGATTTTTCCAGGGTGCTGCACGCAGCTGTGCTACTCCACCTAGTACCTACATCCGGGCAGCAGGGCATGACTTAGCAAAGGTGCATGATTGGACCTGCAGAGCTTGCTGCAGTGGCAGCTGCAAGAGGGAAGGTCGTGCCAACAACTCAAGCTTTGCTCTCAAAGTTCCTTTAAAATATGTTTACTGACATTAAAATTGCTCTGGGATAATTGTGTGTGTGTGTTGGGGGGAGCTAGTCAGGAAAAGCGTATGACTTCAGCCTATGTTCAGTGTCTCAGTGTTTTCATTTCTTTTGTCATTAGATCATCTCATGGTTGAGATTTCATGAGCAATCAATTTGATTCCATTTTAGTTACTTTATATAGTACAAGTCTTAAGAATATACAGTTTCTTTTCAGAAAAAGGAACTAATTACATGTATTAAACATGTTTATTTTGATTCTAGCAAAAGTAGTCTATGTACCCAAACAGTTGAACTCAAACTGTTCCCATTTGTAAACTTCAAGAAGCAGACATGAGCCCCTATTAACCTAGAGATTCCATAAGTAACTCTCTTTTGCTCAATGATTTTAACTTTGGTCTTCTCATCTGCCCCTCCAGCTTAGGTGGGAGTTTGTCTTTTCTTGCTTTGCTCTGGTTCTGAAGAGAATGCTTCGTTAGGTGTGATGTGGTCAGTTACTAGAGTATCTTGAGTATATTGCACATGGTCTGCCTTCCATCTGTCAAACCTGCCTTATCAAAGAAAAGCCCGTAAACTAGAGGGAGAAAGTTTATGTGTATGGCCTTTGCTTTATTTTTGTCATACTATTTTTAGGTTTAGCCTTATAGGGCATTTATGGCCAAATTTTAGCAATCCTATTTCCATGTATGTCTTTCACATATTTTCAGGCTCAGTCATAGTTGAACCCTGCATGTGAAGCAAAATTCTTTAATTGTTAAAACAACAGTATGAGGCAAGGCTGCCTTTTCTGTTGTGTGAACAATGCTAAAACCCTCAACTGTAAGTGGATATCTCTGTATTCCACAAGGCACTGACTGCATCTTTGGGCTCCAGTATTTGTGTTTTATCAGGAAACACATTTCTGAGTTAAGTCAAGTGTTTTCTGTACTGTTTTAGGAGTACATGCGTTTACAATAAAAGTAAAGTTTGGCTCTCATTGCCCTTTGAAGCAAATTAAAACTTTGTTCTTATTTTAATTTATAAAGATTCTAAGAGATCAACCTGAGATGGCATTGCAGGAAACCAGTGAAACAGGTTTGAGGTGACCTCGGCAACTCTGAGCTGTCTTCAGAGTCTTTGGGAATTAAACCAGAATCATCAGTCCTTCTGCATCACTTGTTAATCTGAGAAATTCAGATTTGTGTGCATTTTTCCCTCTTCTACGTCAAATTATACTTTTCTGGTAGTATAGCTAAAGTGGACAGTGTCTGCTCAGTGAGTGGTTGTACTTTTAAAGTTTTGTTTTTCTTTTTGTAAATAACAGTGATACATAAAACAATAGACAACTCCAGAAATTTGCTAGTAGTATGGTGTATTGGCATTGAATTAAAACCACGTATTTCTGTTGCTTAATAAATATTAATCTACTTTTGAGAAATAAGATAATTTAAATTATTTTCACTATTAATAAGTGAATATAGTCCAGTTTTCACAAAAGCAAATGGGCATATACAGTATCATTAACAAGAATACGGAAGAAAATGAGATTCTGATTTCCAGTTCTCAACCCAGTACTCAATGCTATTCCTTTTAAAAATAGATTTGTAAACCTGAGGCCAGAAACAAATAAATGGTGGTGTTTAGATTTTAAGGTTTTGAACCACATTTGAAAAATGAGAAATTGTTGTATAAAATATCAGTTTCTGGTTGCTCTTAAACAAATTGGAAGATCTGGTGACACTGTGCCTTGTACCTACCCCCACGTGAAGCCGTGGGGGTTGCCCCCATTGACTGGTTGGTGTCAGGATTCCCTCTGAATATGCCCTGGCTTCTGGCTTCTTCCCTCATCCACAGGCCCCTGGCTGCCCCAGTGAGCACTTCCCTGAGGCTCTCACTGACATAGTACCTCACTGATTTCATCGCCTTGGAACCCTAATTTTTACATTGAGGTGTTTTATCTCCCTTTCAGAAATGTAAAACTAAAGCAGAGGAAAATTAAATGAATGTCTCAGATCACAGAGTGAGCCAACAAACCTCATAGCAAATTTGCATCTGCAGTGTTATCCATGAGCACATAAAACTTTCCTTTCAGCATTCATAGCTTACTAAAAAAGCAAGCAAAATGAAATGTTCACTGTTCACTTTTTAATGTGCACAATGTTGACTTTTTTTGCATTGCATTAAATTAGAAAGTTATCTCTAATTTTTTAATTTACTTTAGGAGGTCTGTTTACTGTTAAAAGAAACCATTGATTCAAGAGTTAAGGAGTACTTGGAAGTTCGTAAACAGCGCAAGCCATCAAATATAGAATTCACAAGATCCAGTCCATTGTCCTTAAAAGGTAGGCAAAGAGTACTTTGATTTTGGATAAAACATCTGCTTTGTAGAGATGGCAATTATGTTTGACTGTGACTGTCATGTTAGTACAGTGACACATTTAAAAACTATGTTCTAATGAAGATGCTTTGTTTGGGTACAGAAAATTAACCAAAAAGCCCTGAAGGGTATTTAACAGTAGGCAAAATATATAAAAATAGAAAATAAAACATTCCTAAGGGAACTAAATTTTTTAAAGGATTTTTAAAGAAATAATCTTATAAATGGATCTACTTTAATACTGACTTGATTTAAAGCTTTATGTTTTTTTAGATGTTTTCATATATATCACCCTATTTCAGAGGTTCTCAACTGGGGAGAATTTTGCCCCGGGGGACATTTGGTAATGTCTATAGATAGTTTTGGTTCTCATAACTGGAGTGGGAGCAGTGGACTAGGAACTACTGGCATCTAGTGGGTGGAGGCTAGAGATGCCACTAAATATCCTACAATGCACAAGGTACCCTACCCGCCCCCATGCCACCCCTCCCAGCACAGCAAGGCATTGTGTGGCCCAGAATGGCAAGGGCACTGAGATTGAAATGTCCTGCCCTATTTCTTAATAACATTTTGGGAATGGTAATGTCTTTGAGTTATAGATGAAGAAGCTGAAGATGTGCAAGAGAAGAGGGCTTGCCCAAATAAAAGACCTTTTATTGAGGACAGGTTGTCTTATATATTTGGCATTTTTCATTCTCCCTTTTCCTCACCATACTTAGCCCAGAGTCTGATACACAGATTCAGTGACATGTTAAATGACAGAGTATTTCAGGTGGCAAGTGGCAAAACCTGACTTAGACCCAGTTCTTCTGACTTCCCGCCCACTGTTCTTTCTGGTCCGTTGTCTTTTTGTCTTTTTCCTAAGTCAGCATTTCATAGCACTCTTTGTGGTACAAATACAGTCAACTCTGTTAATCCTCAGAGGACAGTGCTGGACTACTGTGAACTAGATTATGCTAATACAACATCTCTTTAGGAAAGGTATTGTGTTAAGTACACCCCATTGAAGGCATACTTAATGTAAAGTGTTTACCCAGCACAGCTGTTATGTAGGCAGACAGTTTTACACAAACTGAAAGCCTTGAACAAATGGAATTTTTAGACCAAACAATATTGTATTAGGTGGTAACTTTCTGGCTTTTCACTTAGTAGTGGTATAAATCTTGGGAAATGTGACAGTAGATTGCATTCTTTGTGGACCTGAGCAGATGTGGCTAGTCACACTTTCTAATTGGTACAAAAGGAAAAGGAACACAGCAGGTTTTGAGTCCTCCATCTCTGGTATGGTAGTGGCCTAGTCTGTCAGCTGTAGCCTTCCTTTCCTATGGAGTGAAGAAAGCTAAATACTCAGATCCCCAGCCTCTGTCACAGGTGGAAAACACAGTTCTGGCCCTAAGATGAAAAGCAAAGCCTTTCTTGGGCTCATGTGGGCAAGAACTTTGTTTTTAAAAAAAAGTGATCATACTGTATAGTTTTGTAATAACCTATTTTTTCCCACCTTACATAGTACAGAAATCCTTTAAAAACACATGATCAAAGCCCTGGCTGGCGTAGCTCAGTGGATTGAGCATGGGCTGCAAACCAAAGCATTGCAGGTTCGATTCCCAGTCAGGGCACATGCCTGGGTTGCAGGCCACAGCCCCCAGCAACCGCACATTGATGTTTCTTTCTCTCTCTCTTCCTCCCTTCCCTCTCTAAAAATAAATAAATAAAATCTTTAAAAATGAGAGATTACTATATTAAAAAAACACATAATCACCATTTTAAAAAACTTTGTTTTACTGTGGTAAACTATACATAACATAAAACTTTACCATTTTAACTATTTTCAAGTATATAACTTAGTTACATTAAGTACATTCACATTGTTGTGCAACCTTCATCGCCATCCATCTCCAGAACTTTCTCATCATTCCAAACTGAAACTCTACCCATTAAAGGATAATTACTCATTACTCCTTTCCCAAGTCCCTGGCTGTCACTGTTCTACTAATATATATTTGGTAACCTCCAGTAAATAAATAAATGTGTATTTAATATATAAATATATGGTCATGTACCACAATGACATTTTGATCAACAGTGGACTATATATGGTGATGGTCCCGTAAGATTATAATGGAGCTGAATAATTCCTCTAATTTAGTGATGTCATAGCCATCTCATGTCTGGGCACAACACATTTCTCACTTATTTTGTAGTGATGCTGATGTAAACATACCTGTGCTTCCAGTTATAGAAAGGTAAAGCACGTATAGTTATAGTAGTAGGCTGTACCACCTAGGTTTGTGTAAGTACACTGTGATGCTCGCACAATGACAGCATCACCTAAGGACACATTTCTCAGAATATATCCCTGTCATTAAGTAGCATATGACTATACCTATAAAAATATATACATTTTGTTTATCCATTCATTTGTCAATGAAGTAGTTAGGTAGTTAGGTTGTTTCTAGCTTTGTTGTGAATGAATAAGCTGCTATGAACATCAGTGTAAAAATATCTGGTTGAGTCCCTGCTTTCATTTCTTTGGGTATATACCTAATCTAGAAGTAGAATTATTGGATCATTTGATAATTCTATGTTTAATATTTTTGAGAAACTGCCAGACAGTTTTCCACAGCAACTGTACAACTCTGTGTTCTCGCCAACAGTGCACAAGAGGGTTCCACTTTCTCCACAACCTTGCTAACATTTATTTTCTGTTAATTTGATTATGGGCATCCTAATAGATATGAAGTAATACCTCATTGTGGTTTTGATTTGTGTTTCCCTAGTAAGTAGTGATGTTGAGTATCTTTTCATATGCTTCTTGGCCATTTGTACATCTTCTTTGGAGAAATGCCTGTTTATGTCCTTTGCCCGTTTTTTTAATTGGATTGTTTGTGGTGGGTTTTGTTTTTGAGTTGTAGGAGTTCTCTATGTATTCTGGATATTAATCTCTCATTAGATACATGATTTGCAAATATTTCTCTCATTCTGGGGATTGCCTTTTCATTCTCTTGATAGTGTCCTTTGACACACACATGTTTTTAATTTTGATGTAGCCAATTGTCTACTTCTTCTTTTGTTGCCTGTGGTTTTGATGTCATAGCCAAGAAGTCATTGCTGAATCCAATGTCATGATGCTTTTTTTCTTCTAAGAGTTTTATATATTTAGCTCTTAAATTTAGGTCCCTGATCCCTTTTGACTTAATATTTATATGTGGGTTAAAGCAAGAGTCTAACTTCATTCTTTTATAGGTGGATATCTAGTTGTCTCAGCATCATTCATTGAAAGGCCTGTCTTTTCTGCCATTGAATGGTCTTGGCTCTCTTATCGAAAATCATTTGATCATAAAAGTAAGGGTTTATTTCTGGGTTCTCTTTTCTATTCCATTGGTCTACATGTTTGTCTTTATGCTATTATCACACTCTTTTCATTACCATAGCTTTGTAGTAAGTTTTGAAATTAGAAAGTGTGAGACTTCTGACTTAGTTATCATTTTTCAAGATTGTTTTGGCCATTTGGGGGTTCATATGACCATTTTTAATGACTGCACAGGATTTCATTAAGTGTTCATTCTCTGATTTATTGCTCATTTGGGTTGCATGCAACATTTTATTTTCACTGTGGTAAACCATGGTGCTGCAAATATCCTGATGATATACATATTTGTAAACTGCAAATTTTTATAGTATTTCTAGTTTAAAGTTTCTATTTTTATTGGTCTGTAAGATCTTGTTGAGGCTATTAATGCTCTGTATGTTATATGTTGCAAATGATTTTTCTCAGTTTGTCATTTGCCTTTGACTTAGTTTATTTAACTGTACAACCCCAAACAAGAAGCCTTTATTTGCTTCATGGAGGCTCAGTGACCACCAGCAGGATGAATGCTGGACTTCCTTGTAGTGAGACAAGTAGTACAGTTTATTGCCAGTGGGAGGAGGCAGGATGATGCTAATGCAACACTGATTAGAAAAATATTGTGCTAAGTATCCCTCTTTGAAAGTAAACTTGGTGTGAAAGCATTATCTTTCCTCTCCTTCCTACTTCTAATAACAGTTAACCTTTAACTGACCATGCCTTTTGTTCACATCTTTGTCCCCTTCTCAGCTGCCACCAACCAGTCCATCTGTCTGCCTCATCTGGACACCTGTACCCCCTAGCTGGCTTCTTTGTGTCTCCTGTGGCCAGTGCCTCACCTGCTATCAACAGTTAAGTTGTAATTTCTTAAAACCTAAGGCCAAGATACCAGGGGTGGCTACCTCTCCAGCTTCATCTTGTACCACTTCTCCAGCTAGAGCAAGCTTCTTTCTTCCAAAGCTCAATTCTGCTTGTCTTGGAGTCTCTGCCCATGTCTTCCCCTTTTCCTATACCTCCTTCAGCTCTTTGCTCAGAATCTTCCTTTACTCCTTAAGGAAGCTTATTCTGTTGACAGGTCTCCTTGTTCCAGGACACAAGCATCCTGAACTTTTGTTCACACTATTTGATTGTCTTATCTCTCCAAAATGTGTAAGCCACCCAAAGACAAGTTCTGCCTCTTTTATTATCTACTATATTTCCAGCATGGAACACATTTTCTTGGCTGGCAGTAGGTACTTAATAAGTATTTGTTCATGTGATAACTTGCATGCATGGTTATGTCTTTCCTATTCCTAGTAAGGTCAAGCCCTGCCATAACTTACTTATCCTGCTTTATCTCCTCCTGCTACTCTCTTTCCTATTTCCTGCGAACGTACATTCTATATACCTCTGTGTCTTTGTATTTATAGGTTTCTCCTTTGTCTGGATGATTCCTTTTTAACCTTTAAGACCCAACTCAAATATTACTTCTCCAAGTTGTCTTTAGTTTCTCCTCTCTGGCACCTAAAACACTTTTATGACATTTGTCACATGGTATTATAATTGTGGGGGTTTTTGTTTGTTTGTTTGTTTATATTTTTAATTGTATTTTTCCACTACCATGTATCCCTCCTTTACTCTCTTCCACCTCCACACCCCGCCTCACCACCACCACACTGTTTTCTGTGTACTTGAGTTCTTTCTCCTTTTTTTTTTATTTTTTGCCAAATCCCTCCACCTCCTACCTCACCCAGAGTCTGTCAGCCTGCTCTTTATATATAAGTCTGTCTCTCTTTTGCATGTTAGTTCAGTTTGTTCATTAGATTCCAAAATCATATGATAATTGTCTTTCTCTGACTGGCTTATTTCACATAGCATAATGTTCACCAAGTATATCCATGCTGTTACAAAGGGTAAAACTTTCTTCTTTTTAAGGCCCAGTAGTACTCCATTGTGTAAATGTGCCATAGCTGTTTTATGCACTCATTTACTGATGGACACTTGGGCTGCTTCCAAATCTTGGTGATTGTAAATAACAATGCAATGATCATAGGGGTGTATATATTCTTTTGAATTAGTGTTTTGGGTTTCTTTGGATAAATTCCCAAAAGTGGGTCATAAGATAGTTCCATTTTAAATTTCTTGAGAGCACCTTATATTGCTTTCTACAGTGGCTGCACTAATCTGCATTCCCACCATAATTGTGTTTTATAACCTGTTTACCTGCCTTTCTCCCTCCTTTTTAATGGTAAACATGGATTCTTTGCCACCCCCAGAGCCTCTTTTCTTCTCCAGTACCTTGCTATGTAACTCATGAGCATAAACAGATAACTAGGCTGACAGTTGTAAGTGCTTAACCTCATACTAAAGTAACTCATTTCTAAAAGGTAAGGGTATTTATTGTTCACTCACATCTACCACAGGATTGCTTTTCCCAGATGCCCAAGGTTCATCATGTTGCAGGCCCTACATACATGCAGGGACCAACTGCACAAGCAATACTATACTGCTATCTTATACTGCTTATTAACAGCTTCACAAAAAATGGTAACTAGATACATGCTTTTACTCTTTCCTCAGAGCCAAAGACGTCTCTGTAGACGTTTATCTAACGGCCTGTTCTTAGCTGCTTCAGTAATCTTATCTAAATGTCTTTTTCAAAAGTAATTTCAGAGCCACTAGCCATAAGGCCTTTCCTATTTCCATCTCAGCATTCAACTCTGTGTCTCATGATCCCTAAAACTAGAAAGAACTGTCATTACTGTATTGATGGTTTGGATGAATGTGGGTGGTTCATGCTTTTTTGTAAATTGAATATCTTCTCTCAATTGCACGTGTTTCTTTTTCATTTACAAATCCATGTAACAGTAATATACCTTATCGTGGCACAGATACCTAGCACTTAATGCTGGATGACCTGAAGTCTCTAGGCTGGTAACTTTGCTGATTATACTCATAAAAGTAATTTTCTGTGTTCTTGAGGTTTTTTTTCTAAAAAACAGCATAAATGGCTATGGGACCATTTCCCTAGTCATATAATATAAAGGAATACAAAGACTATTCATAAACTCAAACAGCAAATGGCATAGCACAGACATTTGCTAATAACCTTATCTTTTTTAGGTTGCCTGAAATGTTATTCCAATAGATTCAGTAAAAATTAATATAAGAAAGTTTTTTTAAAGACTTCACTGTCAATTTCTGTCAATTCTACCTCATTACTCTTTTTCCCCTTAGCCTTGCCAATACTGGGTGTTACCAGTGTTTTTAATTTTTGCAAGTCTGACAGGACAATTTTAAAAAAGATCTCTTGCTCTTTGATTTTTATTTATGTTTCTGTTTTTATGTATTTATTGACTGAACTCAATATTTACAACCCTTGCTAACCTTTGCATTGGGTTGTTTGTCTTTTTCTTTCTTTCTCATTGTCGATCCCTTGGTCAAGGCCCTTATTAACAACTCTTGGAATCTTGCCATTGGAGCCTCCTGATTTTCCTTCCAACTCATCCACACCTCTGCTGCCAAAGTGACCTTTTGAAAACAAAAATGTAATAGTCTCCAGCTTAAAACCTTTAGTGGTCTGGAATCTTAGTTGCCTAATATCCTTTATTTAATTTCATTTGTGCTTGAGACTAACCAGAATGGGTCTGGCTCTTCAGAAGTTGATTAACAGTATTAGGTAGCTCACAGGGTCTACATGTGAGAGGACCAGACAGCCACGTTCTCAAGCTACACAATCAGCACAGCCTCAGCCACAAGGTGGGGACAGCTTTGGTACATGCACCATTTTAGCTGCTGTCTATGGTGTTCTGAACCAGGGATCAGCCTCTGGTGTCTGCCTGCAGAAGATTGACTGTCTGGCATGTGGCCAAAGCCCTGGATGCTCCTTATAAGATTTCTACAAGGCTACATGTACCCTAGTTGTAGGTGACCCAGGGGATGCAAAATGTTTATCATTTACCTTAGGAAAGTGGGACTTATAAAATATGGAAAGTGCCCTGGCTGGGTGGCTCAGTTGGTTAGTGTATGCTCCCATACACCAAAAGGATTTGATCCCAGTAGGTCGGGGCATCCCCAAAGGAAAGCGCCCTGGCTGGGTGGTTCAGTTGGTTGGACCATCGTCCCGTACACCAAAATGTTTCGATTCCCAGTCAGTTCAGGGGACAACTGATTGGTGTTTCTCTCTCTCTCTTTCAAATCAATATAAAAATATATATCCTTGGGTGAGGATTAAAAAGTTTTTTAAAATTAAAAAAATGTGGAAAGTTACCAAAACACAGGAAGAGATGATCAAAAATTTGGAGTGGGTAGCCACAAGTTACAAATAACCACTGAAGCTTTCCTCTTTCATAAACTTTCAAACAATAACATCAAGCTATTGCCAACTACACAACTCTCCCAACTACAAGGAAATGTGCTTAGCATCTCCTGCAAGAGAGATAACCCAAAGTACCAAGTCCTAGTTCCAAGTCCAAGATTTCTGAGTGATGTCTGTTTAATTTCACTAGTTCATTCACAGTCTGTATTTGCTAATGTGTTGACTAAATCCTTAACTATTGTCAACATACCTTGAACAAAATAGTAAGGAAACAGAAAGCCAAAAACTTAATTAATATATGACTATATATACATGGTACTGCAACAAAGACAATATAGGGAGATGCTACTATTCTAATTTCTGTAACCAGTCACAAGAAATAAATATCTGATATTGCCATCTTCCCTCCTCTAACATTTATTTCATATTTCCTTTGTCCTTAGCCAATAAGTCAGCTGATCAGAATTCATTACATGGCAAAGTGATTTGGACCTTCATTCATGAGGGATTTGAGCCACCAGTGGTCCCAGCCTTTGTGAGGTTGTCATTGTTTACCTTTTCCATTTTCATTCTCTGGTTCCAGGAACCATGTATTTTGGCCAAGGAAACACATTGTTTTATTGGCAGACCATGTTAATATAACTTTATCTTAAGTATTACAAGGCCCTGCCTTGCCATTTGTATCATAACTAAATTTCAGTAGACCTTTCCATCGTTGTATAAGGCCAACTACATTTGAGCTTTGCTTGATTGCTTGGTAGAATCATTGAATTTTGAGTCCACTGCCTTATTTTATAAAATGAGTTTCTTGATCAGAAGCACTGTGGTGGTTATGATGAATGAGACCTTCAGTAAGTCCATGGATGATGTGGCTTGCAGAAACATGGCAGGCAAAAAAGACACATTCAAATCCTGATGGGGCCTTTCCAGTCAGGATAAGTTACTGCCTTATCTGTGACGAAAGAGGTCAAATATAGTCTACTCACCACTGCTAGTCCATCACCCTATGATATGAAAGCTGGTGGGGAGACTCATATTAATTGCTGCTGCTGACAAATCGAGCGCTTGACAGAGCTCAGCCTTGATGAAGTTAAGTTTGTGTTGTTGAGTCCAAGCATGTTGTTCCTCCTTGCCACCCATAGCCACATGGGTCAGGAGCCCTTTGAGCAGGTAAATTGGGAGCTGGGGAAAGAAACTGGCCAGGATCCATGGGGCAGGTCATCTTGTCCAGCTCTGTATAAGGACTTCTCCTTAATGCAGCCGTTTGGAGAATATTCACATAAGATACAACTACTTTCACTTTGCCTGAATTTTCCCCTAACATCCTTGTCACTGTGCCTTCTGAGTTCTGTTTCAGGCTCTCTCTCCTTACAGTCCTCAAATGGACCCAAAATATACTGCTCACCATTCTGCCCACTGGTCAGATTTTTCTTCTTTATGCCAACTGAGGTTATATCATCAATTTCATTCACTTCTAGCTGATAGCCTCTGTTGGGAAGGGACATTAATAAACCAGGCACAGAATTTTCTCTGCTGGCAAACTGGTCATTCAGCCTTTCGGATCATGTATATAGGTCAGAGAAACATGCAAACAAACATACCCCCCAATGGTTGTGCCTATTTCTTAGTGGTAGGAAGGGTACAAAAACTTAACTTCTCTATTGGATGTACTGTTTCACATGCCCCAGACCACTGGATATTTAGAAACTGTATTTTTATAGGTTTTATCTGTCACCATATATGACATGCCTATGTCCTAGCATGACATCTAGAGTGCATGCCTCCTCCTGGCCTATAAGTCCTACCATAATGCCTTCAATGTAATAAACTAGAAGAATATTGTACAAGGCATTGAGATAATCAAGGTCCCTGTGGACTAATCATGTCACTGAAGCAGAATGTTAACAGAGCAATGAGGCACAACAGCAAAATTGTGTGGTATTCCTTCCATAGATAGAAATTTGCTTCTGAGTTCTCTGCTCACTTGATAGAAACCTCAGATTTTACCATCTCTATATTGCTGATGCTAGGTGCTATAGTGCTCCAGCTGAGAGACCACCTCTAGAAGAATCCATGCTTAACTAAACCTACAGTAATCCCCCATAATTCTCCAACATCTATGTGTCTTTTGCTTAGACCAAAGTGTCTTTTTCTTATTTCTAAATAAGAAAATTCTATGAAAAAATATGTTCTTGGGCATTTTGAGTTTTTGATGGTGGCATAGTCTCTTTGATTTCCTAGAGATCAATACTGCTTTTAGTTTACAACTCTGATGCAGAGGGGAACTCCAGAAACTTTTTTCTGGCCCTCCATTACCATAATAACACTCCCTCCATGAGACATGGAACTCAAGTGTGTATTTTATCAGAATAAATGTATTCCAGTTATATACTCAGCAACTGAGAAAACAACTAGAGATTTTCATGGACCTGCTGGGCCCTTTGTGAGATTAACTGAAGCCAAATTTCTGTGTATCATCCTTTGGTGTTTTCATATGGTTCTCCATCTGTATATATATCTGTGTTCTAATTTCCTCCTCTTAAAAAAGGACACTAATTATATTGGATTAGGGACTACCCTAATGACCTCATTTAATTTAATTACCTTTTTAAAGATCTTGTATTCAAATAGTCACATTCTGAGGTGCTAAGGGTTAGGACTTCACATATGAGTTTTGGAGGGACATAATTCAGCCTATGACATACAGTTTAAGTAGAGCCTTAGTATGTTCTCCACCTTATTTTGAGTTATGGGCATAACCAATTAACCAATAAGCCAAAAATGTATGAGTCAGGCCATTGACAGGGTTCCTACCAAGGTTTTAGGTCATGGCCCTCTTTTGTTGACTGCAAAGTTTGGGCAACCTCATTATCAGGTTGACCCACCCTCTCTTGGGCTTAGAAGGCCTACAGACAACCTGCCTGTCCTGGTTATCATTCCTTCCAGCAACTATTTCTCACTTCCTGAGGGGTATCCCTCACTACCAAGGTAGCCATCCACCCTGATAGCAGAGAAATGGCCCTGATAGCAGAGTTCTCCCTACATTGGGTTTCTACCATTATGCCAAGGTTTTCTGGGAACACAGGGCAATTGCTTGGCACAGATTGACAGTCTTACATAGATCAGCATGCTTACAGATCATCTGCTCTCTTAGCATGCTTTAGCTAGGTGTGCTTGGCCAGGGTACAATTCCATGTACCTTGCAGCTGCATTCCAGCAGAGGAACCCCAGTTTTCCCACTGATCAAACATTTTATTGAGCAAGCATGGAGATGATCTTGTAAGGATGGAGGTGGCAAACATTTTAGTCTCAGGTTCAGGCACCAAGTGGGCTGGCTATCAAGAGAATGCTGGGCAAGCCAACTACCTAGTACCCAGAGACTTGAGTGGCTCTGTAGCCAGAATTTGGAAAGCTGGGTTCAGGAGGAGCCTCTCTTCCCTATAGGGAGGAGATTCAGTGGTTCCAGATAGCTTTGGCCAGGCAACCCTGTTCTAAACAAAGCTCCTGTAGTCATTTATCAGCTTGTCATTGTAGCCTGATGGGCCCTGAACATACTGCTCTCTTGTCTCTGGGCCTTTGCACGTGCTGCTGCTTTTCCCTGAAACTCTTATTTTCCTTTCACTCCACAGGACCGGCTCCTTATCACCCTACAGGCAGGTGCTCAGTAGTTACTTCTCCTGAGGAGCCTTATCTGATTCCATGCATGATCTTTTTCAAGAAGCTGGTTCTTACTTTCTTATTTGCCTGGTCCACCCTGGACTGTTAGCAGCACTCATTGTTCTCCCGACTCCCAGAGAATAAGGGTCTTGCCGTGTTCAGCACCCAGTGTGGAGTCTTACTCAGGAGGAGCACACACATTGGAAGAGGTAAAGCAATGGATTGTAGTTTCTACTCACTGGTCATGTGCTTCTTTGCCAAGCCTTTGTGGCATGCTTCCATTGCAACATCTCTTTGCCCTTCAACAAAAGGCAGAGGTGAAAGTGGTCTGTAAATTATAAATTATTAGGTGGTTTTTCTTGTTTGGTTTTCAGAAAGTCAAAACCACATCCTTCCCCAGTATAAGATTAGGTGCAATATTTTCTGACCTTTCTTTAGCTAGGGACTGAACATCCCTTCCCTCCAGCTCTTCCCCATCCTAATAACGCTCATGTCCCTGAGTGTTACTACCTACCCATAACTGAGCTTCAGTCTGCTAGGTGCTCGGTCTCCCACATAGCCATGGCAGGTCTTTGGGGCAGCCATTTCCAACCAGCATTCTTAACCCTTTTCTGAAGAGGAGCACCAGACTCAGGGTTTTAGCAGTGTGCTCAGGGTCACATAACTAGAAGAGGGTGTGTGTGTGTGTGTGTGTGCGCACGCGTGTATGTGTTTTCTTTAAGTAAAAATTTTCTCTAATCATGAAAACCAAGCCGTCTTTAAATTAACCACGGGAAAACTAAGCATTGTCTTGCTTGAACTACCATGTGGATATCTTTATTTTAGATTTTATATCTCCTATTTTCTGATCACAAGTTGCAAAGGGAAAGATAGATTCCAACACAGAGCTCATCTTCCAGCTCCAAACACTTATTTTAGTGCATTGTCTAGATACAAAGGGTTTGCTGCATTTTTGTGTTTGTGGAGCAGTAAAATTTTTACTGCCTATTACTCTATTCTGTATAACCGTTTTCTTGCAGTTAACATCTAAGAAACCCAGTCCTTTGGAAAATGCCATAAAATAAATTAAATTTTCCTGGGTACTGTGGTTTCTGTTTGCAGTGGTTGCCCCACCTCCCTACCCCCACCCCTCGGCCCCTTGGCTTTTCTTCGAAGCTGAACACTCCTCTAAAATCTTAGCTTAAAGCTCCAGCCAAAATGTATAGCCGTCTCCTCATTCCACTGTGGCATCCAAGGTATCTTCTGTGAATGTTCGGGGCTGAATTACCAGGCTTCCTCTCTCTTCATCGACACCCACGCAGCCTTCTGCGGTGGGGCACATTACCACCATGTTAGGAAATCAGTGGGTGTTCACATAACAGGAGAAGAAAAAGATGAGAATTGCCAAAGCAAGCAAGTTCTTCCTATTCTTCCCTCTGTCTGAGAAATATTCCCCTCCTTTCCCCCACACCCGATGCCTGGTACCTGCCAAAGAAAGCTTTCTCTTTGCTCTTCAGACACAGGCTTGATTGTGAGCCCTTCTCCTCATTGTCCCCATGGGTGCAGATTTGTATATGTGCTGTTTGTTTTGGTTTGTATTTATTTTCCTAGCCCATTGAAAACAGGGCCTTTTCCTATTTAAAATAAATTTTGGAAGTGAAACACTTTTTATTTTGAACCCAGCCCTTCCTCCATATAAACCATCAGGCATTTTCAGAGAGGACAGTGAAATCTTGCCCTGAATCACCATCCTTACCCATTAACATTAACCTTCATTTCTTACATATCAGCAAGAATAAAAATTATTGTACATTCAATAAGTAACCCTGACAAAACACAGGCCCTTGGCAAATACTACTAACCTCAACAGTCACTTTAATGTGTCAGCCATTGCCATGAGCATTGGCATTCGTCCCCGTCATTCTGCACGCCCGTTACAGGAGTGGAGCCACCCTCCAGTCACAGGCATAGTGATGCAGGGACTCCTCTGCCTCTCAGAGTCGGACATGGATGGCTGAAAGAGGAAGGACTGGACGCTCGTGGGGTTTTATACGCAGTAAACAGCACAACATATTTTTAATTTTCTGATGTTCTGGTAACTATTCTTAATGTTTAGACATTGTTTTTTCTATTCACAGCTCTTTACGAATAGAAATGGATTTCACTAGACCTATCCTAGGGCACAGTGGAAACATATGTTTTCTCTTTACACATGTGTTTCAATAGCTTTAGTTATTATTTACATTTCTTCCCATAATGTACTCAATCAAAACATTTCTAGCCTTTCATCCACACATGAGAAGCTTAAACAGGCAATAATGAAAACAAGTGCCTCTAAGGGTTCTGATGAATGTGCCACAGTTTCAGCAAAGATTATTTTTCCAGGAATGGGCAATTTGTAAAACTAAAAGTTTTATACTTTTTACAAAAAGCGTGCTAAAGCAGCAATGATAACACAAGGTGTGGTAAAGCAGCAATGACAACACACAGTGCTTTGCATTCTCAAAAATTGGGGAGACTTGGCTAATAAATTATTCCAATAAATGAAAAGAAAACAAAATACCTAAACTTTTAAGGATAATGTTGCAGCTTGTTATAGTCACCTGTTATGGGCATTGCCAGAATAGCAATGACTGATTTTTCTGTTTACTTTTTAATTTTACAAGAAATTCAAACAAAAAAACTTGATGTACAAATCTTCAAAATATGTTACCACATTTTTACCATACCAAGAGGTTGACAATTTGAACCACCTACAAGACCTTTTAATGTTAGTTTAGACCTTACTAGATTGACTCTACTCACCTGTGAGTAAACTGCTTTCTCTCCCACTTTGCCCTTCTCCCTTAACCACCTGACCCACTCATAAAGAAGACAAGGATTTTCCCTCATAAAATAAAATCTGTATCACCATTGTTTAGTTTCAAATTGCAAAGCCAATTCTTTTGGAAGTTTTATGGTGTTACAGCTCGAGCATTACTTTTGAGTCTGCTTGGGCTTATTCATATTTATATGAAGACTCTCTGCTCCCAGATTTCTGCATATTCTGAAACTGGAAAGTCCAAGAAACTTTACCAAATTTGTAGAATACAGATTGCTTGGATTCTATAAAGATCTTTATGATTAAATGGTGGTCACAAGACTTTTTTTAGGAGTTGTCCTAATTGGCTGAGAGTCCTGCCCATTTACCAGCTCTATGAAGACTGAGGATTTATTACTAGATATTTCAAAGACAAATCCCATTTGGTGGTTAGGTAGAACTGGTAGGCACTTCTACCCTGCTAGGAGTGGGAGAAGTAATGAGAGAGAAGGTCACTTGCCTATTAAATTGATCATAGAGATGAGGTAAAACCATTCTATTGGTGATCCGTTTGTTTTGTCACAGTATTTCAAATGGTAACAACTGGATGGGAGGCCTGTAGTTCTCCCAGTTCACTCAGTGAATATTGTGGTTTATTCCAGCGTTTTGGGAATGTGTCCACTGGAGCTCTGGCTTTATATTGTCTGAGTGGTTTGCCTGCAACATTGTGTGTGTGTGTGTGTGTGTGTGTGTGTGTGTGTGTGTTGGGGGAGGGGGAGGTGAGGGAAAGGAGGCACAAAAAAAATAGTGAGGTCCCCGTAAAGCTGTACTTTCCTTTGGCACATCCCAGATAGAGTTTTAACTAAGTGGCAACCTCTCCTGTGTTTGACAGATACTAATGAGGAACCTCTCCAGTCCCACTGCTCATAAAGCTGTCACCTTTTCCCAGAGGCACTGCATATGATTTTTTAATGTGTGAGATGACAAAGTATAGTGGAAACTATTTAACTGGGCATGTACTGTTTGTGTCTTGGGAGGTCTCTGGTCATTACGCTGTAGCAGTAGCCCTCTGATGTCCGGGAACTACCTATAGCATTTACCAGCTTGTATGTTCCCTTTAAATTCTTTTCCTTTGGCCAGCTCTCCAATCACAATGCTAAGATTTTAAAATTTGTAATAAATGAGTTTCACATCACTGATATTAATAGCCATTGGGACACTTGAGAGAAAAAACAGATAGTAGTTATCTAACACATTACATAACTAAAAAATTAAGAACCTTTAACTTTGAAGGGTACAGAGGACGAGTGAAGAGACTCTAGTGTAGGAGAACATGCTGGTTTAAAACACTTTGGGAATGAGATTCGCTAGGGAATTTTGGTGACTACAATGCAAATGATGATTAAAAACCAGAGAGCTTTCTTTTTCAAATTCCCTAATATGGCACCCTAATTATTCTAATTATTTAGAACAAAAGTGAAGAGTCTAAAATTATATTTTTTATACCTACCATATTTGTTTTACGATTTCAGTTGTTTATAATCAAAACAATTTTATATTCACTACAACAACTGGTGTAAACTGGGCAGGGAGAATCCATTCCCTTTGGTAGAGTAGACATTTATATTGCCTCTAAGTGAATTTGCCACAGACTTCTGAGTGAGGTGGGTGTTTGTGAAGCATCGTGAACCCCTGGGCTGTCTCCAGGAAGTTGAGTAGAGGCACATTTAATAACTGCTCGGGTACATTTAGTTGTGGAGCTTGTTTATGTTTGTTGTTCCAACACAGTGCTGTTATTACCTAGAGCCTAAACTCTAGTCACTTGCAAATTTATTTTAACTATTTGACCAAGAACTGTTTATTTAATAGGAAACTTGACTTAACCTATTTTGTGAAATGTCTTGAGAAAGTTATCTGTCTACATTAAGCAAAAACCAAACGAGCTCCACATAATCTCAAACATAAAAAATGAATGCCCAGAAGAGATGCTAGTCTCAACTTTGAGGCCAAGATCAAATTGCAGTTCTAGGGTCAGAGACTGGTGTGTATGTGCATGTAAATGTGTACGATTGTGTGTCTCTGTGTGTATTTAATAATAATTTGGATATACCTACAAATATAAGTTGCTACTAAAGAACATAACAGTTACAAGGCCTGAAAGGAGACACCAAAAATATGATTTCCTTACAAATATTTGAAGGAATTTTACTTAATTGCAACCAGAAGTCTGACCTGGAAGTTGAGTGTTTTGACCCCCTAGCTGTCTGGTTTCCTATTTGCGGTGGTTTGCTCTCCCCCAACTGTGAGAAAATCTGTTTTACACAGTTTTAACCCTGTATATTCTTAGAAACAGTGAAGTCGAAATTATTCCCTTGAGGGAAAAGAAATTTCTCATTATTTATAAGAATGACTTATAAAGGTTTCTCTTAAATAGAAAACATTTTTGAAACACTTAGCAAATCTTTCTTTATAAGATATATTTGAAAATAAAACAGCTTCTGCATTTCCTTTCAAGGTAATGTGAACGTTTGGAAGACTAAGATTTTGCATAATGTAAGTTTATCCTAAGTTTAGTAAAATATTAACTTCTTAATAACAACAGGGACAAAGTTTATAAATAGTCCTGTTACGAGGAGGCTTTTTCATACTTTTTTTTTTTACCATTTCTAGCTTTATTATATCTTTTTTCCCTACCTCTTTAGAAAAGTAAAAACTAGGCTGAACTTTAGGGGCTTGTAGTAGTAATATGGTATTCTAATAACCTAAATGACACAGTGAAATTTAATTATGGTAGCTATGGGGCTTGGAGACCTACTGTTGGAGAATTGTAGGATTCACACATCAAATGCTCATCGGTATATATTTTGAATCTAGTAAGATGATGAGAAGCATTAATTGCTTCTATGTAGCCTCTTAGCATTTGCCGGGGTGACCAAATGATCATATATTCCATTCTGTAGGCCTCAGACATTTTCAGTTGTGGGAAAGCATCATTCTTCATATGTGATGTAGGCCTTTAAGAATACAGAGTTCGGGCCCTGGCTGGCATAGCTCAGTGGACTGAGCGCGGGCTGCGAACCAAAGTGTCACAGGTTCGATTCCCAGCCAGGGCACATGCCTGGGTTTCAGGCCATAACCCCCATCAACTGCACATTGATGTTTCTCTCCCTCCCTCTCTCTCTCTCTCTCTCTCTCTCTCTCTCTCTCCCTGCCTCCCTTCCTTCCCTCTCTAAAAATAAATAAATAAAATCTTAAAAAAAAAGAATACAGAGTTCGCATCTATTTAGCTGAGAAACTTTTCATAGCAACAAGTTTTACTGAGATACTATACAATTCACTCACTTAAGGTACACAATTTACTGATTTTTATATGCTCACCAAGTTGTACAACCATCACTAGAATCACTTCTAGAACATTTTCATCACTCTATAAAGAAATCCATTACCTATTAGCAGTAACTCCTCATTTTGCCCTAATACCCCACCCCCCACCCACCAGCCCTAGGCAACCACCAGGCTATGTTCTGTTGATTTGCCTATTCTGGACATTTCATATACAAGGAATTATATAATATGTTATATTATTCTTTGTAACTGGTTTGTTTCACTTAGCATAATGTTTTCAAGGTTCATCCATGTTGTAGCACTCGTAGTACTTTACTTTTTTATTGCCAGATAATATGCCATTATATAATTATATTACATTTTTGTTTATCTGTTCATCAGTTGAACATTTGGGTTGTTCCTACTATTTAGCGATCATGAACAATGCTACTGTGAACATTTATACAGGTTTTTGAGCAGATGTGTGTTTTAATTTCTCATAAGTATATACATAAGAATGGAATTTCGACGTAATCTTGTGCCTCTGTATTTAGCACATTGAGGAACTTCCAGACTGTTTTCCAAAGTGGCTGCACTATTTTATATTCCCACCAGAAGTATATGATGGTTCCATTTTCTCCACATTCCTGCCAATATATTTTTACTATCTGTCAATTTGATTATAGACATCCTAGTGGGTGTGGAGTGGTATTTCATTATGGTTTTGATTTCCATTTTCCTGAAGGCTAATGGTATCTATTCATATACTTGTCAGTCATTTGTATATCTTCTTTGGAGAAATGTCTACTCAGATTCTTTGCCCATATTTTAATTGGGGTATCTATTGATTATTGACTTTTAGAAGTTCTTTGCATATTTTAGTTATAGGCTTCTTATCAGGTATATGATTTGCAAAATTTTTCTCTTCCTCTATGGATTGTTGTTTTACTTTCTTGATTTTATGCTTTGAAAGAGAATAGTTTTTTTTTATGATGTCTATTTTATCTATTCTTTTTATTGTTATGCTTTTGGTGTCATATGAAAGAAACCATTACCAAACCCAGAACCATGAAGCTTTATATTTATTTTTTTTCTAACTTTAGTTATATATTTAGGTCTTGGATCCATTTTGAGTTAATTTTGTATGTGATGTGAGGTCAGGATCTGACTTCATTCTTTTGCATGTGCAGATCCAGTTAGCCCAGGACTATTTGTTGAAAAGACTATTCAATCCTCATTTAATTTTCATGGTACTCTTGTCAAAAAGAAATTGACAGTAAGTGTGGGGGTTTATTTCTTGACTCTCAATTCTATTTCTATATGTCTGTCCTTATGCCAGTACCACACTGTCGATTACTGTAGCTTTGTAGTAAGTTTTAAATAATCTTCCTATTCTTTTTTCAGTATATATATTGGATTATGCTATTACAGTTGTCCCATTTTTTCCCTTTATCCCCCTCCGCCTGGTACCCCCATTCCCTCTAGCATTCTCCCCCCACTTAGTTTATGTCCGTGGGTCATACATAAAAGTTCTTTGGCTTGTCCATTTCCCATGCTATTTATAACCTCCCTCTCTCTATTTTGTACCTACCAATTATGCTTCTTATTCCCTGCACCTTTTTCCTCTTTTCTCCCTCCCCACTGATAACCCTCCATGTGATCTCTATTTCTGTGATACTGTTCCTGTTCTAGTTGTTTGCTTAGTTTGCTTCTGTTTTTGTTTTTTTTAGGTTCAGCTGTTCATAGTTGTGAGTTTGTTATTCGTAGCTTTGATCTTCTTCTTAGATTAGTCCCTTTAACATTTCATATAATAAAGGCCTGGTGATGATGTACTGCTTTAACTTGAACTTATCTGGGAAGCACTTTATCTGCCCTTCCATTGTAAATAAAAGTTTTACTGGATACAGTAATCTTGGATGTAGATGCTTGCTTTTCATGACTTGGAATACTTCTTTCCAGCCCCTTCTTGCCTGCAAGGTTTCTTTTGAGAAATCAGCTGATAGTCTTATGGGAACTCTTTTGTAGGGAACTCTCTTCTCTTGGTGCTTTTAGGATTCTCTCCTTATCTTTAATCTTTGGCAATTTAATTATGATGTGTTTTGGTATTGTTCCTCTTTAGGTCCAACTTGTTTGGGACTGTCTGAGCTTCCTAGACTTGTATGTCTATTTCCTTTGCCAGATTGGGGAAGTTTTTTTTCATCAGTTTTTCAAATAAGTTTTCAATTTCCTGCTCTTTCTCTTCTCCTTCTGGCATCCCTATGATTTGGATGTAGGAACATTTAAAGTTGTCCCAGAGGTTCCTAAGCCTCCTCTTATTTTTCTGAATTCTTATTTCCTCATTCTATTCTACTTAAATAGTGCTTATTCCTTCCATTTGTTCCAAAGCATTGATTTGAGCCTTGGTTTCCTTCCCTTCACTGTTGGTTCCCTGTATATTTTCCTTTATCTCCCTTAGTATAGACTTCTTCCTTTATTTTGCAGCCATACTCAATCATTTTTGTGAGCATCCTGATTACCAGTGTTTTGAACTCTTCATCTGATAGGTTGGCTACCTCCTTGTCACTTAGTTCTTTTATGGAGTTGTAATCTGGTCTTTCATTTGGCCCGTGTTTCTTTGTCTCTAGGCACCTGTTAGGTTGCAAGGGGTGGAGCCTTAGGTATTCACCAAGACAGGGCAACACACTTCACTATGTTGTGGTGCTGTCTGTAGGGGAGGGGTCAGAGAGGGAACAATCCCACTTGGCTTGGCTCTCGCCCTCTTTCAGTCACATGAATTGCACCCTTTCAGGTGCTGTTCTGGTGCTGAGTCCCACATGGGTGGGCTTGTGAATGTTCTAGGATGCTGTGGGCCCCTCCAGTGGACTCGCCTGTGAGACTGGCAGTTTCTCCTGCTACTGCATCTTCCATAGGTTTGTACTGCCAGAGGTTTGGGGGCTTTTATTTGCCCAGTGCTAAAATCCTGGGTTGCTCAGTCTGTCTCACTCTCCAGATATTCCTGCCAGTTTGTCCACGTGCAGACTTGGGACCATCTGGTCTACCAGCCGCCGCCTTGCCATCCCTGTCCACCAGCCACCGCCTTGCAGTTCATCCTCTACCATTCAGCTGCCTATCTCCACCCCTCCTGCCAGTCTGGATGAATGTTTCTTCTTGAACTCCTTGGTTGTCAGACTTCCATACAGTTCGATTTTCTGGCAGTTCTGGTTGTTTTTGTTTTTAAATTGGTTGTTATCCTTCCTTTGGTTGTACGAGGAAGCAAAGTTTATCTACCTACACCTCTATTTTGTCGGGACATCTAAATCATCCTCCTATTCTTTTAACAGAACTATTTCATTTTCTCCCCAGCAGAAATCTGTTTTAAACTACTCAATGTAAACATCATTTTTAATATATTGTATTGATTGTGCTATTACAGTTGTCCCATTTACCCCCCTTTATTCCCCTCCACCCTGCACACCCTCTCCCATCCACATTCCCCCCACCCTTTAGTTTATGTCCGTGGGTCATACATATAAGTTCTTTGGCTTCTACATTTCCTATACTATTCTTAAGTATAGTAGACCTCCCCTTGTCTATTTTCTACCTACCATCTATGCTACTTATTCTCTGTAACTTCCCCCCTCTCTCCTCCTCCCACTCCCCTGTTGATAACCCTCCATGTGATCTCCATTTCTGGGTTTCTATTCCTGTTCTAGTTGTTTGCTTAGTTTGCTTTTGTTTTTGGTTTAGGTGTGGTTGTTAATAATTGTGAGTTTGCTGTCATTTTATTGTTCATATTTTTATCTTCTTTTTCTTAGACAAATCCCTTTAACATTTGATATAATAAGGGCTTGGTGATGATGAACTCCTTTAACTTGACCTCATCTGAGAAACACTTTATCTGCCCTTCCATTCTAAATGAAAGCTTTGCTGGATAGAGTAATCTTGGGTATAGGTCCTTGCCTTTCATGACTTGGAATACTTCTTTCCAGGCCCTTCTTGTCTGTAAGGTCTCTTTTGAGAAATCAGCTGACATTCTGATGGGAACTCCTTTGTAGGTAATTGTCTCTTTTGCTGCTTCTAAGATTCTCTCCTTCATTTTAATCTTGGGTAATGTAATTATGATGTGCCTTGGTGTGTTCCTCCTTGGGTCCAACTTCATTGGGACTCTCTGAGCTTCCTGGACTTCCTGGAAGTCTGTTTTCTTTGCCAGATTGGGGAAGTTCTCCTTCATTATTTGTTCAAATAAGTTTTCAATTTCTTGCTCTTCCTTTTCCCCTTCTGGCACCCCTATAATTCAGATGTTGGAACATTTAAAGATGTCCTGGAGGTTCCTAAGCCTCTCCTCATTTTTTTTGAATTCTTGTTTCTTCATTCTGTTCTGATTGAATATTTCTTTCTTCGTTCTGGTCCACACCATTGATTTGAGTCCCAGTTTGTTTCCTATCACTATTGGTTCTCTGTACGTTTTCCTTTATTTCACTTAGCATATCCTTCATTTTTTCATCTAATTTGCAACCAAATTCAATCAATTCTGTGAGCATCCTGATTACTGGTGTTTTGAACTGTGTATCTGAAAGGTTGACTATATCTTCATCACTTAGTTGTATTTTTGGAGTTTTGACCTGTTCTTTCACTTGGACCATTTTTTCCCCCTCACGCACCTGTTATGTAGTGAGAGGTGGGGTCTTAGGTGTTCACCAGGGCTGGATATCCCTCTCTACCTTGTGACACTGTATGTAGGGGAGGGGTCTGAGAGGGAACAATGGCGCTTGCTCTGCTCTCTGCCAGTTTTCAGCCAGTTCCCCTGCTTCCCACAAGCAAAGTGGGCCCTTCTGATGCTAATTCTTGGTGGGTAGGTTTATGTACATTCTAGGACCCTGTGGGTCTCTCCAGTGAACTCTCCTGTGAGAGTGGGAGTTTTTTCTGCTTCCGTCTCGACCACCACAGGTGTTTTCAGTGAGTGGTTTGAGGCTTTATTTCCCCCTGGCCGGAGCTCTGGATCATGTGGTCTGTCTCGCTCCCCAGTAGTTCTCCCAGTATATCTGCATGCAAATATGGGACCGCCAACTCCACTAGCTGCTGCCTTGCCGGCCAGCCGCTGCCTTGTGCACATCCACCACCTTGCCGTGAGTCTTCCCCACTCACCTGCACATCTCGCCCCTCCTATTGGTCTGGATGAATATTTCTTCTTTAACTCCTTGGTTTTCGGACTTCCATACAGTTCAATTTTCTGTCAGTTCTGGTTGTTTTTTGTTTTTAAATGGTTGTTGTCCTTCTTTTGGTTGTGTGAGGAGGCACAGTGTGTCTAACTACGCCTCCATCTTGGCCAGAAGTCCCATCATTTTGAAACACTAGGTTTTTAGTGAAATAACTAAATACAAATGTTTTTTGCCAAAGGTTTTTTCTAAGGTTTTAAATTAATTTTAAAACCTTTCACAAGTTTATCAACCTTAGTTATTTCATTTTTAACCAAATCAGTGAAGAGAAAAACAATCCTCATTTGAGTCACAGTCTTCATATTAATGAAAACTGCAGTGAGTTAGCAGTATTTGCACTGTATGACAAGGGATGCTCATGGGTCTCACTAACTCCTGTCAAAATCCTTTACTGTAGGTCATGAAATTGATTATGGTTTGAAAGTTTGACACCCTTTGCTTATCCCTCTGGCCTCATCCTCCATCTCTCCCCTTACTCTTATGCATTCTGAAGTCTAAACTGCACCTACCCTACCAGCGTTCCCAGGAGTCAACAGGAATTGTGTGTGACTTACAGTCAAGCCTAAAATACCCTTCCATCCTCAGTCCTCTTGGCAGAATCTTCCTGATGCTTCCCGACTCTGCTTGAATGTTTCCGTTCCTTGGGGACCTCCCTCCTCTCAGTTTAGTTTGTTACTTTCCCTTGTTAATTAGGCGTGCCCTTTCTTGGCATCCACAGCCCCAATGCATATCTTTATTGTAGCATTTATATTATACCCATCATCCTTTAACTCCTGTGCCTCTCCCTCTTACCTCAGTTGAATCCCTCAGAAACACAACAGTTTTCTTGGCACACCCAGGACTTCACATAGTACTTGTATGTAGTAGATACACGACTAGCGTGAGTTGGATGACTCTGGTTGTATTATTACTATTAGAGGAACACCCAGCTTTTGACAAAATGAAAAAAAATGTAACCATTTCCTGTTCACACTGGTCCCTGTAACTCCTTTACTGAGATCATTTTCAGGGTCAGAAAGAGTACAATCCCTACTTGGTTGAATGCCTCACTTACATGGAAATTCTTCAGTTTGCTGCCAACCTGCTCCCTCAGTAACAGCTCATCATCAGTGTGATATTTAATTTATGTTATATGACTAACATGTAATTCCCAGACAAAGATTTGCAGCCCAAACTTGTTTAACAATGTTGACATTTCTAAGGAATCTTTCATTTTTTCCTGAGCCTACAAAATTTTTTTGTTGAAAAGCTGTGTTTTGAGAAGAGAGCTAAGAAAGAGTGAGACTTGCTTCAATGTATGGGAAGGGTTTTAATGATTGAAATCAGCAGAGGAGAAGGGTGTGTGTGTAGCTGCCTAGGGAGAAGTAGGTCCATGGAGCATAAGCTTGAGTAGACCACAAAGAAAGACTAAGGGAGGGGGGTGTGGAGGCTAGGGTGAGGAAAAGCCTGAGAAGAAGTGATATTTAGCTTCTTGTAGAACTTCAGTGGTAGGAGAGTTAGAGAAAGCGATCTGTCAGTTAGAAAAGATGAAAACAAAACATTATAAATGTGAAAGAAGCATAATGCGGGGCGGCGGGGGGGGGGGGGGGGGGGGGGGGGGGGGGGGGGGGAGGGAGGACAGAGCAATGCTTGAGGTGAAAGAAAGTGCAATGTGTGTATGCCTAGCCTGGGAAGACATTACTTTGAGACTCACAGCCTGCTCCAGGACCCTGCTGCCATCTCTAGGACTCCTGTTAAGAGACCCCAAAGCATTGCAGAGTATCCAGTATTATCTTTTTTGTCTTGCTTGTTTTTTTGTTTCAGATTTTTTAATTAATTTATTCTTATTATTTAATTATTTATTTTATTGAATGTATTGGGGTGACATCGGCTAATAAAACTATATAGGTTTCAGGATCCAGTATTTTCAGTTAAAAAGTGGAAAGGCCTCCTACCCTGTGGACCTCCAGTGAAACAAAGGAAAAGAGACAGTAGCAATGAACAGAGAAGAACTGTGACCAGAAGCATTTTCAGCTTTAGTCAAATGACTCAGAGCTGAGTGATACCTTGAAAATGTTTGCATTTGGAAGGTGGTAATAGAATAGTGAAGAAAAGTGGTTCTGTGGTATGGATATCTAGGAAACTGGGAGACTTGCGACAATGAAATAAGAGATGCTTTTGTGGAGCCTCAGGGGATGGTGAATTCTCAGCACTCAACAAAAGAAAAGACATACCAGTCAAGGGAGAGGGGTTTTCCTGAAATGATAAAGCAGCATCTGTTCCTGGGGCTTGTGGGACTGGGATTACAGACAGGCCCTACCTTCAGTCCTCACCTGTGTACATCAGATCTGACACTTCTCCATAGACTGTTAGAGCTTCAATCCATTGGTTTCTTACTCTGCCCCTTTCCATTCCTGGTATTTCCTTGATATTTTCATTTCTTTTGAACTCAGCTACCTATTTCAACATGTTTATTCTTTTATCCAGATTCTTTGTTTTTAGCAGGAGGTTTTTTATTTCAACCTACCAGATTCAGCTTTTAGAGATGTGTTCTTTTTACTGTAAGGCTATATTTTTAATATACCAGTATTTAATATATTTAATATAGGATAGTGCACTTCTTACTCTATACTTCACAGGTTGGTAATGTGGTTTGAGTTTGCAAAGTGTATGTATCTGTATCTATATCTATACCCATACCCATATCAGTTATATTTTCAACTTTTGGACTACTAGCAGTTAAAGAATCTCAAGGTGCAGTTACTGGCCCTAATATAAGTGCAATAATGTGCTTACTTGAGGCTTAAAGAAGATGGAAGTTTTACAACCACCTATTAGATCACTTTTGTTTAGGTTGCTTTATAATTGTTATCTACTTACAAAAATTATTCTAAAGATTATGGTTACAATTCACAACATAAAAAATACTTTTGCATTACTTGTGAAATATTATGTTCAAAATTAGCAAATTAGAAAAGCAAGCTTTAATTGTAATTTATGTTCTGAGACTTTGAAAGAAGGATATTAATGCAAATATTTAAAAGAAAATGCATCATATTTAAGGTTCTGGAATGTTTTCATCAAATGATGGTTTTTCTTTTTAAAAATTAAGCCTTCTTCAAAAGAATTTTTCCTTTCATTTTTTAAATTACTAGAAATTTCAAGTACATACAACAATAGAATTGTATAATGAACCCGCGCTTATCCATCACCCAGGGTCACGTCTTTAACATACAGCCAATATTATTTTCTACTCCTACCTGCTTTATCCTGCCTACCCTCCCTCACATTGTTTTAAAGTAAATCCTGGATATCATATCATTTTACATAAAATGATTGAATATATATAGCTCTGAATGGTAAGAATTTTTTTTAATAATCCAAGGAGGAAAAAATTCTTGATGTCATCAAATATATAGTTCATCTTCAGATTTTTCTGAATATATCTCTGTTTTTATTTTTAATCCTCACTCAAGGATATATTTATTGATTTTTTTAGCGAGAGATGAAGGAGGGTAGAGAGAGAGAAAGAGAGAGATGAAGAGAGAGAAAGAGAGAAAGAAACATCCATCAGTTCCCTCCTGCACATGTCCAAACTGGAAATGGAACCCGAAACATTTTGGTGCGTAGGACTATGCTCCAACCAACTGAGCCACCCAGCCAGAGTTGAATATATCTCTTTAATTCTTTTATGGTTGGATTATTCAAATCAGGTTCTAGACAAGTTTGGTCCATACATTTATTGCATTTGGTTAATTGTCATTACCTTAGACCAGCAATTTTCAGCCTTTTTCATCTCATGGCACACATAAATTAATTACTAAAATTCTGTTGCATACCAAAAAATGTATTTTTTGCCCATCTGACAAAAAAATAGATGTAATTTTTATTTGCTTACACTAGACGTCTGTTGTTGTATTGGTTGTTGTCATTTTTTTATTTGACAATCTAAGGGGAAAGAGTTCAGCTCCCCTGACAAATAGTTAGGTATTGCATGTCTTAAAAATTCTTGAGGCACACCAATGTGCCTCTTGTGGTGACACCGGTTGAAAATCACTGCCTTAGATGAATATCTCTTTGAACCTGTGGTAACGCCCCTCCGGATTTTTTTTTTTTCTTGCTGTTTACTGATTGAAGAAACTGGGTCAAGTATTCTCTGGAATTTCCCACATTTGGGGTTTGGCTGGCTGCATCTGCATGGTGGTATTAACATATTCTTTCAGCCCCTGTATTTCCTGTAAACTGGTAGTTAGATCCACAGGCTTGATGAGGTCAGGTCCCCTGTTGTTTCTTGTGCAAGAATACTTTGTGGTAGACGGGGTGTATTTCCTGTTGCATCTCATTGGGCAGCACACGGCACAAGATGTCTGGTTATATCTCTTTAATTTTATATTAACAGTGTATATCTGATGAAAACAAAGTTTCTGTTTTATGATTTTTCGTTAATCAGTATTTTAGATTTGTTTGACATTTATGTGTTATCAGTAAGAACTTTTAAGAAAAACAAAACTTAAAGGGCCCGTTTACATATTCTTTTAAATTTTGCCTCATTTAGGCAGTTTAGAATATCAAGATAGTGTTTGTAAGTAATAAAACCTGAGTCATAGCATACATGTTTTTTTTTAATCTGAGTCAATGTGGGATTTGATTTAGCATCTTAATTAAGATTACAAGTCATTGCATACCTATAACTTTTAATTTTTACATGTCAAAAAGTCATACATTTTATGTGCGCTCTAAGGGCTTATAGAAGATAAAAATGAAAAGTATGTGGTGATTTTTTCTGTGAAAAGATAGATTAACAGACAGTTTAAAAAGAGAGAGAAAAGAAAACAAAGAAGGTATGAGACATATTCTTTGAAATCCTCTAGAGGTGTAATAATAAAATTGAGCTAATATGCATTGGCTTCTCTTAAATTGCCTTGGGAGTTTGGGCCTTGAGTGCCTCAGAAATTAGCTTTCTTCCCATGCCTCTTCACTGTTGCTATAGTACTCCTGCTAAAGGCCTATTTGTTTGTGTTTAAGGAACTAGGGTAATTTCTCTTATATTCATTTACTGAGCTTGCAGTTTGTTTTGCTCTTATAAGAACTCTGTAAAGTACCACCATTACTCTAGCTACTAATTTTCTTATTATTTTAGCAGTAAATCAACAAAGTAAGATTTAGAGCAGTGACTTCCAAACCTGAACTGTACATCATAATCCCCTTGAGCTCTTTAAAAAGAATGCAGTTCTCTGGCACCCACCCCAGATCTACATCCAATTCTCAGGTACTGGGGATACAGGAATCTGTACAGTTATAAAAGACCACAACTTCAACTGGGGATTCAAGTTCTCCACATTTTTTAGATATGGACAATGGACTTGTGATTAGGAATTGGAAAGACGCTGTACTAGTAGATGGTTACTTGAACTTCATAGTGGCTTATTAAATAACTGGAAGACACAATAGGATTGATGATGAACTTTGGGGATATTTAGTGTTTTCAGCCATGACTTGTGTGTACACATTACCTTGACCTGGTACCTTATAAAATGGGATACAAACCCACCAAAACTGACAGTACTGACAGGAATGTATGTTATTAGGAGAGTACAGAACAGAAAATATAAACAGAAAACAGACTCCATATGCATCAGAAGAGAAAGCAGTGACTGGCTTGTCAAGAAGGAAAAAGCCACTATAAAGTGCTAAACACAAACCTATAATCCAGTACCTATTGAGGAAGTTAGTGCAGGAGTGTGCCATGGGAAGAAGGCACAGTGATCTTCCTTTATTTAATAGTTCTCCTGAAGCTCCCATTTTGTGTTCTGCTTCTCATCTTTACAGAGTTCCTAGAACAGATGCTTGCCTTTTTGTGCCATCTTTCTTGTCTTCATTCATTCTTCTACCAAGTAGCTACCTCAAAAATGCTATCAACTATCTCTTCATTATCAACTTTTAATGTTTTGTTGTATTTCTACCTTCTATCATTAAACTCTCTTTTTCCTTGACTTCCAAGACTTTACACACTTGATTGTTCTTTTTTCTTTCTGACTCCTCCTTGTACACTCCTCTTTTTCTGCTGACCCTCAAGTTGATTCTGCCTTGGTCTTCGTTTCTCACTTCACATATTCCACCATGGGATTTTTTGTCCTTTGGCCAGAGTTGCCTCAGTATATATATTATCTTCAGGCTTCACTTCTTTGAACTCCACGCCTTATTTCCACTTGCTTCCCAGATAGCTTCACCCAGATACCTCATAGACCATTCTGTCTAAAGATTAATTCTATCTTACCAACTCTCCCACACTCTCTGTTCCTTAGCAAGCCACCATTCACCTACTCATCAAAGATAGAAAAACTGTGATGGGAGTCTATCATCTCTGCACATGTTGGTTGTTGACGACCAAACCAGTCTCAAATTCTATCTCTGAAGTGTCCCTTGCATGTGTCTCTTTCTCATTAGCCCTACAACTACCAATGATCCTCACCCTCACCCACTTGGTTTACATAGCTTCCACCAATTTGAACCACTCTGTGCTATTGTAGAAATCCAGGTCCTTTTGCTATATATTCTGATCTTTCAGGAGAAGCCAAAGATCCATGTTTTCATGTAAACTTTCCCAATTTTTAAAATGTTTATAACTGACATAATTTAGAAAAGTTTACACCATGTGCACATTTGTAGGCCACTAGTTTGTGGTCTTTCATATAAGCATAAGATTAAAATGTTTTCAGATAAAAAGTTAATACATTTATTATAAAATCATAATTACAAAACAAGGAAAAACAATAAAGCTATATACTCTCATAGAAATGAACAAAAAGATTTAGAAATACAAATTAATTATGAATATATGAAATAAAGTTTGTCCTTACTTTCAGTCAAAATAAAATGAAAATACATAAGCAGTGGGTTATGTATGACTGTTAACCTATTAGGTAGGTAAAGATTGATATTGCTCAGTGTCAGTGTGACTATGGGGAAGTAAACATGGCATTATACTGTTGGTAGGAACATAAATTACGTTTGTTGGTTTTTGCTTTTTTTTTCTTCTGGAATGGGTTGTGGCAATATTGTCCATGTTTCAACAGGATCCTGGCAAATTAGGACAGGAGAAAATGACTCTAGAAACATCAGAGTTCAAAGGGAACAATGAGAAAAGCAAGGGAGGAAGAATCAAAATGAAAAATTGACAACTTTCCAAAATTAGTGAAGAATATATTTTCTGGTTTAAGAAGGCCCAACAGATCCCGGCAGAATACAATTATTTTAAAAGACCCAAAAAAAAATTCCAAAGACTTAAAAGATCTGCCAGAAGATTTAAAAACTGCCAGAAGAAAAAGGCAGGTCATCTTTTGAAAATTTGATCAATTAAAAGTAAAAATGAAAGCCAAACACTGGAATGATTTCTTCCAGGTGCTGAGAAAAACTTGTCAACCTAGAATTTTATATTCTCTGAAATTATTTTTCAAGGTTGAAGGTCAAGTAAAGGCATTCAGACAAAAGGGAGCTGGAAAATTTGTTACTTACAAAACTTCAATACAGAACTTCCAAAGGATGTTGTTCTCTAGGATGATCCCTAGAAGGAGGTCTGAGAGACAGGCAGTTGTGAACAAAGAACATGATAACCATTTAGATGGGGCTAATAATTTTTAGGATATATAAAAATCAAGATAAAACTAAAATCTTGGGAAGTATTAGCAGGTATGTAGTTGGTCAAGGGTATGTACAATTGAAATTAAAGCATTCTTAGCCCTTGACATTTGTGCAGGGGGGTAAAAATGTAGGCTAACTTGAGACTTCTTAGGTTAAATATGAATGTTAAAAGTTATAGTATAAGCACTGTAAGAATAGAAAGATGATAAAAAATTCTGAGTAGAAGAGGGAAATGGAATAAAGGAAGGAAAAACAAATAAATCAACCCAAAAGATGACAGTAAAAGATCTTTTAAAAAACATAGAAAGTGAAACAAATAACCAAATACATACTAGATATTAACCCAAATTTATTGGTAATGATAGTCAAATATTGTAAGACTAGATTGTTTTAAAAATATTTCATGTGCTGCCCTAGTTGTATGGGTCAGTGGATTGAACACAGGCCTGAGAACCAAAAGGTCATCTTTTCTATTCCCAGTCAGGACTCAGGCCTGGGTTGCAGGTCAGGTCCCCAGTTGGAGGCATGCTACAGGCAGACGACTGATGTTTTTCCCCCTCTCTTTTCTCCCTCCCTTCCCCTCTCTAAAAATAAATAAATAAATTCTTTTTTAAAAATTAGGTTTTACAGCAGCATTTATATGGCTCCATTTTTATAAAAAAATAATAATGTATGTGATTATATATCTTGAGAAGAGATCTGGAGGATATCAAAAGTTAAGGTGACAAAGTGACTGTCACTCAGTTGGATTGTTGATGATTTAACTTTCTCCTTACACCTTTTTGTTTTCGTCTGGTTCTTTTTAGTACATTAAGTATTGTGTGTATTACTTTTAATCAGAAAAAAAATTTTACTTTGAATTTTTTCCTTAACTATTTTTACTTCTTTTTCTAGATGAATTTCAGAATTCTTTTTAGCAATTTCCAAACTGCCTCCTCCTCTCACAAACAAACAAACAAACAATATATTCATTGTGATTTTGATTGGAATTCTCTGGTACATAATAGTCACTCAGTACCTGTTTGTTAAATAAATATGGGAAAAATTCTCATCTTTATAATGGCTAGCCCCTTTACCCAAGAACATACTGTATTACTTAACCTTTCCAAGCCCTGTTATTATTCATATAAGTTTTGTGATTATTAAAAAATATAGATCTGGACATCTGGCCAAGTTGGAGATGTAGGTAGATATATTTTGCCTCCTCCCACTACCCACCCTGGCAAATACCTAAAGCTCTGCCCCTTACTACATAACAGGTGTGCCAAGACAAAAAAAAAAATATGGCCCAAATGAAATAACAGATCAAAGCTCCAGAAAAAATACAACTAAGCGATTAAGAGATAGCCAGCCTATCAGATGTACAGTTCAAAACACTGGTAATCAGGATGCTCACAGAATTGGTTGAATATGGTTGCAAATTAGATGAAAAAATGAAGGCTATGCTAAGTGAAATAAAGGAAAATGTACAGGGAACCAGCAGTAATGGGAAGGAAACTGGGATTCAAATCAAAGGTGTGGACCAGACGGAAGAAATGAACATTCAGCCAGAACAGAATGAAGAAACAAGAATTCAAAAAAATGAGGAGAGTCTTAGGAATTTCCAGGACATCTTTAAACGTTCCACCATCCAAATAGTAGAGGTGCCAGAAGGAGAAGAAGAAGAACAAGAAATTGAAAACTTATTTGACAACATAATGAAGGAGAACTTTCCTAATCTGGCAAAGGAAATAGACTTCCAGGATGTCCAGGAAGCTCAGAGTCCCAAAGAAGTTGGACCCAAGGAGGACCACACCAAGGCATATCATAATTACATTATGATGCCTAGATTAAAGATAAGGAGAGAATCTTAAAAGAAGCAAGAGAAAAGAAGACAGTTACCTGCAAAGTAGTTCCAATTAGACTATCAGCTGATTTCTTAAAAGAAAACTTATAGGCAATAAGGTGCTGGAAAGAAGTATTCCAAGTCATGAAAGGCAAGGACCTGCATCCAAGATTACCCTATCTAGCAAAGCTATCATTTAGAATGGAAGGGCAGATAAAGTACTTCCCAGATAAGGTCAAGTTAAAGGACTTCATCATCACCCAGCCCCTTATTATATGAAGTGTTAAAGGGTCTTACCTAAGAAAAAGAAGATCAAAACTATGAACAGTAAAATGACAACAAACTCACAACTATCAACAACTGAACCTAAAAAACAAAAACAAAAATGAAGTAAGCAAACAAGTAAAGCAGAAACAGATTTGTAGAAATGGAGATCACATGGAGGGTTATCAGTGAGGAGGGGGGAGGAGGAGAATGAGGTAAACCGTACAGGAAATAAGAAGCATAAATGGTAGGTACAAAATAGGGGGAGGTTGAGAACAGTATGGGAAATGGGGAAGCCAAATAACTCATATGTATGACCCATGGACATGAACTAAGGTGGGGGAGTGATGATAGGAGGGGGGTATAGGGTGGAGTGGGATAAAGGGGAGAAAAAAATGGGACAACTGTAATAGCATAATCAATAAAATATATTTTTTTAAAAATGACAAACTCACAACTATCAACAGCCAAACCTCAAACACAAAAACAAAAATGAACTAAGCAAACAACTAGAACAGGAACAGATTCACAGAAATAGAGATCACATGGAGGGTTATCAGCAAGAAGGGGGAAGGGTAGGGAGGAGAATAGGAGAAAAGGTACAGGATATAAGAAGCATAATTGGTAGGTACAAAATAGACAGAGGGAGGTTAAGAATAGCGTGGGAAATGATGAATCCAAAGAACTTACTTGTATGGCCCATGGACATGAGCTACAGTCGGGGAATGATGGTGGGAGGGTGGGTACAGGGTGGAGGGGCATAGAGGAGAGAAAAAAAATGGGACAACTATAATACCATAATCAATCAGATATATTTAAAAAGGGAAAAAATACAGATCTCACAGATTCATACTGTCAGTGTTTTCTAAAATAGGATAATCTTTCCATTTCCTCACACATAAAAGTCAAACCCTTAACTGTGTGTTGTTGTTGTCAGGTCTTAGAAGCGGCAGAAAGAAGAGTTTAGATAAACATGTCCTGTGTAGTGAGGTTAAGGACCTGGGTTTAAATTACTAGATTGAAACTGGCTGCCTATATTGAAGCATTTGGTCTTAGCCAATTTTCCTTAAGCTCTGCCTAGGACAGAGCCCAAGAAAATAAACTTCACCTAAAGTGTGAGGAATTTAAATTAGTGGTTGCAAACTGGCAGTGCAAAGCTAAAGCAGCCCTCAGAAATATTATATTTGGACTGCACAGTATATTTTTAAAATTTGAATTCATTGCTAATTTATATTTTGGAGAGTTCATGTAAAAATTTAAATTTCCAACCTGTCTGGAAAGGCCCAAAATCTGGTACTCTGTTCCCTAGTTTTCAGTAGCAGCTGGTAGCTGTAATTCAGGAACCGTCATTCCCTTTAAACCAGGTGTCTGCTTTCTCCAGTTTTCTAGTCAGGACCCAGCCTTTTCCTGTTACCTGTCTTGCCCCTTAAGTATTCAAGTTTGCAACCTCAGTTGAGATGGTAAAGGAAAAACTGAGTTGCACATGGGTAGATGGTATATCATAGATTGTACACTTGAAACTTACATAATCTTATTGACCAATGTCACCCAATAAATTTAATAAAATGAAGTATATATGTGATTTAAATATGGTCCTGACTCAAAAGTGGGTCAAAGATCTTCTGTTGTGATTTCACGATTCTGTTAGAATAGTCAGTGGTAAATGAAGTCTTTCTCATTGCATTGGTTGGAGAATCTCAGAGTTGGAGTGAACCTGGTACAAGACAGGGAGGACACAGGAAAGTTGTTTCATCTGGTGTACCTCATCTTAGGCACAAGAAGTTTGAAAGCTGTTGCAGAGGAGCCTACTTAAGCACAGTTCTAAAAAATCAGCTACCTTATTACTTTTTTTCTTTTTTAACTTGCGCCCAAGGATATGTCCACTGATATTTTAGAGAGAGAGGAGAGAGAGAGAGGCACATCTATGTGAGAGAGAAACATTGATCCATTGCCTCCTGTACGTGCCCCAACCAGGGATCAAACCTGCAACCTTAGTATGCACCCCAAACAGAGATCAAACCCACAACCTTTTGGTGCACAGGAAGATGCTCCAACCAACTGAGCCATCCTGCCAGGGCCCAACTACCTTATTTAGAATGTTTAATTAAAAATTTGTTTCTTTTAAGCATTGTTATTTAAAGGTGAGTGAAGGGTTTTGGAGAGAGTTTGACTTTTGTAAGTACAGAATATTATATTAGTTTCACCATTGCACATATTCTAGCAGAGCTACAATTGTGGGAGCCATCATTTTGAGTATTAGTTCATTTGTGCTTGCCTATAACCTAAGGATGGCTTTTATATTTAATGTTAAGGGCATATTTTTACAAACGAAAAGAATGAAAGTGATATGGGAAAAATCTTAAGTGATAATTTCTGTATTTGTTTTATTCTAATTTTTGTATTCCCTGAGAAGCTTTCTCTTTCTTTTTAAAATTCTATTGTATTGATTATGCTATTATGGTTGTTCCAATTTTTCCCCTTTTGCCCCCCTCTACCCAGCATGCCCCACTCCCTCAGGCAATCCCCACACCATTGTCCGTGTCCATGGGACATATGTGTAAGTTCTTTGGGTATTCCATTTCCTATACTATACTTTACATCCCATGGTGAATCTCTACCTATTTGTACCACTTAATCCCTTTACCTCTTCACCGATTCCCCCAAATGCCCCCCTGTCTGGTAACCATCAAAACACTCTCCATATCCATGATTCCGTCTCTGTTCTTCTTGTTTGCTTAGTTTGTTTTGTTATTTTTGCAATTTAATATTTTAATTATATTTTATTGATTATACTTTTACAGTTGTTCCAATTTTTTCCCCTTTGTCTCTCTCTACCCATCACCCCCCACACTCTGAGGCAACCCCCACACTATTCTTCATGTCCATGGGTCATGTGGTTAAGTTCTTTGGCTGCTTCGTTTCCTATATTGTATTCCTTCATGTCCATTGGGATGTACTTTACATCCCAATAGCTATCTGTAACTACTTATTTGTACTTCTTAATCCCCTCACCTCTTCACCCATTCCCCCAAACCCCACCTTATATCTGGGAACCATCAAAACACTCTTCACAACAACATGAATGGAACTAGAGAATGTTATGCTTAGTGAAACAAGCCAAGCAGTGAAAGACAAATACTATATGATCTCACCTATAAGTGGAACCTAATCAACAAAATAAACAAGTAAGCAAAATAGAACCAGATACAGGGAAATAAAGAACAAACTGACAGTGACCAGAGGAGAGGCCA
This sequence comes from Phyllostomus discolor, assembly GCF_004126475.2. NCBI lineage: Eukaryota > Metazoa > Chordata > Mammalia > Chiroptera > Phyllostomidae > Phyllostomus > Phyllostomus discolor. Next base: position 75,204,099 of record NC_040911.2, on the reverse strand, counting down.
GAGGGAGATAATGGGGGAAAGAAGGGGAAGGGTCAAGTCAAGGAACATGTATGTATAAAGGACCCATGAACAAGGACAACAGCAGGAAGCGTTGAATGTGGGTAGGGGTGGGCACAGCAGGGGAGCACAATAGGGAAAAAATGGGGACAACTATGATTGAACAACAGTAAAAAATTTTTTTCAAAAAAACATTCTTCATATCCACCATTCTATCTCTGTTCTTGTCTGCTCAGTTTGTTTCTTAGATTCAATTGTTCATAGATATATATTTATTGCCATTTTAGTGTTCATAGTTTTGATCTTTTTCTTAAATAAGTCCCTTTAACACTTAATATAATAATGATTTGGTGATGATGAACTCCTTTAGTTTTTTCTTGTCTGAGAAACTCTTTGTCTGCTCTTCAATTCTAAATGATAGCTTTGCTGGGTAGAGCAATCTTGGCCAAAGGTCCCCGCTTTTCATGACTTTGAATATTTCTTGCCCATCCTTTCTGGCCTGCAAAGTTTATTTTGAGGAATCAGCTGACAGTCTTACGGGAATTCCCCTGTAGGTAACTAACTGCTTTTCTCTTGCCACTTTTAAGATTCTCTCTATCTTTAACCTTTGACATTTTAATTATGATATGTCTTGGAGTGGGTCGCTTTGCATATATCTTGTTTGGGACTCTCTGTGCTTCCTGGACTTGCGTGTTGATCCCTTCACCAAATAAGGAAGTTTTCTTTCATTGTTTTTTCAGATAGGTTTCCAGTTACTTGCTCTTTCTCTTCTCCTTCTGGCACCCTTATGATGTGAATGCTGGTACACTTGAAATTGTCCCAAAGGCTGCTTACACTATCCTCATTTTTTTGGATTCTCTTTTCTTCTTGTGGTTCTGGTTGGTTGTTTTTTGCTTTCTTATGTTCCAAATCATTGATTTGATTCTCAGCTTTATCCACTCTATTGTTAATTCCATGTAAATTGTTGTTTATTTCAATTAGTGTATACTTCATTCCTGTCTGGATCTTTTTTATGCTTTCAAGGTCCTCACTAAGTTCCTTGAGCATCCTTGTAACCAGTGTTTTGAACTCTGCATCTGTAGCTTGTATATCTCCATTTTGTTTAGTTATTTTTCTGGAGTTTTGTTCTGTTCTTTCATTTTGGCCATGTTTGTCTCCTCATTTTAGCAGCCTCCCTGTGTTTGTTTCTATGTATTAGGTAGAGCTGCTATGACTACCTGTCTTGGTGGTATGGCCTAATATAGTAGCTGTCCTATAGGGACCAGGGTCACAGCATCTCCTATTACCCAAGCTGGGTACTTGAGGTACTTGTACCCTTCATGTATGCTGAGTACACCCTTACCCTTACCTAATTGTTGAGCCTTGATTGTTGTTGGCAGATCAGTGGGTGGGATCTACCCAGGCCAGTCAGCTGCAAGGACTGGCTGTGACCATTGACCACCATCCTCCATGGAGGATCAGCTGTGCACGAGCAGAGTGGTGGTGCCAGCCAAGGTCAACCACCACCTGTGTTCTGCTTAAGACCACCTATCATGAGCTACAAAGAACTCTGCAGATTGCTGCTATTTGTGCTGGGCTTGGAGGTCCCCAGGCAAAGCTAAGTTATAATCCAAATCTGGCTGCTACTAGTGCCAGACCTGGGGCCACTTAGCAAGAGGTATGGAGGCTGGGGACCCACTATGGCCAGCTATTGCTTGTTTGAGAGGATTTAGAAAGGTGTGAAACCTGAGCTGAAACAAGACATTCATATGGACAACCACTGTTATCAGCTTGGATGGGCATATAATTTGGGTGAGACAGAGCCTCAGGGTATACCAAGGCAGGCCTAACTGTGTGTGGTAGGCTGATGGAGTCTCAGATATGGTACCCACCTGCAAGATCTATGGGAAGAGGGTCCAGAAAAGGAACAATGGCTTTTCCCCATCTTTCTTTCTGAGAGAAAACTTTTCTCCTCAACTCTTGCCCTGACACCAGAATACTTTCTCCCAGTATGCCACTGGTGCCTTTCAAGCTGCTTACCCAGTGTTGGAGCTCAGAGAAAGTGAGTAAGTCCATGTGCAGGCCCTTTAAGAGGAATCCAGTAATTTCTTCCACCGATTCAATCTCCACTGGTTTTTATAGCCAAAAGTTATGGGGGCTTATCTCCCTGGCATTGGAACCTTGTGCTGGGGGCTTGTGTGGGGCTGGGACCCCTTGCTTCTAAAATAACCCTACCAAATTTTTATCTACTATATGTGGATGTAGGTCCAGCCTGTTCCATGTCTCCATGTCTCTGCATCTCCTACCAGTCTGAATGGATGTGGTCTTTTTTAGTTTCCTAATTGTCAGACTTCCATTTAACTCAATTTCTGATATTCTTAGCAATGGTTGTTATATATTTTAGTTGTAGTTTTGATGTGGTTGTGTGAGGAGGTGAGCTGTGTTTACGTATGCCTCCATCTTGACCGGAAGTCTGTAACTCTCCATATGGCTGCCACATAGCATGACATCTGGATTCTCTCAGATACTGGATTTAGCCATGTATACCTTCTAGATTCCCCCATGACAAATGCTCTCTCAAGACTTCATCCTTGAAAACAGCTGCTTTCTCATTCTTTGTTAACAATCTGTGATGGATTCTATAGATAATAAAATTAATAGCACATGGTCAGTGGTATTACATACAAAGTCAGTAAGGTGACAGGCAGAAAATATGGTTTCTTTTCTAAGTAAATTTGGCCTCAACTAATTATTTTGTTTACAGTTTTTGTTTTTTTTAAATGGAGCTAACCAGTTTGCCCCATTTGTTTTGGCAACAAATAGACATAGCTTTATTGTGACTCAGAATCCAGTACTGTCTTTATTTAAGGACATGAAATGTTATCTCAAGGGAACCTTTTTGGAATCTCTGAATGTTTTGGGTAATAATAAGTGAAATTTTTAGCTCAGGACCAAATATTCCACTTAGCCACCCATACTGTTTCCCAATTGTGGTCTTATACTGGGATTCTGAGTGTGTGTTCTTAAACTTATGACAGGACTTTTATTTTTTGGTTCCCATAGAGCAAGCTCCTCTTCTCCAATCCTGCTCATCCCCAGGAATGGTGAAGGTCACACTTTGGCCTACATATGTATCAGAGGGCCCCATCGAGGCTTTTTCAAAAGTTCTCTCTCACCGTTAGCCTTTCTTTATGTTCTAAACTTGTCATCTTTACCCTTGGCCTCCTGATAAAGACAGGTGTAACTTTCCTAGTTGACACAGTTCCAAAAGTAATGAGTTACAACTTCATTTTTCCTGAACAGAATAGCTTTAAAACACTCCATCTTTTAAATACTTTGTATGTGCCTGGTCTAGTTAGTGTAGCATGTAAGACATTTTCAGTAGTTGGTAGATATCAGTTCCTTCCATCCTACCCTCTTATTAAACCTCACCCAGATCTTAAGATGGAGAATGAGAACTGACTCATGGTTTCAAACTGGAAACAGTCACTCCAAACAGGCTGGCATGCAGTATCAAGCTGCTTCTAGGTCAGCACATTGTCATCTGATTGCCACCAAGTACCCTTTCTTAAAACAAGTATGAGACCACTATCCAACTGCTTAGGTAATTTTACCTTTGCTAAGAACTTAAGAATCTGTACATTTAAGATTTGATTCTTTGAAATCATTTTTAGAACTAAATCTTCAAATCATCTATGTTCCAGACTTTGAATTATAATTATAGCTTCAGTCTGAACTTACGTTTTCCTGCAGCAGCTAAACAAGTCATCAAAATTAATAAATGACTGGCATTCAAAAGGAGTGTGCAGGTTGAAAATTTGTATTTAGGCAACTGAGATTTTTGAAATACCTATTTAAATCCTGAATTGGGAGGGGGGTTCATTCATCATCTTGAAAAAAATCAGAGTTATGAAAAAAAGAACTGAGAGGGAGATTTTTCTACATCACAGGAGGTGTAAGAGACTTAACCAAATGCATTGCATGGTCTTTGGCTTGATCCCAGTTCAGGAGAAAAATCAGCGATATGCATTTTGGCGATAGTTTGAGAAATTTGAATATGGATTAGTTATTTGAGCAATCATGTCATAGTCAGTTGTGATCTCAGAATTTTGATGATGTAGGTATTGCAGGAGAATGTCATTGTGTGAGAGTTTGTGATTCCATATTTAACAGTAAAGTGTTATGATGTCTAATTATCTTGAAATGGTTTATTAAATGTGTATATGAAATATGACAAAATATCCATTATTGGGTTTAGATGGTGAGTTTAGAGTGTTCTTCACACTATTTTTCTAGATGTTTGAAATTTTTCATGATTGTGAATGATGATACTAATGAAGAAGTCACCTCATAGACAGAAGTCTTCCTGAACCTGCCTTATGTTTTGGGAAAAATGCCATGTAGTGATGGATAGAGCCCACTGTGAAGTGATGCTTACCTGCCAGGTCACTGAGAAGCATTTTCTCAGGCTCCCTGTGAATGGTCTCAGAATAGCCATGGGTAAGGGCTTTCCACTGTACCACAAACTCTTCTTGGCAGCCTTGGGGAAAGCTCAAGTCACCTTGGCCATGAGTCCCCTGGAAAACAAGTAAGGCTGGATAGTTTCACAGTAAACTCTGCATGTTGGATATTTGCTCTCAGTGTCTTGGGACTATGAAATAAAACAATCCCAATAAATGACCACTCCCTCAAAAAGTATTACTTATTGGAGCACAGTATGACTTAAAAACTAATCTACTGCCTTGTAAAGCCAGGATGGAATTTGTTCAACTCATATTTGATTATGTTGCTATTGTTGGTTTTTCCTTTCTATTCATAAAATCTCTGAGATTCTAATAAAGCTATTTTGGAGTTTATTTTAGAATAGGAAATAAAAATATGCAGAACTTTGATTTGTCCTTATACATGAACCACCCTTTCTTCCCCTCATAAATATTACTGACTTTCTTTCTTGGACATTAATGTACTTCGATGAATAACCAGGTGCACCAGAAGAAAGTTAATGTGATAACAGGTCATTTTAGGCTTCATTGTGTGTTGGGAGATTGTAGCAAGGTAGAGAGAAGCAGCTCTTTGCAAATTACAGAACGCAGAAGGCATAGCGAGTGGAAACTTATGGGGCTGCTTAGAGGTCAGGGGGAAATGGACTCTTGCTTGTACTGGACATCTTGTGACATTAGTGCAGGAATATAAATTATTTCTTGAAATGCACATACCTGAAGACTCCTAGTAAAAAGATGCTTCTACCACAAAGCTGCCCTTCCTCTAACTGCCCTGTCTCTTCTGCCTAAAGACAGTCCTCAGATTTAGGAGGACCACAGGAGCTAGCAAGAAAATAGGCACACTTAAAAATGATGTACAAGCGTCTAAACATCTTGGAATGCCATTGTCAAGTAGTTTTCAAATGAAAAGGTTTTTTCATTTTATGATTTTTCATCTTGCTCCCCACCCCCAAACCACTGCTACCCCCCCCCCCCCCCCCCCCCCCGCAACCCAATCTTCTACTAACAGGAGATCTGTGCATTTAGAACACCAGTGTAGCAAGCCGGGAGCTGGTGCCCCTAGAAGGAAAAGGACAGGGCCTCCTGGATTCTTTGCCAAGTTGCTATTTAGCTGTAGGGAATAGTAGAGCTTTGCTTTGGCCCTGGATAAGTCCAGAATCTCAGTGGCTTGCTGAACTCTGTGATACCACTTTCATTAAAGAGCAAAGATAAGAATATAGTCTTTATCATTGCCTGTTATCTATGAATAAATTAAATACCTCTCCCTAAGGATTTCATCAGCAGTGATTTTTCATCAGCAATGATTTTTTTTTTTGCTTTTATATCAAAATCAGTTTGCCATAAGAACTGGTACAAGAACCTATTATGTTTAATCTCTCCTTAAGTTTCTCTTTGAACAATAAACTTTCCTATGGCCAGTGGAATTTGTAATAAGTAGGTGCAAACTTTTTTTTACATGTGAAACTTGCCATTTTTCTTGTAGGTGCCATTAGGCAGAGCTTTTCATCTAAACTAAAACAAGAGACCAATTTAGAAATGATTCTTTTTAACTTAATCCCATCCTGAGGGTGGAGAATGTAGAGGAAAAGGTTTTAATAAATTCAGTTCTCTTAGTAATTCCAGTAATAAATCATTTAGTTAGAATTTGCTTTATGCTGCTTTATTTTTCTATAGGGAAAGGTGTCATATTGAGATTTATGTATTCTTTAGCCAACCAAGTAGGATTTAGTTATCACTCAAGTGGTATCTCCAGATACCAGACTTCCTGAACTCAGAGTTGCAGCTTTCATAGTCAACTTTAGATTTAACCTCTTCCTAATAATAATATTTATTGCTGGGGATTTTGTACAGGGAAGATTTTTGACATTTCAAACATGTCATCTGGATCTTAATCACTGAGAGCTAGAAGTGTTAAGTGTGATCTGCCAACAAGGGCAGAATGACTTAGATGTTGCACTTTTTTATTGTTGTTGTTCAGTTCTTTGGAAGACTCACATTATAAATCATTATTTTTTAAATCACTTTAACATTTTCTCTGTGTGCTCATGAATCCCAAATTATAAAGGACTTCTCTCCTACAGTTTTTCTCCCCTCTATGATAGGACAAATAAACTGATGTGGAAGTCACTTCTTCACTCTCAGTGACCTGAGGAATGAAGTATTTGTTTAGAAGCACTCAGAATAATGCCACAGGTGTGCATATTTTGACATGTTAAGCAGAGGAAACACATATCCAAAATGTAATCTATTTCAAGTGTTAGGAAAAAATTCATCTCAGTTAATCTGGAGATTATCCTATGATAGATGTTGCTATTATTTCTTAACCCCTGTGATTAAAGTAATTGTGCTGTCAGAGCTGTACTTATTTAGACAGGACATTTAGTCTGTGGTCACTGGTGCTCTAGATCTTTCTACAGGAGTGTTAGAAGAATAGTGAATGTAGAAGTAGAAACTTCTTCGTGTTCTTTATATACAAGTTATTTTAAAAAACTCATAGTCATGGACTTTGAAGAATCTGAACATCCTGGAGACCACCTCTTGAAACTGTTGGCTTCTCCAATTTCATGGATAAAATACTGTCTCTGAGGATATTTTAGAACTTGGAGACCCTCACCTCTCTTTTCCAGGCCTTTCACCTCTGGTTTTTCCACCAAGTACTCAACCATGTTAACAGGAATACTTTTATTTAATATTTTCAGGAAAGTCATCAATCAAGAGTAATTTTTACCTACAGGGAGCTGGAAGTGGAGGGAGGGAGAAAGACAGAAACTCAGCTTGTATTTTCTGTGAACCACCTGAAATTGTTGCCACTCTGTAAGGTGAATGGTAATATGTCCATTTTATAGATGGGATTTAGTCTTCTTTCCTTTCATTTAACATCGTGTTTGTGAGATTTGTTTCTGATATAGCTACTGTTTTAGCTCGTTCATTTTTAGGGGCAGTGTAGTATTTCACTATGTGACTGGCTTCCCCCACCTTTTCTTTTTTTTAATAATAAACATTCTATTGGTAGATATTTGCACTGGTTCCAGACTGGGACTATTGTGAAAAGTGTTACTATGACCACCTGTATATTCACACTTAAGTTCCACTTCAGATAGTCAAGCAGATTTTTAAAGTGGCTGCCTCTATTTGTACTTCTGTCAGCAGGGTATGAGAATTCTACTTTGCCACATTCTTGCCAATATTTGGTGCTCTTGGTCCTTTTCATTATGTTATTCTCATGAATTGAAGGATTTTCTTTTTCTTTCTTTTTTTTTGGCTCAATTTTTTTTCATCTCATTCTTATAAAAGTGTTTCTGTACCTGAATTAGAATGACTTATTTATACATATTAAATGATTCTTTTGTAAGATCATAAATAATGAGTACCAAAAGGTGGCCAAGACCTATATACCAACTTAGTCTAAATTAATGACCCCATATGAAGTTCCTGGTTTTTAGGCCTGTCATGCCTCCTCATTTATTACATTTTACCAATGAAGTGACTGAGCCACTTCAGGCAATAGGGACCATCCCAGGTGCTGCGGCCAGGCCTCCTAGAAGAGCCAAGATTGTAATTTTCACCCCTTCCTCTCAGGTGAGGCCCTCTATTGATTCTTGTACTCTTTCATTAGCTAAATAATTATTGAATGCTTACTGGGTTGCAGGCACTGGGCTTGGCCCGTGGGATTCAGTGGCAAGCAAGCTTGTAACCTAATGATGTCCTCTTTTACTGTACAGGTTTTGGTTTTCAAATCACAGCCTATTTCCTCAAGAGAGGTATACGCCTTCGCTGCTTTGGGGGTTCACAGAATCCTGGTAAGAAACTGATTTCTTGGACTGTCAGACATTTTGTACAATTAGCTTGCCCTAGGAAGGGAAGAAAATTAAGGAATGAAGATTCCTACCTGCTTCGTTGCCTTCATGATATTGAAGTACTAAGTAAAAGTATTTCCAAACATTTGTGATTATTTCTTTTTTAATTTTTACTGTTTATTGCCTGCCTGAGAAAAGTGAGCTGGGTCACATTATACTTTGCTTTCCTGCTGCATCTCTGCACTCTCAGCACTTTCACTGAGCTTCCAGAGTGACTCACAGGGAGTGAAACTATGCATCACTTCATCGTTGCCTCTGCACACTGAGGCCCTGGGATATGGAGCAAGTGTGTGCACAAGAAGATGCTTTCCCAGCCTGGAACCGTCAGAGCCTTTCCTAGGTGTGTGGCGAGGCCAGCTTCCCCTTATTTTCCGAAGTCAAGATGTCCACTAAGGAAATGATGTCAAACATGTTCAGCCAACAACAATAAAGTCAGATGCTAATGATCATTCTCCTGGTTGATCTGAGCATTGGAAAGAAAATCTAGTTCAACTTCCTTGGATGATTTTACTATATAAACTGACACAGGGACTTTAAACATTAACTGTATGGAAGTCTGCTCTTGGAATCTTCACAATTATATGTACTTTCTTAACTTGACATGTCACTCGAACATATTACTCTCTTAATGAGGCCTTCCAGTTCACTCAGTTCTCTTAGTAAAGTAAGCGAGTTAACCCGAATCTGTTAAAATTCTGCCTAGCTACTCTTCATGGTAGAGATTGCTGTTGCCTAAATCTTTATTTATATATTAAAGTAATGCAAATCTCAAATGTGACCTAATTAAAGGATATAGAAGTTGCTTTCTGTTTACACAATACCCAGCACCAAAATGTTCAGAATCCACATTCTATCATTCTAATTTTTCAGAGAAAGAAGTGGAAGAACAAAACAGAGGAATTAATTGATAGGATGGATTAACTTTGAATTCTGGTTCTGGTCCACTAATAATTGAAAACTGATCGTTTTGAATTTTAATTCTGATCCACCAACAGTTGTACTTCAGTGTTAACGATAATTGGGGAGGAGGGTGAGTGGCAAATAATGAACTCTGTGACTGTGTTTCTCCTTCCATAAAGTGGGAAGCTGAGTACTTACCACTCATCTCAGTAAGATAGTTTAAGAATTAACGGATAAATAAAATCTGCTTTGACAACTTTGGTTTTCTGCCTTTTCAAAGTTCATTCCTGGTCACCTGACCAAATATGACATCCACGAGGGGTCAAAGTTTAAGCATATATTTAGGATTCCTGAATTAGGGGTTTCTATATGAAGAAGACTTGTGGGGGTAAAACCAAAGCTACAGGTTAGGTCCCAATCATGGAGAGCTTTGATGATTTGTATGGTATGTGTTGTGTGCTAAGGAGCCATAGAAGGGCTTGAATGTGGTTAAGTGGAGCTACTTTTAGAAATGTAACTTGCTTGTGCTTAGCAGAATAAGTTGGAATAGGGAAGAATAGCTACTACCAAGGAGACAGCAATGGTCCTGGTGAGAGGTAAAGAGAGAGCTGTTACTAGAACATCAACTCATTAGGTTTTTGCTATGATTTAAGCTAGCCAAGTGGTATAAGGTGTTAACTGTGTTCAAGTTCTGTTTGCATAACTGACACCTTCATGCTTGGCTTCTGTGTGCATCAGATTGAGATATGCTATGACCTTAGTGCCTTCACATTGTCATTCATTGTTGGGAATGTGCAATGTATGTAAAAGGTTTCTCTTATCTGATTTATGTCTTTAAAAATATGGTCACATCTAAAAGGGAAGTTTTGTCTTTTAGAAAAAGGGCTTTATTTCTGTCATAAATGTGATATATGTGTATTATAAAAATATTCAAGCAATACAACAAAATATAGAGAAGGGAGAAGACCCTCTCCAACCACCCAGAAAATACTCAGTTAGCACCAGCTTAACATCACTCCAGGGATAGGTGGAGGCTAGGTGGATGGATGGATGGACCCACAGACGGATGGAGGGACAGACAGATGAGAGAAGTAGAGATACAGGTGACATTCAGCCTTCTCCACCCAGAAGTCTTTTGCTTTAAGAAGTTGTAATAATTAGATTACTGTAATTGTGGTGTAGTTGTGTCATCTTTACTGCTGTATAGTTAACCACTTCCTTAATATTTTGATTATTAATTCCTAATTAATGAAACTCCTGTTTATATAGCCTGATTCAGATTGAGAGTTTGCCCTCCATTTTAGGGGCCTCTCTAAGACCAGTTGATTAAGGATACAATATGCAAACTAATAAGAATGTTCACAAGTCACAATTTCAGATTCTAATATTCTTCCTCTTCCTATTTAAGCCTGCACTCACATTAGAAACATTGATCCTGTTTCCCAAATTTGAGTTATGGACAGAACAACAGTAAACTGACACAGCAGGAGGGTTGCAAAGGCCCTGCCTGAGGGTTTCGTGTGATGTAATGGTCCAGGGGCTCAGGTGGACCACTTTGCAGCCTCCCCTGCATTTCCTAGAGTTTTGTACTTGCCCTAACCTGCAGGTGACAGAGACTGAAAGGTAGGGAAAGGACACATGTGTTTCATACATACATGCTTACTGCTATAACTTAAAAATCTGGCACCAAGCATTTCTGTGTTCATAGGTTTTTGATGCCTAGTAATTGGTTGTCTTTATTTTGTACAGAACTTCGTGTATTCCCTGACAGATTTGTGGTCTGTGTAAGTCAGCTTTCATTCAGTCATGATCTTTCAACACAGAAGGAAGAGCTGGTATGTACAAAAAAATTCTATAAACAAAGCTGCATAACTATTGATTTATTGTAAAAAAAAAGTTCTTAAAGAATTTTTCCTGTTGTCATTTAACTACTGAGCACTTAATACATGTCTTCAGGGACCAAAAATATCCTATCTATTTTGCATGATAGTATTGATTAATTGATGAGGGGTTTTTTTTAAGACCTCTTGAAAATTTAGTTTTATCAGCAGTGTTTTTCCCTATCAATTTTAAATGAGAAAGCAACATTTTACAAAAACTGTGGTTGTGCGATTTAAATGAAATAAAGCAAAGTCTGTAAATGAAATGAAGCAAAATCCACATGTTTCCACTGGAAGCTCTCATTGGGGTCAGTGGCTTTTGGATTTTATTCCATGGTGAATCACTGACATTTTCATGAGAACCAGTACTTTTCCCCAGTGTGTTACTTCTTAGCTGATATGGTTGGTTTTCTTCCTCTCTTTTCTCATGCTAAGTATTAAGCTCCATCACATCCTGTTACGCTTTCATTGGAGTTCTCTATTCAGACAAATAGATACAGAAAAGCCCAGTAATGTTGCAGCTTACAGCTTTATCTTTTAAGCTTAGCATGTACATTGAAGAGGGTCTCCTTGTGCATTTGTGCGTTATCTTACTGCAGTCACAGTCCAGTCTGTTTGAACTTACCTCTGTACAAAACTTTTTTCATATTCTCTGGACGTATGTCTTAAAACTTGAACAATGAGAGGAAAAATGTAGCAGACATTAACTGTGGACATGAAGTATGACATTATGCTTCTAAAATAATTTATGGGAATATTAACTTACCACTTATGTTTATTTTTAATCCATTTGAAATTTGGCTCACATGGTCTAAAACCAGCTTCTTATCTCATCTTAAATAAATACATAGGGAGAGTCTTTTAGAGGCAATGAGGGTGAATGGAGACCCAGAAAAAGTAAGAAACAGAGAACTCTTATCTAAATTTAGTATGCCTTCATCTGGAACAAATAAATACTGAAGTGGTAATGCTGTTGGCAAACAAGTATAATGTATTGTAATAATAGCTTATGTGAGTCAAAGCAATGTAGAAATTGATCTGTGGTTTAAGAAAACAATTAACTGTACTAGAAAGTAATATTGCTTTCAGATGGAATACAGAAAGAATTGGATCTTGTATGACATGTAATATTAATGCTTAATATCTTAAATTAGTAAGGGTGAATTAAAATATCCCAGTGCAAATAAAATATTATCCTTCTTAGGCGTACTGGTATTTATACAGATGTAAATTTTCTATAACTGCTGTCATTTAAATCCTGTAATCTTAAGGACTTCTTAAGTGTTAAGAATTTTCATTCTTAGTTGACTAAGAATGTGTGAGCCCTTCACATGAGCCAGTTCAGTTTTCTTATCTTCAGAATGTTCTGACTTCTAGTGATGACACTGTCAGAGATGACCAAGTTAGCTTCTAAGAAAAATGCCATTACATCATAAGGATTGTTTCACTATTTTGAGTGGTTCTCTTTCAGTGTGGTCCAGTTCTGTCTCTTCAGCTGCACTTATTCCCCACCTTTGATTGTCCCTTCATGCTGGTGTCCATTCAGGAGTCAGCTAAAGCCTGGTGCCTACTGAACAGCTCCATCCCTGGACGCAGGCTTTGTGCACCCTTCCCTTTGGCTTACTCTCCTGTACGTTTTCCCTCCTTAAAGGCCTCCAGCCTGCCACTTCCCCAAGCTTGTCCCTGCCAACAATAAAATATCTGGGTCGAGCAAAGGGCCATCTCTTACAAATAGTCCAGTGAGCCAACAACAGTCCTTCTACCACGATTGTCTTGGAGCTTTATCTTCACTGATATTTGACCTCTGCAGAGCACTCCTGTCTCAGCTATTTAAGGATCAATAAACAATCCTTCCTTCCCAGAATTGCCTTGTGCTCCAGAGGTGGCATTCTTACTCCCTTATATATTTCAAATGCCCAAACCCAGTGATATCCAGCTCTCAAGGACCATCTGACTGGGCAAGGCCTGAGGGATTGGCTTCCTGAGTAGCTGTTTTGGAGATTGTTCTGCAGTTTAAACTTCAGTTACTTTCCAATAACTTTACTGAACTTTCTCTTGCCAGACACAGAAGTGACAAGGAAGTGAGCCAGTACCTAAGCAACAGCCTGGGCACCTTACTTGTGCTGTATCCTTGAGTAGTGTATTCTTCTTTCCTTCGTCTTTTTCTTTTTTCATTTTTTTGGACCCTCAGTGTCTAAGCGACAGTTGGTGAGGAAATCTAGGAGTGCCTATTCAGGACTGCTCTGCCTGGGATTCTTTCAGCCTATACACAGGGAAGCCAGCTGCACTTTCTTAAAAAGGTGACTGCACAAAAGAACCGCTGTTCAGATCAAGCAGTACAAAGGCAGTAATCCCCCTCTGCCAGGAGGGGTGCAGAATGAGCACAGCCCTGCCTCCCCCCTACCCCCTGCAGCTCTAGGGAAGTCTGTCACCTTGAGGGACATTGAAGGACATTGGTGCAGGAAGATGCTTCATGTTGCAATAGCTCTGCACCAAGTGCCCATGTGCCAGGGATGTGGGAACTGTGATGTGTACTTTGGGAAGAGAGGGCATTATTATGAGATGAGTCATTGTAAAATATTTTTGTTACTACAGTTTCTCATAAGAAATCTTTAAGCTCTTGTAGTCTCAGTTTTTGACCTATTGCTAGAAGCGGTGTTGGGTCATCATTTGGGAAGTTTTTACCTTTAATTTCTTTTTCCTTTCTTTTCCTTAGAAATATGAAGAGTATAAAATAAAACTTGCATCACACATAGCTATATTTTATTCCAACAGTATTCTTTTTCACATTTACAAACCCAAGTCCTTGTGTAGAAACTTCTTTCTCAGATATAAAGCACAAGAGACTTTGGGAAATTAAAAATTACTTATTATTTTTATTTTCTATTAAAGTAAATAACCAGTAATAACCAAAGCAATAAACTTTACAAAGTGATAGTGTTATTGTGTGTACACAATTTATATATGTATATATCTTCGACATTTCATGGTCAACATAAAGCTACCATCTCAGAGTACTGGTTGCAGCCAATCCTTCTGGTCTCCTCAGACCCTTCCCATTTGTTCTTACTGTCACCGTTTGACACCATTTGCTGAGTGCTATCTCTATGCCAGGAGCTCTGGTAGGCCTGGGACAACTAAGAAAAATAAGAAGGTTCTCTTGCCTTCAAGGAACTTACAGTTTGGCAGATCAAGGGCACTAAATGTTATCCTGATGACCTAAAAATGTAATTAAGTAGAGCCTCTTTTTTTTCTTAAAGATGTATTTATTCTGCACCGTTGTGGTTCAGCTGGATCCTGTCTACCATTCAGAAGCAAAGTGCAAAATTCCAAGTTACTTTCTTACTTATAAATCTAAGTGGTAAAAGTATTTTATTCTTTTGGAAATTGAAAAACTGACATTTAGTACTCATGCTACCTAAAAGTGGGTCTGTACGTAAGATACTTAGGGTCCTATGTGTAGTGTCCAATCTGTGAAAACCGCTGGCGAGATGGTACAGACGTGCCCTGGCCACACAGCGCTACAGGCAGCATCACATCTGCAGGGTCCCTGCACACCCAGACAAGAGCCAGCACTGAAGCACCAACTGTAACACTTAAGTTAAACTACTTTTTTTAGTGCTAAAGAATTCTCCTAGTTTATGAATATAAAATTGAAATGAAAATGAGTCTGAAGAAGCAGTAATCTACCCTCGCATGGGTTATTTTTAGCTTGGTTTTCATGTTTCTCAGCTGTGCATAATTGAACCTCTGTGGACCGTGGCTCTCCTCTCAGTTGAGGGGAAGGGTATCAAATTATTTCAAAAATCCTTTCTCACACTGAATTTCTGTCAGAGGAAACAATGAAAATATAGCTAAATAAACTCATTAAATATTTTTGCACAAAAGAGAACTTGTAAATATTTAAATGATGATTAGAAAATGGAGTACAATTATATTTTATCTTAAGAAAGATAAATAGAATTTATAAGGCAACATTTTAGTCCGTACATTTTTAGAATAGAAGAAATAAACTACTGAACAATTTGACTATGCACTAACTTATATACCCAGATGAGAGAATTATTTAACTTTCATAAGGCAACTTTTATCTAAGCATAAATTAGAAAAGAACTCCTTTTTGTATGAAAAAAAGTTAAGAAGTGGATGGTTTCTTCTAGGTTTTTCATGATGTATATAGTCTTTGTAAGAATCCATTCTTCTCATCTTACTGTATTTCCTAAACAATGTTAGTGGTAAATTACATGGAAGCCATAAACAAGAGATGCCCATAGCACTAGGAAATGTTCCTCGAGTGGGAGGAGGCTGTTTCCATATTCCACATTTCCCACAGCATTTTGAACTTGTTTTTTTACTTAATAGCTGCTTACCAAAACCATGCATGTTCATTGTACAGAAAAGTTTAGAATCCAAATATGTACAAATACAGTAAAGATATCTAAAACTCCCAACCCAAAGATAGCCTCTGTTAATGATCTGGTCTATACCCCTCCATACTTCATACTTGATAACTGAGGTCTGTGTGTATTTAACTAGGGCCTCATTCATTTATAAATTCTATGTTTGTATCCATTTTTCTATTAGTGTTTTTCTATTTTGCAAACTCCTCCCTGTATAAAAACTTCTTACATGGTAAGGAAAGTAACTTTGTGAATTTAATGTTTACTTTTCAGTTGTATGACATTGTTGTGTGGTAGGTGTCTATGTCCTCAATTTTATCTTTTCCATAATGTTGACTGCTTTAGAGATCTTTGTGTTTCATTTTTCTAACTGGATAAATATTTACTAATATTTTCTTCTGGCATTTTTATGAAATTTAGTTTGTGATTCAAGCTCCTTTTTATTCTGCATATTGACCCATATTGTGTCTCAAGGAAAATAGCTTGCTCAACCTGTCTGTGCTAATGGGGCCTCACTGTTGGGGCACACAAGACAAGGAGGCCTTGCCAGAGACCAGTACCCCTTGGCCCCCGTGGCAGCAGGACTGAACTGATGCTCAACAACCTGCGTGCCACCTCCCTGTGTTAACTGCCATTACCTTTTCCAGTCATCTGTGGCCAGTGCTTGTGGTCAGAACACACAGTCAGCAGAGAGTTAAGGGACAAATTAGCCATACCCTCAGAAGGGCTACAGGCAAGCTGTTTTCCTTGGACAGGGACAGGAACTATAGCATCCACCATCCCCACCAGCCTCTATGTGGACTCGCAGGTCAATGATGCTATTGAAAATGCTGGTGGTGGGGATGAAATTTTCTTGGTTGGCTTGGTCCATCTAGAAAATTTTTTCTGGACTCTGACAAAGAAGGTAAGAAAATACTTTCCTCAGATAAAATCACTTTTTTAAAGATTAACTATCCTTTGCTTCTGTGTTACAGTAACCTAAGATATTGTTCTCTTTTTCTAATAATAAAATTCTCCTAAATGATTAACAGGATTTCTAAATGAGATGGTTCATGTCTTCCTCTCCAGTCCAGTACTCCAAAGGAACATGCCCTTTGCTGAATTAGAATAGGATGACATGTATCTGGGCCCTCTGTGCTTTTCTCCCTATAATGCACCTTTACTTATGCAGAGACCTTTAATCCCCTTTTGCTGACCGCTTAGATGATAGATTGAATTAGGAAAACCACAGCAGGGAATAGAAAAAGTAGAAAACAGATCAGACTTCAAAGTATAAGACCTGCTTTCACCACTGCCTTTCCCCTCACTCACTGTATAACAAATCATTTGGTTTCTTGGAGCATTGACTCCCTGACTTGTTAAGCAGAAGGAAAAGTGAGGCCTTCCCAGCATTTCTTAGGGATCAAGTGAGATAATGAATATGAAAATGTCTTGTAAACTCTGAAGCACTTATGTGGTATTATTATTGTCACCATTTCCATGATTTCCAAAAAGGAGTTAATGTAAATGCCATTGATGCCAGATGAGCAGATGGCTACTCATGTCTCCCTCCCTGCTAGAAATGAGAAAAATACCTGATAATATTTATATGTACATATTTTCCCAAGAGGCTCAGCACCCTTGTGTTTTGTTTGTTTCCACTTGCCAGCCCAGACTCATCGTGCAGCTATAATAACTAAAGTACCAAAAAGTTCAATGATAAGCCCCCATTTAGCCAGCAAGTCAATGATGGAATATAATAGTCCAGGGGATACATTTATTGTGTGCTTTTATAGCATAAATATGTGACCTTCAGTGGCAATTCCATTAACCAACATCCAGAGGAAAAGGAAGAGTAGAGACCACCCAGATGAAATGCCTTTTATTTCCAGTAGTTGTCAATAGACTCACACTGAAATACAGCTCTGGAGAAAGGACTCACTAACTTCTCTAAGGTACATAGGAGTTTGGAGACAGCAAACTCCTCAGGCCCGAATTCCTAAAAGCACACATGATCATCAGAACACCCACAGTGATAGCAGAGTTTGACATGCGAGTGGATTATGTTTGGAAAGTTCATTAGTGAACAGATGATTTAGAATTCAGTACTTATTTTCCCAAGGAAACAGTCTCATAAATGAGGTAAGGTTCCCAGACTAGTGAGAATGGAGTTTTTGGAATGAGGGGGTCTTGCTGTCTGTGCTCAAGGAAAATTGGAAGAGCTATTTCTTCTGCATCCCTGGGCAGAGGGCCAACTCTGAACAGAATTTTGAAATAAGACAGTCATCTGTGATGTCTTCTCTCTGGCTCTGACAGCTCTTTCCCACCAGCGACCAGAGCCACAACAGGCCCTCTTTTGGCTGGCCCTACTACCTGTGAAGCTGGACTACATACTTAACCCACCTTCTCCCTCCCAGGCCCACATGCTCAGCTGACAGGAGATGTTAGGGGAAAGATTATCATCCTAAATGAAGGATGATAACCCTTCCTGCAGATATTGGCACTTTTCAACTACACGCTTCTGTGAGGGAGGTATTTTCCAATAAGGAGACCCCCACAGGTGAGCTGGTTCTGACTGGCGCAATTTGCAGTTAGCTTCTCTCCATTTTTCACACATATTTCCTTTCTACTTTTAAACTAGACATTATTAACCTATGATTCATGAATTCCCTAAAACTGAAAAAAAAAGTTGTATATATTTTTATGTTTTTCTAGTCAAAGTTAAATAGCTTTCATTCAATTCTGAGTGGTCAGTAAGCTTCCCCAACTTTAAGAAGTGCTGGCCCCAAACTGTCAAATTCTTAAAACATCCAAATTTTGTCACACTTGCGTGGCACTGGAGACCCAACTGTGGGGCCTAAGGTTGTTCAGGATTTATTTTTAGGTTTTTGAGGGTACGTGAATATAAACTGGAAAATCCCTATGAAATATGTACTTCCTACTAAATAACTTCCTTGATTTTTTTTCACTGATATTTTCAGGTTAACATTCTTTGCAACTGTTTATTTGTACTTCCCTAGATCTACATAATACAGTTGTGTAGTCATAATTCAGAAGAGAACAAAACTTAAAAAAATATATTAAAAAAAACCTAGGGTACCCACTAATGCAGGCAGCAGCAGCATTAGCAAGCCTGCGCTCCACTTCCACTTAGAGGACCCATCCTTTCTTATGGAGGCCTAGAAGGGACACAGGACCAGAGAAACCAGTGAGACAAAGACTTGCCCCTCATGGTGGGAATTGAGCAGATGACTTAGCCTGCCACGGCATCAGTTTTCTCATCTCTGAAATGGGGAAGGTCATGTCTGCCTCATGGGCATCCATGAAGACTCACTTACCGGGTGCTAGTCTCTGTACCAGGTGCTTTTTCTTTGTTGTCTCAGTATCTCCTTCAGGATATATGTCTCAGATATCCTCCATCATTAATTACCTTTACAGAAAACGACTTCAGTCCACAGTGGAATTCATATGATACCATTTACCTTTTTATTTACCTCTTCTTGCTTCAGTTCCTTTGAGTCAATACACATAAGCATTTCTCTTCTTTTAATTGTTCATTACTACTCTATCCTGCCTGTTTAACACATTCCAATTCCTTAACTTATTATCAAGTAATTTAAGAGAATATTAGAAGTGAAATATGGGAAGGAGAGACTTCTTCCTCATTTTAAGATGTGTGGCTTATATGTGGTCACCTTGCATCATGGTCTGACATTCTGGTCGTTGTCATATTTCTGGCTCTACTTGGGCTGCTTTTCTATAAGTAACTCAGCCGTTCATCACATTTCAGAATACTGATGCTCCTGAAAATCATTAGGTATTATACTAACATGCAAGAATAACCTTCTTTTTGCCTCAACATAAAGTCATGAGAATTGAAAGTAGTTCCAGCTTTATATTTTATTATTATTTTTGGCCCTCAAGTGAACTGATAACATATTACTTTTACTCTGCTTTTATTGTTTGCAAAAGGCCTTTGTTGTTTGTAGGGGGTGTTGCATACAATAACTATTCAAGGCAACAAATCTGAAAAGAGATTGTATCATCTTGAACCTTTTAGTTTTCAAGGGACAGGAAGGCCAACTCAGAATGGCTTAGCAAGGGCCCTGAACAGCTAGCTAAGTGGGTTAGAGCATTGTCCCAATATGCCAGGGTTGAGGGTTTGATCCCAGTGAGGGCACACACAAGAATCAACCACTGAAGGCATAAATAAGTGGAATGACAAATCGATGTTGCTCTCTCTTTCTCTTCCTTTCTCTCCCAAATCAATAAATAAAAATTTTTATACATGGCTTAGCAAAAAATGAAGGTTTTGATTTCATGTGCCTGAAAAGTCCAGGATTCAGGTATGGCTTGATCAGAGGCGCAAAGACTATCATTAAGACTGTTTCTCACCATCTGCCTTTGGTCCTGCCTTTTACTGTGTTGGCTTCATTCTCAGCCTGTATGTGGTAGTTGTTCCTGGCAGCTCCAGGTCCATGGGAAAAGAGAGCAGGCCTCTTTCCAGGCTGTCTGTAGTTCGTACATCTCTTTGCAGCTCGTGAGTTCTGCACTCTGATTGACCAGGACTGGGTCAGGCATGGAGATAAGGCCTCCTGAAAGCATGGACATTGGATGGACAGTGGGTACATAATTCCCTAGAAGAAAATCTGAGTATTTTCAGGATGTGAATTAGTGTCCACTGCCAAGATATTAGTACCATCCCTTTTTTACATAGATGAGGAAACTGATGTTAGAGAAGTGGCTTATCCAGATCTCACAGTGAGGTGGTGGCCAAGAGGGACCTGGAACCAAGAACCCAGGGACAACTCAGGGTCCTGTACTCTTTCTGCACCTCCATCTCTAATCATGACAGCAATGACTCACAGAACACAGTGGAGAGAACCCTGTACAGGGGCCAGGCCTTCTCAGCCCAGTTCTGCCCCTAGCTAACTGTGCTGCCCTAGACACTTAGTCTG
Source organism: Phyllostomus discolor (assembly GCF_004126475.2). NCBI lineage: Eukaryota > Metazoa > Chordata > Mammalia > Chiroptera > Phyllostomidae > Phyllostomus > Phyllostomus discolor. The sequence goes on along the minus strand of NC_040911.2, from coordinate 75,183,647 downwards.
TTAGGTCTCATTCTTCACAGTCTGTCAAATAGAGACAATGCCTGTCTGCCGAATATTCAATAAGATTCCGAGGAGATGAGGAGGGGAGAAGGACTTTAATCATGTGAGTTCCCCATGGGTGCAAGGCATTCTTTGCCTTTGTAAAAACCCCACATGGTTTGTACAGGCATCAGGTTTTCTCTTCCAGTAATGTCAAGAAAATGTGTTCAGTGCATTCCAGTTTCCTAAGTGTGCTTCATCCACCTCACTCCATTTAAATTTCCCAAACAATCCTGACCGGTAGATGAGAAACCACCCATCAGGGGGATGAGAAACTGGCTCTAGGACAAGCAGTCAAAGAGTGACAGACCTTGCCTCCTTCCCCCTTGCCTCTGTGCCTCACCTCTCAGTCTCTGAGTGTTCACCTGATTTGAACCACTCTGGGTATAACATTCTCAGCAGATGTGATCACAAGAAATTCAGAAACAGCAATTTTAGAACATGACCTAACTGTATATTCTAATATTCTACTATGAACTACCTCCTTGTAAAATACTTTGGGGGAGTCATTAATTCATTTTATTTGAATAAAACAGAGAAGAAACTCATGTACACGACCATAAGAAAACAGATTCAAGTCTCAGAAGGTAAGGGTGGAGAGTACCACAGTCATTACTACGTTAAGTACTACTGTGAGAAAAATCTTAGCATTAAAGAGCTTTTTCCCCCTTCTCAATTTATTGCCCTCTTATCAGGCAGCATTTTCAGCAGTCCTGGAAACAAGCTTGGTGGGTTAGTTCCTGCCTAACCTTCTACCTGTGACTCTCAGGGCTCTAGGAACACCACACTGGCAGGCAGCATGGTTGGGGTAAGCTGTCATCGTGGTGCACATGCAGGGCTTTTGGAGTGACCAGCAGCCTGATATCATGGCCCCGAGGATTTGCCCCTCTCTCTTGCAACCTAGACTCATGTTGACATCTCAGGGCCTGCAGCCAAGAGCTTCAGAGCAGACAGTGAGATTTTCCCAGAAGGAGCCATGTCTGTCAGATGAGTAGTGGCACTGTCACCCATGCTGTTTGTCCATGTTGAATCACGTCCCTGGGGTGTAGTAATATTATCACCTGCTTCACCAAGTTGTTTTGAAGGTGACATTGGTAAATATATGAAAGAGTGCCTGACACAGAGTCAGAGGTTGACACACAGTAGCTGATCACATCTCTCCAAATATGCCTGTTCCAGAGTCATCACTGACTCACCCTCCATTAACCACCTCCTCCAATCCAGCTACCATCCCATAGCTCTGCTCCTTTTTACTGCAAACCCTTCAAAGGTGTTGTCTAGACCTGTGCTGGCCAACACGGTAGCCTTTCGCCACAGTTGGCTGTGGAGCATTTGAAATGCAGCAAGTCAGAAATGATGTAGTGTAAGTGTAAAATACACACCAGATTTCAAACACTTAGTATAAAAGTATATCTCAATATTTTTTACTGATTACATTTTATGCTAATGACATTTAATATATCAAGTTCAATAATATATGTTATTGAAATTTAATTTTACCAGTTTCCTTTTACGATTTTAATGGGTCTGTATAAAATTTAAAGTTACATGACCATTCATGATACATTTATACTGGATTGTTCTGGTCTCCACTCTGTGCTTTGCTCTTGAAACCATCCCAGGTGAGCTCAGGTTGCAACACTTCACCAAAAACAACTTTTGTAAGTCACGTTCTCCTGATCAGTTTCACTTCTAACCAGTCAACAGCATTTGACATAGTTGTCACTTTCAATGAAGCACTTTCTTCTCTTGCCTCTAGGGATATCCTGTTATCTTGACTTTTCTCTTTCCTCATAGTATCCTTTCCTGAATCATCCTTATTCCCAACTTCTTTTCTCATCCAAATTCCCTAGTGTAGCTCATTTTGACTGATATCTTTAAATACCATCTCTGTGGACTTCCCAGCTTTGTGTCTGCAGGCCAGACCTTTCTCTTCTGCAACCTGTATCTTAACTGCCTGCTCAGGCTCTCCACATGGATATCCAGGAGGACTCTTAAAGTGTACATACCTAAAATGGATTTCTTGGTTCCAACTTCCCCAAGCCTGTGTCTCCCCCTGTACTTCCTGTATTGGTGAAGGGTACTTCCAAATAAAACCATAAAAGTTGGAGTCATCCTTGACTTTTTTCTTCCTCTTATCTCTTATATGTAATCTATCAGTACATTCTTTTGGGTCTCCCTTCAAATTTTATTTCTAATCCAACCAATTCTCCACCCCCCACCTCCTGTAAGACCCATCATCTCTGAGTGGAATATTGCAGTATCCTCATCACTGGTCTCCCTACTTCCACCTTGTCCTTCTACTAAACCCAAGATAATCCTTCTTTTTCTTTTTTATTGAATTTATTGGGGTGACATTGACTAATAAAATTATATAGGTTTCAGGTATACAGTCCTACAATTCATCATCTGTATATTGTATATTTACCACTCTAAGTCAAGCCTCCTTCCATCACCATTTATTTCCCCTTTTACCCTCTTCTACCTCCTCCATACCATACCAGCCCCCCCACCCCCACTTTTGCCTTTGGTAAACACCATCCTGTTGTCCATGTCTATTAGGGCTTTTTTCCTTTTCCTAAATCCCTTCACTTTTTTCACCCAGCACCACAACAGCCCTCCCCTCTGACATCTCTCAGCTTCTTCTCTATGAGTCTGTTTTATTTTGTTTGTTTATTTCATTCATTAGATTCTACCTATGAAAGCAGTCTTATGGTATTTGTCTTTCTCTGACTGGCTTATTTTACTTAGCATAATGTTCTCCAGGCTCATCCATGTTATCACAAAAGGTAAGATTTCCTTCTTTTTTATGGCTGAGTAGTATTCCATTGTAAATGTGTCATAGCTATTTTATCCACTCATCTACTGATAGGCACTGGGGCTGCTTCCAAATCTTAACTATTGTAAATTACACTTCAGTGAACATAGGGGTGCATATATTCTTTCAGATTAATCTTTCAGGTTTCTTCAAATACATTTCCAGAAGTGGTGGCATTACTGGATCATAAGGCAGTTCCATTTTTAATTTTTTGAGATAACTCCATACTGTTCTCCACAGTGGCTGCACCACTCTGCACTCCCACCAGCAGTGCCCTGGAGTTCCCTTTCTTCACACCCTCATCAAGACTTGTTTATTGATTTATTGATGATAGCCATTTTGCTATGTATGAGGTGATACCTCATTGTGGGGAGTTTTTCTTTTATTTTTCCATTACGTTTCTCCCCCTTACACCCCCTCTTTCCTATAATCACCACACTGTTGTCCATGTCCATGAGTCCTTTTTCATTTTTCCTTGATCACTACACTCCCTAACCCCAACCCCAACCCCAACCCAGAGTTGTTAGCCTGCTCGCTATCTATGAATCTGTCTCTGCTTTGCTTGTTAGTTTAGTTCATTCATTAGATTGCACATATAAGTGAAATCATATGTTATTTGTCTTTCTCTAGCTGGCTTATTTCACTTAGCATAATGTTCTCCATGTCCGTCCATGCTGTCACAATGGTAAAATTTTCTTCTTTTTTATGTCCAAGTAGTATTCCATTCTGTAAGCATACCACATAGTTGTTTTATCCACTCATCTACTGATGGAAACTTGGGCTGCTTCCAAATGTTGGATATTATAAATAAAGCTACAATGATCATAAGGGTGCTTGTGTTCTTTCAAATTAATGTTTTAGGTTTCTTCAGATAAATTCCCAGAGGTGGAATTGCTGGGTCATAAGGCACTTCCATTTTTAATTTTTTGAGGTAACTCCATACTGCTTTCCACAATGGCTGCACCAATCTGCAGTTCTACTGGTAGTGCAAAAGAGTTCCCCATTCTTCACATCCTCTCCAGCACTTGTTGTTTGTTGATTTATTACTGATAGCCACTAGCAATTCTGAGCAGTGTGAAGTGATATCTCATTGTGGTTTTAACTTTAATTTCTCTGATGATTAATGACATTGAGCATCTTTTTATATATCTGTTGGACATCTGTATGTCCTCTTTGGAGAAATATCTATTCAGGTCCTTTCCCCATTTTTTAATTAGATTGTTTGGGGTTGTTTCTTTGTTTGTTAGTTCTGGTGTTGAGTCTTCTAAGTTCTTTATAAATTTTGATATTAACTTCTTACCAGATATATCCTCGGTGAAAATGTTCTCCCATTTAGTGGGTTGTCTTTTCATTTTATTGATGGATTGTTTTGCTGTGCAAAAACTTTTTAGTCTGATGTAAAACCATTTGTTTATTTTTTTCTTTTGTTTCCCTTGCCCAAAGTGATATGTCAGAAAAAAATATTTCTACAAGAAATGTCCAAGTTTTTGCTGCCTATGTTTTCTTCTAGTATTTTTATGACTACAAGTCTAACATTTAAGTCTTTAATCCAATTTGAGTTTATTCTTATATATGGTGTAAGAAGGTGGTCTAGCCCTGGCCAACATGGCTCAGTAAGTTGAGCATTGTCCCACAAAACCAAAGGTCGGTGGTTCAGTTCCCAGTCAGTGCACATGCCTTGGTTGTGGGCCTTGTCCCCAGTTGAGGTCCATGCCAGAGGCAATCAGTTGATGTTTCTCTGCCTCTTTTACTCCCTTCCTTCCCTTCTCTCTAAAATAAATAAAGTTAAAATTGTCTCTTTTTTTAAAGATGTTGTTTATTTATTTTTAGAGAAAGTGGAAGGGAGAGAGAAAGAGAGGGAGGGAAATATTAATGTGTATTTGCTCCTCATGCACCCCCTACCAGGGACCTGGCCTGCCACCCAGGCATGTGCCCTGACTGGGCATCGAGCTGGTGACCTTTTGCTTTGCAGTCCGGTGCTCAATCCACTAAGGCACATCAGCCAGGGCTAAAAATTTCTTTTTTAAAAAGAAGGTGGTCTCGTTTCATTTTTTTGCACATATCTATCTAATATTCCCAACACCATTTATTGAATTAACTATATTTACTCCATTGTTGGTCCTTGCCTCCTTTGTCAAATATTAATTGACCATAAAGCTATGGGTCTATTTCTGGGTTCTCTGTTCTGTCCCACCAATCTCTATGTGTGTGTTTTTATGCCATTTCCAAGCTGCTTTGATAACTATGGCCTTGTAGTATTTTTTGATCATCAGGTAGTGTGATTCCACAAACTTTGTCTTTTTTCTCAAGGTTACTGAGGCTAATCTGGATCTCTTGTGGTTCTGTATAAATGTTTGATATATTTGGTCTAGTTCTGTGAAATATGCCATTGGTATCTTGGTAGGAATGGTGTGCAATCTATAGATTGCTTGAGGTTGTATGACATTTTAATAATGTTAATTCTTCCTATCCATGAACACAGTATGTGCTTCCACTTATTTGTATTTTCTTCCATTTTTTTCTTCAGTTTCTTATAATTTTCTGAGCATAAGTCTTTTATCCTCAGTTAGATTTATTCCTAGCTGTTTTTCTTAATATATTTTATTGATTATGCTATTACAGTTGTCCCATTCCCCCCCTTTATTACCCTCTGCCCTGCACACCCCCTCCCACCCACATTCCCCCCCTTCAGTTCATGTCCATGGGTCGTACATATAAGTTCTTTGGCTTCTACATTTCCTATACTATTCTTAACCTCCGCCTGTCTATTTTCTATTTATTATGCTACTTATTCCCTTTACCTTTTCCCCCTCATCACCTCCAACTCCTTTGCTGATAACCCTGTGTGATCTGCATTTCTGTGATTCTGATCCTGTTCTAGTTGTTTGCTTAGTTCGTTTTTGTTTTTGTTTTAGGTTCTGTTGCTAATAACTGTGAGTTTGTTGTCATTTTACTGTTTATATTTTTTATCTTCTTTTTCTTAGGTAAGTCCCCTTAACATTTCATATAATAAGGGCTGAGTGATGATGAACTCCTTTAACTTGACCTTATCTGGGAAGCACTAGATCTGCCCTTCCATTCTAAATGATAGCATTGCTGGATAGAGTATTCTTGGATGTAGGTCCTTGACTTTCATGACTTGGAATACTTCTTTCCAGCCCCTTCTTGCCTCTAAAGTCTCTTTTGAGAAATCAGCTGACAATCTTAACAGGCATTCCTTTGTAGGTAATACTCTCCTTTCCTCTTGCTGCTTTTAAGATTCTCTCCTTATCTTTAATCTTGGCTAATACAATTATGATGTGCCTTGATGTGTTCTTCCTTGGGTCCAACTTCTTTGGGATTCTCTGAGCTTCCTGGACTTCCTTGAAATCTATTTTCTTCACCAAATTGGGGAAGTTCTCCTTCATTATGTTGTCAAATAAGTTTTTAATTTCTTGCTCTTCCTCTTCTCCTTCTGGCCCCTATGTGATTCAGATGTCAGAACATTTAAAGATGTCCTGGAGGTTCCTAAGCTTCTTCTCATTTTTTTGAATTCTTGTTTATTCATTCTGTTCTCTTTGAATATTTATTTCTTCTTTGTGATCCAAATCATTGATTTGAATCCCGGTTTCCTTCCCATTACTCTTGGCTCCCTGTACATTTTCCTTTATTTCATTTTTCATAGCCTTCATTTTTTCATCTATTTTACAACCATACTCAACCATTTCTGTGAGCATCCTGATTACTAGTGTTTTGAACTCTGCATCTGATAGGTTGGTTATCTCGTCATCACTTAGTCATATTTTTTCTGGAGTTTTGATCTGTTCTTTCATTTGGGCCATTTTTCTTTTTGTCTCGGCGTGCCTGTTACATAGTTAGGGACAGAACCTTAGGTTTTCACCAGGGTAGGGCATACCTCATCACTGTGTTATGACGTTGTATGTGGGGAAGGGATCCAAGAGGGAACAGTGCCACTTGCTCGCTCTCAGACAGTTTTCAGTCACTTTTTCTACTACCCGCAATCAAATTGGGCCCTCCTGGTGCTGATTCCTGGGTGGGTGGGTTTGTGTACATTCTAGAACCCTGTGGGTCTCTCCAGTGAACTCTCCTGTGAGGCTAAGAGTTTCTCCCACTGCCAGCTCAACCCCCACAGGTGTTTTCAGTCAGAGGCTTTGAGGCTTTATTTCCTCAGGCTGGAACCCTGGGTTTCTTGCTCCCCAGTTGTTCCTCCTGGTTTATTTGCAAGCGAATGTGGGTCCTCCCAGTCCACAAGCAGCTGCTCCACCCGGTCCTCCAGCCACCCCCTTGCAGCTAGTTCTCTCTGCCTGGCTGCCCGTCTCCACCCCTCCAACCAGTCGGGATGAATGTTTCTTCTTTAACTCCTTGCTTGTGGGACTTCCATACAGTTCAATTTTATGTCAGTTCTGGGTTTTTCTTTGTTTTTAAATTTGTTGTTTTTCTTTTGGTTGTGCAAGGAGGCACAGTGTGTCTACCTATGCCTCCATCTTGGCTGGAAGTCACCTTTATTTTTTTGAAAGTTGTGAGTAGGATTGTTTTCTTAGCCAAGATGATCCATTTAAAATGTTAAATCTCCTTTCTTCTTGGAAACTTCCAGAGAAGAATAAACTTCCTCACAATAAAATATGCCATCCTTAAAAAAAACTATATACGATTTGTTGCCCCAACCACCACCAATGTGCACACAGGTATGTACACATACACACCCCTACCCCTCTTACCCGCTCACTGACCCCTTCCTCTGATTTGCTTTCCTGTACTTCCCTGCTTCCAGGCAGCATCTGTTCTCAGAGCCTCGATACTCATGGTTCTCCCTGCCTGAAATGCTCTTTATATTTTTACATGGCTTGTTCTCCACTCAGGTCTCTAGGTAAAGCTTACCTTGTTTACCACAGCCTTCCCTGACTAATGTCTAAAACAGCACCACTATGACCCCTTAGAGGTTTATATTTCTTAATAACATCACCTAACCTATGCTTGTTTGTTTCTTGTCTTCCCCATTGGGATGGAGTCTTCATGACAGCAAAGACAATTTCTGTGGGTCTGTGTCCTATCCCACAAGGTCCTCAAACAATGCCTAGTACAGCCCTGACCTGTGTGGCACAGTTGCTTGGGTGTCATCCCACAAGCAAAATGTCGCCCATTTGATTCCGAGTCAGGGCAACATACCTGGGTTGCAGGTTTGGTCCCAGGTCGGGGTGCACACAAAAGGCAACCAATTGATGTTTCTGTCTAACATCAGTCTTCTCACTAGCCTTTGGGAATTGCAGCTATGTTAGCCTCTATTCCTCCCTCTCCTCCCTTCTCAAAATAAGTGAATCTCTAAAAAACGTACAAAACCGTACCTGGTCTGTACCAGGTACGGTTTTGTACGGTACCAGTGATTCTGCTGGACTCTGCTCAGTTACCAGTTCCTTGCTCCTTTAGGATAGAAGTTAATTAACTCTGCTGGGTATCAGAATCACCGAGGTGCTTGCCTAAAATGCACATGCCCTGATGACCCACCCCCCAGTGGTGCAAACACAGTAGATTTTGGGAGAGAATCCAGAACATTTTTGAACAAGCCCCCCCACTTGATTTTGATGCCTGAGATAACAACTACACTTTGCAAAAGTTGCCTCGGTGTACCAGCTTACATTTGTTTATGTTTCTCTGCTCTGTTGAGTATTGTTTCATGTGTGCCAGTTCTTGAATTACCTGGGAACCTACATATAGATCTCCTAGCCCCACCCCAGATTTTGTGAATCAGAACTTCCAGGGATGGGGCCTGGGAATGTATACTTTTGAAAACCTCCTTCAGTGCTTCTAATACTGACTCTCTGATAGCCAGTCTTCTCACTAGCCTTTGGGATTCCCAGCTATGTTTTATAGACTCCTTGAAGAGGCAATAAACTCAAGAGCTGGTGCTTTTATGTCTTTCTAGGCCGGCTTCTCTTCCTATCCCACATTAATCCAACAGTGTTCTGTTAAAAAAAAACAAATCCAATAAGTCACTGTGGACTTAATGCCTGGATTTATCCACAACTTCAACTTGCCTTCATAACTTGAATATTAACCAGTATTTTATAACTACATTTTAGTCTACTCATTCTCTGACTAGAGGCAGGAAGGGAGTCTTAGTTGCCCAGCTAATTCTGGTGATGGCTCTCTTTACAGTCCCTTCTGTCCAGAAATTTAAAATGTGTTTCCTATGTCAGACCAAATAGCATTGGGGAATAGCAGTTAGCCATCATCATACTCAGACTCTAACCTACTCGACCTCCCCCTTAGACCTGTACTGGGGCACATGTGCTTTGGCTGTCCTCAACACAGGGTACCCCTGTGGTCTCCAGAGCATCCTCAGAGGTGGGGATAAGGCCTGATGCCTTGTCTGGCAGCCTGTCTGGTTTGCTCAAGCTGCCAAGGAGGGTATCCCTCTAGATGAGATTCCTTCTGGGGCTGGTGACCTTGCCTTATTTCTGTTCTGTTCTATCCTGGAATTATATCTAGACACTTTTTACAAGTGGAAAGTTTTATAACTAAAATCCTCAAAATATTACCAAAAATAAAAATTAATAAATTGGAGGGTGGGGCAGGTGACCAGGAAATTATATTTGCAGAATTTTAGTCCTTGGCAGACTCAGAGCTAGCTTCCAGGTTGTCAAGAATCATTTATGTAGGCCCAAAAAGGTCATCTTGATTAACCTATTTTCTTAACTATCCATGGGCTATTCGCTCTGGACGTTGGATGGCCAACTGGTAGCCTTTTCATTATGTTGAGTTTTTCTGTATCTTTGCAGAAGATATCAGGGCAGAATCTAAAAAGCAGTAGTGTCATCCAGGTATGTCGGAGAGACACTTGAAACCCCCGCACACAATGTCTGCACCTGAGAGTTTTGCCTCTGGATAAGCCATGGATTTGCATTTTGATGCCATATGTGAGAAGCCATTAGTAATCAGGACAACTCCCTTAGGAAATCCCATTCCCGGGTGGAAGCTGCTTCCTCTGGAGAACTTGTTTGGGGGCACCAGAGGCTGTGATTTAGCAACAAAGGGTACTGAATTGACCCTAGAAATATAAGAATGAGAGATTTCTAATGAGATCTGACAGTTCAAGGGCTGAAGAAGGAGTCTAATCTTTTTTTTTCCTGCCCACCCAGTCTCCATACAAATGTAAATATGCCTCCTTCAACAAATTGCCAAATGTGGTTTTAATTTATGAGTAGGAGACCCTGCATTGCCTTTTTTCTCTTTTCTTTTTCTTTTTTTTTTTGAAAATGAAGGCACAGGTTTTGCACTTTTTGAACTGGACATTTCTTCCTGTCACTCCATCACATTTTCTGTTGTCCTTTTTCCTCCAAAGACCTTTTGCCCCATTGTTTGTTGTCAGAGGAATTTGGGATGAGAGTGGATCAGCCTGTGTCTTAAAGAAGTTTTTGAAGTTCCCATAGGAAATACATAGTACTCTTTGAGTTTAAAAATAAATAAATAAGGGTCTTGATTGAATCCAGTATGAGATTAGAAGTGTCACTATCACGGCATCCTACTCTCTGTGGTCTCCACAGCATCCATTGTTATTTATGACCCTGTCTGCCTTCCATTGTGGACTTCTTCCAGCCTTGGGGAATTTACATCATTCCTAATAGCAAAAGGCTTTCTGGTTCCCACAGAGTTGTTCAAAGCCTGACTCATGCTCCTTATGTTAATTGTTCAGCTCTGAAAATACAGCACTTACAGGGTGTGGTTGTGAGGGGGAAATCTACTGTACTTATAGGGCATGTTTAGAAGTGTTTCACACATAAATCTCAACCTCTCTCAATCGTTCTCATTTAACTTTTCAACTGTGACTCTTTTTGGTCAACTAGTAAGTCTTATAAAGGGGGGAAGGGAGAAGCATCAAAATGCAGTATCACCCAATAAAACCTGTAACATTTCCTTCACTAACTCTTAAAACTGACGTAGGTTGTAACTGGATATGGCTTTGGGTAACACTGGTCAGTGTCTGAAACCATAGGCAGGGCAGTGATGGGATGTGGGACACCCAGGCATACTGCTGGTTCTCCCGTGGGGCTATTGTTAGTTCCAATGTAAATCTAAAGCAACTGTTCCTGTGGCTGCAACATTTTACTGTGGAATTTGATGGAGAAAGGTACTTGGTGTCCTGGAAAATGAAAGAGGTTAACACTTTGCCTGGATTATCCATTTGCTAACAAAAAGGAAACAATTCCAAAGAATGAAATGGGTCAACATTGGTGAAGGTTGGGAGATTTTTACATTTTAAAATTATTTCCTAATGATGTCTTCACAAGAACATATAAGGATAGGTAAACACATAATCTATGAATTATATAAAACCATGGTAATACTTGTTTATTTAAGAAAAAAATTCCCAGGTTTAAGTATTAGTATGAAAAGGCTTAACACTTGATGCATTATTGAGTATTGCAAAGGCCATATTCTATATTTTTGTAACGAGAGGAAATGCAGAGAATTGTGAGGATAGCCAGGGCACAGGCCACTGTACCACCAGGTCTCTGCAAGATCAAAGCCCACAAACATGCTGCTGCCTGGCTTCAAGATTCTGGGCTTTGGCACAGTCTGGAACTCAGAGATACCACACGTTGGCCAAGAGTCCCCAGGTGGTTTGGAATCACCATCCTTTCTATCACAGTCTTGTGTATGCTTGTGCTGCACATCAATGTATGAAGTGTGTGGGCTGGGACGTGACAATTTACCAAAAAGTTTTAAATTTAAAAAAATTAAAATGCCTAACAGTAAGCAGTTTCATCTCGTCCTCACAAAAATAAATCTGTTCACTGGGACATTTAGAGTATCACTGTTTTGTCATGTTCAGCTCATAGATTTTTCTGTTTGAACTTTTGTTATCTTTTGGAGTAGACGGAAAGAGCTCTCCGTGGAGTGTCTGATTATTTTGCCGAGTACGCAGAGAGTCCACTTCCTCCCAGTGCAAAGCTCAAGAGAAATGCTCTGAAAGAAATGTAGGTCCAATGTGTTTCCTTTTTCTCATTTTTGACTGCCTATATGTATGGATATATAACAAGAAATCTAGAATTCAACACGAGTACATGGAACTTAATCACAACCCCCCTGGCACTGAGCCTACCTTAAGAGACATACTTGCTCTTCCACCTTCCTCTCTTTCTCTTGCTTTCTGGACAACAGGAGTCAAGCTCTTGCTTCACAGGTGTGTTGCAAGGAGCACTTAATTACAAGCACTTTGAAGATGAAAAGCACCTGTTGGTGGTGTGTTTCATGCAACTTGCAGAATGACTATAGACAGATCTCAGAAAATACATTTCTTTTCTAAGACTCTTGTTCTGACCCTAACATAATTATGATAATCCTCATGCCCCAGATAGCAATAGTAAGAACATGAATCTGTGTATTTCTTTCCAGACCAACCCTTATCCAAAATAAATATTTCAGCTTCATTGTTGTGAGCTTGGTAGTTTAAGAAATTTCTTGCCATTCATAAGCCTGCAAATAAGTATACACCCAAGTAAAAGTCTCTAGTTTCTAAATCTTCCCATGAAGTATTTATCCTGCCCCTCAGAGTAATTTTCAACCAGAGCGAAGTTTACATTAACTGCTATATATGCTGTAGAAAAAGGGTTTGTGTGTGTGCACGCATGTGCACATATGTACACACACACTTGCGTCTGCCGTGTTTCTACTTTCTTTCCTTGCATACTCTGTGGGATTTTTCCCAGAATATTTCAAGTTATATTAACTGAATCCTCTATTTCCAATAGTTAATGAACAAGCCAGATACCAACTAAATGGTGATTATATTTGAATAATACCTTGAAATGTCCTGAGAGAAATTCCAGAAGATTGTTCTTTACTTACAAATACAGATTGTGTGTATCTCTGTGCATGTTCTTGTACACATATATACTGAGACCCATAAATACAGCTTCTGCTTTGGATGTATTTGAACACTTACTTCTGGGGATGAAAATCAATGTATCAAGTTGACCCTTAACATCTGAAATGAATACTTGTCTGTCTTTGTTAAAATATGAACTCCACTAATATACCAGTGATCAGTAAATAAAGTGTTCCCTGGTGTATCCCAGTGACTGCTATTTCTTGAACCAGTCTGCATTTAAATGTACACTCGGGGATTTTTCTAGATCTGCCAGGGAGATAGGGAAAAGGGGACGTAGTGCATGCTTTCTTATTTCAGGTGTAGGAGATGTGGTGAGGGGAATTTGGAGGAAACCATAACATTACAGCTTTACAAAAATTTTTTTTTCCTTTTAGTGTGAAAAGAGCTGAAACAAAAAGCAGCATCATGAGCAAATCACAGAGCAGCAGGGACTCTGTGGGAACATCTAGTGACTCAGTGATTGCAGAGATGGCAGTGAGAAGAGGTGATAGTCCAGCTTCATCCAGTGCCCCACTGGAGGCCATGGGACAAGCAAAGGATTACATAAAGGCAGCTGAGAGCCACTGGGGGCTTCCTGCTCAAAAGCTGGAAAATGTTCATTGGGCCCAGCCAGAAGGCACTAGCAGCCAGCAAAAACCTCATCCTGGGGAGTGGTTAGAGACAGGGCTTCTAAGCGGGAGCCCTGTCTGGAGATGTGAGTCAGCATCACCACGTCCAAAACAAAGTCCACGAGGGGCCAGAACACAACAGAAACGCAGGAACCGTGGCTCTGTGGAAGATTTCGACCACCACAAGAGAGTTTCCTTTGGAAGTGATCAATTAGCCCCAAGAGAAATAATAGTGGAAAGAAGCAAAGCCGTCAGAGTTTTACCAACTTTAGAGCTGTCAGATCCAGGGTTACTTTTGAAATAAGATTTGGCAAAAACCATGTCTAATGGAAAGTTGCATGTTTTTGTATAAAGGACACATGGACAAAACCAAAGGAGGGGAGGATCTAAGGTGGGAAGTGGGGATGGCTGGGATGGGGGTTGGGGGGATGGAGACAACTGTACTTGAACAACAATCAAAAATGTGGATAAAAAAAGAGTTGCATGTTTTGGAAAAATCTCTCCTCCAGACATCTTATGAAAAATAAACCAGGGCTAGCAGAGCAAACCGGCTCAGCCACAAACACTGAAAGCTTAGCTACAATCCATGGCAGCCCAACCAAGGAAAGGAAGAAATATTAAAAAGAGGCCACTAACTTACCAAGGAGGATCGCAAAATTGAGGTTGAGAGATATAGTGGCCAAACCTATGAAAAATGAGAAGGGTGTATAGATGCTGTGATTTCAAAGGAATTAGAATGACTTTTTTATAGAAAAATATGTCTCTGTGTTAGGGTTAGCTTTCAAAGCAATTGCCTTCAGGGGCCCATACAAGGTCTGTCCGGAAAGTATCCATCCATGACCAATAGAGACATTTACTGAAGAAGATACAAGATATAAGAAACATTATACATAGGACAATAGTGCCTCAATCCCCTTCAAAGTAGGCACCTTGGGACCTCACACAGTTCCAGTCACCATCACCTGCCTAGTCATATTTTCCTGAATTCGTGCATGGTCTAAAATCTCTTCCCTCTCAAAGGTGATTTTAGTTTTGGGAAAAGCCAGAAGTCACAGGGTGCCAAATCTGGGCTGTAGGGGGGCTGAGTCACCTGGGTGATTTGATGTTTTGCCAAAAAATTCTGCAGGAGACGTGATGCATGACCAGGCACATTGTCGTGATGAAGCTGCCAATCACCAGTTGCCCATAGCCACAGCTTTCTGAATCATCTGAGTAGTTTCCACAGAGGAAAGTTCAAGCTTAACACAAAGTTTGGTGCAGATCCATTCCTGTACTTGCTCAGTCGTTTTAAATGTGACAGCCATAGTACACATGCTCACTCAGTGACACCCCCACTGACTAGTACAGTGAAGTCGTCATTGTTAATGTATGGGCATTCCAGTCCACTCTCCTTGGCTGTTTGTTACATTGATGTCATACAAACTGTTCTTGTTATATTAACAGTGGCTGTACTTTTTCCAGACAGACCTTGTATGCTTGTTCTAACAACATTGCTACTTTCACATCATACTTTATAACTGTCTTCAGAAAATTATTTTAATGAAAAACACCCATTCACTTTGTCAGGGACAACACCATTCATGAAGGACTGCATGAAGAAACCAGTCACATGTCTCCTGGGCACATGTCTGTGCAGACCATGCAATGGCCATGTAAGGATTGTGCCACAGTGCTGCAGTGGAGTTGCAGGCATAAATTTGTTCTCCTGCACCAGGATCATTGTCTGAAAATGTGTTATAAATGTAGAGTTTGGGCCCCACCCCAGACCTACTGAATGAGAGTCTGGATGATTCTGAAACACACGCAAGTTCGAGACCCACCATACTGATTGGTCACTCTCTAGTGTTTATTTCCTCTAGCCTGGCTTATCAGCTGTGGCCACAGGTGGACACATACACCCTTGTGTTCCCTCAAACTTGTAAAGCATGTGAATTCAGTGTATGAGTCACTCTGTTCTGAGGTTCTTAAGTATGGTGGGCACAACACCTAGAGAGCTGTTACTTACCATAAGAACTGCAATATCTTTCACATATACCAGTAATTTGGCCCAGCACTAGAAAGCATGGCAGAGGCTTGTTCTTGCATATAGCTCAGGCCTATCCCTGTCCCTACCTCTGAGATTTTGGTTAGATTCAGGATGGACTAGAACCCAAGGGGAACTTGGTGGCCAGAGTTTCCGGTTTCCCATTTGAAAGGCTTCACAGGCAGTTTAAATTTAAAGCAAGAGTCTTAGATTTTCAGTGTCACCCAGCGGGCTTGCTGCAATGCCATGTAGTGAATCTTAGCAGTGACTTATTTTGGATGGATACCCACTAAAGATTTCCTTACCTCAATTTCATTCTAAAATAGGAAGAAATCCTCTTCAAAGGCCACCCATCAATTAGATCTCTGGTCAACATTGGGTGCTCCTTCCAAGTAGCACATCCCTTTTAACAAGGAAAATCAAGTGTATTCCTGAAAGTGCTGAAGTTAACAGACAAATAACCCAGAAAAAGCCCAACAAAATATTAGAATATGGAAACAGTGTAAGCTCATACTTAAGACTAATGAGTGGTTTCTCCCGCCTCATTCTGTCCTTCCCCATGTCTCCTTCTCCCACTTGTAGTGTAAGACTCATGAAGCAGCAGCCATATTCCATGGCAGCATTTTAGGTCATTAAGTTCAGTCTTGGTCACCACACCTGCCCATGAATGTACATACTATTCCTTTGATGCTCCAAACCTTGCCTACAAACCTGTCCCCTTCCTGTGGACACCACCAGTCTCACCACCCCGACTAGGAACATGGCTTTGCCCACTGGTATCGTTTCCTCTTCCCTTTTAGCTTTTTTCTTGCCTCCAACTGATTCCAGTGAAAATATTCCTATAGGAGAAGAGGGAGCCCAAGAGAATTCTGCTCACCCAGTAGGGGTCGACCACACAGACTGGAAACCTCCCGAGGAAGTGGTAGAACATGGATTTCTACAGCCCATCCAGGCCCCTCTCTTAGAGTGGACAGTATTCTAGGTGTGCTCTTCACTGAAGACAGGGCCACAGTATGTCATCGGATCTTAAACAGAAATGGTTTAAACACAAATAACCGCAGATAAGCCAAGAAACAATACATTTCCTGGAAGAGTCTAGAATAAAGACAGCCATTCCAGAGCAATAGCTGCTGCTTGCTGCAGAACTAGAAGGTGAGGTTTGAACAGGAGACAACAGGGGAAGGTTTTTTTAAAAGAAGTTTTTATTTTATTAGTTAACCTGGGCCTGATGGTTAAAGCCAATTCTTATAATGATTTACTTTCAAGAAAAGTGTTGGCGTTAGAGTTTGATATATTTGTGGAAATAGTGATTACTGTGATGTAAGAGAAAAACAGTACCATTGGTTGCAGATTGATACGGTCTTTCTCACAGCCAGCCTGTGAGAGCACATGGGATTTTAGCAGGATTAATGGATGGAACAGCTCTCCCCTTCTGCACCGTGGCATGTGTTCGAGGAATTTTGCCTTCAAGCATTTTCCTTCCACATGTCTGAAACACCCCTGGATCTCTTGTTATTTGAGTTGTCATGTAATTCTTTGGATATTTGGAAGTACAAAAGGGAAAATGGTTGCTGGATGGGGGGGGGGGGGGTGTTTTTGCTTATTAGGTGGGAAATGAAGAGGTCTCTACTGCTGGAACTGGTGTATGTTTTGATATTTTAAATAATCTTAGTAATTGAGCAACTGAAAAATCTGAGATCCTGTCAATATACTTAGTCAAAAAGGAACAAGTTCTTCATCCACTTACTTAATAACCTAAAATAAATGTATAGTCAAATCCCAGTAATTCTGGTGATGCTTAGAAGAAATGTGGACCCACTTTGATTAATGTCACAACTTCAAACTCCCTAACTTTCTCAGTGTCGTAGCTTCTAAGTCACCTCTGTGGGCTTTCAAATGACTTTTTAATAGATTGGGTTTTGCTATGCTATGTTTGTTCGTTTTTTGTCTTCTAACCAGAAATGTCTGAGAACAGTCAGTGTGATTTTTCTTACACATTTTTCTTTCCTTTGCCACTGGAGGTTAACTGTCATCCAGTTATGCATATAAATTGTGAAATGCAAAGGAGCAAACGTTTGGTGAGAGAGGAGCGAGTGCTGCAGCTTTTTTGTTCACTTATTTACTATGGAAAAAGTAGAAAAATATTTCTCATTTTATAAAAAGCAAGAGTCACAAAAACCGTCTACAGTTTGAATTACGGAGAATATAGTTACTCTGAATGAGATATCTCAAGATGGATTTGGGGGACAACAGTGAGATCACAAGTGTTTGCTTTTGGTGTCAAGTTTGGACTTCGCATGAATTGTTGTACATATTGGTGGCCTTTGATCTCAGAGAGAGCTTGGAGGGCAGAGCAGGGAAGGAAAGGAAACTCTGTGCCAGGAAAATGGCCTGGGACCACTGTGTCCCTGTCCTTAGCTTCCTTGAGTTCCTCTTGGCAGGCCCCACTATAATGTTCCCACAAAATTCCAGTGAGTGGCCCTCCTTCTGAGGTAGCAAATGGCTTTCCTAACCGCCAAAAATTCCCTTTTCAGTATGCTGTGACTTGAATGTGGAAGTCATTTAGACTTCTTTCTGTCTCCTTTGAGGAAATGTCCATGCTTGGTAAGACGAGAGAGTTCATTCCTTTTTATGGAAACAGTAATGAATTGAAACACGTGGGAGCAAGTAAAAAATCAAAATTAAGCTGATTTCTGGTAAATGGTTTAAAGCCTTCCTTAGTACAAAATAAATTAAGCATTGTAAAATGAAGTTAATTCAGCTAATTACTCAGAACACAAGTCTAACCATCTATATTATTGGTATTACAACTTAGTGATATAATGAAATCCTCAGAAATCTGCTGAACTCCCTCTAATTTGGTTTCTGTATGTAACTAGACAAGGACCAACTGTCAGTGTGTAGCTTAACAGAGGGGACTTGAATGTGGGAAATTATTGCTTTTAATTGTCAAGAACTACTCAGTACTGGGCTTGAAATTATTTGCATTTAGATACAATAAGTGTCATTCTGCAGCATAATATTACCATGTGTTACCTTATAATTGCCATTACAGTTACTTATCAAATATCAATAAAACCATATGTTTGACCCCAAAGCATCTGATCAGGAGACTGCAGGTGTGGATTTGTCAGATCCCCAGAATAACCCTCTTCAGTCAAGTTGGAAAGCCAGCCCTGCCGGCGTGGCTCGGGTGGTTGGAGCGTGGCCCTGTGCACGGAAAGCTCGCCGGCTCAGTCCCCAGGCAGGCTACAGACCTAGGCGGCAGTTTGATCCCCTGTCTGCCCCGTACCGAGAGGCAACCAGTTGATGTCTGTCTGTTTCTCTACTTTCCCTCCCTCCATCTCCCCCTTCCTTTCTCTTTAAAATCAATAAATAAATACAAAAAATAAGCCAAATACTGTAGTAATCACCAAGAGAGCTGTTTCAACATTGGCCTTACCTCTCATTTGTTTAAACTATTTAAACAGTGGTACATGCCTAGAGGATGAAAGTAGTGGAAATGAACCTGTTTTATGAGTAAAAAGGAAAGTTGTTTAAAAAATCAAATTAGTGTGTATCACTTTTCTTCAAAACAAGTGAGTTAACCCCAAGGAATGTACATCTAAAATACCCTTTCCTGAACATGCTATTTAAAATTATATTCTGTTTGTTAGAGACTTTTTCTTTCCTCCTTGAAGCAATTCTGAGGTTTTGAATGCCGTGTTAAAATAATCAGAAGAGCTCTGCATTTGAATAATTGGTCCTAAAGATGTAGGTTTGAGAAACCCTGTGTGGGATGTTGTGATTAAATTGGCCTCTAGGATTTTGGGGTGGTCTTCACAATGTAGATATTTCCCACTTCTGCTCCCAATTGTGAGCTCAGATAGACTCCTCTTGTGAGGGGTTAAAGAATGCGACCTTGATTCCTTTCCAGAGAATCCTGACGTTTCCCAAGTGGATTCATTTCCATTCTCTAAGTGGACCTAGTCCTTATTCAGCACTGAATGAAGTCCTGGGCCGACTCTTTCTCTACACTGCCTTTTATGACAGAATCCCAGGCCTCTCTGGTTGCTTGTAAATATATTTTCCCTTGGGTCCTGTACATAATTTTTCAGAAGCATTTCAGTATCAGGTTGGAATAATACACTTGAATAGCTGTGCGTGAAATGCTGAGAACCACAGCATTTGATGAAGCAAAACCCATTTCCTTGTGTTTTGGCCCTGGCGGCGTGTTGTGTGGCCTAGCCCACAGAAAAGAGGCACTGCCCTGGGCCTGCGCCTGGGCCTGGGCCTGCGCCTGGGCTGGGGACCCAGAGACTGAAATGGAGTGGTGCTACCACTCCACTAGCAGCTACCAGTTCACACCCTGGGTCCAGCTACTGTTTTGCCATTGATTGGTTTGTGTGTTTTGGGACAAGTCATTTAATGTTGTGGGCCTCAGTTTCTCCCTTTGTCAATCATTAATATTTTAAGTGCCATACTTGGCTCTATAGAGTCCTGAGGTAAAGATATAATTCCCATGCATTAGTTTCTCCATCTGTTTTAAAACAGGTTCTTGAACTGACCACACATTGGAATTACCTGGGTAGCTTCTACTTACGTCAGAGTCCTTCAGATAATGTCCTGGGTGTGGGTAATTTTAAAAGACCCTTAAATAATGATTCTCATAAAAAGCCATAGTTAAGAATTATTGTTTAAAAATATAGGAGGTGTGTGTCTAAATACTGGGTGTTAAAAGAGGCAGGACCCACTAAGAGCTGAGAATCCTTTAGGAGAAGGGCTTTCTGCAAATCAGAAGTGTACCTACCTGCTTTCTGAATAAGAAAGGCTTTGGTAGCATGGTGTCAATAAGCATACATTTTAATGGTGCAGAGAGATGTATTTGGTTTTCTCCTTTAAGGCCCCTCCAGTCAGTAGTGCTGCTTCAGACCCGCCACATCAGGCCGCAGCCTCATCTTTGGCAGCACTGAGAGATTGTTTCCCTCCCACAGAAGATGAGTTTTTAAAGCACCTAAATAATTGTCTGGGGTTTGCCTTTGATCCATGATCATTAATATCATTAATAAGCTCTCAAAAAGTGCATGTGAATCTCAAATTCACATTTGGCAGGGCAGTGGAAGAATGAATGCTTTTAAAATAGTTTGGCTCAGAAAGCACATCTGAAATAACCCTGTGGGAAAATCAGGAGAATTTCCCATCCTCCAAAGGATTACCTAGGATGAGATGCTGACCTTGTATTTTAAGTTCAGTTACATTTCTTAAGACCTCATTCATTCCCCAGCCTGATTTATTTTAGGGGGTGCAGTAGACTGTGGGAGGGACTCTGGTGATGTACAGTTTCATGTTTTCTACAGTTCCCAAAAGATCATAATGTATATATTTCTTTAAAAAAAAAAAAGACCAGCTTTTCCACGAGATTTACAACAGCTTTTCTCTCAGAAATTAGAGCCGAAGAATTCTCTCCTCTTCAGGCTTCTAAGGCGACTGAGCCCCAGAAGGCCGAGTGCACACAGGGTGAGCAGAGCGCTGACCTCTGCAGGGGAGAGGTCAGCTCGGCACATAAGACTCAAAAGGGAGGAAGAAAAAGCAGCTCCTCAGCGGGGAGTTTGACTTGCTTTAGGGCAGAAGAGCTTTTATAAATAAGTTCTCAGTCTCCCACGCCCTCTCACCGGCTCTTCTATTACTAGTCCTGTCTCTGTGCTTAGACAAGCACACACAGGCACACGCACACACTCACACCAGCGCACATGGACACACAGACTCACAGACATACACAGCTCACTGCCCTCTCCACCTGCCCCTGGAATTGTGGAATGGACTGGCAGGCCCTCCTGCAGAAGAGGCAGGTGATGGATTGACTGGGAATTTTTCTAGGCCCAGTGGCTCTTAAGGCCTTTCTTTTCACTTCCTCCTTAACATGCTCAGCTGGTGAGAAGAATGCAGAGGGCTCTTTCCCAAACCCACTGTGGGTGCCGGGGAGGATTAATACCAGCCATCCATTCCTGTTGTCAGAGGGAGAAGGTGGAATGGTAAATGAAAGCGACCTCCGGCCTTGATGTGGCAGATTGGGCTGGGCGTTCGGGAGGTGTCCCAGTAATGAGCCTGGAAGGACTTTCCTGTAATACTGGCAGAGTGAACTGGGCTTGTGAAACAGCAGCACTGCTTTCATTTGGATATTCCTCTTGAAACACTCCCCTAGTGATCCTTTCCCCATGCCTTCTGCTCAGCTCAGTGACCAGCCAGAGAAGAGTGGGGACCCCGGGCCAAGCCAGGACCATCTAGAAAAGCACCCTCGGATAGCTCCCCAGTGACAAGTGCCCAGACAACGTGAAAGCACCTCTGGGAGGAAGAGCTCTCCATGTCAGAGATTCAGGGGATCTACTGTTGGGGTTCTTATTTTGATACTAAAAATCTCCAGCTGCAAGAACCTTCTGGATCTTACCTAAAATGTCTACAAGTAAACTGTCCATCTGTGAATTGTCTATATCAAATTGGCCTTGCTTTCTCTTGAAGATAGTATTTCTTACTACCAGTTTATCAAAATGCATGTTCTGGGTCCTGGTTGTAGAAACGATTTTGGCTATTGTTCCACATATTTCTAGGGTCTAACTCCAGATCCTGGCAATATTTTAGAAAAACTCACTGAACTTGAAAGAATCCTTAACTTTTTGACACTGGCTATGCATGTCCACCTAGGCCAGCTGCCCATCATAGGAGGATGAGCCTAGGAGAGAGGAGATGGTGGGAGATAAAGTGGAGCTTGACATTTATTTAGTTCCTTGGACCAGGGGAAGTGGCCCTTATGCAGTGAGGACAGCCAAGGAGGGAACTTCTTCGTAGACAGAGGCTGCTGAGGGTGTGGAGGGGGAGATGACAAAATAGTTAATCCACTGAAAACCTCATCAAAAAAACAGGAGTCAAACATTACGTTTCATAAGGATTAAGAACTGGCCCAAGACTGTCCTGGAATCCTTTAGGCCAGACACCTGAGCACACTTCATTCAGCCCTAATTTTATAAAACTATTGGGGGGATATAGAAGAAAGAACTATGTTCCATTATTATTTAGAGGTTTTGGAGAGCCATCTATTCTCACAGACCATGCACTGTTGCAGAATTTAATTGGGCACCAGGTTTTCTCGTGGTTCTGTAGTTCAGGCTTGTCTTGAATGAGCTCCTGCTATGCTGGTAAGAGGCACATAATTAATTGATCTGGGAAAAAGCCAATGATCTGTAGAGTCAAAACCAAACATAGCACCTAGACACCACATAGTGATATGACTCCCTTCAGAAGAGGCCTGTGTAAATTTGCTGTTACTGCATAACAAGTTAACATCAATGCAGACTGGTTGTGGAACAGTTTCTAACACCATTTAGCTGGGTCCTCTGCTTGGGTCTCACAAGGCTGGAATCCAGGTATCAGCCACCTGTATCCTCATCTGCAGGTTTAACCAGCGAAAGATCCACTTCCAAGCTCCCTCAGGTTGTTGGCAAAATTCCTGTGGGCCCCACTGCCCTGCTGGTGGTAGACCAGGGAGTTCACTCAGCTCCTAGAGGCTGTTCTCAGGTCCCTGCCACTGGTCCCTGCATCTGAGTAATGGAGAAGCCTCCCTAGTCCTCGGTCTCTCTGTGACGAGCCCGAGAAAACTCTCTGCTTTTAAAGCGCTCCTGTGATCAGGTCCACCCCACATGGATAATCTCCCTGTTTTCAGACCACCAGGATTCATGTTTGAGCAAATGTTTGAGCAAATAAGCAGGAGTCAAGAATCTTTAGGGGCCACTTTGGGATTCCATCTAGCACCAGATCCAACAGCCCTTAGCAATTCTCTGACAGGGGCCCAGTGTCATGGCGAGAGCAGGCACTATCATTGGAATCTAGCTGGATTCCTTACCCTTTCAATGGACTCTATATCCTATCACAGGATGCTTGGAGCAATGCTGAGGTCTGCACTTTCTTCCTGCAGGCCTTTTCATGATTACTAACTGCAGCACATGTTCACTATCATGATTTCACAGATGAGGAAACTGAGACGCAAAGGATTTCGGAAACTTTCCCAAGTTAGTAAGTGGCAGAGCCCACAATCTAGGTCTGTCTGACTCCCAAGCCCAGAACTTGGGTGACCCCAGCACCACGCAGGCAGAAACTACCAACACCGGGAACTGGGAAGGAAGAGCTGCGATTGGAATCAAGGAAGTCTGGCTCCAGAGTGCGTGCCCTTGACCACTGGGCACACACTGCCTGGCGGCTGGCCGGGCCCATGTGGACGCAGAACGCCCTGAGGAAACATCCAGGACCTCTTCTGCTGAGTGTTGGACTGAGAACTCACAGGAAACACAGGAATAACAGATCCATGGCTGTAGGGAAAGCCGGAGGTTGTGGTGAGGCCCAGCCCCCACCCCCCACACTCCTGTCACTCCTTTCCATCGCGGACACTTTTGCCTTAGTTTTGTGCAAACTATAACTGTTTCATTCACTGCTCTTCCTTTCTGTTTTAAGCTGTGGATTCTTTGAAAAGCACTCCAAAAAACATCCCTGCAAAGCCAAAAAGAGCCCCCTGAGAGTATCTGATTGTTCATATCCTGAACTTGCAGGGTTTATGTTTCTGTCTCCAGGACGGGGTTTTTCCAAGCCATTCAATGGGGGTGCCTCAGTACATAGGAAACTTTTGCATAACATGTAATTCAGGCCCACCCTGACCCAACAACAGGTTAAAGATGACTTGTGGGATACCCTCAGCAGTGGGTGGGGAGAGCATGGGTTGGCTGGGCCAAGAGCTGGCTTTTGGGGTGTTGGGTGGAGGAAATGGAGCTGCCCACAGGCAGTTTCAGGAACTCCCAGATCTGTCTGTGCTGGTGCCACTGCCCACTGGACCTGGTGAATTCAATCACATTCAAGCTACTTGGATTTTAGTATTTTTCAATGCTCAGGTGGCTTCTCCATGGTAACTGCAGAGCACCCTATCAGGGAAAGCCGCAGTGGTTAGGGGATGTGGGATGAAGCCTGATGGTAATTGCAATCACCTGATACTGGCCATGGCATGTAGTGTGTTGTCCTGAAAACCCCTGTAGAGTGTGCATGCATGGTATGTGCATGAGTGCACACATGCATGCGTGTGCATGCACAGGGAGGTGTAGGATGTAGTGGGACTGTCCATTTCCTTTCTGAACCTCTTCCTGTGCTTCATTTTTGTAACTCTGTGAAGCAGAAACAAGAAAATCTGAAGCTACCCAAGAACAAAGGAACCACCTACCAAGGGATGGGGCTTAATCTGCCTTTGGTTCGGAAAACACCTATTGCTCTCAGATTTACAAAGATGTCACTTTCTACTTAAAACCTTGAGGAGGCACAGCTCAGATCAAGGGCACTGTTCTTGTGGCAGCCTGAGTAGTCATTAGGAAGCCAGCTGCAGACTTGTTGTTCCGCTCCAGATCCTGGAGGAGCCCCACAGGCCTGCCAGGAGAGCTTCCCTTTAAAAAAAAGCTGTTGCTTTCATGTCCCTGGCATTAGCTTTTGCTCCCGGATAATTCAAACTTTGGGTGCCCTGGTGTGGATGTTTGCAGGGGGAGGGGCAGGGCTGGAGTGAGGGAGGTGGTGGGCAGGCCTCAATTCGAGGTTCTTACTGGATTTAAGAGCCTTTACTCTCCAATTTTCCAGACTGGCATATCACAGGTTAATACCGGACCAGTGATAATGACACATAATTTAAGACTTGTAAAAGCTGCCAGAGACTTGAAAGAAACACTCCACGCCAGGAACATTGTGCCAGGCATGCAAGAGCAAGCAATACAGGTAGAATTTATGTCCAAAGCAAGGGAGCCATGCCTTTTGACACGCTCTCAGGCACGCAGGTGAGCAGGCCCTCCACTGCCGGCAGCCCCAGGAGCACCACCCCACTTGCTGTTACTGTAACAATCATCAGGAGGCACTTGTTCACAAAGGTAAATTGGTTATTTTTAATAGACCCAGAAATATAGTCTTCAAGTGATGCAACAAGATTGCTCTAATGGTTTCTACACTCTGAAGACTTGTAGGGCCAGAACCCCACAGAACTGCCTCAGGGCACTCTTCTGCCCCCGAATACCCAGCTGTCTGTTGGCATTGTTGGAGACTGACATAGCCTGAACTGGGGTGTTTAGCTGCTTGTGGGGTGGAAAAAAATGTTAAGAAAAATAATTGTTGTTTTTGCAAACTATCTATTTAAAAACAGAACCTCAGGAAGCAGATTTCTGTTCCAGTGCTTGGATGAATCAGAGCTTACAAAGTATAAATACACATTAGCAGGAGGAGGCTTCCCATAACCCATGTGCTGTGTCTTCCCAGCCCAGGAACCTCTGAACTCCTGGTTCTCATTCCCAGTAGAGGCAAGTAAGAGACCCGCAGTTGAAAACGGAAATGCTGTAACATTGCTCAGCCCAAGTTGCAAACCTCTGTACAGCCATGAGACCTTTTTCTTTAAAGGCAACCAGTTTTTAGCTGACACTCCCTCGAGTTCAGATACACAGGTGTACACCATTTAGAAAGGTGGGAAGCCCACCATAGTTCCTTTGCTACCTAAAAAATATACACAAATAAGTTAACTTTCACTCACTGACCCCTCAGATCAGCCAATAAACACGAAGCACTTAAGACCACAACTTGCACAGAGGGCAGCATAATTATTTTACTTAAAAATGATGTCAGGTGGCAATTTAGCAACAAACTGGCTTCCAGGCTACTTAATTCAGTTTAACAAGGAGGAAAAACATTATAATTAATGAAGAGCTTATACTTTAGGGTTTTGGTAGAGTTCTCAAATTTAACTGTACAAAATGCAGAGAGGAGGGGAGGAGACAGCTCTTGAAAATGCAGATTACACAGTCCCACTCCTGGTGAATCTTGGGTCAGACCTGGGAATCTGCATTTAAGATAAATGTGTAGCTTTCAAGTTGTTTCTGTTTATCACCCAGTCTCACTGGGCTTTTTGCCAATTAAGATATAGCCCCCTCCCCTTTTCTATTCTGATTCTACATCACATAAGTCTAGAATCTCAGGAGAGAGTTTCCTATCTAAAAACAATCATCTTCCACTTAATTCCTTCCTGGAGTTTCATGGTACATTCTAATGCTGAGTTCTAGTTAGCCAAGTTTTCTCCCAGGGTCTGCTCACAGAGGGCCCCCAGTGTTCATGGGGAACAGGAAAGCTAACAAGTCCCTTCCTTTCCCCTTCCCTGTACCCAGGATATCCAAGATACACAAGGCTCCCTTGCCTGATGCCTTCTACCTGGGAGAAGGGGGAAAACATTCTGACAATTATAGTCCTGGCTTTGAGGAGCCTGATCTCTACCTTCCCGCTGAGTGTCCTGGACACAGGACTCCTTAAAACACATGTGAGTCTCAAGATCATGTCCCTTCTGTAATAAAAAATTGCAAAGGCTCATTAACTGTTTTTTTCTTGGCACAAAAGCATTTGGCAACCAGCCAAAGAATTCCGGGGTCCTGCATAATCCAAGTTTACAAACCACCAGAGCAAGGTATTGCTTCAGGACGGTTTGAGTTCAGTGCTGCGAAACCAGACCATTTCCGGCTCCTTGGGTCTGTGTACCAGGAGACCACATCTCCCTCCCTGACCCCACCTTGTGGGAACCGCCTGCTGTTCACCAGCAGGGATTAGTGACAGAAGTATTGCTATGCTAGGGAAATGTCATGGGAATCCACTCTTTCAGGGCTGCTGCCCCAGCAAGCCAAAATGCACTGCCATGGATGAGCTCTAACCCCCTCGAGGACCTCTGTTCATGCACAAGGAGCATGGATGGGGTACTTAAAGCCCACCATCCACTCTTAACCGAGATGCCCATCAGAGAACACAATTCTCTTGGCCTATAGCCTAGAGTGGAAAATATCCTCCCAAGAATGAAAGAAGACATCACGTCTGCTTCTCCATTCAAAGTTTGTTGCTCCAGTTTGAGTCACACTCTGAAAACTGGAGGTGAGTGGATGGCCCGAGAGGTGAAGCTCTGGGGGACAGTGCCCCCAGGAGGGTGAGCTTTGGCTTCTTAACCAGAAGTAGCGAATACCTGGCAACTCCAAGCAGCTGCTGGGAGCTGCCCCTGTGTGTGTCACCTCAGCTCATCCCTTGCTGAAGGGGCCAGAGGGAGAACCACAGTTCTCCTGCCCCTAACAGGTGGAAACAGCCCAACTCTGGAGCCTCATAGAAGGCCAGGCACCTGGCACCCCAAAGCAGCATGGCAAGGCCAACAGAACACTCACTTCGGGGTACAAAGTGATAAGTAGATTGATGGGCCCTGACCCCAGAAGCTTGTAACTATCTCCTGTGCAGTGAGGCATAAGTGCACAAAATCTACAAGGTCTATAATGATGGAAGGACATTAATGTATTAATCCAAGTAGCCAGGAAAAAAATGAGAAAAAGCACTCGCTCTCCCTCTTCAGCCCCCAACACCAATTCCAAGCCATTTAAAAAACCCTTTCACTGTAGTGGGAAAGGTACGCATTTCCCCTGAGTGGTCACAAACAATTCACCTCCACGCTGCAGGCCATTGATCCGGTGGTGTTTATTCAAGCAGTATTCACACTTGCTGTTGAGTGACAAGGGAATCAAGGCCTCCAAGATGGGGCTCTCACAGCTCAGCTTCCCAGCAGCCCCACTTCAGATGAGTTTAGTGGCTGAAAAGGCTCTAAGCTCTTGTTCTGTGCCCCTAATGATCACTATCAGCAGCACCACACTACGTAAACTCAGAAGAGGCCACACTGTTCCAGGTTTTTATACAAAAAATTTAATAAATATTACTTTTCAAAATTTATTGCCAGGAACACAAAGATGCATTTTTATGTTCATAACACTAATAGGACAATACAAAGTATCTTCACGGTCTCAATGATGAACCAACAAAATTACTGTTTTATAAGCCTTTTGGATCTTAAACTTTGTGATAGCGTTTTGATTTCCTCACTTAAGGCAGGCAGTGTACTCTATGGCAAATCTAAACAGTGATCTCACTGGGCATTTTATTCTTCAAGTATTCAACTAGCTTATTAGAATACTCCCTAAATGCAGTAGATTAACAAAAATCAAACCTACAGGTGGTTCAGTATTACATACGAATGGTGGGGAAAAAAATCAGAATTTACAAAATAAGACTGGTGCACTTCCAACTTCACACAATTAATTTGATATTTTTAATGATATTCGACCACTCACATTTTGGCTACCTTTAAGTCATAGCTCGACTTGTTCCCTTAAACTGCTGTGTAGCAGATAACCTGCCTGTCTCTTTTCAAGTCAAAAGCAGAAAAAAAAAAAAGGAAACTATTCTAGACTAATTCTGAAACTGCCTCAGTCGGTTCTGAAAACGTGTTTTAAAGTGATGCTATAGGAGGTGTTTTAAACATCTTGATGTTGGACAAAAAAACCCCAAAAAACAACAACAAAAAAATACTCCACCAGTATTCCAGGCACAGAAGCCCATCTATTGTCTTAAAAATAAACCATTTTCAAACACCTTAGTTTTGGCTTATAGGCAACACATAGTAAGAAAATAAGTTTAAAAAAAAAATAAAGCCATACGCTTACAATGCTATCAAAAACCTTCAGTTCTAAACACATACATATAAATAAAAAGGAATGATGTTTAAGGCTCTTGATTATTAAGTTAATAAATCAAATATACACAGTGATTAATAAAAAAGAATTATTTACATAACTGTACAAAAGTCTACTTTTGACATTTTTCCTCTTTAAATTCTTCATTTTACCAGCAACTGCCGACATCAGTCCCCCCTCCCCCAACAACAAAATACAATAAAAAAAATAAATAATAAACTCATTTGTGATAGTTGCTGTGGTTCTGAGCTGCAAAGGCACTTTTCAAATACAGAACTACTTGTACGTCATCATAAAACCAATATACAAAAACAACTCGAGTCAATAAATATAAATAAAACTATGATCCTAAGACTGCATCACCCTCGGGACACCTGGCGGAAGTGGAAGCTCAAGGCCTAGAGGTGGGGGCCTTTTGGGCGCCTGATCCGAGACCTGTCGGCTGCAGGGACCGTGCACAGGGCACTTTGGACTGGTTTTTGCATAGCTCTGAGATGCAGCCCTCGATTTCCCAGGCAACCACAGAAACTACCATTGCCAGTGTAAGCCAGCTTGTCAAAACTTAAATTAACACAGGGATTCTAAGCCAACAACAGCCTCAGACTGGACTAGACAGTTAAAGAACTACAGCCCCGTGCGCCCGCGGACTCTACCTAGTGGCGGAGGTGGCGCCCGCCGTCTGCTATACGATGTACTCCACCCGATTTAAGCTCTGGGCGCTCTCCAGGTCTCTGTTGTCCTGTTTGTTTGTCCAGTTTGGGTGTTTGGCAGGTGTGCCGTTGGGGGGCTTCTCCTCTCTGTCTACCAGCGTGTACGCCGGCTGCTTGGTGAACCGGGTTTTCTGCTGGTGCTTGTCCATGTCATCCTCCTCTACCTCCGAGTTATGTGTCCTTATTTTTGACATTTTGGAGTTTTTGTTCTCGTAGTCCTTGATGGGGACTGTGTTGGCCCCATGCTTCTCGATTGGGTTTTTTATCTGGTTCAGCTGCTCCCTGACGTTATTGGTGGTGTTGTCCTCTGAGGCTGAGCGCGCGTGGCTGCTGGGCTTCCGCCGCTTCCGCACACACCAGTAGAAGGCCGTCACCAAGCAACAGACCCACGCCACGCTGAGCACGGAGCTCAGCAGAGGGACCAGGAAATCTGCAAGGCAGACCCCAAACCCATTACCCTCTTGGAACGAAAGAGGACCAACAGTGGTTCTCCTGCCCTGAGTCCCTAAAAAGGGGCATCATGGGACATGATCCTTTTCACAACTGCCTATTTTAACTCACAGCTTGATTAGCTGTGCTGGGACCTGGGACCTTGGAGACCCTGACACTATAGTCCCCAGAGAAACTGAGCAAAGCAGCAACTCCTACCGATTCCCCAACTTCGTGTGGGGAGAGCAGCGTCTGGTTCAGTCAAGGGCAGTCTGGCGACTTAGAAAGCTCATTACAGATCTGGTTTTCAGAATTACCAGAAACCCGATCTGAGCACAGACGGCTCTGATGCCCCAAGAGGTCATGAGCCCAATTTCTCGCCTTGCTAGAACAAAGATGCTTAAGATGGTCTGAAGGAGAGTCTGGACATACTGCAGGGCCTTCGAGCTGCCTATCAAACTAGTGTCTCACGGTGCTTAGGCCAGGCTGTCACACGACACCAGAACGCCAAGGCAGGCTTTGCACACCAGAGCTCAAGGCACCGTGAAGCTCTCTGCACTAGGGCTTCACAAAGATCTAGGATTAGCACATGCACTGCACAGGGGCCTGCTTGTGAGCACACAGCCTGTTGGCAGGGGAACAAGTCAGGCCAACCTGTGCCCATCGCAATATGACATTGGTCAAGTCAAGTGGCCTGTTTCCTCACCAGTGAAATGAGGGGCCAGGGGAGGAGGCGGGGGAGTTCCTTGAGGTAACTGCCCGCCTGGTGGTTTTATTGCACAGTGTGATAAGATCCTTTTGGCACTCATCAGTGAAAGGGACTGTTACCACCTGACACTTACCCGTTCTGTTCTTCAGAGGACGCCTCTGCACTCTCACTTCTGCAACCGCA
This sequence comes from Phyllostomus discolor, assembly GCF_004126475.2. NCBI lineage: Eukaryota > Metazoa > Chordata > Mammalia > Chiroptera > Phyllostomidae > Phyllostomus > Phyllostomus discolor. The sequence continues at coordinate 75,152,659 of NC_040911.2, read as the reverse complement.
GCAATAAGCGAGCTGTTTCCATCACGCTTACTGACGAGGTCTATAATTTTGTCTGTGATTTCCTTGATAGGGTTTCCATCATCCCGTATGTCTTCAGCAGACTGGGCGGGAGGGGAGGAATTGTCAATCTGGAGGGTCAGGGAATACCAGCTTTTCCCTAGCAGTTTTTGAACAGTAGCTTTTTCAAAAATTTCATGTAACATTTCATTATTATTTTTTAAAGTTTTTCAATTATTGTTTACATTCAATATTATTTTACATGTTCCAGGTATACTTTTATTCAAAATCACTTGACAACACACATAGGCCAAACTCTCTTCTGATGTATTTGCTCCTGGCTAACTGAAGGTTGCTAGTTATCTTACAATCAAATTAATTATTAAATGTGAATAGATCTCATACTTACAATAGCCACGTGTATTTCATTGTTTGCAGAAGAGGAAGGCTCACAAGCTATGTATATTGAATATTCAGCAGAAACATTCTTCAAAATATTTAAATTCCTCAATTCACTGCAAATGTGCTCTGTGGTAAGACCCTAGAACAATATTGAAAAGTCCACGCATATGTAAGATACTCAAAGGAGAAAAAGGATGATGTTTCCTTGGAAGTTAGGTTATATTCAGGTTGCGTTTTGCAGGAACTAAGTTCCATGAGGCAAGAACTTAGGCTATAGAGAACTGAATCCTAGCTTACAATGGTCCTGCCTTAATACAAGCAGCCACACACCATTTCCCAACTGAAAAAAAAAGCTCCATACCGGGGACATCATCTCTTTGTGGAAAGTGAACGTGATGTTTGCACAGTTATCCTGGTAATAGGGGTCCGAAGTGCATTTGGTCTTCACTGGCTGAAGGCTGGAAGAGTGACACTCGCCCACACCTGTGCAGGGGCGGACAAAGCACTGGTCGTCCAGGATGGGGATGCAGCTCTGCCCACTGGGGCACTCACTATGTCCTTTGTGGAGCAGGCAAGGTCGAGGGCCACACCAGACCTAGAGGGAGAGACAGGAGCAGGCAGCTCAGGAGAAATGCCCATCAGTTGTTGCAGAGTTCGGGTGACCTGCAGCAGCCCTCACATCCTACCTTTGAGCAAGCAATCCGTCCATTCAGACACTGGCAGGTATTGCAGTCATCATCCCACCTAGCTCCGTCTGGTATCACACTCCCCATGGTGATGCAAGGCCTCCCTGAAACTGAGAGGCGGAGATATGTGAGTGGAAGGACTTTCCTTTCCTGTAGACGGATCTCAATTCTTTACTCCCTCCCTGTTAGGAAATGATCACACCCGTGGCCTTTGTCACATTACAAGTTCCTTCCAGGAGAGGTAAGTATGCTTTCCTCCTCTGCTGGCTTTTCGCACGGCCACGTGACCTGCTTTGGCTGAGGCCACACCAGGGGATGTGTTGTAAGCAGAGTCTCTCACAGTTGACTCACAAAGCGCTCTGCCTCCTGAAAGCCTGCCATATGCCAGAAAAAGCACACACCCCAGGTGCTGCTGATGGCCTGGGAGGGTGAGGAGGAACCAAGAACAGACCTGAGCCCAACCTGCAGCACCTAGCACTCTGCCCGCTCTGTGTGCCCATGAATGCAAATAAATGCCTATTATAAGCCACCAGAGTTTAGAGGTGGTTTGCTACATAGCACAATTACAGCAAGGCAACAGCTACCCTGTTTTCAGGGGACCTCTCAAAGTTCCCCCCTTCCCTGTTATCCCCACTGTATGTCCCCACTGTGTTCTCTCCCTGGGCACAGTGTCTGCTCATGGTCAAAACGGTGACTGCAGTGACTGGAGCACCCACTCACCCCACAGGACACACGGGAAGCTGGGGCCTGGCCCACATACCTTCCTGGCACTTGGCACCACTGTGCCCTGGGGGGCAGACACACCGGTAGCCATTGATCTCATCCACACAGGTTGCCCCAAAAGCACAAGGTGAAGACTGGCATTCATTTATGTCTAGGAGAAATGGAGTTCAAGTTTAGGCTCCAACCGGAGGCAACGATGTTTTCCTAAGCTTTCACTGGCATTACATACACATAGGAAGGCCTACGAAAAGTGTAACATTGATGAATTTTCATGTAATCAGCACCCAAATAAAGAAACAGGATCAGTGCTCCAAAAGCTCTACCCGTCACTGCTCCCCCCAGTCACCATTAGCTGGACTTTTAACAGCTGAGAATCATTTAATTTAACACTGCTACCTCCCAAAATAAGTTCCTTTTTGAGTGCAATTTATCGGAAGGGCTGGCAAATTTCTTTAAAAGGGTCAGACAGCAAATATTTTAGGCTTTGTAGGCCATGTGGTCCCTGTCACAACTACCCAACTCTTATCATAGCTTAAAAGCAGCCCTAGACAGTGTAAATGAATGAGCATGGCTGTATGCCAATAAAACTTTATTTATAAAAATAGGCAGCAGGCCAGATATGGCTCCCAGGCCATATGTCAACCTTAGAAACAGGAAATAGAAACAAGGCACCCCCACCCAGGGCTGGAGTCCACTCAGTCCCAGAATAGGGGATCGCAAACTAGTAAAATTTCAAGTAAGTTAGGGAAAAGAAAAAGAAAAACACCATTCTATTGCTTTTGTAAAAGATATGGCTTATAAAAAACTAGCAGAAAAGGCTCAAAATAAAGAATAAACTTTAAGGTTCCTGAGAAACTGCACTGCCCACCCCCAGTTTTCGTTTTAGTCCTTCCACCAGCGCCTGATCATGCCTTGGGAGACCGCAGCCCCAGTCCCTTCCATTGGTGTTAGCTCCGTGCTCCACCAGCACAGCTGTGGTCAACGTCCACTTGCCCATAATATGTCAGTTGTGGTGAAAAGCACACTCTTTCCTTAGGGGCTCGGACTAGCTTAATTGTCAAGCTCTGTGCCTGGTGCTCTCTTCCCTAAACAAGGAGGGCTGTGCCACCCACCAAAGGGCCAACAGGTACCTGAGGATCCAGCCAGCTGGAGGAGGGGGCAGAGATTACAGAGCTCTGCCTGGCAAATAAAGGGCATCATGGCCTTAGTTGTTTTAAAGATGTAAACTCTCAGGCTGAGGGGTGATGTGGGGAAAATAAAGCCACTGCAGCCCTGCTTGGAGTGGCTCAGTGGACTGAGCACTGGCCTGTGAACCGAAAGGTCTCTGGTTCGATTCCCAGTCAGGTCATATGCCTGGGTTACAGGCCAGATCCCCAGTAGGGAGCACACAAGAGGCACCACACATTGATGTTTCTCTCCCTTTCTCCCTCCATTCTCCTCTCTAAAAAAAATAAATCTTTAAAAAAAAAAGCCCCTGCAAACCCAGCTAGAGGCAGTTCTTACTTATTCTGCAGTCAGGCCCAGCAAAACCAGGGGCACACTCACACCGGTACCAGTTGTCTCCATCCACGCACGTGCCACTGTTGTAACTGAGAAGAGAGCAAAGACCACCTAGGTTACCAACCTCCCTATCCAAGACATCGGCTACCAGCCAATCATAGGGAGCCTCGCCAGTGATCACAGCAGCTCTAAACCTGGGCCACATTCACCACTGCCCGGGGAGCTTTAAAAACACTGATGGATCCCACCCCCAGTGTCTCATCTGACAGGTCCCAGCTGCAGCCCAGGCATTGGGTCTTATTTCAAAAAAAAAAACAACAACAAAAAAAGCAGCAGCAGCAGCTCCCAGGTGATTTGTGTGGGCAGTGAAGGTTGAGAACCACTGCTCTAAATGAAGACAACCTGGCTAATTAAAGTGTGGTCCACAGACCAGCAGGATGGGCACCCCCTGGGTGTTTGTTGGAAAGGCAGGGTCTGTAGCCCAGCCAACCTACTAAATCAGAACCTTCATTTTAAACAAGATCCTGGGTGAGGCACATGCACATTACAGCCAACAAGTGCTGGCTTAAAAGGTGGTCACACTTACCAGGGATGAGGGCTGCAGTCATTGGTATCTGCAAAGTAAAAATACAACTTAATAGCAAAGCAGTCTCAGCCCTGAGTGAAAACACCGCCAATTTCCCTAATACCCAAATGATAACGTCGTAGTTAACACCAGCAAAACGCACTTAAGGCCCCTGCTCAATTGGAACCAGGCCTGCACCACACTTTGTTCCGCTCACCGTGGGACACATGTACACAGGAAGAGGCCCTGGCAGGGCTGAGGACGGGGTGTGAGAATGGAAGGAGACAGGCTGCTGGTCAGAGCAGAGCTGGGAACGAGACGCCATCTGTCTCCACTTATCTCCTTGGCGACTTTCTCATGCCCAGGTCAGGGCTGCATCCCATCAAGTCATTAGAACAGACCCAGGTGATGCAGAAGCAGACATCAAACAGCTATTCTGCTTCTGGTTTCTACTTCAAGTCCCTGAGGGTGTCAGGATGTGTTCCCACAGCCCTTGGACAGTTCCACGGGGTGGGGGACACTCACTCTGAGTGCAGATGGGCCCCTCCCAGCCTTCTTTGCAGACACACGTGAAGGACTCGCCATTGACCACACAGGTGCCCCCGTTATGGCAGGGGTTTGGCAGGCAGCTACTATTTCGGGCTGTAAAACAGGAGCAGAGACCATCCTCCCTGAGGATCCAAAAACAGTCTGAAGGGGCAAAAGCCACAGCCAGGAAAGCACTCATAGGGGATCAAGTGGGGCAGAAAGTTACCTATGTTACAGGTCGTTCCATCCCAGCCTGCAGGACACATGCACTTGAAAGCATCCCCTTCATCATAGCAGGTGCCCCCGTTGTTGCATGTGGCCTCGTCACACTGGCTGTCACCTGCAGGAGGAAGACCTCAGTGTGAGCCCCTGGCCGGCTCCCCTCACAGAGGAGACAGAGGGGTCCCAGGGACAGCATCCCAGTCAGCTACCACTTACGCGAGTGGCAGGTCTTTCCTTTCCACCCGTTTTTACAGTCACAGTAAAAGTCGTTGACTAGGTCTCGACACGAGCCCCCATTGTGGCAGGGGTTCTGGCTGCAGTCGTTGATGTCTGGAACCAAAGAGGAGACCCCCAGCTGAACATGCACCCAGGACCCCACACAACCCACGAGAGCCACACATTTCCTATGGCCACTCCCACCCCTGCTCTCCACCCCAAGTTCCAAGACCAGCTGAGAAATCCCTGGACTTTAACACCATCACCCTTTGTAAGAGAGTAAAGGAGCCCCCAACCAGGTTACTTTTAATCCCACACAAGTTAGTGAAGTCAGGAGCAGGCCTGTCATTCCCATGAAACTGAAATCAAGACAGGCAAAACTGACAATCAATTACAAGCAGGGATGTCTGTAATCTCAATCACACAATCGGATTCTGTAGCTCCGCAGCAGCAGTTCCTTCCCACTGGCTGTCACCCACATTAAGAAATACAAATAGCAGCCAGGCCATGCTGTCCCACTGCAGGAACACAGCTGGGGTCTTCCTTTCAGAAATTTCCATGAGAAAGAAAGGCTACATAGATTGACCACCCCACTCCCCCACCCTCCACAACGCCAGAGCTGTTTCCCAAGACCAGACTCACTGGTTTCACAGTAGGCCCCCTCCCAGCCGTCACTACAGATGCACTTGTAGGAGTTGACACCATCGATGCAGGTGCCACCATTTTTACAGGGGTTGCTCTCACAGTCATTAATATCTAAGAGAAAAGGAAACAGAAGTCTGGTAAATGAAGTACTAGTAGAGCCGGGAACTGCTCTATAAGCTGCCATCTGAGGAAACGCGCTTGGCACCTCCAAGTCCTCACTTCCATCAGGACTGTGTCTCGAATTCAGCAGGCAGCCCACTGAGCAGGGCTCTCCTGAAAATGCCACATGCATTTTATTGATATCCTTACAGGCTAAGCTGCTCAGTGGGTGTGGGGAAGACATTCCCACAGAAAGAAGAATCACCCAAACTAAGATTCCAGAACATTCTAAAATGTGCTGAAGGCTCAGAGGCATCAGTGATCTCATATGTTAAACACAACTCAGTCTTAGAGCCTAGATATAATGGCAAACCTTCACACTCGTCTCCACTGAAACAGTCCAGACCCGCAAACTCCCTGAGCTGGGCAGAGGCAGGGAGAGGGTCTTACTTTCATGGCAGTACGTTCCAGTGAAGCCTTTGTTACAGTCACACGTGAATTTGCCTCCCGACTGACTCTTGCACTTCCCATGGGGGCCACAGACGTTGGAGGAGATATACCGCACCCCTTCAGGCGTGTCGTTGGAAGCCATGGCCACTGTGCAGCTGTCAATCACTAGAAGACAGACTCAGGATCAGATTATGGCCACTGACCCGTGAGACATGGCGTTCCTAAGCCAAGGACACACGCCAAGCCTGCTTTCCCAGACACAGGCACCTTTGGCTAATGAGGGGAAGAGATCAAGAGGCACCGCGGGGCCAAGACTCTGGCAGCATGCCCTGTCACACTGTGACAACACTGAGATGCCAGGCAGACTGAAGTTTTTTAAGTTTATTAGTTTGTTAAAGGCATTTTCTCCCTACGTGGCTGAGTAGTCTCAATGTCTGTGGGCCCCTGTCCTCCTGCCCTTCATCTCTTTGGTAGAAGCTTCTGAAAGGAAGAAAAACCAGCTCCCCTTCCTACTTCATCATGTTTAAGGCAAGGCTGATGGACAAACTTCTAGAACGTGCAAGACTGTGCCACCTAAGATAGCAGCCACAAGCTACATGTGGCCATTTAAATTTAAATCATTTGAAATTAAATAAAATAAGAGTTTCCCATTGCACTGGTCACACTCTAAATGCTCCTTCCTCTGGCCACACGTGGCCTGTGACCACTACCCCGAGAGCACAGACATGGACCGTTTTCACCCCAGTTTTCCTGACAGTACTGCTCTGAGGAATCTGTCTCATTCTTGCAAATCAGCCCACCCCAGGCGGGGAATGCTAAATGAATTTCATTCTCTGCCCCGGGCTACCTGGACAGGGTTCTCCCACCAGGGAACCCAACTCAATTGCTTCTATGTGTCCTGACTTCCAAGCAGTCAGGTTAAGGGGACTGATCTCCTCACCTATACTCTTCTCAGGGTATCAAGGAACAGTGAGTGACAAGTAGGGACACAGGAGTGAGCTTTGGAGATAAGCCACGAGCCTGGGGGAGGGAGGTACCTTCACAGGGGGTTGTGCGGCAGTGGTCTTTAAGGTGGGAGCAGTTCTTGCCTTCATAGTCCTCAGTACACTTGCAGAAATAGTCGCTGGCACGGTTGTAGCACTGGGCACCGTTCTGGCAGGGATTGGGCTCACAATAATCTATGTCCAGCTGCAAGGACCAGGACCAGGGCAGTGGGAGAGGAAACAGTAAAACAAAGGTATGATTATAACATCTCTGGGGCAGCAGACACTGGAATCTGGCCATTTTGTCTATCTCAGAACACCCTGCATAATACACAGCTGTGTCTGAGAGACTGTCCAGTAGGCACTGGAAAAACAGGACAGAGTAAGAGAGCTAAGTTGGGGGGTGGGGGTGTGAAATAGACAGGTGACGGACACTACCAAGAAAATCACTCCATCTCTTTCCACCACCACTTGTCTAGCAGAGATCCCTAGTCAATGGGAGGTACTAGATTTCACAGAGACTCCAGTCAGAGTCCAGAGTGGTGTGGGAGAAGGGAGAGAAAAGGGAGAGAACAGGGAGGGGGGGGAGGGAGGAGGGAAGGAAGGAGGGGAAAGGGGGAAGAGGGGGGAAAGTGGGGAGAAGGAGGTAGGGGTGGAGAGGAGGTAGGATGAGGAAGGGAAGGAGAGGGGGTGGAGCAGGAAGAGACTCCCCCAAGAAAACTTGGCCAGAGGTTCCAGCCCTGCTCACCTGACAGAGGTTTCCAGAGAAACCAGTGGGACACAGACACTGGAATCTGTTGATTTCATTCTGACAGTGACCCCCATTCAAACAGGGGTTGCTGGCACATTCATCGATGTCTCTCTCACAGTGATCGCCTGCATAGCCAGGTGGACAGATACAGCGATAACCATTAACCAAATCCTGAAAAGGAGAAGGAGGGGGGAGAAACACATGCTTTTTTTCTATGTATCCACAAACACAGGGCTTCGGTGCTTTAGCATGACTGTTGCAGTTCAGCTGATTCACTAAAATAGCCAAATGCCAAGCCTCTCAAAATGTGGGAGGAATTCCTGCTGCGTGCCTTCAAGATGACTCCCAGGAGGCTGGGGGTAACATGAGCCCAAGTGAAACTTCTAGGGACTCACTTTTCACCTGCATTTTTAAATCTCACAGGGGCACAGCTCTCCCAGGGTCATGTCAATCTTAAATTGGTTGTCACTCATTCAAGTTTTGATTTAAGCAAAGATTTACATACCCGACAGGCGGCATCATTCTGACACTGGCCAAGGCAGTCATTAATATCTTTAAAAAAAAAAAGTCACATTAAAGAGATAATTTACATTGAAATTGGGCTTAATTGAAAAGCCTTCTCAGCTCAAACAGATAAACTGTTCAAATCAGATTTGCAGTGTGCTTCCGGTGAGATAAGGTAATTGCACTGGGTGGGAACCCTCCCTCCCTAATTCTTCCAGACTGAGTGAGTGAAACTTCACATCATTGTTTTAGCCATCTTATCAGAATATGGCCCTTTTACCAGCTAATGAGCCTGATAAAAGCCATGTTTTCATTTCAGCACTAATCACTCCCGCTTCTAAAACACCCCTCCATACAGTTTTCCTTTTTATCACTGTAGCCTTCTAAGGACTGGCAAACGCCTTCAACACCCAAGTTTCATGAAAATCAAAATCAAAACAAAACCACTCACTTATTTCACAGTTCTGACCCGTCCAGCCGGGGAGGCAGTCACAGTAGTAGCTTGCAATTAGATTCTTACAGGATTTGGCATTGACACAAGGTTTGGCCTCACACTCATTTGCATCTGAAAGAAAATGAGGATGAGCAGGGAGGAATGGAGGTCCCCCCCAACTGCCCCTCACTCCCAAGAATACTGTCCTAATAGTTTGTGAAATAGGAGACATTTGGATAAGCTAGCTAAATAACATACTGGGTCCCCTTTATTTTGAAGATCTGATCCCTCTTCCTTATTATCCAATAAGGAATGCTGATTGATAACTTTGTGGCTGCTGGTGGACAACGGGCCCCAAAAGCAGTGCAGAAAGCCACCAGGCATTTCTGTGCAAAACCTGGCACAACCTAGTTGCTGGGATTTAAATGTGGCAAAAAGAATGCAGACAGCTCATTCCTCATGAGATCATCCCCATTCGGAGCCCAGCTGAACACTCCTTGGACAGGCGATTGACATGGTTCACGGAGTCCCACAGCTTTCCCACAGGGCCTAAAAGAACTCGTCCATTTGCATTCAAGTGATTTCTCCCAGGCCCTCTGGCTGGACTCTAGATAATAAATTACTTCTTAGCATGTTGTGTGCAAACTCACAGTGCCGGCCACATGCTCACCGTCCTTAACAGCTCTGAGTATCAAAGCCCTTGGTGCAGGAACTTTCTTACCTAACTGGCACGTTTTGCCAGTCCACTGGGGCGGGCACACGCACTTAAATCCATTAACCAAGTCCAGGCAGGTGCCCCCATGGGAACAGTTATTTGGAGAACAGTCATCAATGTCTGTTTGACAAAAATGGAAGAGGGCTGGCGGTTTAATCTCAATCCGTTTGACAATTAAGATAATTTAATGCCTCACGAGGGGCCATCACTGAAGGGCCCGACACCTGCTCTAAGTGACTGCTCTGATGACAGGCAGGCCTGATTTTAGCCTGAAATCCCCCACTGCCCCAGATCATTTAATCCCCAACCTAAGCAGGCAGGGAGAGGGCCAGCTGGATCCCCAGAGGATCAACCCTTTGGTTATTTTTAAAGAAAAGTTTCATCATGGCTCAGAGGTAGATAAGAATTAAGGAAAAACAACTTCCTTACTGGTGGAAAACCTTATTCTTTGTACTTGTTCAGAGCTGTCCCAAAATAGCACACCTGGAGGAAGGGACTCCCCACTTCTGCCCTGGACTATAGAGGTTTCTTAAGCATTCATCCACTGCCCAACTTATGAGGTGCCAGGCTCTCTCTGCGAATTCACTGAGTCTTCTTCACAAGCTGTTTAAACGGGGCATGGGGTGGTTATGTGGCTAGACTTCCACAAGCTGTTTAGTGCAGGCCTTGGAGCCAGCCCAGGCCATCGGACCCCAGAACCCACATCCTGAACCATGCATGCTGTGTGGTGCTGCACTCAGGGTGCTGACGAGAGTGGTTCTCAGGCCTGGTGGCACCTCAGAAACCCACGAACTTGTTAAAAGAATATGGACTCCCCAGTTCCAAAGGGAAACTGGGGCACGGAGAACTGCACTGTCAAGCACCCAGTGGTTCTGATGCACAGCCAAAGCTGGCAGGCATGGTGTCCCTTTCAGGCCACTTCCCCCATGACAAAATTCAGTAGTGACGACCTTCCCTGTGGGGAGACTCTCCATAATTCAATTTGGAGGAGGCTGAGCTGCAGGGAGTACATGCAAAGTTAGGAGCTATGCCACGAGCAAGTTTCTTCCAGTGGCAGACATGTGGGCTCACTTAGCAGAGAGATGAGGGGACTTCCAAGTACAAAGGCTGGAAGCTTAAGCCTGACCCCACCAGACTACTGACTGCATCCATCCCCTCCCTCAAGGACAGACCCTCACGACGGAGACCTGACGCTGGACCGTGAGCCCAGGTATCTGCCCCAACCCTGTACCTCGACACAATGACCCTTGAGAAAGGACACAGGCCAAAACCCGGACTTACTTGTGGAGCATGTGGGGCCGGTCCAGCCTGGAGAACACTCACACTCAAACCCCAGTGAGGTCTCCCTGCAGCTGCCTCTGTTGTGGCAGGGATCAGAGAGGCAGGCGTGTTCCGCTGCAAAAACCAGGATGGCAGTCAGCAAGGGACACCACTTTGGGCTACCCATACCTCTCTCCACACCCCAGTCCCCCACACCTGGGCCACCAGCTCAAGGTTGTTTCAAAAAATAAAAGCAAGCCTGTGATAGAACCCTGCTGTGTCTAGGAAAGAAAGGTAGTCATCTCTCTCACTGAGCTGTCTCCAGCCACATTCCAAGGCACCTCAGAGCCGGGGCCATGGCAGCACAGAGTGCCTCCCACACTCACGCTCATCGGCATCACCCAAAACACGTGAGCGACGTGAAGGCAGTTTCAAAGACCCAAAGAGCTGCTGAGATAACAAGTCTTAACTCTGGAGGATCTGTTCATCTTTTTATGAGTCCTTTAAGTATATTTTTAAAGCTGAGTATATGAAAAAATTAAACAAAGGGATTTTATTCTGCCTGGACCACTTACCAATCTCACAGTTGGGTCCTGAATAGCCCTCAGGGCAGGAACACTGGTATTTGTCAGGACCCGTGTTGCTGCAAGTTCCCCGATTGAGACACGGCTGGTGAGTCCCGCAGTAATTGAGATCTGCCAAGGAGACCCCAGAGCAGTCAGTCGCTCAAAGATGTAAAAGGCTGCTAGCCCCAGTCTAGTCCCATTCCTCTTTTAAAAACCGGAAGTTATAAATAAGTCAGGGGACGTAATGCACAGCATGAGGAAAAGAGTCGGTAACATTGTATTAACGTTGTAAAGGTGACAGGTAGAAGCCACACTTATTGTTGTACACCTAACTACTGTAAGTCAATTACACGTTAACTTTTTAGAAAGGAGAAAAAACCCAAACAGGAGCATTGAGGGCAAATTTTAAACAGATTCATGAGCTAAAATAAAAAGCCCCTGAAAATATAAACAAAGAACAATAAAACCAAATCACCTCCGTCCCACCCCCAAGACCTCATGTTCCCTCCCGCACACCCCACCCTGCCAGGTCCATCCCTGAGGGGCGTACCTTTGTCGCAGAGCTGACCGCCCCAGTTGGTCTCACAGAGGCACTGCCAGGGCTCGTTACAGGTGCCATGGACACACCCCGGGTGCGGGATACATTTGTCACAGTACAGGCCCTGCCAGCCGTACTGGCACCTGGGAGACAGACAGCAGACCCTCCTTTAGTCTGTGGAACACTCAGGGAAATCTGTGCCATTAAAAGATGAGGATGCACGGTGCAGGGTTCTTTTGTTTTGTTTCTGGTGACAGGATGGTAGACTCTCAAGGTTTGTCTGGGGCTCCCTCTAAACAAACATTTTCCTAGTTGGGCCAAGGTCCCCTCCTAGGGGACTCAAGACAAAGGGAGGGCTGTTAGGGGAGAGAGGCCAGTGTGGGACTGCCCTTCACAAAGCCACTCTTCTCAGGCTCACAGGAATGAGCCGAGGGTGGAATAAATCAATCCCGGGGCAGACCATAGAGGGGAAGGAAGGACTCTCGGGTGACAACAATAGCCATGTGAAAGTCTCCACAAACGCGGCACTCTGGGCAACTTTTACATGGCAGCTTGGCTCAGCCCTTTGTCCAAACAGCAAGTCACGCACAAAAATGCAACAGGACACCAAGTGGAGCAGGAAACAGCCTCACGATGAGGTTTTATGAACTCAAACAAGAAGGGAAAGGGGCATGTCTTTGGCACAGACGAGGGCAGGACCCCTGAACTTATTTCTGCAGGGAGGGAGAGGGAAGCAAGAGCTCTCAGAACCAATTCCATAGTAATTTATATCCTGCAACTGTGACTGCTTATGCTAATTTATTTTATAGTTATTTCTCACTTTGCCAAAAAAAGGAAAAAAAAAGGTCAACTTAGTTTATCTAGTATTGGGGAAGGGAGTTGAGTTACCTTTATAAGCGCCTCATTAATCGGACTCTTTCGAGGCCAAATGGTGCCTTTGATCCCCAAACAAAAACACAAACATAAACCTTCACCTGGGGTGGGAGAGAGGGCAGGGTCTAAACCACTCACCCCTCAAGTTTCAAGCCTTCTGAAACTTTAACTGCCTTCTCAAAAATCAAGCTTTCAAATAGGAGGGGGGCTGGGGGAAAGCCTGATGGTGGAATGAAGGTGGGGTGAGTGAGGAACAGGGAGAGGCAAATATTTCCATAATGGGACCTAGGAAAAGCCTTGGTCAGAACCAACTCCCCCACCCCCAAGCTGCTCAGCTGTAACTGGAAAACAAGCATCCCCCAGAAGCAAAGGCTTTTGGTTTCCAGAGAGCTGGAGGCAGACTAGCAAATCCTTGTCATGGGAAAATTATAGGGATCCAGCTAATAGCTAATCACCCACGCCGAGAATCAACTTAACCCCTGAGAAGACTGACTAACTGCTTCCTAACTTTGCCAATGAGCCATACACACCCCAATACAAAGAACCACCAGATTGTGTGGTTTAAAATTAATCTGACAGGATTCTGGTTTATGTAAAATGAAACATCAGTCTAAACAAGTGACTATTTAAAGAAGTAAAAATTAATCATCTGGTAGAAAATTTTAAAGACTGAATACTCAAGGCAGTGGGAGGTAGGAGGAACCATTTGATTAAAAACTGGTATTTTTACCTGAAAAATATTAAGAGGGAACTAATTTGGAAATAGCAATATTCTTATCTTCTCTTATTCCCTTCTAAATTAAAGATTGCTACACCTCTTCCATTTGTCTAATAAAAGCAAGAGGAGGCAGCTGAGGACCCAACCTCACCTCCTAATTAATGAGAGCTGGATCCCCAAGCATAAAAAAAAGGAACCACAAGAGGCCATGGATGACTTCAAAAGAAAACAAATAAAAATACTGACCCTATAAGAGGCATCAGAAAGTCATCCCAGTTTAATAGTATATGATTAAGGTTCTCATGAGAAATTGAAGTGACTTTCCTCACATGATGATTCATAATTAAGTTTGATATTATTGGCAGGCTTGCAATAAAGCAAGCATATGGGCCCAGGAAAAGGACTCTAAGTCTACTTGGGAACCACAAAACCAGTCAAGTTTCCTCATGTGGAAAAAAAAAAAAAAAAAACTTCTGTAATACATAATCCAGAAGACAACTTACAGGTAACTTGCCATTCAACTATTCCTGGTGCAGGACACAACCTGAACTTCCTCAGCTAGAAGGTTCTGTTTTGATTTTCTTTCAAGGCAGGGAGATGGGTTGAGAGACTATGCAAATTACGTGTGGGAAAGTTGCACCTTAAATAAATAAGGGCACTGGTGCGTGTCTGGGCAGGGAGTGGGAGGTGAGACTTCGAAAGAGAAAAGGCTAAATTCTGGAAACAAAGCCTGTTGTTCTGGCTGGGAGGGCCCTCCCCTGAGCAGCAGTGTTTATTCTGATGACAGTAGCAGGAATCGCGGCTGGCCTCCCAGATACCCATCTGAGCGCAGAGCAGGACCAGAGTCGCTAATAGCGAGGCTGATCTGACTTTCTCCAGAACACACACCCCTAATTACGAAGAGTTAAAGAAGGTGGACGCCAGCTCAACATTTGACAGCAATGCTGTTAAAAAAGTTACAGTCAGCCGCCACCACTGGGGTTAGTATGCAAACCCCCTCTGTCATCCAGAAAATAATCTTATCTTTCTGAAGTGTAGGAGAGACAATTTTCAGGTCAGCCTGTTTTTCTTTTACTTCTAGCAGCCTTCATTCCCACTTCAGCTTCCAGGCTCAAAGCCCGGTGCTCCCCACTGCGTGGAAGGGGAACAGATGCAGCGGTGGGGTCGCAAAGGCCACAGATAACTGTCAAGCAGCAGTCCTCTAAATCTACTGAGAGTCACATCATGTGGCTGGTTTTTCAAAATGCAGATTCCTGGGCCAAACCCAGAGATTGAGATTCATGGCTTTGTGGGGAGGGGAACCAAGAATCTATGTTTTGACAGTTTCCTGGTTAATCTGGGGAATTACATTCAGGACTACTGAATGTTTGGGGAACAATGATGCCCAAGGTATGGTCCCACCAGCAACAGCAGCATCACTCAAGGAGCTTGTTGGAAATGCAGTGACTTGGGCCCACCCCAGACCTATGGACTCAGGATCTGCCTTGTGACAAGAGCCCCATGTAACATCGGTTTGAGATGCACTGGTTGCAGTATGTGTTGTAAACTTCCCTTAGCTCAAACCAGGGTAGCTCTGGGGACAAAAGTAACAGACCCAAAGGACCCAGTTAATGTCACATTAAATCTGCTAATCCTTAAGATATGGGAGAAGGCAAATTATGTGATTGTGTCAAAATGCCACAGCAGCAACAATTATTTGCTAAAGCAAGTCTTTCCCAAATCGGTATGATGTACATTTCAAAAAGTTCCAAAAACTGTAATCATGAAGCAGTCGGGTAGGTCTCGGTTTGGCTTCTGCATTGTCTGGGACCATAAAAGAACAGACTTCAAAGGCCAGCAGCAAAGTCTACATTCATCAGGCTCAACTGACAAGATTCCAGCGCAGCCATTAACCTCTCAGCACCGGCCTGTCTCCCGCCTGCAAAAGGGCCAGGAGATTGTACTAATCCCATTCTAAAGAATGCTCCACGTTCCCCTATTGATGGGAAAAGTGGGGGAGGGTTGGGAGACAGAAAACCCGGCTGGGTATGGGGAGGGGGCGCTGGGGGGGAGTGTGCAGACACAGACGCAAAGAAATATACCCACATCCCTCCATCTAGTCCATTAGCACATTAAGGGGAAGATTACAAAAAAACGTGTTATCAATTTACAGAAGAGTTAGTACATGAAGTCACTGACTATGCCCACAAGAGTTTCCTTTTTTTTCTATGAGAGAAGTGTGCGCATTCCACTGGACAGCTGGTATAATTTAATAAGCTTCGGATGTGCCTAATTGAATTTTAAGCTTTCTCGTCCTCCAAAGAAACGTATTCACAATAAAGTCAGTCCTCTTTCTTGCATTAAAAAAATTATTATTTTCAAAACAACAACAAAACAGTTTAGTCATTTACCTGCAGTCACCTGGGAATTTGCAAGACCCATGCTTGGGACTACAGCCCTGTCGGCAAATAGCTGTAAAAAACACAGAAGGAGTGCATCAGTGCTCTGCCCTTTCTGGCCTGCCGCCGTATGAGAATGGCCTAGTACATTAAGCCTACAAAATCCACAATTTTAAGAGATCTCATATCAAGTCCATTGTAAGGAGAGGAAGATGGGAGGTGCCCAAATAACAAACCCAGCTTTAAACTTCAAGGCCATGCTAGCAAATTCTCAAAACATGATACTGTTTGGGGACAAAAATGCAGGGAAGTTGATGGGGGAAGGGGATCTTCATCCAGTCTCTCTACACAACAGCTACCCTGCTTCCTTGTCAATTCCCACCCTTGACCAAAGGGAAAAAGGAGGTGTAAACCTTACTTATCTCACCCACTCTGTCCCATCAGGGCAGAGTTCAGATGAGCCCCAGCCTCCTTAATGCTCCCCCCCGCCGCCCCCACCAACTGCCTGGTGTCTCAAAAATCCCATGGGACTAACAAAGAGGACCAGGCTGCCTTCATTGGGCTAATTCAGCAGTTACTCCAAAGTATGCTCAAAAAACAATCCTGCCTCTTTTATTTTAAAAAATGATTTGAACAGACATAAAAAATACCAGCTAAAACTTATCAAGTTTTTAGAACACCAACTACTTAAAATATATTTATCAATTCTGTCTTTCATTTGGATCCCAGAAATGTCATCCTTTTAAAACTCTTATCTCATTATTTAAGAAAACAGTACTGGCCAAGGACACCTGCAGATTACTCTGGGCCTGCCCCTCAACCACAGTTCTGATGTTCATTTTTAATGTGAGTTTCTTAAAAGAATTTATCAAATTATGTGAAACAAGCAGAGTACATTAATATCCATGAGGGCTTATTATCGTTAACTAGAATTACCCATCAATTTGCCATGCCTTAAAATGTTGTAAAGGTATAAAGACCACAGGTAATTGTGGATATCTGCGAATGTGAGAGTTCACTGAATTCTAGTAGAAGGGGCTGGCAGTAGGTGGCACACCTGAATGCTTATACGGGCATATCTCGTGTCATGCACTTCTCTTTATCAGCAAAAAGACTAAGACTGGAATTATTTCAATACTGGATTTATTGTGGTGGTCTGGAACCAAACCCCAGTATTGCCAAGGATGGGTTCAACTCTACACAAGCACGAGCGCTGCGGCCCACCACCAGCCCCGCCCTCTCAGTGCCACAGCCCCACAGACTGCCCAGTGAAAGTCTGCCTTAAGGCCACCCGGAGCTCCAGGGCTGTCATTTACTACAGGGTCACCTGTTCAGACGCTGTCGGGGTTAACCCAGTCCACCTGGTATCTGTTCAGGTCAGTCCTTAGAAGCAGAGCTTGAGAAGAGGACTCAATACAGAAGGGGGAAGGGGGAGAGGGCAGCAGATGGGACGGTGGTAGGAGCTGAGCAAGGGCATGGCCTCAGCTGGAGTCTGGCTTCCACCTGACCCCAGGGGAAGCTCTAGAGCATGAACTGTAACAGATTTAAAGCAAAGGGGCCTGGCCTTTGCACCCCCATGTCAGTGATTTAGACGGTGCTGGAGGGACAGGGCATAGAGTAGCTCCTGTATGGCCAACAACAATGCTCTAGAGAAGGAGCAACTGTGAGCTGTTAGCAGTCAACCCTAAGAGCAGCTGGGAGCTAGGGCACAGAAAAAAGCCAAAATTTCACCCCACCTAAGATAGCCACCTGACGGCAAGGGGGGCTGGAGCAGGTGAGAACTAGACACCAAACTCGACCATCAGAGCTAGTTAACCCACCCAGCATACACCCACACACCTTTGTTACATTCGGGGCCCGTCCAGCCTTCCATGCAAGTTTTGTTGCCATTCTGGTCACAGGCATAATGTCCGAAGAAGTCGTCTCTAGGTCGGCAGAACTTATTGCAGCCAAATCCATAGTAATAGTCATCACAGGTCACACGGATCTGGTACTCAAAGTGGGCAACCCCTGTGTTCTGCTTGAGGGTCTGCCACTGCCGGCTGGGGTTTATCATACCCGAGTGAGAAGCTTTTTCAATAATGCTGTCAGGTTCTAGAGGCAAACAACAAAGATTAATTGCATTAACATTCACATCAGAGCCTTCTTTCCTGACCATTTTTGGCTATTTTTAATAATAGATGAACCCGGTACAAAATTCAAACAGAACAAAAAGGGCAGAAAATGAAAATCCCCATCCCCACTATTACCATCTACCCTTTTAATGGGTGTATAGTATTTCACTGTCTGGAAAAACAATGAAATAATTTCCCCAGTCCTGACATACATGCAGTGAGGTTGTTTTGGCGTTTGGCTATTAAGCAATGCCACACAAACATTCTTGAATATATGCCCATATGTGTGGTTCAATCAGTAAAAAATAACCAAGAAATGAAAGTGCTTGACTCAGGTCACACACAACCCCAGACAACCCTGAATTACCAAGAATGAATCCTGTCAATTCGTCCGCCCACCAGCACAGGAAACAGTTTCCCAACATGGTGTTATCACACTTTCTGATCTTTGCCTCATAGGTAAAGAGCTATCTCTTATAATTAGCATCTAACTAAGTGACAGTGAACACTCTTCCATGTGTTTACAGAGCCATTTATCTATTACTGTTAACTGTCACTTGCTTCTCTTCTTTATCAAGTTTTCTGCTGCACTGTTGGGCACAGTGATTTGCAAAGGCTCTTCATACATCATAGGAAGTAGCCCATCATGGAATGCTGCTCCTATAGAAATTCCATTATTCCAGGTCAAGGTTAGCAATCCCATTTCCAGTTTTAAGAGTGTTGTGTCTTGCTTTAGAAAGAATCTACTTCCAAACTCTTCACTGGAAACCAAGAAGTTATGTTTTCTAAAAATTATGAACTTTACCACTTTTTTTCAAATATTGCTGATTTCTATATTATTTTATTTTTTAAGATTTTATTTATTTTCAGAGAGAGAGTGGGAGAAAGAAAGAGAAACATCAATTGGTTGCCTCTGGCATGCTCCCAACCAGGGACCTGGCCTGCAACCCAGGTATGTGCCCTGACTGGGAATCGAACCAGCGATCTTTTGGTTTGCAGGTTGGCTGGCACTCAATCCACTGAGTCACACCAGCCAGGACTTTACCACTTTAAGCTGACATTTAAACAGGAAGACTAAGAATTTGATGTACTTCACCTTTTGCCTTTTGCCCAGAGAACAGATTAAAAAAAGGAACTCACCCCAGTTTTTAGATAGATTGGGGTTGTTTTTTGAGAAAGTCATGCTCCTTAAAGAGTGCCTAGTGAGGAAAAACAGCCCAGTGCCCAAGCAGCTCTCAGGAGGAATGGAAGTGGTTCCCTGCCCTGAGGCCACTTATAATCTAGAATCAGACAGGTACTAAAGCAGCTCCAAACACCAGGTGCCAGGAGTCCAGGGGAGGGATGTGAAAAGGAAGCAAGGCACTAAGTCAGCACCCCAGCCTGGTCTTATGTTTGTTTTCTTAAACCTGCCAGCCCCAACCCTTCACCCCCTTGTCAAATTCAAGGCCACCTTGGAGAGACCGTGTTAGGACCTACTTGCAATGTCTTTGTGATTCTTACCCACCCACACCCCTGTTTTTCCAGGCCCAGGGCCTGTGCTCATTTACAAGCCTATGCAAACCCTACAGGTGACCAGAGGAGGAGGAATGCTTGACTGGCTTCATCCACACTCCACTTCCAACATCACCCCAGTGTTCACCCTCTGGGTTTCTTTAACTGTCGTGTGGGCAAGACAAGCCTTGAACAAGCCTGCATACCGGCAGACTTACACCCCAGCATGCAAAGAACCACATGCTGAAAACACTTTACTAACTTAAGTTTTACAAATAAACACCAGCCAAAGAATGACAAAAATGTCCCTCCATTAACTGTGTGTTTGCTCTGCTGGTTCAATTAAAAAGCGTAGTGAGCTATTACCATGTGATTATGAGCTACTAATAAATGAATTATTTAAACACACTCACCATGGCTCAAAGGCTCCAGCTTCTCTCAGGCAGGTATTAACAATAACCAATTCAGACAGGCACAGGTTGGCATGCCATTTTCAACAGCTTAGTCATTTTCAATGGGTTAGTATGCTTTCCACTAAATTCCAGGAAGAAAGGCTGTGAAGCGATTATTTCAGACTCCTCAATGAGTCTAAGAGATCTGTGTAACTCACTTCACACCTGTGTGACACATGTTTCCTAACAGCTGAGAGGCAGAGTGTATGTGACATGCTTCCTGGCTTCTGGGTCACAGAAAACAAGATTGCCGCCTGCTTCTTCTAAATTGCCTGAATCACACTTCCTATCAGCTCGGGGCATTATAAATGTATCTGGGGTAGTTCACTTGATAGTCAAACTTCATGACTGAAAAAGGGTATGACACCAAGCCTTCCTGCAATCTTCAACTGCACGAAGGTGGAGCATGAAGCACCCACAACAAGCCAAGGAGGAGGTAATGAGAGGCAAGTCTGAGCATAGCCCCAGGACCTCGCCAACCCACAGACCTAGACAGGGCAGGAAAACCTGGTCTTGAGAACGCCTGTTCTCATTTACCTATCTATGGAACAGGACAATAAACTAAAGCCTTTTGCTCTCGGACAGAAAGATAAATTTGTACCCTTCTATACTGCAGTCCTGAAATGTAATCAAATTGACTTTGGAGGGCTCATGTCAGGAGGGCCAGCAATACTTTCCAACACATGAACAACATTTGGGTTTCGTCTGGGCCAGGCCCTACTCATGAGGCTTCACTGCAGAGCTGCTGTGAGAAGAGATCCTCTGTTCGAAAACTCAGCGTTCTCCCTCTGGTCTGAAGCTAGGATCTCTGCAACTTATTTGGGCCCCAGAGAGCAGCCAACTCTGTTTAGGTTGCTATATATCCCTCAGTGTCTGCCTTCATGGAGGACAGTCCCTTGGGAGGGACAGAGGGTGGAAACAACGAAAAGTAAAACATTCTGGGCAGAGCAAAGGGCATGTGCAAAGGCACCAGGCAGGAGAATGTGATGTACCTGAGGACAGAAAAGTGACTGGTGGGGTGTGACTAGAATACAAATACAATGGGCGACAATGTGGCATATAAAGATGGAGCTGGCAGGGAGACAAGGCTGGGCTCTGCAAGGCCTTACGGGCCAGAGACCTGTCCCAAGAGCAACAGGAAGCTCTTAGCAAAGGCAACAAAACACTATACTCCGAAAAGACCAAGACGGCTGGAGAACAGAGAAGGCACTGGAAGCAGACCAGCGTAGATTTGGGTGGACTAATTCAGCTACTACTGTTCCAGTTCAGGTGTGAGCTGATGGTGACTTGGACCAGTGCAGCAGCAGGGGATGGTTGGAGGCAGCAGGATCCTATTGCTGCCTTGGAGAGATTTCCAGAACTTGGTGATGAATGAAATAAGGATGCTGAGAGAGAGAGAGAGAGAGAGAGAGAGAGAGAGAGAGAAAGAGAGAGAGAGAGAGAGAGGGAGGGAGAGGGAGAAGTACATAGGATGCTCTCCAGATTTTTGGCTTTCAGTGCTCATGTTCAAATGCCGATACCAGTCATCCATAAAGGGCCCTAGGCAGGACCTGCTTTGGAGAGAGATGTCAAATTTGGTTTTCAATGTGCTGAATTCAGTAACTTGGAAATGCCAAAAGAGTAGATAAATAAACAAGCAGATAAGGCACTCCCAGCAAACCCTCACTTTCCCCACTGGGTTCACAAGTGAGCTTTAATGACCTGCAGACCTTCTGTAACTGTGTGGCACCCCCTCTCTTCCAGAGCAGAGGTCACAAAGCCCTACCCCTAACCTCAAGTCCTCCTTGTGCCCTTCCAGAGAGCTGGTTCTACCCCCAGCAACAGATGAGCTATGCCCCAGAGCTCCAAAATGGGGCTACCCCAAAATGTATACAACAGCAGGGAGTTCCACACATGCTCCAGCTTCCCAGGAAACAGCTACTGAACCTGCGAGGTGCAGGCCCATGAGTCCCATGAGTCCCTTGCAGGCCCTAACAGGTGTCCTCATCCAGTCCTTACTATTAGCTAGGATCCACATCGAGGACGTTCACTCCAGATCATTTTGACATCTAAAATGGAGTTCTCCAGAGTTTATGAAGAACGTATTTCTCTTTCCACCCCACATCACCTCAATGCTTAGTTACCATTGTGAGCAGGTCATAGTGACATAACACTCACACAATCCCAACGTCTGTGGCGAGGCAGGGAGGGAGCAAACACGTGTCCATGACCCTGACTGGCATCAGCCACAACCAAGGCTGGTCCCACACCCCTCCTTCCTGCCACACCTCAGTGGGACAGGGGTGCCCCTCAGACAGCCCAGAAGCAGCTCACTTAACATATACCAAGCCCTTACTGGGCCAGTAAAAAAGAAAGGCAAGGTGAGCAAAAGGGGGAAATGTCATTAGCAGTAACACCACAAAGAAAAGGTCAGGGAGGCAGAGAAACAAAAGGGATGAGACAGAGAATGGAGGGCAAAGACAAAAAGTTGGATCAACCCTTCCTCCTGAGCAGACTCAGATTTCAGTGTGAATCAAGTTTTCCAATGACAACTACCCAGATCCTGCTGACAAAAAGGGAACTCAGTTTGGGCGAGTGAGGAGGAACAGACTTTTTAAAGTTATCATAAAGAGCAAAGATTACCTTATAAGCCAGACTGCTGCCATTTCCATAGACACCCTCCATGGCTTCCCCACCAAAACCCAACCTTAGCTACTTTGTAAAGCAACCTGCACTAAAAACAGAGTCATCTTTCAGAAAGGGACAAGGCAAGCGTAATGGCTGGGAGGCTCTGGAATTCCGCTTCAATGAAAGGTCTGTCGTGTGCAGTGTGGGAAACCCTGACCGGCTGGAAGCTCACCTGCCCACCAAGTGAAATTCAAGGTCGGTCTTTAGAGCCCAGTGCCACCTTTGCCAGCTTTATCTTTCAGATGAGAGATTAAATGCTCACTTAAAGTTTAAATGGACTTCTAAGAAGTCACTACTTTGATCCTTCAGCAGTCTACAAGGTTTTAAAGTTGTAAAACCATTAAGATCTTTATTCCAAAGATAATCTATGTCCCATATTCAGGGACTGAGTTAACCGGGAATCTGTCCTGGCCACTTAATAGTCTAAGCAAGTCTAGGGGAAGTTATAGAAAAGACTCCACTGAGAGATTTGCCCTGGAGAGCAGGGGCGGGGGGTGGTAAAAGTTCCCCAGGACACCCAGAAGACCTGTCAGGCACCCTGTCAGGTCCAGCTCTGACAGGTACTGTATGCCAAGCACTGCACTTCCAGAAGCATGCACTTGGAAACAAGCCCTTTGCTGTGATACTTACGGACAGTGTCGTTACTGGAATCCCATGCCTCCACAAGCAAAGTGTAGGACCTCTGCAAATAGACAAATGACACAGTCATCAGAAGAAATAGGGGTCAGCTCTCAATGTCCTACTTTCTTGGCCTCCCCGCATACCCCACCAAACAAAACCATAGAGCCAAATGAAGACTGTTTGCTGTTGAACTGAAGTTACCAAACTCCCCTCCCCACTGCAGTACCCACCCCACATCTGGCAGGTTGACTTCTCTCATCTGGCGGGGGGCCCAAAGTGGTCATCATACAGGCAGCTCAAAGTCCTCATTGGAAATGCCACCTTCCTATAGGTGAGCATTTAGCATACAGTTTTCCAAAACTTTCCAGACCCTTATTCTGGTGCATGAGAAAAAACACACAAAGAATTTATTCTAAGCTAACCAAACCAGGTCTTTCTACCAGGGGAGGGGGACCCATCCAAGAGGGCCGGGTATTGCTAAGGTTACACTTTGGGCCCTGGTGGGGCAGTCCCCAGGGAGGCCCCCTTTTCCTTTTCAGAACCCCTTTGAAAGCCCTGTCTGTGTGAGACCA
Source organism: Phyllostomus discolor (assembly GCF_004126475.2). Lineage (NCBI taxonomy): Eukaryota > Metazoa > Chordata > Mammalia > Chiroptera > Phyllostomidae > Phyllostomus > Phyllostomus discolor. Next base: position 75,128,990 of record NC_040911.2, on the reverse strand, counting down.
TCTCGGCTCCCACAAGTATCAGGTGACTCTAGGAAGCAAGAGGGGGTAGGTACAGAGGCTCCCAAGACAAAGGCAGCAACCTAACTTGGGGTGCCTGGGGCGGCAGGCCCTGGGGAAGAAAGGGAGAAATAACCACATATCTAAGGGTATATTTATTGATGAACTTATCTGTCAATGCGGTCTAACATTCCAGGAATAATCAGAGTTCCCTAACAAAACAAGGTCCCCGGACACTGGCAAGGTGCCAGCTATTATACTGAAGGCACCTTTTATCTTCTAGGCTTATCTCAGAATCCCTCCTCCCCCCCAAAATCCAAGCCATTAGCAAACTCTCCCACTTTTACTCAAATCTTTGTTTGTAATTTAGGATGAGGTCAGTCTCACAAAACACCAGGGTTTAAATAAACTTTCTCTCTGTTGTCTTGGCGCTGGAGAAATATATCTGCAAGGGGTGGGGAGAAAAGGCACATGTGTCCTTTTATGTGCCCCTGCACTGTCGCACACTGGCAGGTGCCAATGCATCAGAAATGGGCGTATATTGATCAAATAATGCCATGTCACCAGAAACACACTCACCAAGAAAAGGCACCGAGCAAGGTAAAGGCAAAAAATGGAGGGGGAAAAAAGAGCTTCATTCATAACTCAAAGCAAGCTAGCTTACTGTTCACAGCAGGCTGTCTCAGAATATAAAAATATCTTGTGATAGACTCTGCCTGGAATTCAGCCGAAATATGTTTCATACTCAAAGCAGAGCAGGATTCCATTTCGTTCACTGATAAACTGTGGGAAAATACTCAGAAAAAGCAAGCAAAACTGGGCAAGCCAGGGCACATGCCCAGCCCTCTCCTGTTAGTGGCCATAGGTCCAGACTCATTGTTGTTGTCGTTAATATTTTATAAGTGAAAGTTACACCTTACCTACAGCCTCTCAGTTTCCTAGGACTTCCTACAAATTACCGGACTCTTCCCTGAGCAGAGCAAGAAATTATATTTCTCTATTGATTTGAGGCAAGCAGAGTCAAAATGAGGCCAGATGTGGGACTGATTCTGTATAATTAAGCCCTTCATTTGCTGGTCACGTTGAGACCCACGTTCCTCACTTCCACGTATTGTTGTAATTAATCCTCTGATTAGATGCACTGATACCCAGAGTATGACAGACTCACACAGCGCTAAACACATAATACCCACAAACTCCATGGAAAGGGAAGGGCATCCTGGGACTGAGCTGGTGCAACTGTGTTAAATCTGCTTCGTGCTCAAGGGAGAAGACATCCTTCAGTCTTGCACAAGAACTTGGAAGACCAAGCTGTCTACCAGGCTCATCCCTGCCAGAACTGGAAAGACTTCAGAAGCTGCTAACCAATACTGTCCCACTGGGAGGAAGAGAGTTGCAGAGCTCTGGATGGTGCACACCCTGATTTTCCATAAACTGTCTTCTCAGAGACGAATGTGAGGTGAGGGCTGCGGACTGCAGCGTTGGCAACAAGCCTTGCCAAAAAATAAACTAAAGTGCCCTGGGACCTTCTTCTTTTCCCTTGTTTCAGGGAAGGGATTATGGTCCTAGGATTCACCTCCTGGACCAGGAGGATCCCTCCTGCCAGCCATCAGAGAAAGGATTCCTGCAAGGCCCCTATTATGAGGCAACTCTTACCACCCACTCCATCCCCACACTAGAGATCAACAATCAAGATAATTTGACAATGATTATTAGTTGCTAGGGAGCTTTAGTTTTTCCCAGGCCCACGCTTGACCTCTGTACATCCCAGAATATACATTGACTCTGTCTGAGACCGAGACTATGCACCACCTTATGCCATCAAAGCAGGGTACCAGCTGAAATCAACAATCTGCTAGGATAACATAGCACCCAATTAGCCACTGCAAATCTGACCCTGAGCAAGAGGCACCAGGCTCTCCAAGGCTTGGAAAAAAAGTCCCAGCCAGAAGACCACTGAGTGTTCAAACTTAATGAGTTCATACAAAAAAAAAAAAAAAGAAGAAAAGAAAATACCTGGATTTTTCTTGGTTTCATACTATAAATCTAAGACTCTTATAAAGGACACTTGATTTTTATCCCCCCCCCCCCCCCCGCTCTTAAATTTGCCCAGGAGAATGGCCTGGGGCAAAGCCTCAGGAGCAAATGGGTTGCTAACAGACCTTCAGTCTGGGTTTGCAGAGTGAATCATTTCTGTCCCTTCCCAGCTCCAGGCCCAAGGAAATCTGGCAACACACTGGTAGGTTCTCAGGTTCTCATTCCCATGCAGCAGGAAGGAGGACTGGTCAGCTTTCAGACATGACCTCTGGGGAGCAGCACTTCCGTGGAATTTTACCTAGGAGGTTCCTGGCATCCAAACCCAAAGGCATCCCAGGGCCACCAGGTCCCCTCCAAGCACCTCCTTCCTGCCCTCAGCATGAGGCTGCGGGAGGGCTGTGTGCTGTGCCCATCCCACTCCACAGTGGTTACCTTGGCACTGGGCAGAGTGGTAAGCACTTAATTGCCACATTAAGAAGGGGGATGTAAGAAACAAAGGTAATTGTGTTGGCAGCTGGGAGCTTCCTTTTTTTCCTGGCAACAGTGGCAGCCAAACCAAGCCCTAAGAAGCGGCTGCCTCCTCTCCTGCCAAGCTGACGGACAACAAACAAAACCGCCATCCAAACTGCACGTGTGCAGCCGTCCAAAACCCCAGGCCACTGTGACAGGCGGGCCTGAGGAACTCACACCCTGGAATGCCCCATGTGCCCACGGGCCATTGTACAGAGGCACTGCCCCGGGTTGTCTGGGGCCGTTGTACTCTGCTGACTCAACTGTCACTTCCTGTGCTGGCCCTGTATTAGCTTTATTTTTGGAGAGGCCACATTATTCTCCATAATCCTCATTTCAGTCAGTTCGGCCACACTATTGTCTGTGTCTGGGTGGCCAGAGTATAAAATATTTCCAGTCACAAACATTACAATAAAGGCGTCAGAGATTCCATGTGTGAGCACACAATACACTCACACAAACAATTCACGTACCACAGGATTCTGGCTAGGTGAGAAGGTATGGAGAAAGGATGACTACCCCACAGCACCTAATCTAAAAGAGTTTAGTCATTAGAAAGCCATTTAGTCTGCAGGGCTTGACATTTCAATAAAGTCTGATCTGGTTACAAAGGGTGATTCTTTCATGAAAGCCCACCTCAAGACCCACCAAGTGGGTCCCTGAACTCATATCCAGATTTGAGACTCAATGAGATGCCCCCACCCCTTTCCCATCATTACCCCTTACCTGTTTGAAAAGCATCCCACTGATAATTAAATGCACCAGTTACAAAAGGGTGGCGAGGTTAATAGATAGAATACCGAGAAGCCAGCCAAGCACAACCACTGGTTCACACCGAGCAAGCCTGAACAAGAAGCCTTTCTACTTATTTACCAAAAGTGCATAAAAACTGGGCTGATCTGGTAAAGGGCTCTGAATGTTTGACTATTTACATATCATTTTTAACCACTGGGAGCCATGTTGTGGAATTTCTTCCCTGTACATGCACTGTACTAGTGACAAATGTCACTGACACATAAAACAAGGGCCACAGGGTAGTCCACGAGTGATCAGAAACTAGCAAGGAAGTCACAACAGGGCTACGCTGCCCCAAGAGCCAAGATAAAGGCAGCACATTTCTGAACCCAGATCCCTACACCTCAGCCCTGCTAGTATTCTAGAAAACATAAGAATCATCATTTTTCATGCATCCTAATACATCTTCCTAAAGTTGAAAAATAGTTTAAGTTATTTTTCTAATTTTTTTAAATGTCTAGAAAAGCTGGAGTCAAGGGTCACTTTTCTTAGTTTCTCAGAACCTAACCTCGGGGTTGCTGCAGGGGGTAGGGAGGGGTCAGGAACGTGCTTCTGAAGTTCAGCAAGAGGGAAGTCTCAGAAATATTTGCCTTTATGGATGACCATGCTAATTGCATATACTCCAAGATTGATTACCGTTCTTACGTTGTAACTACTTTTAGGCAGTAATTTGGATAACCAGTTTTCTAGAAGGCTACACCCCTCTGTGTGGTTGCTGAGTCTCCTCCTTACCCATCCCACTCCCCAAAAGTCCTTTTGCCAAAAAGCTTCACAGTTCTCTAAAAATGTCTGAAGTCCCTGTAGAATTATGGGTAATTATGGGTGGGGAGTGGTGGGTTGCAAACTCGTAAGTACTGGAGGTTTTGATTTGATTAAGTTGCTAAGAAACAAGACAACAAGGAGGAAGAAAACACAGAGAAGGTTACACCTGAAAGAGAAAAGCTATTAGAAGCCAAGTACCGCATAGAATCAGAATTCCATTGGGAGCACCATGCTGCAGACACTCGGTGCAAAGTGGGCCACAGCTCTGTGTTCCCACGCCCAGTTTTGCAAAATGCAGACGTCATTTCATCACTTTCCTGTGATGGGTGTCTTAAGGCAAAGGGTGTTTCTCCACACACAGACAGAAAGTCCCCTGCTGAGTACATGCACACATGTGCACTGTTTGTGTGCGTCCTAACTACACAGACTACGCACACTGGCTGCAGAAATCAGCCAGCTCAAATGGGACCCCTTTCCTCTGACCCTCCCCATGTCCACAACCACATTATGAAGACTATAAACACAGAAGGCATAAAGGCAAGGGCTGTCAATTATATTCTGATTAACCTATGGCATTCAATTTACCAAACCCTTGGCAGATGCTCATTCAGGCCTTAAGCTGGCACCTAACATGTAAGAATCACACTTCACTGGATTGTCCTTAAAAATTAAGTTGATCTCAGCAAGCCTTTCATCAATGTCAGTGGCACTTAAATGTAGGCTGAGAGGACCAGATACCTCAATTGCTTCCCCCAAAGTATCTCTAGATTTATTATTTCAATCAAGAGCCAGCAGTGTGTCACTACCACAAACAGGGGTTTGAGTTCCTACAAAGCTTTTGGGGTCTCAGTAGTTACTAAATTACACTGGTAATGTGTTTTTAATAAGCAGGTACTACTAAGATTTAAAACTAAGTTTGGGAGGGACAACTCACTCATTTCAGTTATTTCTAAATGATTATTCCCAAATTATTCTCATTAAAGCCAATTATCTCTCACTATGTTATGTTATCACCAGGTCCCCAATTGGAGGATTATAAATCAGGCTAGTTGCTTTGAGTCAAGCCCCAACCAGCATTGGTATGAGGATTACAAGCCACCAATGAAAACTACTACAAGACTGGGGTTGGGGCAGTGGACACCAAGTGGGATATAATCTGATAGTACCCAGCGAGCAGTCCCACCTCTACAGTGCTTCCTACACGAACATGGGGATGTGGATTATATTTCATATCTGACCGAAAAGCTTCCTCCTCTTCCTCTACAGACAGGAGCAGTTGTTTAATTGGGGTCACCATCCCAAACAAAAGACATGAGTAGCATGACCTTCTAAAATGAACTCTGACCATGCCTCTCAACCACAGCTCTTCCACTGTCAGCAAATTTGGGAACACCCATAACGGGGAGTTGGGAACTCAGAGGGCTGGAAGTTCAAGGTTCGATTTGTTTTAAGCCATATATCCTTTACATCTTGAATTCTATGCTAAGTTCAGTCATTAGCTATTCAAGGAAGTCAGTTAGATATGCTTATTAACATTTAATCACCAAACTGAATGAAGGTGTGAGCTTATTTACTTCCATGCTCATTTGGCTACCTGAGTGCTTTTCACTTCAGCCTGGAAATCATTCCTGAAAGTTACAGACTGTGGTGTTTCTCCAACCACACTCAGAAAAATAAACTAAAACAACACACCTGAACTCCGATTACTCTTGGGAAGTAAGGCTTATATTTCACAGCAGGTTTTTTGGGGGCAGCAGGGTGGAGACTTGTTTATGAGTGATAGATACATTTGGCCTAACTTCAAAAGAACCACACGCGCAGTGTAGCCCGAGGGGCACCCCTCATTTCATTCTAGAAAGTCCATTTCATGGTTAGTGACCTGTGGGCCTGGAACCACAGAAGAGCACGAGCAAATCAATCATCTCTCTGCCCTCACATGCTACTTCTGCTTCTTCCCCATTCAGGACTCTCTGCCAGGTGTCAGAAGGAGACAGACACACCTTTTCTAGGTCACTTTCCCCAGCCAGCCTGGGGAGCAAGGCTCCCTGTTTCCATCCATCCTCTGACCCTACTCTCTAAAATGAACCTCAGCCAGGCCTGCAGCTTTTCCACATCACTAATAAGATTCCTTTTATGGTCTTGTGAAAACCCAGGGGCTGGGGACTGATTCTTAGAGGGTGGAACCACCTGCAGGCCCCTTCCTGAAACTCCAAACACATGTTCAAGGGCAGTCAGTATTCACAGTAAACTTGGGCCCAGCCAGATTAAAAATGTGGCTAACCTCTTTAGCTTAAAGTTCTCCCTAATAGGGGATTAACAAACAAGATAAACTTGCTTTATAAAAATGAAATCCTGAAACTGAAGCAGCCCTTCATTCTCAGAGAAATCCACATATCACAGGGTTTTATAAACCCCTTTTAAGGGCATGTTTCTGATAACTGTCTTATCTTCCCCAGGGGGAGATGGCACTTTCTAAAGTCAGCTCCTGTAAACGTGAGAGACACCCCAAGCTCACACACACCAGGGCAGACGTTTTACCCTCTCCTCCTGAGAGTTGGGAATCACAGCACCCGCCCGCGGATAGGAGGCAGCAGAGTGCACCCCATCAGAGCACGTGGTGGAGAGTATTCCCTGAGGCACAGAGCTCCCCCTTTCTCCACCCACCCTCCCAACACTGGCTGGGCCAAGCTGAGGTCCTGGCAATGAGTCACGCCTCCCCGACAGGAGGAACAGGACAGAGGGCACCAACATTTTCCCCTTTCCTCCCCTTCTGCAATCTCACTCATCTTCCTTCCACCCATTTCGGGATGTTGCAAGGGCCTTGCTGTGGGGTCGGCCAGAGGGGGACTAGGCCTCGGGCGGCTCTCAAACTGGGATCCATGTATTTGCACCCACAAACACTGCGTCTAGCAGGCTGCCCCTTCCAGGCCCTGGCACTCTTGAAGGCTTGTGGGGACCTTGCCCGCTGGACAAGGGCATACCCCCCGGCCCTTCCCGAGGAAGTTTGCAAAACACAGCTGTTCCAGAGCCCGAGAAACACTGGAAGTTAGGCCACAGGTTACATCCAGCGGGGGCGAGGGCAGGAAAGGGCCGGCAGGGGGCGGAGGCAACTCGGGCAAAGGCCCAGAGACCCTCCCCAAGCACCCTACCTCCAGTGGCTGCTCCCACCCCCTGGCCCTTTCTCCCAGCCCGGAGAGCGCCCCCGCACGCACCAAAATCTCCTGGGGAGCAGCGGGAAACGGGTTCCCTCCACACCCTCCAGGAAGGACACACCCGCCCTCCCGGCCGTTCACGGGAAAGGGGAGTGTGCCAATTTGGACGGCCTTCGAAGGCCAAAATTGAGCCGAGTCGCCTTCCACAGTGTTTAATTGGTTAAGCAAAGATCATCTACAATAACCTCCGGTGGGAGGGTGGGGGGTAACTCCCGAACCTTCAATTTGCAAAGTTAAGCCCGTTTTCCTTGAGTTTGCCCCCAAATCTCTGGTGCCCCGTTTTTGTGAGCTGGGCAAAAAGCAGCGGGGATGGGGCCTGCCGAATATTGCTCCCTAGCCCCCCACCCTTAAAAAAAAAAAGTCTTCAGCGCCGCATTAAGCCAAGGCCCTTTATATCCCTCTCTCAAGAGAAAGGGCTCGGTAGGCGCGGGTGCGAACCTCGGCGCGGCCTCCCTGCCTGCGTCCGTCACTCACCGGCCAGGCGAAACTGAAAGGCAGAACGATACGGTTGCGTTCATTGCCGCGACTGGTCTTGAGGTTGAAGGTGTTGCCACCGATGACAGGAGTGGACCCCGAGCCGAAGCTGCAGGGCCCCCCGGCCGTGACGCGGGACTGGTACTCCTTGAGGCACACTTTGAAGTACGTGTCACACTCGTCACGGGTACACTTGCGGTCTCCCGGGTTCCGGGCGCCGCCACAGCAATTCCCGTTCTGCAACTCCCCGTTCACGTTCTGCATGGACAGGATCTCCAACTCGAACTGACCAGAGGCTCCGCACACCTGCCGGCGAAGAAGGGAGGTCAGCACGGGGGAAAGTTGTTTTCTTCGAGGGTGGAAGTGCCGACTCCCTCCCTCCCGCACCGACGAGCCCTCGGTGCCGAGTGGAAATAATTTCACAAAACTGAGCGCAAAGACTCAACATGATTCCCGAGCAAGGAAAAAAAAATACGAATGCGAGATAAACCCGACGACTGCCCCGGAGTTGCAAGAGAGGAGCGAACGCGCCTCTTGCCCAGCCTGGGGGTACATTTAGGAAGCTGGGAGCTCCCGCAGCCCAGGTGCAGCCCCAGCACAGAGGCCCGGCCGGGAGGCGGGCAACCGAGGACTCCTGACCCCGTTCGCGACGCTCAACCGCAGGCATCCTGGGCGTCGCGAGGGAAAAGAGAGGGCGGGCCATAAAAGTGAGGCCCGGCGGGCTCCTACCTTGGCTCGCAGGGCGCAGAGCAGGGCGAGTAGGAGGCTCAGGGGCGCCCGGGCCGGCCGTACGTCCGTCGGGACCGCATCGCTGCGCCGCGCGCCGCGGGCACTCGGGACGCCGCCGCCGCTGTTCGCGCTGGTGTTTTGCCGGTGCTGCCGCCGGTGCTGCCGTCGCCGCTGCCCTTGCAGCCGCCGCGTCCCGGCTCTAATATACTCCGCCGATTGGAGCATGCACGACTGGAAAACAACACCACTTTTCAAAAGCCCTTTCAAGAGCGGCGGGTTCCAGAAGGCAAAGAGCCCGGCCTCCTTTTATTATTCTGATCGCTTCTTTGAGGCACTCCCCCTCCTTTTCCACCTCCCGGCTTTCTTTCCTTCTCTCGCGCTCCCCTTCTTATTATTATGATTATGCGCGGCCTTTTATTCTCTTTCAGATCAGCTGCACAGAAAGAAGGGAGAAAGGGGAGGAAAAAAAAAACAACCCAAGCACAGCTCGCGGGCCGGCCGCAGGTAACACAATGACGCGTGCCCACCCGGCTCTCAGAGAGGGACTCGGAGAGCCCGTCTGGGAGCCGCAGCCCCGGCTGGCCACCTTTACCCAGCGCGACCGGCAGGCGCATGCGCATCTATTAATATTCATGAGGGGCGTGTCCACCAGAGACACTCCCCTTCCCCTCTGGGTTGATGGGTAGGGGGAGTACTGGGAGGAACTTGGAAGAGGCTGGGGGGTTCGGGATACGTAGGACTGCGTCGACGTCCGGGGGCCCAAGGCAGACTCCCGCCCTCGGGAGCTGTGGGTTAGACAGGAACGGGCGGAGGGCGTGAGCAGCAACTTAGGAGTGCCCCTTGCAAAGGGACGCCCCGGGGCCCTGCGCACCGACCGCCCCTCTTTAGTGCTTCGCGCCGGACGCCTCTGCCGGCTCGTCGGGGGTCCCAGGTGTAGGCGATGCCGCGCTGAGTGAGCGGTCGGAGCGGGGCAGCTTCCGCCTTCCGAGCTGCCTGCGTCAGCTGCGGCTTTCACCCCAGGAGGAGGGCTTGCCCGCTGGGAGCCGGGCCCGCTTCCCGCGAGCGAGCCGCCCAAAGCGCGCTGCTGGCGGCGGTATCCGCAGAGGCGGCGGCGAGGCTGGCGCGCTCGCCGCCGTCTGCTCGACCGGCGGAGGCGACCTGGGCAGGCGCTGCTGGGAACTTTGAAAAACTTTCCCGGAGCCAGGCTTGCGGCAGATTCGAGGGAAAGCTTCGGCTGCGCCCCACCTCCTCCCAAATCCAAGTCTGTGTAGCCTGGCAGGGCTCATAGCTTCCTTCCCAAACCACGCCAGGACAGAGGCAAGGGGAAACCGGGGTGGGGGCGGGGCACGCTGGGTCCCTGCTCGAGCTTTCGAAAGGGCAGGCAATGATGCGGGTGGGCTTGGATTCACACTCTCCCAGCCCCTTACCCCGGCCGCAGTGCCGGGATTACACCTGTAGGCGGCCTCCGAGCAGCTTTCTGGGTGGCAATAGATGAGTCTGGAAGGGACCATCTCATCGCCATCGTTCTGCAGCCAAACTTGGCTTCTGGGGTGGTAGTGGAAACGAATTCTATTTTCCACTTAGAGGTGAACCAACGGTCATAAACAAGGTCAAACACCTGCGGGCCGGCCGAAGCTTCTCAACCCCTCTTCTAGAGAACCTACTGCCGCGTTTGAGGCAACCTCTTTAAGGATGGACAAAGTTTTGGCCTTTGTATTGGGTATGTCCTGCAGAAAAGCGTGACTATTTAGGGACCAGCTCCTGACTCGAGCTTTGGGACATGATGTGCTGCAGTGGGTCAAGGGAAAATAGTTTCCAACATTTTGAGATGAGAGCATAAAAGGATGGGTCATTTGTGGTCATTTACTGACTACACTTAATGGGTGGCTGAATATGGACAGTATATTCAGTGCTACGTTTCATGCAGGGAAATAAGGCAGCTAACTGACCTCTCTACATTTGTTCAAAGCCACCAAGTCTTAGGAATCTTGGCATTTCATCAACCCAAGAAGTGCATCTAAGAAAGGCACCTTCTTAAGGGTAATGTGTCTCATCTAGTGCTCACTGGTGAGATAATTCATATTTTCAAAGGGCCATATGTAACAGCAGACAAGTGTGCAACTGGCATAGGTAGTAGCAACCTGGACATTTTGTCTTAATGTGCTCCAGTCCTTGCTTCCCCTAGTTATCCTAAAAGGCATCCAGTGGTCAACTGGATTCCTATACAGGCTTTTCTTACTAGTTTCCATAAACTAATGTTCCCCACCTCCTGTCTGCCCCTTCTTACCTCTACCCCTAGATTTCCCAATTGGGCTGTTGAGTGATGGCTTAAAAGCAAAGTGCTCGTGCTGGAAAAAGCACAATTTATGAAGGCGGTTGAAGTCTTAAAATGCGAACTTTGGAGTTCCTGTTGCCTGAACCTGTTCTAATTCTATACCTCGTGGCCCGCCGGACCATCCCCTCCCCCACTCCCAACCCCAGACCCCTTCACACCTCTCAGGAAGGAGGCTGTGGAGCCAGGCCTTTCATTGAAGAGTTTAGATCCAGCCACCTGGCTTAACAGGAGAGGGCTACTTGAGACGCAGGTGCCTCCCGGTTGTAATTTGGGCTGTGTGTAAACAGGCAGGGTGGGAGTGGTGAGTGGTGGGAGGTTCAGCTCCAAGCTACAGGTGAATTTAGCCCCCTTGACTAGTAGGAAAGGGAACATAGATTTCCCAGGGGTTAAAACTACCTGATTAACCCTAACAGAAATATCAAATCCTTAATAAAATTCTCATGTCATAAAGCACAGTGTCCGTCATTCTCCCTGAGCTTGGGAACCCACTTTTAGAGAAGACACTTATGAGCTTGAGGGGATTCTTTTGAAAATTTTCAGTTGGGACTCTTCCAATTAATTGGTACTCCCCCAAAAAGCCAGTCACATTTACCGCAACAGACATCAAGTGGAAGCTCCACTTCCCCACAGCCAGTTCTCAGCCTCCCTCCCTAGAGAATGGGGAACTACTGTGGAAAGAACTCACGCAGATTTGGCCAGGTCACATCCTGCCTTTGGGTATAGCCTGGAGTAAGTGAACATTCCAAAAATCATTCCTGTGAAAAACACCACATTGTACCATCACACCATACCTGTGACTAGAAGATACAGTCACTTCTGGCCTGTTATGTGTTCAAACCATAACCATCCTTGGGTATCCTCTTTAACTTTAAAAAGATGATGCCTCATTTTTCTTTTCCTGAAAAACGTGCCTTTCCTTTATTGAATCATTAACAAAACAGCAGTGCTGAACCCCTCCAAAGGCTTAAGAGACATTCAAACTCTTGTAATTGTATTTAAGTACATTTAGTCAACCTAAAATAAACCCCTGGTTAATCAACACTGATAAAAATCAGCAAATCATTATTGAGGACTATGTTACATTAAGCAATATGGATGATCTCAAAAAGTATACTGAGTGACAGAAGCTAAACACAATGACTACATACTGTAAAAATCCATTTATTTGGAGTTCTCGAACAGGCAAAACTAATTTACAGTAAATAAAAATTAAAACTGATCGCTTGGGGAGATAGGGGAGTGGAGATAGCTGGGAATGGGCTTTAGGCCACTTCTGGGGGAGGGGTAATACTCTATCTTGATAAGGCTTTGGGTTACACAGGTGTATGCATGCATTTGTCAAAATTTATTAAATGGTACACTTAAGTTGTATTTTGTTATATGTTCAAAGGAGAAAATGTAATATTAAACGAGTTAATTATATGAGTGCTTAAGTATTTTTTTTTAATATTTTATTTTTGATTTTAGAAAGAGGAAGGGAAGGGAAATGAGAGGGCAAGAAACATTGATGTGAAAGAGAAACATCAGCCTTCCATATGTGCCATGGGGGACCAAACCTGAAACCCAGGCATGTATGTACCTTGACCAGGAATTGAACTGGTAACTTTTCAGTTTGCAGGACAACATGCAACAAGCTGAACCACACTGTCTGGGGAAAGTGCTGAAGTACATAGGGAAGTGAAAAAATATTTGCAACTTGTAAATATGTAATTAGAGGGATTAATGGATGGATAGAGGATGTCTGGATGGATAAATAGATACTGAAGCAAAGTAAGTGCTCAAGATTGGATCCAGGTGGTGGGCATGCTGGTATTCACATAAAATTCTTTCAAATTTCTCTGTTTCAAATGTTCCACTAAAAATGCTAAGAAAAATAGTTATTGATGTACCAGGTATTGTGTAGGATGCAAAGAATATGGTGGACAGCTCAAAATTTGGGACTTCAGCACTACAGACTGGAGGGCATGTTTGGAACAATGACAGTTCACATTGTAGTAATGAACAAAAGAAATATGGTTCCTTTCCCTCATTCATTTCTTCCTCGTTCCTTTCTTCTTTCCAATAAATAAAAGAGGAAGGTCCAAATATTAAGGGACATGTAAAACATCCTTTGATATCTTCCTTTTCTTTGTTTGAATATTGCAGAAAAGTTAAGGCAAGTTCATGAGCCCTATTCTACAGAAAAGCAGATGTGATATCTTTCTGTTGTTTTCCAGAAGAACCAAAGGATACTGTTATGTCCCACAAGCTCTTCTCTTGTTTCACCACATTATCATAGCAGAAAATGCCAGCCCTGGTAACTCTGCCCAGCCAGCTCCCCAAGGAAACACATCCACCTCTGTGGATTATTTTCCTACTCCATCACAAGTTATCAAGAAAAAGAGACAAAAAGACAACCTATGGGCAACAAATTAGACAAAATTAGACATGAAAAAAAGCAGAATTAAGTTATAGTTCCCACAGCAACCATAACCAGGCCACAAGTTATACTTTCAAACATAAATTGAATAGATCCTACCATTTTTTTCAAAACTTCATTTTACATACACAAGAGATTCTAATTAACTTTCTTTTGAAACCAGAACCGTAAGTTTCTTGCATTATCAACAGTAAATTTTGTATGAGCTTCATTTTAAACATTGTTTTGGTTTTGCTTTGAGCTCAGACATTTGTAATTTTGCCTGTCCTGCCTCAATCCTATCTCATAGTGATTACTTGGAAACCTAGCAAGACAAACAGAATTATGTGTTCACGTTGCCTTTAACAAGCCAATCAGAGAAAGTCACATAAAACCCAAGATGCAAAATTCAGGAACCTTGGGATTAATTCCCTCATTTCACTCCTTGAATTAAACCCTAAGATTCTTTATGAACTTTCATAGTTTATTGGGGCTGGGAAGAAAAAGTTCCAGCCATTTATAAAATGTATTCTTTTCTTACAGGTGAGTGTCTTCTTTGAAATTAAAAATCCTGGCTGTAAATTGCTGTTAAATTGGCATTCTCAACACAACTGTAAATGATTCACTCACTTTCCTCTTGGTGATAATGTAGAGGGCTGTCCAATCTGAGAATGACACCTAAATGACTTGAGTCACAGATATTCTAGAACAGCATTTTAAAAACCAAATTGGTTCATTTGTATAGGTGACTGATCTCAATGTAACTAACAATTTTCTATAACTGCAAAGTATGACTGAACTCTCACAAACATTTCTGTCCCCTAAGAAGCTCTGGAAATTACCCATCCAGAAGCAGGGAGAACTGGGGGCCTGTGTCTCTGGAATGTGCCACCCTGACATGCAGATTATTTCAAACTGAAATCAATTAAAGCCAAACAAACTCAGGAAGCCTTATTTTGGGTTTTTTTTTTGTGGGGTTTTTTGTTTGTTTGTTTGTTGTGGTGGTGGTGGTGGTTTTTTACTTGCCCCTTTTCTTAAAGAGATTCCGAGCTTTAAAAACCTGTTTCAGGAAGGGAACCTTGGCATAATTACTTGAAGCATTTTCACCCTAGAATTAGGATGACTCCAAGCATGTTTACTAGCTCACCCCTTACCCGGTGTCCCTTTGTTTCTGGGTTGCCTAGCAAAAATTTACCTGCCGTGTGCTTTCTGCTCTTCCTCAACCACCTGTAAATTGCTTATTCTGACTTCTGAAATCTAAGCCCCATTCCCCTACCCCAACTTTTTCTCTTTGTTCCAAGTGTCATGTATACCCAGTGCTGCCTCATTGTCTATGGAATTTTCCTGCTGTGTGAATTCCCCATACACATGTATTGAAATTTTTATTTTCTCCTGTTAATTTCTCACTGTTAATTTGATTAGCCCAGCCAGAAGAATTTAGAAAGTGGAGGAAAAGGATTATTTTTTTAGGCCCCCACAGAAATTGTCACAATATGATTTACTCCATGAGCACCTTTTCTTCTCATTTGCACTCGGCTTTCTAAACTTGTGCCAACCAAAATCTGCCTCCGATCTTAAAAAAAAATCAAAGTAGTTGTTGGAACTTGTGAAAAGGAGAGCTAAATATATTCAGTTATCTGAGAAAATACTCACACTTATTTCGGAACATAGTGTGAGAGTCAAAGAAAGGTGATTACACCTGCCAATGGCACAAAAGCCACAGGACTTTACGTCCCAGGATTTCATGTTTCAATTAATGGTTCTCAATAAATTACAAGCCTGTGTCTGTTTGACACTTCTGTTCTCAAGCCAATGATTTCTTTACTGATGGCTTTCTCAAAATTTGAAGTTATTTAGAACATAAAAAGTGGATGATTGCAATGCTCAATTTTTCATTTGGAAGGTAAATAGTTTTTTTTTATTATTGTCTTTATGCCAAGAGTGCTCAAGGATGGCTAAAGAAACATTAACTTGTGCACAGAGATAATGGCACAAGTGCTATCTGTAAATTTCTAGATCCTTAGATATTATACAACATAGTCATAACATAAGTTTACTGATCACAGATTTTCATAAGTATTATTCAGAAATGATTCCCAAAGTTTCCCTTTGGAAATAAAACTAAGGCATGCAAAACTTAGAATGACTGTTAAAGAGAAAATTTAATTTCTGAAAGATGGTTACTGCTCCATGGAAGTGTTATTTTTTTCAAAGACAGGTGAAAACTAGAGAAGTCAATTACATTATTTTATGATAGTTTGGCAGTAATTCCTGTGAAGAAGAGGTGGAATGTTTAATAGATCATATGTGTAATTGCCTTAATAGTGCAATGTAGCTATGAAGAACAGTAGTGTCACAGTCTAACACTCTAGGGACACAGTGTGAGGCAACATGTAGCTAATGAAGCCTTAAAGTAGCAATGTAGTGATGAGAACAGTAGTGTCACCAGTCTAACACTCTAGGGACACAGTGTGAGGCAACATTACTGAAATCTAAGGGGTTAGCAATTAAGGAAAATACAGCCCCAGCAATTCTGCAGTATAGCCTTCACACAGCTGAGAAATTTGATCAGCTCTGAGAATGATTTTTTAAAAAATTGTGGTAATTTAAATATACACAATGCAAAATTTGTCATCAACCATTTTTAAAATATATTTCATTGATTATGCTATTACAGTTGTCCCAATTTTTCCTTCTTTGCTCCACTCCACACAGTACTTCCCATTCCCTCTGACCCCCCCCCCCCACTTCGTGTCCATGTGTAATGCATATAAGTTCTTTGGCTTCTTCATTTCCTTACTGTTCTTAACATCCCCCTGCCTATTCTGTACCTACCAATCTGTAGTCCTAAACCCTGCACCTTTTTCCCCATTCTCCCCTGTCCCCCTCCCAGCTAGTAACCATCCAAATGATTTCGATATATGTGATTCTGTTTCTGTTCAGTTTGTTTGCTTAGTTTGGTTTATAGATTCAATGGTTAATAGTTGTGAATTTGTTTCCATTTTCTATGAACAAAATGTTCATAGTTTTGATCTTCTTTTTCTTAAGTAAGTCCCTTTAAGATTTCATGTAATAATGGCTTGGTGATGATGAACTCCTTTAACTTCACATTGTATGGGAAGCATTTAATCTGTTCTTCCTTTCTAAATGATAGCTTGCTAGATAGAGCAATTTAGGTTGTAGGTCCTTGCTTTCATCACTTTGAATAGTTTTTGCCAGCCCTTTCTAGCCTGCAAAGTTTCTTTTAAAAAAATCATCTAACAGTCTTATGGGAATTCTGTTGTAGGTAACCATCTGCTTTTCTCGCTGCTTTTAAGAATTTGGGAATCTCTGTGCTTCTGGACTTGTATGTCTATTTCCTTCACCAAATTAGGGAAGTTTTCTATCATTATTTCTTTCAAATAAGTTTTCAATTTCTTGCCCTTCCTCTTCTCCTTCCAGCTCTCCTATGATTACAATGTTGGTATGTTTCAAGTTCTCCCAGAGGCTCCTTAGCCTAACATTGTTTTTTTTTTTGGATTCTTTTTCTTATTGCTGTTCTGATTGAATTTTTTTTCTTCCTTATGTTCCAAATCATTGATTGATTCTTGGCTTCATCCACTGTACTGTTAGTTCCTGAAATTTTTCTTTATTTCACTTACTGTAACTTTCATTTCTGCCTGGGTCCTTTTTATGCTATTGAAGTACCTAATGAGTTCTTTGAGCATCCTAATAACCAGTGTTTGAACTTTGCATCTGCTGCATTGCTTATCTTCACTTGGTTTAGTTCTTTTCCTGGAGTTTTGTTCTGTTCTTTCATCTGGGCCATATTGCTTTGTCTCCTCATTTTGGCAGCCTCCCTGTGTTTGTTTCTATGTATTAAGTAGAGCTGCCTTGATTCCCCATTTTAGTAGCATGGCCTAATGTAGGAAAGTGCACCCATGAAGCTGTATGGAGTGGCGCCTTAGGTAATTGCCAGGGCGGGCAACCCCTTGAACTAAGCTGGTGGAGTCTCAGAAATGGTGTAGTCGCTCTGTGGTTCATGTCCAGAAGGGCTCAGAAAAGGGATAATGGCCACTGCCTGGCCTCTGGAGTTTTGTTTGAGAGGAAGCACACTTCTAGCCCTTGACCTGATGCCAGATACTTCAATTTCTCTCTGTATGCTTCTGGTGCCTTTTAAGCTGCTGCCCTGGTGCTAGAGCCCAGAGGGAGGGAGTCCTTATAAGTCCTAACTCCGGTATGGGCCCTTTAAGATAAATTGCCTAATAAACCCACAGTTTCTTCCACTATCCCAACTGCTCTGTTTTTTATAGCCAGAGGTTATAAGGACTTATCTTTCTAGCACTGGAACCCTGAGCTGGGTAGTCTGGTATGACAATGGGATCCCTTGCTCCCAGGATATCTCTCTTGAGTTTTATCCACCGCACATGGGTGTGGGAGTGGTCTGTTCCTCATCTTTGCCCCTACTACTATCTGAATAAATGTGACTTCTTGAATTCCTTGATTGTCGGACTTCTGTACAGCTCGATTTTCTAACAATTCTGGGTAATGGTTATTTTATAGTTTAGTGTAATTTTTGCTGTGGTTGTATGAGTGAATAGTGAGTCATGTTTACTTATGCCTTAGTCTTGACCCAGCCATCAACCATTTTTTAAGTGTACAGTTCAATAGAGTTAAGTGCATTCATTTTGTTGTGAAACCAATCTCCAGAACTTTATCTTTCTAAACTGAGACTCTGTACCCATTAAACCACTCCCTGTTCCTCCCCTCCCTCAATTTTAGGCAAACATGATGTTGATGCTACTGACAGGATTAGCAGAGCCTGGCATGCAGGGATGAGAAGGCATAGACCCATCTGCTTTCTGAACTGATTTTTCAAGGACCAATCACTTGCGTATTTACCAAATGGTTGTAGCAAATAAGTCAGCTCTAAATGCTGCAGTGCTGGTCATTGTAGCTTGGCTGGTTGTATAAACTCTATCTCCAGCTATTCTGAATGCAATGTGAAGACCAGCAGCATTCAGGTGAAGACCAGGCATCACCTGGAAGCTCAATAGAAATTCAAACTCTCAAATCACCCCTTGCCCCTTTTAAATCAGAGACTGCAAGATCCCCAAGTGATTTGTATGCACATTAAGATCTAACCCACATTGAATACAGAAAATTTACAGTTAGGCAGATATTATTAAATGTGCTTCCACTGAATGATGCCATGCTGTACCATTAAGTATTGGTTAGTCAAGACTACATTTGGGTCATCCAATCACAAGTTCAGTATTATAACTGGAATTCTCACAGTTATTTACCCAAGCATATATTTATAAACCAGTATATTTAAAAACAACAACAACAAAAACAGGCAACTTCCAATGAAATAGACAAGTAAATAAATATCAGGACTAATGAAAATAGAGTTAAATGTAGAAAACCAAAATTAGGAAGGAACAATAATACATGGAAACAGGCAGATCAAACATAATTAGGTGAATTGAAAATTGTATGCTAGGCTCACAGACAACCAGAATGACCAAGAAAACACAGTTAGCCTCAAGATTAACTTAACTCATGCAGAGACAACAAGCTAGTTTCTCAGATAAAGGAAGGCTTTTCCTGGCATTTCATAATGAAAGACATTCACATATGTGTGGGTATGTAATTATTAACATTGGGGCGGCATAGGTCTCACAGTATGGAATGCTGAGAAATGCAATTGTTTCTTAGAATGATGCATACTTAAACCAAGGGCAGGACACTGAAGAACTGCTCAAAGAAAGCTAGGTGAGAGTGAGGACAGGGGTGGTGACAGAAGTAATGAAGGAAAGATAAAATTGAACCAAGTATATATTTTTCTGATGATAGTTTTGCTTAATCCAAAGATGATCCCTAAATATCTAGTGCAGTGGCTTTTTTTTTTGAAGAGTTGTTCGGCAACTATTTGAGTCACTGAATAAATTCTCATGTGTAGGAAATGATTATAGATTAAACTCCTAACAATTTAATTGTTCTTGTTCAAAAGACATTCACAAATCACCCTGTCCAAAGATCAGCCCAGTTTTCCTGAGTTCACTAATCTTCTAGTTGACATGGTTGTGATTTTCCCAGGTCAGTGACACAGTGGATTCCTCTTCTTCCCTCCCTCCCTCCCTGCATCCACCCCTTTTTTCTCCCTCCTTCTCTTCTTTCCTTTCTTCTCTTTCTTTCTTTTTCAATTGAGATTTCATGTACATGTATAGATGTGATGAAATTCTGTAAACTTTTTCTGAGAAGTAAGCTAATGAGATATAAGCCCCTTCTTTTTGTGAGGTTAAGGTACTTATAAAAATTCTTTTTAAGCAACATAAATAGTGAATAAACCATTTAGCTTTTCCAAAAATTTGAGTTTTACAAGCAGAAATGATGATATGGCTATCTGATATCAAATGATACTAGACCTTCAGGTTTTTTTGAAATGTCTTGATTTCTTTCAGACCTCCATCCACAGATAATAGTTATAGGGTTACAAACTTAGATTCAGAGAATTTAAATTTACTTTCTAATGCCTTATTCACCTATCCTTTCCTACTGTCATAATTACAAATGCATCTATGATTGATTAATTGCAAAAATCACCCCAACACTTTACTCCTGGCTCCTATCCACCACCTCTTTGGTTCCTCCCACCAAGAGTGCAAGCCTATTTCCCCACCCCTTGAGATTGGCTGGCCTTATTGGCTTACTTTGGCCAACAGAATTAAGCAGAAGTGATGGTGCCAATTCTAAGCATACCCCTCTTGTGCACTTTCATTCTTCCTCCTGCCTCAAGACTCTGCCATTGTCCAGGACAAGTTGGGTAACCTGCTGAAGCATAAGAGATTAAGTGGAGAACTGAGTGGTCACAACCGAAATCTTTCTTAATCAGTCAGTCTCCATCTGACTCATCAGTTGACTGCAGACACACCAGAAGCCCAACTGAGATCAGCCTAATTGGCCCAGCCAACTCATAGACTTGTGAGAAATAACAACCGTTTGTTTTTTTTTTAAGTCAGTGTTTGTACCTCCTTTGTTATGCACACTATTGTGGCACTAGATAGCTAATACAGCCTCTATGGGTGAAATTTTAAAGAAAATGGAACCACAAAAATTGCTTACAAGCATGCAGTGAGTAATGATTGCCATTAGTAAACTTCTGTAAGCTAAACATAGCCTGGGGTGACCATCCTTAATAGCCACCGCTTAGAAAGCAAGCTGAAATGTTGAGTTAAGGAGGCATAATTATAGGAATAATCTTGAGTCTGCTCAAATTATCTTAAAAATGTTATTTGCAGGCTCCCCTAAAACAATCATGATAGAGACTCTTGTAACCCTTTTTCCCTTCACCTAATCGTTGACCTATGTCCTCTGTCCCTTCTTTAATAAATACTGACTGTTACCCCACTCTTGTAGCTAATGGACTAACTTCACCAAGTAGAGTGAAATGTTTGAGTGGATTCTGAAACCTGTGCGTACCAGTTGTACTTGCATCACTTAAGGTTTCATTGTATTGGTGGAGCCTGGAACAGTGTCTGACATGTAACAGGAGCACTGTAAGTAGTTGCTGAATGAATTTGTTGAACAAATCAGTTGCAAATTGCTGGCAATAGACATCACAACAGAGCCAGACATGTCTTCACACATCAATGTGTTTTTGTACTGAGTTTGAAAACCAGTAATCTCTAAGACGAAGGAATAGCTTGGCTTTCCAGCAAACCTCTTTAAATAGCTCTTATTTACACAGGTCTTCAACAAAGGCCAAAATTGTAGGCTTTTGGTGTCACTAGCATGTATCAAAACCACCTAGAGGACTCATTAAATCACAATTGGCTAGGGTCCAATACAGAGTTTCCATTTAGTAAGTCTGGGTAAGACCCTAGAAGTTGTATTCCTGACAAGTTCCCAGGTAGCGCTATTCCAGGGACCAAACTTTGATAACCACTTATCTAGCATACCCTGAACATAGGCAACTACCAAAGTCATCTGTCTCTTCCCCTGCCCACCTACCCACAGCGCATTTAATTTTTTCAAATGTTTCATCTGATTTGGGATTTGACTTCAGTGTTAAGGCAACGAATATCAAATTGGTCGAGTAGGCTGAAGAGTTGGGTGGGGCAACCGAGGTATATAAACCTATGCTCTGGGCCAGGCGCAGTAGCGTTGCCTTCCTATACTACATAATTTAACACCCATAGCAATGCTATGAAAATGACATTAATATCTCCATTTTACAGATGAGAAAACTGAGGTTCAGAAGCTTATATACTTTTATCACCCCCACATGGCTAGTAAGCAATGGAGCTAAGAGTCAGGGTTGGCTGAAACCCAAGGGCCTCTTTTCCCCATAACAGCTAGTGGGGATCCAAATTATCACATCATTAAGATGGACACTTGTATCTGACACAGGGCTTTAATGTGCCTGTGAGTCCCTGGGCATCTTGTTAAAAGTTATATACTTATTCTATAGGTCTAGGGTAGGCCTGAGAGTCTGCATTTCCCATGAGAACCCAGGTAATGCTGATATTGCTGGCCCTGGAACACACTCAGAGGAGTGAAGTTCTTAGTCCCATTGGCATTGGGGCACAACCTGGGATGTCCCCTGGCAGGAAGTAGAGGTTCTGAATGGTCCTTTGATCATGTCATACACACAAAACAATTTGCCTTTCAATTTGCCAATGAATAATTTGAAAAGGGAACAAAAGGAGAATTTATGTTAAAAGAAGAAATCCCCGAAGGAATGCCAAGGTCATACATTCTTGAGAGAAAGGAGGAAGAGCTGAGACATGGAACTGGGACTGTCAGAGTCAGAATACCCACTGCTTGTGCCCTCCGACAATCTCCTCTGGGACACAATCAGGAGATTCAATTACCTGTTTACCCACTGCAAGAAAATGTGATGGGAATCTGAACAATCAACTCTGCTTTCCTGGTTAGCACCAACAGGGAAAGGGAGTGTAGCAGTATATTGAAAGCCACTACAAGAGCTGGGAGTTTTAACACCTCTCTTCACACCTTTCATGACATAACTGTTACTGACTTATTTTCTTTATTTACATGGAGTAAAATTTATTCTTTTTACTGCACAATTCTATGAGTTTTGGCAAATGATCCAGTGGTGTAGTCACCACTGCAATGGCAATACAAATATTCTGTTACCTCCCTCGATCCCTTCATGTTGCCCCTTCATAGTCAATTCCTTCCTCTATGCCCTAGCAGGGGTGTCTGAACTTTTGGCATTTCTAGGCCACACTGGAAGAAAAAGAGTTGTCTTGGGCCACATATGAAATACATTGAGACAGTTAATCACAAATAAACCTCACACTGTTTTAAGTAAATTTACAATTTTGCGTTGAGCCACATTCACAGCGATTCTGGACTAATGCAGCCTGAGGTCGGCAGGTTGGACACTCCTGCTACAGCTTTACCTTTTGGAATGTTCTGTAGTTGGAACACAGTACATAGCCTTTTGAGTCTGGCTTCTTTCACTTAACATAATGCATTGGGGATTCATCATGTGGTTCAGTGTATCACCAGTCTGATTCTTTTTTATTGTGGAGTGAGTCTGTGGTAGGGATGTACCACCGTGTGTTTATCCCTCCCTGGCTGAGAGGTTTCTGGTTGTTTCAGTTCTGTGTGCTTGTAAATAGAGCTTCTGTAAGTAGCTCTTGTAAATAGAGTTTGTGTACAAGTTTTCTTGTGAACATAGTTTTCATTTTTTTAGGTAATTACCTAGGAGTGGGATTTCTGGGTCAGATGGTAAATGTATCTTTATAAGAAACTGCCAAAGTGCTTTGAGAAGCAACTGCCTCATTTTTCACTGTCTCCTGCAGTCGCTGAGTGATCTTTCTGAACTTCATGCTACGCATTGTCCCAGCTCCCAGGCACACATTCCAGCCTTCACTTCAGGAGCTCACAGAGGTAGCTACCAGAATCATGAGCCACCTGGGAGATGCTGAGGTTAGAGTTCTTTGGGGAAAGTCAGGAAGGCTGGGCTTCCCTCCTCCAGCCCCTCCCAGCTTCTAGACCCATTTGTTGAGGCCTGTGTGCCTTCTTCATGAGCGAGGCTTTGAGCCTACTTCTCTCCCCAGCAAGCGTGCAATCCCCCAAACACCACCCTCCTGGGTCAGGCTTTGTTGCCAGATAATGTGACTTTGAAAAGAAGCCCTTCTCCTCCCCCGAAAAGGAGGCTAAGAAAGGCTCTCAGATCAATCCTCAGCAGATACACCCAGTCACAAAGCTCCAGCAAATCCTTTATTCTCTCCTAGGAGCAGCTGCTGCAGCACCCCCGCCCCCCCAACTCTGCCCCCAGTGGAAACCTGAAAGCTATTCATATCATTTAATCCTGTTGAAAATCCTCTTCGCTCTCTTTCACTGAGGTGCGGTCGCTGAGGTAAACCTGGGCTTAATTCATATGTTGGAAAGGAGATGAAAGTGGTCACATGATTTGACATCCTATCCTGGAAGCCGACACTTCTCTAATCTAGAAGCTTCGATTTGTAACCCCATTTGAGAGTGTTTAAAATAAGGTCTTCAATGAAAAGTAACATTTGGATTTTCCTTTACTACGCTTTCACTTCAGAAAAGATAGCGAAATTGCAGAGGTAAAGCAGAAATGGTTCCAGGGTGCTGAAGGAACCTTTCACCTATGGGTCATTCAGTTTAAGGACCTACCGAATTTTTTACAGTTTGTCTTAGACATTGTGAAAGCAAACTCTATGAACATTTTACCCTATTGCTAATCACAGCCACATATCTTGGATTTCTCCCCTGCCACCAAGAAGTGTGATCTTATAGCCAAATTCTTTAATTTTAAGAAATTTGGTCATAATATACTGATATATCCAAAATAAGCATCAAACCTACTCTTTTTATTTCAGAGCTCATGCTCCTAGACCTTTTCAGGTCTTTCCAGGCTGGGAAAGGCTCTTCATAAGAGTTCCATAGTTCATGCAGTTACAGAAAAAGCAAAAGAACATAGGAAATTTAATTCATGTCTCAAAGAATAAATTCCTTCTGGCTTGTTTTGGCACCCAAGCAAGATCTGAAGAATAAATTATCCCAGGTAACTAATTTAGGGTGACTTCCTGTGAGGAAAATTATTATAAGACCCCCATGAAGTCTCAGTCCCCTGCCTGGCAACATTTAATGAGCTTCCAAAGGCTGGATGGTCCAGGAAGCACAATGAAGAAACATAGATGTAAGGGCAATTCTGGAGGGTTTTGTAATCTTAAGGAACATAAAACAATATGAGAACAGTAGCGGGGAGATTAAACCTATAGTCAGTGTTCACAATTTTGCTGCACATTGGAATCATCTGGGGAGCTTTAAAAAGTATTGATGAGTAGGCCCCACCCCCAGAGACCCCGGTTTAATAAGTCTAGGTTGGAGCCTGGGCATCAAAACTGTTTAAATCTTCCAACATGTAGCCAAAGTTGAAATTTGGCTCTGGACACCCGTGTACTAAGTAGGTGAATGAGCTAATGACATTACCAGAGCCTCCTTTTCCACAGAGGGCCCATCAGATGTGTGTTTTGTGGTACGATGGGCTGGGAAAATTAGGTGAGAGGAAGCTTTAGGACACATAAGAAGACATATCTGTAGTTGTGGTGAAGGAGAAACTGAGAAAATGTCGCATTGACAGTTGTCAAGTGGGGACTGAGACTGAATAATGGAGAAATCAGAAAGCGTAGGAGAGTCCTTAGAAGAATGAGTTTCTTGTGGATGGCATTTCCCATGTTAAAATTACTTTTGCATGTATTTTCTCTTATGACTGTAGAAGCAATAAAACATAAAGAATAAAAGATAGATAGAATTGGGTTAGAATCCCAGTATGGCTATTGATTAGCTCTGTAATCTTGGGCAAGTTACTTAACCTTCTAAACCTGTTTTGTCATCTGTAGAATAGAAATAACAGTACCTTCTTTACAGGGTGTTTGGGAAAATTAAAGGGTGGATGTAAAATGCTTAGCTCCATACCTAGAACATGGTTTAGCTGCAATTGCCATTATCATCATCAGGGTCATCATTGCATGGGGGATGGGATAGAGACCTAAGGTCATCCTCAACCAAGAAATAGAGGGGAATGAAGAATGAATGAGTGCAGTTTTTTTTTTTTCTGAAGGAACAGAGTAGAAATAAAACATGTCTAAAACAACCAGAAACTAAGGCTAAATGGGCTTTTTATTTATTTATTTTTAGGGGGGGAGGAAGGGAGGGAGAAAGAGTAAGAGAGAAACATTGATGTGTGAGAGATACATCAATCGGTTGCCCCTCACATGCCTCCAACAATGGAACTGACCTGCAACTTGGGCATGTGCCCTGACCAGGAATTGAAGTGGCAACCTTTTGGTTCACAGACTGGCATTCAATCCACTGAGCCACACCAACTAAGGCTAAAGGATATCTTTTTTAAAGGCACCATGATTGGTACATTTGAGCTCTGGGAAGCTCCCTATGTTTGAAGAAGTCTGTGTTTATATGGCACTTTCAAAGGAAAAGAGGTTGACTGTAACCAGGGAGTGAGGCAGTAGTTTATGTAATTGCTCAAGTAAGAACTTGTTGGGTTGATTTGAGTTGAAACTGAAGGACCTAGGATAGCAGCAACACCAACTTTTTGGATGGAGTTGACTCTATGTGAGAGATCTGCAGAGAGGGTGCATGCCAGGCCATGATCAGTGACAGAGGGTGAGTCCTGGGCTTCAGTGGATGCACCAGGTAAAGAGGAGCCAGAGGATGGAGAAAAAGGATACCAGTGTCTGTGTCTGAAAAGCTGGTGGTAGGTCACAACAATAGAATTGAATGGGCAGCTCAGGAAATGAAGTCAAGGGGAGCCCAAATGGAGGCATCACCACAGGAAAGATGAGAAGGATGGCAGGAAGGGCCCAGTGTTTCACCAAAGGTCAGTGTTAATGTATCTCTCTTGGTTTTATGGTCTCAGACAAAGGGAGAAGTGAATGATGATTACCCAACTCCCTTTTCATTCTGGAGTCCTGGACAGCCACTCTCTTCTACCTGCCCTCTTGCATTGTCCTTCTTGAATTCATAAAGTCCTTCAGGGGCTACCCTCTTAGAAAGCTGCTAGACAGTTCCCTAAGATCTTGTCAGCCTAGTGCTTCTCACAATTGAGTATATATGAGTTGCTTTGAACAATTAATAAACAGATTTGCTCCCCTACTCCCACCATCATTCTAATTCAGCAAGTCTGGGATAAGGGTACGGGTGAGAATTTGCTTTCAGATGCTTTCAGCAGCTTTCAGAGGCTCCTGCTGGTCCGAGGTCCACACTTTGAGTAGTCCTCCCTAGATCCTCTCAGGTAGGGCTTCTCAGTGAAAGTTAGTTATCAATAAGACTCAAATGTTGGTCCTTTTGGAGGAGATTTTGTGGAAACCAGAGTGTGAAATGTCAGTGTCCTCTCAAGGAAAGTCACCCTTTCTCTCTGTGTCCCACCTAAGCAGGTGAGATATCAAGGTGCAAGATGAGGGTGAGATGTATTGTTAAATTTTATAGATTTAGAGTCTGTGTGCCAATGGCCCCCATATATGTATATGTATATATGTGTGTGTGTATATACATATACATATACACATATATACATATACATTTATATACACACACATATATACATATACAATATATATTTGTGCTTGGATGAGTGTTGAGAAGGAAGACCTCCTCCTCTTAATGATGTTTTTAACA
The DNA here is from genome assembly GCF_004126475.2 of Phyllostomus discolor. NCBI lineage: Eukaryota > Metazoa > Chordata > Mammalia > Chiroptera > Phyllostomidae > Phyllostomus > Phyllostomus discolor. The sequence goes on along the minus strand of NC_040911.2, from coordinate 75,102,058 downwards.
ATCTTGTCCACTCTGCTCAGCTTCCTTTGCAGTTTGAACCTTAAACCCAAAACTTTCCACAAGGGATCCTTTTGTTTCTCCTTTATCTGCCAGGATGAAATCCTCAATTCAGTTGGACCCCACCTTACTCTCTTTCTGGACCTCATAAATAGCATTTATAACTTGAAGAGATGTCTTTTTAGGAGCCAAGTCTGATCTAAATGTTCTGCCAAAACAAAGTCCTCTGTTTTAACCAATAGTCCTGCTCTCTTCAAACATGTGAACTTCTGAGGTTTAGTTACCAATGGGGGTATACGATTCTGCTGGTTCTGGGAAAATCAAAGGTCTTCCTATGGACAGCCAAGTTGAGGGATCAGAACAGCACAGTTTGGTGTAAGCAAATCCATCTCAATTGCTATTTGGGGTTTGTAACTGCTTAAATAGCTGAGAAATCTCAGTGTGGAGTCATTTTACCCAACCAGTCTTATTTTGTAGACTTGCCACCTGTCCTAAGGTAGCCTAAGTTGAGTGAGGCCCACTATCCCCATGTCCCTGCAAATAGAGGTGGTTCTTAGGCAACAACTGGAGTTATTTTGATTTCTGTATTTTGAAGCCAGAATCTGCTCATGTGTAACTTAAAAAAAAAACCAGATTTTTTTTTTCCTAGAGTAAAGCTGCAATTTGAAGGCAGGATTCTATTAAAAACAGACAAATAATTCTCATTCCTTCCTGGTCCTGCCTATTGTTTTCCTAAGTTTGTTTGGATTCCCAGATTGAATCCTGCTGGCTAACCCTCAAAAGAGAGGGTCCTGGCCACTGCCATCCCATGAGGTGGCTGTCTCATAAGCTCTTTGGGGAACACATCCTGTTTCTCTGTCAAAAAGGCATTTGGAGGATGTGGGAGAATGTCTGCTGTCTTCCCCATTCAGAGAGCCTTTATTTCCTCCCTGTGTTTTGTCTATAGGCTGTTTCAGTCTTCCTAAGAACTGTTCCTAGGAAGAAATATTGGTCAAGAGCCAATATCACTTATAGATAATAAGTAACAAGCTATGGGATTGGTTTAAGGAACCTGTGACCCTGCCCCAACAAGTAAACCTGCCCCCCCACCAGACACATCAAGGAAAATTATCTGATACTCACACTGTGCCTTTAGTTGCATTCAACTGATGATGCCCTGTGTGTTCCACATCCTTCCATGCCATGGATGGCATCCCTAATCACGTGACCATGGCTTCCTTTTACCAAGGAACCCTGGCATGCCCAATGTTCTTCATGAAACCTCTGCTCATTAATTAGAGCTGGATACTAGTTCCAATCTAATAGACATCCTTGAGTCAAGCATTGACTTTCTTTTAAGAGGAAAATGTTCTGCAAATAGTGACATAGTGATATTGTCATCTTCAAGTGAATTTTGGCTTTCTCTTTTTGTAGGTCTACATGATGATGCTGGCTTAGATAGGACAAGTATCACCATGTTGCCCCAGATTTCCTTGCTCTGTGGTGAGTGCAGGTTTGTACCAGTAAATGTAGATGCAGTTGATTATGTACATGAGTAAACTCCTGTTTGCTGAGAAAATGTCTAATTGAGAAATAATAAGAGAGGAAACTTTTTTTTTCTGTCTAACCATGAGGGAGCCATTGCTGATTAAATATATCTGGTAAAAAATCACTTATCTTAAGCTTTAAACTGAAACCTCTTAAGCCCCTTTTCCATAATATTCCAAATACAAATGATCATGTTGTATTATTTCCAAGTTGCCTTTTCCTTAGGGAAATGTGATGTCTGAGACTGGCAGACACTGAGCTCTGTGCATCCTGATAAAGACAGGGACTTGAGGCTAGCAAAAAATCCAAATAAACAGATTTTCAAACAAACGAGCTTTCCTTTTGGTAGCTGAAAAGGAAACCCCACATCCAGAAGGAATGCAGATCAAAGCGGAGACTACAAATGATGCAGAAATACATAAAATAACAAACAAGCCTGGTGGGAAGAGGGAACTTTTTGTAAAAGAATAGGCCTCTTCACATTACACTGAAATTGAATGCAAGATTGCAAGCAAAGATACATGCGTTGGGAATACAAAGCTATAGTTTCTTTTCCCTTTTGGGGTCTGAGGGTATACCTTTAATAGGTCAAATTGGAAGCCACTAAAAGCAATGGACAAAAGATAGGCTCGTTGTTGGAAATCTTGCCTCGTTTACCTTTAGCAGCCGCCTTTGCCTTTCTTTTTCTTGGTATAAAGTGGACAGAATAGTTAATCTGTTCTGGCTGTAAAGGGGGAAGCTGAATGACTGTGGTCTCCAAGCATTCCATGTCAATAGCTGAGCCTCTTTTACTCTTGCAAACCTGGTTCTATTTAAATGGGTTCTCAAGTGTGAAACAGATTAAAATTGTGGACATGATGACATTTTCATTCAGGGGCTGTCGAGGCCCCTGGTGTTAAAGTTTATTTGGGTTAAGGTATTAGGACATTTTATCCTTGGGAATTAAGCTCATTTAAGTCATATCTGTGTTCTGATAGGGAGGTGCTAAGTGGCCACTAAAGACAGGGAATACTATTGAATGCTATTACTCACTATATAAAAATCAAGATTATTGTAAGTGCTAAGTGTCTTATGCTTTTTGAGAACCATTGGAATGAATACTTGGTGGTGTTAGAGTCCTCTTTAAAGACTCCAAGGTGTGAAGGGCACATTTGGTTGAGCTTCTAGCTCATATGTTACCTCTGTTTGGAAAGGGAAGTTGACTGTCACTTTTAGGTAATTTTTAGTAACTTGACCTTCAAAGCATCCCCTAGGTACATTAACTGGGGTATATTCCCCAATGTGGAACTTTGGGTCACTGCATGTATTTATTTTAAAAGATACAGGCTGCTGCCAAATTGCTCTCCTTAGTGGTTGCATCAATTTGCATTCCTACCACTGTGTTAATAATTCTGTCTTCTATTGTTTATATTCTAAATCCTATTATCATACTTAACAACATTTTTAAGCCAATTTTTTGATGGATGGGAAATGGTATTTTGTTTTGATTTGCACTTCCCTGATTAATTATGAAATTAATTACCTTTATAGATGATTATTGGGTGTTTGATTTCCTCTTCAGTGAATCACATCTTTTGGCCATTTTCTTTTTTCTTATGAGTTGTTTGTCTTTTTTCTGCAGACTCAAAGGAGTGAGTTATATTATATATTCTGGATAGTGATTCTTTGTCATTACAACCATTAAAAAGTATCCTCAGTTTGTGGCTTGACTTTATATTTTTTAATGGTGTCTTTTCATATAAAGAAGTGTTAACTTTTAATGTAGTTGAATTTACTAATCTTGTTTTTTGTGATTTGTATGTTAGTGAAAGTCTTCATTACCTTGAAATCATGAGCAGATTCTCCTATATTGTTACTTCTATGCTTCTAGACAACCCTAAATAATTTTTTTTGTGTGTTTAGTGTATATCAGGAATTAAATTTCATATGTAATGAGCTGTCCCATTAGAACCATTAGTACACAGTCCATTGTTTTCTCAATAGTCTGCAGTGCCTCTTGTGTTACATGTCACATTTTCAGGTATTAATGGAACTGTTTCAAGGATCTCTATTATGTTCTATTGCCTTTGTTTATCCTTGTGCCAATGCCACACTACACTCATCATTATCACCAGACATAAAAATAATAGACGTTTTGGGAGGGAATTTCAGGGGAATTTTAGGGGAAAAGGGGAAGGGTCTACTGGAACAAGGATAAAGGACACATGGACAAAAACTGGGGGGGGGGGGTGGAAATGAGAGGGAGGTGGGGAGGGCTGGGTGGGTGGGCTGGGTTGGGAGTAAAAGACAGAAAACTGTACTTGAACAACAATTAAAATAAAATTAAAGAAAGATATACCAAGCACAATGTACAATAAATCACCCTTCTCTTGGAGAAATCCTATGTTATCAGATTCATTATCCAATTAAAGTCCTTCTTCTCCATTATTAAAAAAAATAATAGATGTTTGGTAAATGTGTTTCTTCATTTATCATCATTCTTTTTCAAAATTGACCCAGCTATTCTTGAGCCTTTGCTCTTTCATATAGATTTTATAATCTGATTATTAAGGTCGATGAAAAACTGTGGAATTACATTAACATTATGTTTTGATTTGCATAACCACATCTTTTACAATTTGTCTTCCTACCCTTGAACATGGTGCATTGCTTTATTAAAACATTTTTAAAAAGATTTCATTTATTTTATTTTTAGAGAGGAGAAGAGAGAGAAAGAGGGAGAGAAACATCAATGTGTGTTTGCCTCTCACGTACCCCCTACTGGGGACCTGGCCTGCAACCCAGGCATGTGCCCTGACTGGGAATCGAACTGGTAACCCTTTGGTTTGCAGGCTGGCACTCAATCTGCTGAGCCACACCAACCAGGGCATTAAAGTTATTTTTTAATGCCCTTCGAGTAAAGAATTTGCATTTCTTTGGTTCAATTTTCAGGTACCTTATATTTTTTAATGCTGTCAGTTTCCATTGTTTGCAACCAAGAACACTGACAACACACAAGTTTAAGATATATTTGGAGCTTAGAGGCTGTATGAAGCATAGTTCTTGTGTTTGTGTCTCACATTCTCACTGAAGAACAAAGACATGATGAAGTGCCAATCATCATCATAGTTAGGTGATATTAAGTAGTACAGAAGAGGAAAGATGAACTGGTTTAGTTGAAGAAGGGCTCATAAAAGAGGTGGTGTGGAAGGGCTGGGTAGCATTTTGATAAAAGATAAGATATGTACATTGGAAGAAAATTTGCAAACATGAACTTGCACATGTTTAAGTGTCAGAGAATTGGAGATAATATGAAAGAAGATTCACTCCGTCTGGTGTGGTTCAATGGATTGAGCACTGGCGTGCAAACCAAAGGGTTACCTGTTCAATTCCCAGTCAGGGCACATGCCTAGGTTGCACGCCTGGTCCCCAGTAAGGGACATTCGAGAGGCAACCACACAATGATGTTTCTCTCCCTCTCTTTCTCTCTCTTCCCCTTTCTTTAAAAAATAAATAAATACAATCTTTAACAAATATAAGAAAGAAGATTGTGGCCAGACTCTTTATGACCTTGATGACTACCAGGATAAAGAATTTACAGTTTATCTTGTACTCCATAGGGAACCTTCCAAAGTTGGATGATATGTTGAACTAGTGTAACTATTTCCTTTCTACAAAGAGGCAAGTTGAATAGGAGAAGCAGGCTTAGCTTTGAATAATTCTTTTAAGTACATGTTGATTTAGAGCTGGGTGTGAACTTAGAAAAAGCAGTCATTCTGCATGAAAGCAAAATGCATTAGAGATAACTTTAGTGTTGGTATCAGTATCAAACCTTAAAAAAAGCTGAGTTTGAAGAACTACCAAGGAAGAGTGACCCAAGGTTCAGTATACACAATGTACCTTCTTTTTACCTTTATTTTCTTTACATAGAAAGTGTTTTATGACTTCTGGCAAAGATGGAGGCATAGGTAGACACACTGTGCCTCCTCACACAACCAAAAGAAGGACAACAACAAATTTAAAAACAAAAAACAATCAGAACTGACAGAAAATCAAACTGTATGGAAGTCCTACAGCCAAGGAGTTAAAGAAGAAACATTCATCCAGACTGGTAGGAGGGATGGAGATGGCAGACAGGTTGAGGAGTCATGGCAAGGCAGCGATTGGAGGGCTGTGGTGGGCAAGGCTGCGGCTGGTAGTAGGTAAGGCAGCAGTGGCTGGTGGACCCGGTGAGGCAGTGGATTTCGGACTGGGGGGGTCTCACATTTAGGTGCAGATAAACCGGGAGGAACAACTTGGGAGTGAGACAGACCACGTGACCCAGGGTCCAGTGTGGAGAAATAAAGCCTAAAACCTCTGATTGAAAACAGCTATGGGGGTTGAGGCAGCAGTGGGAGAAATTCCAAGCCTCACAGGAGAGTTCACTGGGGAGACCAACAGGGTCCTAGAACATACACAAACCCACCCACCCAGGAATCAGCAACAGATGGGCCCAATTTGATTGTGGATAGCAAGGGAAGTGACCGAAAACCCCCAGAGAGTGGAGCAAGTGACATTGTTCCCTCTCAAACCCCTCCCCTCACAATGCAGCAATGTGGGTTGCCCCGCCCTGGTGAACACCTAAGGCTCCACCCCTTACAACAGAACAGGCATGCAAAGACAAAAAAAATGGCACAAATGAAAAAAAAGATCAAAGATCCAGGAAAAATACAACTAAGTGATAAAGAGATAGCCAATCTATCAGATGCACAGTTCAAAACACTGGTAATCAGGATGTTCATAGAATTAATTGAATATGGTTGCAAATTAGATGGAAAAATGAAGGCTGTACTAAGTGAAATAAAGGAAAATGTACAGGGAACCAACAGTGACAGGAAGGAAACCAGGACTCAAATCAATGGTGTGGACCAGAAGGAAGAAGGAAACATTCGACCAGAACAGAATGAAGAAACAATTTAAAAAAAAATGAGGAGAGGCTTAGGGACCTCCAGGACATCTTTAAACATTCCAACATCAAAATTATAGGGGTATCAGAAGGAGAAGAGGAAAAGCAAGATACTGAGAACTTATTTGAAAACATAATGAAGGAGAACTTCCCTAATCTGGCAAAGGAAATAGACTTTCAGAAAGTCCAGGAAACTCAGAGAGTCCCAAAGAAGTTGGACCCAAGGAAGAACACACCAAGGCACATCATAATTACCCAAGATTAAAGATAAGGAGAGAATCTTAAAAGTTGCAAGAGAAGACAGTCTTAAGGAGTGCCCTTAAGACACTGTCAGCTGATTTCTCAAAAGAGATCTTACAGACAAGAAGGGGCTGGAAAGAAGTATTCCAAGTCATGAAAGGCAAGGACCTACATCCAAGATTACTCTACCCAGCAAAGCTATCATTTAAAATGGAAGGGCAGGTCTAGAGCTTCCCAGATAAGGTCAAGTTAAAGGAGTTCATCATCACCAAGCCCTTATTATATGGAATGGTAAAGGGGCTTATCTAAGGAAAAGAAGATACAAAATATGAACAGTAAAATGACAATAAACTCACAGCCATTAACAACCAAACCTAAAAAAACCCCCCAAAACCCAAAACCAAAAACAAACTAAACAAACAACTAGAACAGGAACAGAATCACAGAAATGGAGATCACATGGAGGGTTATCGACAGGGGAGTGGGTGAGGAGAGAGGGCGAAAAGGTACTGAGAATAAGTAGCATAGATGGTAGGTAGAAGACAGACAGGGGGAGGGTAACAATAGTATAGGAAATGTAGAAGTCAAAGAACTTATATATATGACCCATGGACATGAACATAAGGTGAGGAATGCTGGTGGGAGGGGGTGGGCAGGGCGGAGGGGAGTAAAGGGGGGCCAATGGGACAATTGTTATAGCATAATCAATAAAATATACTTTTTAAAAAGGAAGTTTTATTATCAGAAATTTCCAATGCATTCTTCTTGGAGACATGCAAGAGGTAATGGCTAGAGCAGACTGATAGGCACAAAGGTATCTCTGAGTATCCAGGACCCTCAGATGGATATGAAAAAGTCTTCATTATTCTCCACTTCCTGACAAGCAATTGATTTTCTTTCCCTCAAAATTTATTTTTAACTTCATTGAAAGTTATGCACATTCATTTCTCTAGTAAGTATCATGCTGTTTCCTGAAAGAGCCAGAATGTGATACAAAGAGACATGTATTAGTCTCCATTGTACTGCCTTGAAAGTGATGGGATTCGGTGGGGTTGTGTGTGGGAGGGTTTGTTGGGGCCTGAAGCAGAGATGAACAATGTGAACTGGAGGTGTCTATGCCAGCTGTCAGAGGAGGCTTCAAGTATATATGCTTTTCTCTCTATTTTTAAATCCTCACCTAAGTATATGTTTCTTGATTTTAGAAAGAAGGGATAGAGAGAAATAATGAGAGAGAAAAACATCAACCAGCTGCCCCTACCTTGTGCTCAGATGGGGGATTGGCTCCCAGACCAGGAATTGTATGCATCCAGGCCAGGTGCACATGCTGGTACCCCAAACAGGGGATCAACCCACAACTTGGGTATGTGTTCAGACTGGGAATTGAACACACAACTTGGGCTATGGCTATAGGATGGTGCTCCATCTAACTGGGCCACACTAGTCAAGGCCTGCTTTTCTCATTTTAAAGCCTAGGACACAGCTCTCTGAAATAGCCATGGAACATGCTTGTCAGACCTATCCCAACTCTATGGAAATCCAAGGAGTTGTCACTTCTTGAGATGTTGACATCCCAGGAAAATAGAAGCAGTTGACTCTGCTGCATATTTCATTCTAGAAAGGAACAAAAGGACCCGAGGCCCCTGAAACTTTCAATTCCTTCCCATCACCCAGATTCCCTGCTCATTCAGCTGTCCCCTTTTACTCTTTTATTCTCTGCAGTGGGTACAAGAATCTCCAGCCATTTCACCAGGAGAAGAGTCCAAAAAAAGTGCATCCTGATGTCTGAAAGACTCTCAAACTCCACACATGTGAGTGAGCCACTGTAAACCACTCAATGTGCTGTCAGTGTCAGAATTATAGCCAAAGGGCAGCCTGCCCCAAAGAGATATTTTTTTCTGAGACCACATAAGACTCCTTGGAAATAATAGCTCCAAATAACCTCGCCAGTTATTTAGCCACTGTCTCTGAACTCTAAACCTTCCCTGCTCTGTGATACTGGGGCTCAGAGCTAGTGAATCCCCATTCAGCTTTGCTAGCTGCTGCCAATAGGGGGCGATAAGACTGAGTCTCTGAGGCTGGAGGAGGGAGAAGGGGCTTACTGTTTAGCTGTTTGCATTGTATTCATCACTCACAGAACCAGATTCATCCTACTTCTGGCCATCCGGGCCCCTTCCTTAGAAGACTGGATCTAATACACTGGAGAGAGTGAGTCCTGGGAACAGCACCAGCTGCACCCTGTTGATCCCTCCCAGTGGCCTCTTCTCAGTTCTGTAGGACCACAATCTAATTTTTAATAATTCCAATTTTTTTTATTGCTTTTAGAGAGAGAAGAAAGGAGAAAGAGAAATACTGATACAAGGGAGAAGCAGCATCATTGATTGCTTCCTGTGACTGCCTGAACTGGAGAATGGACCTGCAACCTAGGCATGTGTTCTGACAGGGAATCAAACCTGCAAACTTTTGCCTACAGGACAATGTTCCAACCAAATGAGCCACATTGGCCAGGCCTAATTCTAACCTTTTGCCTTTGTTACCTGGGCCCTAGGAGTGACCACTGCTTCTCCAGTTGCTGTCTCCTTGAAACCTTTGGTTCCCTATTTGCCTTTTCAGTTACTTAGTTAGGACTTCATGCTGAGTTAACAATTCTTTCTGTTATACTCTCTCTCTTCAATCATGGGTGTGATTTCTGATGCCTGACTGAACCTCACTAGACCAATGGTTCTCAAACTCTACTATGCATCAGCATCACTCAAGGGCTTGTTAAAACACAGATTTCTGGGCCCATCCCAGGGTGTCTGATTTGTTATAGCTGGATGGGCCCTAAAATTTGCATTACTAGCAAATTCTCATGTGATGCTGATGCTGCTGGTCAGGGGCCACACTTTGAGAATGACTGCACTAGACAATGTAGCCTGCCCCAATAGAAATATTTGTTCCAAAACCATCACAAGACTGATGGAGCATGAGGTTTCACTCCAGAATGGTGTGCTCGAGGCAATCTAAGAACTCCTTAGATAGGGAGTCTTAGATAGGGAGTGATTCAAGGAGAAACTCTGTCTAAATTGTTCCAGAAAGTAGTATATTTGAACGAATCTTTACATTTAAGGGTTCATGGGGGAAGTTTTCAGGTTTGCCCCTGGATATTTTGTCATATCAACAAATGAATATAGAAACTCAGCTGGTCAAGTTGAATAGCTTCGTCATTGGTTGTTCTTCATACTTTTTGCTTAAAATGCACTTGGTGGCCTTTTTTTTTCTCACCTGGTATGTTCTGGGAAATAAATATCCCATGTCATTCTTAACAGAATAGAAGCCATGTAATAAATGAGGAACTGCTTCCCATATGTCCTCAAGGATCATGCTTGACTTGGTGAGGTGGGGAGACCAGACAAGGAAAGCAGAACTCAGAGTCCTCAGAAATCAGGTCACAAATTCAATGAAGGACAAGAAGATGGGACTGCCAAAGCTTATTAACATGAGTTACTATGGCAGCACAACCCACTACCCATAACTAAGTGGCTAAAATTAGCAATAGCAACAATATTCATTCATTCATGCCAATATTTATTTTAATTGCAAATTTGTAATTTGTACAAGATTTGGTGAAGACACCTTACCTCTGCTTGATTTGGAGTCATTTGAAGCAGCTTGGAGGCTGGGGACAGAGATCTTCTGAAGGCTCCTCCCTCACATGTCTAGTGATTGATGCTGGCCATCTGCTGAGACCTTAGTTGGGACTATTGGTGGGAACACCAGAACACCTGACTCTTCCATGGGTCATGTGTTCCCTCCTAGCAATGGCTTCATAGCTGTGTTCTCTAGGGTGAGGAGAAAGAGAGAGAAAGACAGAGACAGAGACAGAGATAGAGACAGAGACAGAGAAACATATGCACCAGAGATAAACTGTATCTTTTTATGACCTAGCAGCCTTGGAAGCCTCATGGCACAACTTCTGCCATATTCCATAGGCTAGTCAAAGCAGTCAAAAGTCCCAGCCCAGATTCAAGGGGGGACCTGACCCTACTTCTCAGGGTGAGAAATGACAAGGTTCTGAAGAGTATAGGAGACAAGAAATATTGCTGTGGACATTTTTGAAAAAAATCAGTCTGCCATACCATTTAACTTGATTTTTACCCCTGCCCAAATCCATGATACCATCTTTATACAAGGGAATCCTTTTCTGCTTGATATCTGATAATTGGACCACAGAGAGACACCCGATAGGAAAACTGAGCTATTTGGATTCTGTCCTGACCAACATTTAAAAAATATGTTTATTAATTTTAAAGAGAGAGGAAAAGAGAGAAAGAGGAGGGAGGGAAGGAAGGGGAGAGAGAGAGAGATTTGTTGCCTCTCATATGCACCTAGACTGGGAATTGCACCCATGACCTAGATATGTACCCTGACCGAGGATCGAACCCCCAGCTTTTCGGTGTATGGAATGATACTCCATCCAACTGAGCCACACCTGTAAAGTCCTGACTGATGTTTTAAATAATCTGGAGAATGAGATGTTCATTCTTCTGATCTATTTCTGGAGCCAGCACAGTTCATGGACTTGGGTGCTGGGGCAGGTGCTTGTGGTCCTGTGCAAAGACAAGCTAAGATCTAAGAGTATGTAGAAAAAGAAAGGAAGAAAAATGGAAAGAGGAGACTGAGTTTGTTTCTGATGGTTCTCCAGCTTCCTCATGATGCCCCTGTAAAGTTTGCAATCTTGAGTTATATGAGACACTTTTGTATCATAAAAATACACCCCCCTTACTTTAGCTAGTTTGTGTAAATTTCTGTTGTCTGGGTAGATTGTAGGGCAGGGAAGACTGTTCTCCAACAGAGGGATTCTTCCATGCCAAGCAGGCTGGTTTGCATTAGGATGTCCCTGGGTCTCTTTTCTATGGTTCCTGCCTTTTTACTTTAATGTCCCTTTTAAGGGTGGCCCCACTTACTTCACCCATGAGTCCTTGATTGTTATTTTAGCAAATATCTCATGGAAATAGGCCAGGATAAGTAAGTGAACATTTATTCTGAACTAGTTGATTTTCTAGTTTTATTTACTCAAAAGGCCATGTGGGGAGATGTTTAATGAACACATTTTACAAAGTGTAGTGAGAAAACCCTGTCACAGTTTCTGTTTTGGCTGCTCCCAATGTTCTCAGACCTCTTTCACTGGATCAGAGTGCTCATGCCTCAGCTTCTGTGTGCTTTGATTCCAATAGGGGCAAGCTCCTGGCCTTCTTCAGGGAATGACCCTTGGCACTACTCTGCCAACACAACAAGCAGAGATTCAGCAGCACCTGTGAGTGTGTGTCCCCTGGTGTAGCCAGTAGCCAATGACTGGTGGGTGTGGGTATATGAAAGCCTAGCTACCTTGTGTCCAGGTAGGACAGTTTCTATGGCTCAATTTATGTGACTTAGAGCCTCAGGCTGACTTTGGGACTTTGCCTAAAATCACCACCTCCCATGGCTCCTTTTCCCCTATCTTGTTTCCTCCATTCTTTTAGTATTTCTCCTGAGAGTTCTTTTTGAATAAAGGAAGAGCTTAATAAATTTGTGCACATGAATCCTTGTCTCAGACTCTGTTTCTGGAGAAACCATCCTAGGTAGGACATGGACTAATGTGTCTTGGGAATGGATTATGATGTCATGGTAAGAAAAAAGTCTTTCAAATGACTGAACTTAGATTCAAATCTCTGCTTGTATGATTGATTTATTATATATCCATGGGCCAGTTCACTTTTCCAATTTTGTCTCCAAATCTAAAAAAATGGAGATAATAATTATTATCTTGAGGCTATCATCTTGTAATACACAGAGGTTTTGTCTCTACAAATCTGTAACTATATCCTAACAGGCCTTGAAAGATACACAGTGGCACTGTCTAATGGGACTTTCCATGATGATGAAAATGTTCTCTTTTACTACCCAATATAATAGTCTATATGGCTAGAGTGCCCAAGAAACTGAATGTTTAATCTTAATTAGTTTAAATTTAAGTATATCTACATCTATACCCATATCATCTATATCTATATCTATACCTATACCTATATCACATGTATCTATATCTATAGCTAATCTACCTATCTAGTCCCGTGTGTGTGGTGACTACTGTGTTAGACATACAGTACAAGATAGATAATAGTATGTAAAGTTAAGTTTCTTTATTTTAAATAATTGTATGATGGCTATGGTCTTGATTTTGGGAATATACATGGAAATATTTAGGGGAAAGGCAATCTTTACCCCTTATCTGTAATTTATTTGTCAAATGACTTGGAGAAAATATATACTTATATATAAAGCAGTTATGTTAAATGTTAATATTTAGGTAATTTGAGTAAAAGATATATACATTTTTTTGTAGAAAGATAATGGTAAAAAAAGTGCTAAATTCTTAATTGTTGTGATGATAAGCCAGAAGATAATATTTGAAATTGATTACTTAAGAGGTAGCTATATAGACATGTTATTTAAAAATATGGAAGAAAATACTAAAAAGAAACAATTAAACTACCTGAAATATTAAAAATGCCCACAAATTCTTCCCATTCCATTCTGCATTCCCCTTGCAATATAATTTTGAAGTTCTGCCCATCAATGAGTAGTCTATTTTCCCATTTTTGCAACTGGGGTTAGCCATGGTGTGCTCTGGCTAGTGAAGTAGCATCAATTATGATCTGAGCAGAGAACTGAAAAGTACTTGTGCTTTTTGATACTTGATGTTCTTGGGCTCTGTAACCATGGCCATGGGAATAAGCTTTGACCAGCCTGCTAGGGGATGAGAGACCATGTGGGGAGCGGCCCTACCATGTTGGTTATCCTGGCTCTCCTATTAAAGTCCCAGATATGAGAGTGAGTCCTTTTAGCTTATCTAGCCACCAACTGACTGGCCAGCTGACCTCTCACACATTAGTGAGCCCAGTCAAGACTAGCAGAAAAACTGCCCTGCTGAGCCCAGCTCAAATTGCCTCCCTTAGCCCCTCACCCCACACAGTTTTATGGGCCAACTAGGTGGTTGTTGCTTTAAGCCATCATATTTTAAGGCGGGTTGTTTCCCAGGAAAAGTTAACTGTTACAAAAATGTTTGCCTCTAGGGAAAAGGATAACATTGTAATGGGCAATATAAAATAAAACATGGTTTTTAGGAACATTGAAAATTATTTTTAATTCTCACCTGAGGATATATATATTGATTTAAAGAGAGAGGAAGGGAGAGAGAGAGAGAGAAACATTGATGTGACAGAGAAACATTTATCCATTGCCTCCGGTATGTACACTGACTGGGGATTGACCTGTGGCCTAGGTATGTGCTGTGACCAGTGATCAATCCTACAGCCTTTTGGTTTATGAGAGGATGCTCCGACCAGCTGAGCCACCTGGCCAGGGCAGGAACATGGTTTTTTGAGTTAGACCCTACCTTCCATTTTCTAGATGCATGTCTTGAAAACTTTCATTAATCATTTTGTGTCTTGCTTTTCATGTCTTAAAAATGTAGATAAAAATAATCTCATATCTTTATTTTGAAATTAAAGTTTAAAAAATTCGTGTAAAAACCTCAGCATAGTACTTGGCACATAGTAGGTATTCCATAAACTGCTAGAGATGCATATAGGATGGAGAAAGGTAAACAGCACTCTGGACTGCAGTGAGAGGTGAAGGGGCAATGTCAAGTGCACAGCATTTGGAAGTGAAAAAGGAGAATTGGATACTAATCACTCTACTACCTCAATGATTTCTTCAACTCCCAAGAAACGTCATTTGTATTTATTTTAATTCTGTTGTTTATAAACGCCAATTAGTTTTCCAAGGAGAAGTTCATGGAGACCAGAGTCAGAACTTTTTAAGGTGTAAAGTGAGTATTTAGGTTGAAAACCAGGAAAATTCAGACATAATCATAGCTACATAAATTAATGTTGTTAGACAAAGCTAATCACTAGAGTGACCCAGGAAGAAAGCACATTTTTTGAAGATCATGGTTTTTTTTAAGACTTGGTACCTTTCAGAGGGATTAGTCATAGTTGGATCAATGTAAGGCAAGAATTTGGGGAACACAGGCATTAAATCAAGTCACAGAATTCCTGTGAAGTTCAAAGGCAGGTGTGTTCAGGTCATAGTAACTTTGTAAAAAAAACCCCTCAAAATACATAGTGGCCCTGGCTGTTGTGGCTCAGTTGGTTAGAGTGTTGTCCCATAACCAAAGGGTTGTGCGTTCAATTTCCGATCAGGGCACATGCCCAGGTTGCAGGATTAATCCCTGGTCCGGGTGCATATGAGAGGCATCTAATTGAGGTTTCTTTCTCACACCAATGTTTCTCTCTCTCCAAAAGCAAAGAAAAAATGTCCTTAGGTGAGCATAAAAAATAAAGATTAAAACTGCATAATGACTCAAATATGATAGACATAGTTTCATTTTTTGCAGGTGGATATCGCAACCTCCTGCAAATCTAAGATCCTTCGATCTAGTGGCTCTGCTGTTTTCAAGATGTGGCTTGATTGCATCAAGTGGAGGAGAAAAGAACATGGATAGTCACATGTGAGAGATTTTATGGCATAAGGTGACCAATAACATTCTGTTGGCCAGAACAGACACATGGCCATACCAAACTGCAATGGAAGATGAGAAAGAGTGTCTTGTGTGTTGAGGAAGAAGAGGAATCTTATTTTGTGAACTGGTATCCAGTTTCTGCCATGGCAGGTACATACTTGAGTATAAATGTCTGGTGTACAACACTGGGAGTTATGGGGACAATGGCAAAGGTGAGTGTTGCTTCCATCTCTAAAAGGGCAGCCATTGCACAGCTTCAGCTAATGGTGCAAGGTAGGTATGCAGACCAGAGGTAGCTAAACCTTCCAATTTATAAAGAGCAGTTAGACATTTTAATTGATATATAAAGTGTCTTGGTTTCAAAATGTTGGTGATAAATTTATCAAAAAAGGATAGAGCATAAATAAAATTCATTTGCAACCCAATATTGTTTGCATATTTTAGGCTGGTGATTCATATGTTGTGCTAAATGCAAAAGGCCTAGAAATTCAGGTAAGAGCTTATGCAGCTGACAATCTACATGTGCCTGCCAGGCCTGGAAATGCTCTAAGCATAAGAGTAAAAGGTAGAAATCATCTGGGCTTCCCTTAGGGCTTCATCTGAGGGTCAAGGAGAAGCCACAAGAAGTTTGAGGAAGATCCTTTGATCAGAGATTTTCAGAACCCTTTCAAAGAAGAAATAGCTTCCATTGCCACATAGGAGCAGTTGGCAAGGCTAAGAATGATGGGTAAGGAAGGAGGAAAACATGAAATGACTGTGAATCTGTGGACACACATCTACCTGCCTTCAACCTGTGTCACCCCAGAGTGGCTGCGAGAGGAGCCAGGGTGTAGTCTCAGAACAGAAGTGATTTCACCATTAGTCACAAATGCAGTGGGTATTCACCGCTCCAAGACAGTGGCCTTGTCTGTGTAGACACACATTTCCTGTAACACCACAAGTGGCTGTGTTCCAGTTATGCCTTAGGTGATTTAGAAAGACTGCAAACACTGGAACTGAAAGCCTATTGTTTTCTTAATTTCCCAGTAAATTGATGTTGACCTCAAAGGTAAACCATGGATGCCTATTTACCTTGTACATAAGTACAACACATTCTGTCTGCCTAGTATTTGAACCTCCAACCTGTTCAGTCAGGGACATACTTATGGAATGCCAATCTGTATTAGGCACGGTGAGGAATGGGTAGATTACACACCACTCCTTCTTATCCTTGAGGATTAATAATCTAAGAAAGGAGGAAGGAAATACATATTCCCAAAAAGGCAAAACATTATCCAGTACAGACATGGCATGGTAAGTGAGAAATGAATGGTGGAAATGGAAGGAGCCTGAGGCATGGATGGGAGGGTAGCTGAGGAGCCTGATAGACTAGTGTGGTATAGAGGATCTAGCTTCCTATAGGGTGTGAAGCCCACTTTCTGTCCTACACAGCAATTGTGCTTAAAGATATGATAAATATTATTGCTTTTGATTGTCTTATATGCCTATTGATTACAACTTCAGTTGCTTTTAGAAAATAAAGAAAAATTAAGGTATTTAAGCAGGTTTAGGGGTATTTTGTTGAATTTGAGGCCTATTTTATTGCAGTAATTTCAGTTTTACAAGATGTGATGGTCACAGTTGTATTGTGGTCTGTAGGCTGTGTCGTTGAGGAGGGAACAATTGCTCCCCCCTAAAAGAATCACCTCCTGGATTAGAGACTTAGTAATGTCTTTCCAGTGAAAAATGCTCCTCAAAATAATCAGCAATGCCCCCAGAGGCCTCTTCTTAGAGGATTTGAATAAACATTTATGGTTCTGCTCATGATTTATGTTCAAATAAAAAATAGGTTCTTTACCCACAATTAGAAATGTTTCAATCTTTGTCATACTTATGGTTTCAAGTACTTAAGCCTACATTGGCAGTATGATAAGATGACAAAGGAAAAACATGCCAACTTTGGACAACATATGTTTGTATATTTTCAGTTCTGATCCATAGTCACAATTTGGATTGTGAGTCTGGTTCTACTTCTTTGCCAAGTTGGTCAAGAAATTTTGGCTTAAAGATGTTCTTTAAAGACCTGGAGTATTGGACTAGATGTCAAGACATTTGTATTTGAGCTTCTTTGGTGCCACTGTTTGAAAAGGCAAAGGCATCCTGGCTTTGCTATTTCTTTCCATTTTAGTGTAGAGTGAGTGATCCCTGAGTCCTGTTACAGAATGTTGTAGAATTAAATCAGAGCTTCATTTAGAAATATTTAGAATCCTCTTTCTAAGTTGGCACAGCTAACATAATTATTGTTTAATAATGTTATTTCTACTATAATTATTGCTGCTGGATTATTACATTTTTGGCCATGGTTATTGTACCAATGTCTCTGTTTATTGTCAAATGAGATGCCATTCTCACTCACTGACTGGTATTCTTTCCAGACAAACTGAAACTGTCCCAGAGAAATTAAAAGAAAAATAATTTATATCACACTGCTGAGGAAACAAAGCACCCAGTGGCCAAGAAATAAATATGTCAAAGCTTCTAGGAAAATATTAACAGGGAACGTACTTCAGACTCTCTGAGTGTGGGCACTTCTTGCTTCTTTTTACTTGAAGATGGTCTTTAGCTATCAATATTCTGACTTATATTAACCATCTTTATACCTATCTGAGGTCATAAATTAACATTTTGATTTATATTTAATTAATTATGTTTAGACCTATCTAAATTTATACATAAATATATGATTTTGGCATGGCAATTATATTTTAATGGAAGATAGTACTCTGCCCAAGTCACAAATTTTAGACAAATACAAGATAATTTTAGCATCAAGCTCTTTTATATCTACTCCTTGAATACTTTTATACTACCAGCCCCTTTTGATAGAAATGATATTAGAGTGAAAAATATCTTGGGCACATAAACAAGCTGCGCTATTTACGAGCGTGTTGGCCAAGAAGCAGGTACAGTAGACTGCAGGTGGCAAACGAGTATAAAGCACATGGGCAGAATGAGAAGGAGCCCTCCTACTTTTGGTGGGGCACAGGAGACCTGTGCAGTAATGTGATTGTGGTAATGAATCAACAAGTCATTGTCTGCTGCCCATGTCACTGTAATTAACTTTTTGGAATTGCGCAGCCTCTGTCTCTGGGCTCATCAGCTGACCCAGCTTTCGTGTCCCTAGTCTGTCATTTCTCCTTGGGCCCCAGAGCCTCTAAGTGCATTGCTAAATGAAATCATTGCTGCAGCAAAGATATGGTGGTCGAACTGAGATGGCTATCTTTTGTTGTCAGACATTCAATCCCATATAGCAATCCAATTACTTAAGCTGTTTCCACCAGTCTTATTAGGGCTGTCCATTGAGGCCAGCTAGAATGTTGATCGCCGTGTCTCAGAAGAATGTGGTGGAACAGATTAGTGCTTTAATGAGAGGCTTTCTGAAGGCCAGATCTTTTCCATTGTATTATATCGAGATCTAGGAATCATTTTTAGGCCAAGGCCTGGAGTCACTGTTACAAAGACTGATCAAAGGATGGCTGGAAATCTGTACAATTGCTTGAAGAAATTTTATGGGTTATAAAATATTGGCACGGGTTCTGTCTGTTATGGGCTATCTGATGAAAATCTCTGGTAGGCTGGGAAAAGGAAATTGCTTATTGGCATTTATTCTGTGGGATGGATATCTTTGAAGTTTGCATTTGAACTCTTTCTTCACTGTGTTACAGGTCAAATTCTGTGCTCAGCACTAACATCCCAGGAATGTGGGCTGCACAAAATCAACACAAGCCTTGCTCCATATTCTGCTACCCAGAAAGACATATTGTGAGCATGGCTCAGACAAGGGTGAATGGACAGATTACTAGGAAAAGATAGCAAGGGTGGAGTAAGATAGCAGTGGTTAATGTGTAGAGGTTGAAACCTGAAATTAAAATGAGAGTAAGAATTAAGTCAAAGAAATAGCTTGGGAAATTCTATGACTATCTAGAAAAGATGGTAACTGGGTTTTTTGTTTTGTCTTTTGTTTTGGTAACTGGTTTTCATGTTGAAAAAAATAATATTCAGATTCTGCATGTTGTTTCTATTGCTCTGGGAACGTTTGTGAGATATCGGATGCAAAAAGGTTGTATTTTAAAGGAAGGAAGTGCATTCATATTAGAATGATTTTAAACAAATAGAAAAACCCTTTTTATTTCATACAGATTTCTCATTATTTCAAACACAATAGTACACATTGCTCAGCTTCAACAATTAATCATAATCATAGCTAATCTTTTAGCTGTATCCTCTAACCAATCTGGACAAATCTCTGACTTTATACAATGTCATCTGTTGCAACTACACTCTAAAAAGTAAGATCTCTTGAATAGCATGAACTGTAACTGCATTATAATACCTTAAAAATATTAGCAATAATTTCTTAACATCCACAAATATTCACCTAATTAAATCTCTTATGAGCAACAGACGTGAAAATATTTGGGTGTATTTTTTGGTATGCCATATTTTAAATAGCTATGGCAGATTTTAGATAATTTTATATTTGCCTTTTCCCTGGAATGTTGATGGTCACCTCCTGCTATATCATATTTTTCCAGATTTTATAAGGGTATTATAAATTTGAATAAGAACATATTAAGTTGTATGAAAGAGTTAGAGAGAAGTCCTGTATATAATAAAAATGCTGGAGACAGGAACTGGCGTCTCAGGTATGTTAGTTAGGACTGCCTAGTTATGCTGCAATGACAACCATCGCCCAAATCTCAGTGACATAGGCAATGGGATATTTGTTTTGTTTGTGCTAATGTTTGCCAAATATCAATAGGAGCCCTCTATTGCAACTCATCTTCACTTAGGTTTCCAATGCAATAGAGTCACTACCAGGTTTTTGTACCAAGAGGGGAAGAGATAAGACTAAGACATTAGCTCTTAAATGCTTCCACCCAGAGATGGTATATGTCACTTCTGTCTGCTTAGAATTCATTGGCTAGAGGAGGTCACATGACTAGACCTCTCTTTGTGAATGCCTAACAGGGGTGTCCAACGTTTTGGAGTCTCTGGACTATACTGGAAGAAGAATAGTTGTCTTGGGCCATACATTAAATGCACAAACAGTGCATTTTGAACAGTAATGAAAACCAAAAATCTCATAATGTTTTAAGTAAATTTATGATTTTGTGTTGGACCACATACATAGCCATCCTGGGCCACATGTGGCTCCACAGGTCATGGTTTGGTCACCCCTGGCCTAGAGGGAGAGGTTTAATACATATTAGTAAATAGTTGTAATGTTCCTCATAGAGGGCTATAGTCGGAGAAAAAACAACCTAATTGGATATTATTATACAGCACAGAATGACAAGAAATTAGATCAGGTAAATAAAATGGGATAAGGTTGTGGAAAGGCTTTTGACTTAGGAAGAGGAGTTTAACCTTGGTATTTGGCAGTAGAAAATCACTGTAGGTCTTTGAGTAGGAAAAGGACATGATTACAGCTGTGTTTTAGTAAAAGTAATCTTAATCTTGCAAGGAGGATACAGAAGACAGACTGATAGGAGGCTGTTATACTAATCCAAAAAATTAAAGCTTATGTGTGGGGGCAGTGGTGGGGAGTGGGCTAAGGGGGAGGGGTGAATGTGTGTATGTGTGTGTGTGTGTGTGTGTGTGTGTGTGTAAATCTGATACAAGATACTTCAAAGAAAGATGCAGCAGGATTTGGTGATGGATTGAAATTGCATATTGAGATTTGGAGATGGATGTCTTAAGTATGTGTTGACCTTTTCCTAAAAGGTAGGAAAAAAATGAAGAGAAGTTTCAAGTTAGCCCATAAACTAAGCTAGTTTAATACCCTCTGAAACTGTGTTGACTCAATATTGAAGTAAAATAGTAACTAAAATGAAACAAAACAGAAAGGATCTGATTCAATTCATGAGTACGGTGTGGTGTGGGGTGTGTGTGTGTGTATCTATGTGTCTGTCTGCCTGACTGTGTGTACAAAGAAAAGCAAATAGTCTTTCTTGGATTGCTCCAATACACTGATCATTTCCTTATAAGATAAAACCACAAGAACTAACAAATGCAGATTTTTGCTTTTGCTTTTTACTGAGAAACACAAAGCCACTGGTGCCTGCTTTCTTTTGTTAAAAAAAAAGTTGGAAAGGTCGCCCAAGATAGGAAGAAATGGAGGCAGAGGCAAATCAATGTTTAACTTGGAAATATTTTTCAGTTAATCATCTCTGACTGCTCATACTAAGAGGGCACTCCTAGAGTGCTGGCAAACTTGAACTGGAAACCACTCAGCTTCCAGTAACATAGCCAAGTGTCAGGATCTGTACAATCAGAAAGTCTGGTTCACTGTAGGTTTAACCTAAAATGGTGAGAAAAATCTTTGCTTCATATATATCTCGGAATATTTTGACTTGCAGGCTTTTGCTTCCTTGTATGAGTGTTAGGGAACCATAGGATTTTCCTTGTTTTTTGGATTATCATAAAAGCCTGGGACTTACATCTGGTAGGAAATTTGTGGAAAGGTATGGGAAAAATTGTTTTGGAATCTATGTTATGGCTTTCTTTTTCTTTTTTCACTCCTGGTATATGTAATTTTATGAAATAATACATGAGTGTGATTTTTTAGCATATGGCTGTCTTGATGACTTTTTTGACCATTTCATTATATAAGGAGCCAATCTTTAAGAAAGTTATGGGAACTCTCTAAGGCCAATGAGGCTAATATTTGGCCTAATGGGCAAATAAATTTTTCTTAGCCTTGTGTCCATTTTGGTGTGTTTGTAGGTGATCAGCAATGAAGAAACACTACTATTTTGATATGCTTTATTCACTCCTCCTCTTTTTTAAAAAAATATTTTATTTATTTGTTTTTAGAGAGAGAAGAAGGGAGGAAGAAAGAGAGAGAGAGAAACAACAATGTGTGGTTGCCTCTCTTACACCCCCAACTGAAGACTCGGCCTATAACCCAGGCATGTACCCTGACTGGAAATTGAACTGGCAACCTTTTGGTTCACAGGCCAGTGGTCAATCCACTGAGCCACACCAGCCAGGGTTCATTCCTCTATATGAACAAATTATATAATGATTTGTGAAATAATTATCTGTGAAACCAAAAAGTAACTCATTTGGCCTTTGAATGTAATGCACCCATTACATTCTTGTAAAGTCCAGTTTGCAAAGAAATTCTTAGCCAAAGTGTCACCGTTGACTTCAGGCCATTGTGTTCGTGAACTGCTGAGCATATGGTGTGCTGTTCTGCATGGCACCAATCTGGAGACTTTCCTACACCACGGACATTGCTGTACAACCAGAGAGTAATGCAACTGGTGCCAAAACAATCAATGTCCTAAGAGCCCAAAGATGTATTTCTCTTATGAGACCCAGTCTTTCAGACATTTTAATTCTAGATATGTGAGACAGCTTGTAATAATTTAGCAGCTGTGAAATTCAGTGAAGCTTGAATTATTAAGGAAGTCTTAATTTTGGTTTTGCATTTGGGGAGCTTAGAAAGATCTGATTTTGAATACTTTTGAGAAATTCACAGAAACTAGATAAATTTTATAGAAAATATAAAAAATAACAGATTCTATGTGTCTCCTTTCTCATTCAAAAGAACAAATTTTATACCTCTTATTTTTTTCTTTATTGTTAATGAACAGCAAGACCCTGATAGAACATGAAAAAGAAATTTTATGGCTTGAGTCTTTACTCTTACAATGCTTTTACATAGTGTCACTTTATATTTTTGTTGTTAAGTATAACAATGTTTGGGGCCTGGGTTTCACTTCTTGTCTTATGCTATCTTCTTGGCCATCATCTTGAACTAACAGTGTTGGAAGGGCTACAGGGGAATGATAAAATTCAGTGAAACCAAATGGTAAAAGTTTGGCCATGCATTTATCTGCCAAAATACTTCAGTAACAGATGGTTTTTCCTATGCAGGAATTATTGTTTCATTCAGACTCTCCTGAATAGAGGACAGATGGTAAGTACTTTGCTTTATGAACCAGTTTGATATGGTTGCGTAACAAATTCTCCAAAGTCTGTGGCCTAAAAGAATAAGATTCATTGCTCTTGGGTCAGTTGGATCATCCTTCTCTTGGCCAGGCTCATTATGCATCTCTAGCCAGCTGTGGGTCCAAGATCACCTTAAATGGGACAGTTGGGATCTCCACCACGAAGTCTCTCGTCCTCCAGCTGGCTCATCTGGGATTGTTCATGTGGTGGTGACAAGAATCTGAGAGAGAGAAGCATGCAAGGCTTCCTGAGGCCCAGACTTGGAGTTGACACACTTACCTTTCCTTTGCAAGTTTACAAGCCACAAGGCCAGGCCATACTCAAAAGATAGGGAAACTGACTCTTCTTGATGGGAAAAGCTATAGAGTCACATTGTAGAGAGTGCAGATACAAGGAGGCTGTTATTTGGAGTCATCTGTACACTCAATCTACTCTATCTTAACTAGGAAATGGTTTTCAATAAGGCAAGTGGTCTCTGCCCTAGATGATAGGTCCATGACCTGTGGCCAATTGCTAGAGCCATATTTCTCAAAGTACAGCCTGCAGGTACCCCCCCTGTAACAGATTTACTGTGGGACTTGAAGTGCTCTAAATATAATAATTTAGCATATCTGGGTCTGAGTAGCATAAATTTGCATGTTAATCAATTCCATCCTCCAACTCTTACAATTGGATTTGAGAGTTTCTGCATTAGATTTTCCTACTCAATGCAATTATTGAAACATATTCATTCAAGCAAGAGAATTTTTTTTCAGATATGGAAAGCTGACTTGGATGTGAATTACAAAAAAAAACATAGTCAGACTTTTCCATTCAATTGCTTTGAACAGACCCAAAGTTGTGATAAATACAATGTATCATGGCTACATTAAATTATTCAATAAATGCATAACTGATAGAATCAGCTGAAATGATTGCTTTTCTTCTTTTGATTTTTGTGTATGGAAGAGGTCTCTAAAAACTGATGCATTTCAAAACCAGGGCATTTTCTTTTCCTCACCAATACTGTCCAGGTTAATATTCCTATGGTTTCTTTCATAGAAGGAGTGGGAAACCTATCATTATGTCATCCCCTCCAGAAGCCTGTGGTATTAGCAAAGATGAAAACTTTATACATTTTTACTTGACAAGAAAAGAACACCCATGGAAGTTAATGGCTTTGTTCAGTACCTCCTAGCAAGCAAGTAGACATGGAAATAAAGATAAAAGTTGTCATACATTTTAAAAAGCCATATATTTATCTTCAACTTAGAAGCCTTTGGTAGGAGTTATCCATGTGCCCTCCAGACCATCAGACAGAGACAAGGGGTGTGTGTATGGGGGTATATGTAAGAGTAGTTCTTTCATTTCACCAGAAGCTTCTTTTGAGTCATTGACTGAACATTTAAGATATTCTAGAAGATTCTTTTTGAGTCCAAGAGATATTTCAGTAATAACTAGAAGGAAATGGCCCTGAAAGAAGCAAAAAAAAGCTTTTAAAAGGTCTAGTACTCAGTTAAATTTGTCTCCTTGATGCACTAGGTTAGCCTACACAGAAGACCAGGATGACCTTCTGAAAGCAGTATTGGATTACTCCCCTCTCTTGCTTGAAACCATTGATGACACCAATAGCCTTTCTGGGTTGGTAAATGGAAATGCAATATGAGTGGAGCTGTATGGCTATGAGAAATAGGGGGTGGTAGGTCGGTGGTAAACTAAAAATGCATATCTCATTGAGAAATACTGAAATTCAGATTTTAAAAGAAAAAGTGGACATGGACAACAGAACAAATTTATGGCTTAATTTAGGTCTCAGACCACCTGTGTGGCACCGCTGGGCTGTCTCAAGTTCAAACTTATTAATATGGCATTTAGAATTCTCTATGGCTTAACACAATGCTGTTACCAGAGTTAAGAATCCCCATAGTCCTTTTCAGTGCAGCAAGATATATAGGAAACATCATTAGGCTTTGGAAGTCTTGGGATTAAATTCTGATTCTACTACTCACTGTGGTGACTCTGCAGCCTCAGATGCATCATTTTATTGTCTCTAGCTGTGTTTGTTTCTCAAATGACAGTGTGGGTACTAATGTCTGCCCTGCCTGACTTATTTATTTCCTAGGAAAATAAAGTGGTATCATTCAAGTTGTACCACCAATGTGGCAACACCTGCTACATGAGCTTATTGAACATGGGCTAGTGTGACAGAGGAACTGGTTTTTGAGTTCTATTTAATTTTAATTAATTTAGATTTAAAACCTGCTTGATATAGTTCTTAGAGAACTTTTAAGAATAGTTGGAATAACTTGAATTTTTCACTCTACATTTTTTAGCTATAAACTTCTATAAAATCTAAATGCATATCAAATATTTCTGATGAAAAGTTAGCATTGGAATTAAGGTATCTGTAAATGTGAAGTACAAGCTTAGTGTTTGAAGACAGTATGAAAACAGAATGTAAAATATCTCACTAATAACTTGACTACATGTTAAATGATAATATTTTGGGTATATTGGGTTAAATTAATATATTATTAAATTAATTTCACTTATTAATCTTCACATTTTAGACAAATGTGGGTACTGGATATTTTAAAATCTCATATGTGGCTCAAGTTATATTTCTATTGGACACTGCTGATATTTATATAAAAGTTGTTAATATACTGTAATGTTTTTATCAGCAATAAATACTGCACAAGTAGGTTGCAATATTCATGAGGGTAACAGTTATATCTGTTTTGTTCCCCATAATATATCCACGGCCTGGCCTTTTTCCTAGCACAATGTAAGGGCTTGACACAGATTCTTTAATCAAATAAGTATTTAAATAAGTTTAAATATTTATTAAATGAACGTGTATTCAGTGTCCTTATTGCATTGTCTATAAAGTGAGGGAACCATAAAATGATATGTAAGTTGTTTCCAGCTTTAAAATACATTAACACCTGATACAATAGGGTACCATACAATATGGTGTGATATGCTTTCACTCTGTGTACATGTGAGAGAG
Source organism: Phyllostomus discolor (assembly GCF_004126475.2). Classification (NCBI taxonomy): domain Eukaryota; kingdom Metazoa; phylum Chordata; class Mammalia; order Chiroptera; family Phyllostomidae; genus Phyllostomus; species Phyllostomus discolor. Next base: position 75,075,835 of record NC_040911.2, on the reverse strand, counting down.
AGAAATAAGGAAGATTTTATTTGGCTGATCTGCTGGGATTTTGATGTTGAATCTTTCAAATTAAAAAAAATATGTTTACTGATTTTAGAGAGAAAGGAAGAGAAAGAGAGAGAGAAAGAGAGAGAGAGAGAAACATCCATGTGAGAGTGAAACACTGATTGGTTGCCTCCCATAAGTACCCCAGTGAGGGATTGGACCTAGGTATGTGCCCTGACTGGGAGTCAAGTGACCAAACTTTGGTGTACCAGAAAATGCTCCAACCAACTGAGCAACCCAGCTAGCGCTGGAGAATCTTTACACAATATAGTTGACCCTTGAACAACATGGGGTTAGAGGTGCTGACTCCCAAGTAGTCAAAAGTTTGTATGTATCTTTTAACTCACCCAAATGTAACTACTAATTGTCTATTGTTGATCAGAAGCCTTAATGATAATATATGCAGATGATTAACATATTTTGTATGTTATATGTATTATATACTGTATTCTTATAGTAAAGTAAGCTAGAGAAAAGAAAATGCTATTAAGAAAATGTTAGGAAAGAGAAAATACACTTATATTACTGTGCATATTTCTTGAAAATATCCACATACAAGTGGACCCACACAGTTCAAACATGTGGTTCAAGAGTCAACTGCACATACCAGTGCAAGAAAAACAAGCAAATCTTTGTGAGATGACAAGATGTAGCTCACATTGTCTGGTTCTGGTTAGTAGTGAGGGAAGCAAAACTGACAGTATCAGCACCTGTATGTTGGACCTGGACACTTTGTCTTTGTTATTTTTTATTTTCAGTCAAATTCTGGCTTTATTAGAATAATCCTCACTTTAGTAAGCTTTCTTGCCTACAGAATGGAGAGGTGTTTTTTTATGCATATGGATTGTCAACACCTTGACGTGAGAACTTGCCTCTTGGGCAGTAACTCACTTTCTTGGGGAATGAATTGTCACTTCACATTTTCCATCTGTTGTTCTCAAGGAGATGTTTATTTTTAGTGAACAAGATAAATCCTAGAGGAGACAAATAGATTCCCCTAACCAGTAGGTTCCACCTTCCTTCGTTTCATGTGAAATAGTATAGTCTTCTCTTGATAATTAACATAGTAGGTTTCTGAGATCCCTATGTTATCTCTTACAAGGAAAAATGTAGACAGATATAAATTTTATATTATATGTGTATAACTGTTTCTGTTTCCATAGGGAAATGTTACAATATAATTTACTTGCCATACATAAAATTTCACATTTGAAAGACTTCTATTCCACAGAGTTGTTGGAGATGGGAAACTTTCCCCTTACCTTTTTAGCTCTTCTGGTCGGTGGAATAATCTGACATAGGAGCAGATTAATGGGAGAAAGTCAAATTTTAATAGTGTGCATGGGTAGTTCACAGAAGTATTAAAATTATAAAGAAAATGAGGTAAAATGACATATGAGTCATTTTGTACTAAGGAGGGGAGGTAGGCAATTCACAGGCTGAGGATAAAGAGCAAACATTTGGTAAACAAAGTCTTGCAGGACAACCTAGAAACAATGTAGTGGAACAGATTTTTGCTTGGATCTTTTTTTTGCCATTTTAATGAATTTGTTACAAAGTGAATAGCTAAGGTGAATACACTAAGGTTCCCTTTCTGAAGCAGGTTGTTCTATCTGAATGTCTTTAGGTAGGTAAGGGGGAGGTAGAAACTTCTCTGCTTTCATTATTTTCAGCTAGAAACAATCTGCTTGCCAGGGTGGCAAATTCACCCCATATGAGAGTGCTCCTGACCCCCACAGAGTTAAAGGTGAGAAGCTGCACTGTGGAGTATAATTTCTTTGGAAATAAATGGCAATTTGTCATTTTCCTCTGCTTCTCACTGTTGGAAGTTGTGAGGATTCCAATGTTTCCCCCAGAGAGATTATCTTTCGTTGGCCGCCATCCTAAATGTTGAAATGTTTATTCTAGAAGCAATTTAAACAAAAGGGAGGAAATGCCCTGGACTAGTGACTGCATGTAATCATCATGAAAAATGCCTGATATTGAATTAAAAGAGTGGAAGATGATGTGGTGATTTCAGACTTGGACTCTCACCTCTGGGGATGGAACTCTTTTAGAAAAACTGGGATAAAAGGAAACCATGCTGTGGCAAACTTGGCCCATTTATACTGTGTGTACTTCCCCCTTTCCTCCTCTTTTTTTTATCCTGTGAATGAAGAAACTTGGTGAGCTGTGTGCTAATGCTCTCTAAGGTTTTTTTGTAAGCTGTGGTGATGTTCAGTGAATTGACTTTCTGCAATTTTTCTTAAATAAAAAAGAAAACACATGACAATTAGAATTAAAATGGATTTACTCAGGAATCATAAATGGACACCAAATTCAGAGTGAGGTTCAGTGAAGAACAGAGTATTTACATAATCTTAAATTATCTAAAAGTACAGAAGGAAAAATAGTTAACTAGGTTGTGAAGACATGGAACAGGATCTTAACCACATGATAGAAATTAACAAAGGGGCAATGGATGCCTTGTGATGGAATATTTTGGGAAGAACACATCATTATTGTTCCAGCCCCAAATGTGATCCATGAACTCAATCAGAAGGATATATCACAGGAACCCAAACTAAGGAATATTCTATTATGGGGGCTAAAAAAATACTTTCCCTCCCACCTTCTAAATGCTTCTAGCTGGACTATTTTTAAGTATATTTTATGATTATGTTATTACAGTTGTCCCAATTTTTCCTCCTTTGCCCACATCTACCTTCATGTCCGTGGGTCATGCATATAAGTTCTTTGGCTTCTCCATTTTCAATACTATTTTCAACATCTTCCTGTTTATTATGTACCTACCAATTCTATAATCAAAGTAACAGAGACAGATTAACAAGAGAAAATCAAGTTTTTAATACATGTGCACAGGGAATTTATATAAACACGAAAATTCCAAAGACAGTGAGGCAAAATTGTGTATGTGTGTTATTTGGGACAAAGGGAAAGTGGGGTGGGGGCAGTGATGGGACTGCAAAGTAAGTAGCAATTTGCAAGCAATTAAGGAAGAGTGAAAGAGGCTGGCAGGTAAATTCTTGCTTCAGTGGGACACAGTGGGTGATCTAGCCACTAGATCCCTCTGCTTCCTGTCTACCATATTTAATTCACTTTAGGCTAAGGGAGCACCCCAAGATCCCTTTCCTGAAGCAGATCCGTCATTGGAGTCTGTTAGACAGAAAAGGGGGGATGGCCAAAGACCCCATATGAGAGTGCCCTGTTTTCCAACAACCAGTTTAAAATCAATATCACAAAAGGCAGCCTTAGGATGGCAGGATCCTTTAATTAGAAAATAATTCTTATAAAGGTTATCATTGGGGCACATGATGAAATGTGAATATGGACTATAGATTAATTTAAAAAGTAATACATTAATGTTAAATTTCTTATATTTGAATACTGTACTGTGATTATGTAAGAGACTATTCTTGGGAAAAACATTGAGGTATTGCAGAGTAAGGCATCAAACATGCAGCCTACTGTGACGTGGCTCAGAAATAATTATATCAATATTTGTGCATACATGTGGATACACATATACATGGAGGATACTAAACAAATGTGGAAAATATTAATTTTTTGAATTATTGTAAAGTGAATTTAAGATTTATAATTTTTCTTTAAATTTTAAATTATTTCAAAATAAAAATCTTGCAAAAATGAAGTCAGCATCCCCACCATACACACATGACATGTATCTATTGGTGGAATGGTTTCATGACAGAAAAATTTAGAATACAGTTTGATATTAGGAGAAAAATGTGGAGGTGAGCCAGCAATGCATCTTCTCATAGATACTGTTGGAAGCCATCCTTTCACTATGACAGGTTCCAGGAATTCTCTGTCCATCAGGGTAATCCCACTAAAGAAATTTCAGATGGCTGTGAAGCTCTGAGAGTCCAGGGTGTAGGGTGATGAAGCCCCGGGTTGAGAGTTGATTTATTGGCTGGCTTAACCTGCTTGCTACCGGGAGCTTGCAGAACAGCAGCCTGGGTCAAGCCTGTGTTGCCTGTACCGTTCCTCCAGAGGGAAGGAGCCCACTGGCTGTCAATAAAGTTTTGCCTTCCTGGGGTGTGGTGTTGGCCATACAGTTTCCCTTAGTGGACTGGCATATCTGCAGTGGCTGACCCCACAGTCTCTTGTGAAACATATGGAGAGAAAGTTAGTTTTTCATGCAAGCTCTCTCACCCAGATAGTAGTCATCGGTGACGCATGAGATTTCAAGTGTGCAAGCTTGCTTTTCTTGAAGACTGAAGGTTGAGGCAATGCACCCATGCAGGTTGTGCACAGAGCCTTCTAGGAAGCACAGGGTTTACTAACCAGCCAGTTAGACTTGAGTGAGAATGAAGCTGTTGTTTCACCAGCCTAGAGAAAAAGCTCAGTGGGATCTCCTATAACAAATACCTGTAATCTGGTGTTACACCAATCCTTAGTTAACTCCTTATGCAAACCTTTGCGGTGCTCTAGGAAGCACCCTGTGGAGTTCCATTGGAAGGAAAATTCAGCCTTTTATTACTTAATCACATCACTCAATGTTAGAGGTTTTCATTATCTCATAAAATGCTTTCCAGGAGTAGGGAAAGGTGGTTTGGAAAAAATTTTATTGACCTGCCTTGTTTCCACTTTTGTGAGCTTTCAAACAAAAATATATGTTCCCTCTTTTTATGTTTTTTTTAAAGCATGACTTTTTTCAGGATTGGTTCATTTTCAAGGCTGTTTTGTTTCCTCCTAATATTGATATGTGTCAAGAATTATTTTAAGTGTCAATTATTTATAGAAAGGTATAAATAGTCAACATGTTTTTGTTTATAACAGTAATTGTGTTTAGAGTGTCATAGATCAAAAACATTGCAAAGCATGGAGCCAGTTTTTTTATCCAGCAAGCTTTCAAAGCTATTTGCCTTAAATGAAGAATGAGGTCCTAAGAAGAAGGCTTCTAGTTTTCAAAGTGCTGTGCAGAATTTCAACCTCATGATCTGTTGTTATCAAGTCTGAAAGGGGACACCTTTGTTGTCTTTGCTTAGCAACAGTTTAAAAAAGTTTCCATCTTTATTTCAATGGATAGCATTGTGGTTATTTTTTTTAACATGATATAAATTGTTTTACAGGGGGTTCTCCATTCAAATTGGTAAGTTGGTGATTACAAAACTCTACTTTTTCATTTGGTATCAAGAAAAGAAGCACAAAAATAGAAGAAAAGAATTTTTTTTAAAACAGAGAATAGACTAAGTGACACACCCAGGCACAGCTTGGGGCTTTCTAGCAGGGAGTTAATTGTCCATGTACATGATTTATTTGGCAGAGTAATGTGGACCCAAGTTTTCTGATTTAACTGTCTTAAAAAATTCCATGGCATAGAATACAAACTGGGTGTGGGATTTTTTAAGGCATAATTGCGCTGGAGTCAAAAGCTGTCTGAAAGCCCAGCAATTAAAGCGGATTACTGAGATCTGTCTCCAAACAGGGAGATCCTGGTGTCTCATTGGGAAATGGCCACCTGGAGAGGAAGCAGGAGGTTTCACTTCAGTGCAGGGTAAACTGGGGCAACTATCCTGTGTTTTGAGATGGGGCAGAATTTTGAGTATCTTGCCTGGATTGTGACTTTCTTGTGAGAGAAGGAAAAAAGATTTCTTGGTCTATTGGCCTTCCTAGCTGGTGGGGTGTGTGTATGTAGATATGTGTGTGTGTATGAGTGTGTATATATATTTTAAATTAGATAATTTCTAAATTTCTTTCATTCTTAATAGTCTGTGGTTTTTGCTTAGTGAAGGAAGCCATCAACAAAACAAAAAGACCACTTAGTAAGTGGGAGAATATATTTGTCAATGATATATCTGATAGGGGTTAATATCCAAATACATAAAGAACTTGTATAATTTAACACCAAACCTCAAACAATCCATGTAAAAAATGAGCAGAAGACCTGAATAGACACTTTTCCAAGGAGGACATACAGATGGCTAACAGACATATGAAACAATGCTCAACATCTCTAATCATCAGGGAAATGCAAATTAAAACCACAATGAGATATCAACTCACAGCTATCATAATGGCTGTCATCAATAAATCAACAAATGCCAAGTGCCGTTGAGGATGTAGAGAAAAGAGAACCCTTGTGTACTGCAGATGTGACTGTAAATTAGCCTAGCCACTATGGAAAAACAGTATGGAGATTCTGCAAAAAATTTAAAAAAGAGCTGCCATACGATCCAGCAATTCCACTTTGAGTATTTGTACCCCATGTTCATTGGAGCATTACTAGTAATAGCCGAGATATGGAAGCAACATAGATGTCCATCCATAGATGAACGGATAAAGAAGATGTGATACACACACACACACACACACACGCATATTTAATGTATATATTCTAATCTCAGCTATAAAAAAAAGAATTAAATCTTGCCATTTGTGACAACATGAATTGACTTAGAGGGTATTATGCTAAGTGAAATAAATCAGACAGTGAAAGACAAATACTGTATGATCTCACTTATATGTGGAATCTAAAAAAATACAATAAATGAATAAACAAAACAAAACAGAAGGAGACCCACAGATATAGAAAACAGGCTGATGGTTGCCAAAGGGGAAAGTGTGTGGGCAGGGGAATAAAAAATTATTTTAAAATTTTTAAATAAAAATAAATAAATAAAGAGTCTGGGTTCTAGCCTGTCTAATGTGGCAGGAGCAAGGCTCCACTGAGAGAGCGAGAAGTGAGCAGAAGCTTGCTCTGCAGGCCTTATAGAATCCATTTTTTTCATTGCTCATAGCAGTGATGGAAAAGGAATTTTTTTTTTCTTTGTCCTTTAGGTTCTGGCAAACAGACAACTTTCCCTTGGGACCAAAAGCATTAAGGCTGACCTCGAATTTCCTCAATGTGGCAGATCGACTTTCTGAATCCAGTGAAACTCCTTTGTGAACACTAGGTCTACTAACTCTCTTCCTGAAATGCTGACTATCTACATGGTTGCCCTTCAAGTAGTGTGTTTTTTTTTGTTTTTCTTTTTTTTTACCAATTCTTTTAATTGCAAGGAGCTCTGGATCTACTTTAAACTGTGTCCAGTCATATCCCATGGCAAGAAAAAAGCATTTACCCCATCTGTGAGGTGCTGATTGGTTGTAAAATGTCCTTGTAAAATCTGTTCTTGCTGTTAACCTCATTTGTATCAAGGAAAAGTATTTGGAATTTGCCACAATGGCTGGACATGGGACAGAGTGACAGAGAAGTCACTTCTACAGCCTCATGTTTGTTGAATTATTAGGAAATCTTGAACCTATAAATACTGCAGGAAATCATCTAGTTTATTCTCCTGGCTGTGGGTGAATCGGCCACGCAAAGTAGTCATGTGCACGTGCACTGGGCTTTTCCTGTCTTGAGCATCTCCTGGGAGGGAGATTGCAAGACATCTCTTTGTAACCTAATGTGATATGTATCAATTTATACACCAAGAATTTATCCTAAAAGCTAAGATGACATCTTTCTGGACTGACTTAAAGCCAATTTTGGGTTGTTTTCTCCTTGGAGATAGAGAACTTTGATCTAATAACACTCCATATATTACTCAACCACCCTGAGGGACCAGTCTCTGTTACTTTAACCATTTCTTTCCCCTGCTCTTTTCTAAATCTGTAATCAGTTTAATATATTCTTTAGATATCTGTGACTCATTTTTCTTCATGCAAAACTGTACACTGCTTCTGCTCATGTTTCCATTAACTTCTCCTTTCCCCCCTTTTTTTACTTTCACCTGAGGACATGCTTATTGATTTTAGAAAGAAGAGAAAGGAGGGAGGGAGAAAAGGGGAGAAACACTGATGTGAGAGAGACACATCAATCAGCTTCCTCTTGTACGAGCCCCAACCGGGACTGAACCTGCAACTCAGGCAGGCATGTGCCCTGACTGGGAATCGACTCTCAACTTTTCAGTTTATGGGATGATGCTCCAACCAAGTGAGCCATGCCGGCCAGGACTCTGTTAACTTCTTGAACCACATGCCAATTGTGCCTCATTTAGCCAGACCAAGAGCAGACATGTTTTCCTGTGGTGGCACAGCCCTGGTGGCAGAGATGGCTGCAAAAAATACAAAGAGAATAAAAAAGGTATCTTGCATATTAACTGTGTTTCTGTTTAGAATATTCATTGTGATAAAAAGTAAGTGTATTCAATAAACTCTGCATGAACAAAATTTCATTCATATATTATTTTCTTTGCTACCTGTACCATCTTCATTAATAATAATTTAAAAACCTTTCTTATGGGGATATTTTGAAATTTAAAAAAACGTCCTTTTTTTATGTCCTTAGGATAACAGAATGAGTTATATTGGAGATTTTTACATGAATTAAGCCACTCTCCTGGGGAAGAGAATTAGCAACTTGGAAGACTGGTATTACCCAGAAGCTATTGTGTTTCCCAAAGTAACACTGATAAGAGACCATTCCCAGAATGCCATGGGCCTTTTCAGTTAAAAGTAGGATGGGTGTAACTTCTTTACTTCCTAAAGCTATATCAACTACAAACATGTGGAAACAGAGAAGATTAACCTATTATGGAGAATTTCTTTTGAATAATTCATATTTTTCATGTATGTAACCATTTATTCCCTCCCCTCCTCAGATATGAAGTAAATATTGAAGGTTCATTATACTTCTGAATATCAGAATTCTGACCACAATATTAAGTTTGGGAACAGGCTGAGATTTTAGTGTTCCAGTGAACAGGATGTAATAAAAAATCCATAAACAGCCAATTCTTTGCCATGAATTTCAAACATTATGTTTCACTAGTGATTTTCTATTTTTCAATGCTTGAAGGAAAGTAACATAATTTTAGCTTAATTATGCATGTCTCCAAAGTAAATCAAGATTGTCAATCCAAATCATGTTTTACATTTATTTTTTATTATAGTTAACATACAATACTCTATTAGTGTCAGGGATATAACAGTGATTCAACATTTGTATACCTTACCAAATGATCACCACAATAAATCTAGTAACCATCTGTCACCATACAGTTATTATATTATTGCCATACTCTATGTTGTACATTATATCCCTGTGACTCAGCTTATAACTGGGTATGTGTACTTAATTCCCTTTCCCTTTTCTGCCCAACCCCCTAGCCCTCCCCAAATCATGTTTTAGTAAACATCATCCTCCTCTCAGCACCCTAGATTTTAAATCAATGAAATTTTAGTTTTCGTCACTTTAGTGATAAGGTTCTTCCTTTCTGGATGCTTTGCCAGTAAACTGACTTTCTACATGATTTGGTTGTCCTTCACCCTTGTTGAATGCAGGACCATCTTACTCTGTGGGAAATGAGCATGCAACAGTTACAACAAGATGCTGATGGTCAAGTCTTTCTGGTGCAGAGAACCCCTTGAATGTTTAAATGTACCTGACCATTTGACTTGTCAAGTAACTCATCCAGAGTCTGTCATTTTCTTGGATATGGCATAATGTTCTGTGCTTACTCACCTATCTCAAACGAATGCTTGATTCTGTGCATAGAACTGATGAATTCATTTGGTACCCCTACCACTGCATACTCTTGTCCTCTCTTCAAACAGATGTAACAATACCCAGTTTTTCATGACAAAAACTTCTCTTCCTTCCTTTTCACTTTCTTTGCCCTTTTAAAGAATAATCTTAGATAGATTAATAATTTTTTCAGAGTACCATGCCACACAGTCTGAATGTCTTAGTCAGGAGGGTTGAAACAGCAGATTAAAAAACAATTAATTACAATTTTCTTTTTTTATTGTTGTTCAAATACAGTTGTCTCCATTTTCCCACCACCACTTTCTCCTGCCCCACCCACCCCACCTCCCACCCTCAATCCTAGCCCCCCACCCTGGGCTTTGTCCATGTGTTCTTTATACATGTTCCTTGACAACCTTTTCCCTTCTTTCCCCCTTATCTCCCTCCTCCCTCCCCTCTGGCACTATCAGTTTGTTCTTTATTTCAAAGTCTCTGGTTCTATTTTGCATGCTTGTTTGTTTTGTTGATTATGTTCCACTTATAGATGAGATCATATGGTATTTCTCTTTGACTGCCTGGCTTACTTCACTTAGCATAATGCTTTCCAGTTCTATACATGCTGTCATGAAGGGTAGGAGCTCCTTCTTTCTTTCTACTGCGTGGTATTCCATTGTGTAAATGTACCAGTTTTTTTATTCATTCATTTACTGATGGGCACCTAGGTTGCTTCCAGCACTTGGCTATTTTAAATTGTGCTGCTATGAACATTTGGGTGCAGAGGTCAGATTTTAATTGTTGGGTGTCTACTGGATGCTAGCCATTGAGGCCAACTGAGGTTAAATTTTGCATCTCTCACCTCCAGAATGGCAGCAGTAAGGATAAGCTGAAGCAAAGGTATTCTGACTACATTAATGCACAAAAGTTTTTAGTGATGACTTCACAATAGCAAATTGCAGTGGAGTACTTGGGACCTGGCTAGTGGTGTCTCTTAAGCTATAGAAAACAGAGCAAAGAAAATCGTGACCTTTAATTAAGAACAATGGGCATCCAAGAATGGGGAACTCGTTTAAGTCTTTCTCCAAAGAAGAAATTGGAAGCGTCTACTTATGAGGGCAGTTGTGCACCTGGTTGAACAGGCTTCTTAGTACAGACAAAACCAGACAGTTCAGGAAGACAGCTGACCACTGCTGAGATGACAGGAGAAATGTGGAACAGGGATTCTTTTTACTTATTTTACTTCAAATGCTAAAGCCCTGAAGAAGAAATAAGGGTTACTACTCATGAGGTATTTACTATGTGCCAGGATTTCTTTTCAGCCTCTTATACACTATGTAATTTAAATTTCACAGAACCCTCTAGGGCAGGCACTATTATTATTATTTTTCAGACAGGGAAACAGGCACAAAAAGTGTGAATACCTTGCCTAAATTCATGTAGCTAGCATGAGATGAAGCCAGGTAGTCAGATTCCACAGGTTGAGAGCCCTTAACCAGAATATGGGGCCCCTTGAGATCAGGTTTCCAGTGCTTCAGCCTGGGAGAAAGAAGCACAACATCTTTCTTCAAAGGTAGTTTCCTTGAGAATTTGGGTTATTCTGTTTGCTTGTGTATAGGTACCCAGTCATATGATATGGGGTAGCACATGGCTCATAAACACATTTCCTGGGAGTTAGTTCTGAGTTTGGAAAGCTTTCTGCCTGAAGCTCTTACAGGTGATTTTGCTCTTCTAGAAAAAAAACACTACTGTAGACTTTGCAAAGCATGGCCCTGGAGCTACCTGGGGAGAATGGGAAGAAGTTTCATCTTAAGCTGATTGAGTGAAAGCCCTGGGAAAGTGGCATTTTAGAGAAGATGTTGATCAAAGCCAGTAAAGCTGAAGATAATGCCTTAAATGTATCTTTATGTAAACAGGGAGGACTTGATAAGGTTTTAAAATAACACAGTTAAGTGAAACAATTGAAGATATTCATCTGATTCAAATAGAATTCAGCAATGGCAATGATATTATCTGATGAGGGAGATTTTGTGTCACACATTCAAAGCTGGCTTTAAGTCCTTAAGAGGTATCAAAATAATCAAAGTGTTTTCTTTGCTCTTAGCTGCCTTGTGAAAGAATTACAAATGGCTGATCCATTTATGTTGATCAGAAACCACAGCTGAGAAGTGAAAAGAAAGGGTGTTTATGAACATAAAGCAGGGAGGGAGGAGATTTTGTCCATTACTACAGTTTCTCTTTTAGAAGTGTAATGCTCTTTCTGCCTCAGATGCCAGACCTCAGGCCATCAGAGGCTCCTTGGAGAGGAATACGTTTAATGTGAGGAGAATCAGGATTGGAAAAGAGAGTCCCAAACTTGACTAATTATCACAATCCCCTGGAGTGCTTTTTTAACAGTACGATTTTCAGTCTCCTTCTGTGGAAGTTCTGGATTCAGCAGGTGCAGATTGGAATCCAAGAATATGGATTTTAACATATGTCTCTAGATGGGAGTCTGGTGATCAACCAGCACTGGGAACCACAATCCAGTGTACATTTCTTATAGGTGAGTAGACTGAGGCTTGGGAAGGAGAATTAATGTAGTTATTTCTATTCTAGAGGTGAGCTAAAGCTAGGGTTTCTTTTTCTTTTCTGTTTTTTCTCCTTTGGCTCTAGATTCAGTGCTTTTTCAAGTCTCTGAGTACATAGGCATTGGACAGTTAGAGATGGGAGAGAGGGAGGGGGAAAGAGAGAGAGGGAGGGGGAGAGAAAGATGGGTGGGGATAGATTTCCAGGTATATAATGATGAGGATTTATCAGTAGAAGATGTTAAATATTGGGCTATTAATAATAATACCATTATTTTGAAGTGTAGTCAGATGAGTAAAAGTCTCTGACTCTTGGAATTGAAATGTTTATTCTGTGAAAATATAATTATTGAGCACACAGTCTCCTGGGAAAAGTAAAAAGCACAAAAAAGAGAAGCAATGTAAGCTTTCCAAAGGTTTATTCAAGAAAATATCAAACTTAACTTTGTCCAAGGCTTACTATCATGTGAGAGTCATGCCTTACATCCTAGAAAAGGTAATTAGATAAGATAGTAAAAATCATCCTGGTATTTGCATCTCCCCTCCCCAACCCATTTTCTCCCCATTGGAATTTGAGCATCTTCAGGTCAGAGGTTGTGTCTTATTCCTACTTATATTCTTATGTGCCTAGCCCAATAATACTGATAATAACACTTACTGAACATACCTACTTTTCAAAAGAATCATGTGCTATAGGTATGTTATGGAGCCTTATTTCACATGAGTAAATAGGTATTCAAAGACCAAAGACTGGACCAAAGACCAAAGATCTGGATTGTTATAGAGAGTGTAGAGTAAGCACCACCTCAGTCTGTGAATAGACAAGGTGTTCAGGATGAAATGGGACTTTTGCCAAGGCATGGAGCAGAGGAAGAAAGGGCTGGGGAGGGATGATCTCTGGAAGAAAAAAGGAATGCCTAGATGCTTGAAAGGGTGGGAAGGAATCAAGGTGGGCATGCTTGAGGACCAGGTGTAGGATGGTCTCCTTAGAGCAGGCTTGGGCAGAGAGGCAGTGGGAACTGTGATTGGAAAGGTATTTTAAGGTGGACCTATACATGGCCTCAAAACCTTGGCTTTTATTCTGTACACATTGAGGAGCTCCAGAGGCTTCTGAGCAGGGAACAACATGGTGGAAAGTGCTATTGTAAGGCAACTGTCTCACGAGTGAGGAGAAGTCTCCGGCATTGCAGCTCGACATCCCAGTTCAAACAAATAGGGATATTTAGAGGAACACCAGTTAAAGAAGAAAGGGGAAGATGAGTTCACCTTTGCCTTGACTGGACTGGAATGCTCAAGTCAGGTGGCCATCTCTAGCAGCTAGTTACAATTATGGGGTTGGAGATAAAGATATAAAATGTGGGTTTTTAAAGCTAGTAGTAAATAAGATCTTTGAGTAAAAGAATAAGGAGCAAGAAGGACCCAGTCTTGTATACCTGACATGTTTGGGGGTCAGGAAGATAAACCAAGGAAGCAGAGAGTTAAATGAGGTCTGACATGTGATGAGCTTTTGCACTTTATTTAAAAAATACTCCCTCATATATGATTAACTGTTTAATATGTTCATCTCTTATGTGTGTGTCTACCCAGTGAGATTTCCTCCTCAACTACCTACAAGATATTCCCACCAAGCTATGTACTCTGAAAATCTTGCCAGAACCCCAAACTTTATATTTCCCAAATTGAACTTGGCTTCTTAACTTCCAAACTTGTCTTGTGTTCTGCGTCATCTATTTCTAGTGACAGTATCCCACATTTTAGGCTCAAAACCCTTGACTCCCCTATGTATTCCACTAGCTTTCAAAGCCTGGAAGGTCGATCTTTTGTACTACTGGCAAGTGCCTCATCACCCACACCCCTCTGCTTGAGCTCAGGGCCCCAGCACCTCTACCTGGGAATGTTGCAATTCATCCTCTCAAGTTTCACTCTTGTCCCTCTAATCCATCATACATGCTGCTATTACCAGTTTCATCTTTTAGTATCTGATCTTCTGACTCACCAGACTCTTTTAAAAACCTTGCACATTTTCAATTTGCTGACAGCAGTGATTTCATACGTGGTCCCCTGAATGAAATCTTGTCCAGAAACTCCAGTATGTCAACTAGATAAAAGCAGGCTGTTCTGGTCACACCAGGAGAGTATTCTGGATCATTGCCCATCTTCTTCACAACACCCAGAACTCAGCAGAAGAGATTTTGAATAAATGCCAACTTCTGTGTCTGAAATTTTCTCTCAATTTGCTTTTTCTATCTTATTTCCCATTAGTGTCAATAATGTCCCTTATGTTTGAATCAAAGAGAACTGTTATTTTCATACATTCACTCGGCTTCCTCACTTTGTGTTCTTTGTTCATTCGAGCAGTATTCTCTTCTGTTCAGAATGCCCTCCTTTTGTCTGCCTGCACACACATCCTGTCTTTTGAGGCCTACCTTGAAAGCTCCCTCAGTGGAGAGTTCCCTCCTTGATTCATTCCCCATTATTGCTAAGTAATTTTCTTTATCCTTATTCCCTCATTGTCCATTAGCTGGGTCTCTTGTAGGCATATAACAGAAAGGTTTTGTGTTAGACTTATTTAATGTCAGTTTCTCTCCCTGTGTAGAGTGTCAAGTCCTTGAAATTAGGATAATTGATTGATTTGCTCTTGTATTCTTTCTCAGGGGATGGGGCACACCTTGGTTGCTCACATTTATTTGCTGAATGAATACTGACTTTGTGGGCCTCTTGAAGGAAGGGAATAAAGACTTCATCATTATTGTTAATTTCCTATGATGCATCAGGCAAGGCTGGACTTATAGCAGACCTTTATATTGAGTATATAAAACTGGCACACATTTCATTTTACTTTGTAGCTGTAATATGTATTCTTACATTTTCAGCTGTCTTTTGGAAGCCTCTGATGGGAGATCCTCTGAAGGGCTATAAAAGAACAATTTGTTCATTCAGTGTGGCATTGAGAAGAACCATATTAACATCACCATTTTGCTCATGGTGTTCCCAAGCTAACAGTGCTAAAATGCATTTCAGGAAATTACAGGGAGAATGTTAACGTACCTTTCTTTGCTATGGCTCTTCCATTCCAGGTCATCTATCAAAAAATATTCTGTGGCATGTTCCTTTTGATGACATTCACTGCATGTCATGGTCTAGACCTTGACCATGGCAGACCTGAAGGAGTTTAGAAAGAATTTAAACTAATGGTTTGGAACTTTTATAGTTATGTATCTCTAGCGAGGTATATAAATGGTTTGAGTTGAAAGAGCCTGGAGGACTGTGGCAATAAGCTTCTGGTAAGGGCAGTGGAAGTCTGAAGAAATAAATTAAAGTCCCAGATGCCCTTCATACTGCTCAGCCTCTCAGTGTGAGTCAGTTCCAACTTTCCAGCTTGGGTCACAAGTTTATCTTCTCTAAGGGCTGTGAAAGCAGCCACAGCAGCAGGGGATGATGGATGGAGTTGTCCTGAGGAAGGGTATTCATGGAAGTTTTGTTGGGGTCTTGAAATTCCCCAGGAAGTTGGAAGAATTTCTTGTGGTCTAGTCAGTAAAAAAAGAAAAAAAAGGTGGGGGGCAGGTTTCACATAAATCATTTGACATAACTGTATACATTTTAGTATCATACAGAAAGAGCTTGATTATAAGTATGGAAATAACGAGGGGGAAGATTTTTGAAATCATCAGTTTGGAAAATTAAAAAGAAAGCATATAATTACTTTATTTGGAAGTTTAATTAAATACAAGTTACAGTTTCTCATTTATATACCTTTCTTTTAAAGGCTGAAATCTCTTAAATCACATACTTAGAGATATGCTTGTTCTAACCTGTTCTTCATTTTTCTTGCAGTTAGAGTTGTCTGGAATTTCTCATTGATAAGAAAATCAGGTGTTTTTCAGTAATTACTCACTATTTTATGAAAGTAGAAGTAATGTGCATATTTTCTGCATCAGTAATTGGATATTTTAGTGTCATTTCTTTAGTTACAATTCACAGTAATCATATATTAAATGTTAACCTATTCATAGATATTACCATCTAAGAATGCTTAAGAAGACCTAGGATATAAAATAACCAAATCTTGGTTTGAGGTAAAATTCCAAGATCTCTTAATATTTCACATAGAATGGAATCACAATGTTTAATCTTAAATGTTGAATATGCAATATAAAGCAGGGGTTGTGGACACTGTTTAAGAGTTTTATCGCTTGATTTGAATTTCAGGTTCTCCACTAATTTAACTGTGTGAACTTGATCAAGTCATGTAACTCTCCTGTGCTTGAATTCCTCATTTAAAAATGGTAATAATTACAGAACATGCCTGTATTAGTCAGTTTTTACTGCAGTAATGCTATAAGAGGGGGGACCCCCCAAAAACTGGGATTAACTTCTGGACAGTTGGCCCCTTGTAGTACAGGCTTCCACCACTAGGTGAGTGTTCTAGGAACCCATCTGTATCAGTGTACCACATGATGTTGTTTGTGAGGCTGCATTCAGCTTCAGTGAATTTTTTTTGAAGACTCTTTCAACAAGTTTGCCCATTTCATAATGGGTGATTTACGAGCATACCTGCTCACACTGCGCTGAATGTTCAGCAGTTTTTGACCAAAAACAGCATGACCCCTGTGCCCCACCCTCCCTATTCACCTGACCTCGCCCTGAGCAACTTTTCTTTTGTTTCCGCAGATGAAAAAAGTCTTCAAAGGGAAAAATTTTGCTGATGTGGAAGAGGTGAAACAAAAACAGCACAAACACTAAAAGGCATCAAAATTGACGAGTTCAAAAACTATTCTAAGCAGTGGAAAAGACATCTTGACAGGTGTATTGCATCAAATGGAGAGTACTTTGAAGGTGACTGAAGTTTAAACATGTAAGAATAAATACCCAATTTTGTAATAAATAATTTCCAATGTTTTGGTTTCTCCTCATATAACAAGAAGCTCCTCCCATATCTCAGTAGCTTATAACCATAAATATTTTTTTCTTTCTTAAGGGTCTCTAGGTCAACTGTGGCAGCTGTGTTCAAGGCTGAACATTGGGTTAGATCTATTATCCAGGTGCTAGGCTGAAGGAGAATTGGTCCTCTGAAGGGAATGTCTGGAACACAAGAGAATGAACCAAGCTTTTTATCATTCCCAGTCAGAGCCTCTGCTTGTATACATTCATAAGTCATCACCTTCTGTCACCCTTTATCCCCCTCTACCCTGTCTACCCTATCTCTCCCAACTCCTTTTCCTTCTGGTATTCTCTACTATGGTATCCATTACTCTGGTATTCATTACTATGAGGTTTGTGTGCATGTGTGTGTGTGTCTTTTGCTTAATCCTTTCACCTTTTTTTGATCTATTCTTTTTATTTATTTATTCTTTAAAAATATATTTTATTGATTATGCTATTACAGTTGTCCCATTTCCCCCCTTCATTCCCCTCCACCCTGCACACCATCTCCCACCCACATTCCCCTGCTTTAGTTCATGTCCATGTGTCATAAGTTTTTTGGCTTCTACATTTCCCATACTATTCTTGCCCTCCCCCTGTCTATTTTCTACCTACCATCTATGCTACTTATTCTCTGTACCTTTTCCCCCTCTCTCCTCCTCCCACTTCCCTGTTACTCACCCTCCATGGGATCTCCATTTCTGGGTTTCTATTCCTGTTCTAGTTGTTTGCTTAGTTTGTTTTTTGTTTTTGTTTTAGGTGTGGTTGTTAATAATTGTGAGTTTGCTGTCATTTTAGTATACATGTTTTTTATCTTCTTTTTCTTAGATAAATCCCTTTAACATTTCATAAAATAAGGGCTTGGTGATGATGAACTCCTTTAACTTGACCTTATCTGGGAAGCACTTTACCTGCCCTTCCATTCTAAATGAAAACTTTGCTGGGTAGAGCAACATTGGATGAAGTTCCTTGCCTTTCATGACTTGGAATACTTCTTTCCAGCACCTTCTTGCCTGCAAGGTCTCTTTTGAGAAATCAGCTGACAGTCTGATGGGACTCTTTTGTAGGTTACTGTCTCCTTATCTCTTGCTGCTTCTAGGATTCTCTACTTCATTTTAATCTTGGGTAATGTAATTATGATGTGCCTTGGTGTGTTCCTCCTTGGGTCCAACTTCTTTGGGACTCTCTGAGCTTCTTGGACTTCCTAGAAGTCTATTTCCTTTTCCAGATTGGGGAAGTTCTCCTTTATTATTTGTTCAAATAACTTTTCCACTTGTTGCTCTTCCTCTTCCCCTTCTAGTTCCCCTATAATTCAGATGTTGGAACATTTAAGGATAGATGTCTTGGAGGTTCCTAAGCCTTCCCTCATTTTTTTGAATTCTTGTTTCTTCATTCTTTTCTGTTTGTTTGTTTCTTTCTTCCTTCTGGTCCACTCTATTGTTTTGAGTCCCAGTTTTCTCCCCATCACTATTGGTTCCCTGTACATTTTCCTTCATTTCACTTAGCGTAGCCTTCATTTTTTCATCTAATTTGCAACCATATTCAACCAATTCTGTGAGCATCCTGATCACTAGTGCTTTGAACTGGGCATCTGATAGGTTGGCTATCTCTTCATCACTTAGTTGTATTTTTTCTGGAGTTTTGATCTGATCTTCCATTTGGGCCATTTTTTTTGTCTTGTTGAGTCTGTTACCTATGAGGGGCAGAGCCTTAGGTGTTCACCAGGGTGGTGCAAATCATGTCACTGAGTTGTGACGCTGTATGTGGGAGCAGCGTCCGAGAAAGAACAATGGCACACATTCTGCTCTTTGTCAGATCCTAGTCCCCTCTGCTGCTTTCCTTAAGCAAACTTGGCTCTTCTGGTGCTGATTCCCTTGTGGGTGGGCCTGTGTACGTTCTAGGACCCTGTGGGTCTCTCCAACGAACTCTCCTGTGAGGCTGGGATTCCCTCCCTGAGCCCCAACCCCCACAGGTGTTTTCAATCAGTGTTTTGAAGCCTTATTTCCCTGCACTGGGACCCTGGGCTGTGAGGTCTGTCTCGCTCCCCAGTTTCACCTGGTTTATCTGAGTGGGAATGTGGGACTTTCTAGTCAGCCATCCACCTTGTGCACAGTGCCTCACTTTACAATTTCCTCCTTGTTCGGTCTGCCTGTTGCCACCCTGAACCCGGGGTCTGCCAGCCACTGCCTGTGCGCCCAGGGTCCGCCCGCTGCTGTCTTGAGCACCTGGGGTGCCTTATGTGTCTGGTGCCACCACTTTTTGTGCTGCAACCCCTCTTCGTCCAGCTGTCTGACTCCACCCTGCCTACAGGTCTGGATGAATGTGTTTATTTTAACTCCCTGGTTGTCAGACTTCCATACAGTTCAATTTTCTGTCAGTTCTGGTTGTTATTTTGTTTCTAAATTGTTGTTGTCCTTATTTTGGTTGTGCAAGGAGGCACAGTGTGTCTACCTACGCCTCGATCTTGGCCAGAAGTCCCCCTTTTACCTTTTTCATATAGCCGTCCTACTCCTCTACACTTTGACAGTTGTCAGTCTGTTCTCTGTACCTGTGAGTCTGTTTCTATTTTGTTTGTTTCTTAGTTTATTTTGTTTGTTAGATTCTACATACAAGTGAAATCATATGATATTTTTCTTCCTCTGACTGGCTTATTTCACTTAGCTTAATATTCTTCAGGTAAATTCTTGTTGTTGCAGAAGGTAAGATTTCCTTCTTTTAATGGCTGAGTAGTATTCTATTGTGTAAACATACCACTGCTTCTATTTATTTTTATTTTATTCTTATTTTTATTGTTGTTCATTTATAGTTGTCCCATTTTCACCCCATTACTTTCCCCTGCCATACCCACCCTCACCATCTACATTCAATCCCCACCCACCGTTCTTTGTCCATGGGTCCCTTATACAAGTTCCTTGACAACCCTTCTCCATCTTTCCCCTGTTATCTCCCTCTCCCTTCCCCTCTGGTTACTGTCAGTTTGTCCTTTATTTCCATGTCTCTAATTCTATTTTGCTTGCTTGTTTGTTTTGTTGATTAGGTTCCACTTATAGGTGAAACCATGTGGTATTTGTCTTTCACCACCTGGCTTATTTCACTTAGCATAATACTCTCCAGTTTCATCTATGCTGTTGTGAAGGACTTCCTTCTTTCTTTCTGCTGCATAGTATTCCATTGTGTAAATGACCAAGTTTTTTGATCCACTCATTTACTGATGGGCACTTAGGTGTTCCACTGCTTTTATATCCATTCATCACTGATGGGTACTTGGGCTGCTTCCAAATATTGGCTATTGTAAATAATGCTGCAGTGAACACAGGGGTGCATATATTCTTTGGAATTAATTTTTGGGTTTCTTGGGATATATTCCCAGAAGTGGGATTGCTGGGTCATAAGGCAATTCTATTTTTAATTTTTTAAGAGAAGTCCATCATTGTTTTCCATGGTGGCTGCACCAATCTGTATTCCCACCAATAGTACACAAGAATTCCCTTTTCTCCACATTATTGCCAACACTTGTTTGTTGATTTATTGATGATAGCCATTCTAATAGTTATGAGGTTATATCTCATTTTGGTTTTTATTTGCATTGCTCTGATGATTAGTGACATTGAACATCTTCTGATACATCAATTTGGCTATCTGCCCTTTGTGGAGAAATGTCTGTTAAAGAACTGCCCATTTTTTAAAATTGGATTATTTGTTTTTTTGGTGTTCAGTTTTTTAAGTTCTTTATACATTTTTTATATTAACCCCTTATTGCTTGCATCACTGGTGAATATGTTCTCCCATTGAGTGGATTGTCTTTTCATTTTGTTGATGGTTTCCTTTGCTGTGCAAAACATTTTAAGGTTTATTTGAGCCCATTTGTTTATTTTTTATTTTGTTTCCCTTGCTTGAAGAGATATATTAGATAAAATATTACTATAAGAAATGCCTGAGATCTTACTGCCTTAATGCCTGAGATGTTTCTTATAAGATTTTTGTGGTTTCAAGTCTAACATTTAAGTCTTTAATTCATTTTGAGTTTATTTTTGTGAATGGTGCAAGAATGTGATGTAGTTTCATTTCTTTGCATATATCTGTCCAATTTTCCCAATACTGATTATTGAATAGCCTATCTTTACTCCATTATATGTTTTTGCCTCTTTTGTCAAATATTAATTGACTATAAAGGTGTTGATTTGTTTTCAGGCTCTCTATTGTGTTACATTGATCTATATGTCTATTTTTATGCCAGTACCATGATGTTTTGATTACTATGGCTTTGTAGTATTGTTTGATATCAGGCAGCATTATTCCTCCAACTTTGTTCTTCTTTCTCAATATTGCTTTGGATATTCAGAGTCTTTTGTGGTTCCATATAAATTGTTGAAAGATTTGTTCTAGCTCAGTGAATATGCCATTAGTATTTTTAAAGGGATTGATTTGAATCTATAGATTGCTTTGGATAGTATCAATATTTTAATGATGTTAATTCTTCCTATCCACAAACACGGTATATGCTTCCATTTATTCGTGTCTTTTATTTCTTTCTCCACTGTCTTATAACTTTCCCAGTACAGGTCTTTTACATCACTGTTTAAATTTATTCCTAGGTATTTTAATTTTCTAATATAATTGTAAATGGGATTGCTTTTTGATAGTTCATTATTGGTGTATAAAAATGCAACCAATTTCTGTATGTTTATTTTGAATCCTGCTTGTATATTGAATTTATTTATCAGTTCTAGTAGTTTTTTAACAAAGTCTTCTGGGTTCTCTGTATACAGTACCATGTCATCTGCAAATAATGACAGCTTTACTTCTAATTTTCTAATTTGAATGCATTTTAATTTTTCTTCTTGTTTGATTGCTATGGCTAGAACTTTCAGTACTATGTTGAATAAGAGTTATCAAAGAGGACATCCCTGTCTTCATGATCTTAAGGGAACCACTTTTAGTTTTTGCTCATTGAGTATGATGTAGTCTGTGAATTTGTCATATATGCTTTTACTATATTGAGCTATATTCCCTCTATTCTCACATTCCTGAGAGTTTTTTTTTTTATCATAAATGGATGCTGGGTTTGTCAAATGCTTTTTATGTATCTATTAATATGATCATGTAATTTTTATCCTTCATTTTGTTTATGTAGTGTGTCATATTTATTGATTTTCAGATATTGTACCAAACTTGCACCCCTAGAATAAATGCCACTTGATCAATAGTGCTTGATCTTTTCAATATATTGCTGGATTCAGTTTGCTCATATTTTGTGGAGGAGTTTAGCATCCATATTCATCAGAGACATTGGCCTATGGTTTTGTTTCTTTGTAGTGTCTGTATCTGGTTTTAGAATTAGGATAATGCTGGGTTTGTAAAATGAGCTTAGGGGTCTTTCCTCTTCTTGAATTTTTTTGAGTAGTTTGAGAGGGATGGATATTTTTTCTTCTCTGGTTGTTTGGTAAAATTCACCTGTGAAGCTATCCAGTCCAGAACTTTTGTTTGCTGGGAGTTGTAATTTACTGCTTCCATTTCTCTAGTAGTAATCTGTCTGTCCAGATTTTTTAGTTCTTCCTAAATCAGCTTCAGAAGTTTATACCCATTTCATCCAGATTGTCCAATTTGTTGGTATATAGTGTTCATAATATTTTCTTACAACCCTTTGTAATTTTTTGGTGTCAGTTGTTACTTCTCCTCTTTCATTTCTGATTTTATGTATTTGAGTCCTCGCTTTTTTTCTTTGTGAGTCTGGTTAAAGGTTTGTCAATCTTTTTTAAAAATTGTTTTAAGTTTGTTGATTTGAGAGAGGAAGAGGAAGAGGAAGGGGAAGAGAGACTGGGAGAGAAACATTGATTTGTTTTTCTACTTACTGATGCATTTATTGGTTGCTTCTTATATGTGCCTTGACTGGGGATTGAACCTACAACCTAGGCACATAAGCACAATACCCTAACCAACTGAGTTACCTGGCCAGCACTAGTGATTGTCTGTCTTGTTTATCTTTTTAAATAACCAGGTCTTGGTTCCATTGATCTTTTGTATTGTTTATTTTTAGACTCTATTTTTTAAATTTCTGCTCTGCTCTTTATTATTTCCTTTCTTCTACTGATTTTGGACTTTGTTTATTGTTTTCTTCTTGTTCCTTTTCATGTAAAATTAAATTGTTTACTTGAGATTTTTCTTGTTTCTTGAGGTAGGACTGCTATGAATTTTCCTCATAGGACTGCTTTATCTGTGTCTCACCGACATTATCTTTGAGTTTTTTAATTTTTTAAATTTGGACCACATTTGTTCTTTAAGTCAGTTATTGTGAGGAAATGAGCCTGGAAGGAATCATTCTATTCAATTGTAACCATCTTAGTTATCAATGAATACTTTAGCACAGAGTAGGAATAATGTGATGTGTGTATGTATGTGTGTATAATGTACAAGTCAGTGGATTATTGGTAAAACGGAAGTTAAGGGTAGAAAAAAAGTTTCTAGGCTCTAGTGCTTCTTAACTTTTAAGGTACACATGAATCTCCTAGGAATCTTACTAAAATAAAGATTCTGATCCAGTAGGTCTGAGTCAGGGCCTGAGGCTTTCTCTGCATTTCTAGCAAATGCCTGTGTGATGTTAATGCTACTGGTTCAGGGAACCCTTTGAGTAGCAAAGTCTAGGACATTTTCTTTAATAGAACTTTCTGCAATGGTAAAAATGATCTATAACTATACTGTCCATTACTCCAGGTATATAAAATGTGGCTAGTGCAGCTAAGGAAATACATTTTCAATTTTATTTAATTTTGATGGATTAAGCATAGTGACAAACATTTTGGGCACTGCATGTCTAACGAACAAGATCATGTCTTATTTAGCCATAGATTCCCAGGATATAGCCCAGGACATGGTGGTTCTCAGTACTTGTTCCTTGTCATGTGCAAGGAGCATGTTGGTGT
Source organism: Phyllostomus discolor (assembly GCF_004126475.2). NCBI lineage: Eukaryota > Metazoa > Chordata > Mammalia > Chiroptera > Phyllostomidae > Phyllostomus > Phyllostomus discolor. Next base: position 75,051,917 of record NC_040911.2, on the reverse strand, counting down.
GAGGCAGGAGGCTGAGGTAGCATGGAAGACATAGTTCAAGTCTGTTTTACTTTGCTTTTCTTAAGAACTATATTTTAATAATACAGCATAGTGGATAAGACCACAGAGAGTAGAACTCACCTGCCTGAATTTATTTAAATATGGGTTTTACCATTTATTAACCTTGACATCTGTATTCCCTGTGCCTCAGTTTTTTCATCTGTAAAATGGGAATAAAATAGTGTGTCTTGTATAGCATTGTGTGTGTATGGAATGATTTAATACCCGTAAAGTTCTTAGAATTGCTCATGGAACATACCAAGTTCTCTCATGTACACTTGGTCTTACTAAGATGAAACCCCACCTGGATTAAGCCTTTATGTATCTTTACATTCTTTCCACCTCTTAGAAAAGCTGAGTAACTACTTGAGCTCCAAGTTCTGGGGCAGAAGGGTTTCTTTCATGTTTGATGCTACTTGGGACTATTTGACATTGTGTTGTTAATTCAGAAACATTTACCCCAAACCCCCATCCCTAAATGCAGCCAATTCACCAAAGTGTCTGGCATGAGGGGCAGAAGTGAACTGCTAAAACAATGAGGTCAACCTTTTGAACTAAACAGGGTAATGATAGCTGGCCCCACAGAAGATACGACTGCTAGGAAATTCTGCACCCATGTTTATACAAAACCAAGCAGGAAATGTTTGCCAATGGAATAAATAAAGGAGCCTTCTGGTTACATAATGTTTCGTTGTGCCCCAGTTTGAGGCTGTTTTGGAATCGTTACTTGGTCTAGGTTTGAATTTTGCAGTTCAGGCTTCTATATCCTCTTTTGTTTGCTTGCCCTTGATACTTGAAGTGTCATTCTTTTTCAGTTCCCTAAGGCCTGAATTAAAGTGGCACCAGAATGTGACTTCATCATTTTGGCTTAAGACAGCTCTCATGATCTACTTTGCTTCTGAACCTCTGATCTGGGGATAGATTTGGATTGGGGCAGGGGGCAATAGGCTGGGGTTGGTGGGGCTCAGGGCCAATTGTCCCTTATGCCTGGAGAAAGAGGAAGCTCTATTGTTACTAAAAACATGTCTGTTTATTGAGACCCTACTATGCGCCAAGAATTACACAAAACATAGTCTCAGGCTCTCACAATAACCTTGCGATGCATGCGATTATGATCCACAGATATGAAGTAGTTTTAAGTAACATGCTGTAGCTCAGAAGCTAAGGTGAGTTAGCCCCTGAGTCTCTGATTTTTTTCCCCTTTGGTTACATTGCCTTTCCTGGACTATAATTTAAAGCAGATCTTTTAATTCAGTTGTTTAAGTTCCCCTTTGTAACCCAGGAAGACAACACATTCTCACCTGGAAAAAACTCTAGTTGTTAAAAAAAAATCAAAGAAAACCTTCTCAATCCTCACAATTCAACACATTTTAATTTGTATAGATGAGCAAATTTATTACAGCACATTATGAACTTGCCATTACCCTGAAAAGGAACCACCTTCTCCCCACCCAATACACACTTCATAGAAGCATTTATTGAGCACCTGGTGGGTGCAATGGCTACATGTAAATCCTAGGGGGCAAGGACAGCAAGGTACAAATTTAGAACATGGTCTCGACAGATCAGAAAGCTTAGTGAAACCCATTTTACTGTCTTGGGCATCAATTTACTTAATTATTAAATGTTGGTGTTTAGAAGCCCTCTGAAATTCTAGAGTATGATAACCCTGGGTGAGGATTTAGACCCTCACTGAGAAAAGCCCAATTCTCTGGTCTCTTATCTCTTGGGAGGCTCCAACAGTTCATGCAGAAATTTTAGAAAAGTCAAGAAAATATATCCATGACCTTGTTCACCAAGAGCCCCTCAAGATCCAGTGGGATTGAGGGAGAACTAGAGGGAAAGACAGAAATGGAAGTTGTAGTGGTATTTGACATTCTCTGTGCATTTGTTACTTCTCCAGCACTGCTGTGTGTTACTTGGATTATATTTACTCATTTAGTCCAGTGATTCACAGCTTCAGTGTCCATGAGCAATGGTTTGCAAATGGATGGGAAAATGTATCTTAAGTCTGCGTGGCTGGCTGCCTTAGTAACTTGAGGTTCACACTGATGGCCCCATGAATTTCTGATTAGGAGGGCCAGGGACCTGGAATTCAGTTGGAAAAGGGTATATGGAACTGATCTTGAAGCTTCATTTGTTTGGGACACACATCATTTTTGCTTAGTTTGTATGTTTATTAGTTGGGGGATGTCTGCTGGTAGAGATTGTGAGGCTCCACTCCAACTTATGAAGCTGTTCCTTGGTGCTGTCACTTGTCTCCAGCATATCTTTGTACCAGCAGTCCAAGTATCTGAAATTGCATTGTTGACTCATTCATTCCTGCTCTGCCTTTTCCTTGCAGGCTTGCTTTTCCTAAATTTCTTTTTTCTTGAGGACTAATTAACATCCACTGAAGTGCACAGATCCTAAGTATACAATTTGTTTTGATTAGTGTATTCTCCCATAGATCCACTTCTGCTATCAAGATTTGTGACAATTTCATCACCCTGTAAGGTCCCTTTACTGGCCCTTTCCAGTCAATCCCTGCCCCTTTTCAAACTCCACCTAACAACTATACTGATTTTTATCAATATAGATTACTTTGATCTGTTCTATAACTTCACATACATGGAAACAAAAAGTATGTTCTCTTAAGTGTGGCTTCTTTCACTTGGTGTAATGGTCTTGAGATTTTTCCACATTGCTGCATGTATCAGGATTTTATTCCTTTTAATGCTGAGTAGTATTCTGTTGTATAAATATATCACAACTTTTAAAATCCATTCTTACAGATGGATATTTAGGTTGTATTTTTTTGCATTATAAATAAAGCTGGTATAAAAAGTTTATGTACAAGACTTTTGTTGGCACACACTTATTTTGTGTAGCTACACAAAAGAGATTTGTTGGGTCAGAGGGCAGGTGTATGTTTAACTTCATATGGAAACCACCAGAAGAAAGCAGTTTTCCAAAGCCACTGTGCTATTTTTCACTTTCATTCAAAATTTTCTCTAAAAAGATTAACAGTGTTGAAAAGGGGATCTTTCTACTACTCTCTCTTACTCCACATCTTTCTCTTTCCCTATTAAACTGGCCAAGTAGTCAATCTGAACATAAGGCAGGACTCAATTAGTAAACACTCCATCTCTGATTATTTGGGCTTTTTATTCATTAATTCAGTCAGTTGAAAAAATAATTCTGTCAAAAGGTACAAAGAAATAAAAAGGCAAAGGACTTGAAAATTTAAGGAGAAAGCAACAGCATACATCGTGGTGACTATTGATTGCTTTCCCTTTAAGATCATGAAAAAGACAAGGATATCTACTCTTGCCACTTCCATTCACTGTAGGTCACACCAGTGTGATAAGAAAAGAAAAAGAAATCAGGCATAAAGAAGAAAAGAGAGTATAATTCTTTATTCATGGATGACATTTTTATCTATGGAGACCAACTGAAGGGATCTACAAAAAAACTGTTAGAAATAATATGTAAGTCTGGCAGAGTTTCAGTATTCAATGTTCAAAAATCAATTATATTTGTATATCCAACAGCAAACAACTGAAAAATAAAATTAAAACATTTAGAATAACATAAAAAAGCATAACATACTTACATTTATTTCTGACAAAAATGTATAAGACTTACACACTAAAAAAACACAAAACATTGCAGGGACAGATCCAAATAAATGGAGAAATGTATTCATGTATTGCAAAACTCAATATTATTAACATGTCAATTCTTCTCCAATTGGTGTCTAGTGAGTGGTGGCAAATACTTTCTGTAAAGGCCCAAAAGGTACATACTTTTGGTTTTATAGGCCATATGATCTTAATTGCAGCTACTCAACTATGCCTTTGTAATATAAAAGTAGACAATATGTAAATGAACATTTGTGGCCATATTTCAATAAAAATTTATTTACAAAAACATACTGTGAGCCAGATTTGTTCATCTTCTATTACTATCAATTGAAAAGTGAGAAATAAGACCAGATGCTCTCCAGGGTTCCTTCCAATATTCTTTTGGTAAAAGACAAAGGGTTCTCTTCTCTACTTGTGCCAGATAAAGAGAGCATATAAATTTGATTACTGTTTATTTGGCTGATAATTGTCTTGCCAACCCCATCTTCATTTATAAAATGATGAAAATAAAGCTTGCAGGGTAATGTTAATGAGATTCAGAGGAATGATATAAAAATGTGGAGAACTAGGACAAAACCAGGTTCATTTGAAGACATTAATATCCCCCATTTGCCATTCCCATTGCAATATTTTCCCATTTTTTCAGAACTTAGCTTTAGGGGTTGAGGTTTCAAATACTGTTTTCATTTAAGCAGTGAGGCTATGGATGACAAGCTCATGTGTGTCTGGGAAAACCTGGCCTCAGGATGTGTGCCTCTGCAGATGGACCCAGCTGCTATGCCGCCATTTTATAGTGTAAACTGCTGGAGTTTGCTCTCCAATAATCCCTACCCACGACCCTCAGGTGCCTGTCTCTGAAGGACTTGGCTTTATTTCAGGGATCAGAGCAAAGAAAGTTCAGGAAGCCCTGGTGGAGTAACTCAGAAACATCAGGTGCTTAACTCCCACTGCCTTTTAAAGAAGGTATGTTTCTTATTGTAAATATTATACTCTACCCTCCCAATATAATCCCAAATAATGTCAGCTCTGGGTAAGTTGATGCATGGTGAGAACTTAAGGCTTTCCATCTGCTGGGAATAAACACTGGTAGACATACAGGAGTTTTCTTCCACCTCCTACTGTGGGACCCTCCTTTCAATCACTTGCACTCTCTGGTCTTGAGCTGCCTAAAGATGAGGGTTGGTATGCTGCTTCCTTCAGCCCTGCCCTGTGTGGCATTTGTCTTGCAACTTTCCCATGCTTGTTTCAACAGGAGAAAAAAAGCAAAGAGATTGACATATAGCTGCCCTGAGGCTAGACTGTCACTAAAATAGATTTCTCTAAATAAAAATAAGGACCATTTTTGCTTGCAAGGTCTTGCAATGAAACAGAGTTAATAAAAACTGCATGGGAAACTCACATTGCAGCTATAAAAAAGTTAAAAAAGAAAAATCTTAGCTAAAGTCAGCAGTGATTGTTGGCTCAGGGTAGGAATTAGGGAGGAAAATATTCTGAAACTCATTGAAAGTGAAGAGAGAAGATTTATTACCCTTTATCCATTTGTTTAACCCTTCAGAAGTGAAACTAGAGTCACACTTGCTTAGAAAGTGATTAAATTCCAAGTTTTAAGAGTAGGACAGATCATTTTCTCTTGGTGGGTAAGCTGTTAAAAAGAAAATAGGGTTACTGAATTGAAAAACAAAAACAAACAAAAAACCTCAAACTGCTTCAAAACAAAGACTTGATAAAATCATTGATGAAAGTGTTTCATCAATGTTCAAAGCTTCATTGTTCTTCCTCCATTAGCCTGCATCTTTGTGTGAGTGTATCAGATATCTCTGTGGCTAAGACTGTGTATCCTTCCAGGCTGGAGGGCAGGGATGTTGCCTCATCACTCTCCAATCCTCAAACCCTCATGCCATCACCTGGAATATCTTCTGGAACCCAGGAAAGATGGCTTGTTTCCAGAGCTCCCCACTGGGCAAGGGTTTTCTCTTCAAGAATGGAGCATCCAGGGTTTTCCAGCCCCAGTATACAATGTCACTAGGCCCCCAGGAAATGGTGATTGATTATCTGAGAAATTCAAATCTTTCTACATTTAGGATTCACCAGAGTCACTAGCCTAATGGGAACCTGAGGCCTTGATTAATTGCCACTTAGGACCACAAATAGAAAAAAAATCACAGCATCTAAGACAAGTGGGCTTTTAGCCTCTGGTTGCTATGGGGGAATTTATAAGAATATTTAGAAGTGGCTCAGGGTTCTTTCATTCTCTCCCCTTAAAACCTATAAACTCTGGTCATTTTCACAAGTTTTTGCTAATTAATGCCACCACTGTGGAAACAGGGACTTTTCTGCTTATAAGCTGCAACAAATGGGATTTTTATTGCTGGTAGAAAAGTCTGGGGAATAATTAGCAGATCCATGGAGATCCCTTGACTCTGGGCATCTGCATGGAAATGGCCAACCCTGGAAATCACTCAGGGAAATGGGGTCAGACTTTCCACCTTAGGGCACATTTATATTGTCAGTTACAGCCTTCAAACTGCAGTTGGACAAATGTGGGAAAATATTTTGTGAAATGCTAGACAAATGAACCTGATGTTGACCAATCTCAACTAGGAAAACTGGCTCTGCTTTGCTAAGTGCTGTACAGCAGCCAAGATTTGCAAGTGAAATATTTTGATATCTTGTTAAACTTGAGTCCCCAGAGAGAAGCACACACACATACACATGGCTGACTAGGGACCCCTTCAAGGTGCCTGGCTGGAGAAGACACAGAAATGACAGACTCACAGGGCTACAAGAGGACCTGAGGGTCATCTAATCTAGAAGTCTGAAACCAAGGGACCCTTGGAGAGAATACAGGAGAATCAGAGAATGTGGGTGGGAAAATAATTACATTTTTGCTTTCATTAACCTCTGATTGAAATTTACTATTGCTGGACTTCCAGTTAAGATGGAGCCATAGGTAAACACAGTTTGCCTCCTTACACAACCATAGAAAGAACTACAACCATATTTCAAAACTAGTAACACCTGGAACCATCAGAAAATCAAGCTGTATGGAAGTCTGACAACCAAGGATTTAAAGAAACCACATTCATTCAGATGGGTAGGAGGAGCAGAAATGCAGAGATGGGAAGAGAGGAGCTATGGCATGGAGAGGTAGCAATGGTGACAGTGGGACAGATGGTCTCACACTCATGCATGGTGGATAAAAATTAGGAGGGATACTTTGAGAGCAAAGAATCCCATCCCCAGGCCAGACCACACAGCCCAAGGCTCCAACACTGGGAAGATAAATCCCTGTTATCTCTGGCTGGAAAACCTAGTGGGCATTGGGGTGGCAGAAGAAACTCCCAAATTTTTGCCACTTAAAGTGCCTGCATGGACTTAGAATGTATTCAAACCTACCCACTCTGGGCATTACCACCAAGGCAGCAGTTGGAAGGGTGCCATTTGCATAGGGAAGTGCATGAAGTGACTCAAAAGGGGGCAAATGCCAGGCAAACCTCCAGAAGCCAAGCAGCAGCTCTGTCCCCTCTCTGAGTTCTCCCCCTATACCACACAGAGACACAAAGCAGTGAATCAGGTTGCCCCACTTTGGCAATTATCTAAGGCTCTACTCCACACTGTTTATAGGTGTCTTTGCTACATAGGACATGCTACTAAGACAGGGAGTCAAAGCAGCTCTACCTAATACATAGAAACAAACAGGGAGGCTGCCAAATTGAGGACACAAAGAAATATGGCCCAAATCAAAAAACAGAACAAAACCCCAGAAAAAGAACAAAAAGAAATGGAAATAGCCAGCCTATCAGATGCAGAGTTGAAAACACTGGTCATCAGGATGCTCAGAGAACTCATTGAGTATGGCAAAAATGTAAAGGAAGAAGTCAAAGTTACACTAAGTGAAATAAAGAAAAATCCACAGGGAACCAACAGTGAAGGGAAGGAAGACAGGATTCAAATCAACAATTTGAAACATAAAGAAGAAATAAATATTCAACCAGAGCAGAAAGAAGAAAGAAGAAGAAGGAGAAGGAGAAGGAGAGGAGGAGGAAGAAGAAAGAAGACGGCAAGAATAGAGAATAGGAGCCTCTGGGATAACTCCAAATGTGCCAATACCCAAATCATAGGGATGTCAAAAGGAGAAGAGGAAGAGCAAGAAACTGAAAACTTTCTTGAAAAAATAGAGAAAGAAAACATCCTTAATTTGTGAAAGGAAATAGACATATAAGTCCAGGAAGCACAGATAATTCCAAACAAATTGGACACAAAAAGGATCACACCAAGACACATCATAATTAAAATGCCATAGATTAAAGATAAAGAAAGCACCTTAAAAGCAGCAAGCGAAAAGCAGATAGTTACCTACAATGGAGTTCCCATAAAACTATAAGCTGATTTCTGAAAAGAAACGTATCAAAGTGATGAAAAGCAAGGGCCCACAACCTAGATTACTCTATTCAGCAAAGCTATCATTTAGAATGGGAGGGCAGATAAAGAGCTTTCCAGATAAAGTCAAGTTAAAGGAGTTCATCATCATTAAGCTATTACCACATGAAATGTTAAAAGGACTTATTTAAGAAAAGGGAGATCAAAACCATGAACATTAAAAAGGCAAAAAATCACAACTATTAGCCCTGGCTGGCGTAGCTCAGTGGATTGAGTGCGGACTTCGAACCAAAGTGTCGCAGGTTCGATTCCCAGTCAGGGTACATATCTGGGTTGCAGGCCATGACCCCCAGCAACCACACATTGATGTTTCTCTCTCTCTCTCTATCTCCATCCCTTTCCTTTCTAAAAATAAATAAATAAAATCTTAAAAAAATACACCCACAATAATAACTACTTTTTAAAAAAATCACAACTATTAACAACTGAATCTAAAAAACAAAAACAAAAACAAACTAAGTGAATAACTAGAACAGGAACAGAATCATAGGTATGGAGATCATTTGGAGGGTTATCTGTTGGGAGGGGCAAGGGGTGAATGGGAAAAATGGTGCAGGGATTAAGAAGCATAATTGGGCCCTGGCTGGTGTGGCTCAGTGGATTGAGCACCAGAATGTGAACCAAAGTGTCGCTGGTTTGATTCCCAGTCAGGGCACATGCCTGGGTTGTGGGACAGATTCCCATTAGGGGGCACTCAAGAGGCAACCACATACTGATATTTCTTTCCCTCTCTTTCTCCCTCTCTTCCCCTCCCTAAAAAATAAATAAAATAAATGTTAAAAAATCAGCATAATTGGCTATGCTTATTTTTTAAGCAACAAAAGGAACAAAATAGACAAGGGGAAGTTAAGAATAGCATAGAAAATGGAAAAGCCAAAGAACTTGCACACATGACCCACGGACGTGAACTAAGCGGGGGATTGCTGGAGGGTATGGGGGTACCGGGCAGAAAGGGCAAAGGGGGAAATTGGTTATGCTATTGGTTATTGATTATGCTATTACAACTGTAATAGCATAATCAATAAAATACACTTAGAAAAAGAAATTTACTGTTTCTCTCCATTTCAAATGTGGGCAACAAACCACAAGGATGTCACCTGTACCAATTATTTTTTACATAGTAGAAATAAAAAATGTCTTCATGTCACACAGTGTTTTAGATTGTCTCAAGATATTTGTGCTCATAATTTCTTTGAATTTATGGTAGTTATTAAATCTACTGCTAGGTAGTATTACTTAATGTGTTACTAAAGAAAATACATATATTACTATATCCGACATTTAAAATTAATTTAAGCAATGTATGTTACGTAATTTTTTGTAATATAAGTATATTTTAAAAAATCCATTAAAAAGATTCTGAGAAGAGGTCACAGTTCTCATCACACCACTGAAGCGGTCCATAACACAATTTTTAAAGTCACTTCCTTGCCCAATCTCCTTTATTGACAACTGAGGGAATTGAGGCAATTTGATGAGTGATAAGAAAAAGTCTAAAGTCCACGGTGCTGTCCCTAGTCTCATCTTGCTGTTCCAGGAGTCCACAGGAGGAGCAAATAAGTGCCTTTGGTAAAAAACAGCAACAACAACAAAAACATGGAGTAATTCCTTAACACAACATAGGAATCAGGGATGACAAATAATTCCTGGGGCTAATCTTAACCAGGAAATTTGTTTTCAATTTCAAATATACTTTTCTACCTTCATTTTAGAGTGTAGATAATTGCCAAGTTAAGTATACATTGTTATTTTAAAAAAATTAACATGGAGGCACAATGATGCATTCTATGTTTAAATGGTCCCACGGAATAGATTATACGTTATTTTTTGTACTATAACAAGCAAAATTATCTCCTGAGTATTTGAGGGGAACTGAAATAAAAAATTTAATCTGTGAACATTCCAACTGTGAGAAAGAAGAAGCTGAGTATTGAGCCAAACTAGTTGGAATAAGTATGGATAATTTGTATTATCAACTTCACATATTGTCTAGAATGAGATACATTAATGATACATACATGTACATACTAGTGGAAAAAACAAGAGCACATTCATATGAAATAATCACTATCTCTCATGAAAGAATTAGCTGATCCTATAGCCCTAGTGTAAACATAAAGATGTAAGAAATTCAAATAAATTCTCACCTTCTCTCTCATGGTTCAATTGGAGGCAGACTTTAAGAAATTATTTTTAAACAAAATATATCCTGACACATTCTGGTTTATTAAGTTTTAGGATTCATGGAATAATAAAATCTTAGCATGGAAAGAGAGCTTATGTATTATCTAGTTCAGTAGTTTTCAAAACTTTAGATTTTTCTACTATTATCTTTTTTTTCTTCTTCAGCAAGTAATCAGATATACAGGTGATGAATAAATATACAATATATTCATTCATTCATCTTTTTCACTTTAATTCTTTATGTTTTAACTTTTCATTTTGAAATAATGTCTGACATAAAAGTTACAAATATAATATAAATAATTTTAGTATGCTCTCATCAGACTCCCCAAATGTTAACATTTCTTATAAGCACAGTACAATGATCAATCAAAATCAGTAAATTAATATTGATACTATCCACCTGTCTAAACTATAGACCTTATTTAAATTTTACCAATTATCCCAATTATGTCCTTTTTATGATCTAGAATCCAACCTAGGATTACATGTTGCATTTAGTTTTCTTTTTTTTTAAAGATTTTATTTCTTTATTTTTAGAGAGAAGGGAAGAGAAGGAGAAAGAGAGGGAGAGAAACATCAATGTGTGGTTGTCTCTTACATACCCCTTACTGGGGACCTGGCCCGAAACCCAGGCATGTGCCCTGACTGGGAATCGAACACCAGTGACACTTTGGTTCACAGTCCATGCTCAATCCACTGAGCTGTACCAGCCAGGGCTGCATTAGTTTTCATATTCACTTATTCTCCTCTAATATGAAACATTTTCCCAGACTTTCTGTTTTTTTTTTTTTTTTTGTGACCATGAACCTTAAACAATGTTGGGCAGTTACTTTGTAAAATGTTTCTCAGTTGGAGTTTGTCTGATGTTTGCTCATGGTTCTTTTCAGGTTATACACTTTTAGTAGGAACACTACAGAAATGATAATGTGTCAAGAGGCACATGATACTGATATCATTACTGATGTTAACTTTGATCACTTGCTTAATGTGATATCTTCTAGGTTTCTTCACTGTGAAGTTACAATTTTTTTATTGTAATAAGTATTCTGTGGGGAGATACTTTGTGTAAAAGTCCTGTTTCTCATCAAACTTCCACATACTAATTTTATTGATGATTCTTGTCTGAAACAACGATTAGGTCTATATGAGAAAGAAGCAAGTTAATTCTAGAGACAATTCAATATTTAACATGAAATCCAAAATTTTCTCTTCCTGAGATTTAAATTGTTTGTCATAATTACTCATTTATTGCCTCACTACATTTCTTTCTCTCACTATGTACCTGAAGTTATGAATACCATGAGAATGTGACCGTTACAAATGTGTGCACAAGTAAACATACTTGAGACAGGTGTGGTAATTCCTGAAGGTTCTTACTAGATTTCAAATATTTAAAATCACATAAAAAGTTGCAATATGTTTTTTTTTGTGCATGAGAAGGTGATTTGATCACATCCCATGAGTAGCTCAGAGCATTCATTTATGCCTCAAAGCCACAGACACCAAGTAAGCACACACAATATTAAAAAACCTTCTAAGTTATACGAGTGTCAATAACACAAGGTACATACATCCTGCACTCTGATATGTCACAAAGTGAGCTGGAGCCTCAAGGAGACAGAGGGAAGGTTGTGTCGGGAATTTCTTGCATTAACTTTTGGCCATCTACTTCAATTATTTTTGTAGTGCAAGTCTAGGCATATACAAGTAAAGCAAACTGCTGCAGATTTTCACTCACTACTTTGGAATCAGCTATAAGAGACTGAGATATATGTGGGCTCCCACCAAAGAAAGAATGGTCTTGCCTACTTGTTCTTGGAATGCTTGGAGCCAGGTGGTGAAAAGACCCCACTATAAGGCGATCCCAGAAAATGTGAACAACAATCAGCTTCCCACAAGAAGGGTTTTTTCAGCGGCTGACTCTTATTAAAAATATGGATATATGAAATAGAAATGTTGGTATAAGAGGGGTAATTTTGTTTTTTCCGAAACCAAACAAAACTATTTCACAAACCCAATGAAGACCTAAAGAGGTTATTTAGTTTCATCTTCTCTTCATCAGAAGCCAACCATGTTTGTAAGACCTCTCACTCTTAGAAAATTCAAGTGATAGAAATGTAACACCTCCATCATCTGTCACCAGTTTTTGTGGTCAAAATTTCTTCCTGATGCTTATCTGAGGACCTGCATTAATAAAAACCCAGTCTTCTAAAATCCAGACCTAAGTAGTGAGCACCAAAGCTTTTCCATAAACTGCCTTTACCAACAGAGCTTTGGGTAAAGATTTGAAAATATGTTTATAAAGTGTGTTATGGAAACAATGCCGACACAGAACACAATTTCTTTTTTTAAATATATTTTATTGATTATGCTATTACAGTTTTCCCAATTTCCTCCTCTATCCCCCTTCCCCCCTACATTCCCCAATCCTCCAGCATTCCCCTCCCTTACTTCATGTCCATGGGTTGTACATATAAGTTCTTTGAATTTTCTGTTTCCTATACCATTTTTTCACCTCTCCCTGTCTATTTTATGCCTACCAATTATGCTTCTTATTCCCTGTACCTTTCCCCCCTATTCCTCTCTTCCCCCTCCCCACTGAAATCCCTCCATGTGATGTCCATTTCTCTGATTCTGTTCCTGTTATAGTTCTTTACTTAGTTTTTGTTTTCATTGTTTTTTCTTAGGTTTATTTGTTGATAGTTGTGAGTTTATTGTCATTCTTATTGATCATATTTTTTATCTTCTTTTTCTTAGATAAGTCCCTTTAACATGTCATATAATAAGGGCTGGGCGATGATGAACTCCTTTAACTTGACCTTATCTGGGAAGCACTTTATCTGCCCTTCCACTCTAAATGATAGCTTCTCTGGATAGAGTAATCTTGGGTGGAGGTCCTTGCTTTTCATGACTTTGAGTACTTCTTTCCAGCCACTTCTTGCCTGTAAGATTTCTTCTGAGAAATCAGTTGATAGTCTAATGGGAACTCCTTTGTAGGTAACTGTCTTCTTTTCTCTTGCTTCTTTTAAGATTCTCTCCTTATTTTTAATTTTGGCTAATGTAATTATGATGTGCCTTGGTGTGTTCCTCCTTGGGTCCAACTTCTTTGGGACTCTCTGAGCTTCCTGCACTTCCTGAAGGTCTATTTCCTTTGTCAGATTGGGGAAATTTTCCTTCATTATTTGTTCAAATAAGTTTTTAATTTCTTGGTTTGTTCTCATTGGCACTCCTATAATTCAGATATTGGAACATTTCAAGTTGTCCCAGAGGTTCCTAAGTCTCTCCTCATTTTTTTGATTTCTTGTTTCTTCATTCTGTTCTGGCTGGTTGTTTATTTCTTCCTTTTGTTCCAAATTGTTCATTTGAGTCCTGATTTCCTTCCTGTCACTCTTGGTTCCCTGATATTTTGCTTTATTTCATTTTGGGTATCTTTCATTTGTTCTTTCATTTTTTGACAAAGCTCAATCAGTTCTGTGAGCATTTTGATTACTGGGGCTTTAAATTCTCCATTTGCTGTGTTCTTTCATTTGGGCCCTATTTCTTTGTCTCTGGGCACCTGTTAAGTTGTAAAGGGGTGGGGCCTTAGGTATTCACTAGGGTAGGGCAGCCCTCCTCCCTTCGCTGAAACACTGCCTGTGGGGGAGGAGATAGAGAAGTAACAATGCAGCTTACCTGCTTTTCTCTAGACCCACTTTCCAATGACTAGGAGTTTCTCCCACCGCAGCAACTGCAGTAGACCACAGTCAGCTCAGCGTCTCAGTTTCCCATTCAGTCAGCCCCACCCTCGAGGTTCACAGCGTTGCTTTGGGTTCTCTCTGCCTGCTGCTTTACTGGTCTGGTTGGTCTGGTTGACTGTTTCTTTAATTTTTGGTTGGTAGAGCTCCATGCAGTTTGATTTTCTGGCACTTCTAGTTGTTTATTGATTTTAGATTGGTTGTTATCCTCCTTTTGGTTGTGCAAGGAAGTGAAGGGTTTCTACCTATGCTTCTATTTTGGCTGAAAGTCCAATTTCTAGATAATAGACTTAAGCTGACTTTAAGGTTCACTTAAAATCCCAAAGGTCATGACAACCAAGTTTGGGCCAAATTTAAGAAGTTGGAATTAACAAGTAAGATTGTTCACTCGGATCAGAAATGATCTGCCAGGGTAGTTTGATCAAAGGGGAAGCAAATGCACCCCCCCCCCCCAAAAAAAAATCACATCAAACCAAACCTTGGTTAAGAGTTTTTACTACAAACAAACCCGTGCTAGAAATGCGGGGTGGCTAGAAACCTAATGTTTTCCAGTCATTCCTTGTGGAGTCCTTGAATGCAGAATCTAGTGGTCTGGAGTGAAGCCCTTGACTGAGAAGTTGGAGGACCTTGGGCCCAGCAGGTAGTGGTCTGGTGAGGTGACTGTCAGCTTCTGAATTCTTGAACAAACCCACTGCTCAAGTGTTTCCTGGTCAGTGGAGGTGTGTGACTTTATATTAAGTATAACTTTATACTAAATTTCAAAACCTGTTGCCTATTTTTTTTCTTATGACAATCTTTCAGAAACAAGTGGAGTTCAAAAATAAAACAATGACAACAAACACAAATAGATAAAAGAGAAAGAGAGGGAAAAGAAGTAACTGACCAATTTGGCTTAAAGAGCTAATAGTTTATACATATGGAAATTACATTTGAATTATGGAAAGACATCTCAAGGGTCTTGGGTACAGGAAATTTAATTGAATGACATTAAAATAGAGAGGTAGATGCAATATTTTTCACCAAATTTACACTCACAAATATTCTTTTGATTTGTAACCCCCTGTAGTCATTGCCAAACATTGTTTATTTTGGGGAAGGGGGAACAGAATCTTAATATGAAATAGGTTTGTGGGTTCTTTTAGGTTTCCTTTTGCATTTTGCTTACCTTTTGGCTCTTGTCCCAAATCCACAAACTATTCAACTACAAAAATGAAGAACGAGATTTGGATAAAAAAAAGATGAGTGGAGAGAATATTAAGAAGGTTTTCTGAAGAATATAAAGAGAGTATATTTTCTGGATTATGAGACCAATTCTCTCCTTTAATTAAGACCATCCAAGGAGACTGATGCAAGCTTGGAAAATAATAAGAGTTCTGAAGATGGACTGACAATGCAATAGACAATAGAAAAGTAACTCTTGAGAAGGAAGCCTTGCAGTGAATAAGAACTAACAGGCATCTGTGAGTGAGGTGTTCAAATATAAAGAGAGTGCATATTTTCTAATTGTTTTGAAGACCTTGAAGAGTTAATTAGGTGCCAGGGCCTTATCTTTGCCATGCTCCAGTCCCTGCAAGGACTAAATCTGTGAAGGCACTTGGAACCAGTACACAAACTACTTCTAAATGGTCAGAAATCTCCCAAGTTTTCCACTTGAGCTCCCTGTATGCCTTTAAGCAATGGAGATTTAAAAGTCCTGAGATTATAGCACCATAAAAATGCACATTTACATGTGGTCACATGCCAGGTTTAAGACTGGAATTGAACCACAAAGGGACTGTTTTACACTAGTACCAAAATACAAGTTCAATTAATGACACAGCAATTCTAAGAGGAACAGGAGGAAAACACAAAAAGTGGAGTCCCTTATGAGCCCTGAACAGTTGTTCTGGAACTGCAAAGATGTATGTTGTCAGTCCATACTCTCTTCCATAAGTTCCTTCTTCAGCCATATGAAATGCAGCTAGTAAAACAGGTTTCTGTGGGAGGGAGACTTGGGAGTGCCTGAATTTCCTTTCTTTTTTGCTCAACAATTAAGCAACAAAAGCTGCCTGGAAAAATAGAAGATGTTTCAGAGCTGGCCCTGCATTCTGCACATGCCAAGAAAGGGGATTTTTTTATAGCCTTCTGACTCCTAGTCCTGTACTTACTTGTTGGCTAAGTAGAATTAATTTAGTTGGTCTTACAGAGTCTAAGCTTTCTTCTCACCATTAAGTTTCTTTTCTTCCTCCTTCCCCAAAAGAATGGCAAGCTTTTCTTAGATGTAGCTTATGGATCTACTGTTGTTTGATTAGAACAAATGGTCTTAGTTTAATATGCAAATTTTCAGTGAATTCAAAATAAAAAGGTATTTTAGTGGTAACTGTGGACCAAGCCTCATGCTAGGGCATGGATACCTGGTGAAGAAGATATTCAAAGATATAGACACAAGAATAGGCAGTTATGATCAGCATGAAAAATGGGGTTAATGCAAGAGAGGTCCTTAAGAGGAGGCGGATCTCAGCCACACATGGGGACTTAATAAATGTCTCTTACAGAAATCTGAACTAAGGCCTAGGGAATGAGAGAAAGTTCATCAGATAACAAGGAGCAGGGAAGTGCTTTCCAGGCAGAGAGGCAGCAAAGGTGAAGGCCTGGATATGAGTGAAGATTCAGGTATATGACTAAGAGTGTTGCTATGACTACTGTGTAGACTGGTAAGAGATGAGTCACAAGAAGTAGGCAGAAGCCAGACTCCTTAGGTGATTGCTGGTATCTTAGGAGTTTGGGATCTTACCCCAACAGGAAGAGATAAAAGTGTACTTCCTACTTTGTTCAACATGTATTTGCATGGGCCAAAGGGACCCATTATGACTCAATCAACCATGAATTATTAAGACCTTTACAAATGTCCACTTTGTTTCTTCAAATTGTACCCACTTCAGGGTTAATACGTTGTTGGATAAAATAATTAAACTTAACTTCAAGTAAAGAATTAAAGGGGGCTCATTTATTCTGTTCTGTTGGGACTGAGGGAATAAATTTGTATTGACCTTACTATGCTTACTATGCTTACTATCCTTACTATGTTTGAGCTGATGTTTGTCTTAGTGTCTGAGACAGTGGCCTCAAATGAAATCTACAAACATATTTGTGAGTTTGGACATCTGAACAGGCAGGGAAAATCATTCAGCAATTCATGTTCCTTGACTTCTTAGAAGCTCATTATTAAAGCCTTCAGGTTATAGGGTCATTTTCCTTCTCAACACGTTTCCTTAAGGGCTAAATATTTGATAATGTGCTCATTAAACCTTAATGCATGAAACAAACACAAACACCCTTTATGACATAGAATTGTGGAATCTTAAGCTTTAGGAGGCATGGTGTGTTATAGAGAGGGGAGAAGAAAGGTTTCCTTCAGTTCACCTGGTCCAAATGAAAGGAGCACTGGATGTGAGAGGAAGCAGGTCAAGATTCATGCTAGACCTTTTGAATTATGCACTGTGTGACTCTGAGCTTTGTGGGGATTAAGTCAAATCAAAACAAATAATTCATGTAATGTGTTTGGCAGGTAATGGGCATTCAGTAAGGATTGGTGATTATTATGAACTTTGGACTATAGGCCATGTGTTAAAGGGTGTACAGTGGTAAAACTGCAATGCCTTGGGTTGCTGTGGGGGTAGGGAGGTAAGTTGCACAGGAAATGTCATGGTGGGGCAAAGAGGGAAGTATACTTCAGCTTGTCCCTGAGGTCAAATGACATGACACAGAATACAGGGACCAGGAGAGAGAGTGCATGTGACGACTCCTATTATTGTCACAAACTCACATTTAATTAGTGCAGCCCCTACTTGACTACTGCAGAAAGGTTCTGGTGTGAAGCCAGCTAAGCAGCAACCCCCTTCAGCTTGTTGTTTTCACAGGACTTATTTCTTTCCAGGTGCTCCATAGATTCCCAGGATATTTTATAAATTGAAAACAGCTGTACCAATGCAAAGTATTTCTATTACCACATATCAAATGGTTAAGTGGTCTTTTTAGCTGGGGTGTATTGGGAATAAACCAGGGTCCTCCACCCCACTTCTTCCTATTTTGAAGCACATATTTATGCTTACTTACTGCTGGATCTGGAACCCAGTCTTCTCCTTTTTCTCCTACTTTTCTTTGCCAGTAACCCAAATTTCATTAAGGCTATCCTGGGAAACCCAAGCAGTGGTGGGAAGAAAATGCAATTATGAAATAAAAATGTGGGATGATGGAAAAACAGAATCCTATTAGAGAAATTTAATTTAAATGCACAATGGAGGAGGGGGCTGAGTCATTGAGCACGAAAAAGTGAGTTCCATGTAGATTCAATAATAATCATGCTAATTACATGTCAATATTTACATGTCTGTCCATGGCCTTCATGTTTCTCATAGTGTGTTTGTGATGCCCTTTCAATTTGCTGTCCTTATTTCACTTCTTGTCTTTTACTCTTGTAGTTGAATAATTTT
This sequence comes from Phyllostomus discolor, assembly GCF_004126475.2. Classification (NCBI taxonomy): domain Eukaryota; kingdom Metazoa; phylum Chordata; class Mammalia; order Chiroptera; family Phyllostomidae; genus Phyllostomus; species Phyllostomus discolor. The sequence goes on along the minus strand of NC_040911.2, from coordinate 75,033,419 downwards.
TGTATGTAGGAAAGAACTGAAACTGTGAGGAGAAGTCACTAGAATGTTGAAAATGTAAAATATGGAAGAATCTGACTTTTGGCAGTGGGTGTGACACTGCTGGTGGGAGTATAAATTATTACAACCTCTTGAGAAATGGTGTGGTTGTACCTACTAAAGCTGAGCATAAGCTAGCCCAGGGATCAGCAAGTCTGTTTTTAGGTATGTACTCAATACAAGTCCATAAAATAGTCACCAAAAGGCATGTAGTAGAATGCTCAAATACCCTCAAACTGGAATTAGCTAAATGCCCATCAGCCATAGAATGAATAAATAAATTACGGCATGTTCACAGAATGGGGTGCTCTATAGTACTGAGAGTGAATGATCTAATCTTAATTACTTCCATTAATATAGGTTATAAACATAAACGTTGAGCAAAAAAGCCAGACAAAAAAGAACACAGTGTATGATTTTAGTTAAGTAAAATATAAAAACAGGCTCCAGTAATCTATGCTGTTACCCTTGGAAGATTAGTGATCAGAAGAAAGCACGGTCCCGGGCTTCTTGGATGCAGATCCTGTTCTGTTTCTTAGCCTGGGTGCTAATTACAAGGATGACTTTAGTTTGTGAAAATTCACTGAACTGTATGTGCAAGTGCCTTTTCAGTATATTTCAGTAAACATTTATTAAAGGTTGGTAAGGTTAAGTTTATTCTTTCTACTACTTTCATAATCCTAGACACCATTAGTAATCTTTATGTAACAAAGCTGGCCAGCTGAGCCAGCCAGCTACAGACCATTCCCCTGGTCCTTAAATTTATACTTTTCAAACAGAATAGAGCAATTTACATCACTATTTCAAGATGGTATAGTCAATATCTTCATCTAAAACCTGAAGCTAGAAATGTCACTCACATAGGGCTATTGCAAATAGTAATGGAGAGCTTGCCTATCACCATAGTTCCTGACTCTAGAAGGCACACAGAATGGTGGCTATCTTGCACCCCTGATTCAATTTGGAATCTGGAGTGAGGGAAGCACAAATAATTGCTGATTAACTACTATGTGCCAGGCATTGCCGATAAGTTCATAAACTGCTCTATAAGTCATTTTATTTAATCCCACACTAACTCAGGGGGCAAAAATGATTTCCCCCATTGTCCAGGTAATATGACTGAGGCTCAGAGAACCAGTAGGCAATGTCACAGAATAGCAGGAGACACACTGACATTTGAACCCAGGCCTGCTTACTCCTAAAGTTCATTTCACAAGAGCATACTGCCTTCCAATCAGGTAGAAAACTACCCAAGTTGCAGTTTAATTTCTCTAAATATAGCAGTTTCCTTCTGAGGTAGGAGTCATCTGCTCAGCTGGTTTTAGAGTTCCATTTTCCTTGTTGAGTTGACTTAGTGGTAAAATAATTTTTGAATGAAGTAGGCAGAGGGATCTGGAGAACAGCAGGGAAGCCTCAAAGGACAAGGTGATTTGGTCTTTCACTGTGGGAGTTGTTATGCTTTGCAGTAATTGCATATTGAATAAATAATTCCAATTTTCATGGAGTGGGCTGTCTGGACCCTCCAACTTTTAATACTTATTGATGTATTTTATATGGTTTATCAGTTTAAAAACTAAAACACACTTTCCTTTTGGTCAAGAGTTCCCCAGGAGTATAATAGAAAGAGTGGTAGATGCAAATTTGTTAATATCCACTTTCACCTCTGCTAAAAGAAAAATAATAAAAAGTCCAGGTACTAGCCAAAAATAACTTTTACTAAAATTGGCCCAGAAGCCCAGCTCTGATTCTTACAACTGAGATATGATGTGGTCTGCCTTCTTTGTAAATTAAAACTTTGCCAACATCTGTTGGCCTGATGCTTCCAACAGCTACGCAGAGAAAGGCATGGGAAAGAGATGTGGCAAAAAACCCTCAATCTATGTTGTTCCAAGCATCATCCTAGACACCTGCCAGCTAGGTATTATTACTATCAATTTAGAAAGAGAAAGTTGAGATCACAGAGGTCAAGTAACTTGTTTAATGCCACAAAGATATTAAGTGGCAGAATCAAAGTGTAGGTCTATCTCATGGATTGGCACACTTTTTCTGTAAAGCACCAGATAGGAAATATTTTGCTCTGTGGGCTCTAGAGTCTTTGTTGCAACTGCCCCACTCTTCTGTTGTACTGTGAAGCAGTCATAGACAATATGTAGGTGTATTCCAATACAGCTTTACTTAGGGACATTGAAATTTGAATTTTACAAAATTTTTATACGTCTATGATATATTTTTTGAAAAATGTTCAACTATTTAGAAATGTAAAGATCATTTTTAGGTTGTAGGTGTACTCAAATAGGTGATGAGCCAGACTTGGCCCATAGGCCACAGTTAACTGACCCCTGTTTTATCTGATTCCAGAGCTCAGACAAGCCATTTTGACTTAGCAGGTTACTCTATCTAAAGTTCTGTGGAATCAAAACCTCCTTGTCAAGCAAGACTTCGTTTTATTCTCAACATGTTTTGACTGTTGAAACCTTTGGCACACAGTGGAGGGATGGTGAGTGTGTATGTGTGAGAGAAAAAGAGAAAGGGGGTGGGAAAGAGAGAGAGAGAGGGAGAGAGGGTGAGAGAGATGGGGGAAGGGAGAGTAGGTACAATGGACAGACAACAAAAATCATTAACTCAGCTTTTTCTTATACCAACTGACATATTGACCTTTCTACTTTCAAAACCTATGATATCTTGCTACTGTTTTCTAAAATGAAAGGAAATTAAAGCAACGTCAACATTAGAGTTTATTGTATTGTGGTGCATACAGAGAATTTTCCAACTGTTTGGCCTCTGGTAGATGCAATTCAATGGTTACCTATCTTGGAATATTGTGAAGATTGACATTAGGTCAGGAATATTCACAGGGTGATTTGCAGATGTTATCTACTAAGGTTTCTAGATAGTATTTGCTGATGTCCTGCATGTTATCTGCTGCTTCATTAAGTTTTGGGGATATAACTCATGGATCCAGGGGGCACAGCTGTGTTATAGCCAAAACAGGAGGATTCTGGCCACTGATTTTGTCCAGGGTAGGAAGGTCCCACTGGAGATCCACATATGAAGATAGAAGAGAGTGATTGACATCATGAAATGTAAACTGGAAGGAATTCTTAGGCAAATCCCACTCATGAGAAAATAGACACCCAAATGTTAGCTGAAGCCAAGGCTGGTATTTGTACAAATATTTATTTTTTCCTCTATTTAGTATCAAGCCCTGTTTAAGATTATCAAAAGGCTGTAAACTTGCCTTTCCCATATAGAATTCAAAATTATGCTATCAAACCATGTCATAAGTGAAGGAAGTCCAAAAGAGTTCTAATTTCCCTTACTATGACTATTTTTGATACTTTACAAAATAACAAAAGTCAAATTCAAAGAATGAACTTTTTGCTCTTACTTGGTGAGTACTTTAAGCAAGTGGATGATTTTTCCAGCCCTTCCCAAAAGCCTCTAGATTAATTTTTGGTGACATTGCTAGGGAACTCCCATGAAATCTTGTGGGTCCGTGGAAACCATGTGTAAGTTTCTAACATTATGTAGATCACAGAAGTCCTATCAAGTGAAAATGCTCTGTTCCAAAAGTTCTTTGGAACTTTGGATGCATTTTTCTTACAGAACAATGTTCCAAGGGATGGTTATCTTCCCAAGCCATCATAAAAGCCTGTTGGATTTCCCAAGTGGCTAAGTTGGAATGAAAGTGCTTGGGGGCTGCGGAGGCCCAAACTTTCAATCCTTCTTGAGACAATTCGATGGATTGGGAAACTGGTAGAGGCTCTGCCATATCCTTTCCTCCTCCTTTTGGGAGAACTTGGCAGCTCTAGAGTGGTGAGAGGGAGGAGGGCCTGTGGGAGGGGGGGTTTAGTGGGGAAGCTAAGGTCCCTTTTGGAAAAAACGGAGGAAGGCTCCATGTTAAAGGGGAAAGGAGGAGACAGGAAACCTCCATTAAATTGTTTATAAATTGAATTGTTTCTAAGGCCGGAACTGACAACTGTGTTTTTACAAAGTAAAAAAGGGTGCAATGAGTTCCACAGCCTCCATTCAAGCATATACAATGCTCAAGTAGATCAGAGCGAAGTTTTCTTTGGACAGGTAGACTTCAAAAAATTGAGTGTGGGGACAGCCTACAAATTCTACCAATTTGAAGATTCTTGAAGGTTATTGCTGATGCCATTTGAATAGGATTATAATATGCATGGACTGTGAAACAGTTCAAATTGCTGCCTAAGCAAGCAATTATTTTGTTTTTGCTTCCCCAGCTAGACAAGGGAAAATGTTTTGCATTCTATCAGCTGGGCTTTTATTGTTTTTCATGTTAGGAAAAATGTTCTTGAAGAGGTGGGGTCTTGTTTGAGGAAATGTCAAGCTGTCCAGTTTAGATTTATTGGTGATTGTGGCAGGTGCCAAATGTTTTAAGAAGTCGGTGTATGCACTTTTTTCCTGTCCCCTGGAAGATTTTTCTGGAATCAGGATATGTTCTCTTCAGGAAGAAAGTAAATGTGTTACACTCAAAACAGTGTGTGACAGAGAAACCTAAAGAAGGCTTGTAGTGGATGGATTTACATCATCTGAAAGGTATTTTATGCACCACGTTCCAAAGCTAGGGAAGTCAGCTAAACAAGGAGCTTTCACTTAAGGCCCAGGCTTGTAGTATATGTGTCTGGGTGGGCTAAAGATGGATGATTTATGAGGGTATCATACATTTTGCTGGCTCTCAAGTATTTGCCCTACAATGTCCAGAAATTCCCATCTTTGGCACAGTCCTCAGAGAAGAACTGACTTAGCTTAACTTTCCCACTAAGTAACCCCATGAGTAGGTCAAATTCAGTGTGAACCTTTTGGCAGAGAATGTTTTGGAGGCTTATATTTTATCTTAAAAATTGCTGGAAACCTCACATCCTTTCAATAATATGTCCATGTTTTATTTAATTTTAAAATGTCACCCATCCCCAAATCTTTGAATAAAACTGATGTTCAAGGATGATGCACCATGTTTTTCCCATGACCCCAAGCACTCCCCCAGACTCTGTCTTTCTCTGCAGTAGGGGGAGGATCCTACTTTGAGAACTAGGACTTCAGTCCTTGTCCAAGTGGTGATCCAGCCATTGTCCTTTGAAATGTGCAAATCCTCCCTTGGAACAGTGACATGTGAGTTCATTTGTATTAAGAGTGGGTAATTTGTCAGAGGAGTTCATTGTCACTTGGGAGAACAACACTCAGGTAACTGAGGGATTAGGAATTAGAAATCTTTAGTGACAGACAAAGAGAGGCTTGAGAATATATGATATTATCCTGGGAGAGTAACCTCAGGTGAGACGTGGGGAGTTGAGATTGAAGTGGGAGAAGTGCAGTGGGGCAGAGGGAAAAGCAGATGAAAAAGGATGGATGTGTAAGTGGAAAATTTTGCCTGAGGTTTTCTTCATGGCTTTCCATTATTCCAAATTTATCTCCAACTTTAATTCCATTGCTCATGTCTATTCTAATGGCAGCACCTCTACCTAGAGACTTAAGTCAACATATCCTGTGCTAACACACCTGTGAGTGACTCTGTACATTCCTTCCTTCTGCTACATTTCAACCTGCTCCTTCCTATTAGATTCTTTGGCTTATCCCTAACACCACTGACTATTGGCCTGGCCTCACTCCTCCAGCCAAAACCTGGGTAGTCTTCATTTTCTATTTCTCCCCAACTTGCTATGCACACACCAAGTTGATTACAAAATCTAACCAAGTAACCTTGCAAATAATCTTTATTCTCTATATAAATTATCTTTTCTGCAGGGAACATTTAAAGGGCTGAATAGCAGAAACTTTAATGAAGAGTCTACTCACAGAGTAGGGATGAGGGATGTAAGTAAAAATAATGAAAGATCCAGGGACAGTTGTGGGATGCTGTTAACACTCTAAAAAATAAGGGAAAAGGTGGCCATGAAATTCCCCAAAGTACCTTATATGTGAGCTTGGAACTCAAATGGGAGCTGAATGAAATACGGAGCAATGCAGGCACTATCAGAACAGTGTTGAGTCAGGAATGGAGCAGGGGAAATAACTGCCCTCATTGCTGGCCCTCCTCCCATCCTCTGATCTTCTACCACTGCTTCCCATTGGCAAAGACCAAGCAAACAACAGGAGATGGCTGAGTTTAGGTCTGTAGGCCATAGGGGTCAGGCTCCTGGGCACAGAAAGGGCAACCATGGGAGCAAAAGGGACCTGGTGGGATAAGGGCAGCAAGTGGAGAATTTAGCCCACATTCATCTCCTCTATTTTATATCTGAGAATGTAGCCTTGCTTTAAGACCATTACCTGTTTTCTGGATGGCTGAAAAATCTTCCCAATTGTTCTGCCTCCAGGTTATGATCTCATTTTATTTAAAAAACCATTGTTAAACAATTGATGGTGCTCAGGTACAAGATACACCCTGGAGGTTGGGTGATTGCCCAGGACTACCATAATATCTGGTGGCTGTGGCTCCTTTCCCAGGCGCTCCCACTCAAGAGAATACATGGGACCACATATAGAACTGATATTACATGACAGTTATGGTATTATCTGTATTTCATTTAAAAATCACTTGTAAACTCTGCATTTAAAAAAGTATTAAAAACATATTCCTGGGGCCCAATACATACTCATAGTGGGTGCTCAATATTTGTTGAAAGGATGAGTGTTACTTGTGAAATGCACACACAATGGTGGATCTTTATACATAATTGTTTTGAATGCAACCAGACCTCCACAATAAGACCCAATGATCTAAAAAGAATTTCTATGAATCTGATGTCATCATTCTGACACTTACACACACTGGTAGCTTCCCATTGTCAAGAAATTGTTAGTGTGCTGGAAAAGATCATTTCATTGACCCAATTCCCCATCCTTACCCTGATGTTAGAGGTCTCTTCTTCCACCTCTTCCAACACCATCTGTTTTGAGCTCCCTGTCAGTCCTGGAAGAATATACTCAAACTCATTATCTTTGTGCCCTTTGCACATTCCCTTGACATTTAATAATTTTAGACATGCTGGCCCAAATTCCAAATGCCAGAACCTGACATACTTTGCCCAAAAGTCTCTGACTACCAGAGCTTGGGGAAGACTTGAAGTACCAGGGAGTTAATGGTCCCTGGAAGCATCTCTCACCAATGACTTTCAAAAATGGGTATATAGATACCTCACTGGAATCCATGAGGACATCTATTGCAAAGTGGGAATCATTAATTATTTGTCATGTGAATGAATAAATGAATGAGTGAATGAATGAAGGAGTAGTATAGTGTTTATCCTGTTTAGTACTAGGACCTGAGAGAGAATAAAATATCTCTTTCAGTATATATTTTTTGAAAGTTTCCCTATAAAGTTTCTTAGTAATCATTTCTGTATTCTGTGAGAAATGTGTGAATCAAGTTAAGAGGGGGCATATCATTCTGCATTACTTTTCAGAAGTTCCTCTCATGTTCTCTTGCACTTACTTCTCCTGTTGATAAGAGCAAATGGCCTGCTGTGTGTGGTTCAAATGCATACACACATCCACTCCCTTTGAAGTGTCAGTGCTGGAGCTCTGCTGAGGCCCGCATCTGCCACGGGAGTCAGCTAGTACGTTGCCCAGTTAAACATCCATCCAGGATTTCAGAGGGACTTGAGAATCATTGTTTTTGGCTGGAATCCTGGGTTTGAGGTTTCTTCATGTAAGACTCTGAAAAAGGATTTGGAAATGTTGTTTCTAATCCCAAAGTATGTATTTGGGAGTCTGCCTTTACCATTACCCACCTAATAATTCAGGCTCTTGGGGTTGTTTCACCCAAGTGCATTCATTCCTTCGGTAGAGTCAAAAGGAACTGATCCAGGAGGCAGAGTACCTGGGTTCTAATGCTGTTTTTTTTTTTAAGGCAAGTTATGCAGTGTTTGCCTTCCCTTCTTCCTTATGCTAAAATGAGAAGGTTGAAATTGACAATCTCTACATCCCTGTCCAAATCTGAATTTCTGGGTGGGATTCTGACTTCTACTTTGCCACCAACAGTGTGTCCTCAGAGTTTTGCCCATTACTCATGAGAATGTCAATGTCTGGGTAAATAGATCTTTTGGGGTCAGTTCTAAAAACCCAGAAATACGTATTGTATGTTGATTTTGGCTCATGGACAAGCCTGAGAAGGGCCATGTCAAGCATTTCACCATGATAACTGCTGGAAAAAAAGGCCAAGGGAGGCAATCTGGGTGAGCTGCTTGGAATGAAGAGGACCAGCCCAAGTTCCATGGCATAAATGACCCTGAAGAGAAGGGGATAGTGTGAAGGCCCAGGAGTATATCTAGGTATCACAAAAAGTCGTTAGTGTCCATATTGGAAATGGCTTGTGACACCGTCTCAAAGCCACATTCTCAGACAATAGGGAAAGCTGTAAATAGATCTGCACAGTTGTCCAAGCATAGCAGAGTAAAACTAAGGGAAGCCAAATCAAATAGGCTCAACCAAAGTTTGGGGTAAAATCTCTGAATTATGCTCAGGCCTTCAGAATGGGAAGCTCTGTCCAGAACACTCAAAACAGTGGGTCCTTTGGAGGCAGCTATAGGCTGATAGGCTGGCAGTACCCTCCTACTAGGAGCAGGCTCAGCATAGAAGAACCAGAGGCAAAGACACTTTCAAAGGGGTAGCCTCACACCTTGTAGGACTTGTTTGTAACATCTCTCTATTGTTGGTCAAGACAAAAACTTTAAAGATCATGTTAGGTTTCCAAGCCCATAGGACAGAATTATATCACAGGACAGAATTATAATGACATGGTAGAATCTCAAAAATATTTTTTGTTTTAAACATAATTTCAAACTTAACAGAAAGTTGCAAAATTGTACAAAGAACTGCTGTATACCCTTCACATTCAGTGTGTTACCAATACTCTCTTGCCCTTCCTCCCTCCCTCACCTTCCTTCCTTCTTCCTTTCTTCATATATATATATTTCCCCAGGACTGTTTGAGAATTAGTTGCAAACATGATACCTCTTTACCCTTAAATATTTCAGTGTGTATTTTCTAAAAACAATGACAAGCCTTTATATATTCATAGTACCATTATCAAAAATCAAGAATTAACCTTGACATAGTACTATTATCTAGTTTATAAACCCAATTCCCTTCCTCAATTGTCCTAATCATCTTTTTATATCAAAAGAAAATCCTGTATCTCATATTGCATTCACTAAACACATCTTTTGTATTTCTTAATGTGGAAGAGTTTTCCAGTCTTTGCCTTTCATGATATGTTTGATGAATACAGGCCAGTTATCTTGTGGAATGTCCCTCAATTTGTGTCTGTCTGATGCTGTGGAATTTCCTTTTAGCTTTATGCTCTGCCTCCTGAAGTACAAATGCCCAGCTGGGCTGTGACTGGCTGCAGGAAACAGCTTCTCCAGGCAAGTGGTCTAGAGCTCATGCAAACTCCCCTTTGCCCTGTCTTGGGGGTTTCCTCCCTATCCTCCTCAAACATAGTTTCTGTTTCTGCAAGGGTTGTGGGAAAATCAGATACTTTGCTTGTTGGAAGTTGGACTTATTTTTTTGTCCACATACTGTTGGATGTGACAAAAGGATTCTCTGAGCCTATCAGAGTTAAATGAAAGGAGCATTAAATACCACTACAAGCAGATTGGAGAAGGGATTCATGATGTATAACTTAGCTTCTTTGGGAAAATAAACTTTGATTTCTAAACAATTCTATGTACAAATTAATTTCTGGAGCTTAGTGGGCTCTTTGCTGGTGGTTTCTACTTGTTTTATAATTAAACATTATAATATGATTCCATCTTGGTCTCTACTTGGGCATGTTCATTATTTAGGTTCTCAAATATTCTTTACTCGAAAATAGTCTTCTCTCTAAGTTGTCCCTATGGCATGAAACCTAGAAATAAAAATGTTGCAGATTTCCAATGTATTTAACCATGATTTATTAGGCTCATTGACAAAGGAAGGAGGGTGGGAGAAAGTAGGATGGTGTGAAGTGAGAGAGCTACTCAAAGTGTTTTGTCTGTGTCTTGACAGACAACTGAGAGTGCTGTCAAGGAGTGGGCATTTCTGGACAAACCTGCCAGTCAGCTGAGGAATTCTCTGAATGAGAATAATGGAATCTTGCAGCAGAATCTGAGAAGTGTTAAAGATGTCATCTTTGAAGTGAACCTCAGCAAGTTCATCTAGGCAGAAGGGGTGAAGGGGGCAACTCCAACTTTAACCAGTAATAAGAAGCCAAAATACATAAATACTTGAATGAATAACTTAATTCTTAGGGCATAACTGAATATAAATTAAATCAGTTCTTAGAACACAGCTCTAATTATCAGGTCTTTGGAATCATGGGAAATGTGTACAATTATGTTTTTATATACATTGAAGAACAATCCCCTGTTTTACAAGTCACTATTCATTATTGATATACATCCCTTTTAATCAATCAGTCAATTATTATTTTAGGTGTAGTATAAAGATTACTGTTATATGAGAAGTCAGAAGAATGGCATCCTAATTTAATCGCTTATCAGGACTGGCCCAGAACTGTGTGATAGACACTTCACAGCCCCTAGAGTTAGAAAGAGAGGTAAAACATAGGCTTTATGCTCAAAGAGTACAGCTGAAGAAAAGAAAAATTAAAAAAAAAAAAGGCAAGTTCTCCTTTTAAATGTAGCATGAAGCATTAAAATTTGAAGGAACCACAGGAGGGTCCTAGAGGCAGATCCTAGAGGCAGCCAACTTAGTTAGAATTGATATGAGAAAGGCTATAGACAGAGCCCCCAGACCTGACCAGTGTGGCTCAGTTGGTTTGGTGTTGTCCTGCAAAGTGAAAGTCGCCGGTTTGATTTGCATCAGGGTGCACGCTGGTCTGTGATTGGGATGTATACAAAAGGAACAGATCAATCCATGTTTCTCTCTCACATCAGTGTTTCTTTCTTGGACTTGTGGCCAAGATGGAGGCATAGGTAGACACACTATGCCTCCTTGCACAACCAAAAGAAGGACAATGACAAATTTAAAAACAAAAAACAACTAGAACTGACAGAAGATTGAACTGCATAGAAGTCCAACAGCCAACGAGTTAAAGAAGAAACATTCATCCAGACCATTAGGAGGGGCAGAGATGGGCAGCTGGGTAGAGAGGGTTCGTGGCAAGGCAGCCACTGGAGGACCAGAGCGGGCAAGGTGGCAGCTGGTAGACTGGGTGGTCCCACATTCACATGCAGATGAACTGGGAGGAGTAACTGGGGAGTGTGATAGACCTTACAACCCAGGGTTCCAATAATGGGAAAGTCTTCAAGCCTCTGACTGAAAACACCTGTGGGGGTTTAGGAGGCAGTCGGAGAAACTCCCAGTCTCACAAAAGAGTTCATTGGAGAGACCCATAGCATCCTAGAATGTACACAAACCCATCTACCCAGGAATCAGCACCAGAAGAGCCCAATTTGATTGTGGGTAGTGGGGAAAGTGACTGAAAACCGGCAGAGAGTGGAGCAAGTGGCACTGTTCCCTCTTGGATCTCTTCCCCACATATAGTGCCACAACACAACAATGTGGGTTGCCCCACCCTAGTGAACACCTAAGGCTCCACCCCTTACTATGTAACAGGCCTGCCAAGACAAAAAAAAAAAAATGGCCCAAATGAAAGAACAGATCAAAACTCTAAAAAAAAATACAACTAAGCGATGAAGAGATAGCTAACCTATCAGATGCACAGTTCAAAACACTGGTAATCAGGATGCTCACAGAATTGGTTGAATATGGTCACAAATTAGAAGAAAAAAATGAAGGCTATAAAAATGAAATAAAGGAAAATGTACAGGGGACCAACAGTGATGGGAAGGAAAGCAGGACTCAAATCAATGGTGTGGACTAGAAGGAAGAAGGAAACATTCAATCAGAACAGAATGAAAAAACAAGAATTCAAAAAAATTAAGAGAGGCTTAAGAACCTCTGGGACATCTGTAAACATTCCAGCATCCGAATCATAAGGGTGCCAGGAGAAGAGGAAGAGCAAGAAATTGAAAACTTATTTGAAAAAATGATGAAAGAAAACTTTCCCATCTGGCAAAGGAAACAGATTTTCAAGAAGTCCAGGAAACTCAGAGAGTCCTAAAGAAGTTGGACCCAAGGAAACACACACCAAAGCACATCATAATTACATTACCTAAGATTAAAGATAAAGAGAGAATCTAAAAAGCAGCAAGAAAAAGGAGAGAGTTACCTACCAAGGAGTGCCCGTAAGACTGTCAGCTGATTTCTCAGAAGAAACCTTACAGACAAGAAGGGGCTGGAAAGAAGGATTCCAAGTAATGAAAGGCAAGGACCTACATCCAAGATTAGTCTATCCAGCAAAGCTCTCATTTAGAATGGAAGGGCAGATAAAGTGCTTCCCAAATAAGGTCACTTTAAAGGAGTTCATCATCACCAAGTCCTTATTATATGACATGTTGAAGGGACTTATCTAAGAAAAAGAAGATAAAAAATGAACAGTAAAATGACAATAAACTCACAGCTATTAATAACTGACCCCCCCCCTTTAAAAAAATGAACTAAGCAAACAACTAGAACAGGAATAGAAACCCAGAAATGGAGATCACATGAAGGGTTATCACAGGGGCAGTGAGAGGGAGAGAGAGAAGGAAAAGGTACAGAGAATAAATAGCATAAATGGTAGGTAGAAAATAGGGGGGAGTTAAGAATAGTACAGGAAATGTAGAAGCCAAAGAACTTATATGTGTGACCTATTGATATGAAGTAAAGAATGTGGGTTGGAGGTGGTGTGCAGGGCAGACTGGCAGAAAGGGGGGAAATGGGACAACTGTAATAGTATAATCAATAAAATATATTTTAAAAAATATTGGTTGCGCAAGAGACTTTAGAGATGATCTCTAATACTCTCATTTTGTAGTGAGGAAAGAAAGGCACAAGCATTCTGAATTACACCTACAATAAGCAATTCTGGATTTAAAAAAAGTTTCTTTCCTTCTCTTTCTCCCTCCCTTTCTCTCTCTCTAAAACAAATAAATAAAATCTTTTAAAAGACAAACAAACAACAACAACACTGAAAGAGCTCCCAGAGAAGTTATAATTGAGCTGAGTTCAAAGAACAGAGAGAAATCAGGTAGGTAGATGAGGCAGAGGAGGGCATTACAGGCAAAAGGAAAAGATATTTAGTCCATGATGGTAAGCTTCTGGCTGGGACTTTGGGAGGTTGTAAGTTATTCAACATAGGTCAAAGTAGGAAAGAAGCAAAAGATAAAGCTCTAAAAGTAGGAAAGGGAAGATCATGGAGTACCCCGTAGATCACATAAGAAGCTTGGAATGTCATCTCAAGTTTACTTGGCGTCATCAAAGAGATTTCAACAAAAAAGGGATTTCAACAAAAAGCAGAGGTTGGAAGGGACAAAGATTGGAGGCAGGCACAGCAGCAAGGGCACTCCGTAATAGAATATTGAGCAGTAGTAATGACCTAAACTAAGATAATGGCCCTGGGATGGAGAAAATGGTTTAGATGTTTTAGGAATGGAGGTATTAAGACTTGGTGATTGGTAAAATGCACGATTTCCAGTTTTTCTTCTATCTTTCACACATGACAGTTATTTCTTGTTTTTAGTTTTACATTTTTATGCTAATGTAACAAAAAGGTGGGAGCGAAGGAGAGGCAGACAGTTTATTTTATGCCTATAACTGGGTGTTGGGGGGGCAACTGGGTGCTTTGCTGGACCAAGCAAAACACACAATCTCTATGGAAACACTGAGTTTTGATAGCAAAAAGTGGTGGGAAGCAGACCTTGGAGAGATGAAGAAAGGTGTGAAGAAGGGTGTGTAGCAGTTTTATTCTCAGAGAGAGATGGTGCTGTGCAGGTCAGTGAAGAAAATTGCATGACCTGCCAGGGAGAGAAGGGACAAGGGCATGCAGCAGACAACAAATTTTCTAAGAATGTAATCCAACAATTGCATGGCATATCTGGTTATCCTGAAGCAGAGGTTTAATATGTTTACTTTCTTTTCAAAGCCTCCACTAGGTCATTCTTAAGAGTTTCTTATTTTGATTTGTCTGCAAAAGTCTGTATGGAACTTAGCCCATTGATTATGTCCTTTGGTTTTCCAAAGTAGGTCTCATTCTACGTACTTCTCATTTTGTTTCCCATGTCCTCTGCAGGGTGCTGAATATTGGCTATGTGTTGGGAGCTGTGGTTTATAGTTTCATCTTTCTCCATCTGTATGGCAAGGCTGCCTCCAAATTTCATGGTGCCAGAGCCAGATTTGCAGGTTTATAGTTGCAGCATCATGGTGGAGGTCAGCTTGAAATGAGTGATGTGGCCACTGAATTTCTCCTGCACTTCCACCACATGGACACATCCCAGCAGCCTTTGATCTCCTCTGATATCTCTCCAGCCTTCTTTACAAGGATCCTTCCAGCAAAGCCATGATCTAGATCCCAGAGGTAGACAGATAAAATGCCACCTTCAAAATGTGGGTCTTGATCCCAGTCAAGGCACTGTTGGCTTCCACCTCCAGCTTTCTCAGCCAAGTTGAAGGTATGGCCCCATCCTCCAAAGGAGTGTCATACTTGTTACTCCATGGTGACATATAGGAGTACCCGTCTCTGTTGTAGTCACACAAAAGTTGATCCTTTCCCACTACATTCTCTCTGGCAATTTTCAGTGACTGGTCAATGGAAGACTGGAGACTAAGTCGATCAGGTCACTGAGGATTTTCTCAATTTGCTGTGGAAGCAGGTACCTCATTGAGTCCAAGGCACAGTTTAGCTGCTGATCACTCATGGTGACATCTGTGGCCACCTCGGTTCCAGCATGTGTCACCTACTTCTTCTTAATGGTTGCATAGTATTTCATTGTATGGATTACATGTAATTTATTTAGCTGGTTTCTTACTAATGGATTGATGGATTAGATCATTTCCAGTATTTTACTATTACAGTCAATTCTGTTATACCTCATTCTGCACATGTGCAAATATATCTGGAGAATAACTATCTAGAAATATTGCTAAGTCAAAGGGTATATGCAGTTTTAATGTGGAAATACTTGAACAGGTTTGAAAATGGTTGGTAAGAAGGGTAATCATTTCAGCCAAACACAATGCTAGGGAAAATAGGATGTATTTCACTAAAAGCAGAGATATAGCCATATATCTGTGTACTTTAGTTTAGTAAAGTAAAGGGGTGAATTAGAATAGAAGTACAATACATCACTCTTCTGGAGCTGGTGACTCTAAGGTGATTGGTCATTGTGTGGTAAGTGTCCCTAAAGATCTGTCCCTAGTCACTGATCTGGTCTTAGAGGTTGTATCTGAACTTTGTATGCCAGATACCCAGCTCCTGGGAAAAGTTCAGTATGTCCTATCAAGAGGGGAGGTTTCATCAGCTCTTACCCCAGAAGCCTATAGTCCCAGGCAAGTAGCCTCTGGAAGCCAAGGCTGGGATTAAGCTATAAAGTAGGAACTTCATGGTGAAAAAGCAAGCTAAGAGACTAGTTAAGTAGCAAATCAAAGCTGAGCAATAACAATGAAGGCAATTTTCCATTCAGATAAGAGCCTGGTATCTTTCTAGCTCCATTCTCCTACCTCCTACCCCACAACACCAAACAGATAGGACAGACAATGCAAGAATTTAGTGCCATAAAGTTAAGAAACTTTTCTTTTTAAGATGTCTCACCCCTTGCAATCAACTTCCTTGGGTGCCTCAAATCATATTTCCAGACCAGAGTCCCCAAACACCAGGTAATGTTCCCACAAGGAGCCAGGTGTTTGTTTCAACAGGGAAGATACATAAATCTAAGAGACCACCCAAGGGGTAGCTGGGCACCCCTTTTCCAATCTCCTGTACTTTAACACACAAAATATGTTCCCATGTGTTAGCATGGTAAAGGCTAAGGATAAAATGAGGCTGGAGGAGAATGTTTGCATTATCCAGAGTAGAAATAAGAAAGTAGAAAGAAGAAAGAGCTATGGCCTCTCATTCACCTATATTTATTCCTTTATTAAAGAACACTGAAGGTGGGCCTCTATTTTCCTGATCTAGTAGTGTTTCTAGAGTTCAGGAAGTACAATGTACAGCAGTTAAGTCAGAGAGTCATGGATTCTACATCTAGTTCCTTCATTCTCTGAATGACTATGGACTTAGCCCAATGATGTTCAGAGTCTGCATTTATAAAACAGGTGTAATAACAGTACACTTATCTCAAAGACAATATGGGTACAGACAATATACTGCATGGCACATAAGAAACTAGTCAACAACTGTTAGCTATTATTATTAATATGAATTTTACAGAGTCAGCTGTGTTGCAAGCTGGTTTGCACCAAAGCTGACCCTTTATTGCCACAATCCCTTTGGGAGCATCATCTCTTTGGTTTATCCTCCTTGGATCATGTGTGGCT
Organism: Phyllostomus discolor; assembly: GCF_004126475.2. Taxonomy (NCBI): domain Eukaryota; kingdom Metazoa; phylum Chordata; class Mammalia; order Chiroptera; family Phyllostomidae; genus Phyllostomus; species Phyllostomus discolor. Next base: position 75,017,000 of record NC_040911.2, on the reverse strand, counting down.
TCCATATGTGCAGAAATGGCTCAGGTAATAGCACTGCTTGGCAGGCAGATGCAGTGCAATTGTACATAACTGGAAGTAGGCTAGTGGTTTTAAAGTGTGCTTCTTGAACCATCACCAACTTATTAGGATCCTCTGCAGATCCAATCAATTAAAATTTCTGAGCTGCGGCCCCTCCTGCACCAACACCTCAAGGCTCCAGATACTACTGATGCTTGCTAAAGTGTGAAAAACACATCTAGACACTGAGATGCCATTGAACTTCCCTGCTTCACACAGGAAAAGCTGAAATGAATAAGAAATCTAAGATGTCATGCTCACAGCTCACGGCCTAATTTGGGTGAATGGCTTAACAACCTTGCCTGTTCTTGAATATTCTCCTCTTTGGCTAGGAACAGCTTGTCAAGCTGCAGATATTTCCTTCCCTCTCTTTCCCTGCTTCTGTCCCACAGGACACAAGGGAGTTCCTGCCTGGGGCATCTCAGATTACCATTTCTTCCTCAAAGCCAATTAAAGGTCTCTAATCCCTTCTGTGTTTACCTAAAGGATCAATTTGATCGGAAAGGATGAATGGGAAGGGCAAAATCCTAGAAGGGCTTGGGAAAGGAAATTTCTGCTCCAGTGGCAAGAACACACCCTTCTCACTGAGCTTATTGTGAACTAGTGCATTTTTCTAATCATAGTTCTCCATCCTGCGGCTTCTTTCATCTAAAGCCCTGGGTTGTGCTTTCAAAGACATCACCTGACTTGTCTGACTTGTTAAAAGTATTTAAAGTATGAATACTTTTGAGATTTTTTCCACAAAGTAAATCTCAGCCACTACCCCCAGTAATAGGTTGAATATATGAAATATCCATTTTTGTAGGTGGAAAGCAGGCGAATATTCTTTATCTGGGACCCATTGTTCTGCCTTACTCACAGTTGAAGGCAGGTTATTTTTAAGGACTTCTAGGCACAGCAGATCATCTCCTTTGTGAGACCATCTAGGGTTTGCCACTTACTGGCTAGAGTTCTTGTAAAAGTAATTTAACCTCCCAAGTCTTACTTACCTCCTATGTAAAGTGGGAATGCTACCACCTCCCTTACAGGTTGATGTAGGATTAAATGAGAAATCATACATCCAGTGTCTGATGTGGTGCCTGAATTCTAATTGGTATTAGATATGTTAGTGTCCTATTAGTGAAACTAATATCTCCTCCTGTTTTCTCTTCTACATATCTACTGGTGGTCAGCCTCCTAGTTAAATTGTTACTACTGATCTAAAGGTAAGGCATCTGGACAAATTTTTAAGGTCCTTAAACAGTATGCCTGGTTATGAGATGGCAAGAGGGTGAAATATTTTTTCTGCCTTAAGTAACCATTATCACCCCGTTTTTCCTGGCCTGTGCATGAGGATTGTACATATGCCTCCATTTACCTCAGTGAGGGTTAAAGTGATAGAATTAGTGCTTTGTGAAAGTGCTTTGAGCTTTTGGAAGGCAGAGATTTTATATGATACAAGGTGTTATTACATTACATAAGGATCATCATTCTTTGGCAATAGTCATGACACCAGGAAAACCTACCTTCTGTTATAGTTCAAAAGCAGAATGAAGAAAGACAAATGTTTTTTTTTGTTTTGCAGTAGAACCATCATCAGCCCAGAGATGTTTTGGAGGGTGTAACAGTAGTATTCATAATGGCCTTTAAGAACAAGGTTAAAGAGCTACCTGCACTTGGTGCTTCCTTTACTATGCAGTGGTAAGAGTCCTGATGGATTGTCTTTCTGGTTAATTATTAGATGATAAAAAAAGTGAGTGGCAACCTGATACTCTGCAAGTTGGGCTGTTGACAAGAGAACCTGTGAATGTTCAAAGACAGGTGTTGATTGGAAATATGCATGTGTGCCAAGCCAGTCTTGTTTATGGAGCCACCCTGTGCCTGGAAGTAAACAAGGGAAAGTAATTCAACATTCCCATCAATAAAGTGTCTTGCCCTGTGCTTGTAAAAGGTTCTGTGTCTTATTCATAAACCTAGAGTTGAATAATGGCAGGTGTATGGTAACATGCATGAGGAATGAATCAGGAAGCCTCACTTTCCTTCCTGTGAAGCCATTTGCATTGATATTTGTAGACAGATGGGGAGAGTGATGTGTGACTGAGAGAACTGGAGTCTGGGGGCCTCTGTTTTTTCCTTGTCAAGTTAAAGGGCTTGTAGTTTTTTGTTTATATAAAATTATGCTGTGTAAATGCATATTTTGAATATCTTCCTTCCTTAACAACTTTCCAGCCATCACACTGATGCCCCACTCATGGACAGATAACCAATCACTCTATGGACATTTCTTGTTCTTCCTTAAAGAATAAAACATTGTAAGTATGGTACAGTCTTTCTCCATTCTCCTTCTTTGCTCTTTACCATGATTGAACGCTTACAAATTTATGCTTGTTCTGGCCACATTCTTTTTGGATCTCTTCTGGGGAGGGTAGGACCTCAGGACTACTAATAGCTGCCTTAGAAGTGACTAGTTAAGCAAATAAAAAGTGAATTAATATTATTAGTAGTCAACACCAAAGCAGGTCAAATAGAAAAATTCTATATTTACATCATTCGATGCCAGCAAACTGGCAATTCAGTATTTTTTCCAACATTTTTTTACTTGGCAAATGCCAGCCTTCTTATGTGAGTCTAAGTCAGTTGTGGCTTCCACAGAGGAAATTTGGCATAAAATACAAATGGGGTGTGCAAAAGTGGTTTACAGTTGTCCATATGGAAAATATAGTAATTAATAAATAATAATAGTAAAAAGAATAAACTCTTTTGTGTACTCACAACTACAAACCTACTTTTGACAACCCCTGAATATATGTTTTAGACAGGATTTGGTACTTTAGCTTGATTACAGACATAGGAACTAAATGTTGAGGGACAATGAAATGGACTGTGTTCTGACTGCCTTTCACTGCAGTCATAATGCCCCACAGCGGGGAGAGCTAGGTGACCAAAGTAAAAAGCTTGAGCCAATAGAGGAGTTGAGCTGGGAGCTGTTGGCTTTTTCTGTTAATAACATCTAGCTATAGATGCCAATGTCACCTAGGTTGAGATGTCATTGCTGATATTCACCAGGTTTCCTACATGTACCTAAAACAGAAGAACTAGTTATACAGCCTTTGGAATCATGGCAATTTAGGGGTGGGAGCTCAGTCCAAATGAGTTTTTCTTTTCTCCATGCTGGTTTCAGCTACTTTATTTTAATTCAGTCTCTCTTTCTCTCGTTTTTATTGTTGATATCTTCCATTCCTCCCATTTGCTCCCCTCCACCTAGCCCTCTTCCCTCATCCTTTACTACATTGTTGTCCATGTCCATGGGCTATGCATATATACATATATGATTTTTGGCTAATCTCTTCTAGTCCTCTGCAACCCCCTCCCCTCTGAGATCTGTCAGTCTGTTCCATATGTCCATGCCTCTGGCTCATTTTGTTCATCAGTTTATTTTATTAGATTCCACATATAAGTGAGATCATATCAAATTTGTCTTTCTCTAACTGGCTTGTTTCACTTAGCATAAAAATCTCCAGGTCCATTCATGCTGTAACAAAATGTAAGATTTTCTTTTTTATAGCTGCATAGTATTCCATTGTGTAAATGTGCCACATGGCACTAGAGAAGAGTTACCAAAACTTAAGTCATATGAGCAATTTTTCTCACTATATGTGACACAATTCATTTCTTTCTATTTTCCCAGGAATGGAACTCAGCCTAGTTAAAATAGGATTGCCATATAAGTATTTTATTCAATAACAAGTCTTTTATATCATAAAGTTATAATAGAAAAATATGGATCAGAAAATCTACTTGTTTCTAATTTTTTTACACTTATATTGATTGTAACTGTAACATCAGCTAGCAGGAACTTTGTCTTTGTTCCCTAATGTGGTACTAGGATTTAAAATAGTTCCTGGTAGAGGGGCTGTGGTGGCTGAGTGGTGAAGGCGTTGGACTAAAATAGTTCCTGGCAGTTAATAAATGCTCAATAAATAATTCTTGACTAAACAGGTAAAGACTGAATGGGTTTTTTTAATGGCTGTCAGAGAATATAGACCCGATGACAATCAAAGTTAACATAAATTTTCATCCTACCAAACCACAAGTATTGTTCTAGGACCTGAAAGATGATCAGTTCTAGCCCCTTCTATCATGATATGTATACATGCTACCTCATCCCTCACCTTCCATGCACATGCATGTGGTCACACTTAAACATGCTTAGGCCATATGGGCATGCTCCTTACCTGATAATTTGGATAGTGTTTTTGCCTTCTGGGTAAGGTAGGGCCATTTGGACTTCTCCGATAGGTTTCTTGGTAGGACACTGGTGTTGATGTCCAACAGATGTTAATCAATTACATAAATGATGAAAGTTTTCATTTTTATTTTCAGAGCTCAGTAGGAACTGAAAGTTTTATGTGACATGACTTATAAGAGGCAGAGACTGTACAAAGCCATCTTTAGCAAACATCTTGATCCTATGAAATATCTGTGCCCACATTACATTTAACTTAGAGGTTATTAAAAGACTTACATCTTTATTGCTTCTTAATATTCTGAATAGAGTCCAAAATGGTTTTGAAATTGTCCTTTGAATTGCCTATAAATACTTCCTAGTTTGTATCAATACAGTACTATTTCCTTCTGGATATTTTACTTACAGATATTTCAGTAATTTTTTTAGGATTCTGGTCTCCTTATTACTGGACTGATAATATTCACAGTGAACTCTTCTCCAGCAAGCCTTTGGTTCGTTAAATATATAGCTTAATAGAGAGTTAACCCATGTTTAATTCACTTTGTTAATTTTAAAAGAATTAGAACAAGATAAGTTTATTAAACTTTTCAAGCCCTACTGAACATTATCTGCTATTTTCTGAATGGTACAAAGGGGACTCCAGTACCTTGTCATGCCTCGTGGTCATCATTAATGTAATAATAATTGCTGTGTTGCAGAAGTGCGGCTGTGCCAGCTCATAACAAGCCACACACATCGATTTCCTAGTGTTGAATATCCAGCATGCCCAGTCTTTGCTTCTAATCAGAAAAGCTGTTTCCTATTCATATCTAATTATCTTAATTGCCACTGCTTCCTATTATGCCACATAAGTAGATAAGAAACACATCAGCTAAAACTTGTCAACCTCATTATGTAACACATAGATCACAGGCATTTTATCATGTGGCTTACTAAAATATGGGAAATTTATTGGCTAGATCTTTTGTGTTATGAATCCAAAGACATTTTGGGAAATGAGTGCTGAATTCTGACAACATGAGTTGTGGAGTGTCTGTGTCTTTTTATTGTGCAATTATTCCATCACTAATGGGCAACTTTTAAGCATGGGATGTTTCTTTACTTGACTTTTATGTGATTGCTTTGGGTCTAAATCCAATGGATGCTCCCTTTTCTGGCCTTGATCTTCTTTCTGTGAACAACTTTAAGAACCAGTAGTTGCATATAAATAGACCATCTGCATTTGGCAGCTGCAGAATTCAGACACTTCTGTAGCCATCTTAAATCAACCCCAGAGTTGATAGATTCATTATAAGCCTGCTTTTATTTTAGTTAAAATAATCTGATTTCTTCTCTGAAAAAAATCTTTTTTGGTCCATTTCCTTTCTTTTTTTTCCTTCTCCAATCAGCAGATCAAAACTTTGGGCCCTTCTTAACCCTAATTCAAACATCACTTCAGAAGTTAACACATTTGCGTTCCAAAAGCAATGCTTTTAACTTCTGTCCCATGGTCAATAAGGGGCTAAATCGATCTATAAACAGTGTCAGATGGTGTCTCACACATGGCACTTAAGAAACCTTACTCTTGATAGTGCCTTGACCTCGGGGGGCCCCCTGATCAGGCTGTCTGGGTGATACTGAACAGGGAGGCATCAAAGAAAAGGCCTGTGCGGTCCTGTGAGCCTGACAGCCGCCTGGTCTCCAGGAGAGGGTGTTGAAGACAGGGCAGGCATGGAACTGACATGGACACAGCACTTTCAGTTCGGCTTGTGGCATGACTCGGGGAAGCAGATTTCTGGCTCATTTTTTTTCCTTCTGGTTCCATTTCTCATCCCACATGAATTACAGTTTATCGAGAAGCTTTGCACTGGGTACTGATGGAGTTCAGGGGTGTCTTTCAAGGAAGCCAAAACAAGGCCAGTTTAGAGCTAGGGAGGCTCAAAGTAGTCTCTGAGGATGGCAGGGTGATCATCTGTTGAGCAGAGCAGTATTTTGATGTCCTGCAGACGCTGTTGGTTCCCTGGGGGTCCCTTGCAGGCAGTTTCACTAAACACTAAGAGCTTCTAGTGTCTCTGCCTGAGAGTATTTCATGGCCCCCAGCTGTGTTTGGAAGGCATGCTGGGAAACTCAAGAGCTACTGCTTCAGGAGGGGTGTTAGTGAATCAACACCCCACTGCTTGCTCCTCTGTGCACAATTCTGAGGTGTGTTTCATAGAGCCTTTCAGGGGCCCCTCAGTGGGACTGTGCCCACAGTCTCCTGCCACAACTGACTCATGGACACACTTTATATTGATTTTCTTTCCCTTCCTTGTCTCCCTGATCCACTCTCTCCCTTTTACTTCCTGGGACTTTTCTCAAATAAATAACCTGCACTCAAATCTTTTTCTCAGGACCTGCTTTGGGGGAAACCCAGACTAACAACAGAGTCAGATAAAAATTCAGTTGTCATATCAAAAAGAATTTAAATGACCCTTTAAAAGCACTATTTTTTACAAGTTGGCACCCCTGGGCCTTGGTTTGAATTCCCCAGAAGCAAATCTTCACACAAGGATTTCACTGCAAATTGTTTATTTGGGGAATAATTCCAGGAAATGCTATTAGGGGAGTAGGGAAGGGAGGCAGGGATGGGCTGGAAGATATAAAGGGGGTATTATCAAGCTAGCTACTACTGTGGGCAACATAAGCCCAATTTTGAGGAGGCATCTGGAACACTGTAGGACATGTCTAGGGGTTGTCCTGCCCAAGGGGTGAGGAAGACTGAGTGTTGATCTACCAACTCTTAATCTTCAAGGGATTGGGGGGTACTGTAGGGATAATTCCCAGCACCTCTGGGCTGATTGCACTCAGGTTGATCATGATCTTGTGGCCAAAAACAGAAACTTTGGGGAGAAACATCTCAGTTTGCAGTGAGCAGCCTGTGAGGACAGAGATAAATGCTGAGAAATTTGGGAAGGACATCAAAAAAGCCTCTGCTACACATGCTGAGACTCTAAAAACCTACAAATTTATCTCTGAAAGAGGGAAAAATGCAAAGGAGTCACTTGTTCTCTCATTCAATAAATGTTTACAAAACCCTTCCTATGTTCTAGTACTGTAGAAAAATGTGGGAAAGATTGAGTTTGCGTTGCTTTTGGTAGACTGTTGGTGTGTGGATGTTTCTCTCCTGTAAATGCTCCATGGTAGCCAGCATGAAGGGATGACTTTTAATCCTAATGTGACTTCTCAAAGCCTGGCTTCCTGAGTTCATAGGCTGTCATGCAGACCATGGGACTAAGAGTTAGGAGACTTGTGTTCTAGTCTTGATTCTGTCCTTAGCTAGCCATGTGGCCTTGGAGGAGTTATCTTGCCTCCTAGGACCTTGATTTCCTAGTGCTAAATGAAGGAGCTGGCATACGATAGTGCCAAGGATCCTTGTGCCGAAGTGGGTGTGGTGGCAGCACTATTTGTGTTGTGTGGGTCACTTGCTGTGAGTAGCCTTTGGTCTGGAGGCATTTCAGGTCAAGGGATATCTGAGCTGGAAAAAGTTAGAACTAAAAACTTATTTTTATAATTAAAAGCAATGAGGTTAGGGAAGCAACATGTCTTGTGCAAGCTCACTCACCTAATTATGGGGCAGAATTGGAGCCAGGCCTAGTTTTCTATTGTCCAACTGATGCATCTTTCTATTAATATGTGAATCACACTTTTTGTGATAAGTTATAAGGAATAAGGCTTTTGAGATGGTAGACTAATAGCTGAAGGACCCACTTGATCCAAAGTGATCATGATCTTAAGACATTCATGTTTAAGGGCTTAAACCAAATCTCAGAGGCTACAGTTTCTTAAAAATACTCTTCTGCTGAATTGGTTCTGTGCATTGCCTAATTAAATTCCCAATCCACTATATTGGGATTGCTATCAAGTGGAAAAGGTAGACCAAACAAATGAACAAAAAAATATACAACTTATATATATCTTACCATGAATGCTTGGGTCAATAGATATCACCTGTGTTATTTAGCTTTGGTTGGAATAGATTCAAGATAGTAGGTTGGTGCCCTGGCTGGTGTAGCTCAGTGGGTTGAGTGCAGGCTGCAAACAGAAGGGTTGCCAGTTTGATTCCTGGTCAGGACACGTGCCTGGGTCCCTAGTGGGGACCATGTGAGAGGCAGCCACACATTGATATTCTCTCCCTCTCTTCCTTTCTTACCCTCTCTCTAAAAATAAATAAATAAAACCTTAGAAAAAAAGAATGTAGGTTGGTGATAGGAATAGGCCCAAAAAGGAAACAGAACTACAGAAAGAACTGGGGGATTCCAGCCTCTTTAGAATGTGAAAGTAATTTAGAACCTGGAGATGTCCCAGAACTGCTGCTTCCTGTGTCAACTTGCTGTGTCAAATTGGTGTCTTGATTTCATTCAGTAAATGACCAGCTAGGTGATGAGTTTAGGCAGGTGATTACAGGGTGAATAATAGGTATTATACAAACTACCATCTATTATCTGGCATGATCTTCATGTGCTGTATCGTGTTCCATCTGAGTAAAATTTTAAGTGTTGGGAAATCCAGCATAGTAAAAGTCCACCATAGACTATTGTGTGGTCTGTGGACCAGCATCATCAACATCACTTGGGAGCTCATGAGAAATGCAAAATATCAGTCCTGACCTCAGGATGACAGCACTGGAATCTGAATTTTAACAAGATCTCCTGGGAATATGTATGCATGTTAAAGTTTAAGACGCACTGCTGTTGACAAGAAGTGCTACTTAAAGCAAGTGGGTACTTCCTTGAGTGGAATCACTGAAAAAACTCTCAGCCAAAAATAGACTTCTCAAGGAGACCTTGCAAACAAGTGGAAAAACTGAAGGTAATTCAAATAATTAATGCAATGATGTCATGCTTAGTGGTGTTGTGAGCTAATATTGAAACAATGTTAAACCAAACATGTAGCTTTTAAGAAAAACCTGCTTCAGCTTTTTTTCATGTATGAACATATGGGAAGATGTTATTTATAGTTGTACCTTAGTTAATTCCACAAAGAATAAAAATATGTTGTTATTAGGCATAACAGTTATTTTTGTAGAGAAAAACACCAGACACTGTTCAAGGGCTTTTGTGATTTCCAGCCAGTGTCTTCAGACTGTGCATGAAATAGAAGGTATGAAACCCATAAAATTCCCTCCTTGTCTTTGAACACACAGAGATAATCCTCAATCTTGGTTCTAAAACATCATCAGCATTTATTCAAAGGAATCATTAGATATTTGTAAGGTATAGGGGTTAAAGTTGGCTTTTTATTTTCAAAGACTATTGAAAGAATCATTTACAAAACAAATCTTGACTAAATACATTTTGTTGCGAGAAGTTGTTTAAATTTTTAAAGAGAACTAAAGATTTGAGAAACATCTTTTCACTGGCAGGGTTTAACAGAATAATTACAAACCATTTCTTAATATCCATACAATGCATGCAATGCTTCTTGAGGGCTAGGCTTGGAAATGGCACATTGTCATTTCTCCTGTTTCATTTGCCAAAGCAAGTCACACGGCCAATCCTAGATTCAAGGGGTAGAAAATAGATTCCCAACACTTGAAGGGAAAAGTTAATTACTAAATCACATTGCATGGTAGAGGAATAATTAGGAGAAGTTTTGTAATCCCTTTATAACAGCAGAGTAGGCTGATTGCTGTAGTAAAAGGAACCCTACGTCTCAGGATTTTAACATAATAAAGTTTTATTTCTTTTTTCTATTCTTTTAAACTTTGTATTTTTACTGATTATGCTATTACAGTTGTCCCAAGTTTTTTCTCTCCTTTCTCCCCCTCATCCCTGCACCCCCCCCACCCCCATCTACCCTCCAGCATCCCCACTTTGGTTAATGTCCATGGGTTGTACATATAAGTTCTTTGGCTTCTACATTTCCTATACTATTCTTAACCTCCCCCTGTCTATTTTGTGCCTACCTATTATGCCTTGTATCCCTTGTACCTTTTCTCCCTATTCTCCCCCTCCCTCTTCCCCCTGATACCCCCCCATGCGATCTCCATTTTTGTGATTCTGTTCTGGTTCTAGTTGTTTGCTTTGTTTTTGTTTTTAGGTTCAGTTGCTGATAGTTGTGAGTTTGTTTTCATTTTACTGTTCATATTTTTGATCTTCTTTTTTTTTAGATAAGTCCCTTTAACATGTCATGTAATAAGGGTTTTGTGATGATGAACTCCTTTAACTTGACCTTATCTGGGAAGCACTTTATCTGCCCTTCCATTCTAAATGATAGCTTTGCTGGACAGAGTAATCTTGGATATAAGTCCTTGCCTTTCATGACTTGGAATACTTCTTTCCAGCCCCTTCTTGCCTGTAAGGTTTCTTCTGAGAAATCAGAGAATAGCCTTATGGGAACTCCTTTGTAGGTAACTCTCTCCTTTCTTCTTGCTGCTTTTAAGATTTTCTCCTTATCTTTAATCTTGGGTAACTTAATGACGATGTGCCTTGGTGTGTTCCTCCTTGGGTCCAATTTCTTTGGGACTCTCTGGGCTTCCTGGTCTTCCTTGAAGTCTATTTCCTTTGTTAGCTTGGGGAAGTTCTCCTTTATTATTATTTTTTCAAATAAAATTTCAATTCCTTGCTCTTCCTCTTCTTCTGACACCCCTATGATTCAGATGTTGGAGCATTTGAAGTTGGTTCAGAGATTCCTAAGCCTCTCCTCATTTTTTAAAATTCTTGTTTCTATTCCAGTTGGATGTTCTTTTCTTCCTTTTGTTTCAAATCACTGCTTCACTATTGGTTCCCTGTATATTTTGCTTTATTTCACTTTGTGTAGCCTTTATTTCTGCCTTCATTTTGCTATCAAGCTCAATCAATTCTGTGAGCATCCTGATTACCAGTGTTTTGAACTCTGCATCAGACAGGTTGTCTATCTCCTAGTTGCTTAGTTCTTTTGCTGGAGTTTTGATCTGTTCTTTAATCTGGACCATATTTTTTTGTGTTACACACCTGTTACATGGTAAGGGGTGGAGCCTTAGGTATTCACCAGGATAGGGCAAGCTTCTTTGCTGCGTTGTGGTGCTGTCTGTGGGGGGAGGGGTTAGAGAGGGAACAATGTTGCTTGCTGAGCTCTCATCCCACTTTCTGTTACTTCCCTCTCTTCCTACAAGTGGATTGTGCCCTTTCAGGTGCTGATTTGCAGGTGGGTAGGCTTGTGTATGTTATAGGACCCCGTGGGCCCCTCCAACAGACTCTCATGTGAAACTGGTAGTTTCTCCCACTTCTGAAACTCCCACAGATTTTTACCACCAGGGGTTTTGAGTCTTTAGCTTCCTGTGCTGAAAACCAGAGTTTTGTGGTCTATCTCACTCCCCACTTTGTTCCTTCTGGCTTTTCCGCACACAAATGTGGGATCACCTGTGCAGTCTGTCACCTTGCCTTGCCATGGTTCTCTCTGCTCCCCCTCCCAGTCTGGATGAATGTTTCTTTAACTCCTTGGTTGTTGGACTTCCATGAAAATGATTTTCTGGCAGTTTGGTTGTTCTTTGTTTTTAAATTGGTTGGTATCCTTCTTCTGGTTGTGCAAGGAAGTGAAGCATTTCTGTCTACACCTCCATCTTGGCCAGGACTGCCAAAGATTTATTTCTTGACTTTCTTGCAGTCCAATAGGGGTGGTGAGGGTGTGGGGATGTGGGCGTGTGGGGGCGGGGCTATGCTCCACCCAGTAATTCAGGAACCTAAGTTCCTTCTATCTAGTTGCTGTGCAACCCAAGGCTATGGAGTCTTCTATTGTGTTCTCTGTTTCCAGCCAGTAGATGAGGAAAGAGAACAACTATGTAGCAGGATCTTCTGCTCCTAATCATCCCCACCTTCAGGTGTCAAACTTATTGCTCTGCCTCTTTTCTGATGGCAAGAACCTGGTGACATGACCCAATCAAATGACAAGGGAAGTTGGGATATGTGGTCTAGCTGTGTTAGGAAGACAAGGGGAAATGGTTTGTTGAACACCTGGACTCTGCTACAGGTGCAGGCTGTGACTTTTTCCAGGTGAAGGTGCATCTGATGCATTTCAAAATGTTAATGACTGGGGCTGGAACCTGAGTCTTGGCCTCTCACTTTCCTCCCTAAATGACATGAGCTTCAGCACCTACTCCTTGTTCTCCACAAATTGCCAGACCCTGGTCTCTGTGTAGTCACCCACCCAGCAGTGTGGCCAGTGTCTATGCAGGTGCCAGTGGCTTGGGCTCTTGGATTCCTGTGTTCCATTCTGTTGGCATGCTGGACAGCTGGGTGTCTGCGGGCTTGGCCATGGGGATGGCCAGGGGTCTGGAGGACACTGGGGACATCCAGAACTAGAAGAAGACTATGCAATGCTTGAATGACCACCTGGCATTGTACCTGGGGAAGGTGGGAAGCCTGGAGTCTGATAATCAGAGATTAGACAACAAAATCCAGGGGAGCCTGGAAAAGAAGGGACCTCCCAGTCAAAATTTATTTCAAGACTATTGAGGACCTGAAGGCTCATGTCTTTGCAAGTTCTGTGTAAGCATCATTTTGCAGAGGGATAATGCCCATCTTGCTGCTCATGACTTCAGAGTCAAGTATTAGACAGAGATGGCCATGAGCCAGTCTGTGAAGAGTGACACCAATGGGCTCTGTAGTTCACTGATGACACCAATGCTACTAGGCTGCTGCTGGAGATACATATCAAGGCTCTCAAGGAAGAGCTGATCTTCATGAAGAAGAACCAAGAGGAGAAAGTAAATGGTCTACAGGCCAGATTGCCAACTGTGGGTTGACTGTGGAGTTGGATGCCTCCAAATATCAGGAGCTCAGTAAGGTCATGGCCCACATCCGGGCCAGTATGATTAGCTGGCTGGAAAGAACCAAGAGGATCTAGACAAGTACTGGTCACAGTAGATTGGGGAGAACACCACAGTGGTCACCTCACAGACTGCTGAGATAGGAGTAGCTGAGATGACACTCACATAGCTGAGATCTACAGTGTAGGCTTTAAAAATGGACATGAACTTGGTGAGAAATCTGAAGGGAAGTTTTGAGAACAGCCTGAGGGAAGTGGAAATGCACTATGCCATGCAGGTAGAACAACTCAACAGGATCCTGCTGCACCTAGAGTCAGGTGGTTAGATCAAGGCAGAGGGGCTGCATTAAGCCTGGTAGTAAGAGGCCCTGCTGAACATCAGGGTCAAGTGGAAGGATCACCACCTACCACTACCTGCTGGAAGAAGGGGAGGCCTTTGATCTTAGTGACATCCTGGACAAGAGCCATTCCATGCAATCCATCCAAAATACCACCACTTGCAGGACTGTAGACATCAAAATGGTGTCTGAAGTCAACAACAGCAAACTTCTGAGAGGCGTTAAGGCAGTAGAAGCAGGGCACCCCTTGGAGGTCAGGTGGCTAATATAAAGTTCAAAGATAATTGAACATTAAAAAATGTTGCATGACACTGCAGGGAAGACAAAGTTTTGAAAGACAAGGTCATAATCAGGAAGGAGAGACAGACCCAGGTACCTATGTAAATACCTGGGATATGAAGCCGGAATCTGGAGAAGGTTTTGAGAGGTTTTTGGATGAGCTGGGCACTCCGTAGGCAGTGGCACTTTAATAGGAGAGAGGAGTGAAGGGCAAAGGGAAAGATTTGGGCCGCAGGGGAAAATGGATTTGTTTGCTTGTTTAACATTGTTGCCTCTAGTGGGACCTAATGTTGATGCCTTAATGTAGGAGGCCTATGTTAGTGCTGATCAGAATAATGTACCCCTTAGGGCTACATTAAAAAACTATGCTTGGTGTCTCATTTGCACCTTCAAAATATGCACATACATGTGTGGGCCAGAAAAGGCTGTGCTCAGAACATGCATTCTTATGTGAACTGTAGGTAATTGCACAAGCAAACAGGAAGTTGCGTAGGTATGCAGGCAGCCACCTGTTGGAGAGGTGTGTGTTGGCATGGGCCGGCGTGTGCCTTGTCCCTTTGAGTACAATTTTAAAGGCTTCTGCTGAGGGCAGGGAGGGAAAGAAAGCAGGCCTCTGGGCATCTGCTTCTCTAACTACAGCTGTCGTTTGTCCTTCTCAAGGTTTCCTTTCTAGGCAGGGCCAAGTTCAGAGTGTGTTATTTGTGGCTATAAGAAAATGCCTTTTCAAGGTCTTTCTGGGAGCACTGATGCAGGGTGCTGTGGTCTGAAACTTTGTGTTCCTGAAATCTACATGGTGGGATTCTAATGCCCAATGTGATGGTGTCAGAAGGTGGGGCCTTTGGGTAGTGCTTAGGTCATGAAGGTGAAACCCCCACAAATGGGATTAGTGCTCTTATGAAAGAGGCCCCAGAGAGCTCTCTAGCCCCTTCCACCATTGTGGAGACACAAGAAGAGGCTTGTGACCCATAAGAGGGCCTCACTTGATCACACTGGCACCTGATCCCAGACTTTCAGCCTCCAGAACTGTGAGCAATAAATTTCTGTTGTTCATATGCCATCTATGGTATTTTCTGATAGCACCCTGAATGAACCAAAACAGAGGGTTTGGAGGCAGCTGGTTTAGACTTGTGTTAGTTCTTTGCTAGGAGTTGTTTCTTTTGCTAATTGCTGAGTTGGTGAATAAACACTTCTTTTGAAATTCTCTTTGCTGAGATCTCTGTCTCCTGGTCCTCCTGATCTGCAGGCCACTTTCCCTGGTCTTATTCATTGTATTCTTCCTCCATTTATCCCTTAGATGTTTCCCTGTGAGTCTGTCCTTCACCATCTCCTGAGTTCCTGGACAAGCACTGTCCAACAGAACTTTCTGCAGTGGTGGAAATGTTCTATGTCCACGCTGCACAATACCATACACACTTGCTGAAGGAGCTGGATTTTACATTTAATTAAATTTCAATAGCCACATGTGCCTGATGGCTGCCCTATGGGATGGACAGCATAGTTCTAGAACAGTCTTTTTGGACAAGAACTTCTCCCTTAGTGTCAGTCACTGTCTACCCCATTGCTCCTGGTCTATATCTTGCCCTGGCTGTTCTCCTGACCCATATTTATAAATATCTACCAGATCTCCACCTGGCTGGTCTGTGGTTCCCTCAAATCAATGTGGTTAATATTTAATTCTTTATCTTTACACACAAAACACTTTTTCTCCTGGCCTTCCTGGTATCACTTTATCCTTGGTCACCTTGTTCATTTTTTAAAACACAGTTCTGATCATACCATGCCATTCATATACTATCACTAATATTATTAAACTTGGACTAATTTAAGAGCTCTCTTTAAGAAAAAAGAATATTAAAGTGCAAATGCAAAGTTATGTTCAGAGCTTTGGAGGGGCCTGGGCAAGAGAGGGAGGGTGTCTCTGCAATTCAAACTTTATTTCCTTTACTGTAAATTGACCTCAGTTTATTATTAGAATCTTCTACAATTTCAAGGTTTGGTTACATTCTTACTGCATGAACTTGGTACTTAACTATGCTGAGAATCAATTGGTTTATTGAAGATAAAAAAATAATGCCTATTCAACTGGCTTGTTACAAAATTAAATGTGTCCACTGATATATCTATCAATGCTAAAAAATACATATGTATGTATGTGTGTATATATATATATATACACATACACATACACACAATGGAATACTATGCAACAGTAAAAAGAATGAAATCTTGCCACTTTCTACAATGTAGATGGATCCAGATGATATTATGCTGAGTGAAATAAATCAGGCAGAAAAAGACAAATGCTATATGGTTTCACTTATATGTAGAATCTAAAAACGAAACCAACCAACCAACTAAAGAAGAACAGACTCATAGAAACAGAGACCAAAAGGATGGTTACCAGAAGGGATGGGATGAAGGAAAGGGTGAAAAGGGGAAGGGAAATATAGCCAACAAATTATGATGTTTACATCATGACATGATTACCAGAATTAGCAGGTGATCACACTGTAAGCTATAAAAATGTTGAATCACTATGTTGTATACATGAAACTAATATAACCAATATAAGATTATATACCAACTATACTTAAATAAAAAAGATAATATATGAAAAGATCAATACATATAGAAAGTATTTCTTGAAAATTTTATCCCCTTGTTCTCATTATGTAGAAAGTAGTACCAGCAATAGTAATGACAATGATAGTAACTAAGATAGCAGATGCTATATTCAAAACTTTACGTAGAATGTCACATTTATTTCTACAAGGCAGGTACTCTTCTTGATCCCACTTTATAGGTGGGAAAACTGAGGCCCAAAGAGGCTAAGTAATAATGCCTGAGTTTTCACATGCTTGTAAATAGTGAAGCTGTGATTCAAACCTAGGCAGCTGGATGCCTTGTACTCTTAACCTCACGCTCTGAGTAGGGCTTTCTGGATTCTTCCCAATCCCCTTTTTATCAACATGCTGAATTCCCTTCACATGTATCTATATTCTTACCAACTGGTAAACATTTCATGGCTTGCTGTGTGTTTCATTTTTTTTCCTCAGGTTGTTTTTCTCCCCTGGAGTACCCTTCCTTCCTCCTCAATCTCCTGCATGTTCCATGGGCTTTGTTCATGTCTTCGTATAGCTTTGTTACTGTTTCTACTTGGAAGGGGTTGCTGAGAGGGTTTCCCCCCAATATAACACAATGTCCTCCCTATGGGCATCATGAATGACTATCTTCTGAGCAACTGCTCTGCTTTTGTTTCATAAGGGAACTTTATGAAACAAAAAGAGCCTCCCACTCTCAGGCCATATTCATCAGAGTGTTTGGGGTTGGGTTGGGATTCACTGATTGAAAATGTCATGATCCTCTCTTTGATTTAGTTACTAGAAGGCTAAGAACCAGGTCGTAGCTCAGCTTTGCAAGAAGTAGGACCTTGGGCTTTATTTTGTCTCTTACCCTTATTTTCCCTTCACCTTGTATTTTAAATTGTACATCACTTCCATTTTGGACATGCATTTTTGTAGGCCACCTAAAATAATTTTTGGAATCACTGGAGGTATCAATATACATGATGATGATAATTTTGATGATGACGACAGAGTTTCTTTAGAAAAATCAGAACAGTTGATAATTACAGCTGCTGAAGTATGGGCCAATCTCAAAAGAGACATTGGCAGAAAATACAGGATGAAATTAAATGGGAATCCTTGAAAAAACTGTTTTCAAATCCAGGGGCACCAATCACTTAGAATAGTTCCATAGTCATGGGCGTCTAATGAAGCTCATATGTGGTCATTCATCTGGTGGCTTCATCTTACTGCACTCTTCGTAGATTCTAGCTTTATTGAGGAGATTAAAAAGTCAGACCACTAAGAAAGATGTATTAAATGAAATCTTCTAGAACATATAAATTTCTTTGTATATTTGAAGCTACTGACATATATAAGTACCCGGTGTCTAATTCTACCCCTCAGTTTTTATTGTGGTGACTTCCTGATCCCATCGGGTAATGACCCCTGAGTGCAGTGAGCACACCCGCCAGAGACAGCTGCAGCATTTTCAGTTTTCCCATTTGCTGGTCTTGGTCCTCAGTATCTGGAAGCAGGCTTGGGGGCTGTGGCTGTGAAATGGCTTTTTGTCCTCATCACATTTTAGGTGCTTTGGGCCCCAAAATGGCAAAATGGAGAGGGGTGGCTGGAGAAAGAGGACATGGTGAGATTTCCTTGGTTCCTAGCCAGCCTCTTGCCAATGCCCCCAGATGGTGAGGGCTGAGGGCAGGCCCCTCAGGTGGGGGCCCATATGCCTGGGCCGCCCACTCAGGCCTTGGCAGCCTTGTATGCCCAGCACCTCCTTAAAAACTGATTATCTAGCTTGTCTCCTTTGTGAGCCGGCTCATTACCATTTCATTGTGCTTTAGTAATTCTTACCCTGTGCAATGAATATTGACTTCATGCTTGCTTTTCTAACTGAGTCACGGAGGCACTCTGAGGCCCGCATGGCTTGCCCAGCTCTAGCCTCCCCGGCAGCCACTTGAATAGTCTCAAAGGAAAGCTGTTTGCTTGAGCATTTAGGCATAACAGAGAGCTGTCACAGGCCACTACAGTGATTTATTAAAAGACAGGAAAACGGGAGAAAAGACCTTTACTTATTTCTTGCACCAGCTGCCTGCTCGCTTTCTTTCATTCTCTGTCTATCCCTCTGCTTCTGTCTCTGCTTCCTCTCTTTCTCTCTTTATTTCTTCCTTCCTCCCCTCTCCCTCCACCCTCCTTGCTTTTCTTTCCCTCTCTCTTTCTTTGCCGTCTCTTTGTTCTCATTTTTAAAATGAGAGAAGGGAAAAAGACTGCTGTGTTTTAGGCACACACTTTTCTCCACCTAAATGCAGCATAGCAATAGAGGTAGCTGGGTCCAAGGGTTTACCATTTGAAGGCTATGAAAGGAGATTGAACACTTGTGTGCAGACATGCCAGTACATACACACACAGCAAATGATGTTCAGCTGTGCTGAAAAGAGGACACTCTATTGGGAAAAGTTAGGCAGGTTGTCACTTGCCAGCTTCTCATCACCACTCCTCCTCAGACACACTCCAGTGGTCCTGACCTTCTGAGAACCTACCCCAATGCAGTGTCTGTCTTCTGCAGGGGCCACCCAGCACTCTCTGGCCTGGGCTTCTCTCTGGAGCATGCTGCCTGGAGGGTCTTCCCTCCTTGTTGTGGTTCTTCCCAGGCCTAGATTCAGCCCTATTGTGTCTTTGACACAAACATGGCTGGGAGGGAGGGCAGACCTCCCAAGTTATGATGATACATTTTGGGTGACCACAAACTAACCTATTGGACCACTGAGCCAGCTGTTTCATGGGGGCGCTGAGATAGGAAGGAGCTAGAGAGCATGCTGAACAACCCTGGGCATTCTGGCTACTTCTAGGCGATCCTAGGAGCTGGTGAACTGTTCAAAATTAAGCCACAAGGACTTTGTTTTCAGACCTTGTCTGAGGTTCAGAAACATGGGCCTCTTCTTCGTGGCTTCTAGGAACTTTCTAGACATGCAATTTTCTTAAAACCCACTGTGGAGATAAAAAAATATTAATGCTTTTTCTCCCACCTTTTGAGTTCTTCTGGCTGGGCTAATAACCAAATTAACAGAGACAGATTAATATGAGAAAAATCAAAGTTTAATACATGTACACAGGGAATTCACATAGACATGAAAAGTCTATGAAAATTCCAAAGACAGTGAGGCAACATTGGGTGTATAAGACATTTTGGACAAAAGAGAAAAGGGGGAATGGGGAATTAGATTTCAGAAGTAAGAATGGACAATTTATAGGTAGCTAAAAACACACAGGGCAGGAAAATTTTCGCTGAAACCCTCTAGTTTACCATATTTAATTCAAATCAGGCTAAGGCAGCATCCTAAGATCAGCTTCCTGAAGCAGTTTTCTCTCTGAATCTCTTGGGCAGGAAATGAGGGAGGGTCAAAGGTTCCTTCAGAGTCTTATTTCTTTATAAAGAGCTTAAAAACAATACCCCAAAAAGCAGCTTCAGGGTGGCAGAATTTGGGTCCCTTCACTGGCTACAATCTCTATGCTTTGCTTCTGGAGCTTATTTCTGCAGCTCCTCCCCTCTCCATCTCATTGTTTGCTCCCTGTCCTTTGCTGTGCCCTCACCTTTCACTTTGCTGGTGCCAAATGCCTTTGGTCCCTCTTATCTCCCTCCATGAGCTCTAATTAGCCTCCTCACAACCCCATAAATCAGCTGCCCCCACTCCTCTGGTTTGCTTCCTCTTGGAGGCTGCAGGCTCACCTTTCCCTTCCCAGATGACAAATCAGCCATTAATCTTGGTTTGAAAATGTTTATTGGCCGACTTCCTTCAGTAGCTTCTGAACTGTTTGCAAATAAAGAGGAGGGATTTTGGGTGACCTCAGTAGAGATAGGAACTCACAGGTGGATTTATTCTCAGGTTTGATTTTTCTCTTTTTCTTTTTTTTTTCATGAAACGGGTAAATACACTACTCTGTCTCTCAGTGCTTGTGATTTCTTATTTTTTAAAAGATTTAAGATCTGTTGGGCTGTAGTGTGTTTGCTTGTATGAGTCAGGCTGGTTTGTTGCTATGTATGCATCAAGACAGGGTGACCTGCAGGGTAATGAGGAGGGTGGTTTGGGCGTTCAGTGACTCTGAACAGTGCAAACAGGGCACCACCATGATGTTTTTATGGTCAACAGACAATGGCTGCAGAGAGTAAGCTAAAAGTTCAGGAATTGGAGTGCCTTAGGCCTCTGGTTAGCCTTTGTGTTTCTTCTGTGTGATGTCCAGATGTGAGAGTGCTCTGGTCTCCCTTCCTTCTTAGCCTCTAGGACTTTGCGTCATCTCAGTCCAGATTCAGCCTCTGGGGAAAAAGGATGAATTTATCAGTGGAGGTATGTTTTTAAGGATGTAGGGAATAAAACTGGAAAGCTTATGGGATGATAGGAAGAGCGCATCTTGAGAGAGAATCTTTGCAAAGGGAAGAACAAACTTTCAAATGTCATGGGTTAGAGATGGGTTGTGTGTAAGATGTGGGGTATTGGGTTCTTTAGTTCCATCTCTGTTTTAACACAAAAGAAATTTGTGATGTGGGCATTTGGGGTATAGGACTAGGGCAGTGGGGGAGATGTTTTCATGGTCCTCAGGCCCCATTCAGATTGTGCCTTATAGAAACAATTAATAGGGCTTCATAACTTGAAGCCCTTGGGACACTATAAGGTGGTCTACACCAAAATAGTGATGATGAGATTTGTAATCTTGATATTCGTTGTTTGATGGACATTCCAACAGTAAATTTAGCCTGAGGATTACCCATTAAACTGATTTTTAGGAAAATCTACCTTTTATTTACCAGGGGTTGAGAAAAAGGAGACCACATATATGCTATAAAATGTGTTTAGCAACTTGTCCTTTCTTCCCCATGCTCTTTGACCTTCATAGATAGATAGTGTCTCCCTCATCACTGGAAAGTTCTTGAGGATTGGAGCATCAACATTTTCATCTTTATGTCATCATCTCTCTTCCCAGGCTCATCTATCCATTTTTTCTTATATTTCAATTGATATATAAATTACTTACAGTGACATGCACAGATCTTTAGTGTGAATTTAATCATTTTTGACAAGTTCATAGACATATGTAACCCACAGAACATTTCCATTACTCCAAAAAGTTCCTTTGGGCTCCTTATCAGACAGTCCTTTCCCCCTTGCCAAAACCAACTACTTTCATTTCTATCACTGTATATTCACTTGCCTGTTTTAAAACTTCATAGAGTTGGAATCATGCAGCACATATTCTTTTGTGTCAGACATTCTTTACTTCCCATATTAAAAAAAAAAGATCCATTGATTGATGACTGACATAGTTGGGCAGATGACCCTGACCAATCCACAGAATTTTTATTCTCATGGATACGGTCATTGCCACACAGTCCATCTGGGATATCCAGGATAGCTAAATAATTAGCATCCATTTTGAATAAGTTTTTGAGAATAAAAGAAGCTGCCTACCTATTGTGTGTATGCAGAGTGGGGTGGGGTGGAATGTTAGGGTACATTGTTTTCTTCCTAGTACTTGGAAGGTACTTTTCATTGGAAGTATTTTTACATACAGCCTGTAAGCTCATTGAAACAATTCTATAACTACTGTACTTTGGTGGAGGCTGTTCTTTGTTGAGGAGGCTTTTGTGTGCTGGCTAAGACCTTAATCCTTTGTGCAGAATATACCTCCTGAATGACTTGCAAATGAACCCAGTCTGTTGAAAATGAAGAGATGCCTCATGATATTTGTTGTTTTATCATAGTGCCTGGGGTGCAGGTCCTGGCTGTGGAGAATTTTCTACACATGCTGTGTCTATGTGCTCTCTCCCTTCCCTAATCCCAGACAGTTTAGGTTTGGATGGCCTTGGTCATACATTTGGTTAATTTATAAGGGTGGGTGTTGTACCAGTCTAGCTGCTTGGGGCTGTACCTTAGGCACAGCCCAGAAAGTCACCTTAGTACTTATTTAATTTATCTCTCTTTGCCAGTGGTGCACTGTTAATGATTAATGTTCTGTCCTTCAAAATGGGAGATAATCATTCTGCCCCAGAGATTTTATTTTATTTTAAGTTTATACTTTCTTCTAACAATGCTCATTGACTTGTGCAGCTAGACTGTCTCATTAAGTTCTTAAATATCACAGAATTTTAGAGTATGAGTTCTTTTGGGGGTTACTTTTTTAATAAAAGAAATGAGAATGTATGTCCAAGTTTCACTTGATGTATGAAAGTCACCTCATTATCATATATATGTGTATATATACAATATTATCATCTATATAATATTCATGCAAATATGAAAGCCAGGAGAGCCATGTATTACAGTAATTGGTTTGTTAAGTTCCACTGATAATAAGTAGCCACTACATTCTTCAGAAATGGATGATGTTTGAAGCAGAGGATTCTGTATCTCAGTTGGGTGACTCAGAGAGAAGCTGACTTAACATGTCATAACAATGATATATATGTATATGTCGTATATAAATATATAATAATAATTAGTTATTTTGTTTGGCATTAATAAAATTCCTGCAGTCAAGAAATTGGGAATCATCTGTATTCAGTTTGAACTTATTATTTCTGGCTTTTGGCCTCCTGTATTTGATAACTCCAAACTCTGACTCCTTAGCATTTGCTCTTCAGGTAAAAGGGGGGAGAGGGAGGCAACCCTCATTCTGCCTCAGGTCTCAGGAGACCCTCCTGTTGATGCCTGTGAGAGCTGAACATGTGTGTCTGAGGGGAGGCTATGGATCTGCTGGCTATAGAAGTCGACCTTGACTGTGAAATAGAGAATTTAAAAAAAACAGCTTTACCCAAGGGCCCAAAGCTAATGATTCCAAAGTGTTGACTATGATATCAGAGTAAACAATAGCAGGCTTTCATAGTGTTTACTTAGCTCTGCAACTTATAAAGGAATTGCATGGGCTTCCATCCATACTGCATTGCTGGCTTATATCACAACGGTCTCAAACTTAACAGCTTTTGAAGCAATTTAAATGATTTTGACCTTTTGTTTAGGTTGTGGGTCAGTGCAGAAAGGAAATTTTCTATAAACCACCATGATTTTTGTCTCAAATTGGAATGGGCATGTATTTGATTAGAATTTCTTTTATATCCAGAAATGGTGTCAACAGACTGGATAGAAGTGTCAAACAGGAGGGGCAAGTGCCTTAAACTCATCAGATGTTCACACTCCTTATTCTGTTTAATCTAAACCATGGCAGACAATGTGAGATGTTTAATTATGGTTTAAATCATTCCAGCAAAGCATATTTTATTTAAATGTGCTCATTCTACTGTGTTTTTATAAGTAGCATCAGAGGTACTGGTCTTACTACATCCAATGGCTGCTGTGAAATTTCTCAAATAGAGATATTTTCTTAAATTTTCTAAAACAAAATAATTTTGAGCTCTAATTGCACATGGTACCATTTTTAAAGAGGCAGCCTGGTACTATGTTGAAATAAAATTAGCCACACAGACTCTGGTCAGAGCTAATAAATGAAAACTGATAGAAAATTAGCATATTGAGTATCCTGGATATTATTATTATTATATTCATTTCTCCAAATTCTCTTTGAGATGTGAAGGGGAAAGATGTACATACATTTGATAAACCCTATTTTGCTAATATAGAACCTGAAGTTCAATAGATTTAAGCAATGTAGATAAAGTCACCCAATAACAGAACCTGTGACTAAGTCTTAAGCTTCCCGATTCCTTTTTCTGGCCTTTTGTCAATTGGCTGCAGTGTTCAGGGCACCATGCCAGACTCAAATGAACAATCAAAACATTTTTTTGCAAATTACGGCTCTCCTCTGAGCTTCTCCACTGCCTTTGAGTCTTGTCACCAACCATTCAGGTTTATTTCCACCCCTACCTCATCCTGTCACCACACATAAACCCAGTAAAAGCCAAGCCATTGCCATATTTTACACTTTTCTTGGCCCCTTCTCCCAATAAGGTTTACCTAATCCTGTGTTGTGCTTCCCTAGAGTCAAACTTAACAGCGTGAGAAGTGAAGAGATAACAACAGGGGTTGTCATGGCACCATGCATATCTGAATATTTTTCTGGAAAGCAGAGGCTTCTTTCATACCTTGGGTCAAAGCAAACCCATAGGCTTCATCCTAAAAAGTCAACACTGTCTGGTATGGATAGTTGGTTCTGAATAAACAGTGAATGAATGAGTGAATGAATGAATAATTCAAGTCCAATGTACATATTCTAAAGGGGGAGAGTAAGGCCCAGAAAACTGGAATAGTCTGAGGTCCCAGCAGCAGAGCAGAGACTAAAAACAGATCTTTTATAGGCTGCTCTTGTTACTATTCCATACTGACCTCCTTCAAGGTTAGTTTTAGGAAATCTTCCAGAGAAACCTCATCCTCTTTTGTTCAGTCTTCTGCCTCCCCTTGACCTATTACTCCCTCTGTACATCTTAGCACTTGATTCCACTGAATGCATCACTTTTTAACATTCCATTTTGTATTATTCTTATTTGAGCTCAATTCCTGGCATATTACGAATACTGTGTGTTTGTTGAGAAGTGAAGTGTAAAGGTTCTGAAAAGAAGGAAGACACCTGCCTTCTATTTTTGTTGTACTTATGCAATTCACAAATGTGTCATAGGCACATAGTAGGTTTTCAACAAAGATTTATTAAATATAATTGAATTTTCTGGTAGCTAAGCAACTAGACAGACTGGTGGATAGATATAAATTAGCCACACAGATTTAAACCATGTGTTGATCATTGAAAAGTTGTTTCATTTTTGGCCAAGATAAATGCTTTTTTAATGTGCAAAGAAATCTATAATTTTCTGTGCTTTGAATTAAAGCTCCTACTTCCCAGGTTTCCTGCCTGCTTCTGGCTGCTCTTAATGAGCTAATTTACCCCACCGAGGTGAGAGATTTCCTCTTGGGAAAGGGTTTAGATGTGCTTCTCTCACATCCAGGGCCCCAGAGCGTTTCCTTTACAGGGCTTTAAACACGCAGAACGCATTTAAGAGAGAAGCCAAGAAACAAATCTGTTATTTTAGCTTTATTCCCTCTTTGATCACACTCACTGGAGTGGCAGGCCTGGAGACTGTTCGGAGAAGGGCTGGGTCTCTTTAGGAAGCCCAGTTCAGGGGGACCCACCCAGCTCCACACAATGGAAATAAAGTTGTCAAGCCTTTGAGGTGGCTGTGAAGATTTATTCTTCCTGGGCAAATTGGTAAGACATTTATATTTTAAAAAAATGCTTTGATGAATCTGATAAGGAAGCCCCTGGTTTGAATGTGGAAAAACATTCTAGAGCTTTTTCCACTGCTAAACTGTGTTCTCAACATTCATTGGGAAGCTTGACCTGTGGAAATGAACTTTCCCTTCAAATTAATGACAAGACCATAAAGGGACCATTTGGGGATTGTAGAACGCCTGCTGTCTTAGAATATAGATTTCCATGAGGCAGGAGGTTTTAGAAAACTTGTAGTACTTGACATCTCCACACATTTCTCACTTCTCAGTAGCCCACCAGTCTTCTGATTGTTTAGTATGGATCCATTGCTTCCAGCAGCTGAAGCAATAAAAGATGCACTTTAAAAAAATCATGCATGTAACAGAAATAGTTTCTGTCCTTCCTAAGTTCAAGTGTTGTTTGTTTTGCACACTGTTCTGTGTGTTGGTCACATTCAGTGTCAAGGGATCTAGGGGGAAAAATGGAAACTGGTGTGAAATATCTTTCTCTTATATTTCAGAAAGACTTTTTAGCCAGGAACATCTGCCAACAACCCTGAGGTGGTGCTCTTAATGTCCTTGAGTTATGCAGATCATTACGAATGGCTCTTAAAAGGCTGTGCTCCAGAACAAAAAAAAATCATGGGCATTCATCAGCTGAAAGTGGCAGAAAATCTACAATCATTTGGGAGTATTCTTAGGAAAACTGGAAAAATGTCCTTCAATTTTGTTATTGGGACAGCTCTGTCTTGGGGTGCAAGTGGCAATGTGGCTCCTTAGAGAACCCATGGGCTTGTTACAGATTTGCATTCCTTTGCAGGTATTTATTTTCTGTGTCACTTCAGGTATATTCTTAATTCTTCTTGCTCAATTAGCTCAACTGTAAAATCAAGGTAATTGCATTTTGCTGTTTGGAGCTATTCAGTTGAAAGGATCAAAGACAAGCTCAGGTTACACTGGCGATCAGGGATTAGTAAGAGAGACAAAGGCACTTAAGGAAATGTGGCCAATGATCACCATGCAGAACACAGCAGCCCTGTCATAAAACACCCTGCTATGTTAGTGGCACAGTTTCTTTTTGTCTCCTCCTCTCTCTGTCTGCCTGTCTCCACTCTGCCTTCATGGCTTTTTCTTCTCTTCTACTCTTTTCTATCTCTCTCCCTGTCCTTGTCTTGCATTCCAAAATCACCATTGAATCTCGAGGTGACCACCCAACAGGAAGTCCTCTATTGGTCAGAGTTCCCATGCCAGGCTTCCTTGAAGCTGGTTCCAATCTAAGAACCAATCCCTGGAACCATCTTCAGTAGTCATGCCCTCAGGGTCACATGACATCAAACATGGTTACTTTGTTCAATAGGGGACTGTGCTTGATAATCTTCATTTGTCCCTCCAGGTCCATTCTCCATTCTTTTCTGCCCTGATATGTGTTTTAGGGGCTGACTTCTATAAATTACATTGCCTGTGTTCCACTGCTGTCTCATTTCCTATTTGGTTTAGCTAATGGTAAGCATTGGAAGGAGATCAGATGATAGAGGAGAGAGAAGTTGGGGTATTTATTCTTCATCTCTCCCCCACCTGATTATGGTGTTTATAAAATTTATTTTTATTTTTAATTTTCTTTAGAGAGAGGGGAAGGGAGAGAGTAAGACAGGGTGAGAAACATCAGTATGAGAGAGAAACATGGATTGTTTGCCTTCTGTATGCATCCCAAATGAAGACTGAACCTGCAGCCCAGGCATATGCCTTGATGAGGAATTGAACTGGCAACCTTTCTGTATGTGGGATGATGCCCAGCCAACTGAGCCAGACCAGCTGCGGGCCTGGTTATGGTTTAGACAGTGCTCAGCTTAGCCTCTGTCCATCAGCTACTCTACCATAGCCACAACTCTCTAGCATTTTTATGTGTTCTTCTTCAGTCTGTGGGGTTATGGCACTTTTTCTGGATCCCAGGGGCTTCACCATCCCTAATTATTTCCCTGAACTCTGACAACAGTTTTATAAATAGCCCCTTAATTCAACTTGCATCAGTGAACACTTTGAGTGGGCTAGGTCTTACTTGTTGGAACCTCGATTGATACAGGGATTATAGTTATGATGGATCTAAATATAACATGTGCTGTCCAGGACAAACATTTAAATTCAGGGATAGTTGTAAGAATTATTTATGTTCCTAAGGGCCTAGTACCTCATGAGACTCAATAATTTGAGGTTTCTATTATTACTTTTGTCCTGTTTGTGGTGAAGAAGCTAATCAATATTGTGTGGGTAGGAGACATGAAGTCTTCTCATATGTCTCATCTAGTTTCTTCAATAACCTAAAAGTGGTCACTTCCCAGATAACAAGAATGATGATAACAGACACTGGTGGCAGGCACAATGTTGAATTTTCTGTAGCAAATTCAGAGAGATGGGAATGTGACACGTGTTTGTGGGATATTATAGAAGGGATGATATGGACACCTAATGCTATTAAATTATTAAAGCAACATAAATTTGGTCTGAGCTGAGGTATGAGGAGAGCAGGAGTGGTAACTGAAATTGGGAAGAAATAAATAAGAAATAGGGAGGCTATTATTGGATTGCTGTCTCTTTCCCTTTGCAATAAAAAGCCTGGGGTAGCCAAGAGTTTGTGACAGAAAACAAGAGATCACATTTATTGCTAATTTGAAAAAAAATTCCAAAGTGTTAAACATGGAGAGATTCTCAGATGTAGCATATTTCAATTGTCTTCTTTTACAAAACAGTGAACTGAGGCCTAGAAGGCTCAATGCCTAGGTCACATGAGTAACAAATGTCCTCAGCTGTGGTTCCCATACAGCTGAAACAAGACCTCAGAGTACTCCACACTGTGTTAGGCAGGTACCACCTTGGAATCCACTTGCCATGTCCTGGAAGAAAAGTGGCCTGTCACTCTCAGCCTCAAGGATTAGTGATTGTGACTCTTGTTAGAGACAGAGCACAATGGTTGGGGTTTTGTCTTTGAAAACTTGAGTTTTCAAGTTTCATAATTACACAGATTAGCTGAAATATAGTTTTCTAATGACACATGTAATTCATCTTAAGCTGCAATAGCACGCGTGAGAGGAAAGGGAGTTGCATACCTAAGAGAATATTCAGCATTTGTCACCTAGTCTGAAAGTTACCCAGGCTTATGAGTTCTTTCTTTTTCTTCTTTTACCACCTCCCTTTGGTCTATTTACCACCAATTAAGACCACCTACATAAGGCCAATTAGAGAAAACCCAAATCAAGCTCCTTTTCTTTTCCTTTTTTAGCGAAAACATTTGGGTGGCCTGAAGTTTCTAGACTATTTCCTTCCAGTTTTATTCATTATCATTTATCCACCACCCTGGTGAAAGACAGCATTGGTTTTAATAAACAAACAACTGTGCCCCTTTACTCATATTGCACATCATTCAACCGTTTAAAAACAAAAACATGCCCTGGCTGGTATGGCTCAGTGGATTGAGAGATGGCCTGCAGACCAAAAGGTTGCCTGTTCGGTTCCCAGTCAGGACACATGCCTGGGTTGTGGGCTGGGTCCCCAGTGGGGGATGCATGAAAGGCAACCACACATTGGTATTTCTCTCCCTCTCTTTCTCTTTCCCTTCCCCTTTCTCTAAAAATAAGTAAATAAAATCTTTTTAAAAAACCCACAAAAACATGAAGATTTACAAATAAAACTGAAGAGGTGTTTTTCAAATTTCTTTTCCTCTCAGTGATCTATGAGGTTGAACCATGTAAACTTGTTGATATTCACATGTTTTTAAACTATCAGAAGTGGCAGTTTCATATGGTACAGTAAAAAACATATCACATATACCTTTGCAGTCTTTTATAGAAATCCCTGAAAATCTAAGTCCACACGTGGTAATTTTGGTGGTTATCAACATTGTGTTCATCTGAGAGTAATTATGTGCCATACAGTAATGACCAAAGATATCTGTCCTCATTAAGTCAGTATCAGATCAAGGGAGGGCAACCCCACCAAACTCAGCAGTTAGCTTATTCTGTACAAAGGTGGTAAGACTCATGTGGAGCAGATGCCCTGGAACTCCAGGGAATGCTTTTCACATTCCAGTTATGTGATGTATGTGATGGTCATGGAACAAGGAGATCATCTTCTTCCTCCTATAAGTTACTATCCTGTATGATAAATACTGGAACTACAGGCCCTACACACTTAAACAGTTAACTTAAGTTGATGTTGGCCAGATTCTCTATGGAGCCTCTGATATTAATGAGAAAAATAAGACAGATAAGAGAAAGATTCAAGCCTTGAACACTCTGCCTGTGGGTTACACAAGCCTTGTCAAGGGTTTTGTTTGGAGTTTGGTTTCATCCAGTTGTCTAAAACCTGTCATCTGTGTGTATTCCCATGACATGCCCAGACCTTGTGAAGATGGTTTCCATTTGACTCTAAATGTAAGGATTTGGGAGATAGCAATAATACAGTAGTTAGGAACTTGGGCTCTGGCCTCTGGAGTTAACAGGAACAGGGTTTTCAACCCAGCTTTGTTCCTCTGCAGGGGTATCAAACTCATTGTCACCGGGAGCCACATCAGCCTCATGGTTGCCTTCAAAGGGCTGAATGTAATTTTAGGACTGTATAAATGTAAACTATTCCTTAACAATTAAGCAAGAGCTTGGTGCTGCCACTGGGTAGAAACAAGACATGGGGCCGGATAAAAAAAAGGTGGAGGGCTGGATTTGGCCCGAGGGCCTTGTGTTTGCCACCTGTGCTCTAGGGTTATATAAAAGCAATTTACTTTGTCTAGCTTAGCCTCAGTCTTACCAATTGTACAATGGTTAGAGCAACTGTTTACGAATAAATCCATAAGTTATTAGCTAGTGTATGTTAAGTGCTTTATGAGATATCTGATACCTAGAAATTTTAGTAGTACAGTCAGTCCTCAGATAACATCATTGATAGGTTCTCCAACTTTTAAGTGGAATGATGTATTTATACTGAAAGGACGTTGAATAAAATGACATGAATCAAGCACCTGCCCCAGTTGTTATTGGTATGATAGTTTACCCCCCACAGCTTGCGAAGTGGGGTGCATATGGTACCCTGCCCAGATCATTTTTACTTTCCAAGTGTACCTATGCCAGTTTCTGCCAACAGCTTAATGTGAGACCTTCAGAATGTGCCTCTGGGCATTTGGAGCTGCCTCATCCACATGGAGACCCATGAGGTTCTGAGTGTTGGCATTCCCAGCCAGCACCAGCCTGACTTTTGTAGCCAAGGACAGATGGGGGTGGGACCATGAAAGTCATCTATCTTTGCTCATTTTAGGACAGTCTCCTGAGGTATAATTTTTGCTCTGGAGCTCCCCATGGGGTCACATACAGGCTAGCTATTTACAGGAAATTTCAACTCTTGCTCAGCTTTGTCCCCTTTCTTGCCCAGCAACCTGGTTTCTCCTGAAAGCACTCCCTTGAATAGATCACTGGTGCATGAATCCTCTCACCTCACGTGTCCTCATAGAACCCGATCCACTTAGGAAGGTATTGTCTTTCATCCACACAAAACTTTTGAGGTAGGAATCCCATTTTACAGATGTGGGAATGGAGGCTGAGGAGGGCTACCTGACTTCCCAAAGTTCACTCTGCTAGTAAATTACAGCACCTGGACACCTGCCCCCAGTTGCCCTGTCCCGGGAGGTGCACCTGCCTCCAAATCATTTAGCTTCATTCCCCTCATTTCTACTTAAGAATAAGAGGAAGGCTAGAGTGAAAGATCTTTTGAGGCATTTGGTATTGAGGAAGCAGAGGAAAACTTGAAGTAGGTTAGAGGACTGAGAATCTTATCACAAAGACTGGATCCTGTTGCTTTTGAAACCTCATAACAGAGAAAGATACTCTGATAGCAACAAGAACGGCCTTGGAGGGAACCTGAGGGCTATTGTATTTCTCCATGCAGGGTACTCTGCAGCCTGCTGGGTGCTGGCATTGACTTGCTTCATGCTTAAACTGCTTATTAAAGTCTAGACGCAACATAAAAGCATGTAAATTGGTTCCAGCCATCTCTAGTAAAAACTTCAGCTGGAGCTGGGAAGTGATTGGAGCATCTCTTGGTGTAATTAAAATTGACTCTTAAAGTTTCTTTAGCTTAATTGGTAACACTTTCTTTGGAAGTTGGTGAAAGCGTCTTGCTGGGAAGGTTAAATGCATTTCTGTGTATAAGATCAGAATTCAAATATATGGACACATTTACAGTTATGTTCTACCCGGGTGGTCTCTTTTTCCCCCTGCATCTTTTCTATTTAAGATTTATGCTGTCATTCACCACAGTCTAAATGTGTTTTGATAAAAAAAGAAAAAAAATGAACCGTTGCTGACGCATTTCAAACAGAGAGTTGGTAATATTTTGAAGCTTTCAGTAAATTGAATAGCAGTTTGGCTTAACCCAAGCTCCTTCTTTCCTCTAAGCCCTTCACTTTGGAGTTAGTGCTTGAACTGTGTCTGTTATTGTGGGGTTTAAAAATATAATACTTTCTCTCTCACCTTTTAAGTTCTTCTAACTAAGCTAATAACCAAATTAATGGAGACAGATCAACAGGAAAAAAATCAAAATTTTAATATATGTGCACGGGGAATTGACATACCCATGATAATTTTAAAGACAGTGAGGTAACACTAGGTATATGTGACATTTGGACAAAGGAGAAAAAGTGAGGGGATGGGGTCTTACATTTCCTAAGTGGGAATAGGCAATTTGCAGGTAGTTGAGGAAGAGCAGAATTTAGGGCAGGCAAATTCTTGCTGGGTGACTCAGGAACAATGAGACACAGTGGGAATCTAGTAAACATGCTTCTGCTTGCTTGGAGCTTCCTGTCTAATGCTAAGGTGATTATGTTAAGGTTACCTTCCTGAAGCAGGCCTCCCCCTCACCCCCAGCCCCATCTGAATCTCTTAAGCAGGAAAGGAGAAAGAGTCAAATGTTCTTTTGGAATCTTTTGCCTCTTAATAACCAGCTAAAAATTGAAGGCAGTTTTAGGTTGGCAAAACTTTGGTCCCTTCATTATGCAGAAATTGAAAGTAGCTACTACTGTTCAGCTAGGTTCAAAAGTAGAAAGCCAGAACTTTCTAAAATGGTCATGTCCTTGCTGCCGCCAGACCCATTTGACACTATTATCTGAGAATACGTGTTTATGCACAGGAATGTGTTTATGTGTGTTGGGAATTTTCTCAGTTGGTTTGGCTTATTGAGGGTCCTGTCAGTGTAGTAATAGGTTCTGATAATAAAAAGTTGATACTTTAAAATTTTTGGAGAGTGATCAGAATGAAGTTCTCAATTGTTTGGACCAACCTTTTCAGACTTGGGGAAAGATGTGCTTGATTTTACATTCCTGGCCATTTGCTGTTCATGATCTTCAGGGCGATGACTTGGTTTTTGCCTTAGGGCCCATCTGTGCAGAGCAGAGGGAACAACCAGACCATCTTCACATCAACCCCAACATTGCCTCTTTACGAGTGTGTGTAGAGGGGAGGGGTTGAAAAACCATGTTTTGATGATCATGACAGAAATCACTCTGGCCTGCAGATCTGAATGGAGATATATTTTTATATGGCTTTAGTCTTCATATAGATGCAATTTTAAATTAGTAATCTGTTTTTTAAAAGTAAATAATAAAAATAAAAAATTCCCATTAGTCATCTACTTATTGTAGAACATTGAAAAATACAGAAAAGTACTGTACCATTGTTTCAAGATGATGCCTGTTAACATTTTAGTTTTATTTCTTCAAAGTTTATACCTACATTTCCTTTCTTCCTATATAATTTGATCAAATCATATATATATAATTTTGCTTTCTGCTTCTTTGTTTCATATGATTTAAGCATCTAATTACTGTAAACTTTTGATAAATATTTAAATGGTTACATTATATAGTTCATTAACAAGTTATAATTTGCTAAAACATTCTCTTGTCAGAAGACAATGTTTCCTATTTCTTGCTATTATATAATAGCAATTGGGCATGTTAATTGTAAATTCAAGTTTTTTCTGTGTCCAGCATAACTGACTTACTAGAGATTTCTAAAGATAAAATTGTGTTATTAAAGGAAATGAAAGAATTTAAGGCTCTTAAAATATTCCCAAATAGCTTTTCAAAGTGTTGTATTAATTTATAGTATTATAGAGCTACTGCTCTTGATTTTGATTATTTTGATAGGAAAATGACATTTGTTTAATTGGTATATTTTTGACTAACAAGATTGTCTATATCTATCTCCTTACAAGTAAGTTACATGTTCTCATACTTTGCTCATTTAATTTTGGAATCCCAGTGCTTTATTTTTATTTTTTAAATTTGTATTGAATTTATTAGGGTAACATTGGTTAATAAAATTATATAGGATTCAGGTATATATTTCTATAATACATCATCTGTATATTTTATTGCGTGCTCACCACCTAAGTCAAGTCTTCTTCCATTATCATTTATCCTTCCTTTTACCCTCTTCTACCGGCCCCTTCATGTCTTTGCTGCTGATATTCACCATACTGTTTTCTGTGTCTATGAGCATTTTTTTTTTGCTTAGTGCTTTCACCTTTTTCACCTGGGCCCCTAGTTCCCCCGTATCTGAGAGCTGTCAGTCTGTTCTCTGTGTCTATGAGTCTGTTTCCATTTTGTTTGTCAATTAATTTGGTTTATTAGATTCCCCATGTGAGTGAAAATAAATGGTACTTGTCGTTTTCTGATTAACTTATTTCATTTAACATAGTACTCTCCAGGACCATCTATATTGCATCAAAGATATGAGTTCCTTATTTTTTATGGCTGAGTAGTATTCTAGTGTGTAAATGTACTATCACATTTTTATCCATTTATCTACTGATGGGCACTTGGGCTGCCTTCAAATCTTTGCTATTGTAAATAATGCTGCAAAGAACATAGGGGTGTATATATTCTTTCAAATTACTGTTTGAGTTTCTTTGGATAAATTCCCAGAAGTGGAATTTCTGTGTCATAAGTTAGTGCCATTTTTATTTTTTTTAGGTAATCAATACTATTACCTAAATACTATACTATTTACTATACTATTCAATACTATACTATTCAATACTATTTTCTACAGTGGCTGCACCAGTCTGGATTCTCACCAAAACTGCCCAAGGGTTCCCTTTTCTCCATATCCTTGCTGATACTTGTTTTTTTGTTGATTTATTGAGAATAGTCATTCTGACAACTGTGAGGTGATATCTCATTGTGGTTTTAATTTGCATCTCTCTGATGATTAATGACATTGAGCATCTTTTCATATGTCTACTGGCCATGAGTATATTGTCTTTGGAGA
Organism: Phyllostomus discolor; assembly: GCF_004126475.2. Taxonomy (NCBI): domain Eukaryota; kingdom Metazoa; phylum Chordata; class Mammalia; order Chiroptera; family Phyllostomidae; genus Phyllostomus; species Phyllostomus discolor. The sequence goes on along the minus strand of NC_040911.2, from coordinate 74,982,251 downwards.
AGTGTCTGACATTTAGGTCCTTTACCCATATTTTAAATTGGGTTATTTGTTTTTTTGGTGTTGAGTTGTATAAGATTTTATAAATTTTGGATATTAACCCCTTTGCAGATGTATCATTGATGAATATACTTTTCCATTCAGTGGGTTGTCATTTATCTTTTTAAAGATTTATTTATTTATTTTTAGAGATGGGGAGGGGAGGGAGAAAGAGAGGGAGAGAAACATAGATGTGGGAGAAAATATCTATTGGTTGCCTCATGTATATGCCCAGACCAGGGGCTGAACCCACAACCCAGGAATGTGCCCTGACTAGGAGTAGAACCAGCAATCTTTCACTTTGTGGAATGATGCCCAACCAATGGAGCCCCACCAGTTAGGGCCAGTGTGTTGTCTTCTCATTTTTTGACAATTTTCTTTGCTGTGACAGAACTTTTTTTTAGTTTGATATAATCCCATTTGTTTATTTTTCTATTGTTTCTATTGCCAGAGGCTACATATCAGAGAAATAATGCTACAAAGAATGTTAGAGATTTTACTTCCTATGTTTTCTTCTAGGATATTTATAGCTTTTGAGTCTTACATTTAAGTATTTAATTCATTTTGAATTTATTCTTGTGTATGATGTAAGAAGGTGAACTAATTTCAGTTTTCTGAATGCATCTGTTCAAATTTCTCAACACAATTTACTGAATAGACTATCTTTATTTCATTGTATATTCTTGCATCTCTTGTCAAGTATTAATTGACCATAAAGGCATGGATTTATTTCCGGGCTCTCTATTCTGTTCCGTTGCCTTTCATATGTCTATGTTTATGCCAGTACCATGCTGTTTCGATTAGTATGGCCTTGTAGTATAGTTTGTTATCAGGTAGCATGATTCCTTCACATTTGTTCTTCTTTTTAAGATTGCTGTGGCTATTCAGGGTCTTTTGTGGTTCCACATAAATTTTTGGAATATTCATTCTAGTTCTGTGAAATACACCATTGGTATCTTGAGAGGAATTATACTGAATCCTAGATTGCTTCAGGTAACATGGACATTTTAATGATGTTAATTCGTCCTATCCATGAACATAGTGTATCCTTCCACTTACTTGTATCTTCTTCAGCTTCTTTCTTCAGTGTCTTATAACTTTTTGAGTATAAGTCATTTATGTCCTTGGTTAGACTTATTCATTGGCATTTTATTTTTTGATGCAATTGTAAATGAGATCATTTTCTTAGTTTCCCATTCTGTCAATTCATTATTGGCATATAAATAGTCTTTGGACTATTGTTTGTTGGAATTTTTTGATGCTTGCTTTAGTATCATTAGTTGTAATCCGTCTACTCAGATTTTTGATTCTTCCTGATTAAGTTTTATAAGATTGTATATTTGTAGAAATTTATCCATGTCTTCTAGGTTGCCAATTTTTTGGCACATAGTTGTTCATAATATTTTCTTACAATATTTTACTTTACTATTTATTTTATTTTATTTAATTTTTTTTGCTATAATGGTTGTCCCTAATTTCCCCTCTTTGTCTCCTTGCACCCAGCCCCCTTACTCCCTTAGCCACACCATTGTCCATGTCCATGGTCCTACATATATGTTCTTTGGCTACTCTGTTCTCTCTGCTGTACTTTACACCCCCATGACTATTCTGTAACTATCAATTTGTACTTCTTAATCCCTTCATCTTTTCTACCCATCCTTCTGACACCGGTCCCATTTGGCAACTAAAAAGATAGTATCTATGATTCTGTTTCTGTTCTGTTTGTTTGTTTTGTTTTTAACAGATTCAATTGTTGGAAGATATGTATTTATTGCCATTTTATTATTAATATTTTTGATCTTCTTCTTCTTAAAGAAGGCTCTTTAATATTTCATATAGTACTGGTTTGGTGATAGTGAACTCCTTTAGCTTTTTCTTTTGTCTGGGAAGCTCTTTATCTTTCCTTTGATTCTAAATGAAAGCTTTGCTGGGCAGAGTAATCTTGGGTATAGGTCCTTGCTTTTCATGACTTTGGACATTTCTTACCAATCCCTTATAGTGTGCAAAATTTCTTTCGAGAAATCAGCTGACAGTTTATAGAAATTCTCCTGTAGGTAACTCACTGCTTTTCTCTTGCTGCTTTAAAGATTTTCTCTTTGTATTTAACCTTTGGCATTTTAATTATAATGTGTCTTGGGGTGGGCCTCTCTAGGTCCATCTTGTTTGGGACTGTCTGTGCTTCCTGCACTAGAGGAACAATGACCTCTGCCAGCACTTCTGTTTGGGAGAAAGCTTCCCCCTGCTCTCGCCCTGATGCCAGACAATCCAGCTCCTTCCCATATGTCTCTGATGCCTTTTAATCTATTACCCCCATGCTAGAGTTCAGAGGGAGTGAGTCTGAATAAATTTGTGCATGGGCCTTTTAAGAGGAACTGCCTGAATCCCAGAAGTTTCTATCATCCACAGTCTTGATCTATGCTGGTTTTTACAGCCAGAATTCATGGAGACTTATCTTCCTGGCAGTAGAAACCTGGGCTGGGTGGCCTGGTGTGGGGATGGTACCACAGGCTCGTGAGATATCCCTTCTAATTTTTATCTACCACACTTGGATGTGGGACCAGCTAATTCTGCATCTCCATCTCTCCTACCACTCTCAAATGGTTCCTTCTTTAATTTTGTGGTTTAGGACTTCCATTTAGCTTGGTTTCTGATGCTTCTGAATGATGATTGTTGTATAGTTTAGTTGTAATTTTGATATGTTTGTGCAGGAAGGTGAGCCATGTTTACCCTTGCCACCATCTTGACTGGAAGTCCTTATAATCATTTTCATTTCTATGGAGCCAGTTGTTATTTCTCCTATTTCATTTTTGATTTTATTTATTTGGGTCACTCTTTATTTCTTGATGATTCAGCATTAAGGTGCATCACTCTTGTTTATATTTTCAAAGAACCAGCTCTTTGTTTCATTAATCTTCTGCGAAGTTAGGTTGTTATTTGAGTTTTTTTGCCTTGAGTTAAGAAATTCATAATGCTATGAATTTCCCTCTTAGCACTGCTTTTGCTGTGTCCTATAGACTTGTTTTGTGTCCTAATATGTGGTCTGTCCTAGAAACTGTTCCATGTGCCCTTGAAAAAATGTATATTCTCCTGCTTTGGAGTGAGATACTCTTGAAGATACCAATTAAACCTATCTTATGTAGTGTGTCATTTTATTTTTAAATTCTCATCTTAAGATATTTTTTAACTATTGATTTTATACAGAGTGGAAGGGAAATGGAGAGAGAGAAAGAGAGAGAGAGAGGGAAAGAGAGAGAGAGAAACATTGATAAACTCTCCCCTGTACACACCAGCTGACTGTTAGGCTCAGTAGGCTTGCTGACTGAGGACCTGGGGATCAAAACTTCCACCTTTTGGTGTACAAGACAATGCTCCAGTCAAATGAGTCACCCAGGCAGGGCTGGCCTAGTGAGTCATTTAAGGCCACCGTTTTCTTTTTGATTTTCTGTCTGGAAGATCTATCCATTTATGTTAATGGGGTGTTAAAATCCCCTACTATAACTGTGTTACTGTCAATTTCTCTTTGTATATCTATCAACATTGGCTTTATATGTTTAGCTGCCTTTATGTTGGAAGCATAAATGTTAACCAGGTAATATCCTCTTGTTGGATTTCTCTTTTTATCATTACGTAGTATCCTTCTTTGTCTCTTAGTATAACCTTTGTTTTAAAGTCTGTTTTGTCAGATATAAGTATTGTTCCCCTAGCTTTTTTTAAGTTTCCATTTGAATGAAATGTCTTTTCCCATTCCTTTACTTCTAGTCTGTGTGTATCTTTTGTTCTGAAGTGGGTTTCTTGTAGATAGCACATATATGGATCTTTGTTTTTCTTCCTGTATTCAGCTACTCTATGTCTTTTTATTGAAGCTTTTAAGCCACTTACATTTAAAATGATTATTCATAAGTATGTATTTGTTGCTGTTGTATTCTTTTGCTTCATTTCTCCTCCTCTTTCTCTTCCTTCTTCTTCTTGGCACATTAACACTTCTTATAATACTGGTTTGGTTGTAACTAACTCCTTTAGGTTTTTCTTGTTTGGAAAGCTCCTTATTTTTCCTTCAATTTTAAATGATAGCTTTGCTGAGTAAAATAGTCTTGGTTGTAGGTCCTTGCTTTTCATCACTTTGAATATTACATGCCAATCTCTCCTGGCCTGAAATGTTTCTGTTGAGAAATCAGCTGTCAGCCTTACAGGGATTCTCTTGTAGGTAACTGTCTTTTTCTTGCTTCTTTTAAGATTCTCTCTTTGTTTTTAATCTTTGCCACTTTAATTATTCTGTGTCTTGTTGTGGACCTCTTTGGGTTCACCTCGTTTGGGACTTTTTGTGCTTTCTGGACTGGTGTGTCTTTTTTCTTCACCAGGTTTTGGAAGTTTTCAGTCATTATTTCTTCAGATAGGCTCTTGATCCCTTGTTCTCTCTCTCTCTTCTTCTTCTGGTACCTTTATGATGTAGATGTTATTACACTTCATGTTGTCCCAAAAGGTCCTTAAAGTACCCTGATTTTTTAAAAAACGTTTTTTTCCCTGATCAGGTTTTGTCTTTCTGATCAGGTCTTGTCTTCTGATCAGGTCTTGTCTTTCAAGTCACTGGTTCAGTCTTCTGTGTCATCTAACCTATTGTTTATTTCTTCTAGTGTATTCTTCATTTCAGATATTGTATTTATTTCTTACTGGCTCCTTTGTATGGTTTCCATGTCCTTTCTCATTTTGTTGTAGTTCTCACTAAGTTCCTTGACCACTCTCATAACTATTTTTATTTCAACTCTATTTCTGATAAATTGCTTGCCTCCATTTAATTTATCTTTTTTTTTCTGGAGATTCCATTTGGGGCATGTTTATTTATACTCTAATTTTGGCTGCCTCTTTGTATTTGTTTTATGTATTAGGTAGTATACTATGACTCCCAGTCTTGATAGGCTGGTCTTATATAGTAGGTATCCTGTGGGATCCAGTGGCTCAGTCTCCTTGATTATCTGAGCTGGGTGCTCTGGGAATGTTGCTTGTGTGAGTTATGGGTACCATTTTATTTTATTTGAGTCTGAATTATTATTGACCCATTTGTGTATGGGTTCAAGCTTCAGGCTTGCTGACTGTTAGGATCAACCCTCACCATGTTGTATAAGCTGCTGTACAGGTGTTGATGATGTGAAGTGGAACTTGTCTCAACAGTGTCTGGTGCTTGCTGATATCTCTTTTTGGATATGCCACTGTGAAACATACTGGATCCTGCTCTGATATTGCCTGAATCTGTCCACTGGGCAAGTTGATTCTGGGGCCTCTTGGAGGGACTTTGGTGTAGACCAATGTCAGAAGCTGCCTGTGACTGCCCCTGGGCAACCTATTTGGAGCTTCAAAATGATAAATCTAGAGTTTGTGGCTGCCTCTGCTAAGTTTGTGTGTACATGGGAAGGACCAAGTGGTGCATCAATGTTGGTTTTTACCAGCACTGGGTCCAGGGACAGTTCAGCAAAGTCCCAAATCACCCTGAGATCTGCCTCTGCCTGCAAGCTGACTGTTAGGCTTGGTCACTAAGAGAGCCTCTGGTGGTACTCAAGTTGCATTAGGTAGGTTCTCAGTGAGTCACCAGGTAGGAGTGAGTGAAGTTCACCTGACTGATACAGGTACAAACTCAGTGTCAGTGTGGGTCTGAGGCTACTCAGCAAACGTTCCAGGGTATACCAAGTCTAGCTGTGATCTGCTGGGTGTTTGTACATCTTTGTGGTGGAGTAGTGTCTCCAGGATTTCTCAGGGTGTGGCCACCAGCATTTATCAGGCCCAAACGGATCAGGCTTTCACTGTGGGAAGGGAGGGCTCTGTACTGGTCAAGCAAGCAAGGAAAAAATGGCCCCTGTCCTGGAGCCACACAACTTAGTCTGTATCAGATTCTACTGGAGGAGCCAAAGCTCAGCAGGGTATGATCACTGTGAGTCAGGAGAATGGGCTGGTGGATCTCTTATGAGGGGTAGGCACCAGCCAGTTTTGGGAGAATGAGCTTGGAGTTGCCCTTGCCTCAGAGCCACACAACTCAGTGTGTCCCAGATTTTGCCCAGACCTCAGCAGGGCAGAGCCACCAGGAGCCAGGAGCCACTAACCATCCTCCTGAGAGAGTGGGGCTAGTGGATCTCCCATGAGGAGCAGCTGCCAGTAAGACTCACAAGAAAGTAGTCAGAATGGTCCCTGCCCCAAAGCCACACAACTCAGTAACTGATACCTCCTGAGTCTGTCCAGACCTCTACACCCTGGCCCAGGCAACTGGCTTCTCAGCAGGGTGCAAGTTCCACAGGATGAGGCAAGAGGGAGTCTAGAGTGTGCAGCTATTGCTTTTTCCCAGGTTGATACTGTATGGAGGGGAGTGCTCCACCCAAGAAAGATGGTGCCTGCATTGTGGGAGAGTTACTTCAGCACAGGAGTCCCAGTGGCTGTCCTCTCATCTCTCTCCAGAGCCACAAACCCTCATGTGACTCTAGTCTGCTCTGCTTTCCCTCTGCTGGAGACCAGAGTGAGTGGATGCAAGTCAGATATTGCATATTTGCTCTTTAAGAGAGTGCCTGTGTCTCTAGCAGATTTTTGTCTCTAGGAGACTTCTGTGTCTCTTAGGTGGATAGAATCCCCACTGATTTTCATAGCCAAGTGTTATGTGGGTATCTCTTTTTGGCTCTGGTGCTCTGGGCTGGGCATCTAATTTTGAGGTTGATACCTCACACTTCTCAGGGGTAACTTCCTGCAGCTGAGATAACTCTCCAGTATCTCAACTGTTGCTTATGGGTGCAGAGCCAGCCCTTTTTACATTTTTGCCCTTCCTACCAGTCTCAGTGTGACTTCTTCTGTAAATCCTTGGTTTTAAGACTTCTCTTCAGCTAGTTTTCAGTTGATTATTTAGGTTGCTTGCTCTACATTTTAGTTGTAATTCCAGTTTAGTCCTGGGAAGAGGTGTATTTAACACCCACTTATTCCACTGCATCTTGGATCTGCCTCTGTGCCCTAATAAATATTGATCTGTGTTATATATGCTATAGATGTATTTGAAATTTGTCTTAATATTTGATTGTTTATATTTTCTGTAATATTTGAAAGAGTAGTGTTTTAGTTTGCTTTGTGAGTTAGGCAATATGAATATAGATACCATTTCCACTTATTTCATGGCAACTCTGGGCATTCTGCAAGGGCAGTGTTGGTGTCACAAGATGATGTTATCTCTGCCTTCCAGGAAGACAGATATATTCCCCAGCTCTGATACAAGTGGTGCCTTCTATATCTCAGGTATCAGCCCAAGGGTTTATGTCCTTTACAACCCCAAAAGGACAATAGATCTTTGAATTTAACCCCATTTAAGGTCAATCTTACTTTTTAACTTCATTCTTTTATTGTCTATTTATTCCAGTAATATTTATTGAGTGCCAAGCCCTGTGGTTTGCACTGTGAAAAAGTTCAGCTTCCAGGTGTGTGGAGAAGAAATAGATTCATATTAAAGCTCAAGTCTTCTGTTCCCTGGGACACAGAACATACTACCTTTATGTAAGTGTGGTTATGAGTGGTAGCTGAATTGCTAGAACTCACAGAGCAACTTTTTTTTTTATTCTTATAGTAATCTAAGAGGGAGGAGAGAATTAGGCTGAAGGGAAATTGTATGAGTTGGAATGATACCTTTTCTTGACAATTTATTATGATGGTAGTATTTGTAATCTAATAATGGTTACCACATATAATTTTTATTACTTGATGAATTAGTAACCTATTGCCACAATAATACAACATGATAAGTAGCCACAGAGCCTGTGACACATATGGTAGGAAACAGTTTTTTGTTCTCAAGTCTCTGGTTTGGTTGGGTGATTCTGCTTATTTGAGCTGGGCTCAGTAAGGCTTACTCCTGTACCTGTTATCAGTTTTGATTCGTTTACACAGCTTTGCTGATCTTGGCTGGACTCCCTCACATGTCTGAGACCTTAACTAGAAAAAGTGGGGTCCGCTCCGCATGTCTGTCCCTTGAGGGATCTAGTCAAAGGCATACTCACATGTAAGACAGAAGAGAAAGAGACTAAGTGGAAACATGCTGGTGTCTGCTCACATCACTTCTGGTATTTAATTGACCAAAACAAATTATATGGTTGAGCCATATAATAGACAAGAAGCAGGAACTGCACTATTACATAGCCAAGGGCAAAGATCTAGGGAAAGGAAAAGAATTGAGGCCATTTTTACAACATGTCTACCAACCTTGGTGTGTGTATATATATGTATATTCAATGGTTAATTAAAATAAATATACATATAATTGGTTTGGTTTGTTGGAGTATAGACTATAGAGTTTATGAGATTCCTGAATAATAAAGCTTTTCACATTGAGTCTTAGTCGAGTCAGCTCTCTTCCAAACATGAGATTTTTTCCTTTTCTTCATAGAAAGAACCCAACATTTTGAGTCTTTTTTTTTTTAATAAAGAAGAAAAATGCCTCTTGGATTTAGAATGTCCTGCCTTCCTTTATGGAGCTTAAATTTCCTAAGCTGGAAACTATGTATGTCTTTTTTTTTTTTTGCCAAGGTCGGCTTTGGGCCTATGGTTTCCACTGTCTTCTTGAAAACAAAACAAAACAAAACAAAACAACAAAACTTCTAGGGCACTATAATATGTCCTTCTTCCATATTTTATGTAGATATTTAAAAAGCCTAATTGCTTTGGGTGTAATTGAACCAGAATTATTGCAACTGGCTTTTTAAAGACTGTTACAACTTTACTTTTGGTTTTTCTGATGTTATGGATTTCTGCAGTATTTGATCTTTTTAATCCTTGGAGGTTTTATTTAAAACAAGTCTAACAGTTTTTCTGCTCTCTGTCTTTTACAGAATTCCAACTCAGAAGGACAGTTGGGATGAAAACACTGAGTGTCCTTATATCTAGCTACCATTTTTGGTTAACTATAGCGACTTTGAAAGTGGGTACTCTAGATTTGAAACCAGGCTCTATTGCTTATCAGTTGGATGGCTTGAGGCAGGTTATCTAATTATTTTTAGCCTCGGTTTTCCCTTCTATGAAATGGTGTCACAATATCTACTTCCAAGTGTTGTCATAGGTTTAAATGAGGTAATGTGTATGAGGCCCTTTAACCCATGCTTGAGAGATGTGTCTGATTAATGGGGGGAGATTCTTATCTTACTTTGTGAACTTATCTCCCATTCACTGCATTTAACAATATTCCTGAGCACCAGTTTCCTGTCCAGTAGGACCTCAATCAGGCTGGTGACAGCAACTTCAAAACAGTTTATATGACAGCCCCAAGGATGACTAAGGCCTGGGATGGTTTTAGGAATGAACCTAGCAGGTGGGACATGACAGAAGGAAGCACATGGTGGTATAGCCTTGTTCTGCTTCTTAGTGGGGGTTTCATGTGTGTGTTCCTATCACTGCCCAGATGTTCTTCTTCTCTCAAACCTCTTATTTGCCTCCATAAGGCCCCATCTCCTTTCAGGGGCCTCTCACTCTCAGCAAGTTATATTGAAGATCCAAACTGGTTCTCAAATTTGGCTGCATGACAGAATTGCTTGAGAAACTTAAAAAATACTGATGCCTGGGCCCTGCTCCAAAGATTCTGAGTTACCTCATCTGGAGTGGGGCTCAGGCATCAGCATTTTAAAAAAGTTTCCCATGTGATGTTACTGTGAAGGTAGGGTGAGAACCACTGGGGCAATCTATCACAGGGCTTCTATGCAAGAGTTCTAGATCATTCCACTGTTATTATGACCCTACTTATCATTTGATTGCTCTAGCCTGCAAACATTCCTTTAGGCAGAGATGTTTGTTATCTAAATAGGTGTGCAACAAGAACAATCCTACCTTACAATTAGGTAGTGTCTTATACTTTTCTACAAGCTTTCACATTTGAGATGAGAAGTATTGCAATACAGTGAAGGGTCCCACATTAGGGCTTGAAAGATCTGAGTTGGGGTTTTACTTACATGACTAATTAGTTATTGTGACTTTGGCCATAGCTCTTAAATTTTCTGAGACTTTGTTTCATTACTTGCTCTCTGGACAGAATTCCAGTGTAATATGTAGAGTAGATAACACTGGGTCTTTGCCCCTCTTAGCAGATGTGCAAACTGAAGCCATGAATGGAAAAGTGAATCATCAAGGCATATGCAAAAGTTGGGGATTCACCAGAGTCAGGCTCCTATCACTTAGGCTCTTAGCCCAGCATAGGGCTACTTCTCCACACTGACAAATTATCCAAAGGGTTTGGAGATATGTTGTTTCAGCTGAGATAAATGGGGATTAGAGGACCAGCCCTGTGTAGATACAGGAGATCTTTCTCCCTTCCCATTCCCATTTTTCTACCTTCTTGCTCACTTCTAGGCCAGTGGAAATGCCTATGAGGAATAGATTCTCTTTCACAGGTACAACTGAGCGGTCATGAAAACCCAGACAAAGTCTTCTCTATTCTTTTGGCACTCGTACGTCTTTCTTGTAGTCTTCTTTGAGCAGAGTCAGACAGAAGTAGATATTCTTCTTCTACTAGAAGAAGAATAGAGACAGCCTAGATATTCTTCAAATGCCCTTTCACTTCTTCCTGGAACATAACTGAACTACATTTCCCACCTTTCATTGCAATTGTTTGGCCAAGATAGAATCCTGGCCAATAGAAAGTGGATGTGCTCCTTTTAAGCTATCAAAAGCTTCCAGGGGCATCCTCTATCAGGTTTTCCTGCCTATTCTTTCCACCATGGAAGCTGGGTATTTGAAGACAGTGAGGCAACAAGATAGAAAGAGTCTAGGTTTCTGGATGTGGGCTTGATAAAAAGATACCTGATTAAGAACACCTGTATTGAAAAATTATATGAGCAAGAAAACAAAAACCAAACAAACAAACAAACAAAAAAACCCAGAAAACAAATCCAAAGTCAGTTATTTTGTCAAGTCTTTGAGATTTTAAAAATTGGCCCTGGCTGGTATGGCTCAGTGGATTGAGCTCCATCTGGCTTGTGAACCAAAGGGTCACTGGTTTGATTCCCAGTCAGGGCACATGCCTGGACTGCAGGCCAGGCCTCCAGCTGGGGGTGTGTGAGAGGCAACAGATTGACCCATCTCTCACACATTGGCTTTTCTCCCTCTCTTTCTCCCTCTCTTCCCCCTCACTAAAAATAAATAAATAAAATCTTTAAAAAATTGGCTTGGATTATTACTTTACTAACTTTAGAGGAATAGAAAGAGGACTAATGGTTTGGTGGGGTGATGCCTTTCACAGAGTTCTTTGTGGGATCAGCTAAGACCATGACCTATCTTAGCTCTTTCCCCTGCCTTGTACTGTGTCCCTCACTGTGTTACAGGTTTCACCTAGAAACACTCCCTTATAAATCACATGCACAAGAATCCTCATCTCTTGCTCTACTCCATGGGATCCCAATCTGAGGCATCCCCCCAGTAGAATGGCTGCTCCTAAGAGCAGAGATGTACTTTGTTTAATTCTCCACTGAATCTCTAGTCATCCAATGAATGAATGTTTAACTGCCTTATAAATGTAAGTCATTAGACACTTTGGATAAATATAAGAGAATATAAGTCATAGATTTGACTCTGCTTTCTCAAATCTTATCTAAAGATATTCTTTTTATGAACTTTAAAGAATGTTGACAATATCATGTCTTTATTTTCATTGATTTTTTTAAATGAACAACAAAGTGACTATTTTTTTTGTTGATCAGTTTTTTTTTGTTATTTTTTTTTCTGAAGAGTGGACATCTGAGAGAATTGCTTTTTTTGAGTAAAACTTAGAATGTTTTATATAAATTATAAAAGTTATTCTGCCTTTAGAAGCAAAGAACATATCCACTTTAGAGACCTTTTAAATCTAAATATCATTCCTTTAAAGAACACTGTAACAGACAATGTGGCCTTTGCTTTGGAAGGCCTTCTTCTGGCACAAGGGAAGTGGGGCCTCTCAGTTGAGCAGTAGGAGAGAAATGGTTGAAAAGCGTGCAGAAAGCGATTGCTTTAAGCGTATTGGCTTTTCCTTTCATATCTGCAATGTGATCCTATTATTTTGAAGCAATGAGCTCATTTAAGTGTGTCTGGCTGGAGGTTTGCTATTTTCCTCTATTCTTTCCTTTAAATCTTTTTGTCAACCATGTTCTCCTCTACTAGCAGAGCAGCTGTCTGGGTAGTTATAATCCCATTTAAAAGGCTTCTATTATGTCAATAATATATTTATAGAGAAATTAGTCACCTGGGGTTGTTGGGTGATTCTTCTGTTTAGACATATTGTACTCAAGAAAAGCATGGCTATCCCCTTCTTGCTAGATAAGGCCTGCTGCCTTGCTGTGATACCATATTGGCTGAAACAGATTAGCAATTAACATGGAGCATGCCTTCCTCTGTTTGCAAATCTCCCTTAATCTTTGCCACTGATCATATTCCTTTCAGGCTTTTCTGATAAAGCTGAGATTGTAGATGTGTCTGGGTATATGGGGCTTATAGTATCAAGTGAAAATATGACAGGCATTAAAATGACCATCCTGATGGAAAAGGTAGGGAACTCTAACCACAAAGACTGTGTAAACCTGTTCAAGTGCATTTGATCAGTGTTCTAAAATTAATAGCACATTTCATCCACAGATTCCATTCTTTATTTCAAATTCTTGCTATCTGAGTTCAGGCCTAAGTATATTCACCTAAGAGGAGGAGAAAAGGCAAGGGGCTGAATTGGACTAAAGAAATATATCAGATTATTAAACTATCCACCATTAGTAGGTTGAGGTTTTGGAAGTCCACTATGTTTTGCAAACCATAAAACATAGGGCACTTTTTAGCAGAATTTACAATAAAACATGGTGACATTGAAATCCTTTGTACTGATTTTCTTTATTTCCCAAAACATGAAGGATTGATTTTGAGACACTGAAAGGATTCTATTCAAGGATGACTTCAAGTGTTTTCACTGTAATTCTTTAGTAGTTGAAGAATCTTGGAAATGCCCAGATACAGAAGCAGGAGTCATTTGTTGTCTAGGTGGCACTTGCTCTCAGAATGCTGATCGGAAGTTGCAAATGGAAGTGCAAAGAAAGGCAGCCTTCTGAGTACCAGCTGTTGTTATCAGCTTTCAATACCATGCAGGCTTTCAGGAGAACCCCAATCAAATTTGCAGAGCAGAACATTAGATTTAAATAAAGAAGTATAAAGCAAGTGAGTGAATAAAAACCAGCCATATTTAGATAGCACAGCTGAAATTTCCATAGCTGTTTGGAATTATTTAAACATTAAATTCAAAGAAGCCAGAATGCTTGGTCAGCTCTGTAGTTCTGTAAGTCAGGTGTTCTGAAAGTCCCCTTTGATCCTCCCACTCTTCACCTAGAGAAGGTTTCTCATGGTTCTTCTTTACATTCTGCCTTTTTAAAAATTTGTGTGAAGATATCCCCTAATCAGAAAATATATACTTCTGTACCTTGGGTGTATAGGGTTTTACAATTGAGAAAAAGAAAATGGGGGACCAGGGAATAGAGCTCCTAAGAAATCAAATCACATGGATTTAGAAAAACTGGAGTTTCTTGGTGCTTGTATAAATTCTGCATTTCAACAAAATAACAAACACAAGGGATATTCATTAGGGAGACAACTTGTGATGTTTCAGTGGCCCCTTCATGCTCATATTTACTTTCAAAGCCCCCAGGACTCAAGTTACCAATATCCCACTTTGCTGATAAATGGCTATATGGCAGCCCTTCCTATTTTGATCTCCACTGCATTCTCATCAGGGTTATTTCTCCTTGAGATCCCAGGAGAATTCTCTGGAGTAATGCTATCCAGTAGAATATTCTGTGATGAAGATGTTTTCTGCACTAACCTGTTCAGTAGAAATTAGTCACATGGGAATACTGAGCACTTGAGATGTGGCTAGTGTGACTGAGGGATTAAATCTTTAATTCTGTTAAATTTTAAGTAAAATCTAAAAAGCCTCATGTAGCTAGCAACCACTGTACAGAACAAATTTAGTAAAGTGAGGAAATTTTCTAGTAGCCAGAATAGAGAGAGATGGCATGAACCACACATCTTGAGGTACAATATAATGCAGTGATTGAGAGAGTTGACTTGAGCCAGGCTGGATGGGTTCAAATCTCACCTCTGCTTTACAAAGCTGTGAAGTTGTGGTGGTTACTTAACTTCTCTGTGCCTTAGCCTCCTCATTTGTATATTAGGAGACAAACCAATAAGAATACCCCTCTCATAGTGTTTGGGTAACAACTTATTCACTAATTCAAAGAAAGCACTTCAAATAGTGCCAGGCATATTAGAAAGCCAGATTTAAAAGTTGACAGTACCAATGACATAAAATTTCTGAGGCTCCACTCTGGAAACTAATAAAATAAATTAAGAAGATTAAATAAAACATTCAATTATATATAGGTGCTCAGTTATGAGAGTTTTCATGTGTCCATTTCTTTCTTTTCCCTTTCTTTCTGCACTAGTAGTTAATTAATTCATAGATTCACCAAACAAAAAGGACTGCTCTGTGCCAGTCTTGTCCTATTGTTGTTACCTTCAACTGAGTAAGCTTTGACTCCTGGTAACCCTACAAATACCTGAGTAGTGTCCACAATGTCTTATCCTCAATTGTCCTGCTCGGCTTTTATAGACCCATGCCTATGGTTTCTTTTATGGGGTCAATGTGTCTCATATTTGGTCTTTTTATTTTTATGCTGTTTTCTATTTTTCCCAGCATCATTGTTGTTTCCAAAGAACACTGTCTTCTTATGATATGCCCAAAATAGGGCAGCTTCAATTTTGTCATTTTTGCCTCTGTTGATGTTTCAGGCATAATTTGCTCTAGGGCCTGCTTTTTAGTCTTTTTGGTGGTCCAGGGTATTTGTTGAGCACTTCTCTAATATCACATTTCAAATGTGTTAATTTTCTTTCCTATCAGCCTTCTTTACTGTCCAACTTCCACATCCATATACAGTAATTGGGGATACAAAGGTGTGGGTGATCTTAGCCTTGGTCTCTAGTGACATCTTTTTGCTCTTGGTGATCTGTCCTAATTCTTCCATTTTTGCCCTTCTGAGTCTCAGCCATTCCTTGATTTCTTGAGTGCAGTGACTAGAAATATAACACTGAAAAGAATAATTGTATTTGTCCTCAAGGAGCTTATAATAAGGTGAGAGAGACCACTGAAGTTTGAATACAAATATGGCCCCACTTCTTCACCCCACTCTGTATCACACGCTTTGTCATGTGACTTTGTAGCAACTCTTATCAAGAGGAGTCTATTTCCTCACTTTTAAATGTGGGCTAGCTGTGTGACTCGATTTACCCAATAGGATGTGGTAAAGGTGACCTTGTGCACATTCTCAGCTTAGACCTCAAGTGGCCTTGTGCAAGACCCTCCCCTGCTCTCTCTCTCTCTCCATCTCCATCTCTCTCTCCTTCTCTCAGAACCTGGCTCACCTGCTTTGTGAACAATCTCAAGCCAGCCTGATGGAGGATAGAGATCATGTGCACATGGACTAGAGTCAAATCAGCCCAGTTAAGATGATCCTAGACTAGCCAGTGCCCACAGAGATGACCACAGATGCATGAATGAACACAGCTAGGCACATGGACTTGTGTTTGAAGCCACTAAGTTTTGGGGGGGGGTATTTGTGTGAAGCCATCACTCACTGATACAGAGACAGTTCAATTAATGTGGCAGAAATCACCATATTGTCCTGGAGATAAATACAGAGCCTCAGAGGAGCTTTCCTAATGGAAGACATTGTTCATCTGAGACAAGAAAGACGAAGATGAAGGAAGGAGATGTTTTAGGCAGGAGGAACAACATCAGAAACCTGGGAAGAACAAAGTTTATTTTTTCTACATGCTGTCAGGGACACAAATATAAACATTCTTTTGCCCAAAGAATTTTTATGTAGCTGTAATGTCAAGAGTCACACACAAATAAAAAAGTCTGTTATTATATAAAGTGAACTATATTAACTGCCAAATTTGTCCAGACCCTGGTGCAAGAAGTAGGAAGAGCATGAGGAGAGATCCATAAGGACTGAAATAAACAGCCTTGTAAGATAAGCTAATTTTGATGGGACAAAAAAAAATGGGTAGGACATGGCTAGGATTACATGAGAGACGAATATGTTCTTGGAACCTTTTTGGACATTTTGTAAGAGGGCCTACTTGGTTATTCCTGCCCATTGAGCCCCTACTGTGTGCTAAACCCTATGGGAGGATCCAAGGGAAAAGGAAAAAAGGCAGGAAACACTACCTTGTCTTCACAAATTGAGAGTTATTCTTGCCTTTGGGATGTTAAACACCTTTAAAGTTACATCTTGGCTTTTGCACAGCATAAGCTCAATCTATCATTTCTTTCCATCTGCATTGTTAAGGATGTTGCTTTTTGGGAAGGTACAGAGGGGAGTCGTGAAATTGTAGATCAATCAGTGTACTTTTATATGTTCTCCATAGCAGCAAGGGGTTTGGTTGTCAGACTTTCCAGAAGAGGTTGTCTCCTGACCATTTTTCAGAGACTGGGGAGTTCCATTTCTCAGCCCCTTGGAGTGTGAATTTCATGCTGAGCCAAAGATCAGAGCCCCAGGATGTTGGCATCTGTTGAGAGCTTTATCTTTCCTCCTTGAGGTTTTTACTGAGGCCCCTTGGGATTTAGAAGCTTATATGGTATTTTCTTATCCAGAAGTCTTTGTAAAACTTGATTAATAGAAATAAACAAGAGAAACCCCCACCTTCTAAAAACAGTGCTGAGGCAAATTTTAGTTTGGAGTGAGGGTCCACTCAGAGGGCTCTGGTATTAGCTAACATCTGACAAACCTGTGCTAAAGCAGAAAATTGCTTATTTGTGAGAAGTATATTTGTTGCATCATAAAAGAAAGATTCTACCAAAACTAAGACCAGACATCCAGGGCCATATGTGGAGATAATTCATGCTGTTCCTTTTTCCAGTCTGCAAACGTCTTTGGAATGACAGAGTTGAGAAGTGGGGGTAGGATATTCTTTTGAAGACTCACAGGACCCCCCATGGCTAGTGGAATCACCATCTCTAACCCTGTCTTCTCTTATCTGGGCTTCTCTCATGGGCTCTCGAAGGCATTTGAAAATAAACAAGTGAGAAAGTTTCCCAAGTCCATCCTAGTAATGTACTCTGACACTTGCTCAGATGATGGGCCAAAGCTGGTCCCTCTCTATCACTTCTCTGGTCTATCACTTTGGTCTAATATTCTTTTCCTTGTTATTTCAGAACTGTGGTTCTACACGTTACTATCAAGTGCTCTGTTCAGACTTTTCGCCTTTTGCCACAATTTTAGAGAAATATAGTCTGAATGGAGATATATACTTTTAATATCTATGGCTTCTGGACCCTCCTTACTCATTTCAAATGTATTTAAGTATAGGGCTAAAGGAGAAAGTTCCTGTGGTTAACTGTTTTCTTCTTAGTTTCTAATAACCATACAGAGAAAAGTACAATTTATATCAAATAAAGGGGACATTTATGTAATATATAAAGAGTACCTACATATCAGTAAGAATAGATAAAAAACAATAGAAAAATTGACAAAAGCCGATTATGTAGTTCACTAAAAAGCAAATTAATTAGACTAATATTATATATTTAAAAAACCATTCAATTTCATCAATAATAATAACCATGTATATAAAAACTATAAGGTACTGTTCACTTCCTAGACTAGTAGACACCTAAGTGTTTAGTAATATACTTGGTTGAAGAGATGTAAAGACACTGGAACTCTCATACATTATTAGTGGCTACGTAAATTGGTACAAACAATTTGGAAGAGAATTGGTACAAACAATATGGAGCTACAAAAATGGCAAGTGTATTTTGACCTAGAATTTTCCTTCTAGGAATTTATCCTACAGAAATACCTACATAGAGGTGAGATAACAAATATACGAAGTTATTTATTGTGGCTCTATTTGTAAGTACAAAGGTTGGAGATAATTCCAACTGTCTGTCAACAGAGTATTGAATAAACATATTATACTGCAGCATACTATATTATTCAGTGGTTAAAAAAAAATAAGGCAGATCTTTCTTTATGTACTGCTATGGAATAATGTCCAAGATATATTATTATGGAAAAATGCAGGCGCCTAATAATTTCTGTTGTGAGCTATCATCAATGTAAAAAATAAAAAAATGTATTTGTTTACATGTGCATAAAATGTCCTTGGATACACACAAAAAATGGAAATATCATTTTCTTCTAGAAATGGTTGTAAGTCAGAGGTGTGAGGGAGACATATTTTATTGTGTATCTTTTTGTATCTTTGTCATAAAGATACAAAATTAGTATTAGTCATAAAAAATATAAGTCCTAATGAGAAATCTCAGATAAAAGTTTCATTCAGATTTTCTTCCGTCTGGAAATTTGGAATTATCCTTCTTCAAACCTACCTGAGAGACTCTTTACTTCAAAAGAAAGGCCAGAGCCTTTCACTCTCTTCTCCCCTTTGCCTAATCTATTGCCTAGCAGAGAGTAGGGTCTCAAAAATTCTTGTTGGGAACATAAGTAAAGGCTTAAAAGGCATATGATGACTTTATACAGAACCTTGCAGTTCCCAAGAATCCACATTGGGTCTGGCTTGTACCCACTGTGATTTCCAGGAGAGTAATTTTACATTGAAATTGATCACTTTCTTTCTTAAGGAAAAGTTGAAAAAAGAAATGATTTACTTGAGAATGTGTTGTTAAAAACTGTTACAACTATTTTGAAAGAACCTAATTACAGTCATGGTCATTGGTCACTGATAAATTCCTTCTGAGAGCATGGAGAATGAGCAGAGAAATCTCTAGGCTTGGTCTTGACCAGTGGTGTACTGGTAAAAGTTTAATAGTTGGCATCTTGGAAACAAGCAAACACTGATTTGTAGTGTTTGCCAATTTCCATTGTGTAAATACTGCTACCATAACTGACTACAGGCTACCAATGTGGCATCACTGAATGTGAAGCTGGGAAGAGGTGATAGCAGTTGGCTCTTGTGACCCAGTAGGAATCAGGTATAACACATCTCTGGTTATGACTAGGCAAGAATTCCCCTTTCATAGTAGAGCAGTTAAGGCTTAGAGTGTAAATGACTCTTTGAAGGGCTGGAGTCTTAGAAATGTTATGGAATTCTTCTAGGCCAGTTGTTGTCAAAGTGTGGTCCATGCAAATTGTGGGGTTCCACCTCAAACCTACTGAATTAGAAACTCTGAGGATGGAACCTAGCACTTTAGATTTTATAAAACCTTCCAGGTGATCCTGGTACATGCTAGAATTTGAGGACCACTGCTTTAAGCCATTGCTGTTTCTGAAAATGGTCAAAAGGATTAAAAATATATAGGCTGTACTTAGACTTGTACAGAATAATGATTATAATGTACTTGGCACAAGAGACACTAACTATGATGATAGAGATATTTTCCATGGTTCAATTAGTCATTGAAGAGGCATTAAATGAGTTGAAGTATGCTCAATTTCTTTTCTTATGACAAAAGGGCATATACCAAGAGAAATATCCATAGCTTTCTTTATAGTGGACATGTGTAATTAA
Source organism: Phyllostomus discolor (assembly GCF_004126475.2). Classification (NCBI taxonomy): domain Eukaryota; kingdom Metazoa; phylum Chordata; class Mammalia; order Chiroptera; family Phyllostomidae; genus Phyllostomus; species Phyllostomus discolor. Next base: position 74,962,673 of record NC_040911.2, on the reverse strand, counting down.
CCCAATTTTCACTGCATAATTTGGAAGAGGTGACTACCAGAACTATTTCTTAACAATGCACTTATGTAGGACAAGATGTCTCAGACTAAGTAAGGTCAAAGAGGTGATTTACCCTTCAGTGCTCAACACCTTGGCAGCTTCCAGTCTTTGCCTAACTGATTGAACCAAATTATTAGATATGTAACAAAAACAGCCTTCATGAAAAGAAGATGATGAGGAGTGGGAGATGAGATAAACATGTTTGGAGACCTAGGACTTGAATCTCAGGAAAGCTTTGAAATTGGGTAACAACACTTGTGGTTTTGAGAATATTAGCTTCATTTATTGAGCACCTACTAACTGCCAGACACTGTAAGATGACTTTTCACCATAGGTATTACTTCCATTTTACATATGAAGACAGTGAGATGGAGACCTCAAGTAATGTGTTCAAAGTCACATCATAGATGGTGTGCTTGTTGGGTGTAAGAAGACACAGAGCTAGTCCCTTAACTAACTTGTCTTCTTTACTTTATACATTTTTTCCTTTATGCCTTGGGCCTGTCACTGATATAAGAATAGAAGGGCCACTAACACACCTTGCAGGCTTTTTTTATATTTAGGCATATTTCAGAAATGCTCACACTAGAATGGTACAATACATGGCAGGCTTCCGTGGAGGCATGAAGATGAACTTCCAAAACAGTTAGTGCAGTGCAGTGGTGAGAACATATGGGTCTCACAGACCTGTGGTTGATTTCTGGCTCTACAACTCATTAACTCTCTGACCTTGAGTATATGATTAATTCTCAGTGTCTTAGGTCAAATTCCTTAGAGTTAGAGCTTGAGATGGGGGTTTTGGGCAAATGTTTTATTAAGGGAGTGCTCTCAGGAGAAATCTGAAACAGAATGAGGGAAGCAGGAAAGGGAAGGGGAAAATGTTCAGTAAGACTGTAGAATCCAGCTCAGCTAGAATCTAGCTGATCACACAGGGAGCTTTGGAGTGTGAATTATACCAGGGAGTTGGTCCCATGGCAGATCAACTTTTGGACCACTCTGTTAGTTGTTTTTTATCTAGGGGTGGCCATGGAGGGATCCAACCTCCCTGTGATTTGTTTCTGTAATAAGAGGACAATTCTCAGGAGACAGGGGCAGCTTTGGGCATTAACTGCCATTATTCACAGTGGCCATGGTCTCAATGAAATTTAGGTAGGACAGTACAGCTCCTACTATAGTCACTCTCAGCTTGTTTTATATATAAAATGTAGTGCTGGTGCCTGCTCAAAGCTGGTATTATAAGGTTTGAATGATATGATGCATTCAGAAGCTTTAACACAGTGCCAGGCACAGAGTAAGCACTAAATCATTGTTAACTATGTATCCTTTCCTTATCTTTTGTTTGAAGTGAAGAATATTTTCTCAAAGGAATGACCCTATTCCCTGCCCACAGCCTTCAGATTAGAAGAAAATATTTGGGAAGGGTTATTTACTTTTCCTAAATAAAATATTTATTTAGCACCTACTGTGTGCTAGTTACAGTTCTAAGTTATAGTTGTAGGTAAGACAGACAGGATCTTTGCTCTAATGGGACTAACATTCTATTGTAGAAGAGCAGACAATAGCAAACAGAGAAGCTAACAAACATTAGCTATGATAATATATGTTGGAGGATATAATCCAAAAGGGACTGGAGAGTTACATTAAATTGAGAGGTAAAGAAAGTCCTCTATAAAATGCCATTGACTTGAATGTAAATACTGAGTTGGCTATTGAGAATTATGGGAGAAGACTATTTCAGGCAGTGAGATCAACTAATACAAATGTCCTAAGGCAATAAGAAAGTTAGCAGTTCAAGGTGTAGATGAAAGGCTACTGTGCTGGAGTGTAGAGAACAAGGAGAGAATGGTGATCAGAAATGAGCCCAGAAGATAAGGTTGGAAGACAGACAAAGGCTGGATCTTTCAGAGCCACAGTAAGGTGTTCTAAGAAATTTTGATTTTATCATAAGTCTCAAAAGAAGCCATTGGTAAGTTTACACAGGGGAGTAAAATAAACATATATATGATAATTTCAACTATTTTGTGAAGAATGGATTATAGAACAAAAGTAGAAGCAAGATAATGTCTTTGAACAAGGTATTGGAACAAATAGATTAGGGAAAAGTTTTGGAGGCAAATTTGGTAGGTCATGTTGACTGATTGGATGATGGTCATGAGAGAAAAGGAGAAATCAATGATGAGCCTTTCATGCCTCTTGGCAAATGGGTAAGCTCCTTACTGAAATAGAAAAGAGCAAGAAAGAGGCAGGGATCTTGTGTATCACAGAAGGAAGGAAGCTAATGAAGAAAAAGATGTAGGGAGTAAAATGAAAGAAAAGGAATGTGCCACAATGTACAAAATAAAATGGAGACTATGTAAAATTAGAAGAGAATGAAGTAAATAAGAATGAATAAAAGTTTACTAGTATGGGCTGGAAAATTTGATATGCAATATGAGATGCTTTGGAGTTTGAAAGGCTTGTTCAAAGGAGTTTGGTCTAGTGATCAGCATTTTCAGAGAATGGTAAATGCAAATTTATTCTTCCAGTTATTCTTCCTCCAAGAGGAAGCATCTAGGGGTATTTAGGTTCTGGAATCTTGGAAGGACTGAGAATTTACTTAGAATTAGAAGTGTGTGTGTGTGTGTGTGTGTGTGTGTGTGTTTTCAAATCTAGTCATCAAAGGCATAAATACCAGTGATAAAATCCTTTTTAAATAGGGATATTTTCTGAATGGTATACTTTGAAAATCTCAATAGATGGATAGAAAAAATAGCGAAGTCTCAGCTTTTTCCATTAGCCCAACTTCATTCTGGGGACAGGAGGCAGGAACTAGCATTCTCTTTCCATCATATTCAATAGTAAAAAATTATGAAGCAAATGTAACATTTCTCCTTCAAAGATTTAAAATTAAGAAAAATATTTTGGGGTTGGAAACTTGGGAGCGATGTGCTGTGCTGATCTATTTGTCCAAGACCAAAAATTCCAAAAAGCTTAGAAGAAAACACAACAGAAGCCCTTTTGTAGCTTTGTTCTTAGTTCATTATTCCTATTCCTCCTTCAAGGCCAACTTTATTCTTCCCAATTAAGCTTCCTTCTATTTTAATATTATAAGAACCCTATAGGTTATAGGATGGGGATCAATATAGAGGTGGTTGACAGACTGAGATTAGTTTTCATGGCTATGTTGTTATGTTTCTGAAGTAGCTACCAGGAGTCAGAGGAAATACTGAAATTTCTTCAGAGCCAATTAAAATCACTTAGTGGCCACCCAGTTGGAGTTGGAACCCTTCCATCAGAAACCTCTCTTCCTTCTACTCTTCTAGTGGCCAAAGGATAAGATATTGGCACAGTTGAAAGAAGATAATGATGGATCCTAGTTGAGAGTTTTGATACTTCTGTCATTTCCAGTCACCCGTGAAATTGTCTGAGTGGGCATTAATGAAAAGTGTAATGGGACAACAAGCATCAGGAAATTATGCCCAATGCTAGTAACAACTGAGATGATTAGAGGAAAAGCATTATTTCTTGATAACTGTTATGTGCTTGGTTTTAAGTGGACCTGTTATATATATTATTGTATTTATTCCTCATGCCAACACCTGAGCATTATAATTTCCATGTAAGTGCATTCTTGCCTAGTGGGATCTGAGGTGTGGAAACATCAGGCAGGAAAAGTTGGGTGACATCTCTTCCTCTAGGTTACCTCATATATAGACTGATTCCAAAATTTTCCTGCAGAGGGAAAATAACTTGAATGGGAATGAACTTGGCAGAGGGTTACAACAGAAGACAAACTTCAGGGAGGCACTCTGGAGACCCCAGTCAGTACTAATTCCAATAGAAGGAAAAAGCATGATGAGGCAGATTCTGCAATAGGGATTGCATTGATGTTGGTCCTGGGTTAGCCCTAAAACTGGCACATGACACTCTCACAGCATATATGAATTATTGGAAGAAAAGGGCAACTTTTCATACTAGAACTCTAGTTGATGCTGTCCAGTAAAACTTTCTGGTGTGATGAAAGTGTTCTATATATGTGCTGGCCACATGAGGCTCCTGAGCACTTGAACTGAGGCTAATATGGTTGAGGAAATGGATTTTAATTAAGTGGCCACATGTGTCAAGTGTCTACCACAGTTAAATGCTTCAGTATCTACAGTGCTGTGGGATTCCCCACTATTAAGCATAGCACAATAAAGCCAAGTTTCAGACGTGGAAGTTAGTATAGGAAAAGTGTAGAGTGTGGAGTGAGAGATGTCAGAGTGATATAGCCCAAAACAATTTAGAGTCTGATAGGGATCAGCTTATGTACTGGACTTCTTGTATAAGCAGGGAGAGGTTTAGAGCTGGGAAAATATATGTATTAATGACCTCATTTGGACCCACATGGTAGCGAGCTTTGGGTTATTAGAGGGAACAATTAGGCTCATTGTTCTGCAGAGTGCTCAACACCAGCTCTAGTCCTTACCACATTACATGTGTTTAATAACTATTTGTATTGGATAAGTGAATGGTTAAATGGGATATGAAAGTACTCCCCTGAAAGCATTGTATCAGTTAGCTGTTGCCATAATAATGCTGCATAACAAAGTGCCCAAAGCTCAGTGACTTAAAACAAGATTCATTTATTCTTGTGTATAGACCAGGAGATTAGCTGCGATGGCCTGTGTCATGTGAATTCACTTAGGGGCACAAGAGAAGCTCTTTTCATGGAGATGGCAAAAACCCAAGAGGAAAAGCAGAAGCTTCTAATTTCTTAAGGTAAGTCCTCAGAACTGTCACAATGTCACTTCCATCCACATTCCATTGACCAATACATATTGCCTCACTAATCCCAAAGTCAAGTTTTGAAGTACCGTATGCCTGTAGCATGAGAGGGAGAACTATGAAGTTACCTAGCAAAAAATGTAGTTCACAGAGAGGTGAGGAATTGAGGCCTAAAATTCAATCTTTCATAGTCATGTGGCAATCCAAGGTCAGATCTGGAGTTCATTCTAATTTTTTCCAGTTCCATAGTCTATATTTCTTCCTCTACTCTAAATTCTTCAGTACAATCAAAGACAATTTTACCATCCATGTGACTCCTAGTATCCAGGGCAGATGTTATATTTTCATCCTTCAAAAAATCTGATATTCTGCTTTTAAAATTTTTGTTATTTATCTCACTGAATGATTTTCATTTTTGTGGTACCGGACTGAATTCAATCCACATGATTTGGCTCTGTCATCGAGTTGGAGGTACAGTCTCATGGAGGTTCAAATAATCTACTAGTCTGCAAATATTTTTGCTTTGATCATGGCCCATTTCAGTTACTAAGGGTCTGGGATACTGCTGCCAATGGCTGAAGCACAAGACAATGGAACTTTCAGTCCCAGTGCCCTGGGCTTGGTTTTTCAACTTTGACTAAGGTTCCTTGCTGCTCTCAGAACCCACTATTACCTATTTAAAAAATTGTTCACTTAAAAATACATACAACAAAATTCTACTTTTTGTGTATAATTCTATAATTTTGATTGATGTATCCACCAATACAGTCAAGATATATCTATCAATCACCTGCAAAGTTCTCTTGTGCTGCTTCTTGGTAGTCAATCCTTCCCTCATGTCCAGACTTTTCTAGAATTGTACAAGTTAGTTTTTTGAGTCCAGCTTCATTTAGTTAGTATGATGCATTTGAGATTGACCCTGCTCCTGTGTGTATCAATAGCTTTTTCCTTTTTGTTTCTGAGTAGTAGTCCATTGTATAAACATATAAAACTTCATTTATCCTTTCTGTGGTTGAGAGACATTTGATAGTTTTGAAAGTTATGAAAAAGCTACTATAAATATTGACATATAGGTTTCTGTGTGAATGTAAGTTTTCATTTTTCTTGGAAAAATGCTTACTGTGGAATTGCTGGATTGTATGACAAATGCATGTTTTAATATTCCAATTCCCTAGGAGAATATTGGAACCCAAACCAATCTTTTAAGAGACAACCAAATTGTTTTCCAAAGTGGATGTACCATTTTGCATTTCTACTAATAGTATATAAGAGTTCCTATTGTGCCTTTTAATTTCTATTTTCCATTTTGCCACTTCTTTATAAGAATTTGCAATCCCAGACACCATTTTGATTTTCTTTCTGCCTTCCCTTGTAGTTTAAAAGGGGCTGTTGCCTGGATCAGATCTGTTTTTTGAATAATTGTATCACAGTTCTTTGCATGGTGCAATAGATGAGAATGTTGGAGTTTGAGTTCATAGAACTGAAATATCAATTTGCCGTTATTACACTAAGCATCCAAAGGCATTTTTCTTCTTGATCCTTGTTACTTTGACACAAAAATAAAGGTATTGGTCTGGATAATATATATAGTTTCTATAAAGCTAAATTAATAATTTATGGTTTCTTAGCCCTTAGGTGCTTACAGAAATTTGGGCCATCAACTTAACATCATTTCTGATATTTTTCCATCCAAATTCCTGACTTTGGTTTTTACCATTTCAAAGTATGCTGGAGCTCTCAACTCCAGCCATCTGCCTCTGTTTGTTTGAGAGCATTCTCCTGTCATCAAAGGCCACTCCGTTCATGTGCATGGCAGGTTGGAATGCCATGGAATTAATACCACCAGGAGCAGCCCTCAATCACTGACCGACAGAAAAAACAGATTGAATTAGTATACAAACACTTCATCTTCTGCACCCTCTGGGTGGGATGACTCTGAGATTCGTGGCTCTACACTGGCTCCCACAGTTGACTAGTGGGTTTAAGCTCCCATTCCGACAGTGGTAACTTGCTTGATAATGCAAACTTTATTGGCTGCCTTCCCTTCCATGTTTGATTTCTCTGCTGTCTTGCTGGTCCCTTTGCTTCCCAGATCAACTACTTAAAATCAGTTCTTGGCTCTGTGTCTACTTTTGGGAACCTCTACCAAGCCAGACCTGTTTCTGATTTCTTTCCTCAACTCCCTTTTTGGTTGCCTGTTCTATTCTTCAGTAACTGAATGTAGTCAAACTTATATCTAGTTCTCTAGTTCTTGACATATTCTAAATGTTCCTACTCTCTGCTGCCCATGAACATGATACAGCATTTGCTGTGGTCAAAAAGATCATGGCTGGGGGGGCCACATTTGTATAAAGTTGTGTAAGTGATTTAAACTTCTCCAACTTCAGTTATGACATCTGCAAAATGAGAATAATGGACCCCACAATAAAGATAGTTTAGAACTTCAAATTTCCTACGGGATTTTAGTGGATAGTATAGATCATCAGCATAAATTGGTCCTTGTATTTCTCATGGTCCAATCACTTATAGACCAAGGCCTATCTCTTTCATGGCTGACCACTTTTCAAGAACACATATTAAGAAGTCAGTTTGTTTTTATCTGTGTATTTGGTTTTCTATTGATGGGAAATGATATTTTCTAAGAATGGTAAAAACTGATTTTATCTGGGTTTTCATTGATGGGGATGTGATATAATATATTTGTGCCATAGTTCCTATCTTTGTAAGTCATTTCAGTAAAAGATATAGTTTCTTTCAGTGTTGCAAATCAGGATTTAAGCAAAAAACATAGAACGTATCATAATTGTGTATTGGGGTTGGGTGAAAGAAAAAATACAACATGAAAACAAATGTCTTATTTTTGCTTTGAACCTCAAATATAATGAAAGACAGAAGACAGAGTAAAACAGAATCCTAGAGTCAGAAACAACATGAAGGGCTAGTGGGTGACAATAATAGTAATAGCTAATGTTTATTGAATACTGGGGGTGTCCCAGGTAGTGTTCTAAGTGCTTTGCAGATGCTCCCTCCACAATAATCTTTTGAGGTTGGTCTCATTATCATCATGCCCATTTTACAGATAAGAAAACAATTTTTTATTTAATTAATAAAAAATTAATTACCTTGCTTAAGGTTACACTGCCAGTGAGTAGTAAGGCAGGAGTCAAACCCAGAGGCCAGACCCTGGAGTAGACACTTTAAACCTCTGTGACATACTGCCTCCCCAGCTTGAGTAGTACTGCCATGAAGAATCAATGTTTTTCAACACATTTTGTTTCACGTTGAGTAATCTCAGTTCTTTTTCTTGAGTGTAAATAAGCTTTTAATTTTTTAAACTCTTTGATCCTGTTTTTTTTTAAAGATTTTATTTGTTTTTTAGAGAGGGAAGGGATGGGGGGAGAGAGAGAGGGAGAGAGGGAGAGAGAGAGAGAGAGAGAGAGAGAGAGAGAGAGAGAGAGAGAGAGAGACATCAATGTATCAATGTGCTGGGAGCCGTGGCCTGCAACCTAGGCATGTATCCTGACTGGGAATCGCACCTGCAATGCCTGGTTCGCAGCCTGCACTTAATCCACTGAGCTACACCAGCCAGGGCTGATCCTGGTTTTAACTTTCAGGAAAGGTTGCTTGTATCTTAACAGACTTTGAGCCTTACTCTAGTCCCTCTCAATTTTCTCTCCTCCATAATAAATATGTCCTAAAATCCTTGCTGCAAATCACTTGTGCAGTGCATTTATTGATGATCACTAGAAGTCTGCTGGACATCTCTACTGGTAATTGCTGGAGATAGCTCTTCATCAGTCATCAATTTATATTAGGTTTATATCATGCCCAGTCTCTGGCTTGTTTTCAAGGAAGGAAAGTTCAATCATTATCAAATGGAAGAAATATTCTATGGGAAGAAATGAAGAGCTCCAGAAACAACTAGTATATGTGTAATTATACAATTTTTAAATTTTTCTTATATTTTTTAGAAATATCATTGACTAAAAAATAAGTAATGTATTCTGGGGTTTATAACATATAACAATCACATAAAGATGAAAAAGAAGTGAAAGGATTCATAGATTAGGTGTGATGTTATCTAATATTAATTCATGGTAGATTGTGATGTTAAGAATGCATATTATAATCCTTAGAATGACTACAATAAAAATAATCAAAGAGGTATAGGTAAAAAGGGGTAAAGAGGAATAAATGAAAAAGAGTACTAAAAGATACTTGATCAGTCTAAATGAAGACAGGCAAAGCAGGAACAAAGGAACAAAGAAAAGTGGAACAAACAACAAACAAATAGAAAGAGAGTAGTATTTTAAACCCAGTCATATTAATAATTACATTAAATGTTAATGGACTAAACGCTTAAATTAATAGACAGAGATTAATGAGTTTTAAAGTAAAACTCCTAAAATAAAGTCCACCTATATTTTATTTACAAAGGATACATTTTCTATATAAAAACCCAAAGAGGTTAAAGTAATAGGATGAGAAAATACATACCCTGGAAGGTACTGACCACATAAATGGGGATGTCTGTCTTGCTTGAAACAGGAAGAATAGAGTATTTTATAGATGTCTAAAGCCTTAACAGAGAAGGAGGAAGAATGACTCCCTGCAACAAGAGAATGCTGGTACTGATTTATGCTGAAACCATTTTCCTCAGAGATATGGCAAATTTAGCAAACAATAAAATATGTCCTCTTTCTGCTTTATAGAGAATTGCCAAAAAGTGGCCATGTTTAGTGGTGTGGAATAGTGTTTTTGTGCCACCTCCACCAGGATGGCTCTTTAGTTTCACCCACTGTTTGGGCTGTGAGCGGTAGCAATCACATGATTTGGGTGCCAGTTTTATTCACCAGTTGGGGATTGGTGATATAAAGTTAGCTGGCTGCCATCTTTTTCCCCAATTCAGTATGTCCTCTTTTCCTGCTGGCCCCATGACAGTGGCTGTTGCCAAAGCAAACAATGGCAGATATAATAAAGAGAAATGAACTGTTAGCATATTTATCGCTCAAATTTTGCTGGTGGACTGAAGGGTGTAAAAATGAAAGAGATGCCATTGTGGCTTTGTTTGTCATGCTTTGCTGTGAGGCTGTTATGGTAAAAACTAGACTTTATGAGTAGCGAGTTCTTTTCTACACATGCAGCACATATGCAATGTGTGGTTGGCTCTTCCTGAGTTTAGAAAACTGCCAGGCCTTTGTGAAAAAAAAAAAAAAGAAAAAAGAAAAAGGAAGCTTGGAATATTCCCTCTTTCCCTCTGACCTCCTTTTATGACTCCTCCTTAACATCCCTCCAAAAAGCCCTTTAGATGGGCAACTGCATGGATGTAATTCCATTAACAAAATTCATGGTTTTGGTCTTGCATGTGAAATGAATTTCAGATAAACTGGAGATTGTCTTCCACTATGATACAGAGTTTGACTGGACTGGGGAGAAACTCTCTGTGGTAGGTGGTTATTTTTTTGAGAGTGACTAATTAATCTGTCTTCTTTCAGTCTGCACATTGGAAAAGTTTTGGAAGGTGGCATTTTCCCCCAGCTCTTTAAAGGGAATGAAGGTGACAGTTGAGTTTATTCTCAGCATTGTTAATTTGGTTGATATTGGAGCCTTTCCAAAGAAATTATGAAGGCTATCATAGAAAATAAAGGGTAACACATTTGAGAAGGATTCTGGAACATTTGGCTCTTATACTGGCCTGCATAATGTCTGGCAAAAAAAATCGGAAAAGAAAAGGATGAATTCATTATCTCCAAGTAGTGGAAAATATTATAAATGGCAGTAAATGAAGTAAGTGGGAGTTTCCACTGTAATGTACAATTCTTTAAGCTAGCCACCCAGAAAGAGCACAGCTTGGTTTTCTGGGTGGGGAGTTTAACTGAAACGCAAGAGACTTTTCTGGGGCTCTGAGAAGTTTAGGAATAAGGCATTCCTTTTGCTGCTGTGAATCTCCTGGTTAATTGCCCATCTGGGCTACGTATGTCCCACAGCCTGCTGAAATAAACCCACATGTAGTTCTCACCTCTTCAACTTAGATCTGACCATAGGGTGTTCCTATCCTTGCCTGACTTGACATCCAGAGGAAAAGAAAATACAAAACTAACCACTCCTTTTGTGTGTAAATGGTTTCTCTTACTTCTGGATGCCTCTCCTGTAGAACAAAAGCTGTGACTGTCTCCTTGTCAGTGGGATCCATTGCTAAACTTGTCTGCTCAGGCCTGGGCTATGACGCTCCTCTGTGGACCCCGCCCTCCTATTCTGGGGGCTGAACCTACGAGTTTATAGCTTTCCCACACAGGACCAGAAAGCCTCATCCATCACTGTCACCACCGTCTCCCTCTCCTGCTATTAAAGATCCATGAAGGGGATCCCCCCACCTTCACTGACTTATTGATGCCACCTTCACCTAAATGAGTGAGTTACCCCCTGGCCCAGAGTGGAGGCAAAGTCTGCCTGGTAGATTCTCTTCTGTTCTTCAGGCTAGTAAAAGTGGGTCATCTGCAGCATAGCATATTCTTTATCTTTCCTTAACTAATGTTAGTGATTTTTGAGAAACTGTGAAATATATACAGGAAATTATAGGCTCTTGATACCTGATATTTACTATGGATTACAGAAAATGGAGTAATTATGTCTATATTTGTATAATTTTAAAATACTCTCTCTAGGGTTTTGTTTTTTACCTTTTATTCTGACTACAGATTGTCTTGTACCGAGCAAAAAACATCCCTGAAATTTGATCTGTGAATTCTTGCAGGTCCATAGAAATTGAGGGGTAGTGGTGCCAAATGAAATTCTATAAGAATTGTTGAGAACTCACTATGTATAAATTCCAAAAGAAATGTGAGTCACAGCTTCAGACCTTAATAAACATAAAATCTACTTGCAAGGTAGAACAAACACATATGAAACACATGTTATATATTTCCTCCTGTTTGATATGTGTGTTATATACACACACATATGCACCCACACACCTATATGCACATGCTCACATGTATATACACATGCAAACGCACACAAATACCCATACATGTATATTTCATGTATATAGTAATACATATTAAATATATGATTGATACATATTTAAATACACATACAAATGCATGTATAGTACTTATGCATAGATACACACATGCACAAATACCTATATTCATACTTATATATACCTATGTACACTCACACACTTTCACACACATATACTTATTTTCTCACACATGCATACACACATATATACACGTACACAAACACAAATACATACTTTCCCATGCATATACCCAGTCAAACATATATGCACATTTATACATATATGCACAGACACATATATACTTATGTGCACATATACACTCACATACCTATTCACACTCACACACATACACACTCATAAAAATATACATACAGAGATATATACATGCTCACACTTTTTTATTAAGGTCAATTAATTTAATAGCTAGACTCTCTAGGCCCATATTAATTAATAATAGTAATGTATCCTTACTTTAAACATTATTTTGATGTATATGCTTTTAGTGTTTCACCATTAAGAATGGTGTGGATTTTAGTTTAAAAAATATATATGTATATATATGTATATACTTATCATATTAAGGGACTTTCTAGTCTTAATTTACTATGGAGTTTTTTGTTCTGAGAACTTGGAAAAATATCCCCAACATATGATGAATGATGACACATATTTATATAATACCAACCAGAACTGAGGATTGGAAATATTTTGCTCCATTTTGCTTTATCCTAATATAAAGGAAAGAAATAAAGGATTACAGAGAATTTTTTTTTTGTTTTCCACCCACAGTTTGTTCCTTGTGTCTGAAATCTAGAGGAAAAATGTGAACTCTGCATGTATCTTTTTCAGTCCATTTTAATATACTTGTATATGTGTATGTCAATAAATAATATATAATTTTTAGTTTTGGTTTGGGAATTGGACACAAATATCAAGGTATGTATCATCTGAAACTTGCTTTTTTCAACATTTTGTGTGGAACTCTATGACTGAGAAGAGAGAGTTACATTATTTTAACATTTGTACAGTATTCCAGTGTATGAAGAAGCATGCACCAAATGTTATTTATTCTCTTGTTGATATAATTTAGTTTTTCACTGTTTTAAAATGATTTGCAGTGGATACAATTGGACATGTCTATTTACAAACATATACAAGAATTTCTCTGAAATATTTATACACAGGAGTTGAACTTCTCAGTCACAGTGTGTAGGCTTTCAGTTTTGCTAGATAGGCCAAATTGTTCTTCAAAGTGATTAGGCCAATATACAATCCTACCAGGAGTCTATGAGGGTTCTGTTTTCCTATATCTTTGCCATCTCTTTAATAGTTGCAGATGTGTTAATGTTGGCCTATGTGAGAACATGAGGTGATACAGCATTATTGTTCAATTTATAGGTCCTAAAGAGTTTTTTAGAAATAGAAATATTGTTTCTTTTTTTTATATTAAAAAGATTACACACCATGATCAATTGGAATTTATTCTGGGGAAGCAAGGTTGGTACAACATTCACAAAATCAATAAATGTGATACACCATGTAAATGAAATGAAGGATAAAAACTACATGATCATATCACTAGATGCAAAAAAAGTGTTAGCTAAAACCCAGCACCAATTCATGATAAAAACTCTCAGCAAAGTGGGAATAGAGAGAACATAACTCAATGTAATAAAGACCCTGAGTACTCAGGTTGTTTTATTTCTCTTTGTTTCTTTTTTATTTTTTATGTCAAAATGTATACACTTTATTTTATTTTTTTGAGGCTTTGAATTACTTTATGGTTTATTTAGTTTACTGTCAGTACATGATATGTAAATAAAATTGGTGTGTATTATATAGTGTTTAATCATAGAATTTGACATGCATACTTCAGTGATTTTATAATGATAATATCCAAATCACATCTCTACCTAACCTTTTCCCAGTTCACACCTCCATTTCTTTCTTTTTTTAATTTAATTTTTAAAAAATTTTATTTTAATCATTGTTCAAATACAGTTTTCTCCTTTTTACTCCCAGTCCAGCCCCCTCTCCCACCCCTCCCCACTTCTCTCCCATTACCACCCTCCCCCTAGTTTTTGACCACGTGTCCTTTAAGTTTGTTCCCGTGAACCCTTCCCAATGTGCCCTGAAATTCCCTCTACTCTCCCCTGTGGTCACTGTCAGCCTGTCCTCTGCTTCAGTGTCTTTGGTTATATTTTGCTTGTTTCTTTGTTTTGTTGTTTAGGTTCCTGTTAAAGGTGAGATCATATGGTATTTGTCTTTCACTGCCTGGTTTATTTCACTTAGCATAATGCTTTCCAGCTCCATCCACACTGTTGCAAAGGGTAGGAACTCCTTCTTTCTTTCTGCTGCATAGAATTCCATTGTGTAAATGTACCATAGTTTTTTGATCCATTCATTTACTGATGGGCATCTTGGTTGCTTCCAGCATCTAGCTATTGTAAATTGTGCTGCTGTGAACATTGGGATTCATAGGTTCTTTTGTATTGGTGTTTTAGTATTCTTAGGATAGAGTCGCATCAGTGGAATCGCAGGGTCAAAAGGCAGATCCATTTTTAGTTTTCTGAGGAAGTTCCATACTGCTTTCCATAGTGGTTGTACCAGTCTGCAGTCCCACCAACAGTGCACTAGGGTCCCCTTTTCTCCACAACCTCTCCAACACTTGTTGTTTGTTGCTTTGTTTATGATGGCCATTCTGTCTGGTGTGAAGTGGTATCTCATTGTGGTTTTAATCTGCATCTCTCTGATAGCTAGCGATATTGAGCATCTTTTCATATGTCTCTGGATCCTCTGTATGTCCTCCTTGGAGAAGTGTCTGTTCAAATCCTTTGCCCACTTTTTAATTGGATTCCTTGTCTTCTTAGAGTGCAGTCGTGTAAGTTCTTTATATATTTTGGAGATTAAACCTTTGTCTGAGGTATCATTGGCAAATATGTTTTCCCATACAGTTGGTTCTCTTTTAATTTTGATACTGTTTTCTTTAGCTGTGCAGAAACTTTTAATTTTGATGAGGTCCCATTCATTTATTCTTTCCTTTATGTCCCTTGCTCTAGGAGATGTGTCAGTAAAAAAGTTTCTTTGTGAAATATCTGAGATTTTCCTACTTACGTTCTCTTCTAGGACTTTAATGGTGTCACATTTTATATTTAAGTCTTTTATCCACGTTGAATTTATTTTTGTATAAGGTGTAAGTTGGTGCTCGAGTTTCATTTTTTTGCACATAGCTGTCCAGTTCTCCCAACACCATTTGTTGAAGAGGCTATTTTTATTCTATTTTATGTTGTTGCTTTCGTTGTCAAATATTAATTGACTGTATAGTCTTGGGTTTATTTCTCGGCTCTCTGTTCTGTTCCATTGGTCCATGTGGCTGTTTTTATGCCAGTACCAGGCTGTTTTGATTACAGTGGCCTTGTAGTATAGTTTAGTATCAGGTATTGTTATCCCTCCTACTTTGCTCTTCTTTCTCAAAATTGCAGCAGCTATTCGGGGTCGTTTATGGTTCCATATAAATAGTTGAAGTGTTTGTTCTATGTCTGTGAAATAAGCCATTGGTACTTTAATAGGTATTGCATTGAATGTGTAAATTGCTTTCGGTAGTATGGACATTTTGATGATATTAATTCTTCCAATCCATGAACTCGGTATATGTTTCCATTTGTTTGTGTCTTCCTTGATTTCTCTCCTCAGTGTTATGTAGTTTTCTGAACATAGGTCTTTTACCTCTTTGGTTAGGTTTATTCCTAGGTATTTTATTTTTCTTTTTGCTATTTCAAATGGGATTTTTTTCTTGATTTCTGCTTCTGCTGTTTCATTGTTGGTGTACAGAAATGCCTTTGATTTCTGGATATTGACTTTGTATCCCGTTGTTTTGCCAAATTCATTTCTTAGGTCAAGCAGTTTTTTGGTAGAGTCTATAGGATTTTCTATGTACACTATCATGTCATCTGCAAACAGTGACAGTTTGTTTCCTCCTTTCTGATTTGGATGCCTTTTATTTCTTTTTCTTGTCTGATTGCTGTGGCTAGAACTTTCAGAACTATATTGAATAGAAGTGGTGAAAGTGGACATCCTTGTCTTGTTCCTGTTCTTAGTGGAAAAGATTTTAATTTTTGCCCATTGAATATGATGTTGGCTGTAGGTTTCTCATATATGGCCTTTATTATGTTGAGGAATGCACCCTCTATTCCCACTTTACTGAGTGTTTTTATCATAAATGGGTGCTGTACCTTAACAAATGCTTTTTCTGCATCTATTGATATGATCATGTGGTTTTTGTCTTTGCTTTTGTTTATGTGATGTATTACATTTACTGATTTGTGAATATTGTACCATCCTTGCATACCTGGAATGAATCCCACTTGGTCATGGTGTATGATCTTCTTAATGTACTATTGGATGTGGTTTGCCAGTATCTTGTTGAGGATTTTAGCATTAATGTTCATCAGTGATATTGGCCTGTAGTTTTCTTTCTTTGTTGTGTCTTTATCAGGTTTTGGAATTAAGATGATGTTGGCCTCATAAAAAGAGTTTGGGAGTCTTCCATCTTTTTGGATTCTTTGAAATAGTCTCTGAAGGATAGGTGTTAGTTCTTCCTTAAATGCTTTGTAGAATTCTCTTGTGAAACCATCTGGTCCAGGGCTTTTTGTGTGTTGGGAGTTTTTTGATTACTGCTTCAATTTCTTTTGCTGTTATTGATTTGTTCAGGCTTTCTGCTTCCATTTTCTTGAGTTTTGGAAGATTATATTTTTCTAAAAATTTGTCCATTTCATCTAGGTTTTCAAATTTCTTGGCATACAGGTCTTTGTAGTAATTTCTTACAATCCTTTGTATTTCTGTGGTATCTGTTGTAATCTCTCCTCTTTCATTTCTGATTGTGTTTATTTGGTTTTCCTCTCTTTTTCTTGATGAGTCTGCTTAAAGGCTTGTTGATTTTGTTTATCTTTTCGAAGAACCAGCTCTTGGATTCATTGATCCTTAGAATTGTGCTTTTAGTCTCTATGTCATTTAATTCTGCTCTGATCTTGGTTATTTCCTTCCTTCTACTTGCTCTGGACTGCCTTTGTTGTTGTTCCTCGAGTTCTTGTAGGTGTAGGGCTAGGTTTTTTTATTTGAAATATTTCTATCTTTTTTAGGTAGACCTGTATCACTATTAACTTCCCTCTCAGGACTGCTTTTGCTGTGTCCCATGAGTTTTGGGTTGTTGTGAGTTCGTTTTCATTTGTTTCCAGAAACCTTTTGATTTCTTCCCTAATTTTATTCTTGACCCATTCATTGTTTAATAGCATGCTATTTAATCTCTATGATTTTGAGTGTTTTGGATTTTATTCCTTGGGGTTGGTTTCTAGCTTCAGTCCCTTGTGATCCGAGAAAATGCTTGGTATGATTTAAATTTTTTTGGAATTGTTGAGGCTTGTTTTGTGTCCTATCATGTGGTCAATCTTTGAAAATGTTCCATGTACATTTGAAAAGAATGTGTATTTAGCTTCTTTGAGATGGAGGGCTCTGTATATATCAGTAAAGCCCATTTCATCTAGGGTATTGTTCAATGTCACAATATCTTTGTTGATATTTTGTTTGGAAGATCTGTCCATTTTTGATAGTGGGGTGTTAAAATCCCCCACAATAATTGTGTTGCTGTCAATATCTTTCTTGAAGTCCTCTAATATTTTCTTTATGTATTTGGGTGCTCCTATGTTGGGTACATATATATTTACAACATTTATGTCTTCTTGATGGATTCTTCCCTTGAGTATTATGAAATGACCTTCTGGGTCTCTCTTTATGGCCCTTTTTTGGAAGTCTATTTTGTCAGATATGAGTATTGCTACCCCAGCTTTTTTTTTTTCCTGTCCAATTCGTTGGAAAATTTGTTTCCAGCCCTTCAGTTTCAGCCTGTGCAGGTCTTTTATCCTGAGGTGGGTCTCTTGTAGGCAGCATATGTGTGGGTCATGTTTTCTTATCCAATCAGCTATTCTATGTCTTTTGATTGGAGCATTTAATCCATTTATGTTTAAGGTTATTATTGATAGGTACTTATTCATTGTCTTTTATGTACGTGTGTTCCTCTCCTTCTCTCTCTTTTCCTTTCTTTTCTTAAAGTAGTCCCTTTAGCATCTCTTGCAGAGCTGGTTGGGTGGAGGTGTATTCTTTTAGACTTATTTTGTTTGAGAAGCTTCTTATTTGGCTTTCTATCTTGATTGAGTGCTTTGCTGGGTAAAGTAGCCTTGGTTGCAGACCTCTGGTTCTCATTACTTGGAATATTTCTTGCCATTCTCTTTTGGCTTGGAGTGTTTCCATTGAGAAGTTAGCTGTTCACCTTATTGGGGCTCCCTTGTATGTTACTTCCTGTTTTTCCTTTCCTGCCTTTAAGATTCTCTCTTTGTCTTGAAATTTTGCCATTTTAATTATGATGTGTCTTGAGGTGGGCCTCTTTGGGTTCCTCTTGATTGGGACTCTCTGTGTTTCCTGAATTTGTGTGACTTTTTCTCTCATCAAATTAGGGAAGTTTTCCATCATTACTTTTTCGAATAGGTTTTCTATCCCTTGCTCTTCTTCTTCTCCTTCTGGTATCCCTATTATACAGACATTATTACATTTCATATTGTCGTCCATTTCTCTTAATCCCTCTTTATTCTTTCTGAGCCTCTTCTCCTTTTCTTGCTCTTTCTGGGTGTTTTCTTCTACTTTGTCCTCTAGCTCACTGATCTGGTCTTCTGCTTCATCCACCCTGCTTTTCATTCCTTCTACTGTGTTCTTCAGTTTAGAAATTGTATTCTTCATTTCCTCTTGGCCCTTGTTGATAGTTTCTCTTTCCTTTTTCATGTTGATGTAGTTTTCAGGGAGTTTATTGTAGCTTCCCTGTAGTTTCTGGTAGCTCATTTTGAGCTCGTGAGCTTCCTGATGATCATTGCTTTGAACTGAGTATCTGATAGTTGAATTGCCTCTATTTCATTTAGCATTCTTTCTGAGGCTTCCTCCTTTCCTTTCATTTGGGGATTGTTTCTTTGTCTTCCCATTGTTTGTGAGACTCTTCTTATTAGCCTCATCTTCTTAAATTGATCTGTTCTGGCTCCCTGGGTTTGTGGTGTGAACTTCTGTAATAGAATACCAGTGAGTTTCAGTGGTGCAGTTTCCTTGATCTCCCAAACTCACTGGTCTTGGGCTGTCTTTTAAGTTGGCTTTGTGTTTGCCTTTGGGTTTTGATTGTTGTTGAGTCTTTCTTTGGTGGTTCCTTCCCACCAGCTGGTTAAATGAGGGTCACTCTGTCCACCACCTCTTACATTTTGTTGTGCTGGTGAGGGCAGGTTTTGTAGAAGCTTGTTTTTCCATCTGTATAGGTTGAAAGAATTCTCTCTTGCTCTTGTTCAGTTGTTTGTATTGGATACTGTCTCTACTATTTAGTTGTATTTCCAGATAGGTCCTGGATTGAAGTTTGTGTGGTTACCACTCCCTCCTTCACCTTCTTCTGTTGTTATCTGTAAGTGGTTCCTTTGTTGTTGGGTTACCTCTGCCAGTGGGTATCCTGGTGTTCACTGCCTCCACCTATTCTTTTTTGTCTTGTTGCAGCATTCTTCTTAGGGTCCGGTTTTTCGGTTCCACCCCAATCCTTGGTCCCCTATTTTCACATGTGCTGAAGTATGTTGGTTGCTTGCTTCTCTACTCCGTAGATTGGTCAGGATTTTCTCCCCTGAGCAGAGGGAAGCCGAATCTGCTCTTTCCTACTCTGACCCATCTTAGCCCCTCCCCTGTTCTTTCATTTTTTTGACCAAGCTCAATCAGTTCTGTGAGCATTTTGATTACCAGGGCTTTAAATTCTCCATCAGATAGTTTTGCTATATCCTCATTGCTTAGCTTTCTTCCTGAGGTGTTGCTCTGTTCTTTCATTTTGGCCCTGTTTCTTTGTTTGGGGCCCCTGTTAGTTGTATGGGGGGTGGGGCCTTAGGTATTCACCAGGGCAGAGCAACCCTTCTTGCTGCACTGAGGTGCTGCCTGTGTGGGAGGCTCCAGAGAGGGAGCAATGCAGCTCTCCTGCTTGTCTCTAGCCCCACTTTCCAACAGCTCTCGTATGAGACGGAGTTTTTCCCACTGCAGCAACTGCCATGCCCACAGCTACCTCTGCATCTCAGCTTCCCCTTAAGTCAGCCCCTCCCTCACAGCCTGCAGCCTAGCTGCAGCCAGCCCCACCCTGGAGGTCCTCAACCTCACCGGGGTTTCTCTGTGACTGCCACCTTACTGGTCTAGTTGTTCTGTTTGACTGATTCTTTAATTCTATGGTTGTTGGAGTTCCATGCAGTTTGATTTTTCTGGCACTTCTGGTTGTATATTGATTTTAGATTGGTCATTAACCTCCTTTTGGTTGTGCAAGGAAGTAAAGGGTTTCTACCTACTTCTACATCTTGGCTGGAGCCTCCGAACTCTACACTTTGAAGTGGTGAATTTTATGGTATATAAATTATATCTCATTAAAAATATTAGTAATACCAAAAACATAGAATCTTAGAGCTAGAAGGAATTTTGGAGGTCACTGATTTCATATTCAATCTAACGCAGATGGTTGGGAATCTTTGTTTAATGTCTTTACATCTCTAAACTGGAGCTGAAAACCATTCAAAGGAGACAATTCAATTTTTGACCAGCTTTAATGGCTAGATAAAGTTATTTTTTATTGACTTGAAATATTCTTTAAGTGATCTTCCACTGATTCTTGTTCTGGTGTAAAGGTCAAAACAGAGGAAGTCTCTCTGCCACATGTTCCTTCTTTACATATTTGAAGATGGACATCATATTCCTTCTATGTTTCTCCTGAAAATGTTGATTTGGGCGTAGTGACATTACCAGAGGTTTCATTTTGTATCTTTCCCTTTTGTGGTGTTTATTAGGTTTTTTTTTTTAGACTACTGCAACATTATATTTGTTAAGTAATAGGAATAAAATGATACTGGCAAAATGTCAGGGAAAGTGACAGTGGATCTGTTTGTTTCTTACAGGTCTAATTTTTGGGAAGGTTATAAAGATTACAACTATGTGAGATCACCAATGCTCCTAGTCTTCTTCTTTCTCTAACATTGCTGATTGAGGAACCTCTTCTATGTTCTCTTGCAAACTTGTGCTTAGCTGGTTTCACTCCTCAGCTGAAGGCACAGGGAGGCAGAGATGGAACACCTAACTCTTACCCTCAATTAACTCAGAATTTGTGACCTCCAAAAGATACCGAATTCCCTTCAGGGCTTCTGAATTTGCAACAGTAGCTAAGAGTAGAAGAGAAATCCTATTCTCAAGAAAAGGCTAGAATGCATAGAAACACAGGTGGGAAGAGATTTAATAAACCCATATGTCCTATGCAGCAGTGAATGGATATGGTTAGAATCAGGGAAGAAAGAGGTTTATGTTTCTTGTCTTGTCATTAATGTGCACCTTGGATAAACCTGGCAGATACGGAACACTAGGCAGATGGATCCCTGGTCTGACTTACTGCAATTGAACTTAGGATTCATTCCCCCCCTTAACTGACCTGTTATTGATGGACATCATGCTAGTTAGAAATGCAGACCCTGAAACTAACAGCCTGGGTTTGAACTCCAAATTCATGTTCATTTTCCTCATCTGTTACATGGGGACAATACTGATTATAATTTCATAGGGATGCTCTGAGAATTAGAGCTAATATACACATATATATGAACACTCAAATATATTGGTTGGCCAAAAAGTTTGATTGTCTTTTCCATAAGATGGCTATAGTAAGCACTTAGTTTTCGTTAACTTCATTTGAAAGAATTTTGTTAGATTGCATTGTGACAGCTGTCATATCAGCATGCACTTTAAAAAAACATCAAACTGGTGAATTTTTGTATAGTAATTTTAATATTGAAGATGGAAGAAAATACACAACATTTTTTGCATATTATGCTTTATTATTTCAAGAAGGGTAAAAACCAACTGAAATGAAAAAAAAGATTTGTGCTGTGTATGGAGAATGTATCAAGAGTGGTTTTCAAGTTTCATGCTGGAGGTTTCTTGCTGGACAATGCTCTATAGTTAGGTAGTCCAGTTGAAGTTGATTGCAATCACATTGAGATATTAGTTGAGAGCAATCAACTTTATACCACATGGGAGATAGCTGACATACTCAAAATATCCAAATCAATTAAGTTATTGGTGAAAAAGAAAACTGTCTTTTATTTTATGGAAAAATTAAATAGACTTTTTGGCTAACCCAATATGTAAACAATGCATATGAGGCTTGTCTAGAAAGTGTCCAAACAGCCATGTAATATGAAAAATAGAGGTGTTTACTGAAGAAGATACAAGATATAAGAAACATTTTGCATAAGACAGTGATGCCTCAGTTCCTTTCAAAGTAGACACCTTGGGACCTCACACAATTCTCCCAATTTCCATCAGTTGCTCCATCATATTTTCCTGAACTTCACTGACAGTCTGAAATCTCTTCCCTTTCAAAGGTGATTGCCAGAAGTCCCAGGGTGCCAAATCTGGGCTGTAGGGGGCTGGGTGATTTGATGTTTCACCAAAAATACCTGCACAAGACATAATGCATGAGCAAGTGCATTGTTGTGATAAAGCTGCCAGTCAGCAGTTGCCCATAGCTGAAGCCTTCCAAATCACATGAATAGTTTTTGCAAAGGAGTGTTCAAGCTTAATTCAAAATCTGATTCAGATTCCTTGCTCTACTCACTCAGTCATTTTCAAAGTGGCAGCCACATAATACACATGCTCACTCAATGGCATCCATTGCCCTCAATGACTAGTACAGTCAAATTGTCATTGTTCATGCATGCACATTTCAGTCTACTCTCCTAGGCTGCCAGGTTACACTGATGTCATGTAAACCATTCTTGTTATATTAAGAATGGTTAGCCTTTTTCTAGACAGACCTCGTATACTCATACATATATCTACAGAAAGATAATGAGAGGTAGAGAGAATACTTGAAGTTATTCCTGGCACATAATATGTGCCATATAAAAGTGTATAATTATTACCCACCATCACTGTCTATTGTTGTTGTCCTAGGAAGTATTTAGGTCCCAATCTTCTAAACTGTGTGCATATTTTACACTTATAGTACATCTCAATTTGGATGCTGAATTTCCATTTCTAGTTTACACTTACACACACAAAAATAGATTTACATACCTACTTTTTTTGGAATGAGCCTGACTTTCTACACCTTGTTCTTCACTTGCACCTGTTAACAAATTGCTGCTGTGGTTCAACTGACCTGCTATATTTAATTCATCCATGGCTCCTGCAGACCTAGATTTTTGTCTTTAAAAAAAATGTTTCTTTATTTTCCTTTCATTCTACTGAATGCCAGACAGCATTATAGCTCTATCTATCAATTATATATGTATGTATGTATGTATGTATGATCTTTCACCCATTCTCCCACCTTCCTTTAGCAACTAATAGCTAGTTCTCTGTATCTATGGGTCTATTTCTGTATCTTTTTTTTAAAAAAGACTTTATTTATTTATTTTTAGACAGAAGGGAAGGGAGGGAGAAAAAGAGGGAGAGAAACATCACTGTGTGGTTGCCTCTTGTGTGCCCCCTACTGGGGACCTGGCCTGCAACCCAGGCATGTGCCCTGACTGGAAATTGAACCAGCAACCCTTAGATTTGCAGGCTGGCACTCAATCCACTAAGCCACACAAACCAGGACTGTTTCTGTCTCTTTATTCATGTTTTGTTTTGTTTTGTTTTTTAGTTTGTGCATATAATTGAAACCATACAGTATTTGCCTTTTTCTGCCTGACTTATTTCACTTGGCATTATACCCTCAAGATTCATTCATGTTGTTGCAAATGACAAGATTTTGTTTTATTTTTTGCTGAGTAATATTACATTATAGATATATGGCTTCCACCTTGGCTATTGTAAATAATGCTGCAATGATCATAGGGGTGCATTTATTTTTTTTTGAATTATGTTTCACTTTCTTCAAATAAATACCTAGGAGTGGAATTGATGGGTAGTAGGGTAGCTCTATTTTTTATTTTTTTGAATAATTTTCATATTGTTTTCCATAGTGGCTGCACCAATTTACAATTCTACCACCAG
The DNA here is from genome assembly GCF_004126475.2 of Phyllostomus discolor. Lineage (NCBI taxonomy): Eukaryota > Metazoa > Chordata > Mammalia > Chiroptera > Phyllostomidae > Phyllostomus > Phyllostomus discolor. Next base: position 74,938,777 of record NC_040911.2, on the reverse strand, counting down.
TGCACAGGGTTCCCTTCCTCCACAGTCTTACCAGCACTTGTTTGTTGATGGATATGCTGTCTTTATAATTTCTCTTGCAGGTTTTTACAGCAAAGCTGAGTGGAGAATTGTTCAATAAGGCAGCTATAAAATCTCCAAACCTCCCTAATCCTTAGAACAGTTCTTTCTTGCCTTGGTTATCTCCAACTGCCCCCCACCTCAGCCCCTATCTCTTCCCAAACTCTCTTAGGGAGCTGCTGGGTCCTCATTTTCATGTCTACACTCCATGTCCTTGTATGGGGTATTATGACTTTCCTCTGTTCCTCCATGCTGGCAGCTCCAGTGAAGCACATTGGAATGTCTTTTCCCTGCTTTAATATATTGTATGTTCTTTGTGTTCTCAGTTGTGCCTGAGGTGAATCATACATTCATTCATCAGCTCATTCATTCATTAGAAAGTTTTATTAGAGCCTACCAAGTGCTGTACTTTGCAGAGGAGGGATGAAATCATAAACTAGACAGACATTGGCACTGCCCTCACAGAATGAGTAGAGTATATGGTATTGAAGGTGGTATTGACTTTTCAGCATCAAGGATAACTCCTAGACATTTTACAGTGTAATATTATGAAAGAAGTCATTTATGGATTTCTAGAGGAGAAAGAGGTTGTGGATGAGTGGGGGAGATAAAAAATGATTAAGTTTGGATATGTTAGGTTGAGATACTTGTGAAAGACTGAGGGGAGATGTGGCCACATGGTTCTAGAACAATGCTGTCCAATATAAATTTAATGTAAGCCATCTACATAGTTTTAAGTGCTCTAATAGCCACAATGAAACAAGTCAAAAGGAACAGGTGAAATAAATTTTAATGCTATTTAACCAAATATATCCAAAATATTACCATTTCAGCATGTAGGAAATCCTGTCATCTGTGACAGCATGGATGGAACTTTAGAGCACTATGCTAAGTGAAATAAGCCAGACAAAGAAAGATACTGTATGATATCATTTATATGTGGAATCTAAAAAAAGTCAAATTCATAGAAAAAGAAAGCAGAAAAATGGTCATCAAGTACTGGCAATGTGGGGGAGTGGGGGAGATTTTTTAAAAGGGCATAACTTTTCACTTTGAGTAAGGTTTCCAGATCTAATGAAAAACATGGTGACTCTAGTAGCTTCACATACTTAAATTGTTCCAAACATGAGTGAAAGAATTTCAATAATTGAAGTATCATTTTTTAAAAAAATCAAAATTAAATTAAAAATTTAGTTGTTCAGTTGTACTAGCTGCATTTTAAGTGCTTAATAGCCCATGTGGCTAGTGGCAACTATATGCAACAATGCAGTTCTGGAGCTTAAGAGAGGGATCCAGGCTGAAGACTTTAGACTGCACATGGGATTTGTAACTAGAAAGTAAGAGAGATCACTCTGGAAGAATACATAGAAGGAGAAGAGATGTTGGGTGACCTCCACGAGCCTGCCCCTTTCTGTGTTACCTTTGAGAGATCAGCCACTGCTGACGTTATAGTAATGGTTTACTGTTTTAGATGTGGACATATGATGAAGATCTGAGGCCATGTTTAAAAACACAGCCACTAAGATTGTCATTGAGATGCGAGTATGTACCCTGTACCTGTTGTTTGAGTACAAGAGCATGTAGATATTTGCTGAGCCCTGCTCTTTGCTGAGCCCTCCTGATCCCTTGAAGATCTGGATTCACTTCACAGAAACCCCATTTTGTGGTCTGTAAAGGCCAATGTTCTCCCGAGATTCCTTTAGCTCTGACATCTCCTGTAACCTACAGGGTGTGTGTTGTCTCGGTGTTGCTTTATGTCAACTGGTTTGGAAACCTGGATCCTTCACTGCTTTATATAAAATCTTCCTTCATACCAGACATTGTTGGATTTGGGTACCTTAGAGAAGGTTGGGGTCATTGACAAGTGGACAATAGTTAATGACTTCTCTGTCTTCCCTCTGCTCCCTCGCCCCTCATTTCTTTTCCATTGCTTTCCTCCCTCAGGGACAAACATGTCTGGTTTTCCCATAACAGTTTGGTAGCTTAAACTGATACTTGGCATTTTTCTATAAATCCTAAATGTCCTGTCAGACCTTTTTTTTAATCAAAACAAATACAATAGTCTCCTTAAAAAAATTTTAGTTGAATAAAATGACCCGCCCCCCACCCATTACAAATACTTTCTGAACTGGGTCTTTTATTCTTCTTCATCTCATGTCATGGCTCATCTTTATGTTCCCTACAGTGCCTGCTTGCAGAAAGTGGTCAGTTTATATTTGGTTAATGACTGCCCCTGTTTCCTACTTCCCATAAAACCTCTTTTTCAGAGGAGAGTTGAACTAATTGCTCCTTTACCCATTTCATCCAGGCCACAGACAAAACCACAGCTCATTTGGTGGCTGAAGTTTACTGAATGCTTCCTTTCCTCTTGATGCAGTCAGTTTATTTAATCACATGGCAGGGTTGGCCTGAGGGTAACAATGGGCAAGGGTTGTTGGAACAGTGACTGCTTATGGTTGGGGGATGAGGGCCTTGCCTTCAAGATTTAGCATGCTGTGGCCCAGGAAATTGAAGCTTTAAATCTACAGATTGCAATGAGGGAGGTCAAAATGGGAATATTGTCTGGTTTTGACCATCATGAAGAAACAGAAAATAATTTGGGTATTTTGGATGCCAACTAATGACTGAAGAAGAGAATAAGAATTTGTGTACACTTAAAGGGTAAAAATCAGAGCAATGTCCATGGTGTATTGATATACATCATATGGGCAAAGCAAGGTGGCACCTTGAATTACCGAGAAAATATTTTGTTCATTGATTGATTGATCCATTCATTCATCAGTCATCTTCTAGGCCAGCATTTATTGAGTAATTACCATGTATCAGATACTATTCTAATCACTTTAGTTGCATCAAATCATTAAATACTCCAATGACTTATTAATCTGGCACCATCAGAAATTAACTTGTTCAAACTCACATAGTGAATGGTGGAGCCAGACCTTAAACCAGGATGTCTGACTCCAGAATCTTTTGATTTTACCAATAGGTGAACAGACTGGGTCCCTGCTCTCATAGACTTTACATTATAGTAGGTGAGACAGCCAATAGACATGTAAGTAAACATTAAGTAGGAAATACTATTTCAGATAATGAAAAAGAATATTGTAAAGTAATGAGACTGACTATGTGGAAGGACATTGTGGCTACTTTAGCTTGATGGCCTGGAATGAACACTCAGAAAAGGTGACACTTAAATTGAGGTACACTGATGACAAGAAGCTAGACATATGAAGAGCTGGAACGAAAGTGTTTTAGGCAGTAGCAGTAGCTAAAACAAATTCTTAAAACTGTTAATACCATGCCTAGATCCCTTTCTTTGGGCCAATTCTCTTGCTGCTGTGAATGTTGGCTGCTGTCTGCTCACAACTGCAATTGCCCTCAGTGAAGGAGAATGGCTGACACTATGTCCACCCTTGTGGGTGGACCATAGCCAGTGGCTGATTGATAGTGTGGTATAAGATGCTGGCCCCTTGCCTGAAGTGGAGTCATGGGATCATTGGACTGAGCCTAGTCTCCAGTGGCGACCACATTTGCTTGGCTTTTTCCTATTTCCTGTTCTGCTTCCCTTGCTCTTTTTCAGTTTGGTACTGAGATCCTTTCCTCAATAAACCACACGCACAAGGATCTTCATCACAGGCTATGCTTCTAGGAAACCCAATGTAGGGCAAGGGGAAGAGACTGGTGTGAAGGAAGGAAGCATGGGAGGCCAGTATAGCTGAAGCACAGGGAATAAGAGAGTGTTAGGGTATGAAGGGGAAAGAGAAGAGATGAAGGAAAAGTATGCAAGCTAGGTGAAAAGCTTAGATTTCATTCAAAGGACAATGGGAAGCCTTTGGAAGGTAATTAGGTATTTCAGCACTCTCCAGTTGTGGTGTGGAGAGTGAACTATGGGGCAGATGAAGTAGAAAGCCTACTTGACCAAAAGTTGTGATATTCCAGCCAAGAAATAATTGGACCTTGAATAAAAAAAAAGTGTTAGTAGTGAAGTAGGTAAACAGAGGGTGGATTGGGAGATATTCTAAAAGTGGAGTAAATACTTCCTGTTAAATTGGATATGGCAGAGTTAAGAAATCTAGGTTTAGTAGTGAGGCAAATGGCTAGGAATGGTGAGAATAGTACTTGTTTTATCTTGGAAATTTGCCCTGGACATTTCTCAAATGGGTTGTCTACTTTTAACTCCAGCTTCCTCATTGGAGAAAGCTAATGCAGTTTTGAATTAAAATGATACAAAATGGTATTTAGGGGGACATAATGAAATCATTTATGTTTCTCTTCATGAAGACTTTCTTATAATTGTTCATTTTAAAGGTGTTCATGCCCTAGCTGGTGTGGTTTTGTTGGTTGGAGAGTCATCCCACCCACCAAAAGAGTGGAGATTTGATTCCCAGTCAGGGCACGTATCTAGGTTGTGGGTCTGATCCCCAACAGGGTCTACATAATGTTTCTCTCTCTCCTTCTCAAGTCAATACACACAGAAAAAGATGTTCACTTCTTGCTTTTCTTTTTTTTCTTTAACAGCTCTGGCATGGCTTTGATCAGATGTTCCTTTTAAGCTAGGAGAAGGCAATTTCATAGCTCCCTGCTTTCTTCTGGGCAGGCTGTTTTGTACATGGCTTACTGCCACAGCAATGGCCTCGATTAAGCAAACGCTGAAGCCATGCACCACCAGGGAGGGCAGAACTTCATTCCCTTCTTGCTCTCAATTCCAAGCGGATGTGAGTGGGAAAAAAAGCGTGGAGTGACTGTTTATGTGAGAATGATTACCTTTCTCTTTGGAGAGCCTCTTGGAATGTGGAATAGATTAGGATACTCGGAAGCTGTGAATGCCACAGATCATGCCCAGAGTGCTGGTGAGCATCCTAAGGCCTTAGCCCTCCCTGACTTCAGGGTGAGGCCTGGAATTAGCAGGAGACACTGAATGGGGAGTCTAGGCTCCTGGCAGAGGAAGAGAGCTTTCCTTTATTTTCCTTTGTTCAAAAGAGACTTTTTCCCCCTCTTGTGGGAGGTGGGGCACATGCATAGCCAAAATTTATTAACTCTTCTTAACCTTCTTAACTCAGGAAGGGAAACATTAGCATCAGTGTCTTTCAGGAGAGTGTCACTTAAGAACACCTTGGGACCTAGAGTGCCATGATTAGGAAAGCAGATCCAGGCCCTCACACTAAAAAGGTAGGTGAATCTTGATTACAGACAGATGCTTAACAAATTCACAAATAATTGGAAGGACAGAGTCCACATGTGCCTTTTAACTGATAGAAGTAAAGCATTTACAGTGTGAACAATAAGTGGAAAAGAGGTCACAGCTTTTCTTAATCCACTATGCCCAAGCCAGACACCCCCATCACTTCCTGCTTCATGCAATGCCACTGTGCCTTGACTTGCAGCCAAAATAAGTACTTAATTTTCTATCTCTCGGTGCACAAGCAATGTTTGTCTAATTTTGGATGATGTCTGTATCTGTTATCAGTGTCTTGCACAGTGTAAACTTTAGGAAGACCAAGAGGCAACATTTGGTGCCAAGCACAGAAGTAGGTTCAGCTTGGCTGCTTTGGGTCAGGATCTGGCCTTATCCCCTTTCTCACATTCTTCCTCTAGCCAGGTAAAATTATCTTTTTGCTTTTTACTTGCAGGCCCGTGGAGACTTAGACTGACACAAGTTCTTGCCTCCAGCAAGAATCATATAAGAAACTTTCTAAAAGTTATGCAGAGTGGTTCCTCATCAATTCTGCTTTAGCTAACTAGAGCTTGAGGAGTCAGTGGACCACACTTAGAAGGATATTAAGAAGGTGGCTGGGGTATTTAGTAGGTGTTACAGATGTGGTCTGGAGTTTTGGAGTGAATTTGAAGTAGTGATATACTTTTGGGAAACACACAGTGAGGATGGGAGCCAATGAGAATCCTTATGGGATGAAGTAGTGCAGTGAGCAGAGAACAGGCCAAGGCTGGTATTTGGGGGAATAAGCTCTGTTAAGTGATGAAAGAAGAATGCGGGAGGACCCTGAAGGACAGTTCAAATGAGCAGTGGAAAAAATTGGAAGCACACCAACATCACAGAAAACAAGGAAGACAAGGGTCCATGTTGAGAGGTGAGAGTGCTGCTGGGAATGCAGGCAGGATGGCAGCAAACTGAGGCCTTTGATTTTGTTTGACCTTTGCAAATACAATTTCAAAAGACAGGAGAGAGGAAGAACCAAGATACATGAGACTAAGAAATGAGCTTCCCATCTATTTGGTGACTTATAAACTTTGTACTGGATGGCATTCAGACAATATCTGGTTTTAATGAGGGATAAAGAGAGAATAGTAAGCAGAAGACTCAAAGCGAGACTTGGTACAACAAAGAAGGAGAAATCAAGAGGGTGCATTATACATATTTGTGTGTCTGTTTCTTTTTGGATGAGAAGATTTGAGCACGTGTTTAGGAATTGGACAAGTAGCTGATGGAAAGGAGAAACAGAGACTGTAATCATGAAAGGGAGGCCCCTGCATCATAGGAGTCAGGTGAAGGGGTTAACCTGACCATGTGGCAGGGAAAGTTTCCTCCAAGATGGGTGGGAAGGAAGAAAGTTTGGGTGATGATCCAAAGAAAACAAAGAGTTGGGAGGAAGCTTGTGGGAGTTCTCATCAGATGTTCTCAATTTTCCCAGGGAAGTAGGTGGAGAGGTCATCTTTGAGAGTGAAGGGGCAGCGGAGGAAATAGACCTGGAGGAGAATGAAGGCAGTGGGGAAGGCTATGGTGGTGAATTCCGTGACAGGGATTACTCTGCGAGTGATGAAAAGGGCTGCAGCCAGGCACTGAGCCCAGCTACTAAGGTCCACCTTCTCTGTTTACCCTGCCCCAACCCCCTTTGACTCTGATGCTGACAAGGGCTAGAAGAGCCTTTACATGCTCAGAGATTTATTGAAAGAAGAGATAGTAAAGGAAAAAAAAAGCAAAAACCCTCTGAATTGCTCCTCAATAATCAGGGAAGACTTTACAGATGAGGAGGGAGTTTAGAAGGGCTTGATCTGAGAACACAGAAAAAGTTTGAGAAATAATAAGGGATCAGATAGACCTTTATGGAAACATATCTACATATCTTTAAGGTTTTTGGGAGAAAGGAGAGAAGCAATAATATTCATTGGATTGCCCAAATTCCTCTTTTTACTTCATTGTATCACTGCCAGAAGTTGATTTGTAACGCAGTTTAGCCACATCACCACATTTTACCTCTTATAAGCAATGGATTGGGGGTTTTTCAGGTTACATGTGTTTTTCAGCCATTGGTGTTATGACTGACAAAATATTTTCATAGCAGTAAGTATATGTTCAATTCAGTATCCAAGCCAGAGATGAACGTTTTACTTGAAGTTTTAATTTCTTAACCATGATCTTGACCTTCAGTTTGTAAAAACTTCCTTATTTTTTTTTTCAGTTTTGGTGAAGAATATCCCAGTCTGGAATTCCAACAATTACACACTGAAAACAGTGATCTCCATACACATTTGTGTCTGTACCTCTCAGTTTATCAACTTGAATCTACTGCAGAGAAGGCTCAATGCAGGGTATTTAAAAATAACAAGTGATGTTTAGTTTGCTGAAAACTGAGCTGAAATAATCAGGATTGGCTATATAATTTTTAGGTCCTGGAGCAAAATGAAACTGTGGGATCCTTGTTCAAAAATTATTAAAAATTTTAAGATGGTAATAACAGAACCTTAAAACCAAGTGTGTGGCCTTTCTAAGCACAGGCCCTGTACAACTGTCTGAGTCATATGCTCATGATGCTGGTCCTGGGAATACCACAAGGACAGTAACACAAATAGAAATCTCATCAGCTTTTCCCACCACCTACCTGTCACTACAGAGCTTTAATTTTGGATACTTGGTCTAAACTCTGAGCCAGGTTCTCCTTTAACTCTCCTTACTTTTGGAAATATGAAATCAGACCAACACATCACTGTTATTATCTACTGCCCCGTGACTACTCCAGGAGCCTACACAGGGGGTTGATAATGGGAAGGTGTGGTGGGCAGAGGTATACATGGGTCAATGTGGAAGGCATGTCTTAGTATAGGATCATATATTTGCTCCAAGGTAATTTTTAATTCTTCTCTGTGACTTCTTAATTGGCAGCCAGAGCAGGCAGTTCAAGTTAGGACAGCCTTGTGGGATTGGAGAGCCCACTTTGCCACTGGGCACAGGCATCCAACTGGAAGTATATTCTAGGTCTTTAGAGAAGGTATCCAGCCATGTAATATGAAAAATAGAGGCATTTATTAAAAGATATATAAGAAACATTGTACATAGGACAATGATGCCTCAGTCCCCTTCAAAGTAGGCACTTTGGGACCTCACACAGTTCCAATCACCATCAGCTACTCCATCATATTTTCCTGAATCTCATCCACAGTATGAAATCTCTTCCCTTTCAAAGATGATTTTAGTTTTGGGAAAAGCCAGAAGTCACAGGGTGACAAATCTGGGCTCTAGTGGGGCTTAGCCACCTGGATGATTTGATGTTTTGCCAAAAAACTACAGGCAATCTGTTGCATGAGCAGGTGAATTGTCATGATGAAGCTGAAAGTGATCAGTTGCCCACAGCTGCAGCCTTCTGAATCATCTGAATAGTTTCTGCAGAGGAATGTTCAAGCTTAATGCAAAATTTGAAGCAGATTCGTTGCTCTACTCAGCCATTTTGAATGCGATGGCCACACAGTACACATGCTTACTCAGTGGCATCACCACTTCCATTGACTAGTACTAGTGAAGTCATCATTGTTCAAACATGAGCATTCCAGTTCACTCCTCTTGGCTGCCAGGTTATATCAATGTTGTGTAAACCATTCCTGTTATATTAACAATGGTGAACTTTTTCTGGACAGACATTGTATGGGTCCAGTTCGTGACCTTATTCACAGTAGAAACCCCTCTCCCTTCTCAGCTTTCTGATAGAGAGATTTCTAACCTCTGACTATGAAGTTTCGACTTTAATAATTAACAGCCTTAAAATAGGTCTAATATAACTTACAAAGTTTGGGGATAGGGGAAAAAGTATTCATCCAGGTAGCTCAAACCTGAATCGTGGCCTCTTGCCTTCCTTCCTTAGCAACATGAGCTTTAGGACCTGCTCCAGCTTCTCTAAAAACTACTGGGCCCTGGGCTTCTTGCACTCGCCCAGCTCCCAGCCAGCAGCAAGGCGAACATCTGTGCAGGTACTGGGGGCTCAGGCTCTTAGATCTCCATGTCCCACTTTACCAGTGTGCAGAATGGCTGGGGATTTAGGGGCCTGGCTTTGGGGATGGCCAGGGGTCCAGGGGTCTGGAGGCATAGGGGGTAACTAGAGTGAGGAGGCTATGCAGTGCTTGAATGACTGCCTGGATTCCTATCTGGATATAGTGAGAAGCCTGGAGGCTGCAAATCAGAGATTGGTGGGCAGAATCTGGGGACACCTGAAAAAGAAGGAACCCCAGGTCAGAGACTGGGGCCTGGGGGCATTATTTTAAGACCATTGAGGACCTGAGAACTCATATTTTTGCAAGTTCTGTGGACAATGTCTGCGCCATCCTGCAGATTGACAATGCCCATCTTGCTTTTTATGACTTCAGAGTCAAGTATTAAATGGAGATGGCCATGTGTCAGTCTGTGAAGAGTGATACCAATGGGCTCTGAAAGGTCCCTGCAACCAATATCACTTGACTGCAGCTGAAGATAGAGATTGAGGATCTCAAGGAAGAGCTTCCCTTTATGAAGAGCCAAGAGGAGGAAGTAAATGGTCTACAAACCAGATTGCCAACTTGGAGTTCACCATGGAGTTGGATGCCTCCTATCCTCAGGACCTCAGCAAAATAATGATACACATCTGGGCCCAGTATGATGAACTGGCTTGGAAGAACCAAGAGGAACTGGAGAAGTACTGGCCCCAACAGATTGAGGAGAACACTACAGTGGTCACCTTGTAGACTGCTGAGATAAGAGCAGCTGAGATGACACTCATGGAGATGAGACATATGGTCCAGTCCTTAGAGACTGATCTGGACTCCATGAAAAATCTGAAGGGCAGTTTGGAGAACAGCCTGAAGGAGGTGGAGATGCACTATGCCATGCAGGTGGGAAATCTCACTAGGATCCTGCTGGACCTGAAGTCTGAGCTGGCCCAGACCTGGACAGAGCAGCAGCTCCAGGTCTAGGAGTATGAGGCCCCGCTGAACATCAAGGTCAAGCTGGAGGCTGAGATTGCCACCTACCACCACCTGCTGGAAGAAGGGGAGGACTTGAATCTTGACAATGCCCTGGACAACAGCAACTCCATGCAATCCGTCCAGAAGACCGCCACCTGTAGGATTTGTGGACAGCAAAGTGGTGTCTCAGGTCAACAACACCAAAGTTCAGAGGCGTTAAGGTGGCATAAATGGGAGCAAGAGGCCCATATAAAGTTCAGAGATCATGGAAAAAAACAAACAGAACAAATTCTCCATCCATAAAAGAATTTTTGTAGCTGCCAGGTGAAATCTATCCAGGGTTTCCCATCAGATGATAGTGAAAGGTCATGGATTTGAGATTGAACCAAGACCATGGGTTAGAAACCCTGAAGTCTGCTAAAATTAGGTGCAAAAAACTGCAGAAATTCAGAATAAAAAATAGGTTAGAAGTAAAAGGGAGAAATAAGCATTGGTGGGGAGGGGCAACCCAGTCCATGGAGGGCTAAACAGAAGGGTTATGGAAAGGTGCTCATTCAGGCACACAGCATGTGGGGGCATGTTGGGAACTAGCAGGGCAGGGCAAGGAGGACAGAGCAAAGGGCCAACCATATAAAAACTTTGGTTACCAAGGTAACTTGTTCAACAAGTACTCGGGCTTCCTCCGAGGTATGTGAGGTTCAGTTGCCAAGCAGAAGTGATCTTTGGCTGAAGTGGGCATGATAAAAAGTGGAGCAAGAGGAAGTTCTGTAGCAAAGAGCATAAAAACATGTAAGTATGCAGTCCTCTTGTTCTGAAGAGGAAATCTTTGCATTTTCTATTTTTGGTCTGATAGAAAAGCTCTTCCAGGGCAAAGATCATTTATTTTATTTTTGTCTTACTGTACAGCATATGACACCATTCTTATGCCCTCCTTCCCCCAGCCCCATTTTATTACTGAGTAAAATTCACAGACTTGAAGGCTAAGCTTGATGAATTGCTACATGTGTATATAGCTGTGTAACCACCACCTGGGTCAAGACTGAGAACATTTCTATTCCCCCAGTATGTTTGGATGGACCTCATTCCTAGTCAATACCTATTTGTGTTTCCTTGAACTCATGTAAATGAAATCAGAGAGCTTGTCTTCTTTTGTGTCTAGTTTATCCTGCTCATTATTATGTCTGAACATTCATCCATGTTGTCGGGGGTTTCAGTAGTTCATTCTTTTGCATTGCTGAGTATTCCTTCATAGAACTGTACCATGCTTTTTTTTTTTTTAATCTATTCTACTGCTTAGGTATTTGGGTTGTTGCCATTTTGGGGGTATATAAATAAAGCTACTATGAACTTTCTTCTTTTGTTGGCATGTTCTCCTCTCTCTTGATGTCCTCCTTTTTGAAATACTTTCCTTCATTTGGCATCGAAGGCATGGCTTTCTCTTTATCCTATTCTCTTTTTATTGCTGTATCCTTCCTGATATCCTCAGCTGTTTTCTCCTTATTTCTTTAACTTCTATATATTGGACTCTCCCACCCCACCAGTTCAGATCTTGTACCTCTTCTTCCTTTAGGTTACTCTCTGGTTTATCTCCTTCAGTCTTGTGGCCTTAAATACTACGTATACCCTCATAATGCCTATATTTATATCTTCAGCCCAGATCTCTCACTTAAACTCCAAGTTGATGCGTTCAACTGTTTTTAAACATCCATACTTAGACATTTGATGGGCATCGTGAACTTTACAGGACAGACACTGGCCTTCTAATCTAACCCTCACCATCTCTTCTCCTCCTGGCTTCCCCCTTCTCAGTTGTGGCAACTCCATCCTTTCAGGAGCTCAAGTTAAAAAACTTGAAACAATCATTGACTCTTCTCTTCTCCCATCTCAAATCCAATTCACCAGCAAATCCTTTGGAATCTACCTTCAAATTATGTCTTGAATAAGCATTTCATCACATCCATCATCTCCCAAGACTGGGATCCTGCTTCAGCCTTTGTCCCCTCTACAGTCTTTTCTTAACAAAGAAGCCATTATAAACACTTTTTTTAAAAGCAGAAGCAAAATCAGGTCACTTATCTGCTTAGAATCCTCCAGCGGCATCTCATCTTACTCATAGTCAGAGTCAAATCTTTTACTATGGCTTATAAGGTCCTACATGAATTCCTGCCTGTCTCTTGTATGCCTTCTCTTCCTAGTCTTTCTCCCTGCCCACTCAGCTCTTGCCATGTTGGTTCCTTTGCCATTCTGTGAACAAGCCAAGAGTGTTTCAGGAACTTTGCCCTTTCTGTTTGCTCTCCCTGCAATGGCATCTTGAGATAAACGCACAGCTTACTGCCTTTCCTTCTGCAGGTATCTTTCAGATATCATTATGGAGAATTCCTCTGAGTACTTTCATTCAAGCTATAACTCATCCTCATTCTGTGCCATATGGAAGGATGTACCATATGTTGATGTCTCTCACAAAGAGTCCCTTAGAAAGAATTACTTTTTTCTGTAAAAACAAGCAAAGTTTAAAGAAACATGTTTCTCTCAAATTAGGTTATACTCTCAAGGAGATTACATTTATGTTTATTCTTATTTCAAGTATATTTTATTGATTATGCTACTACAGTTGTGCCATTTCTCCCCCTTTATTCCCCTCTGCCTTGCATCCCTCTCCCATCAGCATTCCACCTCCCACTTAGTTCATGTCTATGGGTTGTGTGTGTGTGTGTGTGTGTATATATATATATATATATATATATATTCTTTGGCTTCTACATTTCCTATAATATTCTTAAATTCCTTGTCTATTTTGTATCTACCATTTATGCCTCTTATACCATGTACCTTTTTCCCCATTCTACCCCTTACCTGTCCCCACTGATAATCTTCCATGTAATCTCCATTTCTGTGATTCTGCTCCTGTTATAGTTTTTTTTTTTTTTTTTTTTTTTTTTTAGGTTCAGTTGTTGATAGATGTGAGTTTGTTGTCATTTTACTGTTCATAGTTTTGATCTTCTTTTTCTTAGGTAAGTGCCTTTAACATTTCATATAAGAACTTTGTGATGATGATGAACTCCTTTAACTTGACCTTATCTAGGAAGTACTTTATTTGCCCTTCCATTCTAAATGATAGTTTTGCCGGATAGAGTAATCTCAGATGTAGGTCCTTGCTTTGATGACTTCAAATACTTATTTCCAGCCCCTTCTTGCCTGCAAGGGTTCTTTTGAGAAATCAGCCAATAGCCTTATGGGTACACCTTTGTAGGTAACTTTCTCCTTTACCTTGTTGCTTTTGAGATTCTCTCCTTATCTTTAATCTAGGGTAACTTAATTATAATGTAGCTTGGTATGTTCCTCCTTGTGTCCAACTTCTTTGGGACTCTCTGAACTTCCTGGACTTCTTGAAGTCTATTTCCTTTGCCAAATTGGGGAAGTTCTCCTTCATTCTTTTTTCTTTTCTGAAGTATTTTTTATTGATTATACTATTAAAGTTTTCCCAATTTTTTCTCCCTTTGTCCCCCCTCCACCCTGTCCCCTTAACCTTCTAGCATACCTGCCCTTAGTTCATGTCAATGAGTTGTTCATATAAGTTCTTTGAGTCCTCTGTTTCCTATACCATATTTTTAACTCTTCCTGTCTATTTTATGCCTACTAATTATGCTTCTTTTTCCCTGTACCTTTCCCCCCTATTCCTCCCTTCCCACTTCCCACTGAAATCCCTCCATGTGATGTCCATTTCTCTGATTCTGTTCCTGTTCTAGTTGTTTGCTTACTTTGTTTTTTGTTCTCATTGTTTTTCTTTTCTTTTAGGTTCATTTGTTGATAGTTGTGAGTTTATTGCCGTTTTACTGTTCATATATTTCATCTTTTTCTTAGATGAGTCCCTTTAACATTTCATATAATAATGCCTTGGTGATGATGAACTCCTTTAACTTGACCTTATCTGGAAGCACTTTATCTGTCCTTCCATTCTAAATGAAAGCTTTGCTGGATAGAGTAATCTTAGATGAAGGTCCTTGCCTTTCATGACTTAAAATACTTCTTTCCAGTCCCTTCTTGCCTGTAAGGTCTCTTTTGAGAAATCAGCTGATAGCCTTATTGACACTCCTTTGTAGGTAACTCTTCCCTTTCCCCTTGCTTCTTTTAGGACTTTCTCTTTATGTTTAATATTGGGTAACTTGATGATGATGTGTCTCGGTGTGTTCCTCCTTGTGTCCAACTTCTTTGGGACTCTCTGGGCTTCCTGGACTTCCTGGAAGTCTATTTCCTTCATCGGATTGGGGAAGTTTTTCTTCATTATGTCTTCAAATAAGTTTTCAATTTCTTGCTCTTCCTATTCTCCTTCTGGCACCCCTATGATTCGGGTATTGGAATGTTTAAAGATGTCCTGGAAGTTCCTAAGCCTCTCCTAAAGTTTTTGAATTCTTACTTCTTCATTCTGTTCTGGTTGAATGTTTATTTCTTCCTTCTGCTCCAGATTGTTTATTTGAGTTCCTGTTTCCTTCCCTTCACTGTTGGTTCCCTGTTCATTTTCCTTTATTTCACTTTTCATAGCCTTCACTTTTTCCTTTATTGTGGGGTCATATTCAACCATTCCTGTGAGCATCCTGATTACCAGTGTATTGAACTCTGCATGTGATAGGTTGGCTATCTCCTCGTCACTTAGTTGTTTTTCTGGAGTTTTGATCTGTTCTTTCATTTGGGCCATATTTCTTTGTCTTGGTGGACCTGTTATGTTTTAAGGGGTGGAGCCTTAGGTGTTCACCAGGTCAGGGCAACCCATCTTGCTGTGTTGTGGTGCTGTCTGTGGAGGAGGGATCAGAGAAAAAACAATGCCGCTTGCTCAGCTCCCTGATGAATTTCAGTCACTTCCTCCACTATCCACAAGCAAACTGGGACCTTCTGGTGCTGGTTCCCAGGTGGGAGGGCGTCTGTATATTCTAGGGCCCTGTGGGTCTCTCCAATGTGCTATCCTGTGAGCTTGGAAGTTTCTTCTACCACAACCCCGCCAGGTTTTTACAGCCAGAGGTTTTGAGGCTTTCTTTTCCGGGGCTGGAACCCTGGGTTGTGTGGTCTGTCTCGCTCCCTGTTATTCCTCCTGGTTTATCTGCACTCAAATGTGGGACTGCCAGGTGCCACCTTGCTTGCCCAGTCCTCTAGCCACTACCTTGTTGTGTGTCCTCTTTGCCCCAGCTGCCCTTCTCCATCCCTCCTACCAGTCTGGATGAATGTTTCTTCTTTAAATCCTTGGTTGTTGGACTAACATACAGTTCAATTTTCTGGCAGTTCTGGTTATTTTTTGTTTTTAAATTTGTTGTCCTTCTTTTGGTTGTGTGGTGAAGCGAAGTATATCTACCTATGCCTCCATATTGGCTGGAAGTACACTTATGTTTTTTCTTTACTGTGTTCAGCCCAGTGATGGTAATACTATTTGATAAGTGGGGTTTGGTTGAATCATAGAAAAAAAAAATGAATAAGTTAATTAAAGCAGCTATGGAGAAGTGGTGACGTTACTAAAGGGACTGTGGTTTTTAGCAGTTATTTTTCATGTAATCTTGTAATCTTGAGCAAGTGGGTTGCTGGTCCTTTCAGAAGCTCAGTTTCCACATCTATAAAATGAGGGTCATAATTTTTGTGTATTTGCCTCAAAGGTGAATTTAGCATGAGTCAGATATTTAAAATAGACTAACTGGTATTTGAAGTTACAGGTATCTTTTTGGAGAATACTGATTTGCATGTGACATAAAAACATTTATAAACTGTAAGATGCAGTACAAAATATGATATTAAAGTATTAAAGTATTGAGGAATTATAATCCTGGACATTTCTATCTTTGATGTCTCTATTTACACATCAGTTTCTCCTCGGTCATTCCAATGGTGTATGTCTGAGGGTAATGTGGTTATTACATGAATTTGCCACTCTTCTGGAACCTTCTGTTACATGCCTCTGGTCTTCACAAAGTGATCATTAACTTCTAGGTGGCCTCCCATTCTGACTCTGGCAATGGGCCAATTCCTTGATTCTATCTCACAATGCAACTTCCAAAGTAAATGTCTATTAAGCCTTTCTGTAAACCTCCCAGGCCTGTAGCAAAATCAACTGAACATAAATCACCCAAAGAAAGGGCTGTAGGAGAATGAATGTGTAAGTTTGAAAAATGAAATTATACAGCACATTTTCGTTGTGGATCTCTGGCCTTAGTTACCTTGACTGTGACTTTCTCTGGTCTATATCAGGTTCACCCACAGAGGTGGTAGTTTTCAGTCACTCCACTGAGCTCTGCCCAAATATAGAGAAAATAAGCCTTTCCACACAAAAGTACACAAGAATGCCTGTTTATAAATGGACTTAACCAGCCTTCTAAATAAAAACCCAATTCTACCATCTCCTCATCACTAACTATATCTTGTTCACATTTAGAAAGTTTGGCTAGAAATCAAAGACAGTGGTCTTGATAAGTTTGGTTGTTTTCCTTTGGTATTCCTTCTTTATATAGAAATGGATAATGAATGAAAGTTCTAGCTTTTATAAATTGATTTTGAATTCCACCCCCCTTTGGAAAGAAGGGTAATAAGATGAAATAAAAGCCCTGCCTGAAGGAATGAAGGGAGTGAAGGGCAGGCATTTAACAAAAATAAAGGAACTTGGTTTGATGTCTGCCTTGAGGGGCCTAGGTGTATATCATGTCTTTTAAGTGTTAGCTTGTCAACTTGACAATAGTTGCTCCAAACTTTACTTTTTCCAGAAATATGATCCAGGAAGCATATGAGTGGAGCTATTCCTAAGCAGAGGGGTCAGTCAACCTTTTTGAAGATAGACATTTTCAAATATGTTATCATATTTTCAGAGTAGAGCACTTCAGCTCAGAGAACATTTATTTTTCCACATACCTAAGAGGGTCTAAAGCATGTCTTGACTTTTTAAAAATACCTTTTACTTTACTGATTAAAATATGTTGTAAACTTTACTCTTTTTTTCTACCTGTTGGAAATCAATGTAGAAGAAAAAAACTCACTGAAAAGGATTTTGATGGTATGTAGGGGTGTCATAAAGTTTGATAAGCTTTGGAACAACTTACTAGGAAATATCACACAGTATTCTTCTCCAGAAGGTAATTCAGGATATGTTCTATGCTGGGCTCATTTGGCCTTGGTTCTGTCTGAATGCATAAGATGGTCAAGGAACTCTAAGATTGTTATTGTAGCCCTGAGTCACTGATGCCATTGCCTTGTTCGTTCCTTTGGCCGCACCAGGACGTCACTTGCAGATGATTCTAGGATGTGTTCATGGCTTCCTGCATCTTTAAGCACAAAGGCATCTTGTCCTGTGGGGCTGTTCCTCTTATGCCTAGGGCTGGTTGAAAGTCTTTATTGTGGGGTCACTGCTCCAGAAGTACTCTGCAACAATGTAGCATGAGGTTGGCAGATAAATTATCCAGTTGCCTCTGTCCTCAAAGAGACATTTCCAAGGTGTCTGGTATGTTTTGTGAAGTCATTTTAGAGGGTCCCTAGTGGGCTTGTGCCCAGCTGCCCACAGTGGTAACTTGCTCATAAACACACCCTTAATTACTTCCTTTCCTTTCCTGCCTTGGCTTGTTCTTCACCTCCCATATAAGCTACTTACACCCAAGTATTTGTCCCAGGGTCTGCATCTGAGGAGACCCAAACTAAAACAATATATGACCTCTTTACTCATGAAATTGCTTTGTCCATACATAGAATCTGCTGAGCCTTTATTCCCTCAGCTCTAATAGTCAAATGATAATAATAATTTATTTAGCAATCACAACAATCCAGGCATAGTTCCAAATGCAATATATATAAAATTAACTCTGTGGGGTATATATGATGATTATCTACATTTTGCAGAGCAGAACATGGGGGCTTGGGGAGGGGTGGGTAGTTTGCTCAGTGTCATGAAACCAGTAACTTTATAAGCTTGAACTCCAACTCTGGCATCTGCAGTCAGCATTCCTAACTACTGAGCCATCCTATTTACTGCTTGATAGTCAAATAAAAAAATAAACATGAGGGTGATGAGAAAAAAAGAAGTTCTGTATAAATAAGAGGGATGTTTGTTACTAAAACCTTCCCAATATCACCCTTCTATGCATCCTTGAATGTGTCAAGAGGATTTTTAGCAAAATAGAGGCTGGATCCGTGTTCACTCCAGTAACTGAAAACTGCTTCCAAATGAGTGGAACTCAGTCTGAAAAGATATTAGATTCCATTTTCTAATTACTGCTTGTTTTTTAGAGCCATCGTGAAGAAGTCTATTGTCAAGATTAGGGAGGTTTCATTGCAATGGATCGGAAGAGGTAGCTGATACACTGAGGTGTCATTAAGAATTATATCACCAGTGAAGGATTATCTTGCTGCAGACAAGATTGCTTTGGGCGTGTGTTCCAGTGTAGGTGCCAAAAATGCTAAGACTTGGAGAAAGGAGAGGGGAAAGTAGAGCTACTTCCTCTTGTTGCTTGGAAGCAAGACAGAAAAACATCAGGAAATGCTCATTTCTTCTCTTGGGATCTTTCAGGGACCTCCCACCTGCACAGGACAGTTGATGTTTGCATTGGTCAGGAATGACTTGCTGGAAGATGAAAGGCCTCACAGTGGAACACGAGTCTAGTTCTTCATAGCTCCTGAGGAGTTCCTGGCTGTCATGTGGTAGAAGATGGTGTAGAAAAGGTGTGGGGACGGGTGTGATTCTAGCCACATGGCTGATGGCTTCCCTGCTAGGGCAGCTCCAGTGTGAGCTGCTGGGAGTCAGAAGCCTGAACAAAGAAGAAGCAAAGAGACATTCTATTTTTTTTGACCATCTTAACCCAGGCTGTCTTTTGAGGTATATAAAAGTGGTCGTGACTTGACAGGCTAGGTATCTGATCTGCATTGAGTCTGGGTTAAACTGCCTAGATATTGCAAAGGCACAGATGTGGGGGAAAGTAATTTAGAATCCTGAACATTTCCTCTGCCCTCAAAATGTCAGTTGTGGGTGCAGTCAACGATGGAATTGACCTTGGTTGACTTGGTGCTTTAGTGAACTGTCTCAGGGCTTGGCACACTGCCATCCTTCCAAGGCAGATGGGGGAATAAACACCATTAGTACGTTGATAACTGTTTGTTTTCCTTTGGCATTAGGGCTAAGAAAAATAAAGTGGGGAGGGTATCAGGCCCTTGAGTAAGTCTTTAAAAGGTTCCCCCTTTTGATTCTCTTATGATTGTCTATTTATAATGGCAACAATCACAACAGGGAGAAAAAGACTTCAGTCACCCCTGGGACACATTTTGTTAAAATTACATTTAAGTACTTTTTATATATGAGTGAGAAGCATTATCTTTTATTATGTCTTTAAACCAATGAGGGGAACTTGTGTGTATAAACCAAGGTGTTGCTATGGCCTGTTGTCTTTTCTTGAATCTCTGGAAAGGATCATCAAGAAGTTATCTTCAGATAACTGTCTGCCAGGCAGTTTGCACGAGAAGAAAAAGGCCTTTCTAAAATCCATTAAAGATGATTCATTACTATTGGTTACATACATGTTGTGTTTTATTACTTAAATGCATAAATCACACATTGACTAGTAATTGTATGTGCCATGCTATTTTAGACCCTGGGAGTACTAGAGAGGTACAAGATGTGATTATTATTCCCAAGAAAAGTTGGATTTAATTAGGGAGACAAGACTATCACTTGTGCAATAGTTAGAGACTACAAAAAATCATATGATGAAGTAGTGAGCTATGAATTACAGGCTACAAGTTCTGTGATTCTCTTAGTTGTGACATGGAAGCAGCAAAACTTAAGACAAGTTTTGAAGGACTGGTGCAATCTGAACAGATTGAGGAGGAGTGGAGAACACATTCTAAATTAGAAGAACAGCATGCACAAAGATACAGAGGTGACAATTCATATATATGTCTCTGACACCTAAAACAGAGAAGCCTGCTAGACAGAGGGTTTGGGCAAACAGAGTGAGCAAGAAGATGAAAGAGAACAGGGCCAGGGTAAGGAGACAGGACTTACATGTTCTGAAACCTTGCATTTACTTTACTCTCTGCACTATTACAATTCTACATTAGACTACTCTGTTTTGTCCATTTGCTTAGTGTCACTTTTTAAAAGAGTAATTTGTGTACATGGCACTTTACTTGGTGACCGGATCTGTCTTAGTTTGTGGTTCCCCAGAGGCAGACCCTGATGCAAGGAGTCCAGGGTAAGTAGTTTATTTGGGAGGTGATCCTAGGAAATTTTAGTAGGAGGTAGAAAAGTAAGGCAGAGAGGTAAAGGAAAGCAATAAGGAGTATGTTATTAAGATATTTATCAATGTGGAAAACTGGGATCAATCCTCCTAGGGAATAATGGAACTCTGAGGATGTGAGTTCCATTGAGTATAGAGGATGTCTCAGAGTAGTCCTGCTTGAGGGGTGAGGGAGTTGGGATATTTACCCACCAACTTCCTTCAGTCATTGGTTTAGGGCTATTTTGAGGGTATTAGATTTTGCTCCATAATAAAAGTCCACAAACAGAAGCTGGAGGTGTTTGCAATAGCATTGTTGGTTCTAATATGTCAGCATTTCTTAGACTGGAACTTACAGCCCCTGTGTCTTAGTCAGTGTGGGCTGCTAGAATGAAATAGAACAAACTGAGTGGCTTGTAAACAACAGAAACTTAATTCTTATGGTTCTGGAGGATGGAAGTTTGAGGTCAGGGTACCAACACCATCAAGGTCTGTGAGGAGGTCCCTCTTCCAGATTACAGATTGACAACTTCTTATTGTATCCTCACATGGTAGAAAGCAAAGGATGAGAGAGTTATCCTCAATTCTGTTTATAAGGGCAGTAATCTCATAGTGAAGTCTCCACCTTCATGGCCTAATAATCTCCCAAAGGCCCCAACCTCCAAATACCATCACATTGGGATTAGGGTTTCAACATGTAATTTTTTTTTGGTCAAGAATCGTAAACATTTAGCCCATACATTGTGTTTCAGAGCCTCTAATGAAGGACAGGTCACCCTGGAAGTCACCCTTGGCTACCTGTTTTTTTCAAAGATTTTATTTATTTATTTTTTTTTAGGGAGAGGGGAAAAGGAATGGAAAAAGAGAGGGAGAGAAAGCCTCAGTCAATTGGTTGCCTCTCACACACACCCCGAGAAGACACCAAACCCTTAACCTAGGCATATGCCCTGATCTGGAATTGAACCTGTGAATTTTGCTTTGTGGGATGATGCCCAACCAGCTGAGCCACACAGATCAAGGAGGTTACCTGTTTATCTCTTCATTTTTCTTTCCATGTATTACTGTGATTGGTTCCAAAGCAGAGGAAATTTTAGAAGACAAACTGTACAGTTTGATATGTGAATGGAAACATGAGGAAGGGTTTTAGTTATAATAGGACTCAATGAGGGCTGGTTTACTTCCAGTTTAAGGTGTTTCCAACACAGCTGTGAGGCAGTTTAATAAATATTGTAATGGCTCAAATTTGAAGGAGCAGAGTAATGATTCTGATTGAGCCGAGGGTTTCTGGGGAAAACGTGTTATTGAATTGATCTCATGTTTTGGTTTTCATGGGGAAACCAAGATGCCTTAATAGAAATCTGCAAACAAAATATCCACCCACTGTCTACCCCTGCCTCTACGACATATCCCTTCTCCTGTTCTATATGACATGCAGCATTTCCACAGGCTAGTTAGGAAATATAAATTAAATCAGGGTAATTTATTTTTCTCTCCCCATCTGCAGCAACACTCTATGCCAGTTGGGTTATGATCCAGTGGGAAAGAGATCAATTAAAGGGAAACCACAGAAGAGAAAGCATTTAAGAACAACATTCTTTCTTATTAAATTTTAATTTTTTAAATTTGCTTTGCTTTTTTCAGTTAATAAAGAGAAGAAAATAAGAAAGAACAATCAAACAATATTTTGTTTTTCCATATGCCTTTGTGAAATCCTGGAATTGGAAGAAACCTTGAAAGGCCATTTTGATGTTCTTGACTTTTCATCAATATTGGTTGAGTTGAATTAAAGCTGTTTTTCATTTGAGGAATAAGCAGAAGACATGCAGAGAGATTCAAGCTCCCTTAATAATCTGGTATTTGTCCAATCTATCTATCTATCCATCCATCTTCTTATCACTGGAAAATTCTATGTTAAGTGCTGTCAGTGCTAATACTTTTTTAGTAAATGAAGAGGAAAAATCTCATTGTATTACAAAGTTAGTATGAGTTAGATTATTCAGATCATCTCTCTCTGATGAAAGTTTATGTCTTGGTGTCTCAAACTAGCTTTTTTTCAGGGATAATTTTCAATTCCCTTTGTAGTCTACTTTTACTTAGTGTAAGATCATAGATTAAAAAAAATATTTGATATGGATGAACCATTTTGAGAGTAGTTATGAATGAGCTGAGAAACATAAAAGAT
The DNA here is from genome assembly GCF_004126475.2 of Phyllostomus discolor. Classification (NCBI taxonomy): domain Eukaryota; kingdom Metazoa; phylum Chordata; class Mammalia; order Chiroptera; family Phyllostomidae; genus Phyllostomus; species Phyllostomus discolor. The sequence continues at coordinate 74,916,148 of NC_040911.2, read as the reverse complement.
AACTTAAAAACTAGCCATCTTCACAGATAGAAGAAAATATGATAAGGATTCCAATTCTTCTTTAATTAATCTATAAATTTTATGTAATCCTAGTAATAACTAGATAGAATTATTTTAATGTTTGATTTAAAAGATAAACAATAATAATAACATTCTGAAAAAGAAAGGCAATGAGGAATGACTAACATATCTTATAAAAATTCATTAATTAAGATAGTATGGTACTTGCATATGAGTACACAGCCATCATAAGAACAGAATAGAAAGTCTAGAAACAGATTCAAATGCACTTGGGAATTTAATAATAAAATGAAATTTGGATTTAAAATGAGTGAAAAAATAATGAGTGAGGTTCAGACAACTCAATAGCACATTACATTATAGCTTATATAAGTATAATAATTTCCAAATGAAGATTTCCAACCAACATGGAAGTGTAGGAACATACACTTTGCCTCCCCACACAGCAAAAGAAGGACAACAACAAATTCAAAAACAAAAAATAACCAGAACTGCCAGAAAATTGAACTGTATGGAAGTCCAACAACCAAGGAGTTAAAGAAAAAATACTCATCCAGACTGGTAGGGGTGGCAAAGATGGACAGCCAGGGACAGAGAAGACTCATGGCAAGGCAGCGGCTAGAGGATCTGGTGGTCCCACATTTGTATGTGGATAAACCAAGAGGAACAACTGGGGAGTGAGATATACTGCACAAGAACAGGGTTCTTGTGCAGGGAAATAAAGCCTCAATACCTATGCCTGAAAAAACTTGTGGGGGTTGAGGCAATTGGAGAAACTCCCAGCCTCACAGGAGAGTACACTGGAGACACCCACAGGGTCCTAGAACGTACACAAACCCACCCATCCAGGAATCAGTACCAAAAGGGCCCAATTTGATTGTGGGTAGTGGACAAATTGACTGAAAGCTGGCTGAGAGCTGAGCAAGTGGCATTGTTCCCTCTCAGACCCCTCACCACATAGAGTGCCACAATGCAGCAATGTGGATTGCCATGCCCTGATGAATACCTCAGGCACTGTCCCTCACTACGTTGTAACAGGCATGCCAAAAACCAAAAAGAAGAAGAAGAAGAAGAAGAAGAAGAAGAAGAAGAAGAAGAAGAAGAAGAAGAAGAAGAAGGAGAAGAAGAAAAAGGAAAGATCCAAATGAAAGAACAAATCAAAGCTCCAGAAAAAATACAACTAAGTGATGAAGAGATAGCCAACCTAGCAGATGCACAGTTCAAAACACTGGTAATCAGAATGTTCACAGAAATGATTGTGTATGGTAGCAAAACAGAGGAAAAAGTGAAGGCTGTGCAACATGAAATAAAGGGAAATGTACACGGAATCATCAGTGAAGGGGAGGAAACTGAGACTCAAATCAACAGTTTGGAGCCAGAAGGGCAAAATAAACATTCAACTACAACAGAATAAAAAAACAAGAATTCAAAAAAATGAAGAGAGGCTTAGGAACCTCTGAGACAACTTTAAACATTCCAATATCCAAATAATAAGGGTGCCAGAAGGAGAAGAAGACCAAGAAATAGAAAATTTATTTGAACAAATAATGGAGAGCTTCCCCAATCTGACAAAGGAAGTAGATAGACTTCAAGAAAGTCCAAGAAACTCACAGAGTCCCAAAGAAGTTGGACCCAAGGAAGCACACACCAAGGCACATCATAATTACATTAGCAAAGATTAACAATAAAGGGAGAATCTTAAAAGCAGCAAGAGGAAAGGAGCTAGTTACCTATGAAGGAGTGCCCATAAGACTGTCAGCTGACTTCTCAAAAGAAACCTTACAGGCAAGAAGGGGCTGGAAAGAAGTATTTGAAGTCATGAAAGTCAAGGACCTACATCTAAGATTACTCTACCCAGCAAAGCTATCACTTAGAATGGAAGGAGAGATAAAGTGCTTCCCAGATAAGGTCAAGTTAAAGGAATTCATCATCATCAAGTCCTTATTAAATAAAATGTTATAGGGATTTATTTAAGAAAAAGAAGATAAAAAATATGATCAGTAAAATGACAACAAACTCACAACTACCAACAACCGAATCTAAAAAATGCAAAAATAAAGTAAGCAAACAATTAGAACAGGAGCAGAATCTCAGAAATAGAGATAACTTGGAGGATTATCAGCAGGGAGAATAGGGGAAAAGGTACAGAAAATAAGAAGCATAGGTGGTAGGTACAAAATCAACAGGAGGAGGTTAAGAATAGTTTGGGAAATGGAGAAGCCACAGAACTTATATGTATGTCCCATGGACATGAACTAAGCTGGGGGAATGATGGTAGGAAGCAGGGTACAGGGTAGAAGGGAATAAAAGAGAGAAAAATATAGGAAAACTATAATAGCATAATCAATAAAAATATTAAAATTAAAAAATAAATTCCACATGAATAAAAAATTTAAATGACAAAAATAACCATAAAACAGAAGAAAATATACAAATTATAATTATAGAGGAAAAAAATTTTTCTAGCAATGACAGAAAATTTGTAAGACATTATACAGGAGACTGATTAAAAATACAGAATTTGTACCTGGTAAAAACCAACATCAAAATGAAAAGATAAATAAAAACCTGAGAAAATACTGCAATTTTGTCAGTTTTAATTTCTCTATTCCATAAACAAGGCATACTTACCTATAAGAAAAGGACTAATATCAAATAAATAATGAATAAAGAATAGAACACTTAGTTTATACAAAGGAAATTCATAAGAAAAGATGATTTACTTTGCTTATAAAAAAAGAACTGCAGAGTAAAACTAAACTGAGATACAAATTTACCTGTTAAATTAGCAAATCTAGATATCTGCTGGTGTTTCCAGTGATGTAGACACATACCGATTTTCCTGTGCGATAAGGGGGAATGTTAGTGGGAAAGGTTAGCACAGTATGGCCTGAGTCAAATTCACCCTAATGTCTGTTTTTGCACTGCTAATAAGAGGTTTTACATTTTTAAATACTTGGAAAAAATAAAAGCATAATGTTTTATAATATGAAAATTATATAAATTTGTGTTTTATGTCCTTAACTAAAGTTTTATTAAAGTAAAGAAATGCTGATTCTTTTATATACACACCCACATAGTTGCTTTAGTGCTATTAGAGTAGTTATGATAGATTATAAAGCTGAATATATTTATTTTTACTCCCTTAGTAGATAAAACTGCTGATATCTGCCCTACAGCTTGAAAATATCTATCAAAATTATAAGTCCCTTCGACATAGTGAACAAAGGAACAAGGGCTTATCCTATAGACACACTTGCAAAAATATAAAATAAAATATATCCAGAATATCCACTACAGAATTAGTTGGTAAAAGATTGGAATTGAACTAAATCTTGATCAATAAAGGACTAACTATATAATTGTAATATATTCCCAGGGTGAAATATTATGTATTTATAAATATATATATACTGAAATGTAATAATCTCTAAATATATTAAAGTATACTTTTTGTAGGTAAAAAGATGAATACTATCATTTGTGTAAAAATTGAGAAAATAATATATGTAAATATATACACATATTTGTATATATCTGTACACATTTTCTCACATATATGAAAATAATCTCTAAAGATTACACAAGAAACATTGGTTATGAAAGGGGAGAGTAACTGGGTGATTGGGACCCAGGGTGGGAGGTCAATTTTCATGAGCTTTTACTTATACTTTAATACTATTAGAATTTTTAACCATGTGATTATGTTATGTATTCAAAAAATCTTCTTCTCTTACGCTACCCAGTTATTCTTTATTGCATTGTTTGGTATTATTTATTCATGTCATATATCTCCATCTGCAATTCTTATTCCTTCTCTAACATCCTTCCTAGATCTATTGAGATTGGACTGATGGTCCCAGTGCTAGCACCTGGAGCCATGTAGGACAAAGCAACTGGTTCCCCGAGGGTTGAGTGGTGAGGCACAGTTGGGATAAATGTCATGTAGTATATGGCCCCTGGAGCAAAGATGAACCCCCTCCAACACATGCAGTGTTCTCAGGCAGTGGGAGTCATAATTTCATAATTTGAAACCTTCAATAAATCCATTTTTCTACCATACCATTGTCACAATTAAAGACCATAGATGCATTGGGACAAAGTTCAGTAGTCAGTAAATAAAATAAACCAGACTGCCGTTACATGAGGGCATGCCTGGTATTACATATTCAATTGTGCAGCACAGTTTATAATGGAGAAAAATGAGAAATAATCCAAGTGTTCATTGACAGGTCCATGGTTGGGAAAATGTTAGAATACCATACAGATATTATGAGGAAGAAGGGAGAACTTATAAATTGACTTGAGACTATACTCAAGAAGTGTAAAATGAAGAAAGCAGGTTGTAAAAATAGTACATGTGATATCCTGTTTTTAAAAAATTATGATAAGAAAAATTAAAAGCAATGGAGAATATATGCCACATTGTTGGTAGTGATTATTTCTGGAGAACTGTGAGAAAAAGTAATTTTATATTCTGTGTTGCATATTTATGTAATATTTGAATGTTCATAAATTTCTTGGGCAACTAGAAAGAATAAGTAAATCTACACTTGTATATCACTCTGTGTATTAATATCTGAGTTCCTGTTGTGGGAATCTTATCATTAGGAGTATATATAACTTACCTACTAAACTCATAAAAAGGTAAATGACAGGAAACTAAGGTCTGCAATCTGGAAAGGAAGCATGCCAATCAGGATTCAGGAAATCTGACATTTGGGAACTAGAAGAGTATATTATTTTTACATTAGCTCCCCAAAGAGAAACTATAGCATTGGAGGTGGGAGAGGACAGTTGTGAGAATATGGAGGTCCTAGTGTTAAATTTTAACCATGTGAATTTTAATAATGTGCAAATAATAATCCAAGAACTAAAGTGGCTCTAGGATGGAGTTCAGGAACCATGTCCATATACCACCCCCTAAAATCACCTGCTGTCTTTGTTATTATGTCCTGCTCTTATTTTCTTAATTTTTCCTGATGCAGCTGAGACAACAAGACAGGGTGGTCCAGAGCTAGGAGTGGAGACACCTGGATTCTAGTCCTTCCTTTCCTCTGGATTGCCCTTTCTTAGCTTCCCATCCCTAGCAAGGAAATGCTTCTCCTTGACCAGGTTCTCGTGGTCTCAGAGAGGGTATGGATATCATGGGATTTGGATTTTTCTTAGACAAATGATTTCTATAAAAACAGGTGTGTGTTTCTGTTTAATATCAAATTCTTTTTTTTTCTGGCATCCTATGTAGAACTTTCTATTTTATTCCTCCTTTGCATCTTCACTCTGATGGTCATCATGCAACAACAGGGTTGGAAGAGGATAGAGAAACCATCTGGTTCAAGCCCATCAGTTTCCAAGTGGAGTGTAGAGAAGGCTGAATGAGTTGGTCTAGATAGTTCCTCTCAAACTTTAAGGTGCACAGGAACTACATGAAGACTTTGTTCATGAAGATCCTGATTCTGTAGGGTGGGCCTGGGATTATGCATTTCTAACAAGGTTCCAGGAGATGCCAGTGCTGCTGTTTCACAGCTTGCACTTGAGGGGCCACAGGTATAGGATAGAGAGCTTCTTAGAAGCAAAGGCTCAACTTGGCCCAGTTTTCCCCTGTCACTGTCCAATGTTCTCTCCTACAGTGGGGATAATTATTCAGTTGTTTCAAGGTCTAAAGCTATCACCTACATGAGAAGTTTTCTTTCAGAGTCAGTGGGGTTATTTTTAAAATTTTGGGTGTCTGGGTCTCTCTCTAAGAGTTTCCTTTTGGTTAACACAGGCTGAGGCCTGAGAATTAGTATTTTAATAAAACCCCTGATTAATTTGGTTTATTCAGCTCATGACCAACTTTTGGAAACCACTATCTTAGTCATTAAGGAATATTAAATTATATTTAATGTGACTTGAATTTTAAACTCTGTTTTAAATTGTTATTTTGTTAATGCATATTGATTCCTTATATATTTTCATCACTTCCTTAATAAGCAAGATCAAGGTACTAATGAAAAATGATGTCAATTAATGACTGCCAATCATCAATATACAATACAAACACACACATCCATACAAGCATAGCACCAAAGACATCCTGAGCCTGAGGGTGAGGTGTTAGGGAAGGTATACTCTAGACTTCAAAAACACTTAGAAAACCTTCCATAGAAATACATTTACTCTACTTTTTTCCTTTGTGTATCTGAATTAGCAAGACCTAAATGTCATCTTAGAGTGAAGAACACCTAGACTTTTCCCCAAAACCTACAATATATTCCAAAGATTTTTGAATATTTATTTACTCATGCTAGCATCTTGCAGATTTTATCCTTTTTGTGATTTATTTATTTATTCTTGTGACAACCAAGCAAGTGTGGAATTTTCTCTCTTACCATCAATGTTCCCATTGCAATCTGGCTGGAGAAACCATTCAAGAGCAGCCATCTGCTGGAGGAGCCATGTTAGCCCAGAGAGGTTGCACATCAACATGAGAAGAGATGCCCATATTTTGGGTTTTCTATCAGTCCTCGAAGGCTTTGCACTATTGTCTCCTCTATGGTGCCTACAACATGGATCAACTAATATATCTTCTGACAAGTACAGTTCAGAAGCATGCCTTTCCCAAGCTTCTCAGGAAGATCTGTACTTTGTCCTCACACCTGACCTCCAGCAACAAGAGACTCTTTCATATTTTATCATCAATTAATTGCAATTACTGCTTCTTTATGACATGACAAAGGCCTTCATTGCCATGGTTTGGTCATTGTTTCCTGCTCTATAGTGAGGCTCAGTGATCACCTTCCCTCCCCACTGTTCACAGAGGTGCTAGCTCAGATGAATTTTCCAGCCTGCAACTGGGTGAGGCACCAGCTGAATCACATGAATTCTGACATTACAAGATGTGATTTATCTTTAAACAATGTATTCTTGCCTCTAGCCTACTGTGGGCAACTGAGAACATGCTTCACCTACGTAATAACATCTCAGTAATGGAAAGAAAGGGTGATTATTCAGAAGTATTGGCATCTTGGGGAAAATTTGGAAAGTGTCAGGCCTTGGCCTGTTGTCACTTCTATTCTACCTCATTGAGGGCCCATGATATGCCAGGTGAGGGGTGGGTGATGACATAAAAAGTATCAGATGGAACACTAGGGGTTAAGGTGAGGGCCTCATTCTCTTTACCTAATGATGCACAATCCTTTATATCTGTCATATAACATGATTTGGTGGTACACAAAGTAACAAAAATGTTCAAAATCAGATGAAAGAAATTTGGATGGTAAAGTCATCTCTAACAGCTGTTTTAAGGAAATAGAACTGTTAACATATTTGAGAAACCAATTTATTGTTTTGGCAGGAAATAGAAGCAATGATCCCAACTAGGCTCCCCATATTTTCAAAGTCTGCTTGAACATTTTATGTACTTTTCTCCACTGTTCTTATTTATTTTATGTATATTCACTTTGTCTCCCAAATAGGCTCTGTTATTCCCAAAGGTAAAGAACAGGTCTTCGGGTTTTTGTTCTTTTCTCTATTATTTACATATAGCATGGAACACAGTTACTAGCACATAACAGAAATGGAAAAAATTCTTGCTGTTGCTAATCAGAGCTACATTTTAGGGTCCTTCACTATATGTCAGTTACTAATCTGGGTGCTTTACATATTAGCCTGTTTAATTCTCACCACAAACCCTGAGATGGGGGTTATTAGAACATGAAGTAATACTCTGTCTTTTTTGAGACTATGGGAGGGATGTCAAGACTTGCATGACGGCAATAGCCAAAGACAGGATTTGAACCCCAGGTTTTTGGGAGACCTTTTTACTATTGCATATTATGGATTGTTCCTCAGGCCCTTCTTGTATCTGTAGGTAGATAATGCTACATTGAGAAAAATGTAAGTATAGCCTTGGAGTGAGCAAACAGTGGGTTTACTCTGCTGTGACCATTCTGAATTATTTTTGTGTTTTTGATCATTCCTCCTGGTTGCTGGATTTGGTATGAGCTCATTTATTTGTCTTTGGATTAGCCAGTATAAAACCCAATAGCTGATTAAAACCCTGCTTTACTTGTCTTTCCCAAAAATAGCCCAGCTAGAAGTGGATAGAAAGAAGTATTGGGAGAAAAGTCCAGGAGATGCGAGTCAGCTTACCCTGTGAGTTTAACCTTATGGTGGGAGTCTGTCAGTGCTCTACTACATTGCATTTTAGTGTGGATTAGGATAAAGACACCAGTATCTCCATCAGCTGGAAAATTCGTGTAATTTACTGATTGTATTAGAACTGCCTGAGGCCTAATATTCCTTTTCAAAATAGCACTCCTGGCAGCATCCACTAACCAACTGGAGTTGGAATATGAAATAAAAACTATCTGCAATCCCTGGTTTAGGGTTTTTCCCTCATGTGTCTTTTCTCTTTGTAAAACAAAACTCCAGGGAAAGATGTGCTTCTATTTTGGTTGAGGCCATGTGGCTTCCCGTGGGGATGATAGTTGTTGGACTCATCTTTTACCAAACCCAGCTGAAAAGAAAAACCAGGAGCAGAAAACTCCTGTCTAGTTGCTCTTTCCTTCAACCAGTAAGTGATATAGAGGGTAGGGAGACAGGAGATAGATTTATCCCTATTCTCCTGTTATTTAGAATGAAAGGGCAAAGACTTTAGGTGGGATTAGATGGTCATTTGTCTTACTGGGATAAACTGAAAATTCTATACACCACCTTAAACCCAGTGGCACCTCTCCAGAATTTTTCTGTAAGTGAAACAAAGGGAACTTAAATGTCACAAAGAGAATAGACAGACATGCGAGGGAGATAAGTTTTGGGGCGAAAACATACAATTTAAATAATCTATAATATTCTAGGATATTTGTGGTAAGTTGATTGGAAAAAATCTCCAATTTTCTATTACTTTCTACATCCATGCTGTTGACATTGTGATCTTGCAACTCATCCCATCAAGAGGTGGATTCTGCCTCCCTGCCAGTGAATCTGGGCCAGGTTTATGACTTGGTTTGGCCAATCGAAAGGAGCAGAAGAGTTGTTGTGCTCATTCTGAGCCTGGGTCTCAGAGGTCTTATGTATACCTGCTTGCTCTCTTCTGCCACTGCCGTGTAAATAAGCATGGAATGTCCTTTTATAGGATGTAGAATAGAAACAAGCCATCCCAGCGTAGGACATCCTAAATCAGCACTCAGCCCAAACACCAGATACCCAGAGGAATATGAGGGAACTCCAATGAAATCAGCAAAGCCTGGCATGGATCTGTGGAACCACCCAGCTGACCTAGATGCTCATCAGCTATAATAAATGGTTCTGTTTTAAACCACTAAATTTTGGGTTGGTTTGTTAAGTAGTACAATTCCAACTGATACATATGAGGTCTGTCTGGAAAAAGCCCAGCCATTGTTAATACAACAAGAACTGTTTGCATGTCATTAGTGTAACCTGGCAGCCAAGGAGAGTAGATTGGAACATGCATGTGTGAACAATGATGAATTCACTGTACTAGTCAGTGGCGGGAGTAGATGGTGTTGGGTGAGCATGTGTACTGTGTGGCCATGCATTAAAAATGACTGAACCAGTAGAGCAATGCATATGGATCAAATTTTGCATTTAGCTTGAACATTCCTCCACGGAAACTACTTGGATGATTCAGAAGGCCACAGCTATGGGCAGCTGGTGATTGGCAGTTTCATCATGACAATATGTCTGCTCATGCATCACATCTTGTGCAGAGTTTTTTGGTGAACCATCAAATCACCCAGGTGACTCAGCTCCCCCTGCCAACCCAGATTTGGCACCCAAGGCTTCTGACTTTTCCCAAAACTAAAATCACCTTTGAAAGGGAAGAGATTTCAGACCACCTATGTGATTTAGGAAAATATGATGGGGCAGTTGATGGTGATTGGGAGAACTATGGGAGGTCCCAAGGCCAACTTTGACGGGGACTGAGGTGTCATTGTCTTATATACAGTGTTTCTTGTACCTTTTTCAGTAAGTGTCTATTTTTCATATTACATGGCAGGATACCTTCTGGACAGACCTCATATTCTGATTCTAAAGATTATTGTGATGGATAATTTACAAAGCATACATAGAGCTACTGGCAATGGGTTTGGCATCCAGTAGATATTTAACAAACATTGGTTCTTAGCTTCCTTTCCTTCCCCTAAAAAGATGTTCTGCCGGGTTGGAGTTTGCAGATTCCAGCCTAGAATAGCAACTGGGAAGTCATATCACATTTATTATGTACATGAGTGACATAATTACATGATAGTCTGCAGAGTCAGGAGGCAGTTTCTTCCTAGGCTATTCAGACATTGATATTTCTTGCCTTCCTAAGCAGCAAGTCTTGATATCATCTGTTTCCTGGGAGAGAAAAGGAAAGAAAGATATTTTAACCCTTTTAAATCATACCCCTGAATTACGGGCAAGTAAATGATACTGCTTCTGGTTCATATATTTTTTTTTCTTTAGACAAAATAATGTCAAAATATGGAAAACACTGTTAGGAAAATTATGAGTCATGGGTCTGTGTGATCTTGTACAAGTCACCAGCTTTTTCTGGGCCTCATTGTCTCATCTCTAAATTGGAAAAGTAGGACTCTCCAACATGTCTCCTAGCTCTAAACATCCATAACTCTTCTAGAAGTAGTGTAATGTAGTTAGGAACATAAGATCCATAACCAGACTGCTCACTCTGAAATGTGGCCCTGATCCTTTCTTGCTATGTACCCTTGGGTATATTAGTTATTTCTCTGTGCCTCAGTTTCCTTATCTAAAAATGGAACTGCCTTATGGCATGGTTCTGATAATTCCATGATATAATCAATGTAAACTGCTTAGAACAGTGCATGGCTCACAGAAAGTGCTTAACAAATGTTAGCTATTATTTCATTTGGCATAGAATCCTGTCTTATGCAACAGAGCTCTCATGGGAATTAAATGATGAAAGTTCAAATGGTGAACATCAACCCAGTAGATAAAACTGCCACATGTTTTTGAAATTCATACACACACAAAAGAGTATTAATTGTCCTCAAGCTCTTAAAGCCATTATTCAAAAGGTTTTCTTCTCACCTAGCTGGACATGTGTCTTATAAAAATAAAATTTACCACTTTAGCATTGAGCTTACTTTTCTCTTATTTGCTGCTATCTTTTGGTATAATTTCATGCAGAATTTTGTTTAATGCAGAATTGAAAGGCTAGGGTGCTATTCCTGGCTCTGCCACTTACTAGCTTGGTTGGCTAATTATGCTGTCCCTCTATTTTCTCACATGTAATATATAGGTAATAATAGTGCAAATTTCATAAGATTATTTTATACTTATGACACATTTAGAAAAGTGTCTCACACATGGTAGGCTCTTAGTAAACATTACAGATTAGTATCTTATTATATACTGTTCCACTGGAATTGCTTTAAATCAAGCATTAGGAGTCCAAACATTGTCCAAAGGAGTATCTTTTGAGATCAATCAGGGTGCTAAGTATAGGGATGCTGTTGCTGACCCACACAGATCCCCTTTGCCAGGATGGTGTTCCCATAATCTTCATGCTATGAGTACTGACTGTTAATGGCTTACAGCTGCCTCTTTCTCTGGAGAATTGCCCTTGGCCAAATGGGAGTTGCTTAGCCTGGAATTGCTTGGGAAGTTAAGCAACTCTTCTGCCTCTGGATGTAGCTCACAGCCAAAGACTGACTCACTCAGGAGCATGAAAGGACCCTTTGCCTCAAAAAGGGAAAGGGGACAACTCTGTGGTGCAATCCAAGCTCCAGAGATCCCTGTAGGATGAGATTGAGACTAGACTCCAGCTTAGACCACACCCTATCTCTGCTTCCCTTTCTCAGTCCTGCTTCCCTCACTTACTTTCTCCTTTCTCAATAAATTGCTTCCATGTAAATCTCCATATTGGGTTATGATTCTAGATCTTGACTTAAGATAGGAAGGAAGGAGGAATAAAACCATGAGCCTCTGTAGATCTCTTGAGAACTAATAGTTGATTTCTGGGAGGTCAAATATTACAGGTGGGTTAGTTTTGATTCTGTTCGAGTTTGGGTTTAGGAGAAGAGACTGGAGGGGCTGAATAAAAGTTGAGATAACTGGACCTCAAATGATGGCATATATGAACCAGCAATGATGGACTATGTGTTATTGAGGTCTATACATAGATTGTGATGACTCATATGAACCTCCACACAGTTTTTTATGAACCATATCTCTTTTATGATGATTAGCACCAACCTGACCCAGAATCTTCCAGGACCTCAATGACCCTTATCCTAAATTTCATGCTGACTTCTTTTGACTATGTGGAAACCCACTTTTGTGTTATGACAGTTGCTTTTTTCCACACTTATCAAGGAAGTTGTCCAAAGTACTTGGGGTAAATTAGGATGGTGAGTGTGAAGTTGCCTGCTTATGAAGTGCTGGGCTGGACTGGAACATAGGGCAGGTTTCCCATGATGGGATCACTCTAAATTGTCCCAGAAAGACATACAAGATAAAATTACTTGCAGAATTAGGCTTGAGCTTACAATGCTGAATAATCAGTCACCTACTTTAATTCAAAGTCTTATTTCATCCTGATGCTTCAATGGAGGAATGAAATACAGAATCTTTTCAGAATTATCTTCCTTCTCTCAAAGAATTGGGTAAGGAATCATGATTCATTTTTCTTTAATTCATTTTTTTTCTCTTTCTCTGTCTTTCTGTCTCTTTTACTTTAGTTTACATGTGACATCTTATGAGAATGTCTCTGTAAACTCAATTAAAAAACCTAATTAACATTCACTAAAATGAATTATTATTCCTCTTTTTGAAAGGAGATTATGAAATTTGTCTTTGTTTTACAAAGCCATGCAAGGCTATCTACAGAACAGAACACGACCCTGAAGGTGATGTTACATAATTTGTAGTAATTGTTTTATTTTGGAAGGGGGCACAGGTAATTTAGAGTAGTATATAAGTAGTATATGAACTTTAAAGATAAACATGAGATTTCAAAGAAAAAGTTACAATGATAGTTGACTGTAATGTGTTCACCTCTCAAATCTCTGGTATAGTACAATGTTCTCTTATACTAAAAGGACAACTTTGGTGGAAGTGTCTGAGAAACACTTCTATGTATGACTTCCACCAGTTAATAAGATAATATAAATAAGCCTTCAGAATAACTGCAACAGAAGGGAGAAAAATATGGGAAAAATTCTAGTGCCATTTTCACCCAAGACTGGAAATGCCAATAATATTCTAAATTTAAATGTCTGGTTCATGATCTAGCTTAAAATACCAATATTTACTTTCTCTGGAATGAAAAATTCACTTCAGTGAAATACAGTTTTATTTTGGTACGTCTTATGGGGGAACTGGCCTGGTTGATCTCACTGGTGACAGGTAAGATATAGGGCACTCAAAGGTTGCTTCTCACAAGTGATTAATTGGGTGCCCAATAAATGAATGGTGGCCCTATGACTTGCTGGTGAGAAAATAAGAGAGTTATGTAATTTACGAATGAGTTGGCACTGTTCAGTTCTGGGGACTTTGCAGGCTTAACCTGGGCTAGAGAAGCCTTCCTTCTAAAGATTCTAAATCACTATTATGTTGCGCTACTTTGAAAGAGGCAACATGTGACCTGAGTTAAACTTAGGAATTATCCCAGGTCAGTGAGGGAGGCCACATTACCTCATGTAAGAAAACAATGATATTTTTGTCCATCCTCTGTGGGAGCCCCTTAGGCTGAGCAATGGTCTTTCAGAAAAGACAGGTGGAGAACCTACACTTCAGGCCAAAGTTGCTTTTTTTTCTTGGCAGGGTGAGTTTGATTTTGAATTCTCAGCTTTCTAGGAAAAAGCTGTGCAGCAGACTCAGGGTGGTGAAATTTTGAAATTTATAGTTAGTTTTGAACCATATTTACAGCTTTTTCATAAGGTGACAAGATACAAAACATAGAAGAAAGTTAAAAAAAAGTGTACAAAGAGAGACCATCTCATTAAAAATCTAGAGTAGAGTGTAGAGATATCAGCTCCAAACAGAGACCTTGAGAAACAAACATGCCATAAGGGAAAGATAGGGAAACAAACTCCATTGCTTGACCAAAAAATCTTGGTCTCCTTCAGTTTATGGTTCTGCTCTTGGAGAGTCTATGTTCAAGTTTCTACATGCTAACTCTTTTTTCTTTGGGGAATATTGGATGAGCAGGGTCTACTTTCATAAGATGTGAGGCAGCATGGAATGAGGTGTACATAAGGTCTTTTGGTTATGATTTCACTTCAAGCATGAGGATAGAGTCCATGCTTCCTTCTTGTCCTTTCCCACAAAGCATACAAGTGAGTGGGTGGCTCAGCCAGAGACATCCAGTAAATGTTTGAGGGTGAACATATTGGGAGAAACACTGATGACAGCACTGTAATCTTTCCCCCTATACACTGGCCCCAATTGCCTCTGGGAGGTGGCATCCATGTGGTCTTGAATCTGTGCCTGTGGAAAATTTCATGGCACTGTCTGAGCCTGGAGGCCCTGGTCACTCTCCATCTTGCATCATGGCTGCCTATTTGAGCTCCCTGTGCAGTTCCTGCCTTCCAGATCTCCTCACTCCCAAGAAAAGGAATTTCTCTTTCTTCTAATGAGCATGTAGACAGAATAGGGAATTAATGAGATAAGTAGAAACCACCCAGCAAGAGGATTTGAATAATGTGCTGGGGAATACGGGAGGGTTGGAAGGAAGAAAGAAAAAGTACATATAAACAATATTGTGTCCATTTTATAACTTTTTACTAATCCATATGTGGACTTGTATCAGCACTCATGTATTAGAATTCAAGATGAGAGCCAGACAAAAATGCTTGGATTTAATAAATCCAGGAGAGATGTTCGTTTGTCGAAGTCTCTCGTTGTTTGAAAACTCAACATCTGTCAAAGACTTGAAGGTCTTTGCCCCCCACATTTTGGACAGGTGCTTCTGGCCTTACAGCACTGGCGACTGGATTTTAAAGAAACATTTAGTGGGAAAACCCAAAGATCTCTTTCTGTCTCCTTCCAACCAGGCCTCCTCATCTCTTACTTGAACTATTGCAGATCTTGCAAATAGGTTTCCTTGCCTTCCATCACATTTACACTCACTTTAGTCTTCCACACAGCAAATGAGTCTTTCTAAAGCTCAGATCATACTTATTAAACTCCCTAAGCTTCTTAGTAAGGATCTTCAAGTTCTGAATTCTTTGTTTCTTCCAGCCATTTTTTTCTTTTACTTTTCTCTCTCAGGTGGTCTTTTCTTATATTCTTAAATGTAAATATTTTTTGAACATATAAATGTAGAAATATGTAAGTGCTGCTTCATGAAGTCTTACAAAATTTGCATGCCCACAAAATTGGCAACTGTATCATGAAACAGAATAGAACCTGCATGCCCAATGCCCTTCAAGGTCCTTTCCAGGGGTAACCATTATCTTAACTTCTAACCCCATGGATTAGTCAGCCTTTGTTTTTGAACTTTGCATTGAGGAATCATAGAGTACGTATATTACCATGTCAGTTAACATTAGATATGTTTCATCCATATTGTGTATGTGGTTGTGGTTGATTCATGTTTCTTACCACATAATACTCCATCGAAGAGGTATTTATTGACCAATTTGCTCTTGATGAAAATTTGAGTTACCTACAACTTTTGGCAATTATAAATAGTATAGTTATAAAAAGGTTTTCTAAACAAGACCTAGAAAGTCATGAGCATAAAGAGGAAAGTTGATAAATTGGTTAAGATTCCCTGTCTTTTCAAAAGACACTGTTGAGAGATGAAAAGAAACTCATAGACCAGAAGATATTTGCAATATACATGTCTGGAATAAAGAACTCATCTATTGAATATACAAAGAGATCATATACATCAATAAGGAAAAGGCAAATGACCCAGTAGTCAAATAGTCAGAAGACTTGAATAAGCACTTCATGAAAGAGCATATCTCATGTGCAGTGGCCCTAAACAAGTGAAGAGGTAGGTAGACAATACTTTTCAGCTTTATTAATCTCTTCACCACTTCCCATTAGGCCACATACTTACCTATGTCAATATGCTTGTACAGGCTCTTCTGGCTACCTGAGTTATCTTCACTTTCTTTTAAAGATCAGTCATCAGTTCCTTCTTGACACTTTCCCTGATTCCACTAAACAGAATCAATATTAATTTTTTGAGTCCCAAAGTTTGATTTCCTGGAAGTGAGATGTTTAAGTAATATGTCTTCATGCCCCAGTACATAGCATTGCACTTGATGCATAGCATTGGGTTGGCAAAAAATTTCATTTTTCCTCCATAAGATGGCTCTAGTAATGCTTAGTTGTCTTTAACCTCATTCAAAACAATTTTATTAGATTGTATTGTGACAGCTGTCATATCAGAGTACATTAAAAAACCTTGTCAAAAGTGCTGAATTTTTGTATATCCATTTTAATATTGAAGATGGAAGAAAATATGCAACATTTTTGGTGTATTATGTTTTATTATTTTAAGAAAGGTAAAAATGCAACAAATGCAAAAGAAAAACAAAAAGATTTGTACAATATTTGGAGAAAGTTCTCTGGCTGATCCAACATGTCAAAATTGGGTTTGTGAAGTTTTGTGCTGCAGGTTTCTTGCTGGATAATGCTCCATGGTTGGGTAGACAAGTTAAGTTGATAGTAATCGAATCAAGACATTAATTGAGAATGATCAATATTATACCATGCAGGAGATAGCTGATATACTTAAAATATCCAAATCAATAAAGTTATTGCTGAAAATGGAAAATGTATCTCTTATTTTATGGGAAAAAAATAACTTTCTGGCCAACCCCATAGATGATGAACATCTGTTTTTTGGGGATGACTGTCTAACTTTCCCTTCAAACCTCCAGATAAGTCTAAAATCAATGAGGTATATATAGTAACAAAGACTCGTGCGTTGAACATGGAATGTTTATTATTCAATACAAAGGTTACTTCCTTGGGGAAAATGCTGGCCTATTTCCTAAGCTATAGCTTATCTGTAATGAATAGTATCACCATAAGCCTTTGGACAAAGATCTAGTGTTCTATAAATTGAATGGCATGTGAAGTTATATATTAATAAGTAGGTCTAAAAAAATGCGTTACCTTCCACAAAGGTAACTGAAGTGAGTGACTGGAGTCCAGTTGTATGTCTAGAGCATTTATTTAACACATAAGGGGGCTCAACAATAGTATTAACCTGAATTGAAAGTCAGAGAGCTCTGGTACAGTGAGGAGAGGGAGGAAAGAGTGTTTTGCTCATTTCTGATATACTACAACTTAGAGAACATTGCTGTCTACAGCAAGGTTTCTTTTGTATTTTTCATTGTTTGAAACTCTTTCTCACCAGCTGAGGCTCCTATAGGGTTCTAACTTCCCTAGTACTCTTGGGGTTTCATGCCTCCCAATAGCTTGTCTCCAGCCTCATTGAATGTCTTCAATCCCGAATTTTGTTTCCTCATGTCTCTAACTTATTTTAGCCAGATGATAAGAAGAAAGGTTTAATTTTTTGTTGTTGTTGTTAGAAGACTGGTCCTTCATGAAACTTTGTATCCCTGGCTGGATAAGCTTAGGGCTCTTTACATAGAGTCTTCTTAATATTTATTGAATCAATGGCTTGCCAATTTCTTACAATTTCTTACTATTTCTTCACATTTCTTACTAAATGTGAATTATCAATGACCCCTAACCTTTCCATAGAAATTAGCATTTTTTAATTAGATGCTCACTAGCCCAAATGAATTCCTAAGTTATAAAGAAATCAGGTGAAAACATTTAGGAAAGTGGATAGGGAAAGATATTCTGAGGCAGAGAAGGCATCTTTTTCATTGAAATTTGACAGTTGGTCCTTAGGTTGATTCTTTAGGTGGACTGTTTTTCATTTCTTTTACTTTGACAACCTAGTTTCTAAATCAGTAATACCTTTTAAAAGTATGAGACTCCTTCTTCAACATTAAATAAATCTTACATATCCAAGAGTATTGAAACTGATAAAATATAAAATGACCAAGACTTACTGTTAATTGAACATTTTATAGTAAGGTGAATTTCAGTATTATACCATCCATAACTACTTGTTATTATTGGCATATATTTGTATGAAGCATGTCAATAATATAGTCTACAGATGAAGCTTGGTGTGCAAATGAATACATGGGTGTTTGGCAATAACTGCAAGGACTCTTGGATTACTGTTGTAAAAACCGTACCTTTTCCCTCCCTTGTGGCATTCAGAACACACGGTAGTAATTTTTATAAACACAGATTGGCTGTTAACTGGATCGTGCCTACAATTATTGGTGGAGTGGGTGCTGATTTTATGGACTTCTATTTATTGTTTGGGTTCCCTAGAAGCAGAGCCTGAGATAGGGATTTGGGGAAAAGTTATTTATTGAAAGAGAAATGGAATGAGAGAAGCAGAACAGGAAATAGGAAAAGGCATAGCAAAGAAAAGATTGCAGGTAAAGTCTGATCCTGCAAGGAGCTCTAATATGTGAATGGCACCATCATGTGTTGTTTTACCTGGGAGCTGGGCTTTTGTCCTCCATGTTGCCAGACAGCCATTGTCTCACTGGGATGCCTCAAGGGTATTACAAACTGACTACAGGTGTGGAGCTCTGGATGCTTAAGGATAGAGTAATGAACAATCCTGATTAAGGTCCTTACTTTCGTGAGGACCAATAGCTTGTGGAAGAAACAGGAATAAACTAGAAAATAAATGTAGCAACAAGATAATTTCTGAGAGTAGTAATTTTCCAATACAGAAAAATAAACAGTTTAATAGACTATTGAATAACTGGGGCAAGAGGTGGACAGTGGAACAAAGACCAGAATGGTGAGAAGGAGCAAGCTATAAGAGGATGTGATGACCCAGTGTTTAATTTAGGCAAAGGGAATGGCCATTGTCAAGGTCTTAAGATTGGAAGAAGGTCATGTGTTTGAAAAACAGAATGAAGGCCAGTGGGTGTGGTGGACTTGGAAGAGTTGTAAAAAAAAAAAAAGTAGAGAGGTGGGCATAATGGATTCGGGAAGCCAGCATTATGAGGAGTTTGGTGATTTTGCATTCCAAGTGTAGAAACAAGTTCCTGCCTGTGTTAAGATGGTAAAAATGAGAAGACTTCTGGCCAATATGGAGGCATAGGTAGAAACTCTTCTCTTCCTCGCACAACCAAAAGGAGGATAACAACCAATCTAAAATCAATAAACAACCAGAAGCACCATGGTTATTTCAAACTGCATGGAACTCTGACAACCAAGGAATTAAAGAAACAGTCAACCAACCAGTAAGATGGGCGTACCTAGAGAACCCATGGCAAGGTGGTGTACCATGCGAGGGGGGCTGGCTAAATGGGAAACTGAGACTCAGAGCTGACTGCAGACTATGGCTGGGGGTTGCCACTGTGGGAGGAACTCCCAACTGCACACGAGAGTATGAGAGTTCATTGGAAAGTGGGGATGGAGCCGAGTTGGTGAGCTGCATTGTTTCCTCTCTGGTCTCTCCCACACAGGCAGTGCAGCAAGGAGGGTTGCCCTGCCCTGGTGAATACCTAAGGCCCTGTTCCCTTACAACTTTCTGGGTGTGCCAGAACAAAGAAATAGGGCCCAAATGAAAGAACAGAGCAAAACTCCAGAAAGAGAGTTAAGTGATGAAGAGATAGCCAACCTATCTGATGGAGAGATCAAAGCCCTGGTAATAAAAATGCTTATAGAACTGATTGAGATTGATCACAAAATGAAAGAGCAAATGAAGGCTACCCAAAGTGAAATAAAGCAAAATATTCAGCAAACCCACAGTGACAGGAAGGAAACCAGGGCTCAAATCAACGATTTGGAACAAAAGGGAGAAATAAACATCCAACTGGAACAGAATGAAGAAACAAGAATTCAAAAAAATAAGGAGAGGTTGAGGAAACTCTGGGATAACTTTAAACATTCGAATATCAGAATTATATGGGTGCCAGAAGGAGAAGAACAAGAGCAAGAAATTGAAAACTTATTTGAACAAATAATAAAGGAGAACTTCCCCAATTTTGGTGAAGGAAACAGATTTCCAGGAAGTCCAGGAAGCCCAAAGAGTCCCAAAGAAGTTGGACCCAAGGAGGAACACACCAAGGCATATCATCATTAAGTTACCCAAGATAAAATATAAAGAAAAAATCCCAAAAGAAGCAAGGGAAAAAGGAAGAGTTACCTGCAAAAGAGTGCCCATTAGGCTATCAGCTAATTTCTCTAAAGAAACCTTGCAGACAAGAAGGTGCTGGGAAGAAGTATTCCAAATCATGAAAGGCAAGGACCTACACATAAGATTGCTCTATCCAGTAAAGTTTTCATTTAGAATGGAGGGCAGATAAAGTGCTTCCCAGATAAGGTCAAGTTAAAAGAGCTCATCATCACCAAGACCTTATTAAATGAAAGGTTAAAGGTACTTATCTAAGAAATTGAAGAAGATCCAAACTGAACAGTAAAATGACAACAAACTCACAACTATCAATAAATGAATCTAAAAAAAAGAGAAAAACAATGGAAACAAAAATTAAGCAAACAACTAGAATAGGAACAGAATCAGAGAAATGGACATCACATGGAGAGTTTTTAGTGGGGAGGACGAGGGGAGGAATAGTGGGGAAAATGTAGAGGGAATAAGAAGCATAATTGGTAGGCATAAAATAGACAGGGAGAGGTAAAAAATGGTATAGGAAACAGAGAAGTCCAAGAAGTTCATGTACAACCCATGGATGTGAACAAAGTGGGGTGGGGGGAATGCTGGAGGGTTGGGGTTCCAGGGCAAAGGGGAATAAAGTTGGGAAAAGTGTAATAGCATAATCAATAAAACATACTTTTTAAAAAGATGGTAAAATGGGAATTAGATAGATTTTAACTTAGATTTGACTTAATGTCGTTTATCAAAAGTGTTTGCTAAGCAGATTCATGGAATAAATAAGAAAAAATTTAGGCTTAAAAGATAGCTCACTATTTTCAAATATAGCAGGCATTGAATTCAGACATCTTATGTGGTAACTGTGAGAACATTTTCTCTCCAATTTAAAACATTCCCAAGATTTTAAAAGATATATAGTTGGATTCAACCTTCCTTTGTCCTTGGCAGTGTGACAAAGCAACATTTTTAGAAAAGAATGTAAGTTGGACTTGACCTTGGCTATAAGCAGGGAAAGTTATCAAGGTCACTTTTTTTGGTTTGTTTTTACTGTAATTGCTATTAAAATGAATCAAGAAGTTAGTAGAGATCATCTCTTTGTTACTCAGCATTCTGCTCTATGCTGAGACCACAAGTCTTAAGTGCAGATGTATTTTCAATTGCCAAAAAATGATGCATTTTCCTTAATCTTCTCAGAGTCTACTGGAAAAGGTACTGTGGTTAGAAACTGACACTAGATCATGGTTGTAGAAAATTCTTCCTAGACTTTACTGTTCAGGAGAGGTAATACTTATAGACCATCAGCCTCTACCAAAGCTCATGAATAGAATGCATTGAAATTTTATAAAGTAAGGCTAGGAAAACAATATTTGCTATCTGATCTATCAGGTTCATTGTTGAAGACCCAGGATGTGCAACAGCTCTGTACACTAGAACAAACAACATTTCAAATCAGGATGAACTTAAATATAAGTACAATTTTTATTTGTTCTAAAAATGGATTTTTAAAATGGTTTAACAATGTGCTTTAACAAAGACTTAAAATCCTTTTGTTATGCTTAACCCTTGCTCCCACTCCTTTATGTGTTAAACCCATGTTTAATTTAGGGGGATCTTAATCCATATGTTTCTGATTCATTTGCACAATGTTGTTTGGTAAGAGCTGGTTGATGTCCAAAGAGTCTCCTGGGAATTTTTATAAGTCCTTTAAAATTCTTCTTCAAGCTAGAAAAATCATATTTTCCACCTTGTAGTACCCCTTTAAATTAGAAATACACTGGGCTTATTGGAAAGGCTACTTTGAGAAGTCCTTAAACTCAAGCAAATCGTAACTCTAATTGTGAGCTGTGCAATGAGATCCATTGACCAGCCCCTGGGAGACAGAGAAATCAGAGGAGAAGGGACACAGAAAGTACCTGAATAGTACAGGGACTCTTGGACCTTCCATGTTTTTCCATTTCTAGGAACAACCAGGGATGTCCCACAACCTATACAGTCAGATTCAATTTATGATGCACATCTGGAGCCAGATAATTTTCATTTGGCTTTGTATAACGTCTCTAAGCAAGGACAGAGAATTCTAGAATAGTTTTCAGATTTGTAAATATAAACAGGCTTCATTTGTAAGCACACTTAGCAGTTGCTCAGCAAGTCAATGGTCAGGCTTCACTTTCCGAAAAGTATGATAAAGTGTAAGGATGAATTGTCGACTGTAGAGTTAAACAAGCTCTGCCAGGAACATAAAGCTTGTGGGCTTTTTAGGGACAAATGAACAACTCTTGGCCAGTATGTACAAAAGTATAAGAATCGTTTCTTTTGCCCTATTGACTTCAGCTGTGCTATGACCTATTTTTTTTAAACCACCCTTTAAAAGCACCTGATGTCTCTGGGGAAAAAGGATCCATAAACCATACTTGTAACCAAGTGGTTGGCAATGTATTCACACTCATCAGAAAATGGTGGTTTTACTGCTAAGAGCTTGGATTTATCCTAGCTCATGTGTCAGATTTCTACTGGCCCAGAAGTGTGTTTCTACATTATTGTAATCCCAACTTTGGCTATTTTGCCCAAGTAAGTTGTTACTCAGTTCTCCTGAGAAGTATTGCCAACCCACTAGACAGTAGCAAGGTTACTTAGCAGAAGTGGTGATAAACTTTCCCATCCCAACAAATGCCACTATAATCTTTGTATTTTTTCAAAGGAAAAAAAAAAACAGGAATAACACTTGATTCTTCTCTTATCATGCAGCAGATTCCAATGCAATCTATTAGGTTCTATAGACTCTTGCTTTTCCACTGTGGTCTTTTGATCAGTAACATTAGCATCACCTACAAATTTGCTAGAAATTTAAGATCTCAGCCCCCATCCCAGACCTGTAGAATTAGAATCAGCACTCTTGCAAACTCTCAGTGATTTGCATGCATGTTAAAATTTGAGAAGCACTGCTAGACTACACTTTCATAAAATGCTTCTTCATTCACTGTTCATCTCTTGCCTGTATTGTTGCCATTCTTTCCCAGCTTCTGCCCTTGTCCTCCAGCCTAGTCTCAATTTAGCCACCAGAATGGTCTTAAAAAATCAATTCATTCTATTCTTTAAAACCTAACACTACTGTTATTTGTACTCTGCATCTCTAGGTAAATTGCTGAACTCTGAATCTTGGCTTCCTAATTTGTAAAATGGGGATTTAGTAATTTTTACTTTTGATAAGGGTTAAATGAGTTAATCTTGCAGCATAGTGTCTGGTACACATAGTAGGTAGTTACTCACTAATGTTAGGAATATTATCTTTATTATTAATATTGTTGATGTATGGGCACTAATAGGAGCCTGTGAAAATTACCAGAAGGAGGTGACATGGTCAGAATTGTGTTTTTCAAAGATCACTTAGAATTTCCTATGACATAATATTTTGGAAAAGGCATTAAAAGAGAACAGAGGAAAATTGAGACAAATGTAATAGAATAGCAGTAACATTTAAAAAAATAAAAAAGAGAGAAAATAGATATAGAGTTCTAAAATGACTAATACATAAGAGGCGTTTAATAAATAGACATAGTAAGTGACCATCATCATGATCATCTCATACTAAGGATATGAGAGTTCAGAAATAACGGAGTTCTTAAATATTTCTGACCTATTTCCATTTGATAGTATTTGAGTAGCTATTTGGAATTGGAGAGTCAACAATTAGTATTATTTTAGAACAAGTGAGAAAAGTAGCAAAGATCAGAGTTGGGAGGACCAACCGATTTACTCATAAACCACCAATATTTGATTCTCCCCGCAAGGCAGTTACAATCTTTGAATTGCACCAAGGATTTCCATATGGATGTCCTATTTGGTATTCAGTGATTTCCAGGGGGGGAAATTCAGCAACAGCAGAAAGGAGTTGGAAGGTTTCATCAAATTCCTCCCAGTGGGCCTTGACTCTAAATTTCCAGGCCTGGAATATCTCCTCCACAGCTCTCTGACACTCCTGTTACCCCAAGGGGTGAGGAAGCAACATGAGTGAAAAGGGGCCTTTCTCCTGGAGTTAGGGTGGGACACACCTCACCTTTACTTGTCACTTTAAAATTCCCCTCGCCTAGGAGTGTGGGGAAGGATTACAGAAACCTGGCAGATAATTAACATTTCCTGCTGTGAAAGAAAGGGATTTGTCACACAATGACTTAAGCATCATGATTTTCTCACTAAACCAGGGAGAAAGTAGGTAGGGATTTACAGAAACATTCCACTTAAGGATGGCTGAAGACAGGAACATTTTAGTAAATTGTTAACCATTTGATAACTGGGACTCATCATGTTACCACATCTGGATTTCCCAGTTTAAAGTCTGGAAATATACTGAGGTGATTTTAGCAAACTAGGTTGTCTGACCTTTCCCAAGGCCATTATAAGCCTTGGGAAGCCATTCTGATCAATGAAAGCTGGTGGGGGCAAATTCGGTGGTTTGGCTTTTGAATAAAAGAGGGTCTAGCCTATTGAATTAGACATCAATGTGAAAATATTATGGAACACTAACAGGTGAGACCTAATAAGAAAACATAACCACCTTGTTTTGGTGCTGGGTTTTGTAAGTACTTTATAAATTTTGGATATTAACCCCTTATCAGATGTCTTGGCAAATATGTTCTCCCATTCTGTGAGTTGTCTTTTTATTTTGTTGATGATTTCCTTTGCTGTGCAAAGTCTTTTTAGTTTGATAAAATCCCATTTCTTTTATTTTTCTTTTGTTTCTCTTGCCTGGGGAGATATATCTGATAAAAAATTTCTATGAACAATGTCCAGGATTTTGCTGCCTATACTTTCTTCTAGGATTTTTATGGTTTTGGGTCTAACATTTAAGTCTGTGATCTGTTTTGAATTTATTCTTTCATGTGGTGTAAGAAGGTAGTCTAGTTTCATTTTTTCTGCATGAATCTGTTCATTTTTTCAATAGTATTTATTGAATAAATTATCTTTTTCAAAATATGTTTACTCATATTTCTTTTATCTTTATTTCTCATGTTTTCTTTTTTTTTAAGATTTTATCCATTTATCTTTAGAGAGGGAAGGGAGGGAGAAAGAGAGAGAGAGAAACATCAATGTGGGGTTGCTGGGGGCCATGGCCTGCAACCCAGGCATGTGCCCTGACTGGGAATCAAACCTGTGACAACCCGCACTCAATCCACTGAGCTACGCCAGCCAGGGCTGAATATATTATCTTTAGCTCATTGTATATGCTTGCTTCCTCTGTTGAATGTTAATTAACTATAAAGATATCGGTTTATTTCTGGGTTCTCTATTCTGTTCCATTGATCTATGTATCTGTTTTTATGCCAGTACTAGGCTGTTTTGATTATTATGGCCTTATAGTATAATTTGATATTAGGTAGTGTGATTTCCTTCAACTTGTTCTTTCTCAGGATTGCTGTTGCTATGCAGGGATTTTTGTGGTTCCACATACATTTTTGAAATATTTGTTCTAGTTTTATGAAATACGTTATTGGAATCTTGATAGGAATTATGTTGAATCTATAGATTGCTTTGGGTAGTATGGACATTTTAATGATTTTAATTCTTCCTATCAAGGAACATAGTTTGTGCTTCCACTTATTTGTATCTTCTTCAATTTCTTTCTTCAGTGTCTTATAATTTTCTGAGTATAGGTCTTTTACATACTTGGTTAGGTTTATTCTTAGGTATTTTATTCTTTTTTATTTTATTTTATTTTTACTTTTGTTATTATTGTTCAATTACAGTTGTCCCAATTTCCCTCCCTTTACTCTCCCCCATCCTACCCACCCCCACCTCCCACATTCAGTCCTCCACCCACCCCATTGTCTTTGTCCATGGGTCTTTTATACATGTTCCTTGATGACCCTTCTCTTTCCTTGCCCTGTTATCCCTCTTCCCCACCACTCTGGTTAGTGTTGGTTTGTTCTTTATTTCCATGTCTCTGTTTATATTATGCTTACTTGTTTGTTTGTTTGTTTTAGTTTCTTTTTGAAGCAATTGTGAATGGGATTGTTTTCTTAATTTCTCTTTCTGTTAGTTTATGTTTGACATATGGAAAAACAACCCAATTAAAAAATGGGCAAAGGACTTGAAAAGATTTGGAAGCAGCCCAAGTGTTCATCAATAGATAAGTGGAACTATAGATAACTATGGAACATTTGCCCAATGCAATTCTACTCAGCTGTGAAAAAGAAGAAAATTTTACCCTTTGCAACATAATGGATGGACTGGGAGAACATTATGCTAAGCGAAATAAGCCAGTCAGAGAGAGACAAATACCATATGATTTCACTCATATATGGAATCTAATGAACCAACTGAACTAAAAAGAAAAACAGAGTCAGACTCATAGATGGAAAACGGATGACAGGTAGTTGGAGGGGGAAGGTTAGGGGGTGGAAGGATTGAGCGAAAAGGAAAAAGGACTCATGGACATGGACAACAGTGTGGTGATTGCTGGGGAGAGGAAGATATAAGGGGACTAAATGGTAATGGGAAAATATAATAGAGATTAAATTAAAAACAAAAAACCCATAACTCCCTTAAGACATGAGGCAGTCATTTAGTCTCCAATTCACCAGTGAAAAGATTCTACTTCTTTGCAGTTGACAGAGAACTTAAAGCTAATTTTTATTTTTATTTTTTCAGGTCCAAAAGGATTTAAAAAGATAGTTAAAGCCATGCTGACTGTTATGAAGGTATCTTAAAGAGGTGAGTTTTAAGGTTGATTTAGAGAGATGGAGAGGAGAAGCGGAGAGCAAAAACTGGGACAGATATTCCTGGTAGAGGAAACAGGGGGGAGGAGGCAGGAAATCTTCCCAGCACAACAGGTAGAGGTGCTAGTAATTAAGATGAGCATAATGTTACTATTTATTAAATAGTCTGATTTAATTCTTCTTAATAACATTATCAGGGAATTCATAAAATTCTCATTTCATAGATCAGACCAGACTGCAAAGGAACTTACTTGAGTGCCAAACTAAGCAGTTCATGACTATATCCTTTACAATAGGGGATTTTGTTAACTTCAGTGGAATGCAATATATTCTGAGCTTTTGGAAGAATGATATGGAGTTTTGAGTGCCTGCCTTACAGGCATTTTTTATGGAGAAGAAATCAAATCAATACAAAAGTAATTTGTTAAGAAGGCATAATCTAATTCTTAATAGGTAAGACAAGTTTTTAAAGAACACAATGTTTGAGGGAAGAAGAGAAGACTCTACTTCAAAATATCTCTCTTATTGCTCGGTAAAAATACATGAAGTTGCGTAAGTGAAAATACTTTTCTTGGAGCTCAAGAATAGTTTGGAATTTTCTGGAATCTTTATTCTTGTCTCTCCTCCCTCCCCATGTCTTTTTCTCTCTTTCTCAAGCACTTACTGAGCTCTTGTTTAGTATATGGTATTTTATTTCAGGTTGAGGATTCAAAAAGAAAAAGCATGTCCCTTTTAGAAGACCCTTAGAGTCTGGTCAGGATATTCAGTTATACAATACCACAACCCATCAAAGACAGAGCATGGTGAGTTTTGGCGGGGGGCACCTTATAGGAAGCCAAGACCATTAGAAAACACTGGGTTGGGAGTGAGCAATCTAGCAGAAGTCTGGAGAATAGATAAAATAGGGGACAAGCATTCCCGGCAATGTGGATAGCCTTTTCAAAGGTCTAGCCTTTTCATTTCATTTCAATGAAATGAAAGTATTGTGAAGTTGGATAATGGTGAGCTGCTCACTAGTTTTAGAATATAAATTGAGATGGGCAGGGGATTGATAGGAGAAGGATTTGTGTGGGTCAGTTGAGAGCCATGTTTTTTCTACAAAAGAGTTTAGGTTTTATCCTGTATCTGTTGAGTAATTCTAGTGATCAGTATTCTTTCAGCTAAAAGTAACTACAAGGTAACAAAGGGGACCAACAGTTTTGACTTTTGGGATACTAATTTTTTTAATGTTGTTTATTAAGAAACAAAAAGCTGTTTATTAAGAACCTTTGACCCTCCCCATTTTCCTCTTTATGAGATTCAGATGAAAAACCTGCTTCAGGAAGGAAACATTAACATAATCACCTTAGCATTAGACAGAAAGACCAAAAGTGGTGGTATGCTTGCTAGATTGCATGTGTCTTACTGTTTCTGGGTTCCCTAGGAAAAATTAACTTGCCATGTGTGTTCTGCTCTCCCTCAACTACCTGTAAATTGCCTGTTTACTTTAAAATCTCAGACCCCCTACTCCCACTTTTCCCTTTTTGCAAATTACATATGAGGTCTGTTTGGAAAAAGTCCAACCATTGTTAATATAATGAGAATGGTTTACACAACATCAATGTAACCTGGCAGCCAAGGAGAGTGGACTGGAATGTGCATTCATGAACAATGACGGCATCATTGTACTAGCCAGTGGGGGAGATAGACAGGAGATTGAGTGAGCATGTGTACTGTGTGGCCATTGTATTCACTGTAACTGAATAGAGGAATGAATTTGCATCAAATTTTGCATTAAGCTTGAACATTCCTCTGCAGAAACTATTCAGATGATTCAAAAGGCTGCAGCTGTGGGCAACTGCTGACTTGTAGCTTCATCATGACAATGCAGCTGCTCGTGCATCAGATCTCCTATAGTTTTTTGGCAAAACATCAAATCATCCAGGTGACTCAGCTGCCCTAGAGCCCAGATTTTGTGCCCTTAGACTTCTCGCTTTTCCCAAAACTAAGATCACCTTTGAAAGGGAAGAGCTTTCATACTGTGGTTGAGATTTAGGAAAATATGACAGGGCAGCTGATGGTGATTGGGAGAACTGTGTGAGGTCCCAAGGTGCCTACTTTGAAGGGGACTGAGGTATCATTGTCCTATGTACAATGTTTCTTATATCTTCTTCAATAAATGTCTCTATTTTTCATATGACATGGCTGGACAACTTCTGGACAGACATTGCATATACCTAATTTTACCTCATTGTCTTTAGAATTTTCATGCTTATGCAAATTTCCCATGACCACATATTATTTGTTTGTTTCCTGTAATCTGTCTCTGTTAATTTGATTATTACCCCAGTTGGAAGAACTCAGAAGGTTACAGAACAAGTGTTATTATTTGTTTTAGCCCTCACAATAATGTATAGGCAACTGAAAGTTCAGAGTTTTATCTGACTTCAGGTGCTACTATACTGTTTTTTCTTAACTCTTGTCTTTGTGAGTCACTTTCACTTCTTAAGCAAGAATGGTACCCAAAAGTCTAGGCTTATATCTGACAATCTTTGCAAAAAGAGGGTATTGTTTTCATAGTATTTCTATTAAAAGTCCTAGGGAGAATTCTTAGTGTCTCTGCTTGGGTCATGTTCCTTTGAACTAGTCACTGGAGATAATATGGTGGTAATAGACAGGTCATATGGTCATTTCTAGAACTAGGAGTGGGACCCACCTAAACACCATGGACATTTCCCTAAAGGGATTCTGGACAGACCACAAATATTTCCAGGAGAAGAGACTTGGGGAAAAACTTTAAAAGGGATTTAATTTATTTACTTTAGAGAGGGGAAAGGAAGGGAGAAAGAGAAGAAGAGAAACATTGATTGGTTTCCTATTCTACACACCCTATCTGGGGATTGAACCTGCAAAACAGGCATGTGTCCTGACCTGGAAATGAATGGGAGACCTTTTGCTTTGTGGAATGATGCCAACCAGATGAGCCACACTGGTCAGGGCAGAGACTTTGGAAAATTTTGATGAAGATGTGTTGTATTAATTTGGTGCTAGAAACCTCTTTCATCTTTAAAATACACATATTTTTTCCCTAAGACAAAAAGAAAGATTTACATATTATTTTGCCAACAGGAAAAAAATACCAATTAAACCATGATCCCTCAGATACTAAACAAAACTGTCTTGGAAGATGGTCCATCTTTATCTAATGGCCACACATGTCTGCTATGTCAGATGCAATGTATGGCCCACTCAGATCCCCTTTGCCAGGCTGATGGGCTACTGTGAGTGTTGGGTTCTTGTCCAATGAACTTGACCAACCACATGGTACCATTCACTCTCTAGAGCTTCCTAAGGGGATCAGGCTAACTGTGGATTTCTGAAAGCACATCTTTGCCTGACTTCTTCCCCTGTGCCAGCTCTCTCCCATTCAGCACAGGTTTCTTCTAGGAGACACCTATTGTTCACATATTGAACAACATATTGTTTGTACAAAAACCCTGTCTGATGCTCTGCTTCCAGGAAGCTTATCTAAAACACCCACAGACACATTGCTGAGTAGTTCAAGGACCATTCTCACCTAAGATCTGGAAAGGGAGTCAGGAATCACCAGTTGCTTTCTAGGAATGAAAACTGAAAGAAAGGACAAGAAAGAAAAAAGATAAGCTCTATGCTACCTTGCTGTTCTGCTGTTGGCCAAGCCTGCCTGTTTTCTCTGAAATTCTGTTGCTTATTCTTTGTTAAGCAAATACTTATTGCTATGTGCATTTTGGAATTTTTCTTTGGAAAGTCAAGGTTTTTAATTTACAGCTTTCACATTCCATGTAACCCTGGCCTCCTGGAGCCTAAGGATATAAAGGAGAACACACATTTTTGTTCTAATCTCACTTTATTCTCCCTAAACTTAAAAAATATTCAGACAACTTAACATGATACATGTGGTTACATTTTAGCTTGCCGTGAGGCCAGCCATGATGTATCGATTTAACTTCTTTTTGCTTCTATTTTTTTTAATATAGATTAATTGAATAGAATTCTGTCTGAGTGATTGGGATTTTTGTAATGGTTGCTTTTGTATTCTGCATGAAAGACATACTTTAAATCACAGAGCAGCTACATAGGTTATTACAGAAAATATTCAGTGATAAACAGCAAGACCTGTGGATTTCTCAAAATCTCATGATTGAGAAACATGTTTACTTGAGTCATTCCAACTATTTCGAGTCTTCTGATTTGATCTCAGAATTCTCTACTTCCAGAAGAGGCATCACTTAGGGAAAGTTCATTGAAGATAGGGTGTTGATTTTACATTCTGACCTTTGGGAACTTCAGCAAAGCTTCATGGCCTAGTGCCCAGTTTTCCTATCAAAATACTTACTGAAAAGAATATTTATCCTGTTTTAATTCCACTGCAGAGTGTGTATCAGAAACTGGGAGTTATTGACTAAATTTTCAACATAATTATTTCTACTGTGGATGTGCTTTTAAATGCAAAAAGCCTGAAATGACCTGCATCTTAACCTGGTATCAGGTTGATTGTTAGGAAGGGTGTGGGTCATGAAAGAAATTCCTTGGGTCTTACATAAGAATGAGATCTATACACCAGCAAGTCTGCTATTAAAATTTTTCCTTTATTTCTGGGCTCCACCTAACTTTGTCGAACTGCCATTTGTGGTTCCACCCTCAACAATTTTCCCAGTACCCTATCCCCTGTGGTATCACAATTTTTTTCTTTTGACAGTATTTTTTGTTATTGAAATTTTATTTTTCTCCACCCAGCCCAAGGACAAGTTATCTATGTACCTTGAATTTTATGCCAATTCTTGTCTGAAACAGCTAGAGTCCCACATCACCTTAGTACTTTTTCTCTTGGATGCTGTCTTTTTATTACCTAAATTTTTTTCTTTTCTTCAATATTTATCTTACCAGATAAGATTTCAGGAAGCAGAAAAAAAAGAACCGAACCAAATGTCAAATTTCCCTTTTGACAGGTAGCCTGAAGGCTACTAAGTAATTTCTGAATACAGTTTTTTTCAAAGTTTGATTCTGAAATGTTTTCCTAGATTTAGCATGAAAAATTCAACTGCCTTTTTTAACTGAACTGGAGGTTATTAGGTAAAAGTTGTGATTTTGTGACAATGGCCTGAGAATGATTTTGAAAGGTTTTGGAGGACAAATTAGGAAGAGAAAAACTTTATAATGAAAAATACAGCTTAACACAATGGGCTCATCCTCCAAATGTTCTCATGATGAGTCTAAAATAAAAGTAGAAGGTGCAGAATAGACAATAAAAAGATAGCATCCAAGAATGAAATGAATTAACAAAACTTTTCTACAGATGACATAAAAAATAATGGAGATGTAAATAGTTTAAATAGAGATAAAAGTGGTCATAGAATTGGAAACATATAACCGATAGATTTATGTATTTAATAGATTCCATTGTATTTTTATATTCTTTTTTATTGTTGTTCAGTTACAGATGTCCCGCCTTTTTCTTTCTTAATGCTACTAATAAGAAAAGTGTTTCTAAGTTTTAATATTCTATCTGATTTAGATTCACTTTATTTGGTAAATTTCTAATTACATAATTATCTTCTATCATAGACATAGGACTACTCATACTGGTATTTATTCTATGTCAGTTTTAATAAGTGTGTGTTTTTCTAGAAATATTTTCATCAAAATATTTGCAGATCAGAATTTGGAATTTTGTGCTAGTCACCCACACATAGCTTCGCACACATTGCTTTCACTTTGGTATGTTGCCTAGGTATTTCACTATAACTTCAGGAAAGCAGTGCTCTGAATCTTATTTTTTTCATGACAGCCAAAGAAGCATTTTCAGTGTCTCTAGTCCATACTTACCCATGATATGAGATATATTTATTTTTTAATTGACTTTAGAAAGAGAAAGGGGGAGAAAGACACACACACATCAATTTGTTGTTCCACTTAGTTATGCATTCATTGGTTGTTTCTTGCTCCCTGATCTGGGATAGAACCTGCAACCTTGGCATATTGGGATGATGCTCTAACCAACTGAGATACGCAGCCAGGGAGAAATGATATGTTTTTATATTTTAGAGATATTTGATTTCTTAGGGCTTTTTTTTTACCCTGAGTTTCTGTTTGCCATTGAAATGGACCTCCCATCTGCAGACATTGAAAAGCAGGTTAAGTTCATCCTTAAACAATAAAGTCATCAGTGACCATTCTCATGGACAATTTTGTGAACTCATGCTGAGCTTTAAGTCCACTTTAAATGAATTGTCACATGTCAACTAGGAATATGACTATGGAATTACATAACCACACGTAATCCCAAGGTAGTTAGATGACTGAAGCACAGAAACATTTTGGGGATCTAGACAGAGGCAGAAGGAGAGGAAGAGGGTAGAGAGAGAGTTGGGGGAGAGAGGGGAGGAGGGAGAGAGATGGAATGGATATTCAAGGAAGATGGAGGAGATCTTGAAAAGTAGGAAGAGCACCCTGGCCTGGTGCCTCAGTTGGTTGGAGCATCATCCCATACACCAAAAGGCTGCAGATTCATTCCTGGTCAGGCCATGTGCCTGGGTTGCAGGACAGGTCACCAGTTGGGGGCATGTGAGAGACAACGATGTTTCTTACATGGATGTTTCTCTGTCTCTCCCTCCCTTCTCCTCTCTCTAAAATTAAATAAAATAAACTCTTAAAAAAGTAGAAACAGCTGCAAACATTTATTACTAGGGTGCTGAACCTTGCTCATTCAGCAAAATTAAGGTATTTTTTTTTCTATTTATTCACATTTTCCCCTTTTTCCTGGGAGAGACATGTGTTCATTTGGCTAGAAAATATATCCATATTACATCCTTAACCATTTCCTTTGTAAGAAAATATTTGAAAAAGTTTTTATAACAATTTCCAAGTAGAGAGCAATGAATATTTTACTGTAATTACTTTTAGAGATTCATAGTGAATTCTCCCTCTCCCTCCCTGCTTCCCTTTCTCTTTTTCCTTAAAAATTTAATCCTGTGATGTTATCTTCATGTGCTGCATATATGTTTTGGGATGGTTATTAAATTCCAGGGCCTGAAAATAAACAATCTTCAACTGGTATCCTAGGATGTTTAATATAAAATGTAAATACTGCTAGCTGAAATTTTTAATGATTTATTTTTTATTGTATTTTTTTCCATTACCATTATCCCCCATACTCTCTCCCACCTTGTCTTTTTTAGAAGGAAAAACTAACATATAAGGGCATCACGTTTACAAGCAATGCTATTTGTAGTCTAGAATATTGTTTTTATTTTCTCCCTAGTGAACTAGTTAATCAGTTTATGCCTACTATAACTCTGATGAATGTTTAAAGAACAAGAAAGTAAAGTGAGTAATGTGAGGTTGATGGGTAATTATGTTTAGGGAAGATGCTTGCTACTGATGCTCATTGCTTGTTGCACTGAAGATCTGGGAGTGAAAATGGCTTTATTATATCAAGTTAGATTTCATGTTCTAATGAGTAAAATGTCCATGTAAGAAACCTGATGTAGCCTCACTTTGATATCTGCCCTTTGTCTTCTCAGGATTTAAAGATGAAAAGGCATTGAAGTGGAAGATATTTGAAAGTGTCATTTGGGTATATGAATGAGCTCTTTGGATAAGTTAGGGTTGGATGGTATCTAAAATTTCACTTTTCACCCCAAAGTTAACATTTTGGGGCAAGTGAATTTTAAGATGTCTGAGGAATTTGCTAATAAAATCTGTAAAAATCATTTTTCCAAGAAGAATGATGTATAATTAAAATTTTGCATATATTATTTCAATTATAAGTTTTAAAAAGTGATAGCAATGACAGCAGTAACAGAAAAAAATAGGAGGGTGACCAGGGACTTTATTGTATAAACTGGAATACCCTTGAAAGTTGAAGCAGATGCTATTAATGATTAAAGGCAGGACATCCAGTTTAAACTGGAATATGTAATAACTCTAAGTAAGAATAGTAATAGCAGAAGTAGTAGTAACAACACATACTTTCATAATCCACGTAGTCCAGTCTAATCTGGATAATAGTTAAACACACACACACACATCCAGCATCCAAAAAATGGAAATAATCAAATACTTTATTTGTAGTTTTGAATACCATGGAGAATGTAAGAACATACCATAAGAACATAACTTCAAATCTCACTTTAACAAATTTCCTCACATACCACCACATTAGTGCCTTTCTTTTCAGAGTCTCTTACTGAAAAGTCCTGAGCCTGTCTTGGTCTGCATCTTTTTATTTTTCCTCTTTGCTCTAATCTTGCAAGGTTGGACCCTTTTAGGAAAGCCCAGAGAGAGGAAGCGACTGAGCTGACAGAGCATAATTCTCTTTAGTAGGCGTGGTGTAGACAAAGCTGTTAATATTTGCCTATTAATTGGCCCTGGGTCAATAGCTTATATTAATAAAGAAATTATATATATGTGGTGCTATGATAAAATAAGAAACCTCATCTAAATATCACCCCTGATGTAGGTGATCTTGACATTCCCATTTTGCAGAGGAGAAACCTGAAGTTTACCAAGAGAAGGTAACTTGCTCAAATGGCAGAGCCAAGACCTTAACTGGGCAGTTTCATGAAGAAGCTGATGCTCTTAGCCAACAAGTGCAAGTCAGACTTCAAACTATAATCATTGAGATTGCTTAAAAGTAATAAAAACCCTCACGAGTTTTAGTAAAAAACTCGCTATAACAAAACATGTCCAGTTTAAAAGCACATGGTAGTGTTAGCAAGTGCTTTTTTCCCTTTGAAAATAACTCCGGTGTGAATGAGGTATCTAGAGCTCTTTGATAAATGAGACCATTATGAAAATAAATGCATATGAATACAGGCTATTCGTAACACACATAAGCGAGCAGGACACATAATGAGAATGGGCTATTTTCATCCAGCTGGAAGGGGCTGTCATTGACTGAGTTTAGCTGCTATTGCCAGAAAGACATCAACCATTTTTAATGCTCAGACTATTTTTTTATGACTGCCTAAAGGATATCAGATGAGCTGTCTGTTGTAAATCAATAATAATTTGCTTTAGATTAATGAGGAATTAAAACTGTTTCTAATAAATCTCTAAATGCTTAGCATATTTTGAAAACCAAGCATTTTATGAGAATTAGGTTTCTTTTTCCTTAAGAAAGAGCTGGGAGTTGGGGGGAGGAAGAAAATGTAGCCAAACATTTTGGAAACAGAAATGTGAAAACAGTGAATGAGAGTATATGCATTCCAGGGCTTTGTTTTGTAATCTCAGCTGTTCAGAGGTGTGGTCTGTGGTTCAAAGAGCTGAAATTTACAGCAAATAAGATGTCACAATGTCCTCCATCAGATTCTGTGGCAAAGTCTGTTGACTACTCAATGGCTGGTCAGTCTTCAGAACGAACTAACTAACTAACTAACTAACTAACTAACTAACTAACTAACTGGAACATACTGGAGTCGGTGGATTCTGGTCCAAATCATGGTCTCCACATCTTGGAAATGCTCTGAAATGATTTAGTAACTGGAGCATGTCTTGGAATGTGGATGGATGGGTCTCGCTTTCTGTCTACTCTTTTTTTAAATTTAGAATGTATCATAAGAAAAGAAAATTATAGGGTAAGCTCATCTATTAACTTGATACTTTTATAAGTCTATTTTCATGAGGGCTCTTTAAGGAAATAGAAAGGGGAAAAAAATCTGTTGGGGTGGTGGGAAGCAGGGAAATGTTTTACCCCTCAGTGTATCTGTGATGCCAAAATCATAAAAGAAATCTAGCAGTTGGTAAACTGCTAAATTTGCTATTTGTAAGACAAAAGACAGCAAATTATTACTGGTAGACTCACTGCCCCCTAATTCCAGGCTAATTTTGTGAAAGGGATGGAAGTAGTGCAGAATATTGTGGTGGGGTAATAGTCTATTCTGAACCAGGTTTTCTGTCTCTAAGAGCATCTTTTCTTTAGCAAGCTGCAGTGAATGTAAGAATCAGATTCTGGATACTCCATTGTATGGGCATCACTTTTTATTATTTCTTACTTAACAATTAATAAAAAGTGGGTGTGTTCTTTTTTTACTGATCACATTTTGGAATGGAGTGATTTATTAAAGAACAGAAAGAGCTAACTCTCAGTGAGGTGATGCTGTATAAAGTCAGTTAAGAATCTGTGGCGAAGATTTGCTTATATCTGTGCTCTCATTTTATCTTTGGGACATAGGTGGACTATATTCCCCTTACAGCTTGATGTGGTCATGTACCTGAGCCCTGCCCAATTGAATGTGACCAAAATGATACGTACTATCCAGGTCTGGCTTATAGACCCCTCTAAAGAACCATTTCTTTTTTCCTTTCTCCCATGTGCTAGCTGAATGGTGAGGACACCTAGGACTTAAGAGGAGAGTCAAACTATAATATAGAAGGATCCCAAGTACCTGGATGAGCGTATGGAAGACTATCTCACCTCAATTACAATCAAGAAAACTCAATTACAATTGATGTACAATATTATATTAGTTTTAGGCATACAACATAGGGATTACACATTTATATAACTTATGAAGTTATCATCCCTATAAATGTAGTACTCATCTGACACTCACCTAGTACATAATTATTAGAATATTATTGACTATATTCCCTAAGCTGTACTTTACAAACCATGACTATTCTGTAACTACCAATCCCTTCACCGTTGTCATGCATTCTCCCAAACCCCCTCCCATCTAGCAACCATCAAAATGTTCTCTGCATCTATGAATCTGTTTCTGTTTTGCTTGTTCATTTATTTTGTTTTATATATTCCACATATAAGTGAAATCATCTGACATTTGTCTTTCTCTGTGTTATTTCATTTCGCATAATACCCTCTAGGTCCGTTCATGTTGTTGCAGATGGCAAGATTTTATTCTTTGTATAGCTGAGTCATATTCCATTGGACATGTGCACCACTGATATAACAAAAATACTATAGACTTGGTGGCTTAAACAGCTGACATTTATTTATCATAATTTTGGAGGATGGGAAGTCCAAGATAAAAATACCTGTAGATTCTGTAGATTTAATATTAGTTGAGGACCCTCTTCTTGGTTCATAGACAGCTGTCTTCTCACTGTGTCATCACAGGATGGAAAGGGCAAGGGAGTTCTCTGGTGTCTCTTGTTATAAGAGGACAAATCCCATTCATCAGGACTCCATCTCATAATCGAATCTCCTGTCAAAGGCCTCACTCCCAAATACCATCACCTTTAGGATGAGGTTTCAACATATGAATTTTGGGGAATACAAACACTGAGTCTATAGAAGGGTGTCATTCTGATTGGCTGGTGACCATGCTCTACTATTTTTAGATATTGTGAATATCCCCTACGTTTATCTAAGAGATATCCCACAGCCTTAACAGGGTTGTTTTCTGGAAAATATGGTTTTACAGAGCCTGAGGTGACATTTGTCTCTGAAGGCACTTGCCAAATGGGTGTTGAGTGAATATTTGAGTGAACAGATAGGTAAATAAATGACTTGGTCAAATCTCCCAGTTTCCTGATGACAGCTTTAAAAATAAGAGAAAAAAATCATCTTACTTAAATGCAGTCTATAATTGATCTGGCCCCCAAAACTGCTAGAAGATTTATTTTAGGGACAGAATTGCAGATGTAAACTACAACAAAAGCGCATGCTTGCTTTATATCTTTTTCTAAAAACTGCTTCTCTCTTCAGTCTAAACTAGCTCTTAAAAGAAATAATACCAGGATTTGTTATCTGGGGTTTAAAGTTGGATTTCATTAATTTGTTCTAAAACTAGCTGTTTTGAGCTTTTGGGATTATATGCAGGGAGTGTACCTCCTGGTGTTGTACGCTACAGTTTGGTGAACAGGTGTTTGGTGGTTTTCCCAATTTTAGAATTCCAAATGGCATGTGGAATATGTATAGGCAGAGATTATGTGACTGAGATACTGCACTCTGAGCCACCATACCCCATTATACACCTGCTGCCCCACCCTACACTCTCAAGCTTTATAAGTGTTAAAAGTACATTCATTACCCATCTCTGTCTTGTTTTTTGCAGACTCAAGGGCTCTACTGGATTTTAGCCTGTTTCATGCTTTCTCCCTCCACTTGGAATTTGGGGAAGGATGGCTTTGGAAGACAGCAGTGGATGGTCAGCAAAGCTCCTTCTGAAGATAGAGCAATGAGTTTCACTGTGGATTTTCTTTGCTAAGAAGATTCCATTGGGAGTACCTGAAAGATGGATCAATTTATTATCTTCATGGGAAAAGCTCCAAAGAATTCATAACTGTGAAAAGGAACAGAAGTTTGGTGACTGTATGTACTGGTTTACCTGGGACATTTTTGGTATATACCTGTTGTTCTGTTATTTATCCAGACTAGCATTTGTCCCTGACATTTTCCTTAAAGTGAAGAACTATTATCAATATTTGCACTAAAATAGCTGGGACAGACTTGAAAGACCTGTACATGATACTTTCACTTCTCCCATTGTCTTGACTAGCAATATGTGATCTCACATGTGGAATAAACAACATTTTCAATAAGCAGTCACATCTGAATGGAACAGAGATAATCCATTTTTCTTTTCCGCACTCTTTCCAGATGCACCAAAATAAATATCTCCCTTTCAAGGACAATATGTACAATGCATGCAGGCAGGAATGGCTGCTATTGGCTAATTTCCTCTGGATGTGGTGCTGGGCAAAGACCTCAGGACTGCCCCTGCTGAACACTCAGTGTATTATATCAGCTAGCTATGCTGTGATCCATGGGGCAGCACCCATTGATTCTTCCATAGCTGCTTCAAACAGGAGATTAGTGAAAGTGGTTCTATTCACAGTTTGATTTTTTTTTCTTATCTAGTCCATGGAATTTAAGTCAAAATTTTGCAAGTTTATTTTGGTGAAGGCAAACTACTATTTATAAATGATTTTTCTCAATTTGGCTGCATCTTGTTCAAAACCAGTTAGTAATCTTTAACTCAAATTATTCAATAAGTAGAATGTCAAGAAAATTTCAGGGGTTGAAACTTTTAGAGACCTGAAATTAATTTTTATGTATCTACTTATTTATTTTGCTATATTTTATTTCTTTCATGCCTTTTAGCTGCATATACTCATAAACTGTCTTTGACATTGAAGGTCTTTTTACTTTATTTTAATTTTTGACACTATTACAGATGTCCCCATTTTCTCCCCATTTTGCCCCTTCCTTCCAGGCCCTGCCCATGCTCTCCCTCTGGCCATCACCATGCCATTGTATGTGTCTATGGGTTATGCATATATGTTCTTTGGCTAATCCCTTTACCTTCTTTCATTCAGTGCCCTCTCC
This sequence comes from Phyllostomus discolor, assembly GCF_004126475.2. NCBI lineage: Eukaryota > Metazoa > Chordata > Mammalia > Chiroptera > Phyllostomidae > Phyllostomus > Phyllostomus discolor. The sequence continues at coordinate 74,875,941 of NC_040911.2, read as the reverse complement.
CCCTCCGCTATAACAGACTGCAGCCATGCCCTCGTTTCTCTTTTGTTGGTTAAATTCCACATACAAGTGAGATCATATAATATTTGCCTTTCTCTGTCTGTATTATACCAACTAACATAAAAATCTCCAGGTCTATCCATGCTGTTCCAAAAGGTGAGATTTTCTTCTTTTTATAGCCAAATAGTTTTTCATTGTATAAACACATTGCAGTTTTTTTACCCACTCATCTACTGATGGACACTTGGGCTCTTTCCAGATTTTGGCTATTATAAATAATACTTCAATGAACATAGGGATGAATATTTTTTCTTGAGTTAGTGTTTTGGGATTCTTAGGATATAACCCTAGCAGTGAGATCACGGGGCCAAAAGGCAGTTCCATTTTTAATTTTTTGAGAAAACTCCATACTGTTTTCCTCAGGGGTTGCACCAGTCCATATCACCACCAACAGTGTGCTAGGGTTCCCTTTTCTCTGCATCCTTACCAGCAGTTGTTGTTTGTTGATTTGTTGTTGGTAGCCATTGTGACAGGTGTGAGATAATATCTCATTGTGGTTTTAATTTGCATCTCTCTGATGATTAGTGATATTGAGATTTTATCATGCCTATTGGCCATCTGTATGTCCTCTTTGGAGAAGTTTTTATTCAGATATTTGGCCCATTTTTTGATTAGATTGTTTGTCTTTCTGGTGTTGAGTTGTATTAAGTTCTTTATATATATTTGAAATTAACCCCTTATCAGATGTATCATTGGCAAATATGTTCTCTCATACAGTGGGTTCCTTTTTCATTTTGTTGATGTTTTCTTTCTTTTTTTTTTTTGCTATATAGGAGAAAGGTTTTTTAAAAAAATTTTATTTTAATCATTGTTCAAGTACAGTTTTCTCCCTTTTACTCCCATTCCAGCCCACCCACCCATCTCTCCCTACTTCCCTCCCATTACCACCCACCCCTAGTTTTTGTCCATGTGTCCTTTAAATTTGTTCCTGTAAACCCTACCCATTCCCCCCTGAAATTCCCTCTTCTCTCCCTTCTGGTCACTGTCAGTCTGTCCCACATTTCAGTGTCTTTGGTTATATTTTGCTTGTTTCTTTGTTTTGTTGTTTAGGTTTCTGTTAAAGGTGGTATCATGTGGTATTTGTCTTTCACTGCCTGGCTTGTTTCACTTAGCATAATGCTTTCCAGCTCCATCCATGCTGTTGCAAATGTTTTCTTTTACTGTGCCAAAGATTTTTAGTTTGATGTAGTCCCATTTTTTTTTTATTTCTTCCTTTGGAGACATATCAGAAAAAAAATGGTGCTATGAAAGATGTCTGAGACTTTACCGCCTATATTTTCTTCTAGGATTTTTATGGTTTTGCAACTTACATTTAAATCTTGTATCCATTTTGAGTTTGTTCTGGCATATGGTGTAAGTTGGTGGTCTAATTCACTTTTTTGCATGTACCTGTCCAATTTTTCCAGCACTGCTTATTGAAAAGAGTGTCTTTACTCTATTGTATGCTCTTGCATCCTCTGTCAAATGTTAATTGACCATATAGGTGTGGGTTGATTTCTGGGCTTTCCATTCTGCTCCATTGATCTATATACCTGGTTCTGGTATACCAGTACTAGGCTGTTTTTATTACAATGGCCTTATAGTATAGTTTTATATCAAGTATTGTGATACCTCCCACTTTGTTCTTTTGAGACCTGAAATTATTGATAATAAAACTTGCAGACAGGAAAATATTCAAGTTTATTTTTATACATTGTACATGTTAAACAAGGAAACTTCAAACGATGTGCAAGATTTCCATTTGAAACTATGATTATGCTATGGAAAAACCCTTGTGGGATGAATCTATCAATAGAGTTCCTAGTTTTTAACTGGACAAACTTGTGTTTCATATACTAGAATAAAATGAAGTTGAGAAGTCTACGATTCTGTAGCATCAGAATTTGGCAAAACATTAAAAAGTATCATAAATAAAATTAAGTTATTTTGAAAACCTTTGCTCGTAAAAATATTTGCCTAAGAAAAGTACTCCAAAGAGAGGCAAAAGTCGGTTTATGTGAAATTATTTGTGCTGAGATATTTATATATTTCAGTAAAAAGTAGTAGCATTGAAAATGGCTTTTGCTTTGAACTGAATTGTATAACCCCATGCCCCACTCATATGTTGAAGTCCTGTCCTCCAATGTGACTGTATTTGGAGATAGGGCCTATAAGGAGATGATTAAGGTTAAATGAGGTCATAAGGGTGGGCCCTTATCCAATAGGATTAGTGTTCTTATAAGAAGAGATACCAGAATGCGCTCACTTTCTCTCTCTCTCTCTGCCTTGTGAAGACACAGAAAAAAGCCACCTATTTACAAGAAAGGAAGAGAGCCCTAACCAGAAACTGAATTTGGTGACACCTTGATCTTAGACTATCTAGCCTTCAGAATCATGAGAAATAAATTTCTATTGTTTAAACTACTTAAGCTGTGGTATTTTGGTGTAAGTAGCCTGGGCAGACTAAAACAGTTTTTATTTAGCAGAATTTACTGTGAGCTTGGTAGGTAACACAGCAAATATAAAGAGATTTTCTCTTTAAAATAATAAAATTTTTCATGTACTTTAGTCATCAATTTTGAAAAAGATTTTAGGTATTTTATTAAAACAAGAAAGTTTATGAAATAATGTTGAAAATCATGGTATAGGAGACTGGTTGACATATAGAAATAAATATCAAGGGAAATTATTTTGCCTGTGTTATCTTTTAATTTTCAGATAATAAATATTATATTTAAATTAAATATATGTTATACTCCATTAATTTTTTAAATGTTATTTTTTAAAAGAGTTTTAACCAGAACTACCTTTTCAGCTCTACCAATAAATTCAATCCAATGTTGGCTAACTTAAAACATTTCAAATTATTATTTTATTTTATTTTATTTATTTTTAACACAATTTTACTCCCAAAATTGTCACAGGCAGGACAAAAAGAATTATGGGTACCCTTTGGAAGGATAAAGTATTCAGCCTGGATAAGGAATCTTCATGGAAATTTGTAGCTATGTCCCTTAAGTAAAATTGGTTGACAGCTGTAAAGGGAACTCTTCTAACCTTTGTGATGCAAAGTCAGTGCCATGCAGTACATCTCTGGGTACTCCGGGAGACTATAGTTTTCAGTATTCCTTGAGGTAGAGAGCAGTGTATACCTGGATGCTAGCCAATGAAATACAGGCAGAAGTGATGTATTACACATCTAGGACTGGTCTCTAAAATGTCTTATATGATCCTTTAGTATTCCCTCTTTCCTTTTCTACTGGAGGGATGGGGATAGTTCAATTGAAGGCTTGAGGAATTTAAAAGATAGTGGAGCCAATTGACAGCAGGACCTAGGTCCCTAAATGACTAGAGGCAGACTCTCCCTGTGAACTATGACATGGGCAGTCAATAAACATATTTTGTGTTAGGCCACTCCAACATGGGCCTGTTTGTTACAATAGCAGGATTGCATACATTCATTAATGCTCCATCATACTTTCTTCCAGGAAAATTAACCCCAGAATTAGTTTCTCTGGCAGATTGGCTTTCCTTCTGTTCAACTCCTGTGTGACATGGTAACACCTGGGTTCGAAAGCTTTCCTAGGACTAAAGAATGTGCTCACCATCAAACCAATTGATTGTAAAAATCATTTGTATCTTTAAGGTGTATAAATGATTAGATATACATTTGTCCTTCGGGCTAATTTTGGATTTTGCATTTATTAAAAACATTAAATAGGCAAGTACCATTAATATGTACCATATATTGAGATGTAAAGCATATATTGTTATGTAAAACATTGTGCTAAGTACATTTTTAAGTACAATCCTTATAGCTATGCTTTAAAGTAGATAATTTACTAGCCCCATTTCATAGGTGGGGGCCCTAAGGCTTAAAGAGCTTTAAAGAGCTTTGCCTGGGGTGGTAGCTGAGTTGGTTAGAGCATCATCCCTATACACCTATGTTGTGGGTTCAATCCCTGGTCAGGACACATACAAGAAAGAACTGATGAATGCACATGTAAGTGGAACAGCAAATCAAGTTTCTCTCTTTCTCAAACCAATAAAGAAAAACTTTAAAAAAAAGCTTAGATAACTTGCCCACCATCACATGTATGGAAGTGGCAGAGTAGGGATTTGCAGGCAGATGTGCTCAACTCCAACACCTGGACTCTAGATCATTATATTAACTATAGTAGAGACATTCATTGTTAGTCCCTGGACCCCTTAAATCTCATCGTGATTTATTATCCATGATGCTGATCATTGACATTTGTGCATAGTCGCTACTTGTCAGACCCTGTGCTTTAGTGGTGATAGTTTATTAAGCCTTCACAACCAGCATATGAAACAGACATTATTACTGTCTGTTATGTGTATACATTGTATATTTAGTACTACAGTCAACACTCAATAAACAGAGATCAATCTCTAGCTCACAGAAAAGAAAACTAGCCATAGCACTTTGTGGGAATGTTTTTTCAAAGAAAGTTCCTTGGGCACCTTAAGTCTTTCTGCTCCAGTTTGTGCAGTTTGAAAGCCTTTTCTTCAAAGGAAAAAATGAGAGTAGTGTGGAACCTTGTGACCTTCTAAGTTAATGCAACCCCAAATTTAACAGGGTAAGGACATTTATGTTTTCTAAATTGGCTGTTTCCATTACATTAAGGAATAGGTGTTTTTTTAAAATGCTCCCTCTCAACACTACTGCCACCACACACACACACACACACACACACACACACACACACACGCGTACACACTTTGCATTGCTTTTGTGACTCAACAAAAAACATTTTCTTTGAAAGCAAGACTCCTCAGTTTGGCTTCATGAGACTGGTCACAGTGAATCTTCAACTGACTCTGAGTCAGGAGGGGAAAAGCTGCCAACACAGAATCAAAAGGGCATAGCTACACAGTCTGGCTCTGCCTTTTCACCACCAAAAATAATGGAAAAAAATAAAAAGAAGCAGAAAAACAAAACCCGAGACAGAAGGTAGGAGGAGACACTGGGGCAGCTCCAGCTTTCAGCAAGCCGGCTCTGTTCCACTTCCTTTCGATTGTCCAGGAAAGCTAAGAAAAGTAAAAACAGGGTAGTGAGTGCGTGAAAGCAGCCCCGTGGAAATGTTAAGTGAAACAATCGGCCTGTGGGTCAATTGTGAAGGGCGTTAATGTGTGAGACCCCGATAAAGAGATTTGCAGGAATGGCTACAAAGCATTTCATATTTAAATATGGATCCAAGTTTGTTCTACACAACATTATAAATATAACTAAGGTGGGGTGGAGAATGAGAATTGGAAATCAGCCGATTTGAAGGAAGCCAACACAAACACACCAACAAATGCAGAATTTCGCACAGGCTTTTGTGCTCATTACTAGTTGTTGGCAGAAGCTCATAAAAACAGAAAAGGTCATGAAACATAGTGGTCAAGATACTGTATACTCTGGTGGCAATAAAATATACCATTTGCCTGAAAATAGCCTTCTTGTGACGTACACTGCCTTTCCTGGAAGGTGACCACCTTGTTTAATTTTGTTTCATGGTGACAGTGACAGTCTGGAGAAGGGTATGTTTCAGGAGGACAGGTCTGAGGACAAAACTGCCTAACTTTGAAGGCTTTTTAAATTAGGTTTTTAATATACAGGAATATATTTTAGCCTGTTTAGCAAAATTCATACTGCATGAAAGGGTATTTTATAATAGACGAAGCAGGCCATATAAAATTAAATAAAGTTGGATCTGGTGCCTAAAAATATTTGGCAGAAATCCCTGGAAAACCACATTTGAACATTTTTAATATATATTATGGGGCAGAAAAGAATAATTATCTTCTATTGAAGTTCCCAAGTGAGAGAAATGTATTCGTAGAGCTCTTTCAAAGAAAACCATCTGCAGTGCAAAGTTGTTGTATTTAGGATAATGTCCTCCCAGCTTTGGCTGATGGCCTGTGGCTCATTTCTCATAGAAGCAGGCACCACCCCAGACATTGCTGCACTATCTCATGAGACTGTTACCTTGAGCAAGGTGTTTTTTGCCAAGGCCCTTGAAATACTTGGAAGTTTCTGGAACAAACACTTTTGAACCTTATGGGTGTGATACCTCAGAGGGCGTGGTAACAAAAACTACTTTGAGTAACTATCTTTCTACTTTATTTCTAACCTGGACTCTTGATTTGGAATGAATCATTTCTCTCCTTCCTCACTTCTTTCTCCACTTATAACTGCAGGCACTCACATGTGTCTAGAGCCTTGTATTTGAGGTCATCTTTTGATTTAGTTTCAGTTCCCTCAGAAGCAGATCTTTAGATAAGAATTTTGGCATAAGTAGATTTTTTTTGTGAGTAGATCTCAGGAAACGGATTGAGGAAGTAAGGAAAAAGTGGGAAGAAGCTGGAAGAATGCTAATGAAGGGTTGTGAAGGAATAGAACATCTTCATAGGGCTCAATCCTGCTGAAGACCCTGTGAGTCTGTAATACAACTGAAAATTGTCTCTTGGAGGATGAGGTGGCTCAGGCATGCATTCACCAACTCTGGACCCTCTTGTGTCAAAGGTTGCTCCTGAGTTGTTATCTTCCACCTGAGACTTTCCAGCCTGCATTAAGTTAATAGAGCCACAACCAGAGAATAGCCTTGGCCACCGAGAGACAAAGAGAACTGGGTCCATCTCTATGGACTCTTTTGGAGACAGGCCAAGTGGATTTTGGTAGCAACCTGGGAGTATCAGCTACAGTCACCAGCTCTTCCAGTTAAGGCAGGCTTCTTGCATAGAAAAAATTCTTAGTTTTGATGTGTCTCCTTCTAGTTCCTCCCCTTAGTGTAAATCTTCTTAGCCATTGCAGTGAATGGGTAACTATGGCCTTTAATATCCTTAATTGCTAATAAAAGTCATAATTATGGAATTTAACATTTATTGAGCATTCACATAGTATTAAATGCATTAACTTACTTAATTCAGTCCTTATCCCATGACATAGACAAAAATTAACTCAAATTGAGTTCTATACTTAAACGTAAAAGCTAAAAATATAAAAGTTAACACAGAGGATAAAAACATAAAATCCTTAGAAGAAAACATATGGGAAAATCTTCATAACTTAGGCATAGGCAAAGATTCCTTAGATAAGAGTCAAAGGCACTAATTTTAAAAGAAAAAAGATCAAATGTATGTGACAAAATTTAAGCCCTCTGCTCTTCAAATGATGTCATTAAGAAAATGATAGACATGTCCTGACTAAGAGAAAGTATTTGCAGTAAATATGTCTAATTAATGACTTTTATATATAATATACAAATGACCCTAACAATTCAACAATGAAAAGGAAGATAACCCAATGCAAAAAATTGGCAAAAGACTTGATAGACACTTCAAAATAGAACTTAAAGTAATAGCCAATATTATAGACTGAATGTTTGTGTCCCTCTAAAATTCATATGTTGAAGTCCTAATACTTAGTATAATGGCATTTGGAAATGGAGCTTTGGGGAGGTGATAAGAATTAATGAGGTTATAAGGATGGAACTCTCATCTGATCAGATTAATGTCTTTATAAGAAGAGACACCCAAGAGCTTCATCCCCCTCGTATCCCACTGTTAGAACACAGCCAGAAGATGACTATTTGCCAGCCAGGAAGAATGCTAAACCATGCTGGCACCCTGATCTCAGACTTCCAGCTCCAAGAACTATGAGAAAATCCATTTCTATTGTTTGGAGCCACCCAGTCTATGGTTTTGTTATGGAAGCCCATGGTGACTAATATAGTCACTGAGATCATGAACAGATGTTCAACATTATTCATCATGAGGGAAATGCAAATAAAAAACACTATGAGGAATTACTACACAACCACCAGAATGATAAAGTTTAAAAGAGACTGACAATACCAAGTGTAAGCAAGGATATGGAGCAACTGGAAATCTCATACATTGTTCACGTGAGCATAAAATTTCACAGCCTCTTAGGGAAACAGTTTAATAGGTTTGTATAAAGTTAAACATGTACTCTATGAACCTGAAATTTGTCTCCTGGATATTTCTCCCAAAGAAATAAAAAGTATGTTCACAAAAAGGTTTGTACATGATTTGGTAGCTTTGTTTGTAATAGTGAAACACTGGAAACAAACCAGGAGAATAGATGAAATTGTGACACATTTGTACACAGGAATATTCTCAGAAATAAAAGGAATGAACTTCTGATATTTTCAACCACATGGATAGACACTGAGCAAAGGAATCCAGACCAAATAACAAGTACATACTGTAGGTTCCATTTGATTAAATTTCTAGACTAATTTACAGTAACAGAAATCAGATAAGTGTTTGCCTGGGGCTAGAAGTGGGATGGCTGCAAAGGGTCATGAGGGAAGTCCCCAGGGTGATGAAAATGTTTATTAACTTGATTGGGGTGGGTTGTTATGCAGGTATACATGCTAATATGAATTCACTGGAGTCTTGAATTAAAATGCATATCTTATTACATGTAAATCACACTGCATTCAACAAGGTTGATTCACAATAACAACGACAAAAGACTGAATCACGGGTATTAGTTATATTGCCTGTTGTATTTTTCAATATATTTTTTAAAAATAGTTTTTCTCAGACTTCAGGCTGAGATGGAGGGGTAGGTAGACACATTGTGCCTCCCCACACAACCAAAATAAGGACAACAACAAATTTAAAAACCAAAAAAACAACCAGAACTGACAGAAAATCAAACTGTATGTAAGTCTAACAACCTAGGAGTTAAAGAAGAAAAATTCATACAGACTGGTCAGAGGGGCGGAGATGGGCAGCTGGGTGGAGAGGACTTTTGGCAAGGCAGAGGCTGAAGGACTGGGCGGCCCCATATTCACATGCAGATAAACTGGGAGGAACAACTGGGAAGCGAGACAGACTGCACAACCCAGGGTTCCAGTGCAGGGAAATAAAGCCTGAAAGCCTCTGAACAATAACACCTGTGGGGGTTGAAGCAGCAGCAGGAGGAACTCCCAGCCTCACAGGAGAGTTCCTTGGAGAGACTCACAGGGTCCTAGAATGTACACAAAACCACCCACCTGGGAATCAGCACCAGAAGGGCCCAATTTGATTGTGGGTAGCTGGGGAAGTGACTGAAAACTGTCAGAGAGCAGAGCAAGTGGCATTGTTCCTTCTCAGACCCCTTACCCACATACAGCATCACAAGGAAGCAATGTGGGTTGCCCCGCCCTGGTGAACACCTAAGGCTCCACCCCTTAGTACATAACAGGTTTGGGGAGACCAAAAAAAAAAAAAGAGGCCCAAATGAAAGTACAGATTAAAACTCCAGAAAAAATACAACTAAGTGACGAAGGGATAGCCAATCTATCAGATGCAAAATTCAAAACACTGGCAATCAGGATGTTCACAGAATTGGTTGAGTATGGTCACAAAATAGAGGAAAAAGTGAAGGCTATGAAAAGTGAAATAAAGAAAAAGGTACAGGGAACCAACAGAGATGGGGGAAAACTGGAACTCAAATCAATGGTTTGGAGCAGAAGGAAGAAAGAAACATTCAACCAGAACAAAATGAAGAAACAAGAATTCAAAAAAAAAGAGGAGAGGCTTAGGAACCTCCAGGACATCTTTAAACGTTTCAACATCCAAATCATAGGGGTGCCAGGAGGAGAAGAGGAAGATCAGGGAATTGAAAACTTATTTGAAAAAATAATGAATGAGAACTTCCCCAATCTGGTAAAGGAAATAGACTTCCAGGAAGTCCAGGAAGCCCAGAAAGTCCCAAAGAAGTTGGATACAAAGAGGAACATACCAACACACACCACAATTACATTACCTAAGATTAAAGATAAGGAGAAAATCCTAAAAGCAGCAAGAGAAAAGGAGAGAGTTACCTACAAAGGAGTTCCCATAAGACTGTCAGCTGATTTCTCAAAGAAACCTTGCAGGCAAGAAAGAGCTGGAAAGAAGTATTTGAAGTTTTGAAAGGGAAGGACCTACATCCAAGATTACTCTATCCAACAAAGCTATCATTTAGAATGGAAGGGCAGATAAAGTGCTTCCCAGATAAGGTCAAGTTAAAGGAGTTCATCATCACCAAGCCCTTATTATATGAAATGTTAAAGAGATGTACCTAAGAAAAAGAAGATAAAAAATACGAACAGTAAAATGATAACAAACTCACAGCTATTAACAACTGAACCTAAAAGCAAAAACAAACTAAGCAAACAATTAGAACAGGAAAGAATCACAGAAATGGAAATCACATGGAAGGTTATCTGCAGGGGAGTAGGAGGGGGATAGAGGGGGAAAAGGTACAGAGAATAAGTAGTATAAATGGTAGGTAGAAAATAGACAGGGAGAGGTTAAGAATAATTAATATAGGAAATGTAGAAGCCAAAGAACTTATATGTATGATCCACAGACATGAACTAAAGAGGGGGGATGCTGGTGGGAGGGGGTGTGCAGGGCAGAAGGGAATAAAGAGGAGAAAATGAGACAACTATAAGAACATAATCAATAACATATATTAAAAAATAAAATATAAAATAAAATAAAATAAATAGTTTCTCTTTCAAAAGTTTCCTGAATGGAGAAATCCTAGTCCACTGACATGTACATCTCTTATCACTTATATTCCACCTTCCTTCCTATTGGTTTAGGAAATCATCACTTTTATTAAGGAAATTTAATTAATTAATACACAAGTTATTCTTCACAAAGAATTATGGACAAATCTTTAAATCATTTTTTGCTCTTAAATTTGGATATTGTAGTGATTTCTTAATAATTTGGGATTCTTTCTCTTATGGTTATATAGTGATTTTTAAAAAAAGGATTTTACTTATTTTCAGAGAGAGGGGGATGGAGAGAGGGAGAGAAACATCAATGTGTTGTTGTCTCTCATGCACCCCAAAATGGAGACCTGGCCTACAACCCAGGTATGTGCCCTGACTGGGAATCAACCCTTTGGTTCACAAACCAGCACTCAATCCATTGAGCCACACCAGCAAAGGTGTATATATAGTGATTTTTAACTTGCAGAGTTCATAGATTTATATAGTTGTAGGTTGTCTCATAAGTTTTCCTGAAATTCATGTAAAATGCAGGATATTTATGCATATGTGAGCTTTGGGATAATTTTGCTTCTTTTTTTCTTTGAGAAACTATGTTTGAAATGTTTAAGTGGATTCTGAATTTTTGCTAATCCCATGCTCAAGGGGAAACATGAACTTAAATTTATAATTTCCTTATCTAAAATTCCAGGATTCAGGTTTTCTTATTTCAATGATGGAATACAAAAGCTTCCTTTTTTCACTTATCATTTTCAAACTCACACTTAATATCTTGTCATTTCTTGCTACAAAATTCTCATATCCAGTGAGAAGTTCAAATCTTTTTTCAGATCAATTTTTTAATAAAAGTGAGAAAACCCTAGTCATCTCAGTCATTTTAGAGTAGCTAGTAGTAGGAATTGGTTTTACTTATAAATAAGGACCTTGCCGGTCCTGTTCACTACAGTACCGTTAGTACCTAGAACTATGTTTAATAAACACAAGTTCTACTAATAAGAAATAATAGAGGATCAGAAAAATTTAAATGAGTTGCTTAAAGTCACACAATTAATGATCCTGCAATTCCACCCCTGATTATATATCCAAAGTACAAGGAATTAAAGACAGGGATCAAAGAGATATTTTTATACCTGTAATTAAATAACATTATTCACAATAGCCAAAAGTGTCCATCAACCCAAGCGTCCATCAACAGATGAATGGTTAAACAAAATGTAGATCCATACAATGCAATATTATTCAGCCTGAAAGGAAGGGAATTTTAACATGTGCTACAAGATGGATGAAACTTGAGGATGTCATGCTAAGTGAAATAAGCTAGTCACAAAAGGTTAAATACTTTATGATTCCACTTACATGAGATATCTAGAACTGTCACATTCAGACAGTGGAAATTAGAATGGTGGCTGCAAGGGGCTAAAGGGAGGTAGGACTGAGGAATTATCATTTTATGAGTGTAGTTTTAGTTTTGCACAATGAAAAGAGTTCTGGAGATGGAAGGTGGTGACGGCTGTACAACAATGTGAATGTAATTAATACAACTAAGCTGTATAGCTGAAATGATTAAGTTTCATTGAGAAATTCAACGAGAAACAGCTAGGCAGGTTTCTCCCTAGCTGACTTGATATAGAGAGAAAACATGAAGTTGGCTGCTTACTACCATGACTTCAGAGATGGTAAGATAGCCCTGCTACCCAAAAAAGGAGCTCTCCTAATTTGCTTGAGGTTTACTGACATTTCACTATTTTAATGATTCTCCGTCTTGGCAACATATTGGAATCACCAGAGGAGATTTTATAAATATTGATGCCTGGGTTTTACCCCTCAGGTATTCTGATGCAATCAGACTCTGGGATTTGGCCTGGGCATCAGGATTTTTAAAAGCTCCAGGTCTGAATGCAGACTGGATTGAGGATGATTGCTCTGTTATAAGACATCCTAATTCCTGATAGACATCTCAATTCCAGATAGAACAATGTGTCCCTGAGTGACAGAACTCTGAACGTTTCTCAGAACCCAGGTACCTGAGCTATAAACTATGCACTTAGGAATCTTATCCTCAGCTCTGGAGGAAAGGTTATGAGATCCATTCCTGAACTTTTGAGGGAGAGGAGAAGTTAACACAGCATGTTTTTAAAGCAGGGGCCCATGAGCCCTGCTGCCAGGATGGCAATCATGGTTACATGATGCACTAGCTGGGCAACTTCAGCCTAATTGCCTAACCATCTCTGAACCCCCAAGTGGGCAAGATGTGGTTCTTCCCTCATGAAATTATTTGAGGAAAGGGTGAGACAATTTCTCTAAAACATGATATCCAGAAAATCCTGGAAAGTTAATCAGTTTTACTACTGATTATGAAGAATTCATACTTAATATATGGTATTCATTTTTAATTTTTTTCTCATTTTTTTGATAAACAAATTTCTTTAACATTATATATGGATTTCTGAAAGCCAAGAGAGGAAGAAAAGTGGGGAAGGAAGGAGGGAGGGAGATAGATAATGATGAGAAGAGGTATGTGCAAAAATACAGAAAACAGAGCAAGTGAGAATGGAAAGACAGGCATCTACTAAAAGATGAGGACAGGGGAAAATATTTTGACTTCCTGAACTTAACACCCAACAGAAGCTTCAAGAAAAGATCAGACAGCAAAGATTTAAAGCATCCTCAGAAGGGAGAGGGCTGCCACCCAGGGAAGACAAGGACCTTGGCAGAAGAGATGAGAGAAGAAGAAAGATGAGACTTGGAATTGGCCAGGAGCACAGAGACTTCAGAGAGAGTAGGAAGGCCAACACTTTATTTATTTTTATACACTGCTACATGAAAGTTAAACTTGAAATAAAAGCTAGTTTAAGTTTATATTCTGAATCATTTCTGTAAAGGAGAAAGCCTATCTTGGAACGGTACATAGGAACTACAGAAAATGGAGGTTGCCTTGTGATGAATTCCAGTTCACCACTATATATATCTTCTTCCAAACTTGAGTGCAGCCTGAGTCTCTTGAGGAACCAACCATTAGGTATTGAGTTCTACTCTGGAGAGCTTGAATGTCATTGACTACACTCTTCCATGGGCAAAGTCATATCTCATGTAGTGGGGAGGAAAGACTGACTTGACCTAGCTGCTGAGAGCTCAGAGGAGGGAGTCACTTGCCCAAGGGAATGAGCTCAGACCATCCAATGATGGTGCAGCTGGAGGCTTGGCAGACATTTGTGAGGGTCACCCTGGATGGTTTTCCTACAGCAGGAGGGTGTGTTGTCTATGTACCTTGGGGTGGGTGATAGGAATGTCCATAGCTCATCTCAATTGTGTTCATTCCATTTGCTGACTAATTCTTCTGAGACTTAGTCAGAGGGAAGGGTTTTGGCAGTTCCTTTCTGTGCACAAAACATGGGTCTCTACTCTCACTGGCTAGAAGACTTAGGCCTTTTTTCCATCATCTGACAAGCTTAAAAGTCTCTGCTGTAAGATTGCTGACCCTTTTTCCCAGCCTTTCATTCTCAAAGTTTCTCCTTACCCTTCTAGAATGGCTCAGAGTATGCAGTGGATGGAGTCCTTCCTGGATTTCTCCATTCTCTTTTTTCTCTGTTCAGCATGTCTCTCCACAGAAGGGCAAAACAGGCAGTTTGGGCCCCACTCGGTGACTCCCAAAGGAATTAACTCAGAGAATAGAATCTCTCCAAGGAGTTCCCACAAGCCAATGGATGGGCCCCCTCCCTGGTGCCATTGGGTCGGCTAGCCTACATTTTTTGATGTTGTATTTTTTAAAAAATATGACAGCCCAGGCTTGAAAACCAGTACATTTGGAAATATAAACTAGATGAAAACAAGCTATAATGAAAGTGAAAAAAGAAACATATCAGTTTACTGCCGATTGAAAATCAGGACCAGATGAGACTGTGAGGCTTGGGGCATTTAATTCACAGGAAGAGGTCACTGCTTGGCGAAAACCAGGCCCAGCCTGCACTGACTTTCCTTCTGCAACATTGTGTTTATTTGTTTGTGCTCTTCCCTAGTTTGTGAAGGGAAATAAGGAGCCAGCTTGTTTGAAGTTCTTTCTACCTTTCTATATCATGGTGTGTTTCATTTCATTTCATTTCATTTGGAGAGAGAGGTAGGAAAAAGACATTGATGGCCAACCTGGGAATCCAGTTTGTTCCCTAAAATATGATGAAGGCTAGAAGAGGGCAGAAATGGTGTCAGTTGGCAGATAGGTTGCTCAATAAGAAGAAAAGAGAGGAGGCATAAGCTGCTTCAACCAGGACCATGAAATATTGGAAGTTTTATAGTCACTCCATAGGGTGGAAAAGAGCAAAATGGAGTAAGAGTATAGAACAATGTGCTCCAAGTGTGATCCATTGATGGGCAACATCATCATCAATCCAGAACCTGTTAGCCATCAGTCTGGATTGGAATCTTTTGTGATTCTTTTGCCCAGAGGTTGCACACTGGCAAGCCAAACACCGCTTTTAATCAACAGACATGTTTTGTTTGAGTAATAGAATGTTGACCTGAATTTATCTTTAAAAATTAATTTTGTGTCTGTCATTAAAATAGTGGATGTAAAAAATTGTAGATTTCTCTCTTGTGACAAATCTAAAGGTCTGGCATCACTAGGTTCACACTCTTGTGTGGCTCAATCTACCTGAGCAAAGTAGAACCTTCTTTCTTGGGTTTTTGAAGACTTCCAGTGTGTTCTACTGTCTTCTCAGCCTGAGATCAAATGTTTGTTGTGGTTTAGCAAGGCTTTAAGGTTTTCAGTGAGTGGTTCAGGGATGGACATGGGACCCAGACCATTAACCAACAGTACACAGGTGAAAATCTGCTGGAGGGCTTCTAAGAAAAGTTTTTTCTGTCTCAGGGAATTTCTTGTTTTCTTTCAGATGTTGTCTACATGGATGTGCATCTGTGCTCATCTTGCCTCCAGCCTGCTAGTGAGACCAGTACCGAGGTTGCAGAGTGTAATCCCAGAGAGAAGCTGGACCCTAGAGGGCCTTATGGAACTGTTGAATCCATTCTTCCTGGATCCTGCCCCACATCTGTACTTCTGCTTAGGAGTTACAATGCAGTTCTTACTGTTTAACCCAGTTTGCTACTTGCAACCAAAAACCTCCTAATTGATGTAGTGGGAAAACAACTTGTCAGCAGAGAAGGCTGTATGGGTCTTTCTTCTGCCATCTTTATTGATTTTATTATCTGTCTGGACTGGGTCTTAATTTCCTTCATTGGGTGTAGGCATAATAAACCCTGCAGACTTTCCTGAGTTAAAGTGTGGTTTAAATGTGATCTTTGTGTATGGAAGTGCCTTGTGCCCCATGTAAAAGGAAGAAATAAATAAAGCAGAGTGTGTGATTAATACAGTAGTTTCTGATTCTAATGTTCTTACCTTGACGATCTTGGCAAGTTTCTTAACCTTGCTAAATCTCAATGTCCTCCTCTGTGAACTACTATCCTACTTTAGAGGGTTGTGGTGCTGATTAAATAAAGGAATTGTGATAGTTTCACTCCAAATTTTGATGTGTCATTGCTAATCACCCTTCTTCTTTCCCTTAAGACCCAATTCTGAAACACTGATGAGAAAGCCTGGTGCTCCTTTTGAAGTAATGTGAGATTCAGACCATGCTCCCTATCTACACATGGGAACCCTTATTCTGCCCTTTCTCCAACACAATGAAGGCACAAGCCAGTGTCAGACTGGCTTGAGTAGGACCCTGTCCTGCTTCCCCCCAGAAGTTTCATGATAAAGTAATAAATCTTTTCATATCTATTTGGTGTGTGTGACATCATCATTCTAGACATCCAAACCAAAATTTGGGTGGGGTTCCAGTCTATTCCTAAGGAGTGGCTATAATAATGATATATATAAAGCAGCTTTTATATTGTAAGTACTCAGGAAATGTTAACTTCACACTCAGGCAATATAGCATCATCATTATCATTATTATTATCTCATAAGGATATATTTAAAACACATGAATGTACAGAAAATAGTACAGTTACTCTGTTGTGTCCATCACCCAGCTCAAATAGCCATTGTCTTTCTGCCATTCTTGTTTTCTCTATCCCCACTCTTTTTTTTGAGGTAATGATATTTTTAAGTATATTTTATTGATTAGGTTATTACAGTTGTTCCAATTTTTTTCTCCCTTTTATTTCCCCTCCACCCTTTACCACTCCCTCCCTCCAGCATCCCTGCCTCCTTAGTTTGTGTCTATGGGGCAAACATATAAGTTCTTTGGCTTCCCCATTTCCCATACTATTCTTAAGCTCCCCTTGTCTGTTCTATGTTTACCAATTATACTTCTTATTCCTTGTACCTTTTTTCCCTTATTCTCTTCCTTCTCCCTCCCCACTGATAACCCTCCACATGATCTCCACTGCTGTGATTCTGTTCCTATTCTAGTTGTTTGCTTAGGTTTTGCTTTTGTGTTTTAGTTTCAGTTGTTGATATTTGTGAGTTTGTTGTCATTTTACTGTCCATAGTTTTGATCTTCTTCTTTTTCTTAGATAAGTCCCTTTAACATTTCATATAATAAGGGCTGGGTGATGATGAACTCTTTTAACTTGACCTTATCTGGGAAGCACTTTACCTGCCCTTCCATTCTAAATAATAGCTTTGCTGGATAGAGTTCAGCAAACCCTAGGTTGTAGACCCTTGCTATTCATCACTTTGAATACTTCTTGGCAGTTACTTCTTATCTGCAAAGTTCCTTTGGAAAAAATCTGCTGGTAGTCTTATGGGAACTCTTTTGTAGTTAACTCTCTGCTTTCCTCTTGCTGCTTTTAAGATTCTCTCTTTATCTTTAACCTTTGGCATTTTAATTATGATGTGTCTTGGTGTGGTCTTCTTTGGATCCAACTTCTTTGGGACTCTCTGTGCTTCCTGGACTTATATGTCTATTTCCTTCACCAAATTAGGGAAGTTTTCTTTCATTATTTTTTCAAATATGTTTTCAATTTCTTCCTCTTCCTCTTCTCCTTTTGGCATCCCTATGATTCAGATGTTGGCACTTTTGGAGATGTCCCAGAAGTTCCTCAGCCTATCCTCATTTTTTTGGAATTCTTGTTTCTTCTTTCTGTTCTGGTTGAATGTTTTTCTTCTTTATGTTCCAAATTGTTGATTTGAATCCTGTCTTCCTTCCCTTCACTGTTAGTTCCCTGTGGATTTTTCTTTATTCCACTTAGTGTGACCTTCATTTCTTCCTTTATTTTTTGCCATACTCAAGGAGTTGTCTGAACCTCCTGATAACCAATGGTTTGAATTCTGCATCTGATAAGTTCACGATCTCCATTTCTTTTATTTCTTTTTCTGGGGTTTTGTTCTCTTTTTCTTTTGTTTTGAACTTCTATACAGCTCAATTTTCTGGTGGTTGTGACTGTTATCAGTTTTGAGATCTGGTTAAAATTTTTTCTATGGTTGCATGAGGAGGTGAAGCATGTCTACCTATGCCTTTATCTTGACTAGAAGTCAACATTAATGCTTTAACATCATCAAATACATAGTTTGTGTTCATTTTTTTCAATTTCAAATTGCTTTTATAATTGGTTTTCCAATCAGAATCCAAATAGAGTTTACATATCTTTAATTTTTTACATAGCACTTAGTGCCATTTGATATTTTTTTCCTACTAGTTAATTTATTTATTGCCTTGTCAAGACAAGATGAGTAGTTAGTTAATCCTCTTTACCCATCCATTAAGATCCCATTAATTTTTGGAAGCTACATGAATGCATAGACTCTGTCAGTTTTATAAACCAGAATCCCTAGTACTGAGCTTAGCAACAGATTCTCAATAAATATATGTTAAAGAACAATGAATGAAAAGACAAGTATGGAAACTGCTCTGTTCACACATGAACTTGTATATATTTACAACTTCCTTTTTCGGGATCACTATTCATATGACTCATGATTTGATTTCTCTTTTCCTTTTGCTCAAGATAAAAAGGTAAAAAGACTGAAAACTGAGCTAATAGTCATAAAATTATCCTAAGGAAGTGCTACGAAGACTATACTAAATAGTAATATGTTCTGACAAGGCTGAATGCTAAATATACTGAGATGATATTTTTAAAAGATGAATTAGGGTTTTTTTCCCCCCAGAGGAATTTACCTAGTAGAAAGAGAGCCAATTTAGAAAGGAAATAAAAATGTATTTATTTTTAATCCTTTATTTTATCAGCATCCATCATAAGAACTCCATATAACAGGAATATTTTTTCAATTGCCACAAATTCTACATGAGCTACAATTCAATCTTTAAGTGGATGTCTGCTCTGAAACAGTAGGTAAGTTTAAAGTTAATCTTTAGGGACATGACGAAGTGGGCATGAGCTCTCAAGGTCACGTACTCTGCCACCATTTCAGAAATGACATACTTGCAATTTATCTTTTGTAAATTCAAGAAAAAAATCTCATAGAATCCCTTTAATGAAACTGAATAACTCTTGAAATCACCTTCTTTTAGGTTTATGCAGAATTGGCATCAGTGATCTAAAAGATACAAATTTTGGTCTAAAGACAAATGGGGTCCTTCAGATATTATAGTTGGCTTGAGAGCCAGAATATGACCTATGGCATTACAAAGGATTGGAAAAAGAAGAGTGAAAAGACAAAACAGTATTTATTTGGGATTCAAGACAAAACTTGGAAAAAACTCAGTTTCTCTTCCATTATCAAAGAGATATTGAAATACTAAGGATTTATTTAATTTAGCATTAAAATATCTATGTAAAAACATACATGCATTGAAGTAGCTCTTGGAAATTGTGAACTTTTTACTATTATTTTACTCATATTATGCATGTGGCCCCTGAAAGTAAAATATAAAAGTGGATCAGAAATACCCAAGTTGCAAAGATCACACAGAGACTGCTATTTAGATGATCTAAAAAATTTTAATGATCACACACATAGATCTAAGAGATCCAGAGGCACACAGCTGTGGCTTTAGAACCCCAGTTATATTTACTATCTGTCTGTTAGCACCAGGAATCTTGGCTGAAATAGCTGCTTTGAGATCTGAGAATTCTGTCGTTTCTTCCAAGCTCCCCTAGGCCGGGTTTTCCAGAGGATTAATGAAACCTAGGAGAAATAACTCCCCCACCCCCCCCAACTTTCAAGCTTGATGTAAAATGAGCAAAGGTTACTAACTTCAAGTTATTTGCAGGGTCTTTCATATGTTTTTGTTTGTAACTCTGTGATAGAGACACTAGTCACTCACCTTCCATGAGGGGATTCACTTGAAGTAGGTGCTCAAGGAATTTCAAGTCTAAATAGGATCGTGGCTGAACCTGGTGGGGAAAAAAGGACTGTATTTTTGCTGGCTAATATTGCATTTCTAGATGCTCATTAAGCTGTTAAAACATATGAAATGATGACTCATTGTGAACCCCTCCCAATCCTCTCCCTGCTCCTATTTGCCTGCGGTTGAGGGAATGTATATTGACTTGAGTTAAAGAAGAAACTTGTGGTTTCCATTATAGTCTGTAAACATCGATTGCTGAAAGCCTCAAGCAAGCTATCATCTCTCGCCACACACATGCTTTATATACAGTTCATCTCGGGAAACAGATTGGGAGAGCATGGTGTTTACAACTCCAGAGTAACCCAACTAATAGGGGACTGGTCTGCCTGGGGGTCCCCACACCATCACTGTTCCCAGCTAAGAGGAGGTCCCTTCTGATGTTTTCTAAGCTGAAGCATCAAGAGAGAAGCCAATGCCAACTCTTCTTAAAGAAAGTCCTTCCTGGTGCCTGTAATGGCCTGCTGCCACTGCATCATCAACAAAAGTGTGTGTGTGCTTTTTAAAATCTTTTCAGAGATAGAAAAAAAAAGTTCTGTGCTTTTTTTAAGGTTTTATCTTTAGAGCTCATCCATAATGTCATTTGAAAAATTGGTTTGTCTATTACTTTCAAGACCATTGGCAATGCTGTCATTTTGGATTCAAGATTAATTTATGAATGAATGATTCTGATGGTGTGTAATGGATTTAGAGTCTCTCCAAGAGAGACTGCAGAGAGTATCTGGAGACTTGCTTGACATCGTGACCATGGATGATAAGAAGAACTAAACAGCGTTCATTCTCTTCTGGGAGGAGGAACCATGGGTGTGGCATGGGTGGAAAAATAAAAGGATGTAATATTACAGGGTTTGAATTTGTATTCTGGCTTTGACATTTAGTGGCTTTGTGATCCAGGGCACTTCTTATACCCTGACATGGGTACCCATGGGTATGAGTCCCTTGGGAGTTTTGTTAAAATGCAGATTTGGACCCAGTAGGTACAGGTGGGACTGAGATTCTGTGTATCTAACAGGTGCCCAGGGATGGGTGGCTACTCTTCTTTGTACCAGCTGTGAGTAAAAAGGAATCTAGCAAGTCTTGAAACCAATGTAAGTCTTAGCTGGTTCTTTAATAACACAAGATGTAGGATGATGCTGACCTTCCAGGGTTATTGTCAGGTCTCAATCAGCACTGGTAAGAGCATCTGGAATGGGCCCTGGGATGGGGAGGGCAAATATTAGATGTTGGCTTCTGGTTCTTGAGATGTGAGTGGTGGAAGACATCAGAGGAAGGACCTAGTTTTTAAATATTTGCATTACAGATGAAAAAATGAAGGTGTGTGTAGGGTAGCACTCTTCTTGGGCTCAGTAAGTCACTAACTACACCAGCATTTTCTCTTGAATATAAATGGAGTTTCAGTGGACAGATTTGTCTGATTTATACTTAGTGTAGGTGTGGTTTATATTTCTGATATCATCTGACCTATGATTTGCTATAAGTGAGTCATTGTTGCAAATAGTTCACCTCCCTGTTTTTCCCTCCCCCTTATTATTGTTATTTTTAATAAACTAAGGAGTTCCCACTACAGGTCATGCTAATATCCTTTATTCCAAACAGAATTGAGCAAAGAGTCTGTGATTTCATTCACGTTGAGCTTAAAGTGTTTGCTTTTTCCCTGATGTCCAACCTCTCACCCCTCCTAATTCCTTGCTCTAACTCACCCTCTCCTCAGCTCTTAAGAATGCTAGGCAGGTCTAGTTTTCATCTTTAATTAAGTAATATAATCAGTAAACATCACAAAATTATACCTTTCTGCTTTTTCTGAATGGCAGTAGGGGGGAAGGTAGTAATGATGTAATGACAAGGCTAATTAAAACCTAATAAATCTCATAGTCTTTGAGCTTGCAAGTGGCTAGCAAGAAAGGCTTAATTCTATAGCTTGCTTACTAATAACTCAATGCTCTTTATTAGGAAGTAATTCTCACTGTCTGTTTCTCTTTACTGAGAGTGGTAATATAAGGTTGTTGAAAGCCCCTCCACATGGCTGAGTTTTGAAGAGGGCAATGCTTTACTAGGTTTCCCAGTTTTAGAGTGTTGTGTTTGCCATTGTCCTTGTCTGAGCCAGTTAGCTGTCTGAACCAGTGGCCTGTTAGCATGATGCTAATGAAGTTGGAGTTTTCTCCCCAGGCATGTTTGTTTGTAGGACTCAGCACAAAGGGACAGTTTATGTTCTGACCCAAGACTGCATTGCTCATGTCAGACTAATTCCTTTGAATAGGAGGAAGACCAGAAGATAGCAGAAGCCTGGCTCAATGAGTACTGAAGTCTCTGCTGAGCAGAGAGGAAAGGTTCAAGTTCTGGGAAAGATCTGATAGTGATCTCATCGTAGTTTACAAAGAATAGACCGTAAGCAGTGAGTGAAGGGAAGCACACAAGGAGCATGTTCTTCAAGAAACACCAGGGAAGCAGTTACATAGGGAGATCAATGGGTTTAGGGAAAGCCATAGGACTGAACAGTGGAGATGGCTGAGGGCAGCAAGATGCCAAACGTAAATATGAATAGTAGCACATTCACTTACTGATTGTTGCTTCATTGGTACAATTACTAACTTTCCCTGGCTTGAAACCTCACCTGACCAATTTATAGATCTTAACACACCATTTATCTCTTCTGGGGCCTGGGGTCTTCTAGATTCTGTAAGTCCTATGCATGTGATTGCTGGTAAGTGATCAAAATAGAGTAAGTATGTAAGTCTGACTATAGAGACTCAACTGATTTGTGATAAAAATGATTAGCAACCAGCAAGGTTGATGTGGTAGATTGCAAAAATGCCCCAATCCTTCACCCTTCCTGTTTACAACCTCTTGAATTTGGGTTAGACTTATGATTTGTTTTGGCCAGTAGTCTGCCATGAAAGTAATAGTGTGACATTTTCAATCCAAGGACTCAAGAAGCCTGTCTCACTTGCACGTGTTCTCTGGATTCTTGTGAACTTTATGGGAACAAACTCACTACCTACCTGCTGGAAGATGAAACTAGGGAAAGAGCCATTCCAGATGAGGTCATCATAGACCACACAGTTCCCAGTGGATCCACCATGCAATGGGGCAGATGCATGAGCAAGCCCAGCCAAGATCATCAGAGTCTAGCCCAAAGCAGGCAAACCCATATACTTGTGAACTAGACAAGTGTTTGATTTTTTCTTTCAACACTTTTTAAATGAAAAATTTTGAATATATGGAAAAATTAAAAGGTTTTTTCAGTGAACAGCTATATTCCTGCCACTTCACATTTTACTATATTTGTTTCATCATCTATTTTTCCATCTACCCATCCTTTTATCCACCCATCAACCAATATTTTTATTTTATTGTAGTTATTGATTTTAGCCACTAATTTTTGAGATGGTTTGTTATGTAATCATTATTTGTTGTAATATGTAACTGATACAGTCACATAATAGGAAAGGAAGGCTTAGCTAGGGATGTAAACAAGGGTTCTGAGAAAAGTGGCTGATTTGGCGTTCTTTGCATGATAGTGTTTTCCTACCAAAAGAAACTAGTGAGATCTACTCTTCTGAGAATATGCATATTTCACCAGAAGTTGTGAAATGGGTCAAAGTTCATCAACAAGCAGGAGTCCCTTTTCAGACTATATCACTTCTCTATGTTCTGTGTCTCCCTGGCAGTTAGAATTGCTCAGAATTTTTTTAAACTCACAGTAGATATTTAAGAAGCAGCTGTCCATATGATGAGGAGGAGGAATGTCCCTTACAGATGCACACATTTGCATGGTTGATATGTATACAGACATGGTTCATTTTGACATCAACCCCAGGAGGAAAGTATCTTATAAATTTAAAAATCAAGGTTTAGAGAGATTTTTGATCTCCTTAATGTCACTCAGTTAGTTTAAGGGTAAGACTCAGACCCAAGACTTTGCTTTGTAAGTTTCAATGTTCTTTTTCTAGGTTTCATGGCTCAACTAATTTTTTTTGTTATAAAAAGTGAGAAGGATGGTAGGTGAAATTAGGAATGAGAAAGATAAGAAAGGAAGAAAGACACATTAGGGAATTTCATGATTGATGTATTCTGAACTTTTTTTCTGTCAGAAATATTTCTTGTACCTCCCTTTAATATCTGGTGGTGTGGTAAGGGCATGGCATGGCACCAAGTCAGAGAAAACAGCCTCTGCCCTGAACAGCTTACAGTCCAAGTTGTCACAATAGACACAGAGAAAATGTCCCTGGTATTGGCATCAAAGGCCCGTGGCCCACCTCTGATTTCAGGTCACATGTGGGAGACAATTTTGTGAACTAAAGATTCAGTTCTAGCTGTCAGCCTCTCACTTCAAGGGTATCTTACAAGGCTTTCTCTGCTCTACCCCAGGACCTTCTGCCAAGCCATGGGAGGTTGAGCTTATTTGGCTTTTAAGTGTCACTCAGAAGAGCTAGGGAAGTAATATTCCTGGGGTGACATACAACTTGTGGGTGACAGGATCTTGTGGACAAAAGCTCTATCCTCCTACCTTGAAGTTGGACAGTTCCAGGAGATACTTGCATCCTTATCTTGGTTTCTGCTGCTTTTCTAACTGAAAAAAGGCAAAACATGTACTCACAAGGTCATAAATAATGTAGTGAAATAATACTATAAGGCAGTATGAATATATATAGTATATAATATAATTTGCATATCATACTATAACATATAGTATAAATGTTATATACTATAACATTTAATACTATAACATTTATACATACTAGTATGTGTTATAGTATAAATATTACATACTATATATTATAGTATACTATATATACATATATATGATGGAGGGAGGGAAGGGAGGAGAGGGCATGAGAATGACTGGATAACAAAGGAATTGTAAAAAGCAAGAGGAGATCACTGAAAACTGGGGTCACTAGATTTAAACTTTAAGTGAGAAAATGATTTTAAACATTGTTAAATGGAATCTTGGGTATGGGAATCCATGGGAGGGAATTATTCTTGGATTCTTATAAACCTCTGTTTTTTGTTTGTTTGTTTTTTGCTTTACTGAGTGTCAGCCATTAACAGTGCTAGGGCATCCAGTGGAAACTTTAATCACCAAGTGCCTACCATAAAATAACAACTTATTGATAGCTAATGCTATTAGAAACATAGGTTGTCTCCATTATTTTCTGTCTTTCTTTGATTGTGGAATAATGTTTTAGGGTCTACACCTTATATTTTAGGGATGATCGTGTAGTTCTATGTGTTCAGCATCAAAATTACCTATTGAAATTCCCATGGACAAGGTGGGAAAACCAAGGTTGGTTTGTGATCAAACTTGTCAGTGAAGGAGAAGTGCAAATGCCATGTGGTTGGCTTTTAAATCAAGATCGGATGGCCAACAGTATTTGGTGGGTCTTGGTTATACTCCAGTTGTCTAATGCTTTGAAGTCTGATGAAAAGTGACGATATTTTTGCCACAGTGAAATTCTGGCACTGATGACCAGTTGCTTTGATTTCCATCCCAGAGGGCTGATTTGGAAGCATGACTTGTAGAAGAAGCAATGAGAAAGGTCTGGAGGGAGAGGGTGGTCCTCCCAGTCAGCAATCAGGCTAGAGAAAGGGCAAGGTGGGAAGTTTGCATTGAAGCTTCCTACATAGCACCTGATCTTATTTTAAGCAAACAACTTTATTTCCTAGGACTAATTTCACTCTTGCTCTTCATCAGCTCAATGCCTGAAAGACAACGGGGTCTCAAAGAAGAATCCAGAAGGAGGAAATTCGAAAGGGAAAGAAAATATCTGCACATCGTGGAGAGCATAAACAAAACATAAACCTTTAATAATAGGCATCCATAGGCAGATGAAAGGAGATGAAGCAAAAGACCCCCTCCCAAGTAGTCACAGCTGCACCACTGTCTGTTGAAAACACTTTAATAGCGCCAAACATTAACTGTTTTGTTCTTTTCAAAGTTTATAACCTTTTCCCTTTTTCTCAGCTGTGTTCTAATGACAATTTTTTTTTCTGTTAAACAGGATTGGTTTATGAGAACAGGATGTTTGTATTAAATATTAAATCGTCAAGGCTTCCTTCAGCTGAAGGTCCCAGCTTGGCTTCAGTTTTGATTGAAATAGACAAACCTTCATTCCTACAGAACTGTAGAGAGTACAAAGAGTTTGTCAAATCTTGATAGTGTAACCCGGCATGGGGCCAAGAACAGAATAATTGGTTAATGTCTGCATAGTTCTTTGAAGATAGAAATTACTGTGTAAGTTCTAAGTAGTACTGAGAGCTGAGCCAGGCCTGGAGGGCCTTATTCTGGGGTCAGTAGACTTTTCTCTAAATTGATGTTCAAGGAGCAAAGTCATTGGTTCATGTGGATTTTTTTTTGTGGGAGCCACTTGGGTTCTGGAAATTGGCCTCAACTTTAGCATGCATAATCTCACCCCTTCTTGTTAGAGGTTGAATTATGGGCTTAGTTGTGTCATCTTTGGCCTTCAGAGGCTGTGTGATGTCCTAGAAGGTGTCCTTCATTTTATGCAAAAATATTCTGCATTTAGGATGTAGAACTTTGAGAAAATAGGCAAATATATCTTATTAAAGTTTACTAACTTTTCTGCAGGATATCAGTACACAATCACAAAAATGAAGAAATTATGCCAAAATAAGTCTTGGGCATGCTCATTCCTTTTCTTGGAGAGTCATAAAATAAGTATATTGTATCCACGATGTTTCTTTTTCTAAGAAAACCAAACCCACAACAAATGGTTTAATAGAATTTAATATAGGAGCTGAACTAGAGAAGTGTTGGAAGAGCTGAAATGCAGGAAAGGTAAGGCAATCTAAAAGTGAACAATGCAGAAAGCCTCTTTCAATCCCAGGGCTGCAGGACAGAGCAGGGAGGTAGTGTCAGCAGAGCTCAGGGTTTGCCTGTGGGGGTCTGGATCCCAGAAGGAAAGTTCGTCAGGCAGGAGCTGGAGTCATGGAGGAGATACAGCCTCTCAGAAACCAGTCAAAGAAAAGCGAGCAGAAGAAATACTCTGGCTTCTTTCTTCCTTCTGCTCAGTCCCCAAAGCTAGTGCTTCCCATGGCCCCAACCTAATTAACTGTTTCTCAACAGTTAAATGGGCCAGAGGGTCTGGGGAATTTACCCTGCATGGGCCAGCTCTGTGTACAAAACAGAGTAGGATAAATGTAGGGGATAGATCTGAGGGTAAAGAGGCAAGCACAGGGGCACATGGGTGAAAGGCCAAAGGAGTCCTGTAGTCATGAGGTCTGTTTATCATTGGCTGACGCAGAGTCAGTCACAATTATTTGACAGTGGTACTGGGTTTTGTTGTTGTTGTTGTTGTTTCTTTGTTTTTGTTTCCATGAATCCTTTATGGCAGGGGTGTCAAACTCACTTTCACCAGGGGCCACATCAGCCTCGTGGTTGCCTTCAAAGGGCTCAATGTAGAGCTCCTTGTCCTAGTTAAGGAGTAGTTACATTTGTACAGTCCTAAAATTACATTTGGCCCTTTGGAGGCAATTGCAAGGCTGATGTGGCCCCGGCTGAAAATGACTTTGATACCCCTGCTTTATGGCCATCTCTACGAAGTTTCAATAGGATTTCAAATTGCTAACCAAGGTACGCTGACTTTTCACAGCAGCAGCTTGTTGGTTTTATACTGAAGTTAATCAGAGGCATAGAAGCAAAAGTATTCAGAGGCAGAGACTGTAGCTTATCTAAGTGCTTTTGTTTCTCCTTACTTCTGCACTCTGGTGGAAGCAGGGAGGCATGGAGTTTCAGGGAGTTCATGTTGTGCTAAGCTAATTCGAATGCTGGCAGAGGGAGTCTGCCCTAGGGAGGAGAACAGGGTACATGGCAGTCTGGGTGTGTGCCAAATGGTCAGGTAATAGGGCACCCTGATCAGGGAACTCTGAATTAGACATTGTCAATGGAACTTTAATTTTTGCAAATGGATATAATTATCACATAAAAAATTACAGCCAAGTGTTTGTACTATTGGTCTTAATGTCAGACCCTCCATCTAGAGTGGGAGTTCTGTAATCCCAAATGCTCTGGAGTGACACCCTGTACTTTGGTTTTCTTGCTTCAATGCCTGGCCCTTCCTGGCACTATGGCCATTTCCTCTGACAATCACTTCAGCCTCCAGTCATGTCTATCTTAAGTGGCTAATAGAGTGAACATACATTCATAAATATGTACATGAACATATATGTATATTTGAAGTATTATATACACCTTTATGAATCCTTTATATAGTGTGTAAGTGTGTTTCAGTGTGTATTTATTTCTATTCCTGAACTACAGCTGGGATTATCCCCATTTTCCTGTCACACATCCCTCAGTATTAGGACCTTCTGGAATCTGTTGCCCTAAGACACACCTGGAAACTGGGCATTGAGAGTGAACATGGTGCATAGTATCAAAGCTGATTCAGAACAAAAGAGGAGACCTTTCAAAAAGTGGCATCAAGGAATAGCCCTGTTTTGGTTTGAGGCTGCCAAAGCTTTGATCTCAAATCTGGAAAATGTGTTTGGAAGAGGTGCATGGGGTAGAGGACCCTGGTATCCAATTTCAGGCTGCTGCCATCCAAGGTTGATGAACAGCAAGGGAACTCCACTCTGTACCTATTGCCAAATATTAAAAGCAGTTTCCTTTCATCTCTTAGCTTTTCCTTGCTGCAAAATCCACACATTCAAGAAGGACATTCTCCATAAGTGTAATGCCAAATACTGACAAGCAATGTGGATAATTTAGGGATTGACAATGAAATATTTGGTAATTTTCAGAATAGGGTACAGCTTTGTACTCCTCTGAAG
This sequence comes from Phyllostomus discolor, assembly GCF_004126475.2. Classification (NCBI taxonomy): domain Eukaryota; kingdom Metazoa; phylum Chordata; class Mammalia; order Chiroptera; family Phyllostomidae; genus Phyllostomus; species Phyllostomus discolor. The sequence goes on along the minus strand of NC_040911.2, from coordinate 74,847,278 downwards.
ATAACTTTTACTATGTTTTCTCCTTTGGCCTGTAAAAATCTCTACCACTTGAATCAGCTTCTAGACTCAAAGGTTTGTTTGGCTGCCCGAGGAGTCCATTATCTTTGTATTCTGTTTCAACTTTTTCCTCTTTCCTGACTTTGCCAGATTTTTTCCTCCTCCAGATCATTTCTGCTTCTCCTCAATCAACCTAAGCAAGAATACTTGCTCACTAATCAGTAAAACTATCCAATCTCTCTTGGAGATACTATTAGTTTATCTCAAACTCCAGGCAAATCTGTAAACACATTTACATAAAATGGCAGTTGGTTTACTACAAATAGCCAGACAGGTAATATCTAAAAATTCCCTTCCAGTCTCAAGATTTAGAATTCATTTCAATATATTAGAAGGTAAGAGGGGAGGGAAGCTAAATCAGGCATATGATTTTATGTAATTGAAGAAATTACTTGTCTTCTACCACTGCAGGGAAAACCAAATGAAACTTCTTCGGAGGTTGCATGAACAAAATTTCCTACGTATTGCACATTGTTCCTTTTGCATGCTGCTTTCCTCTTTTGTTTTTAGCTGGGATGGTAGATGGAAGTACCAAAAACCATGAGAGAGGCAATGCTGGCAAACTCAGCGTGAATGGAAACAGGAAATACCAGGAATCTTATAATAAATGCAGAGACTTCCAGCCTAATTTCATAGTCTCAGAAGTTTGAATAGAGGTTAAACTCAGCTGCAAATCCTGAGAATACATTTCAACAAAACTTCCAGTCTCATGGTGACCTGCCCTGTGTCAGAGAAGTGACTGCTCAATTCAGTCCTGGTTATTCCAATGCCCTTTCACTTTTTGAATGGACCACGAATAGAAGGGCTTTGGCTATATTGGATAATGGCAAGGAAATTGTGTCACTTTGATGATTCTCTAAAGCTAGTTAGAAAACCACTTTCGGTGGCTTAGATAAAGTCCTATTATGAGGAAAAAGGAGACCAATTTGGAAATTGCTATTTACAGTGACAGTATGGCATTACCTGTGAGCCTGGTAGCAATGCAAAATTTCAGATCCCAGATCACTGCCACTGAATTCCAGGGATTTGTGTGCACAGTCAAGTGTGACAAGTACTGGTCTGAAAGAATCCTGATAATTCTTTGAAAGTTCAATAATTTTTACTTAGCATGTGAATAATGAATAGTTTTTATAGGAAGTTGTATAGTTATATAGCACTACCATATAGCATACATAATGCTATTATTTCTGTATAATCTGATGACTCATCAGATTATACAGGCTATAAGGCTTTCCTGAAATTAATTCTCCCAAACTGTTTCACAGTATAAGGATTTGAGTGTACATATATATGTGTGTGTGTGTGTACAATTGTGTTTGTATATATACATATATAGAGAGAGATATATAAGGTCTGTCCAGAAAAAGTCCAACCATTGTTAATATAACAAGAGCAGTTTACCTGACATTGATGTAACCTGCAGCCAAGGAGAACAGGCTGGAATGCACATGTGTGAACAATGACAACTTCACTGTATTAGTCTGTGGGGGTGGTAGACATTGTTGAGTGAGCATGTGTACTGTATGGTCACTGCATTCAAAATGACTGATGAGTAGAGTAATGAATCTGCATTGAGATTGACTATTCCTCTGTGGAAACTATTTGGATGATTGAGAAGGCTGCAGCTCTGGGAAATAGGTGATTGGCAGCTTCATCATCACAAAGTACCCATTCATATATCATGTCTTGTGCAGAGTTTTTTGGTGAAACGTAAAATCACCCAGGTGACTCAGCCCCTTTACAGCCCAGACTTGGTGCCCTGTGGCTTCTGGCCTTTCCCAAAACTAAAATCACCTTTGAAAGGGAAAAGATTTTAGACTGTCAATGATATTCAGGAAAATACAATGGGGCAGCTGATGGTGATTGGGAGAACTGTGTGAGGTCCCAAGGCCTACTTTGAAGGGGACTGAGCTGTCATAGTCCTATGTAAAATGTTTCTTGTATCTTGCATCATTTTCAATAAATGTCTCTGTTTTTCATATTATGTAGCTGAAATTGTCTGGAAAGACCTTGAATATATTTCCTACTACTATGTAACAATTTATGATATTCAATACATTTAGCAGCTTCAAACAACAGAAATTTATTATTTCACAGTTTCTGTGGGTCAGAAGTCTGGATGTGAGTTAACTATGATCTATGCTTAGGACCTTATCAAGCTAAGTGAAAACGTCAGCTGGAACTGATTTCATCTGAGGCTCAGGTTCCTCTTTCAACCTCACTGGTTGTTGGTAGAATCTATTTCTTGTGGCAGTAGGACTTGGGTTTATGTGTGCTTGCCATCTTGGCTGTAGACCACTCTTGGCCTCTACATGCTACTCTCAGGTCTGTGCTACGTGGTTTTCTCCTTCTGCAACATGGCTGCTTGCTTGTAGCTCAACAGGAAAGCATCTGTTGCTGTTCCTTGTCTTTTCAATTGGCTCACCTGATTAGGTAAAACCTACCCAATCTTCTTCTTGATTAACTCACAGTCAAGTGACCTTAAACATATCTGCAAAATCCCTTTTACTATATAATGTAATATAATTATGGAATTTATATTCTATATTTTCAAATTTTGCCTGCACTCAAGAGGAAAGAATTATATAGAGCATATATACCAGAGGATATTGGGGACGATGTTAGAATTCCATTATGTGTGTGTATGTACACACACACACATTTATGTGTACATACAACACACATATAAATATCGATAATTCATGTATATGTAAATTATTATAGGATTATAAATAAAAACACTACTGTGAAATAAAAACATATATCCCTAACTACATTGCTCTACTTAACACTTATTTTTATGTAACCTAGAGAAACCATACTACTGTTTACATATATTTTTCTTTAAGTCAACTACTTTTTAAACTTCAAATTGTGCTAAAAAGGAAACTATAATGTCATTAACATAAATTGAAAGCCATGATCATTCATCATAAAATAAATCACGTGACACAAAATAAAAATTTAAGGGAAATAAAACATTATCAAATTAAATCTATCAACCATTGCCCAAACTTGAAGGCTGCGCTGGATGCTTGCTTCTCTTTGTTAAAAAGGGAAGGTGACAAGTGTTTAAAGAGGGTTTAAGATGTCCTAATCCAAACCAGGTCTTTCTTCCTGATATGACAAATTGTTGTGTGTGTGTGAATCACCTTTATACTGTATGATTCATGTTCTTGATGTTATATGAATGCCACCTAATCAGAATGCCACATAATGTCCACACTTCGGGATACACTGCATTTCCTGAAGGCCTTTATTAGAAAAAAATGCATTTTGTGTGTTACATTGTTAGGTTTTGTTTCCTTCTATATAAAAAAAATCCACATTATTATATCAAATATTTTGACAGAGCTGGAAATAACTTCTAAGAGCTCTTCTAGATCCAGTATCCACGATTATATTCAATTAGTGGTACTAGATATTTGCATGGAATTATTTTATTACATTGGCTGACTTACTATCTAGCAAGGAATAGTTTTCCTTGAAGAATTAGGATGTAGAAAGATGTGAAGTGGAAATGTGAAAACTGTGCCTATCTGAAATATGGACTAAGACTCAAGGAAGACAAACCTGTGTGGGGACCATATGGGGAGACCATGGCAGGTGTGGAAGCAGCATAGGATGATGGTGAACTTCTGGTGATTGTCATAGATCAGCCACAGGCTAGGAAGAGACCATCATCAAAAGATTTAAAGGCAAATCATTTATCTCACCTTTGCCTAAGGCAGAATCTGACATTCCACAGCTCACTGGATATTTTTCATCTGCCTCTTTGGATCCATTGCCATATTATTCACCTTACTCTGACTCCTATGGACCTCCTCTGAATCTACTTGGGTTGATCCATGGGAGATATGAGGAAGAGATGGGAGGACTGAGGAATGCCTCTCCTCCTGTCCCCTAACCATGGATTGGTTGATCTTGCCATGGAAGGCCCTGGCTCTTCCTAGGCAGCTCTCTCCTATAGAAATCTTTTTCCCCTCCAGGATCCACTGATGCACACACCATTGATAAATTTAATTAACACATGTTTGGGAATATTCTGAACCTAAAAGTAAAGGAGATGGTTTCCTGCTAAGACTTACTTTTTCTGCCTTGGATTGTGAAGTTGGATGTATACAACACTCTTCTTAATGGCTACCCATATCAAGTAGCCTTTTCTGAATCCTCCCTCCATCCCATAGGCCTGGGCTATATATGAAAAGGTACTTGAAAAGAATTATATATTATGTCTTTTTTCATTTTAAGAAAACAATGTGTTTTGAAGGCGTATGTAATAGATTTGCTCTGCTAAAGTGTAGTTAAGGCTTATCTATTTTTAATTTAATCTAAATGACAAAAATGCTTTTGAACTTGGGAATACAGTGTGATGATTCCTTCCCCTTATTATTATGATAAAGACTTGATTTGAAATGAGACACTTAGACCCATTGAACCTTCTCAATTTTGTCTATGAAAATGATCAAAGTAGTGGGTATAAGCTTGAGACAGGATGCTGAGTATCTCATAAAAGAAAGAGAAACAAGTCTGTATGCCAATTATCCTCAAATTCAATGGTTTCTATTTCAAACAGGATAATGATTAAAAGTTTTTTAATTGAATAATTATCATATTCCAACAAAAGTTTAGGTAGGATGAACCTGAATTTGAAGACAAAAAGACTTGGGTATTTCATTAAAAGGAATAACATCAAGCTAGGAACAGCTTTCACTGTTTTGATGACTCAAACTTTCTTCAGCCAGAGGTTTAGACTGTCAGCAGAAATATTTCAACCAGAAAATTTCATGACAGTTGTTCTCTATGTATGTAACTAGTTGAAATAGTGTGAACATATGATCATAAACTTGTTTGTGTACTAATATGAAACAATCTAGGTTTGCATTAACAGCTTCTCTTTGAAGGATTTGTCTTCCTAATAAGAACAATGATCATTTTTAATTTATTGAGTGTAATAGCTTAGCAAATATTGTTATGAATCACTGTCATTATAAGAAAAATGGTTGCAGATGATTCATAGAAAACCCAATAAACAACACATTTTGTGATCTTTTCCCCCTTTCAATAATCTCTCAGACCTTCAGATTACATTAAGGATTCCATCTCAGATTGTTCAAGCTGTATTTCATTGATACTAAAATTAATATAATTTTGCATATTAACATTATTGGAGTTAGGATGGTTGTTATAATTTGATGTATCTCAAAACTGTCAGTCAAATGGCAATGAGAAGTAATTAGATTGTCACTGCATGTTTGAACTTAAATTTGGTTACTATTTGTATTGTCCTATGTAAAATATGTATACAATTGTTCTTTTAATAATTATTCAATATAGATTCTAAGTGTCATAGTTTCACTAGCAGCAGTTTCTTTTTCTCTGTGTAAGAAGAATGATAATTAAATCATTGTGTATTCATATAATGACTGTTTATGTAGTGCTTATACACAATTTGATAGTATAGGGAGATGTACAAGATGAAATTATTAGCCATCAAGAGGAGGATACAAAAATAAATATATTAAAAATAAAATAGGTGACTTAAATGTATTTTATAGGTGGGATATTACCACTAAAACACAAACAAAACGAGTACATTTTCCATTGCAATCTATAAAGTAGGCTCACCTATATTTTCCCATTTAATTTGTTTTTTGAAACTTCATAAGGTGCAAAATGTGCATCTAGGTAATGACATATAATCTTACAGATTTGTCAAATGTCCACAATAGCCACTATCAGCTGATTTTTGTCCACAGGGATGGATGAGTTCATGTCCAGGTCTGTGGTGAGGGGAAGGGAGCATCTGCAGGGACAGGTGACAGAAAACTTTGCTTTTCATTCCGGCCTCAGACGGAAGTACTCTGCAACCCGCCACTTTAAGTTTCAGACAAGTCATTCTGAGTCTGAGGCAAACAGGGCCAAGAAAGAAGGTGAAAACAGTGTGAGTTTTTTTTTAGAGCTAATCTGATACTGTTCAGCTTATGAACCTAGAAATTTCTTTTGTCTGTCCAAAGTGCTGGATGCTTTTTGTCAGATTGCCCTTTGCTTCAGCTTTCACATTCATCAGCTGGGTTACTACTGGCATTCTCCCATAACTCTCGTATCTACATTGTCTTCCCCATTGACAGATTTTCATCAACTCACAGACGGAAATTGACAATTCACTTTGAACCTTCAGAATATGGAAGGGTTTCATCATATTTGGACTCCATTCTCAGTAACTTATTTGCTTCTTCTGTTTGACTTTTGTCTGGTAGTAGTTTCTAAAATCTCAATTATTCTGATTGAGATATTTCTGAGGGCCCATATTATTAGCTCATTGCCTAGAATTACTCCATTTCCATGAGGCCTCTTTGCTACTGTGATAGTTATCCTGCCATTTCCCTCCTCCGGTCTACTCCCATCTAGAATGTTTCTCCTCTGTATGCTGCAAACCCATATCACACTCATTCTCCAAGGTCTAGAGCAAGCATCCAAATATCTCTCTCTCCCAGTGCCTATAATTTTGAGCAAACAACTCAGCTCTCCCCTAGTTACTGTCCTATAATGGATAATCTTATTATTATTATTTTTTTTGCTAATTTAGTTTCACCAGAAACAAGTCATTTTTTCTCTTCTGGGCCCAGGATCCCTTATTTTTTATAAATGGATAATAATATTCATGTTCCATCTACCACACAGTGGTGTTTTGAGAATGAAATGTAAAAGTGTGAGAGAACATCCTTTGCAAAGTTAAAGCACCAGGTGTCTTATACCTCAGTTTTGGTCCATAGAAACACACAGTTTTGCAAACCAATTATACAAGACTTTTACAGGACACTGAGCAGATTCCCTTCGATCAGTTTTAGTGGTTTTATATGCTCATCCTAAGCACACTCTGTGTGCTTCATTTTTTGCACCTTGATCTTCAGAGCCTTGCCCCCTTACACCTCTCAATGCAACACATACCATCAAACTGATGGGTAGGGGAGGTTGAAAGCTCAGCTCTTCTTCCTGAAGAGTGACAAACTCTGAGACATGATCCATGCTCCAGAGCTCCCCATGGGTTCAGGGATCAGGCTGAGGCCAGGATGTCACCTGGCATTGCATGCTTGCTTGGTGTGTCTTCTTCCCTGTTTGGTTCTTCCAACTCACTTAGAAATTTCTCTTTAAAGGACTTTCTTAATAAGTTACTCATACATGTACCCTCTCCTCAGGTCTGCTCTGGAAAATTCAACCTAAGACAATAGTCTTCAAAGCTTGTTAAGAGGTGAGATTTCCACAGATCAAGACATTCTTTGACTCATTTATTTAGGCACATACTTATAATTATATACTTATTGAGTAGCTATTTATATGCCAGGCACTGTCATAGACATTGTGCGGCATATAAATGGTGGAAATCCCTCCCTTTGTGGATATATAGGCACATAAGTAAAAGTGACAGAGCCACAGTTTAAATAGACTTTCTTGCCTTTAATTTGGTGTTCTTTTATTTGCTTTCTGTACATGGATATAATAAGATGCTCTTGTATACTTCCCTAATGATTTTTGAAGGTATAGGTCATTTGTTGATTGTAAGAATCTTCCAAAGTCATGTTAAGGGAAAATAGTATTAATTTTATACACTATTAGCAAAGATAACATAAAATATGCTGTAAATATTTAGTTTGCCTTTCAGTCTGCTTTAGTCTCCTAGGAAACTAAATGGTGAATTTAATTAGTCAATATTGCATGTAATTTCAGTGTTGATTCAGAAGTTAGACAGAGGTTTTTGACAAGCTAGGCTTGGCCTCCCAACAGCCCGAAGTTCTATTGTACTAATGGCTGAGGCCTTAGACAATGGCAGAAATCTATCCATGGGCTTTTGATAAATTCTTCACATCAAGGATGATATCTCAGGAAGGGTAAGGCAGCTTAGCAAAATGTACAAACATCCTTCAAAATTTGAGCCACTGATCTCCAAGCCAGATATTATGTCTGCTGATATCTTGAAGTCCAAGGGGGCAGGGTAGAGCTACAGATGGAATGCAAAGGAGTTTTCCCACAATGTTGGCCTTGTCACTGTGCTTGTTTCATCCATCCACAGGACAGGCAGAGAGTATGGCCACTTTTGGGGAATTCTGAGTCTTCTTACAAACTGAATTCAGCTTTTTAGTTTCTTAATGGCATAGTCAGAACAGTGGCTTAATGTCTGGAAAGTACAGCCAGAATGCAGGGGAAGCTTTGAGACGTCAACATTGATTTTAAAACACTCATGCTTAGTGTAATTTATGTTTGCACTGACCAATTCAGCACTCCTCTGGGATGAATCACTTAATTAGAAAGAATAAAAAAAGCTGTTGTTTGATGTATGTGTCTTAATTATTTCCAAGTGGCAGAATTGATTCTCCCATTATGAATTTGCCTCCATTTGTGAGCATAATGAAGCACCATTAAAGGGAATGGAGGTCAGAGGCCACTCTTTCTTTACATTTAATGTCCTTGAGCTGATAGATTATTTATGAGGGTTATTATGCCTTGGGTAATGTTCCCAGTTTTCAGAAGAGCTATATCGATATGTAATGATGAGATACCACCCATCTCAACTTCACTTGAGCTCCAGATGGCAACTGGAAAGTAGACTGAGAATATGATTCATTGCCATCATATTTGCAGCACTTCATGACTCTTGTAATCTCAGGTAGTGATTTGGTTACCATGGTCTATAAAGCTTGTTCTTACCCAGTGTTGTAGAAAGTTCCTTGTGTCCTGAGAGAAACATAGTTATTTATAACCAAAAGCACTCATAATCTGGATTCTGAGCTGTATTTCCTTTTGGATTTCATGTGAAATTTCAACCAAAAATATATATTCCCCAAGAAAATGAGAGCTTTGAGCTTAACTGTACAGAAATGTTATGAGTTTATTTTCCTAAGCTATATTTACTGAGTTCAAATACCAACTTTGTTACTTATTATTTCAGTGGTCTTGGACCAGTTACTTATCCCCATGCCTCAGTTTCTTCATCAGCAAAATGGGCGTAAGAGGCAATGTTGAAAATTAAATAAATAACTTCATGCCCAAATAGTTAGGATAGTTTCTGGCACACATTATGCACTCAGTGGTGATAACAGTTGTCATTATAAAGATTTAAAATCAATCATGGGTTAGTTTCTTCATTTCTGCCCCACAGCTTAATTCCTGGACTAATCCAGTGGGTTGATACTTCAGCAGATTATTTGTTTGCTTGACTCTGGTCTGTTACAGCTTTCTCTATGCTCCATACTTTGTGGGCTTCTCTTCCTGTGACCAGCAAGGATTCCCATTACTTCTTTTGAGGGGGTGGGTAATTTGCCACAGGCTAGTTCTCATCAGGATAAGAAATGGGAAATCACTGTGTGTATGTTCATATATGAGTTCTGTTCAGAAAAAGTCCAACCTCTGTTATTACAACGAGAATGTTTTACATGACATCAATGTAACCTGCAGCCAAGGAGAATGGGCTGGAATGCACATGCATGAACAATGATGACTTCACTGTACTAATCTGTGGGGGTGGTAGACACCACTGAGTGAGCATGTGTACTCTATGGCCACCGCATTCAAAATGACTGAGTGAGTAGAGCAATAAATCTGCATCGAGATTGAACATTCCTCTGTGGAAACTATTTGGATGATTTTGAAGGCTGCAGGCCTAGGCAACTGGTGATTGGCAGCTTCATCACTACAACACATCCACTCATGTACCACATCTCCTGCAAAGATTTTTTGCAAAACATGAAATCACCCAGGTGACTCAGCCCCCATACAACCCAGATTTGGTGCTCTGTGGTTTCTGGCTTTTCCCAAAACTAAAATCCTTTGAAAAGGAAGAGATTTCAGACTTTTAATGATATTCAGGAAAATCCAATGGGGCAGCTGTTGGCGATCGGGAGAATTGTGTGAAGTTCCAAGGCCGACTTTGAAGGGGACTGAGCTGTCATTGTCATATGTAAAATATTTCTTGTATCTTGTATCATATTAAATAAATATCTCTGTTTTTCATATTACATGGCTGGATACCTTCTGGACAGATTTTGTATATGCATGGGGCCCTGATAAGGTAGTGGTTAAACCAATGATTCTAGAGTCACATTTGTAGTTCATAACTGGGGCTTTATGGCTGTGTGACCTTGGAAAAATTGCTTCCTCGCTCTAAGCCTTAAATCCTCACCTGTAAAATAGGTACAACTCATTAAGTGAATAAGAGAATTAAATGCAGTACAGTCATAATTCCTGGCACATAGGATGTCTTTAATACATGATAACTATTATATTTACATATCCATACACACAAAATCCATATCAGCTAATACCAAATAATTTTTCCTACAATTATTCTCCAAGAATTATTGCTGACTGATAGATAATTTAAAATGTATAAATCTGCCATCTAGTTTTTAATCAATACTCTGTTTCAGTTGTCCTTGTCAGGTTCTAAATGGGGAATCTCACTGAGTTATACAAATGCCAAATGATACATTTTACCTCTGCCTGTATGCTGGGGAGTCAGACAGTTACAATCATCATCTGATCTTCTGCCTTTGCAGAAAACCGATGGACTTGCTCTCTTTTGTTTAGATGGCTGGTGAAATGGTATTCGTCATGAGCAAGAAAAGATCTGACACAATTCTCAGACAGATGGCAAGGACTGGGTCCTCATAAATTTGTTATTGCCACAATTGAAACTACATTTGGGTTTTGTCCTCCACTGTTAGAGGAGAAATGGGAGCTTCACTTTGAAAAATGTAGCACTGAGTCTACAGCCATACCACCGTGAATGTGCCCGATCTTGTCTGAAAAATGTGGAGCTGGAAAAATCCCCAGGAAAGTGAACTGTGTTAGAGGCAGGATAAGAACTCCACAGTCATGTGGCCAATGCACAGTCCACGCTGACCATAGGATCAGCACAGGCTGATCCCTCACAGCTGCAAGAGATGGGGCAGAAGAGAAGCAGAGGGGCCAAGCAGACCCCAGTTTTGAGTCTTTAAAAAGTCTGAGCACATCTTGGAAAGCACTATCTCCCTGTCTTCTATTTCCTGGGACCTGAGGCAGGTTTTCCCCACCTCCTCAGATTCTGGCAGCCCAGTCCAGTCTTTGAGGAATGCTATAGTGTGTATTATATCCATCATTGAATGTGACTATGTTGTACCATGTAAGCTGTGATGGAGTTATTTCTGAGGTCAATGGTATTTTACCTAAAATATCCAAAGATGGATGAAGTAATTTGTGGTTACAATCATTCAATCCCATGACAAATTTCTTTCCCAGATGACATATCTTTAAATAAGAATAACTAGCAGTATGTTAGACATTTAAAATTTATCAGCATACTTTGTCTTTACAGCAGTCTTGAGAGGTAGCTATTACTGTCCTCACTTTACAGATGAAGAATTAGACCCAAGAAAGTAGAGTTTCATACCAGTCTCTCATAGCTAAAGAAGTGTAGAATCATACAGAGAACTAGAATGACATATCTGGTGGAGTTGTAGAGTTTGTTGTCTAAGCTGGAAAGAAATTTTTGAGAGTGAAGTGTGGCATTATCATACACCAAGGCAACAGGCATAGTCCAGAACCACTGATGTAAACTGGGACGTGAGCTCTCAACCAACTATGTTAACTCCCTGTGTTCTTATATGGGTATACACACATACATTTATATAATGTAATATATTTATTACATATAATAAATCAACTCATGCAAGTCATTAAAGACGACTCTTCCAGGGACATTTGCTAGGCATAGGGAAACCTTTGAACAGTCCTCAAATGCAGGCATATTCTTCAAAAGTTTGCATAAAGTATATGGTTTGCAGATACTACTGGATGCTATCTTTCTTTTTCTTTTTTAAATATACACTGTGTTCACCACCATTAGGCCTTCATTTTAACTCCCCAAAATCTTTCTTTCTTTTTTTTTCTTTAATTCTCACCCGAGGACATGTTTATTGATTTTTGAAAGGAAGAAAGGGAAGGAAAGAGAGAAGGAGAAAAACATCAGTGTGAGAGAGAAACATCAATTGGTCGCCTCACGTACGTGTCCCAACCTAGGACTGAGCCTACAAACCAGGCATGTGCCCTGATCAGAATAGAACCTGTGACCTTTTGGTTTACAGGATGAAACTGAGCCACTACAGCCAACTGAGCCACACTGGACAGGGCCCAAAGATCCACATACTGATAAGTAATGGTTTTTAGTTAAATATTCATGGAAAGAATGTTTGCTTTTGCCCAGGGTCACAATGGTCTTCTCTGTTTGGGGTAGGTGATGCCATTCACATTTCTTTGGTATAAACACAGATGACCCCGAAATGGATAATTTGGAACTGGTGTAATTTTAGTCTCTGCAAACTTTTGTTTGGTTGGGCAGTGCTGCTAAAAAGAAAATGATTTGGACCTCCTTTAAAGGCCTGTTTGTATAAGGGACCCCTCCAAATGGGCCTTTGGGGGCAGAGGATGTGTTCCTGAGCTTGGGTGATCTGGACTCTTAGTACACCGAATGAGAGAGATCTGGATGACTCTATGTCAGTGCATGGTCTAGTTGGAAGAAAATTTTAATTTGTAGGTTTAAAAAAATTAAACCTACAAATTAAACCTGTTTTTTTTTTTTAAAAAAAAAACAGGCCTTAAGGTAGCCTGAGTCCATTGCTGCCTTCATTTGTAAAGATCAGAGATCACACCTGATTGCCAAGGGGTGAATGAAGCCTGTGATTATGTATTGTTTGACCTATGCAGTGCTGCTCTTAGTTATGTTTTTCAAAATTTGAACTAGTTAACACATAGTAGTCAGAAGATTTTGTATAAATGTTTATATTTTTGGCTTTTTGGAAATCCCAGAAGTTCTATTGACAGTTGTCTACTTGCCATAGCAGATATATTCACATGGGTGGGAAGTGGCCTTTCTAGTTCTCCATATGGTTCCTTCACTTGCCTTCACTTGCCTGGATGTTACTGAGTTTGCTGCCTTTTGAATAGTCATTCACACTTTTCAAGTTATTACTCCGTGCCTTTATTTTACTGACAATCTCTCTTTGAATAAGCAAGGTATATATTACTTTTCTTAATATACTTAAAAAAAAAAAAGAAAGTGAGACCTAGGAAGATGAACTGACTTGGACAGGCCTATCCAGAATGCTATTGGGAGAGTCGAAACAAAATACCAAGTCTTCTAGCCTATAGTCCAGCATTTCCACTACAATGCAAGCCATGCTCACACAACTAGGGCTGTTCTCAATCATGGGGTCAGTTTTAACTTGTGCCTTAGATACACCACTCTGTTCCTGCCTTGACTTATACACTAGGTACCCTAGAGTTTCTGCTACAAGTATTGGCTTTGGAGAGCTATCACCTGAGAATAGCATAAACCAAACAATCCTGTGAATATTTTGTTTTTTTCTCCTTTGGCTCCTCCTCTTATTCCTCTTCTTCTTCCTCCTTTCCCTCTCCCCTTCCTTTTTCCTTCTCTTTCCTTTTTCCCTGTTCTCCTCTTCCTTTTTTTCTCCTCTCCAACCACCATGTCTCCTCCTTGTCTTTCTTTCTTCTGTTTTTCTAATACCTTATTCCTTCTTTTCCCCTTTTCACTCTTTTCTCCTTAAATCACAGTTAGCTAAAAAACTTCTACCTGAGTAGTCTGGTAGGGATTAAAGACTAAAGCCTCTGTCTGTGGCTGTGCACATTTCAGCCCCAGGAACAGGCAAGTCTGTTGGAGCCCCCAGAAGCTGATCCTTAAATAAGAATTTGAATGAAAGTATTTTTTATTTGTGAGTGGGTAATTTTAGGAAACATTAGTAAGGACCTGGAGAAGTGAGACAAGAAAGGGAAAAAAATCAACAAATGGCGTATCATCAAGAAAGAAACTTACTGTCACCGAGGACTGCACTTTTGGTATTAGACATTAATTCCCTGGCATTTCTAGCTTGCCATGCATGTGGGGAGAGTGAGCTTCAGCATCCAGAGAGGGTCCCCAGACAAAGGAACCCAGATGCGAGAATTGGAAGCTACCATGGAAATGACAAGTATGAATGGGATATAGATGGAACATTGGCAATATGTGCTATGTAGTCCTTTGTAGTGAGGACAAAGAATAGTTGAGCTAGAAGGCAAAGAGTTGGATGAACCAGGATGATTTTTAAGAAAAACTCAGGGGTACCTATACCCAACTCTAATATGAATCTCTCAAGGTTATTCCCAGGGCATTATATCCCCACAGTCTTTAACCCAGAGTTTTCAATAATAGTTAGGTACAATTACATAAAGTGACACAAAGCTTGAAATTAAGTTTCATAGTAATTCATGGCATCTCTGAATATAAATGTTGGTGTATATATGCCTGTTTATTTTTTACAGTAGTTTTCATCATTGAATGCACAAAGGAGTCTATGATGGTGTAAAGAGTTATGAACTACAGGTTTTTTGTACTTTTAAAAAATTGTTGTTCAAATACAGTTGTCTCCATTTTCCCACTACTACTTCCCCCCCACCCCCCCACACCCTCAATCCTTCCCCATTTTGGTTTGTCCATGAGTCCTTTATACATGTCCCTTGATGACCCTGCCCCTCTTTTCCCCGCTATCGCCATCTTCCCTCTCCTCTGGTTACTGTCAGTTTTTTAAAAATTTTTTCTTTTGTTTAAAATATATTTTATTAGTTATGCTATTACAGTTGTCCCATTTTCTCCCCTCCCATTATTCCCCTCCACCCTGCATCCCCCTTTCACCCGCATCACCCCCCAATCCCTTAGTTCATGCCCATGGGTCATACATGTAAGTTCTTTGGCTTCTACATTTCCTATACCATTCTTAACCTCCCCCTGTCTATTTTGTACCTACCATTTATGCTACTTATTACCTGCACCTTTTCCCCCATTCTCACCCTCCACCTCCCTGCTGATAACCTCCATGTGATCTGCACTTCTGTGATTCTGATCCTATTCTAGTTGTTTGCTTAGTTTGTGTTTGTTTTTAGGTTTGGTTGTTAATTGTTGTGAGTTTGTTGTCATTGTTCTGTTTGTATTTGTGATCTTCTCTTTCTTAGGTAAGTCCCTTTAACATTTCATATAATAAGGGCTTGGTGATGAAGAACTCCTTTAATTTGACCTTATCTGGGAAGCACTTTATCTGCCCTTCCATACTAAATGGTAGCTTTGCTGGATAGAATAATCTTGGATGTAGGAAGAAGTTTTAAGGTAAAGGATTTTGCATCTGAGATTTCCAGGAAATATTGGAGCTTTAGTCAGAAAACTCAAGCCTCTTTTAGGACATAGAGATGTGAATTTTTTTTATTGAAAACAGAATAAACAGACAGACATTGATTGCATTGCTAAGATATGTTAAATGCATCTTACCAAGAAGAGACAAATTCTGTTCCAAGAAAGAGAAGAGTCAAATACTTAAATTGTCCTCACAGATTTATGCTGCATCAACTTGTATATTTCTTTATGGAATATTCACTGAGTACTTAGTATGCTCCAAGCATCATGCTAGGTGCTAAACCTCAATAGCTATTCCTATTCTCTGAATTTACCTTAAGGTAAAGGCCTTGAACTCCTGCTTCCTACTTCTCTTTTTTTTGCTATAGTTGGTCAGGCATGTATAATCTTGTTAATTATTTGCTTGGGCCTTGAATTCTTGAGAGAGGCATTCTAAGTATGGAAAGAATTCTACTAAGAATTGCCTATTGATCATCTACCCTTTCAAACATTTAAGAGGCCAGCTTTATTTGCTCATGTAATCCTCCAAGAACCACAGATATTCTTATCTAAATCATGAAAAGCTGTGGGATGGCTCCATGATTCAATTTTGTACTGAAGTAAGACATAAACCAGAGAAATTTAAGCTTTAGCAGAATGGTGCCATTGAACAGTTAGGGCTTCTAAAGGTCCAGAGTGAAAACCCTTCATTTCTCAGTCATTTCTTAGCTATGGAATAAGTTCCATTCTCATAGTTGGGCCATCAGGATTCCTGCCCTAGGCCCTGTTCTGTAGCAAGTCAGATCCTAGTTCTCCTTGATTGCATTTCTTCTAATAAGGCAAGAAGTCTAAAGGTTTGGGGCAGGTACCCACCTGGAAACATACTCTCTCTTTCAGACCATGCTCCAGGTAGCCTGCATTAGGATTCTCTGCCAAATTGTCCCGAGTCCTTTTCAGGGCCTGCAGGGGCCACTTCTCTTCGTATATCCTCCTGAGAGTGAATGGCACTGCATGCACCTTTAGACCTGAGGAGTGCCAACTGTTTGTAGCATAAGAGGTGTGGATAAAGCTTGCACAGGTAGCTAAGTTGTCTACATGTTGCACGCTTAGCCCCTTGTGACGGCCTTGAAGATGAAAGAAAAGGTGATAGCCCTCACTTGTGCTCAAGCTCTGGTTTCACAGATATTAGGAATAGACCTGAATCTAACAGTGGGAAAGTTATGTGACCTCTCCAAGCCTCAGTTTCCCCAACTCTATGAAAGTAATAAAAATACTTATGCCATTGTTCTTATGACTAAAGGTCATGTACATAAAAAGTACATAGTTAGCCCTTATTAAAACCATTAAACGTTCCTACTTCAGCAGTATAATGTATTATTAAGGTACAACCTGACTATAGAAATAGCATAGTATACTACTAATCAGAAAGAATTTTTAAAGGGAGACTTTCCATCAAAATTATATAAGAAGAAAGATCAGTATGGCATAGGGTTTCTATATGGAATCCTAAGATACAAAGTTTTCTCATCTGTAAAAAGGGTACACACAGTACCCCTGTAATAATGTAGTTGTGGCATTTGCATGAGATCATACATGTCAAGCAATTAGAACAGTCTGGCCCACAGTGTTTAGTAAACATTAGCTGTGAGAAGTATAATCATTATAGTAAAAAATGAACCAACATTCATAATGTCTAGTTTGTTTGTGTCTTTGTCTGATGAAAAGAGAGAAAGGGTTAGCAGGGAATTGAGCCATGGCATTGGGCACATTCATTGAATTCCAAGAGACAGATTACTTTCTGTATTGATGTTTAGCTGAGGTTATGTAATGTAGAATGGGACATGGTTACTTAGATTTTTCATTTTATTTTATTTAAAGCTTTTCCACACCCAGTGTGCTTAAGGGTGCTACACCTCTATACAAAAGCAGAAAATAAATTTTGTGAGGGAGGAGAAGAAAAGAGTATTGAATGTACTCTGAAAGCATACAGGGGAAGACGATAAGGAAATATTTGACATATTATGCCCTTCAGAGATAGCTTATCAAAGACTGGGTCAGCTTCATTGGTTTCACAAAATGGTCTTGTTATAGGAAAGCTTTCCAGGGCCAGCCATTCCTGTGACAGTTGTCTGTGGGTTTCAAGTTCAAGGGAGATTATTGTCTCCAAAGCATCATTTCCAAAGACTTTTATTTTCTGGCAGGCTGTATGTAATCTGATCTATACATTGTTGTAAAGAAGGCAATGATCTTTGAGTTTCTATAGGAGTGTGTCAGCAGCTCGAGCAAAAGGAATCGACTTTGCTGCCTATGTGAGTGACAGAGGCTGAGGTAGAGAGATGAGAGGAAATCTTATCAAGCATATAGTCAATAACAAATGCTTTTAAATAAAAGATAGAGATGGAGTAAGACCAAGAACAGCATCCATGCTGAAAATTTTCAAGATCATTAATGAGGTGTTATCTTGTGTTGGACTCCTTAAAAGCAGGGCCTAAGATAGGGATTCAGTGCATATGACTTATTGAAGAAGTACTCTCAGGAGAAAGGGAATGAGAGAAGGATGGGCCTGGCAAAAAGCATTGTGGAAGTGGGTCTTCTCACCTGCAGCTGAGCTTTAGTCTCATTCATCTCATGAATTGCATTATAGTTGGTTCTATCTTGAAGCAAAAAGGAAACTGATATTATTTGTTAAAAGTCACTTTCAGTGAATTATTGGTCACCTCTCCACACTTCCAAGAAGCAGGGAAAGTAACACTGCAAGCAAGGTGGATCTGGTTTGGCTAAGGGCAATTGTCCAAATAGGGACAATGGTGAAATACCTACAGCAGCTGGATAGTACACCAGTGTGTTAAAGAGAATTAGGACACAGATCCAAGAGTGCTCACTGCAAACATTGTGATATATGATTATATGTATGTGAGTGTATGTGGATATGTGTATATTTAGTTTGGAGATTTAGGATTATGCTTATATAAGCATATTTCCAGGAATCACAAATAATGTGTTGCAAATATGATTATATCTTGAGCCCAACTGTGAGTATAGTCATACCTTGGTACGTGTTGGCTTCAACACCTGTCAAACCTTGTACTTGTCACATTTTAACAAGAAAAAAATGTTTCAGCACTCTGCACTTGCTTGGGACTCTTCGCACTTGCTAGAACTTGTATGAATTGTGATGCTGCCTGGCAAGATAAATACCTCATTCGGTACTCATCAGTTTTGGCACTTGTCATTAATTCTGGAACAAATTAATGCTGAGTACCAAGGTACCACTATATTAAAAAAGATTTATGAAAGAACTTGGATCTTTCAAGAGTATCAAATTTCTATTCTGTAAAAAACTGTATACCCTAGCTCTGCATTTGGCCCTGGTTCTGAAAACCTTAGCCCTTAATCCATAGGGTTTTGCTTCATCTTCATTCTAGGGAATGAGATGAGAGTAGTGACTGTCTTTGGAGTGGAGTTGGGGAGAAGGTTTACATTGAACCTTTGGAGGTGGACTGGAGAAGAGTTTCCAGTGACTTAGAATTAGATGAAAAGAGAGAGAATCCTCTCTCTGTCTTTTCTTATACTTGGTAAGGCACGCTGAGGATGCAGTCACCTTGGATCCATTCCACCTCTTCCCCTTGATAATGAGTTTCAGGAGTTTCACTCCCAGGACTTTTTGGAGCCTATACTTGGTTGTATGATGACAGACAAGGCCAATGGAAATGGAATCCCATGTCTCCAGTTTGCCATGATTTTAAATTCTAGGGCTTAAGGATTGAGGTGGCCTCTGATGTTGACAAATTGCCTATGTGTGTGAAGCTTGCTATCGGTCAGCTACTGCTGCATTTGCACCTCAGATGAAGGAAAATTAGCTATAGTATTTCCAGTGAACAAGACGAGTTTTATTGTGTGGATAAGCAAAGCTGGTAAATACACATATATTGCATTTTACAGTAGAAATAAGTGTAGTTCACCTCCCTTGATTTCAAATGTGCATGTGACATAATGAACTAATTGTGGAGATTTTTAAAGAGAAAAGATTCAAATTTATCCAACAGTTTTCATTTTACTTTAGCTTCAGAAATAAATTCAAGAAAACAGAAAAAAAGGGAAAGAAAAGAAAATAGGCACCCAATTTTTTATTCTTTGAAACTCTTTTATACTTCCAGAGAATTTTTTTCTTGGTTATTTGGGGAAAATACTTTGCACAAAAGTATAGGAAAATATTTTAAAAAATATTTCAGCTGTATTAAAAAGCTCTCTGTCATCAGCCTACCAAATAAACAGGTCAACAGGAGAAATCAAAGCCACAGAACTTGTTAAAGCAATATAACCTGCACACCACAGTTACTTTAACATCCCAACCTTACTTCCTTCATTGTGGATTTCTGAATTTACTTAAGTTATTGACTATTTAAGTCTTTTTATTACATTTTTATGTGGTTAAGCTTTTCATTTTATGTGTTCTGCTATTAGTTCTATTTCTGTTTGAGGCCTGGATTGGCGAGGTGTTTTTGATATGTTCATTGTTTGAAAAATGAAAGACATAAGTAAGGTGTGATTTACCTATTCCTGCTCCCTTTCCAAAACACTGTCTTCACAATCGTGCAATTAGAAGTTGTAACTACTTTGCTAAAAGTACTGAGCAACTTATGCCACTCAAGTATCCTAGAAGAGAGGGAAGTAAGGGAGCATGCTGGGCAGGGCTGATTATCTTTTTTTTTAATATTTTATTTATTTTTAGAGAGGGAAGGGAGGGAGATAGAGAGACAGAGAGAGGAACATCAATGTGCGGTTGCTGGGGGTTATGGCCTGCAACCCGGACATGTACCCTGGCTGGGAATCGAACCTGGGACACTTTGGTTCCCAGCCCGTGCTCAATCCACTGAGCTACACCAGGGCTGATCATCTTATAGAATTGCCTCTGACTCTAATAAGCCATGTGACTTTCCAATGGGATGATGGCAAGAGTGGTGACAGCAGAGACTTGAAAGCACTTGAGCATTGATACTGGCTTTTCCTTGCTGCCCTTTGGAATACTGAAACCACCAAGTAAAGAAGCCTGGACTTTGCTGGAGGAGGAGAAACACTTGGCTCAATCATCTCTACTGCTGCAGCCAATAGCCAGACATGTGAGTGAGATGATCCCAGATCCACCATGTACCAGCCGACCAAGAGAACAAACACATCAGCAAAGCCATTCCATACACGAACTGTCAGTTGACCTAAAGAATAATAAGCTAATTTATTTATGATGTGTCTTGGTGTGTTCCTGCTTGGGTCCAACTGGGATTCTCTGAGCTTCCTAGACTTACATGTCTATTTCTTTCACCAGTTTGGAAAAGTTTTACTTAATTATTTTTTCAAATAAGTTTTCAATTTTTCACTCTTACTCTTCTCTTTCTGGCATCCCTATGATTCAGATGTTGGAATGTTTAAAGTTGTCCAAGAGGTTCCTAAGCCTCTCCTTATTTTTTTTTTGAATTCTTGTTTCTTTATTCTGTTCCAGTTGAACGTTTATTTCTTCCTTCTGTTCCAAATCATTGATTTGAGTCCCAGTTTCCTTTCCTTCACTGTTGGTTCTCTGTATATTTTTCTTTATTTCACTTTGCATAATCTTTACTTCTTCTTTTATTTTGTGGCCATACTCAATAATTTTTGTAAGCATCCTGATTGCCAGTGTTTTGACCTCTGCATCTGATAGGTTAACTATCTCTTCATCATTTAGTTCTATTTTTGGAATTTTGATCTATTCTTTCATTTGGGCCATATTTCTTTGTCTCGGTGCACCTTTTACCTGTTTCATTGTAAGGGGCAGAGTCTTAGGTATTTATTTGGGCATGGCAACCCACTTTGCTGTGTTGTGGTATATCATAATTATATTATCCAAGATTAATGATAAGGAGAGAACCTTCAAAGCAGCAAGAGAAAAGGAAGCAGTTACCTACAAAGGAGTTCTCATTAGACTACCAGCTGATTTTCAAAATAAATCTTATAGGCAAGAAGGGGCAGGAAAGAAGTACTCAAAGTCATGAAAGGGAAGGACCTACATCCAAGATTACTCTACCCTCCAACACTATCATTTAGAATGGAAGGGTGGATAAAGTGCTTCTCAGATAAGGCCAAGTTAAAGGAGTTCATCATCACCAAGCCCTTATTATATGAAATGTTAGAGGGACTTACCTAAGAAAAAGAAGAAGATCAAAAATACAAACAATAAAATGACAACAAACTACAAATATCAACAACTGAACCTGAAAACCAAAACCAAAAACAAAAACAAACTAAGCAAACAACAGGAACAGGAACAAATCACAGAAATAGAGATCACATGGAGGATTATTAGTGGGGAGGGGAAGGGAAAGAATGGAGAAAAAGGTACACAGAATAAGAAGCATAATTGGCAGGTACAAAATAGACAGGGGGAGGTTAAGAATAATATAGGAAATGTAGAAGCCAAAGAACTTATATATATGCCTCATGGACATAAACTAAGGGGCATGGTGCTGGTGGTGGGAGTGCAGGGTGGAGGGAGATTAAGGGAGAAAAATGGGACAACTGTAACAACATAATCAATAAAATATACTTAAAAAAGAATAGTGAGTGAAGGAAATTGTTGTTTTCATCTGTAAGTTTTGGGTTGATTTAGAGAAAAGTGATAAAGCTTTGCAAAGACATAGTCCAAATAATTTCTAAGGTCATTTTGCATCCACCAACTTTTATTTATCCTCAGGTTGCTAGAAAGTTGGATGAATTTTTATTTTATGGTAAATGGGAAGCTCAAGAATTTTTCAGTTAGTTTTTTCTTTAGGACTTTGCAAACCTGGCACTCCACTAGAGACAAAACTTGTGAAAAAAGACTGAGGTACGTGCTTTCCACCACTCTGTGCTCAGCTAAACCCCTATCTCTTTATTATCTCACCATAAAATGGATCTAATGAAGAAAAAATGGTCCTTACCGGTACCTTCCATGCCCCATATGTAGAATAAGGGCCATATGAGGGATTCCTATCAGACTTGCTCTGCTCATCAGTGTCTGTCACAGAACTCATGCTGGGCTGGGCTTGGTCAGCTGGTGATGTGATCTCACCAGCAGAAGGGTCACTGCAAAGCAAGGGTCTACTGGGTGGAGCCCAGAGCTCTAGTGAAAAAGTTGGGCCTGGTACAAGGGAAACAAATGACTTAATAAAAGATTCCAGGTCCTTGATCCATTAGATGTGGGCTTTTACCTGCCTGAAACCAGTGTTGACTTGTTAGCTAATACATTCCACTTGGAAGAGTCAGCAGGGGAACCCCAATGTTGGCCTGGCTCTACCTGTGAGAATTCTTGACATGTACAAACTGCAGAACAATGGAGCCACACTTGCAAACGGAAGAGATATTTGGATTTTAAGTCACGGGTTCCAGACATATACTTCTAAGATTTTCTTTGCAGAGTGTAAAGGGCATAATGAGGAGAATCAAGAGTTCTGAGTTTTTAAATTATGACTGAATGTTTGTGGCCAAGACACTGTCTTTTTGAAACCTCTATTTTATCACTGGTAAAATAAGGAAGCATAACTGTATCATCTCTTTGAGGGCTGCGAGTAAATACTTCAGTGATATTCAGTACTGTCAAAGGGTAGTTTTTCAGGTGGGTCCTTGAATATAGTTCAACAAGAGATCTAAAAATCTAAGGCAGGTGCCAAGAAAGATATTTTTTAGAAAGTTTTTAAACTCCAATGATAGACTGACATATAGGACCAACCTTGAGGGCTGGCATTCAAAAGAATATAAAATATTAGATTAAGCAGACTACTCTCTCCATCTTGAAGAGCTTCCTCTTAGCTTCCCAACAGCACACTCTGCTAGTTTTCCACCTTCCTACCTGGCCATGTCTTTTCCAACTCCTTTTTCATCTAATCCTCGAGCAAAAAGGGTCCAACTATGGCTTTTTTGTCTTTTTCTGTCCTCACTGTTTTCCTAGGTAAGTGGTTTCAACCTTGGTTGCATATGAGTCCTGGTATCTGGACCATGTCTCAGATAAACTACAGCACCACCTCTAGAGGTGGGACCAAGACATCAATATTTTTAAAGACCACCCAGTGATTTTAATATGCAGCCATGTATAAGAACCAATGTCCTGAATCAATCATTCTTAAAACATGGCCTTTGGCTCATCAGCATTAGCAACAACATCACCTGGAAACTTATTAGAAATTCAAATTTTCATAAACAGAACAACTCTCCAGAACAACTGAATCAGGAGCTCTGTGGTAGGAGTCAGAAATCTGTATTTTAATAAGCTCTCTAGTTGCTTATGATGTATACTCAAGTGTAAGAACCACTATTCTATATCTCATATAATTTGGGTTTCTCACACTTGGCACTCTGACATTTTGGGCTAGATAGTTCTTTGTTGTAAGGAATGTCTTATGTCTTGTATCCTTGGTCTTTACCTTCTGGATGTTAGTATCACACTTCCCCCCCCCCAAACCTCCCAGTTGTGACAATCTGAAATATCTCCAGATACTATTGCCAAATATCCCCTGGGGGTAAATCATCCTCTGTTATGACTACTCTTCTAGAATAATATTCATGACAATGGTTGCCAAATTTGGAACCACTGTGGAATGACCTGGGGAGCTTTAAATATTATAGATGTTTAGTTTCACTATAGAGATTCTGATGGATTTGGTTTAGGAAAATGCTGAGGCATTGAGATTTCTTTTAAAGTTCACCAGATGAATCCAAGGTTCATCTAAGACTCTGCACAAACAGTCTACATCATCTCATTTAGTTTTCATGGCATTAACTACCACTCTTTTGAACTCCATGTACATACAACTGCCTACTTGACAACTCCCCAGTGGATGGTTCAAAACATGTCAAACGTAACCTGCCCGTGACAACCTCCTACTCAAAGTCTCAGCTAAATGTTACCTCCTCACAGAGGCCTTCCCTGGACACTGAAGTTAAAGTTGCCTTCCCAAGTTTCTCTCTATTTTATCACTTTGTTCAATTTCTTCTTAGTACGTATAATATTCTTTATTTTTAAATATATTTACTTATTTGTTATTAGTCTAATCCCATCCAAATGTAAGCTTCTTAAGTGAAGGGATCTCACATGTCTTATTTATTGCTATACTCTCAGCCCCAGACTAAGTCTTAACATTATAGTTACATAAATATCTGTGTAAAGAGTAAATGAATGTCACATGCATACCTTGTGTCCTCAGGAATAAAAATTTCAATCCAGCTAAGTCTTCTCATAAAATGCCCAGAGATGCAGTATGATTTTTGGAATAAAATCTCAGAATGTAGACTTTCGAGGGCAAAGTTCAGCCTAAAGATGATATTCTTTTTTTTTAAATATTTTATTTATTTATTTTTAGAGAGAGAATGGAGGGAGAAAAAGAGAGAGAGAGAGAAACATCAATGTGCGGTTGCTGGGGGCCGTGGCCTTCAACCCAGGCATGTACCCTGACTGGGAATCGAACCTGCGACATTTTGGTTCACAGCCCGAGCTCAATCCACTGAGCTACGCCAGCCAGGGCTAAAGATGATATTCTTGATACTCCTGACAGATGAGAGAGTCAGCCATGGCTTACTTTCTGTTTCCATAGCCTTGGTTTTAGTGATGCTAAGGAAGTCCTCCCATTATTCAAAGGCATGAGTCCTAAAGGAGAAAGAATGTTCGTATCTTAAAGCAGCACTTTTTAAACTTTATTTTATGACTTCTATGATAATAAAACAGGATCCAGAAAGCTGCTTTGTCCTTGTAAAACCCTTGGAAACTTTTCTTTGTGTGGTCTTATGCTTCACTTGGGAGGAAATTTTGTCCCACACACTATGAACTGCTGACAGCCCCCAGCGGCTTGGCACTGACTCCTGGCTGCTTTTCACTCTTGGGTGACACCATTCCAGCAGAGTCGCTGTCAGGCCCACCTAGGCCTGTGTCTGCCCATTCAGCAATCCTGTCCCCAGGGACTAACTTGGTGGTTATCAGGTGTTTGTTTAGGTTGCAATGCTTCTCCTGCCAAACTCTGCCAAGGCTGCACAAGGTGAGACTGGGCCCTCGACAGAACCAAAAAGTGTTGGCTGTAGGTTGAAATGGCCTTTGGGGCATGAACTTGCTTCCCCAGGGACTTCAAGTTTCCACAGTGCTGTGTGTGGAGCATCAAGGCTGGTCTTGTGGGGTCTACAGGGAGACATGACTGAGGTAATGTTGTCTGAGCTTTATCTTGTTTTTGTCCTCAGAGCAGCCTGGAGTTCAGCTTAGGGATTCAGGAGGTCCTGGAACTCAAACAGAGAACAAGAGACTGGATGCCTAGAGGTACAATATCAACATGGGCATCGGGTTTCCTACAGGAGTCCCAGCCTCCTTTCCTGACACCCAGGGGCAGGTGTTTTTGCTCCCCTTGAAGCCTGGGTTCCTGGCTGTCGGGCAGGTCTTTCTGGCCTACCTAACCTGCCCAGTGACAGACAGCCTGTGTCCTTTAATGTTACAGAGCAGCAGGGGGGAACCCTGGAGCCAGGAGGCCTTGGGCCCATATTTTCTCTGCGAAAGTGATCTTAACTTCCAGAGCTTGGGAGTGTTCCATGGCTGGGCTTCAGTCAAGTCCAAGTGTCATCAGGTTGGAGAATTTCCATCATGATCACTGGAGAGAAGGGTAGTGTGCACAGTGGTTAAAGCTTCCTCAGTTCATCAGTGTGCAGGGCTGAGAGACCCAAGGGGCACGTCATGGCCCACTGAAGCCTTAGCCTAAAGTACCTATGGACTTGAACTCTGGAAGTCATTCCTACTCAGCCTCATTGGTATGAAGCCTGTCCCCAAAGTGAGAAAGCCCCAGGGCAGCTATGTAATTGTACAATGGGCCATGGTGTCTTCTACTGAGTAGGTGTTTTCAGTCCAGCTTTGGTTAGTTGCCTGCCGGGTTCCACCTTGTGCTCTGAGCCTGGAAGAGTGCCTGGAACCCAGCAGCCTGGAGTCCCTTGTAGTCAGTCTCCACGGGAAGCAGCAGAGGGTGTTGGTGGTGCTGGCAATGTAGGAGCTGCCTCTCAGGGTGGCCAGTCCTCTTTGTTGAGTATTGAAAGCTAAGTAGAAATCATTTAGCTCTCTTCTGATTTTGAGTGCTTCCTATAAAGACTTTTCTTTCTTACTGCTGTGATTTGGAGTATACTTCTAGAGATGAATATGTTAAAAGTGCCCTATGGTATCTCCTATATAGAACTACACATTTCATAGTTGAAACATTTTGGAATGACAAAAATAATTTTCAAATTCAAGGTAACTTGAAGCTTGTGTAGCATTTACAAAAGATCCAGGATGATTAAATAATGTAAAAAAATCAGTAGTGTTTGGTGGTAAGAAGACAAATATTTTAAAAGAGAATGCACTCTTTTGTGGGTAAGTGTGCCTCCTACTTTTTTGATAGACTTTAATTTTTAGAGAAGGTTTAGGTTCACAAAAAAATTGAGAGTAAGGTACAGAGATTCCCCATATAACCCCTGCATAGTCTCCCTGTTATCAACATTCCCCACCAGTGTGGTATGCTTGTCACAACTGATGAACTTATACTGACTCATCAGTATACCTCAAAGTCTGTTAGGATTCAGTCTCAGTGTGCATTATGTGAGTTTTGACAAATGTATATTGAGATGTATATGTAAAAGTATATGTAAAAGTATACACCATTTTAGTATCATATGGAGTAGTTTTACTGCCCTAAAAATCTTCCATGTTCTGCCTTTTCATATCTTTCTCCTTAACCTGGCAACCACTGATCTTTTCCTGTCTTTATAGCTTTGATTTTTCTAGAATATCATAAAGTTGGAATTATACAGCCTTTACAGATTGTCTTCTTTCACTTTGTAATATGCATTTAAATTTCCTCCATTTATTTTCATAGCTTGATAGCTAATTTCTTTTTAGCATTGAATAATATTACATTGTCTGGATGTAGCACATTTATTTATCAACTCATTTACTGGAGAATATTGTTATTTTCTCTCCTGGTTGCGAAAGGCAAGTTGTGATGATAAGAAAGTCTAGGAAGTTATCTAGGCAGTAGGTTTTAAAATAATTTCTGGGTGGTTTTGTTGAATATGATAGAAAGGAAACAGCTCTCTTGGTTACACCTATCCATAGGTTATTCTGCCACTGTACACATGCTAATTCCATGACTCTCCTATTTTCAGTAATATAGTGTTCTTTTTTAAAATATATTTTATTGATTATGCTATTACAATTGTCCCACTTCCCCCCTTCACTCCCCTTCACTCTCTACATCCTTCCCCACCCACACTACCCCCTTTACTTCATGTCCATGTGTCATAAGTTCTTTAGCTTCTACATTTCCCATACTATTCTTGCTCTCCCCCTGTCTATTTTCTACCTACCATCTATGCTCCTTATTCTCTGTACCTTTTCCTTTCTCTCCCCCTCCCACTTCCCTGTTGCTAACCCTCCATAGGATCTCCATTTCTGTGGTTCTGTTCTTGTTCTAGTTGTTTGCTTAGTTTCTTTTGGTTTTGCTTTAGGTGTGGTTGCTAATAATTGTGAGTTTGCTGTTATTTTACTATTCATGTTTTTTTTAATCTTTTTTACTTAGATAAGCCTCTTTAACATTTCATAAAATAAGGGCTTGGTGATGATGAACTCCTTGAACTTGACCTTGTCTGAAAAGCACAAATAAAAGCTTTGCTGGATACAGCAATCTAGGATATAGGTCCTTGCCTTTCATGACTTGGAATACTTCTTTCCAGCCTCTTCTTGCCTGTAAGGTCTCTTGAGAAATCAGTTGACAGTCTTATGGGAACTCCTTTGTAGGTTACTGTCCCCTTATCTCTTGCTGCTTCTAGGATTCTCTCCTTCATTTTTACCTTGGCTAATGTAATTATGATGTGCCTTGGTGTGTTCTTATTTGGGTCCAGCTTCTTTGGGACTCTCTGAGCTTCCTGGACTTCCTGGAAGTTCATTTCCTTTGCCAGAATGGGGAAGTTCTCCTTTATTATTTGTTCAAATAAGTTTTCCACTTGTTGCTCTTCCTCTTCCCCTTCTGGTACCCCTATAATTTGGATGTTGGAATGTTTAAAGATTTCCCAGAGGTTCCTAAGCCTCTCACTTTTTTGAATTATTTCTTCATTCTTTTCTGTGTGGTTGTTTCTTTCTTTCTTCTAGTCCACTCCATTGATGTGAGACCCAGCTTTCTTCCCCTCACTATTGGGTCCCTGTGCATTTTTCTTCATTTCACTTATGATAGCCTTCATTTTTTCATCTAATTTGTGACCAAAATCAACCAAATCTGTGAGTTTCCTGATCACCAATGTTTTGAACTGTGCATCTGATAGGTCAGCTATCTCTCAGTTGCTTAAAAGGATGGGTTTTGGGGCTTTCATTTGGTCTTCTGTTTGAGCCATCTGTTTGAGCCATCTCTTTTTAAATTTTTTTTGGTCTGGTCACACCTGTTACAGATGTTAGGTGGAGCCTTAGATGTTCACCAGGGTTGGGCATCCCAGTTGCTGGGTCGTGACGTTGTATGTGGGGGTGGGGTCGAGAGGGAACAATGGTGCTTGCTCCATTTTCCATGGGACTTCAGTCTCTTCTGCTGCTTCCCCTGAGCAAACTGGGCCCCTCTGGTGCCAATTCCCATGTGCGTGGGCTTGTGCATGCCATGGGGCTTTCCAAGGACCTCTCCTGTGAGGCTGGGTGTCTCTGTGCACCTCAACTCCCACAGGTGTTTTCAATCAGTGCCCCAAGGCTCTATTTCCCAGCGCTGGGATCCTGGGTTGTCTGCAGTACCTTGCTTCACAATTGCCGCCTCACTGGGTCTGCCAGTTGCCACTCCTGGGCTGGGGTCTGCCAGCTGCTGCTTGCGCACTCAGGGTCCACCTGTTTCAGTCTCGAGCACCCTGGATGCCTTATGGGCCCTGGATGCCTTATGCACTGGGTCCCAATGCTCTTTGCTCTCTGAGCCTCATGCCTCGACCTGAGCCCTGGGTGCCCGACTCCGCCCCTCCCACCGGTCTGGATGAATGGGTCTATTTCAACTTCTTGGTTGTCCAACTTCCATTCAGATCAACTTTCTGTCAGTTCTGGTTGTTATTCTGTTTCTAAATTGTTGTTGTCCCTATCTAGGTTGTGCAAGGAGGCACAGCTCGTCCACCTGTGCCTCCATCTTGGCTGGAAGTTAATATAGTGTTCTTATTCCCACTTCACACAAGTAAAAATGTGCCTATAGTTTTTCTACTTTTAAATCATTTGCAATAAATTGATGATTTATTATATATGAAATACTTGATATATTTAATACCTACTAAAAAAAAACCCTTTGCATTCATTCCTTATTTTTCTATGGATAAAGTAATGTAAAAACCAAGGCTCTTCAACAGTTTACCTGAAGACTTTGATAGCATTATCTTCCAGGAGATAAGGTGCATGCTGCTTCTGATGTCCTAGACACAATATGGATTCAGTAGACCTCTCCCTTCCTTGTTTAGAGAACTCACATGGGCATTCCCATGCCTTCTTTTCTCCCAAAGCATTGTTCCTGCCTAGGAACTCCATACCCTACTTCTGTTTTTGGTTATATTTCTTCATTCTCCAATGCCCAGGAAGTCCTTTCTTCCTTGATGCATTTTTTTGGCAATATACTACTGCTCCATATGCTCCCCTGATGTGACTACAGCAGTATTTATCAGTACATCCTGAATAAGTAATAAAAATTAGCCTCTGCTACATTGTGTGCTTAATATTTCTATGGCTCATTTGTTTTTAATCTCCCATATAAACCAAAATAAAAAGACAGGTTCTTGAGGGGAGATAACGTACAAGGTTAGTTTCTTTTTTATTGTTAAAACTTTCATGTTAAAATATTTTGAGATTTATAGAAAAATTGCAAAAACATACAAAAATTCTCATGTATTTTACCCAAATGTGGATATATAGCTCTCTCTCTATATAGTGTGTGTGACTGTGTGTTGACAATGTTTTCTGACCTTCTAAGATTAAGTTGCAGACATGATGTCTCATTCCTAAATACGTCATAAGGTATTGTAGTTTGTTAAAACAATAACTTTCTCTTACATAACTATAGAACAATGACCAAAATTAGAATATTGAGAGTGATAAAGATCTATTTTCTAATCTGCAAACATTATTCCAATGTAATCAATTGTCCCACTCATTTCCTTTACAGCCAAAGAAAGAGAAGTCTGGCTCAGGATCTAATTCAGGGTTGCTTGGTGCATTTAGTTGCCATACCTCTTATGTCTCCTTTAATCTGAAACAGTTCCTCAGTCTTTCTTGTCTTTCACAATTTGACATTTTTAGAGAGGGTACAAGCCAGTCATTTTGTAGAATTTCTACCAACTTGAATTTTTCTGAGTCTTCTTCATGATTACATTCATGTAATACATTTTTGCAAGAACATCACAGACCTGATGATAAATCCTCCACAGTGCATCATGTCAGGACGTATTTAATTTCCATTTGTCCCATTAATGGTGATATTATCTTTAGTTACTTACTTCAAGTGGTATCTACCAGTTTCCTCCACTGTGAAGTTACTGCTTTTCCCTTTATAGTTAAATATTTTATAGGGAGATACTTTGAGACTATGTAAAACTGTTTTCCCTTTTTTGAAATAATTTTAGTCTTACAGAAAGTTGCAAAAGTCATACAGAGTTCCAGGATACCCTGTATTCAGCCTTCCCTTGTGTTAGCAAAATACAGAAATATAGTTCAATTGTCAAAATCAGGAAATTTACATTAGTAGAACTCTTAACTATAATATAGATCTTACTAGAATTCCATCTTTTTTTTACTCTGATGTTCTTTTTCTGTTCCAGAATCGAATCCAAGATACCATATTACTTTTATTTGTTTTATCTTCTGACTCTCCTCTAATCTATGATTGTTCCTCAGTTTTTGCTTGTATTTCATGACCTTGATGCTTTTAATAAGTGCTGGTTATTTGATTTTTAGACTCTCTCTCAGTTATAGTTTGTCTGCCTTATTTTCCTGATTAGATTGTTATTAATTTGTGGCAAGAGTGCCACAGAACTGACACTGTGTCCTGCTTAGTGCATAATATCAGGGGAACATCATCACACTGATATCTTACTAATGGTGATGTGAAACTTGATTGCTTTGTTAAGATGGTGTCTGCTGGGTTTCCTCATGTAGGCTTACTAGTTTTCCTATTGTAACTGATCAATATTTGGGGGGAGGTATTGGAGACTGTGCAAGTATATTGTTTCTCCTCAATTGTTCACCATTGAGTTTAGCACTCATTGGTAGATTTTTCCTGCAACAGTTATTACTGTGGTCTTTGTCTAATGGTGATTTTATCTGATAAACTATTTCTCAACAAACTTTTACGAGTTTAAGCTTCCATTGATGATTCTCGACTGGAATAGTTATTACTATGGTGATTATCAAACGGTCATATAATAAATTTTTAATCTTGTTTCTGAATAACGAACTGAATTTTAGGAAGAATAAACTGGAACTGGTAAATTCCTATTGTCAACTGTGAACACACTGATTCTATTTTAAGCACTCCTAACACTAGACTCTAATTTCTATATGGTAATTAAAACCATACCTATTGCTTTGGAAATAACTATTACCTCAGAGAAATTACTAAGACAATTCTATGGGGCTATACCAAATCTTTGTAATTTTGGAAGTAGTTTCCACCACAGTTGAGTGTTAGGCATAATAATAGCAAACACTGGCATTTGTTTAGCACCTTATAATTTTGAAAGAAGTACTCACATTCAAATATATTATTTGTTGTGTCCACAGGCCAGATTTGGCTTAGTGGCACTTGTAAATATCTTTTTGTAGACACTTTTTTTTCTATTTTCTAAATCTTGTTTTTTTTTTTGTGGGAAGGGTGATAAGAGTAAGAAATACTAGCTTGTCATAACACACATCACCAACACCACAATCTCAACAATTTAACACAATGTAATTTATTTTTTGTATTGTACTTTCTTGTATAATGTAGATGTTTCTTATTAGTGGCCTTTCACAGTGTCATTCAAGTCCTGTACTTATATTATGAATTCCCCCAAAGGGCCTCTTAATTGGCTGGATTGTATGCTTTTGGACAGCAGAAGAGAGGCAAAGGAATTTGGAGAATTGCTTGGGAGGCTCTTATGGGCAGACTGGAAATACTATAGAGCACCTCTGCTTTCATTCCTTTGTCTAGAAATTGGTCAATGGCCACTTTTACTGCAAGGGAGGCTAGGAAATGTAGTTTGTATGTCCAGGAGGTAGAAGAAATGGTTTTGTTGAAACAGCAGTTTCTGACACAGTTTTGATTCTTGGAGAATATCATATGGCACTATTAAGCCCATAGCTTAGCTCAGAGGAAATCAATTAATATGATCTATTGGATGCATTAGGTATATGGGAACATTTGTGGTATTATGCCTCTAATTTATAGAAAAAAGTCTCCCTAACCTTTTAATTCCAACTGCCTTTGCAGCAAACTTCCCATTCCCTCCAATAGCTCTTCTCTCCTTGAATACACGGTCTCTAAGAAATTTGTACTCCAATGAATTACTAAGTCAAATTGTCCCTCTATCTAAGTGGTATAACCAAAACTCCAGAAAAGACCCCCCAGTCACTCAACCCCAAGCCAACATAGAATGATCTGTGAGAGTTGAAGGAATCAGAAACATCTTTAAGGTGGAACTGCAGATCCAACACAGGAGCAGAGAAAGGCCTTGAAAAATTAGCCTCTCTCTTGCCTAATTTCTACCAGGAAAAAATGGCAAAATCAAAATACTTGGAATCCTACCATCTAAGGACAAAATGAATTTTTAATTTCACTGATTTAAAAATTCATTTAAACTGATCAGATTTAAACTGATCATGTTTAGCTCTGGCCAGTGTGGCTCAATTGGTTATGTTACAGAACAGACCAAAGTGGGGTGTATGATATACTATTACTGAAAGGACTCCCCACCTAGGTTTGCAATGCCTGCCGCCAGAGGAAAGACGTCTCTCAATGCCAGAGAATTGTGAAGTGGAAAGGAAATGTTTATTTAAAGCTATACAGACTTAGAGTAGTGACCTAATGTCTTCATTAAAACGTAAAGTCCTTCAGGATACCCACAGATGCACACAGTCCTTCCTTCTCCTTTGCCCTAATTCAGGATACTGTATCTAAGGAAAAGAAGCACAAGTCCATGATTCAGGTTCCCTGCACCATTAGCTGTGTCACTGCTAGGATCTCCAGTTAATCCAAAGCCATGTGGCACCTTTTCATGGCTCACCAGCAAGAGTCCTTTCACCCCTTTTCTTCCAGGCAAAGTCTCTCCAGCTTCCTAAGCCACGTGTCAAAAGGGAGCACCCCAAAGCCACGTGGTCCTTACTCTCGCCAAAGCTGCAGGGGTCTCCACTCTACCAAAGCCACGTGGTTCTCTTTCTCACATGGCTGCCGAGTCTGGGTTTAAATCCCTGCACTAAACTCCCTCTGCACTGCCATTTCTGACTCCTCCTACAGTCAGTTACACCTGCCAGCATTCCTGTATTATTCCAGCTTTACTGAGCTGCCATCATAAGTCTGGGAAGGTGTGGCCCCATGCCATGGAGCCAGTCTTCTCCAAGCTCTCATGCAGGCACTATAACCAGGGGGAGCTGACCCCCAGTTATATTTTGGGTGGAAGTCACTTCCATTCCCCTGGCTCAAAACATGGCCACAGCTGTTTAACATATCTATGAAACCAATTAAATGTTATAGATATGTTAAATGACCATGCCAGAGGTTAGCTGCAGAGCTGTTGCTGTACAAAATAGCTCTGCATGGTCCTGCTCCATGTGTCCCTTCCCCCAACTCAAACCTGTAGCAGGGAGAGGGTAGGACATCCTATATATCTTTCTAGTATTTCCTGGACACATTGAGTTGTGGACCCCACTCCAAATTCCTATTTGGGCCCCCCCTCTGGGCTGCACCCTGTTACAGTTAGAGCATCATCCTGTAAACTGAAGGGTTGCCGGTTCATTTTCCAATTAGGGCACATGCCCAGGTTGCAAGTTCAGTCCCTGGGCTTGGGGAGTGTATGAGAGGCAACCAATCAATGTTTCTCTCCCTCTCTCTCTCCCCCTTCCTTCCTCTCTCTCTAAAATCTCCCTGGCTGGTGTAGCTCAGTGGATGGAGTGCAGGCTGTGAACCAAAGGGCCGCCCATTTGATTCCCAGTCAGGGTACATGCCTGGGTTGCAGGCCAGGTCCCCAGTGGCGGGGCATGTGAGAGGCAACCACACATTGATATTTCTCTCCCTCTCTTTTTCCTTCCCTTTTCCCATCTCTAAAAGTAAATAGATAAAATCTTAAAAAAAATAAAATAAATGAGCATGTCATTGGGTGAGAATTAAAAAAAAACTGATCATGTTTAAATGCTTATTAGCAACAGCATGACTAATTCATCCCTCTTTAGCCAGAACAGAAGTGCGGTCTCTTTAAATTTGTACCTTCTTCAAGTTAAATATTCCCATCACTATTCACATAGTAAAGAAATACTGATCACTTCTATCACCTAGTGAAAGAGGCCAAAACCCCTAGTAGTATGGTCAATGAACATCTTCATTAACACCCTCAATACTCACTAGAGCACCTCATTAGAGAAACGTGTTGTAGAGATGGGTGAAACAAATGTATTAAAGGGAGGATGGTAAAATTCTTATAACTTTTGATGCTTTATTTTGAAGGAATAGAGTTCTCCCTGGGAATTGCATAAGACTGTGTCCTGAGAGAAGCTTAAGAAAATTAATAAATCTAGCTCAGTATGGAGTTTTCTTTATCAGGAACGTGTCATTCCAAATCTTGCATCATTGGTAAAATTAGCTGTTTATGAACCAGAAGGATGCTAAAGTAATGTGACAGGGGAAAGCATTTTCAGCTGAACATAATTTCCTATGGTTGACCCTGGCTACAAAGTTTTCTGACAGCAGAGATTTATGGCAAATTTGGCACTGCCATCCCCACTGTATGGACAGGCAGAAAC
This sequence comes from Phyllostomus discolor, assembly GCF_004126475.2. NCBI lineage: Eukaryota > Metazoa > Chordata > Mammalia > Chiroptera > Phyllostomidae > Phyllostomus > Phyllostomus discolor. Next base: position 74,812,041 of record NC_040911.2, on the reverse strand, counting down.
ACACTGTGTTTTTCTCTTTTGAGGCATCACAATATCATCAAATTATTAAAAAGAAGAGGCAGGGTCTTTTTTCTTGTTTAATCTACATCTAGCTCTGTAATTGATGTGAAATGTGAGTTTTACAATTGGGGGTCAACTGCCATATGACCTCCCAGCTTCCACTGAGTCATGTTATCAAAATGCCCTTTCCCATTATTATTATTTATTGTTACTTAAACTTAGCAAGCAAAAGTGGCTCATACAATAACTCTGGCAGTGCCAAAATAAATAGATGCACTTCTGTTTGGAGCTGCTTAAGATTTGAAGACATAAATAATACCGTGTAAAAGAAAAATGTAGCATAAAGACTGTATATTTCCCTTTTATCCTGTTTCTCTTACCACCCACTTTTCTTTCTTTGACTCAATGAAGAAAAGTATGCTTGAAATATATATCTCCACTTCTGAATACTAATTAAATAACACTGAGAAGATTTAGATATCTTAATGTTTTGTGAAAAAGTATTTTAAAAATTCCACAGATTTAGAAATTTTAGTTCTTGGCAAAAAATAACTTAATTTGGGGAATTGTTCTTGAAAAAAAGAATACTTATTAAAAGCTATTGTTTAATCTATGTGTAATTATGGGGAAGAAATGCAAACTGAAATCGCTTAGTATCACACCAGAATACTCCTCTTAACTGCTTATTATTCACAATTTTAATTTAAACTATTACATTTTATTGCATGTAAACTTTGGGTTCGAATTAGTCGAAATATAAAGCATTTCCATGCATAGAAGAAGAAATATCATGTTGCTGGAGACTCAAATAAATGCTTATCACATGACTGAATGAATGAATGAAACTTCCTTGGTTCTTTTCCATCAAATCTCTTTCCTCACTTTCATTTAAAAACAGAAAACTGTACTTGAGCAACAATTAAAATAAAATAAATAAATAAAGAATGCCATGATGAGTTGAAAGGGAGTCCATGGAAGAAAGGAAAAAGCTTTATATTTAATACCTTTAAGAGCACTATTTTCCTACTTTTTCAACAAGGGCTCTTTATTTTTATTTTGTATGAGGCCTAATAAATTATGTAACTGGCAAAAAATCTGCTGTTATAGATTCTCCTCCAATCTATTTGTAAAATATTTTATATAGTCATCCATTTGGTAGTCTATTAAGAAAGGCTGTAATTCCTGACAGTTCTGTTGATATCATTTGAGTTCTCATGTACATATAATAATTCTTGAAACCATTCATGTGTATTGAGTTAATAATATGTTTAATTTTTCTTATGCCAGTTGAATTGGGTTTGGGGTCAATTTATCAGAAGGATTTTGACAAATGTGTCTTCCCCAGAAACACTCTATCATCTCTATTTGAGAGAATATCAACTAGAGTCACAGCAGTGTTTCTTAGGTAATTTTCTTTATTTCTACTATCACTACTGCTTTTTGGGGATAACTTCCCTGGTATCTTCATGCAAAATAAATGCTGCAGAAATTTCTCTATGCATCATTGCTCACATTCTGAGAATAGAAGAACTGGTCAGCTATACTTTAAGTTATTAGGTTGCCATTGTTAGGACCATGGGTTAAATTGTGTGTCGGTGAAGTCTTTCTCTCATGACCGTGCTTTGGCTCAGTCCTGTCTCTAGGGAGAGGAAATGTTTCTGTCACTCTCCCTCTTCCTGAGGAAGCTTGTCTCCAGTCTTGCAAAGTCATCATGCCTAAAAAAAATCACCGTCAGGCTGTGATAACACAACAGATTCCTCCTATGTTGCTAATTACACCGTTCCCTCTCCTTTAAAGCCACTCACCTCTGCAGTGTCCCCATCATTGAGTATTTGGCTTTTCCTAGAACAAACACATAAACCATATGCTACAAAATGCAAAGTCAGGAAAACTTCAGGAAAAAAATGAAAGTCAAAAAGAGAGGTGCTGCTTTATTTTCTATTATTTGTAATGTGATAGCTTTTCTTACTTCCTCCTTTATTTCTCCTTAGTTTGACTCCCATATACCAGGTGATGGAGCATGGAGTTCCTATTGTTATCCTGAATCTTGGCCCCTCTGTTTACCAAGTATATATATCAACTGGGCAAACAACTTAAACTTCTTATTCTCTGTTCTACTATTTTATTTAAAATAGTAGTAATACATATCACATGGTGATGTCAGAATTTAAATATTTAGGACAGCATTGTGTATCCTGTTAAGCACTCAATTAAGGTCAGCTTCTATTGAGTGGCTGGAAAGTTTCTCTCTATTCTTCTGTCCCCTCCCCATCAAAACTTCTCTTCTACCTGCCCCAAACTAGACTGGTCATCTTTCTTTATTAAAATGGGCAATTCCTTCTGAACTATCATTTGAGGTACCTCAGAAAGGTTTTGTTGTATTAAAATATTTATCCCTTTGCCTCTGCTGAAATTTTCCTTAGAATCTTACTCTGAATTGAATGATGATATTACAATTAAAATGTAATAGCTTCAGTACTTACATAATTTTAATTAATTTGCTGATTTCTATACAGATCAGATTCTGAAGGTATGTGGAACAGAAAGAGACAGTGGAAAAAGCAGGTCAAAACTCAGTGCTCTGTTTTGCCTCTGGATTCAGAGCTTTGGGGCGGATAACAATGAAGTGTTGAAAGAAGGTGGGGACCCCACATGGCCAACCAGGAAGCCAGAGTCAACTGGTGAACAGTGGGTGTTGGAAGTCAAGATGAGGACTCCACCACCTCTTCATGGAATGCTGTGGTGGGACACTCAAGGCTGCTGTTCAAGCTGGAATGCATAAAGCACCTCTAGGAAGCAGTCAGAAGTCAGTCAGAGGAACAGAAATTGATCTAATTTGAAATCAGAGGAAATTAAAACAAAGAAGGGAATTGGACACAAATGAGGAAAAATCTGAAATGCCAAATAGAAACTGGTGAAGAAATGCAGAGAGTAGCAAAAGCAGAAAGCTGGTATCACATTGAGAGACAGAAGTACAAGAGAGCAGTTAGTATCCCTGAGCTAAGGCCACCTAAAAAAGCTAGAACCCCCATGGGCCTCTCTGGCAGGAACCAAAGCACAGTTGCTGCCTGAGACATTGCCCATGAAAGGGAAGGATGGGAGAATTACCCTGGCCTCTTCCTTCCTTCTGCTCACTAACCTCCTGCAGGATTTCCCATTGGGTGAAACTGGCTGCACACTAGCTGGTATTGGAGCCTGGAACACAGGCTGCAGGGTTATTCTCTATGGTAGACAGAATGGTCAGAAAATGGAGCTAAGATTGATCTAAGAACAATGAAATTATGGTCCCAATACTGTGAGGAAGAAAGAAAACCACTTTCCCATGGTTCAAATAAGATGGTGACATTGAGAAATTTGAGCTGTCAACTGTCTTCTTTACATTTGCCATGCATATCAGGGATTTGGGCTTGGTTTTAATGTCTGGGTCTACATGTAGAATACTATTCATTTTAGTTTGTCTAAAAGGGTGGTCTGTGGAGGCTTTGCATTAGAAACTGCTGTGCTGCTAATTCAACATGCTAATTGTTGGACGTCACACCAGATCTAAATGCATTTCTCTCATTGTGAGACCTACTAGTTTATCTACTTCTCTCTATGTTGTAACAGAGGTTTGTGTTTATAAAGCCTTTTGAATTTAAAATCAGTATAATCATTCCTTGAACAAGCTTTGCTTCACTTCTTTTCCCTCATGGATGATGCATGATGCTGTCCTTATGAAGTTCTAGCCTACTGGTCTGTTCACTATCCACCCAAACATTCTGCCCAGGACTTAGATTGCTGATGTGAAAAGTTTCTTGTCCAAAGTTTGATGATTTAACTCAAGAGAAGGGCAACAAATTCTCAAGCATGTTAACAAATATCCCATCACAGGAACAGGGTTACATAATCGAAAAGTTAGAAATAGAAACCAGAGGAATTCCTTGGTGCAAAAGGTCAGCAAGATAGACTCCCCAGCTGGATTGCAGAGCACGCTGCTCACTGATGTTGGGAAACCATTGTGGCCATATGAAGCCTGTTGCTTTGTACTTCCCACAATATTGCTGTGAATGATTTGGTTTTCACTGCTGTCACTGGTGGTGTGTTGATGCATGTGTAATGAGCACAGGCCTGAACACAGATGCTCAGGTTAACTATTCCTCTGGTGCACTAATCAAGATTTATATGCTCTCTGATCCTGTTTTCCACCTTCAAAATGAGGATAGTTGCTGTGCTTCCCTTATAGAGTAGTTGGGAGAATCACCTATGTTTACTGAATAAGGATTATTTATTGAGTGCCTAACCTATGTATTAGATCTCATGTCAGAATTTATAAAGATAGCATTGCAGCTTTCTAAACAGAGAATCTGCATGCAAAAGCAGTTTACTCTTTGAGTTAAAGGCTATTATTTAAAATACTATAGTAAAATATAGTGTTTTTTTACTTATGGGATCTGAAGGATAGATTTGGAATGTCAATATTTTAAACCTCAGGACTTCCAGGAAGGAGTCAATGATATCTGGTGTAACATAGACAGGTCCCAGTCCTCTTGAAGGGGAGGAAGAAGGAAGTGTAAGAAAAGGATAGTTAAAAAATATAGAGAGGGATAATGTGGGAAAGAAGGGGAAGGGTCAAGTCAAGGAACATGTTTAAAAGATACACAGACAAGGACAACTGGGGGGGAGGATTGAATTGGGAGGTGGGGGTGGGTTGGTAGGAGAGAGTAATGGGAGAAAAGGGGGGACAACTGTAATTGAACAACAGTACAAAATAAAATAAATAAAAAAATCTGGAATGCAATGCAAGGGAGAAGCAGTGCATAGTTCCTAATGTCAGCGGCAGCTACCCCTCAAGGCATCTCCCTACCAAATAATTCCATTCTTGTTTTCACTTTATCAAGGATTTGCAACCAAGGATAATATAAATACGAACAAAAATCTGTTTTCAAGAAAAAGAAACTTGCCTTTCATGTTTTGGGATTTATTTCTTCTTCCTTATAAATTATTGACCACATTTTGCTCTTTATTTTGTTGTGCTTTACTTCTGAGAATAATGATCATCTTTCTCCTGTTCTCTCAGTTTGAGTTGTCATGTGGTTTAAACAGTTCTCATATTTTGCCTAATGCTTTTCTATTTCAACACAGTCATTTTCAAACTTCAGCTACAGTAGAGTTACCTGGATGGAGGTGTTGCTGAGACATAGATGGCCAAGCCCCACTTCCGGAGTTTCTGTTTTTTTTTTCTGGTATGTGAGGTGAGGCCCAATAACTTGAAGTTTTAACAGATGCCTAGGTGATGGTAATGTTTCTGGTTGGAAGAGGAACCACTTCCTTAATATTTCAATGGTGTAACTGAGTATTTCCTCCCATGGACCACATTACCCTCTGTTTGGTGGTCTCTCTTCTTCCTATGGAATGTATCCACTGTAGATCATTTTAATAGAATCTGGTATGTTAACTTTAAGTTGATGGATTTTGGAGCATTTCTTATGCAGGAAGTTTATATTTCAAACTATTGGAAATCTTTCTCAGTGACTGGTCCTGAATTCATGTATGCTGTGGGCAAAGGCAAGACCTTGCTTAAGTTGACAGGGAAGATATGCTTCCAGGTACCCAGCTCTTCATGCTAAAACATGAAAACATAAAAGTGTGACTTGGGCAGGTGAACCACATTTAATCATAAAAATATTGTAAAAAAATCATCTCTCTTGTTCAAGAGTGACCCCGACAAAGTTGATACTATTTTTACTTTGGCCCATCAGAGAAGGTCTGGCAAGAGAAAGAGGATTTGAAGGAAGGTCATTGCATGGACATTGAACCAAGTTATGCCATTCTTCAGCTGTGAAACTGGCCAAATCCATGGTCCAATTTGCTCAACTGAGAAATGGGAAAAATAACCATTTCCCAGATTCATGGAGTTGCTGGGACATTCAGAGGCTGCCAAATATGGAAAGTGCTCATTGACAAATTGGCTGCTTCCATTAGGTCCAGGTTTGCTTTCTTTTCCTACTATATCACTCTGGCCTGGGATGCTGCTTCTTAGTCTAAGTTTTGAAGGTGGTAACAGACTGCTATGCTACACTGAATGCAAAATGCCCTAATAGGGGATCTTTGCAAGATAAAGAGTCACTTACTACATTATAAGGAAAATTTTCCTACAAACCTTAATGCAGTATCAAAGTTGCTATTTTCATAAATTTGCCTGACAATATTGTGGTGAGCTGTGAATAATTCAGTATCAAGGGCAGCCAGCAATCTTTTGATTTTGGTGTAGTTAATTTGGAGAAAAGGAAGAAATATGATTAGGATTTCTCTACTTCTTTGTGGTGTCTTCCATAGCAGCTTATTCATCAGCCTTAGATTAGATGGACTTGAAGTTACCAAAGGGGAATCTATAGTAGATTATGCTCATTAGATATATTCTCATATTAGAAAGCAATTTTTAAAAATACAAACTTTTTATTAAAATGTAACTCATATACAGAAAAGTACACACAGCCTAAATATATAGCTTGATAAATTTTCAAAAACTAAACACTCATGCAGCCAACACTCCGATTAAAAATGTTACCGGGATCCCTGACCTTTTTTATGTTCCTCTCAAGTCATTATGATCCCCCTTTCCCCAAAGATAATGGCTATCCTGACTTCTAGACTAATTTTACCTTTTTAAAAAAAAGTTGATACAAATGGAATCATTAAGTTATAGTCTTTTGTGTCTGGTTTCATTTACTTAACATGTTTGTGAGGTACACTCATGTTGTGTCTGTGATTTGAAAGTCATCCATTCCAATTATTTTATGGTATTTCATTGTATAAATTAACCACAATTCATTTATTGATTCAAATGCCATGGAAATTTTGGTTATTATGAACAATGCTGCTATGAATATTCCTGCACAAGTCTGTGGTAGATATATACATGGATCTTGTAGTTATAATTGTTAGTTTTTCAGGTGTGCATGTATTCATCTTTTGCAAATACCACCAAATAGTTTTCCAAAGTTTTGTACCATTTACAGGTCAACCAGTGGAGTATGAAAGATCTTGTTTCTCCACATCCTTGCCAAACCCTAATTTTGACTGTGGTTTTATTTTAGCCCTTTTGATGGGTGTGTGTGTGTGTGTGTTGGGGGAGAACCATCCTTACCACATTAAGATTAATACATTAACAACATTAAGGAGCATTCTGCTCCTTCCATCCCTGAGTACTGGTGTTTCATTGTAAATGAAAAAATCTATTATTGGAGTCATCTCCAGATAATGGCTAGTTTAACCTGTCGAGAAAGGACTTGAATCAATTTAGATTGACACCAAAGACAGCTGCATCTGGGTGAAGATGGAATATTTTAGTATAAGAAATATTCTACATTTGTTATTTCTACAGATCATAAAATTCTTTTTCAGGGGATAGTCAACCTGAAAATTCTTCTTTATGCATTAAGACCATTGGGTGTACATTTCTCCACTGCCAGAATGAAGAATATATGCATATATTTTAGAGAGTGAAAGGGCCTAAGATGCACAGAGGTCATAGAAGAGACACATACTCAAGAACAATACTTGTGTGTTGGTTACAGACATTGACATTTTAAAATCTCCTCAGATGATTCTGATGTGTAGCCAAGGTTGAGAACTCCTATTATAGAGAGACATGTATACCAGGGTATCTGAATAGTAATTGCAATGAAGATTTTGGAGCTCAGAATAGGCAGAAAGTTTATTCTTATTAGATTATGGTTAAAGCATTATTGCCTTCAAAGGATCTGAAGGGTACCAAAAATTTTGCCATTTTGAAAATTGATTTAAGTTGGTTATTAAGAAACAAAAGACTCAGAAAGAACTTTTGACTCTCCCTTCTCCCTCCTTTTCTGCCCAAGAAATTAAGATGGAAAAACCTGCTTCAAGAAGGAATCTTAGAATGTTCAACTTAGTCGGATTTGAATTGAGTGTGATGGATGTGAGGGTGTCAAACAGGGGCCTATTTGCTAGATTACTTCAGTATCCCATGGTTTCTCAGTTGCGTAGTAAAAATTTACCTGCCATATACTTTCTCCACTACCTGTGAATCTCCCATTCTCACTTTTGAAATCTCAGACCCTTTCTTACCCCCTTACTCTTTTGTCCAAAATGTCATATATTCTTAATGTTGTCTCACTGTCATTGGAATGTCAAGATTTTGTGAGTTCCCTGTGTGCATGTATTAAAATTTTTTATTTTCTCCTGTTAATCTGCCTGTTAATTTGAGTATTAGCCCAGCTAGAATGATTTAGAAGGTGGGAGAAAAATTTTTATTCTTTTTAATCCCCATGGATTTTTCCTGAGAAGTTTCTCTCTGCCTCTAAATATAGATGGTACTCACAATGGATTTGAAATATCCTCTCACCCAACACCTTGGCACCACAGATGAGAAAAACAGAAGCTCATGGAGGCTGATTCATTTGCCTGGGATCATAGGACTAACAAAAGCACAGCGGAGTCTGGGTCATGAAGTTTCTGTCTTTTCCCTTCTTCAGCATCAATCTATTTTCAAGAAACAGGCTTAAAAGTTTTGGGAGTAAAAAGTTGCGTTTTTTAATCTTCCAAGTATACTATAACTACCCATAGTTTTTCTTATGGACCAGATACAGAAGGTGGTTCTTCAGAAGTTTATGAAAAATTCTAGAAAAATATAAGGAGTTTTCTAGAGTGAAACTCTAAAGGTTATCTAATGCCCTTGTCCCCCAAACTGTCTCTCAGATTAATTTAAAGATTAAGCATCAAGTTTTAAAGGAGTTATTGGAGTATCTCTGTGCTATTTATTGTTCAAAATGGTTGCCTTTATTCTAATTTAGACTCATTGCTATTTCAGGGTCATAAGAAAGTAGATGGTATTATTTGACATCTTCATGTATATTTAATGTCTTCAAAGGTAGTTTCTTCAAACAGTGTATAGACATATACTTAATATCCATACTTAAAGTGGCTAAGTTTTGAAATAAGGAAAAATTCAGGTTTGTACTGCATACTCATTGATCCTTGTACTGTGTAGAACATAGGCATGTAAATCCTAAAACTGTGGATCTTATACTATAATGTGCACCAGAGTCACTTGGAGGGCTTGTGAAAAGAGAGACTGCTAGCCTAATGCTCAGAGTTTTTTGAATCATTATGTCCAGAGTGGTGTAGTAACCATGTCTTGTATTTTCTGTATTTTGATGCTTTCACATCTGGGATTTTGCTGACTATGGAAGATCTTTTCCTCTGGGTGCTAGCCAATTTCTAGAGATAGCTCAACTTTGAGCACATATGCAAATGTCTCAATCCACAAACCAAGCTTCATCACTTTATTTATTAAGAACTCACACTCTGGGCTAGTATATATCTTCCCTAATCATCCAGGAACAGGTACCAGACAACTAGGAACAGTTCTTGTGCCCCACAGAGGACTGAAATTATTTAAACTAACTAATCCTAAGCCTGCATTCCCCGTCTCTACTGTCCCGTCCCTCGGCAACCACAATAAAGGTTCGTGATCCCATCTCACTCTGTTTCTTTTTTTTTTTTTTAAAGATTTTATTTACTTATTTTTAGGGATGGAAGGGAAGGGGAGAAAGAGAGAGAGAGAGAGAGAGAGAGAGATCAATGTGCGGTTGCTGGGGGTTATGGCCTGCAACCCAGGCATGTACCCTGGCTGGGAATCGAACCTGGGACACTTTGGTTCCCAGCCCGCGCTCAATCCACTGAGCTACGCCAGCCAGGGCCCATCTCACTCTGTTTCTTAACTGACCCTAGTGCCCCAATGACTTGGCCTATTCCCCTTTTTTAGGGTTCATGAGGATACTAACGTATTTTTATAATGGCAATGATCTCCTGATCTATTGATCTTACCACACCTAAATAATTATCAAGCCTATATCAAAACAAGTGGGATATACAAATTTGCATTTCTAACATGTTTTGTAGGTGACATTCATGGTAGGGGTGGAGACTGAGGGCAAAAGCTGGTGGAGGGTCCTGTGATGACATACAGGAGGTTTTCATAAAAAACTGTTGTACTTAATCATTATACTTCTGTGCTTATCAAAGCACTTTACCATCTAGTTGAGTCCTCATATGAAAGCTGTGTTACTATTCTTTCCTAATTATAATGGTCTTTGTTCAGTTACTTTTGGGAGAATTCGAATACAGAAATGGTTTAAAAGTATTGGGTTTAAATCCAGCTGTGGTTGTGACAATGAGTTGCATGACCTTTGGAAATTCACTTCATATCCCTGATGCTCGATTTCCTTTTCCGTAACATGGTGATGATAATTACACCTCCTTGTAAGGTTAATGTTGGGATTAAATAAGTGAAATGCAAGAATTTAGCACAGCCCATGGCATATAGTTAAATTTCAAAATGTAAGTTATTGTTATTGAAGTTATTTTAGGGATAAAACACAGGATTGTAATGAATTTCATTGTCTTCCCCTTCATATAATATACTTTTGTGGCTGGAGCTTTGAATTAAGAACAATGGCATATGATCAAAGGAATCTAAAAATAAGATTCCATTACATTTATTGTTCTACAAAGCAGAAAACCAGAATCCCCAGATAAAATTCCCTGACATTGTTCTATAAGTGATAAAACTACAACTGATATGCTCTAATCCCAGGATTATGTCAGAAGAAAGTCACTGCTTTTCAGGATATGCTTCAGTTTCAGTCCTGTTAGCAAGGCCAATGGTACAATGATGCATGCTGTGATTTCTTCACATGTGGCTCAGTGGTCAGAGTAATGGCTTTGCAAAAATGGCCCCTTCCAACACAACACATCTGCTGTGTACATTGCTGTTGATTCTATGCCACTTACCACCACAGAAAAGCTTTCACTAGTAAGCACTTTAAGGTGTCCTGGAAGGAAAGTGGAAATCACTATTCTTCTGTGTCCATCACAAACATAAGGAAAGGATTTACTCTGATTACAATATCCTTTTTATTTGTGAGAACCAAATCATAAGAAAATAAATATTTAAATTCTCAGATGTCCAGCTATGTCATGATTAGATTTAGTTATTTTGCATTTATGGTACATCTTTTACAATAAAACATAAGGCATATCTAATATTCTCTTTCAGGTAAAAACATTGAAGAATTTGGCTTAGGAGAAGAGATTATGGTTTTTGGCAGGGAAGAATGGAAGCTGATGAAGAATATTTTAATAGAGTCGATTGAGTGTACTGAACAAACAGTTATGGGGTAACTATAGATTGTGGAGATTTCTACAGTGAATGGGTTAGGGACCCAAGTATAACTGCTATTTACCAAAGTTTAAAGCAGAGTTTTTTAAAATTCTGGCTGCTAATACACTTGTAGGTCACAAAAACTATTTAAAAATTAAATAGAACAAAAAGTATCACAGCACATTACTCTTTCACTTTTGGTAAGGGTATTTATAAAGATAGAGTAGGGGGTGTGTATATGTGTAGGTTGTGACATACGGCTCACTTTCTCAGTGGGTCATGGCTGAAAAAAAACCCCAAAAGTTTGAAAAACACTGCCTTAAATATTTCTTGATATTATTTGTGATGCTAACATGGAGCTAAATAACTTTGGATCCCATGGCAATATGCCTTTTCAATCTCTTTTATTTCTTCTGATTAGGTAGTCAATCTCCATTCCTTGCTAACACATTGCCATCTGCTAACTCTTGTGAATTTCCCTTTAAAGGGAAATAAAGCAGGCTTCAGGGTCCAAGTCCAGGGTTGATTGTTATTATGTTCTATTGGAGCTTCTCACATATTTCAGTTTCTATGTTTCCACTCCCATGTTGTTCCAGAAGACTTTATTTTATTTTTCTGTGACTCTACTTAAGCAAATAATTGCTGTGAAGAGAAAGTTAAATGGTTCACCCCTTGCAAACAATGTTGAAGTGGGTCTGGGACTGGCTGGGGAATTTGGGAACCAGTGTGCTTGGGTATCTCTGGCTATGCCACCCTCCCTAGAATTCAGGACCATCTGGTGGACTTCCCTTTGGGATCAAACTGATAGCTGTGGGCATTCCCAGGCTTCCTAGGTGTTGCAGGTGACAGCTGCATTTCCTCCACAAAAATGAATAAAACACAGGTGCTCTATCCCCGGAAGCCATTGCTAATATGCTATCATTGTGTCAATATTTTCACTATGTAGAGATGTAGGTCTTGGGTCTTGGAACTATTTATTTTTTCTTAGATTGTCCACATTGTCTTTATTATATTTCTTTTCCCCCCTTATACCTAAGCATTGCCTCTACAGGAAAAAAAGCACAAACTGGATGGGAAAAATCAAGTGGGGTGATGATATATACCCCACCAGGGACAGAAAACCAAGCTCATATACTCAAGTTCAGCAGCCACCCTGAGAGCTGGTTGTACCTCCTGGCCAGGTCTTGATGGAAAATTATTTGGGCCCTTTGTGTGCAGGGAAACCTGAGAAAACCAAGTGTGGTCTGACGCCTGAAGTCCAACTGGCCCTGCTATCCTTTCTGTGATGGAAGAGCCTAAAAATAAAACAGAGGCAACAAGTGTTAACACAGGCATCAGTTCTCTTTCCTGGTACAGATAACACCCCTTTTATGCAAGAGTAAGTAGGCCAGAAGGTAAATTGAGAGTTGCCTTTGTCCTGCCCTAGACATTTCTGTATCAGCACCAGGGTTAATTTTCTCTTTCCTTCAATTCACTTGGCACAGTCATTATCGGGATTCCCTTCCGCCACCCCCAGGGATGAGAGCTGCTAAAATGCCATCTACCTCCTCATCGAACTTGCCCCTTCTTCATCATGGGACCAAGAACGGTGATGATACTCCTCTTTCCCCCATGGACTAGAGTTGTTCCCTGTGTGTCAAACTCAACTTCCACCCCAGACCATTGTGAGTTTTCCTTCTTTTCCCCTCCTGGATCCCTCCCTGAGTGACATCATTTGAGAGGTGACACTGATTGTCATGGAGATAGCTTTGTGAAAGGAGGCAGCAGGTTTTGAAGGAAAGGTCCTCATTTCTCAGCATGGCTTTGGCTGCACTTCCTGGCTGATTTGAGTACAGAGAAAATGCAGACAGGGTGAATTGCTCAGGCAATTCATGCCTTTGGCAAAGTTGTTCAGAGACTTGAGAGAAAGAGGAGGGGACCAAAGGGCTTTGCCTTTAGATTTAAAAATAGCCAGCTTTGGACTCCTCCTCTTCCTGCTCCTGTCTCCTCTTCTCACAGGGAGAGCTTTTGAAAGGATTCCCCTCCTCCATCCTTGATACCCTCCCCAATTCCTCCCTTCTTCCACCTCCTCTGTGACGCCAATTCATTTGAATGGCAAGATTTTTCTGAGCTGGGATAAGTGAGATACAGGAAATCACTATTGAAAGACTTCTTTATGCTTGATGTCATCATCACCTCAGTATGAGGGACAACTAAAGGGTCTAGTGACGAAAGTAGAGGCCTGGGACAGCAAGAATGTCCCAAGACCCAGAGGTAATAGAGACAGAGCTGATCATCCACAGAGGTCAACGGCTGTAGCTGATGTGGTGAACCTTACTTCCTTAGGTCACATTGGTGGGACTTTAGATCACATTCAAACTTCCAATTTTTAAAGATGCCTTTTCAGTCAATAACAGTTGTGGTGAGGGGGCAAACCAAATTCTCTACTCTTCCCGCTCACCCTGCCACAGAAATTCTTTTTGCACTTTGCATGGCCAGGATTACATGGTGAATAAATGAGCTTCCTTAGACTGATAAGCAATATCTGCCCTAATTTTGACGATGTACTCTGCTATAGCTGAGCTCTGATTTAGATAACTCAGAAAGTCAACCTCATTTCTTTATTTTAGAGTTGATGGTAAAACTACTGAGAATCAACAAATACCTTCTATCAAGTGGCACAAATAATTTTTCTGAAGCTCAACAACTTTTTTGGAATGCCTCAAAACAGAAATGAGATGGGATTATGCATAATTATTACACCTTTGTGGAATTGAAAGGGGGGATTTGTAAGAGGTTGCAGCCAGGGGGCCCTAAAAGAAGGGTTTGTAATGGGGTCCAGAGCTCAGGGTGTCCAGGAAATATTAAAAATATGGAATGTCCTCACCCCTACAAGTCTAAAGTGGGATGGGGCACATAGAGTAGGGCCACTTAGAGTTGTTTTGCATAGCAACAGTTTTGCAGATAACCTCTAGAATAGTCATTTAACATATCTATAACCTTTAACTGGTTTCATAGACGTGTTAAATAGCTGTGGCCATGCTTTGAGCCAGGGAGATGGAAGTGACTTCCACCCAGGATGTAACTGGGAAGCAACTCTCCCTGGTTACAGAGCCTGCATAAGAGCTTGGAGATGGTTGGCTCCATGCCACAGGGCCATGCTTGCCCAGATTTTTTATGGCAGCCCAGAAAAGCTGGAAAAATACGGGAATGCTGGCAAGTATAGCCAATTGTGGGAGGAGTGAGAAATCAAGCTGCAGAGGAAGATTGGCGCTGGGATTTAAACCAAGACATGGCAGCCATGACAAGAACTACACGGCTTTTGGTCTTCCTTTGCCACATAGCTTAGGAAGCCAGAAAGCAAGATGAAGCAGTGATGCAGAGTTCTCTCTTAACAGTTCAGAAGAATGCAGGAGAGATGCTGCAGGAAGGAAAGGGGTGAAAGGACTCTTGCTGGTGGGCCATGAGGAGGTGCCATGTGATTTTGGATTAAGAACTGGAGATCCTGGTGACACAGCTGATAGTGCTGGGAACTGAGGGAGACCTGCAGCAGAGCACGGATTACTGGGAAGAACTGGGGGCTACCTGAGTCATGGACTTCTATTTCTTTTCCTGAGATATGGTATCCCAGACCGGACAAAGGCAGGGAAGGAGGGACTGTGTATATGTGTGATTGTCTTAAGGGACTTTGGGATTTTAATGAAGACATTAAGTCATTACTCTTGAGTCTGTATACATTTTGAATAAATAATTCCTTTCCTGTTCACCAATCTCTGATGTAGAGAGCTGTAATTCCCTGGTGGCAGGCAAGGTGAACCTAGTACAGAGGGACCCCAGGAGAAGGGGGGTGATATTGTGTGGCCCCTTCTCTGGTGGCCTACCAAGGACCACCATGGGAGACCACATGGACAGTAGCTTTAAGGTAATACAACTACTTGTACATGCGCAATAAAAGCCCGCCAAAACTAGCCAGGAAGGATCCACCCTATAAGAATAGAACCCCTCCAGCCCATGAGGTCGATCTCTGCTTGGAGTTGGCCTGTTTCCATGTTCTCTGCTATAAACTCTGTGTGTTTGGTTCAATTCTTTGTCCCAATCACCAAGAACCTGGTTACCTGTGCCCACCTGTGACAGACTTGTACCCATTCTCAAAGGAGCACCTTAAAATAAAAGCATGGATGTGGAGTCTCACTAATGTTCATTATAAAATTGGAGATGTATTTTCTGACTGGAGAAAACTTGTCTCAGAAGATCAGAAAGTGGGAATACAGAATTCAAAAAATTCTTTAGAAATTATTTTAAGAAAAAAATTATCATTTTTCTGACAACAACATTGCAAATGATATGTGCCAAATATAGATATCATTATTTTGTATTTTTATGCTTGGCAATATGTTAATGACAGCTAAGTTAAGAGAACCCACTGAAATGAGTAAAATTCCCCTTCCTTTTTTCAAGGTTTCTCAGAGGAATATGTCTTTTTCTTCCCTTGCTTAGCCACCATTAACCAATATTTCATAGCTGGTTCTTAAAAATGGATAGGATGATTTGAATGAAAAAGGGATAGTAAGATTTGAATTGCAAAGGTTAATCTAAAATGAAACACGTTTATTAAAACATGAGACCCTAGGAGGCCTAAGTATTTTTATAATAATAAAGCTTAGGGTAAGATAATCAACTAGTTTTTTTAAAAAAGATTATTTGCATAATAAGATTTACCAGTAACTGTTTCAGTGAAATCTAGAGCGCTCTGCCTGCTTGATGATGTGTGGTTTACTGACCTCAAATTTCCAATAAAATAGCCAGAAGTGAAAGAAATCTGAAGGCAGCAAGTTGCAGAAAGCAAAACCCCAGAATTAAATGGACTTTAGCTTTGTACATCAAATGCTGCCTCAAGGTAGGGTATCTTTCTGAAATCAGTCATGTATTTGTAACACCAACATTTGCTAAACTTTCCAGAGAAGGACATAAGCAAATGAATTGTTTGGGTGGTCTTGTAAATCCAGCTCTGCCCTCCGAACCTTCTCACTTCAAACAGTTTAATTTCATTGGAAGTACATGGCTTCAATAATTGTGAAGGGAATAAGAATTATTTTAGACCTTTCTTGATGTATAGTAAGGGTCCTTTGTATTCATTCTTTCCTGTATTAGGAAAAGCAAATGCACAAAATATTTGAGCAGGCAATTTTTTCCCTTAATATAATTGTTCTGTGGCTAAGACCATTTTTTAATGTTTGTTTTTTATATTATTTCATTTGCCAGTTTGATTTTCTTAAGAGCAAATGTTGCTACACTTGGGTTTCCTGTGTTGAGAATTCAGTAAGGGCTTAATGAATTTGCCGTCTACTGATTTGCCAATTTGCATCCAGAACTTGACTTTTAGTATCTCCCATATTACTGAAGCAGATTTGCTAAAGTTATTTGGAATTCATACTTTAAGGACTGAAAGAAACTTTAGCTCTCATGTCATGCAACCATTTTATTTTGTAGATGAGGAAACAAGAGCATAGAAAGGACAGAGATGTTAACTGAAAGTCACACAAGGACTTATGAGAAAAAAATCCTATGGAACCTGGGACCACCAGTTCTTCTTCTGGGTCTATTCCCATCATGGCCACTGCTAAGAATAGTAATTAACAGTTAAGTACCATATAAAGCAATGTACCATTCCAGTTTCTGGTCAATTTACTTAAGCTGCTGTCTTCTCCCACCAATGTACACATCACAAAAGGATGTTCTTAAGACCTGAGCACCTGAAAGCATGAATTTCTCATTTGTTTGACTTGTAGATAATTTATTTGACAGTGACCAGGCCTTGAGAAAATCCTAAACTAAAAAGATGCTTTTACACTAGTTAAGGAATAACTTTCCCTTTGGTCTGGAATAATTTATTTTTCCCATTTTATAATAAACTCTCATTGTGTTTATTTTCAAACATACTTTTACAAGGAGAGAGGGTATGTTATTGATCCCTATTAAACCAACCCAGATGCAATAATTACTGAGGGTTTGTGATACTTGTTTAATTTTTTCTTTCCCTCTCTCCTTTTTTCCTCTGAATTATTTTAAAGCAAATTCCAGATGTCATTTCATTTTACCCCTACATTCCTCAGTACACATCTCTGAAGAATTATGGATATTTTGCTACATAAAATGAATGCTAATATTATACTTAAAATTATAATTAAAAGGTCATCAAAGATCCAGTCAGTATTATAACTTCCCCGAATGCCTCAAAAATATTTTTAAAGTTGCCTTTTTTATTGTTTGTATGTGTGACTATGGGTTCAAGATTCTTGTAGACACTGCAAACTTAAAAAAGAAAGAAGATGAAGAAGTAAACTTACTTAGCAAGAAGGTTTTCCCAAATTCTCACAGCTCTAATCTGGATACCATTCAGTGTGACAGGCTTCTCACTGGGTTCCCACAGCTGGTTAGTGTTTTGAATTCCAGCCCCATGAACTCATATCAGGCTCCATGGGCTGATGCTCAGCGCCCAACCTAGCACTGATATCTCCGATGACAGAGTAATGAAGCAATAGCGGGCATTGTCTGCCTCTTTCTAAATGCACTGTCATCTGTGTTATTCTTCCATCTCTGCAGGCAGTGAGTTACTTTAATGCCTCTTGGAAGCATTTAAGCCATCATAGAAGCAAAAGTAATGCCATTGAAGTATGTTTTGTTGAAAGACCAATAAAACAACCTGCTTCATTTGTGCACAAACTTCTGGGTCTTTAGGGTCTCATAAGGCTTGTTTTGATGCACATCTCTTGACATTCATATTTCTGCCTATGTTGAGCTTTGAAAGAAATGTGAAGATAAAATATGAAGGGAGATTACTTCCATATCTTAAGCATTGTAAATAATGTTGCAATGAACATGGGGGTGCATATATCTTTTCAGGTGGGGGTTTGGGGGATGGGTGGTAAAGGAGAAAGGGATTGAGAAGTACACATTTCCAAATATAAAAATAGTTATGGGTAAATAAAGTACAGATATTATTTCATTAATATTGTAATAAGTATGTATGATGTCAGATAGGTATTAGACTTACTGGGGTGATCACTTTGTAAGGTATGTAAATGTCTAATCACTGTATTGTACACCTGAAACAAATAATATTGTATGTCAACTATTAATGAAAGAAATAAAAGCACACAAAAAACACAGAGATATAAAAACATATACCACACTTAGATATAGAGTAAGTTAGTTTAGGCACTGAATTTTCATTTTGACTTTCTTATCGGTTCATAACAGATAAAATTTCTGAAAGAAAAAGTAGTCTTCTGCTTATGGTAGAGAAAAAAAGTTTTTCCATTAAGAGTCTACATCTAAAACAGAGCTCCTCCACTGGAGAACATTACAGACCCTTCTTTAGATGTCCAAGGAGTGCTATTTGAGGGGCCCTGTTTGACCCTCCCCAGCATCTAAAAGATTACACAGTATTTATTGAATTATGCTTGAAATTTAAATTGTTTTTTTTTATTTTTCTTAATATAAATATTTTATCTCTTTATTTGCATTGATTTATAACTTAGTGTGAATAAAAATAGGTTTCCCCACCACCTCTCAAGCTTTACTGAGGCATAATTGACAAATAAGAATAGGTTTGAGAAGGGGTGAGAGGAAAAGACACGAACACTAGACTTTTTAGAAGTGTAGGGGACATGTATTGGAATAGCAGGAATAAAGAAACTAGTGCCTGTTCTAATGGAGCTTTATATTTTATTTAGGGAGAATGGGCCATAAACTTAGAAACAACCTCATAGACACAGAATAGACACAGTCATCTCCTGTCTTGGAAAGTCGCTGCAAGGACAATATATTCAAAGGGATGTTGGCAGGTCCTTAAAGGGATGCCTGTGGTAGGGGACTACTTTATTTATAAAAAGTGTGACATTTGAACAGGAAATTGAATGAGCTAGGGAGCCAGGCATGAAAAGGTTCCTGGCAAAGTCCTTTAAGAGGGCATAAACCAGGCCTACAGAAGTATGTGTAGGTGGCATTTGTGACCAGAGCTTGTGGGTTGGACTAGATCATCAGGGCCCTGTAGGTCACATCAGAGGACTTGGGTCTTGGGCCTGGATGACATCTGTGCAGAAGGTATATGAGAATCCTTTTATGGCAACTTCCATGGCAGTTTAAATCCTCAGATTTTAGTAGGCAGCATAATCACCTGAAGAATTTGTTACAACTCACATTGCTGGCCCACCCCAACAGGTGTGTGGTGGGGCCTCAGACCTTGCATTTCTAATATGTTCTTAGGGCACACCCAGGCTGTAGGTTTCAAGGTCACATTTTGAGAACAACTTTAAAGAGCAGCTTTAAGTGGTTGTGGTTTCTGTTCATCCTTTTCAGTTACCCCAGAGATTTCCAAGTTGAGACATTTTGATGGAAGTTAATTTGACATGATTCCCACTTATCTGTCTTTCCCAGAATGCTTTGCTTTTTCTTTTCTTTAGAATAAATGTGAACCTCTGGTTCATGTCCATTTGCTAAAGTGGAAGGAGAATTTCCAAATGCAATCAAATCACCATATTTAAGAGTCACTCCCTTCTAGTTCCCAGACGTGCTGTCCCTGTGAGGGCAGTGGGCTGTGGCTGCTGTGGCACAGGGGCTGCTCTCAACAGTCCTAGGCCCCTGAGTCCCCATCCTCCTTTCATTCTGGGGCTCCCTGAAAATGTACTCCATCTTTCTCAACATTTAAACAAGAGTAAAAAAGTTAACAGAGGCCAGCGGCATCACATATCTCCAACCAGGAAGCATTCACACTGTAGGAAACATGGGCGAGCAAATGTTTACTGACCGTGTAATTAATATGATGCCTTGCCCTGTCTATCGGCCCTTAGCACCATATTTCCTGTTCAAGGCAGTGGAAAGCAAAAATATTAGTTGCTGTTTGACCAAAGAACAAGTGTCTTCCAAATGAACACATGATCTATTAGCAGTCCTGCAGAGTCTTCCCATGGGAACAGGCATTTTACTTTGTTTTACAGCTAATTTCTTTCTTACAGCAGGTTCCCAGACACATCAAATGCCTTGCATGTGAGGCTGAAGTCAAGATTTATAGTCCAGACCCATGTAATTCAATGTCAAACAAGTCTGATAACATAAGGGCTGGAAGTCAACCATTTTCTCATGAGTTCTCATAAAAAAGTCATTTTAGCCAAATTGAGTTTGAATAGCGGGTGTGTCTCTGTGATTTGATGGATGCTCCCTACCCAGGAGGCCCTGGGAAGAAGCCTGCTACTTTCTTTTGCTACTGTAGCAACAGAATCTGAAAACAGACTAAGGGATTCCTTGCTGATATTATTGGATTTTATTGCTTTTTTCTCTATTGACTTCAAAGGAAGAAAAAAGAGACACAATGCTCTCCCCTCCAGTGGTGCATTGTACCTGATTTTTCCAGCTTTGATTTTTCCCCCCTCTCCTATGATTTGCTGGACATCTCTCTGTGACCCATGCATCATGATGGTCTACTTCCCTGAAGTAAAATCACCACTTGTGCCAAGAATAAGTTGGAAAGAAGGGTGTTTTCTTTGGTTCTTGTCTGGAGGTTCATGGGTTCGCAGACTCTTGGAGAAGGAAGGACCTTGGGGATCACTTAAAATAGTCTCTGTTTTACAATTGAAAAAGAATGGAACTTAAGTGGCCTTCCCAAGAGTGGCATAGCCAACTAGGAACAAGATCAAGGGTCCAAGGATTCCTCATTCTCACCCCCTATACAATACCTTGAATTTTTAACTGACTATGTGATATTAAAGCAGAGGCAAATTGATGTGATTGACTACTTGGCATAAGGAAGCTGATTACATACATTCATAAACAAGGCTGATGCTTTACAAAAGACACTTCAAAACTATTGGAGAGAGACTTATACTGTGTTGGAACTGAGCATGTGGGGAGAAATACTGCTGTGGGCTTTCTGAAGAGGAGTGGAAAAGAGAAGTGTTGAGGATTGCTTTAAGACCCTACAAAATCCTTTACCTGAAACACAGTATAGTTAGTTTGTTCTCTTCTCAAGATACACAGATTAGGAAAAAAGTAAAACAAAATTAAAGTGATTCCAAAACATGGCTTTAGTTCTTACAGCTCTGAAATTTTTGTAAATTAAAGGCTATTATTATTTTTTTAAACTCTGGCACTACACCACCCAAAATGCAGCAAACATTCCCATCCTGTGGAGAAATGCATATATTGGAGGCCTTGTAATTCAGAGGAGAGGAAAAGACAGGTAGAGCTAAGGCTCTGGGGAAGCCTCATGGCCAATAATCTCATTGTGGCAGACAGAATAGGTGACGGTGACACCAATGATAAAGACAGAGGTTAGGTATAAGGGAGGGGAGGCCAGTTGCTCTCTGTCACATGGACCTAGCTTGAGATAGTGGCTGTAAATATTAGCAACAAAGAGGAATCAATCTCCAAATAAAGAAGCTGTGTACATCTCTTTCACATTGTCTCTCCTGTCACGAAGCAGCTCTATTCCAAGTGTGGGGTAGCACATGGGGACTTGTTAGGAATGCAAATTCTCAGGCTCACCTCACACCTGCTGAAACAGACTCTTTTGGTATGGGGCCTGAAATCTGTTCAAACAAGTTCTCCATCTGATTCATGCATACTTACTCTAAATTTTAATAAATAATGGTGAGAAGAACTTGTATTATGGATGTATGAACACAACCTCGTGAAGTGGGTGTGTTTGTTGGGACTATATGGGAAGATTTGTTGCTTAAAGTCTGTTTCGTTTTTCTTAAATACTTGGTTATGGAGATAACTGGGATACTAAAAGGGTATTTACTTTTCTCCTTTGTTCAACTGAGGATTGATTGTAAAAATTATCAATTAACTCTAGGTAATTGAAATAAATCCAGAATACAGATGAATATTTCAATGAACACTTGGGTTTTGTACTATTTCAGAACTCATAAAGTCAGTGGTAAAGAAGAAATTTTAACTTCTTCCTTTTTGGAATTTCCTGTTTCTACCTGTAGATTTAGTCCTGCAGAGAAAAGGATACCAGCTTCAGAATCAGATCCTTGTTTTAAAACTTGGTTCTGCCTGTTAAAAACTGTGTTTCCCTGGACAAGCTATCTACACTCCTTCCACCTCTATTTCTTCATCTGTAATAGCAGAAGAGTAAAAGCTGTCTAATAGAATTCTTGTGAGGACTAAAAAGGTCAAATGAGGTGGTATAAACAAAATATCTAGAACCTAGTTTAGCCATGGCAAATTCTCATGTAATGGGGGCATTTGATTATTGCAGTGATGGTTATGATGGTAAAGCTACTGACTTCTTTTACATAAACATGATTGGGACCAGAGGTTAGCAGTCTTTTCATTGGTAACTTCTTTTAATCTACCAAAATTTTAATGTAAATCTTATAGAAGTATAATATATTTAGCAAAAGATACAGATCATAAGTGTGCAACCCCATAACTTTCACAAGGCAGTTACAAACTAACACTCAAATAAAAAAAACAGCACATGGCCAGCCCCAAAGTTCCCATGGCCCCACCCAGTCACCATCTCCGAGGCTAGCCATTATTTCGATTGAAGCACTAAAGGCCAGTTTTTCCTGTTTTTGAAACTTCATAGAAATGAATGACAGAGTATGTGCCTTTCTGTATTTAAGGCAGGCACTTGTGTTAAATTATTTTTTGAGATTGATCCATATTGTAATATATTAATTTAAATTGTTCATTCTCAATGCTAAATAATATTTTATTGCTTAAATATTTTTAGAATTTATTTACCTATTTTTCACGATAGATAATATTTTGAATTTTAACTATTATGATTTATGATTTATGAATATTTGTGAACATGTCTTTGGTCAACACATGTACACATATCTGCTTGGGTAGAATGGCTGGGTCATATGATATGCATGTGTTCAGTTCTAATCATACTGACAGATGGTTTTCTAACAGTTGCACAGATTTATACTCTTTCTGGCAGAGAAGGAAGGTTCTACTTGCTCCAGTATCTCACCAACACTAGATATATTTGATGCATTCTGCTGGTGTACATGGAATCTTATGGGGGTTTTAATTTTTATGTCCCTGATGAATAGTGAAATTAAGCACCTTTTGACCTGACCACTTAGATATCCTCTTTTGAGAAATGTGCATTCCAATCATTTTCTGATTGAAAAAATTATTTTCTTTTTCATGTTGATTCGGAGGTATTTTTATATGTGCTAGATAGCAGTGCTTTGCCAGATATATTTATTTCAAATATCTTCTTCTACTCCATGACTTGCCTGTTTTTGTCTTGAGTAAAATTTTGCATGGCTTTGAATTTTCTAAAATTACAAACCAGAAAAACACATGACATTTGAATTTCAAATAAAAAGCCACTTTCTAGTATAAGTATACCCCAAAGACTCACAGCACATTTTTATTAATACTTATATGGACATCTTTATAGTAAAACTTATTCATCACTTATCTGAAATTCAAATTCTACTGGTTGTCCTGTATTTTTACTTGTTAAATATGGCAATTCAACTCAAATGTATTTTTTTTTTGGTGGAGAAGGGGGTTTAAGTATTTTTAGAGGTGTCAACCCAGAACTCTGGGGGAGAAAGGGGGCACTTGTTTAACCAATTAGAGCTCCTTGGTCAGTTTTGGAGCCACACTCAACATATCTCATACAACAAAGGATTTTGAAATTCTGACTTTCTTGGTTTAATTTCAACTACATTCTTTCTAAATAGTTAATAGAGGACATATAAAATATTTTATAGGTGGGGCTATATTAAATTTTGACTTTTTCTCTCTGTGATTCTGAGTCATGCATATCAGTATTCCATGGCCAGTATTAATGAAGGTCTGAAAGGAAAGTGATTTAATGTCTCAGCTTTTGCTTCTGTTCACTTTCCTCAGACTTAACTACTTTTCTTGAAGTCAGGTTCTTTTCTTCCTCCCTTCCACTCACCACTTCATATTTACTGAGGGACTGGGTAGCTTGGACATAGAGCACAGGAAAAATAGCTGTTATTGTGGTTGGTGCAAAACAAGAAGATATACTAGGAAGAAAAGATAGGAAGAAATTGGAGAATAGATGTTAGAAATAGAGAATAGAGCAGATTCTGAGGAAGGCAATGACTGTCAAAAGCAAGGACGCTAAAACAGGGGAACTTACAAAAGAGAAAGGAGTGAAGAGAAGAGTGTTAATTCAATAAATGTCGTTTGAGCAACATGTTCTCTGCCAAGATTTTAAAAAGTCAGATGTGGGAGAGGTTTGAAATGGGTTAAGGAAACAGAATTGTGCGTTATAAATGGAAGAGAATACTTCAGGTTATACATAGGAGAAGAAAATGTGGAATTTATGCAAAAGGAGAAAAAAAGACAGAATTCAGTGGAATGCAATATCACATATCAGAAGAGCTGTGGGAAAGAAACTCAGAAACTAGGGTCTGGTCTTGATTTCAACATAATTGATAGGATACAAGGGGGGAGCCCCCAAAACTATGGAATTATCTTCTGGAGTGTGGGCACCTTGTAGTACAGGCTTATCCTGCTAGATGAGTTTTCTAGGAACCTGTATGTATCAGTGTACCAACTGACATTGCTGTGAGAGTCTGCATTCAGCTTCACTGAAATTTTTTTTGAACATTCTTTTCAGTGTGTTCATCTATTTCATGATGGGTGATTTATGAGCATGCCTGCCCATACTGTGCTGAGTTTTTAGCAGTGTTTGACCAAAAATGGCATGACCCTTGTGCCTTGACCTCCCTATTTACCTGATCTCACTCCAAATGATTTTTTTGCTTGTTTGTTCCCCAAATGAAAAGAAGTCCTCAAAGGGAAACATTTGCCAATGTAGAAGAGGTGAAACAAAAGAGAGCATCAAGACCCCCGGCCAAGATGGAGGCATAGGTAGATACATTGTGCTTCCTTGTACAGCCAAAAAAAGGATGACAATAAGTTTAAAAACAAAAAATAACCAGAACTTCCAGAAAATGGAAGTGCATGGAAATCCAACAACCAAGGAGCTAAAGAAGAAACATTAATCCACACTAGTATGAGGGGTGGAGACAGGCAGCCAGGGTGGAGAGGACTCTCGGCAAGGTGGCGACTAGAGGACCAGGGTCAGCAAGGGGGCTGCTGGTGGAGTGGGTGGTCCCATATTTGCATGCAGATAAATCAGGAGGAGCAACTGGGGAGCAAGATATACTGCACAACCCAGGGTTCCAGCACGCTAAAATAAAGCCTCAAAACCTCTCACCAAAAAAGTCTGTGGGGGTTGTGGCAGTGGGGAAAACTTCCAGCCTCACAGGAAAGTTCGTTGGAGAGAGCCCCAGGGTGCCAGAAGGAGAAGAGGAAGACCAAGAAATTGAAAACTTATTAGAAAACATAATGAAGGAGAACTCCAATGTGGCAAGGAAATAGACTTCCAGAAAGTTCAGGAAGCTCAGAGAGTCCCAAAGAAGTTGGACCCAAGGAAGCACACACCAAGGCACATCATAATTATATTACCTAAGATTAAAGATAAGAAGAGAGAATCTTAAAAGAAGCAAGAGAAAAGGAGAGAGTTACCTACAAAGGAGTTTGCATAAGGCTATCAGCTGATTTCTCAAAAGAAAACTTACAAGCAAGAAGAGACAGGAAAGAAGTGTTCACAGTCATGAAAGGCAAGGACCTACATTCAAGATTACTCTACCCAGCAAAGCTATCATTTAAATGGAAGGGCAGATAAAGTGCTTCCCAGATATGGTCAAGTTAAAGGAGTTCATCATCAGCAAGCCCTTAATGTATGAAATGTTAATGTGGCTTATCTAAGAAAAAGAAGAAGATAAGAAATACAAACAGTAAAATGACAACAAACTCACAACTATCAACAATCAAACCTAAACAAACAAAACTAAGCAAACAACTAGAACAGAAACAGATTCACAGAAATAGAGATCACATGGAGAGTTATCAGCAGGGAGGGAGAATAATAGAGGGAAAGGTACAGGGACTAAGAAGCATAAATGTTAGGTACAAAATAGAAAGGGGGAGGTTAAGAATAGGAATAATATGGGAAATGGAGAAGCCAAAGAACTTATTTGTATGACCCATGGACATGAACTAAAGTCTGGAATGATGGTGGGAGGGGAGGTACAGGATGAAGGGGAATGAAGGGGAGAAAAAATGGGACAATTGTAATAGTGTAATCAATAAAGTATTAAAAAAAGAATGTACAAAAGAACAAAAAAGCATCAAAAACACTAAAAGGCATAAAAATAGATGAGTTCAAAAACTGTTTTGAGCAGTCGAAAAAAGTCTTCATAGGTATATTGCACCAAGTGGAGAGTACTTTGAATGTGACTGAAGTTCAAACATGTAAGAATAAACATACAGTATTTTATAAATAAATTCAGGTGTTTGGGTGCTTCCTCTTGTACTGTGAAGTTTAGTATGGGTCCTCACTCCTCAGGGTGTGGATCCTGGACTGACAGCATCTGGGAACTTCTTAGGAATGCAGAGTCTTGGCCTCTTCCCAGATCTGCTAAATTTGAATCTCTAGGGGTATGGTACAGAAGTCTGTTTCAACAAATGTTGTAGGTGATTATATAGCTTTTTGATGTGTGAGAGGTGCTGGCCTCCCTCATTGCTTTTCAAACTTTAAAGTGCATCAGAATCGGAGAGCTTGCTAAAAATATAGATTCTGATTCCATAGGTCTGGGGTAGGTCTGTGAAGTTGGTACTACTGGTCAGCGGATGGCACTTTGAGTAGCGAGGGTCTGGAATGATGTCTAAGTTCCCTTTGAACTAAGAAAATTAGGAGAAAAAGAATTTCAACTGAAGAGAAAAATAGATTAGTGGTAGGCATAAATGTATTAGTATATACATCAATGTGGATATTTGTGTTTATGAGATTATTTTTCATAATAATTGTCCTAGAAAAGAGCAAAAGATAAAGAACACTTTGCTTGTGTACCTACCCTATTAGAGGTTGTGTTTATGATTTTAAGATAAGGTTATTCTGGAAAAATCTACATAGGGAATGGCTTCCTGATTATTGTTGCCCCCCCATAACAGAATTATATAGTAATCTTTACTTAAATCATGAATCTTTGGAGTTTGTACTTGTACAAGACCCACCCACCCTTAACTGTTTGTAAATAGACACACACATTTTCTTAGCAGTAGCAAAGCTGGACAGATATCCAAGCCAGTGTAGGCCACAAATGTCTTGGTCAGACTATAGCTTCCAGGCCTGAGGAATTCCAGCCTATACCACAGTTTAACAAGGCAAAACCCAGACTCTTAGAGTTCAGGCTACAGGGAGTAGCAGGAAGCTCCTGGCAGGCAGCCCTCAGGCCTAAAAATTGACTTGGGAACTTAAATATACAAACTTCTTGGTCCAGAAAATTGTCACGGTAGAAGACTGGCCTAACTTCCACTGATGTAGGAGAGGTACTGGGCAAAACAAAAGGATCAACTGGACGTTGAACAAGAATATCTGTTCTAGGACTTTGTAATAGAGAAAGGGTGTGAGCAAGAGGAAAAACATAGATTAGTAGTTTATTTTGTTGATATCAATGATGATGATGGTGATGAGGATTATGGTATTTTTTGACCACTTTAAAGTGTCAGTCTCTTTTCCAAAGCTTCATGTATATTATTTAGTCTTTACAACAGCTTCATGATCTGGGCTCTATTATTAACTCCACTTTATAAATGATGAAACACAGGTCACAGACTGATTGGTTAAATGATATTCACAAAATCATACCACAACGAAATGTTGGCAGCTAGTGCATAAGTCTGAGAGTATAATTCAAAAGCCCCCCATGCTCAATTTCTCTTGATACCTATTAGATCAAATATGAGCTGGAGTTTGTGTAACTTACTGTGGTGTAGCATAGTGGAAATTTGAAATAGGAATGTTTGCTCCTTACATTGCCACAGACTAGATGGATGTAGTAGATTACATAAAGTCTCCAAGTCTTCTCTTTTCTGTAACTCATCCCTTGCAATGAAACTTTGCAGCAACTCACACCAAGAGGTAGAGTCTATTTCTCTGCCCATGGTTTTGTGAATTTGGTCAAATAAATGTGGCAAGAGTGAAGCCTAGGCCTCGAGGGTCTTTGCATGCTTTTGCACACTTTCTTGGAACACTGCTAGCACCATGAGCCCATGGGTGTCACATGACCCAATCACCTCTGTTGCCCCAACTTACAACTATCCAACCATCAGCTATAGACTGAGGCAGTTCTAGCCAGCAAGCCTCCAAGTGACTCTCCATGAAGGAGCACACCAAGATCAGCTGAGCTTGGCCCAGACCAGCCAGCCTGCACAGATGACCCATGCCCTTGTAAGTAATAATTTAGGTTGCTGTTTTAGGACACTACATCGGTTTGTTATGTACCAATAGATAACTAATAAATTACATAATTCAGGGGAAGCCATTTAAACTCTACACAATTTTAGCAGAACAACACAGGTGAAACCATGCTCCAAACATTTCCTAAGTCCCTCATCCTTATCTTGGTAAGGTGTGATATCCCATTCAGCTTTATCAAGAACATGGAGCCCACTTTCGTCTCCACATTACAGATGTTTGTTCAGTAGATTCAGGGACTAATTCTCAAGCCCACTATAAACTGAGACCCACCATGTGAACATGTGGGCAGCCTATCATGATGGGTCTTGTGTACACTGCTCACCATGGCCTCTCATTCAGAGTGAGCCTTCTCTTCCTGTCTTCTGGGGGATACTCAGCAATCCACCAATGTTGACATGTGGCTTGTCTCTTTGAGTCTTTAATTAGTGGAATCTTAAATCTTGATTACTTGAAGGGAGGCCAATGAGTCTGACTTCCCCAAACAGATGCTCATTCATTAGATTCAAGAAAAGCAGAGAGGCTTTCATTGTAAACACCCAGGGGGATAGTACATTGTTTTTTGCAACTTACTTCTGCTTTGGTAGGAAATAAGTGAGTAGTTGGTGGAAGCTAGTTTACTTTCTGTTGAAGTATTAACTCTCTCTAGCTATTAATATTGTTAATTTAAATTCTGGGTAGAAGACCATCTAATCTGTTAGCTACGATGTAGTTTCCTTTAACTGCTGTGTGAAGAGATTATGTTTTTTCTCTCTTCTAGAAAGGGGAAAAAAAGGATCCCAGTTTTGTTGGTAACTGCCTCACTGAAGCTCTCTGAGTATGCCACATGTGTGTGGTTTAGCTGGCGACCGTGGTGTCTGTATGTATGTGGTCATAGATTTGTTATAACCTCTTGTCTGCCAAGGCAAGACCACCAGTTCCATTTTAATTCTAAGTTAACCTCAGGCTGGAGCCAATCCATGCTGCTTGAACATAAACGCTGACACTCAATCCACTCATCCTCTCTGCCTCACAATTTGTTTTTCTTTTTCTTTTTTTCTCCTAAGGGAGTTTGAACATTTGTTAGCAATCCAAAACCAACACTTCGTATACAAGACATAGTGATTACATAATTCTTTATAGGTTCTTATACTTTCACTATATTGCAAACTTTGCAGTGGTTTCATAAAATGTTTCAAATTGAACAGCAATTTTGAAATGACATAGTTGGAGCTGGGACATCAAGTTTTACTGTGGTGATAATCGCAATTCTTTTGAGAAAAACAGAATCACCACCTTAAGTGGAGGGCTCTCTTTTGAAAAATGACTTCAGACAGGCTCTGTTCACTGTGCCTTTTGAAATGGTAAAGATGGAAACTCATGATATTTCCTGAACCTGTGTATTTCCACAGTCTGGCAGTGCATAATGATGGTGACAAAATGACATCGTACAGGGAAAAATGAATTACCTTCATTTTTTCTCCTAATTTTAATTTTTAATCAAAGGAAAAGAAGAAATGGGTTGTTAGGCTAATTTTCAAAACTGATAGTCAGTCAGTATTATGTTCAGGGCTATGACAGGATTTTCATCCTTAATTCTTAAGTCTAAATTTAAATCTCCTAATTCTTAGACAATCTAAGCAATTGTAAGCTTGACAAAGACTTGGAACATTTTTTCTCTAATGTTTTGCAGCAAGCTTACATGGTGGCCTATGTCCATTGGTCCAATTACAAAAGTTAGTTGATTTAAATGTATTTCTATATTTGGAGTTATACTTGTTCTCTGAGACAGCTGCCTTCTTTCCAGAAACCTCACTCAGTGACTTGTTTGCAGAAGTAAGCAGTTAGACACTTTGTAAAATCGCCAAGGGTTCCTCTCTTAGTTACTAACCAAGTTTCACAAACATCGCATTATCATGAGTTAAAAATAGTTCTTATTGGTCTGATTGGAGAAGAATGCCATAGTTAACTGCTAAAAACATTGAAGTGTTATGGGGACACTAAGAAGAGAGCTGATGTTTCAGCCAATCACATTCAAATTCCTCTTTGCGGAGAGCTAAATTCAAACTCTTTAGGACTCCTCTGAGATGCAAGGTGCTATTGATGTAGGGCAAACTGGAAAAAATACTGTCTGAATTCAGCAGATGGTCTGGTAAGAGCTCCAACTCCATCAAGACACTTCTAGGACACCAGTGATTAGGCATATTAACCAATTCTATCCCAGCCTCAGTTTCCTCATCTGCAAAATGAGGATAGTAAATATTTCAACAGGACAATGGTGAAGACTATATTGGACATTCTATGCCAAGTAGTTGACATGACCTCTTTGCTTGTTACCTGCTATCTTTCCTCCCTCCTGCCTTCACATCCTCCATCACAGAATATAGCCTGAGCTTCACAACATGGCATGCTAGGCCTTCTATAGTTTTCCCTTAGCCTGCTTTTCCAGCTTGGTCTCTCCCTAGCTCCTCGATCCCACAGGCATCTAATTCTGGTCATCCTATACACCTCCACACCTCATGGCTCATGCCATTTCCTTTGCCAAAAATGCCTTTCCATATCCACTTACATGGTAGCCCCCAACTTTTTTCATAAAATAGTAAATATCTAAATATATCAAACATACAGATGGTATGTTTGATATATTATTATATGTCTTGTATATTAACATACAAGAAAAATATGTTATAAATGATAAAAAAAGGTACACCTGTATAGGGAACTTACCACAAGTGGAATTTTCAGGACTGAAAAGTTGCTCTGAGTGAGTCAGTGAGTGAGTGGTGAGTTAATGTGAAGGCCTAGGATATTACTTTACACTACTGTAGACTTTACAAATACTGTCTGCTCCACAATCCCTCCCCCAGTTCTTCCTATTGGATCAGAAATAGAAACTGTCTGTGCTGTTTCAATAACAGGGATATGAGCTACACTGACTACATATTAAGGAGCAACTCTCTGGGTAAGGCAGAGATCACCATAACAGTAACTGTCAGAAGAGAGTAAAAGGCAGCATGAGAATCAGTAGGAATAAGAAATCAAGAAGGAGCAATAAAGGAACAGGGAATTGTCATCTGTAACCCCAATGTGGTGTTGGCTAGAGCATTTGAGAATGGTCAGATTAAAGAATTTTGTGGTATTCATAAAAAGAAAAGAGGGTGTTGAACATAAAGAGTTTGTAGAACAGAGGATTTGATATTTTCAATTTGGAAATTAGTTGTTGGTTCCATTGACTCTGTCTAACACAGACGGTTCTCTCTCTGGCATTGAAATGATGGAAAAAATAAAACTTATTTATGCTTTACAACATTATAATTTGGAAATATTTCTAAAGTAAAGACACAGCTTAGATCCATGCTGCCACAGAAAGCTTTACCAAAGTGACAGTGCCATTTAATGTTTGTTAAAATAGCTCCTGTGGACCTGTGTCTTTGTACAGGATTTTGGGTCTCCCCAAAACTTTACAATGATATTTCCTGGAAACCAACAGGCTAGATCTGGGAGGGCTGTAATGCCCTCTGAATATGTAGCACAGGATCTTCTGTGCTAAAACACATAAGTTGCTGTCTCATTGGGATGTAAACTGTACACTGAAAATTAAGGTGCTGTGAATGACAGGGAATCTACTGCTAAGCCCCACAGATATGGCTCCCACCAGAGAAAAAATTCTTCCTGAACCACATATTTTTCTTTTTCTTATAGGAACTTTAGCTCCTTAATCTTTTGGGACCACCAAAATATATGTGGTGTGTCATTGACCCAAATGTCACATGACTATACATCAGTCATTTGGACCCCTAAATCCAGCTGGTAGTTGAATCAGGATAACTTGGAACTTTTAGGCATATGAGCCACTACTTCTCTTTTTTGCTTAATCCAATTTGATTAAGGCTTTTCTCTTTCTCTTGAATGGTGTTCACTTCTAGAGAGATTATTAAAGCCTCATTTCTACCTGCTTCACATTTGGAAATGTAAAACAAAATATATTTGTAAAGCATCAGCACAGACTAGATGACCAATTAATGGTATTTATCATGATGACTATTAATCTGATGTATGATTCTTTGAGACTGGAATGCCATAATGATTCTTAGTGTATGTGTTGGGGTAAGGAGAGGTTGTTTTTTTATTTTCAAATATAAAACTAAAATTTTAAAGTCAGTTTTCAAGAGTGTTATCAATATGCCTCCATTAAAATCATAATGCATGAATATATTTGTGTTGGGCCTCCTACCTGTCAAGTCCTCTCTGAAAGATTTTGTGACTATTAAGTCTTCCAGAACAAAAGAGACTATAAAAAAGAAAATTATCCACTGGTGTCCAACCTGTGGCCTGTGGGCCACAAGCAGACCAGGGTGGCTATAAATGCAGCCCAACACAAAATCATAAATTTACTTACAACATGAAATATTTTTTGTGATAATGTGTCTCAATGTATTTAATGTGTGGCCCAAGACAACTCTTCTTCTTCCTGTGTAGTGCAGAGACACCAAATTTTGGACATCCTTGTTAATAGGCCAATATCCCTGATAAACACAGATGCTAAAGCTCTCAGCAAAATACTAGCAAACCTAATATGGTAATACATCAAAAAGGATCATACACTATGATCAAGTGGGATTTATTCCAAGAATGCAAGGTTGGTACAACATTCACAAATGAATAAATGAGATACACCACATAAAGAAAAAGAAGGATAAAAACTACCCAATAATATTAATAGATGCAGAAAAAGTGTTTGATAATGTCTAGCACTGATTTATGATGAAAACTCTCAGCAAAGTGGGAATAAAGGAATATACTTAAACATAATAAAGACCATATATGACATACCCAATGCCAATATCATAATCAACAGGCAAAAACTACAAGCGTTCCCCTTAAGACTGGTAACAAGGCAAGGTGTCTGCTTTCACCTTTCGTATTCAACATAGTACTGGGATGTCCTAGCCATAGCAATTAGACAAGAAGAAGAAATAAAAGGCATCCAAATTGGAAAAGAAGTAAAACTGTCATTATTTGCCGATGATATGATACTGCACATAGAGAACCCTAAAGATTCCACGAAGAAATTACTAGAACTGATAAATGAATTCGGTAAAGCAGTAGCATACAAAATTAATATCCAGAAGTCAGTTGCATTTTTATATGCCAATAATGAACTATCAGAACAGGAAACTAAGAAAACAATCTCATTCACATCTGCTTCAAAAAGGTAAATACCTAAGAATAAATCTAATCAAGGATGTAAAGGAAATACTCAGAAAATTATAAGACACTGAAGAAATAAATTGAAGAAGATATAAATGAGTGGAATCATATATTGAATTCATAGATAGGAAGAATTTAAATAATTAAAATGCCATACTACTCAAAACAATCTATAGATTCAATGCAATCCTATCAAGGTATCAATGAAGTATTTCACAGAATTAGACTGAATATTTCAAAAATTTATACGGACCAATGAAAAACTTTAAATAACAACAGTGATCTTGAGAACAAAGAGCAAAGTTGGAGTAATCATGTTACCTAATATACAACTATAGTATAAGGCCATAGTAATCAAAATAGCACAGTACTGGCATAAAACAGACACATAAATCAATGGAACAGAATACAGAACCCAGAAATACACAAACACCTCTATAGTCAATTACTATTTGACAGAGGAAGCAAGCTCAGACAATGAGCTAAAGATAATTCATTCAAGAAATTGTGTTGGGAAAAGTGGACAGATATATGCCAAAAAAAAAGAAAGAAATTAGGCCACATTCTTATACCACACACAAGAATACATTTAAAATAGATTAGACTCCCAGCCAAGGTTCTTATACCACACACAAGAATAAATTTAAAATAGATTAGACTTCCAGCCAAGATGGAGGCATAGGAAGATATACTTTGCTTCTTCACACAACCAAAAGAAAGGTAATAAAAAACTTAAAAACAAAAAGTAACCAGTACTACCAGAAAATTGAACTGTATGAAAGTCCAACAACCAAGGAGTTAAAGAGAAAACATTCATTCAGATTGGTAGGAGGAATGGGGATGGGCAGCCAGGTGGGAGATGATGTGCAACAAGGTGGCAGCTGGCAGACTGGGGCAGGTAAGGCAGCTGCTGGCAGAGTGGGTGGTCCCACATTTGCATACAGATAAACTGGGAGGAAAAACTGGAGAGCAAGACAGGCTACATAATCCACAGTTCCAGTGTGGGGAAATAAAGCTTCAAAACCTCTGGCTGTGAAGAGAAACTCCAGCAGTGAGAGAAACTCCCAGCCTCACAGGAGAGTTCACTGGAGAGACCCACAAGGTCCTAGAATGTACATAAACCTACCCACATGGGAATCAGCACCAGAAAGGCCCAATTTACTTATGGGTAGTGGGGGAAGTGACTGAAAGCCAGCAGAGAGCCAAGCAAGTGCCATTGTTCCCACTCAGACACCTCACTCACAAATGGTGCCACAACGCAGCAAAACTTAAAAAATACAGCTAAGTAATGAAGAGATGGCTAACCTATCAGATGCACAGTTCAAAACACTGGTTATCAGGATGCTCACAGAAATAGCTGAGTATAGTCACAAAATAGAGGAAAAAGTAAAGATTA
This sequence comes from Phyllostomus discolor, assembly GCF_004126475.2. NCBI lineage: Eukaryota > Metazoa > Chordata > Mammalia > Chiroptera > Phyllostomidae > Phyllostomus > Phyllostomus discolor. The sequence goes on along the minus strand of NC_040911.2, from coordinate 74,776,953 downwards.
TGAAAAGTGATATAAAAGAAAACATACATGGAAGCAACAGTGAAGGGAAAGAAACTGGAACTCAAATAACAGTTTGGAACAGGAGGAAGAAAGAAACGTTCAACCAGGACAGAATGAAGAAACAAGAATTCAAAAAAAAAAAAATGAGGAAAGGCTTAGGAATCTCCCAGACAACTTTAAACATTCCAATATCTGAATCATAGGGGTGCCAGAAGGAGAAGAAGAAGAGCAAGAAATCAAACTCTTATTTGAAAACATAATGAAGGAGAACTTCTCCAATCCAGCAAAGGAAATAGATTTTCAGGAAGTCCAGGTGGCTCAGAGAGTCACAAAGAAGTTGGACCCAAGGAAGCACATACCAAGGCACATCATAATTACATTACTCAAGAAAACACCAACAAAATGGAAAGGCAACGAACTGTATGGGATAACATGTTTGCCAATGATACCTCAGACAAGGGTTTGATCTCCAAAATACAGAAAGAACTCACACAACTCCACATCAGGAAGACAAAAAAATAATCCAGTTAAAAAATGAAAAAGGACCTGAATATACACTTCTCAAAATAGGACATACAGATGGCCAATAGACATATGAAAAGATGTTCAACATCACTAATCATCAGAGAAATGCAAATTAAAACCACAATGAGATATCACCTCACACCTGTCAGAATGGCTATCATCAATAAATCCACAAACAAACACTTGCAAGGATGTGGAAAAGGGGGAACTCTTGGGCATTGTTGGTGGGAACACAGATTGGTGCAGTCAGTGTGGAAAGCCATATGGAGATACATTGGAAATTAAAAATGGATCTGCTTTATGATCCAGTGATTCTACTTCTGGGAATGTATCTGAAGAAACCTAAAACATTAATTTGAAAGAACATAAGCTCCACTATATTCATTGTGGCATTATTTGTAATCATCAGGATATGGAAGCTGGCCAAGTGTCCATCAAAAGATGAGGAGATAAAACAACTATGGGACATTTACACAATGGAATACTATTTGGCCATAAAAAGGAGGAAGTTTTACCCTTTGTGACATCATGATTGGACCTGGAGAACATTATGCTAAATGAAATAAACCAGTCAGAGAAAGACAAATACCATATGATTTCAATCATATGTGGAATTTAATGGGCAAACAAGCAAAATAGACACAGACTCATAGATAGAGAGCAGGAAGACAGCTCTGTCTGGGGGATTAGCGAGTGAAGTAATCAAACAAAAAGGAAAGGGACCCATGGACATGAACGACAGTGTGGTGATTGTGGGGGAGTGGGATATAAGGGAGATTAATGGCAATGGAAAAATATGATAAAAATTTTTTAAAGAAAGAAAAAACCTATTAACTCATTCAATCCTTACAAAAATTAAGGAAGTAAGCTTCGGTAGTATCTTCATTTCACAGATGGAGAAATGGAGGCACTTGTGAGGTTAAATCGGTTTCTCATTGTCACAGTTAATCATTAGCAAGTAGAAGACTGAGCATCTTCTCCAATGTGACGTGGCCAGTAAGTAGCCGAGCCCAGGCTTAAATCAGCTATAGTTTTTGTCACTGTGTTTTGCTGCCTCTCCACAAAAGCCTACAGATCGTGGGACTGTGATTAAAAGCAGCAGCATCCACTGGAAACCCGTGAAAAATGTATTCTCAGGTATATTCCCCAGAACTCTGAATCAGAAATTCTGGAGGTAAAACTCAGAAAACTGTGTATATACAAGCTCTTTGGGTGATTCTGATTTAGGTTAAAGTTTGGGAACTCCTATGTAGGTCATTACATTTAAGTTATGATTCACAAAGTGGGTGCTTCTAGAGTAAAAATGCACTCAACAAGTTATTTTGGAATGCTTATTTTTGCCATGCAGAGCAAAATCAGAAGTGTTCCCTGAGAAACAAACAGTCAAATAAAGACATAAATAAATATAAGAGCCCAGCTGTCAGCTCTGATAATTTCCAGGAAAGAAAGGGAAAATGGAATACTAGAAGATAAGACAAGGAATGGGAGGTGGTGGTGATGTCACAAAAGTCTTTCCTAAGTAAGAGATGTGAGAGGATCTGTGAAACAAATGATTCTTCATTTTGGTTGGATATTGCATTCACCTAGAGAGCCTTAAAAATGCCAGTTCTCAAGCCATATCCCAGATCAATCAAATAAAAAATCGGGAGTGGGGCCTAAGCATCAGTATTTTTAAAGCTCCCCTGTGTTAAAGGTTGCATAGAGAGTATTTAGATATAATGGAAGAGTGGGGAGTGTGAAGCTAGTGTCAGAGAAAGACAAACACCATATGATCTCACTTATATGTAGAGTCTAATGAGCAGAATGAACTGATGAAGAGAACCAGAGACATGGATACATAAAACAAACAATGGATGTCAGAGGGGAGGGAGATGGGAAGGTCTGGATGAAAGAAGGTGAAGAAATTAGCCAAAGAGCATATATGCATAGCCCATGTACACAGACAACAGCATGGTGAAGGTCAGGGGAGGTGGGGAGGGACTAGGTGGAGGTGGGCAAAGAGGGGGAAAATGGGGGACATCTGTAATAGTATGAACAATAAAAATTGTAAAAATAGTGGATCTCACTTACAAAGAATATTAAAAAAAGGAGGATTTGATAGGACAAAAAGCTAGTAAAGGCATAACATTTGTCTATGCAGAATGCCCCTATTTAATATAATACATTTAACACAGTGATGCATAAAATAGATTAGCTTCTAATTATGAGCTATTAGTACATGTGTTTAGAGTAGAGGAGATGTTAGGAAGATACAAGTGGAAAAGAATATAAAGAGATAGATGAGTTTTTATTTCACATAATAAACTTTAGTAAGTATTTATGGAGTGACAACTAAGTGCTCTCTACTAGAAGCTGTGAAGATAAACCTGAATTTACAAAGCTTTCCCCCCAGTAATCTCAGGGTGTACTGATATAATGCTTCCAAGAAAGGCAGTTTTTATTTTATTTATTTTATTTTTTCCACTAGAGATAAGAGCTTTATTTTGGTGTATGACTTTCTAGAATGTTTTCTAAAAATATACTACACACACACACACGTACATATACATATAAATGGAGTTACCAAATATAAATGTATATATATTTGGTAACTCCATTTCTAGAAACTTAAGGTAAGGGATTATATGGAAATGTCTGCAAAATATGTGTCTATTGTAACTTTTTTTAAATCTCATTTTTATTGTTGTTTAATCACAGTTGTCTCAATATTTCCCCCGTTGCTCTCCCCTTCCCAGCTCACCACCCGCCCCCCAACTCCCACAGTTGATTCCCACATCATTGTCCCTGTCCATGGGTCCTTTATACATGCTCCTTGACTTGACTTTTCCCCTTCTTTTCCCCACTATACACTTCTCTCCCTTCTGGTTACTGTTATTTTGTTCCTTATTTCCATGTCTCTGATTATATTTTGCTCATTTTCTTGTTTTTTTTTTTTAATGTTTTATTTACTTATTTATTTTTACTATTAATGACTAAGAAAAAGATCTAAAACCGCAACTTCTGGAAAAACCGTTTGTTCTTGCCAGTCTTGTATGTTTCTTTAAACTTGACCTTGGCCTCCCATTTGGCCTTACATTTCAGAGTAGGGTCTCTGAAGATGTCCTTGTTGATGACAGTTTTGTCCAAGGGGATATCCACAGAGTACCCTGTGGGCATGAGGTGATTGTAGTTATAAACTTTCACAAATGATTTGATCTTAGACCTCTTGGTGATTTTCTTCTTGTCTATAGCAGTTGTCACTTTTCAGGGATAGCGGTCAATTCCAGCCACCAGAGCATGGCTGTAGGGGTGGTCTGATGTGCCATCATCAAAATCTTCACAATGACTGCTTTGCATCTGCAGTAGTGTCGAGCCAGGACCAGCACCACCTTCCCAGGTTTCACAAACTTGCCCATTTTGATAGCAGCCACAGGGGCCTAGAGCAGAGATGCTGGTTCTATTTTGCTCATTTGCTTGTTTCGTCTATTAGGTTCCACTGATAAGTGAGATCATATAGTGTTTGTCTTTCTCTGCTTGGCTTATTCCACCTACCTTAATGCTCTCCTATTCTATCCATGTTGTCAAAAAGGTTAGGACATTCTTCTTTCTGCTGTGAAGGATTCCATTGTGTAAATGTACCAGTTTTTTGATCCATTCCTTTACTGAAGGGCACTTAGGCTGTTTCCAGCACTTGCTTATTCTAAATAACACTACTATGAACATTGAGATGCATACATTCTTTTGAATTGTTGTTTCAGAATTCTTAGGGTATAATCCCAGCAGAGGAATCACTGGATCAAAGGGCAACTCCATTTTTAGTTTTTCTGAGGAAATTCCATACTGTCTTCCACAGTGGCTGCTCCAATCTGCATTCCCACCAACAGTGTGCTAGAGATCCCTTTTCTTCACAACCTCACCAGCACTGGGGCTTTCTTTTCCTGCACTGGAACCTTGGGTTGAGCAGTCTGTCTTATCAGTTCTCCCTCCTGATTTATCTACACGTGAATGTCCAACCATTCGGTCCACTAGCCACTGCCTTGCTGCACATCCTCTCCACCCTGGCTGCCCATCTCCACCCCTCCTACCAGTCTGAATGAATGTTTCTCCATTAATTCCTTGGTTGTTAGAATTCCATACAGTTTGATTTTTTTGACAGTTCTGGTTATTTTTTGTTTTTAAATTTGTTGTTGTCCTTCTTTTGGTTGTGCAAGGAGTGTATCTACCTATGCCTCCATCTTGGCCAGAAGTCCACATAAGTCTTTTATCTATCTTGAGTTTATTTTAGTGTATGGTATAAGTTGGTGGTCTAATTTCATTTTTTTGCATGTACCTGTCCAGGTCTCCCAATACCATTTATTTTTACTCTGTTTTATTCAACTGCCCCCTTTATCAAATACTAATTGACCATAGAGACATGGGTTTATTTCTGGACTCTCTATTCTGTTCCATTGGTCTATGTGTCTATTCTTATGCCAGTACCATGCTGCTTTGATTACCGTGGCCTTGTAATATAGTTTGATATCAGCTTTGTGATCTTTCCTACTTTGTTCTTCTTTCTCAAAATTGCTGAAGTTATTTGGAGTTATTTATAGTTCCATATGAGTTTTTGAAATATTTGTTCTATATCTGTGAAATATGTCCTTGGTATTTTAATAGGGATTGTGGTAAATCTATAAATTACTTTGGGTAGTATGGACATGTTGATGATATTAATTCTTGCAGTCCATGAGCATGATATATGTTTCTGTTCGTGTGTGTTTTTCTTAATTTCTTTCTTTAGTGTTCTGTAGTTTCTGAGTACAGGGCTTTTACTTTCTTGGCTAAGTTTATCCCTAGGTACATTATTTTTCTTGCTGCTAGAATAAATGGATTTTTTCCTAATTTCTATTTTGGATATTTCATTGTTGGTGTAAAAAATACCTTTGGTTTCTGAATATTGACTTTGTATCCTGCTGTTTTGCTAAATTCACTTATTAGGTTAAGTAGTTTTTTTGTGGAGTCTATAGAGTTTTCTATGTACACTATCATTATCTGCAAACAATGACAGTTTAACTTCCTCCTTTCCAATTTGTATGCTTTTTATTTCTTTTTCTTGTCTGATTGCTGTGGCTAGCACTTCCAATACTATGTTGAATAGAAGTGGTGAAAGCAGACACCCTTGCCTTTTCCCTGATTTTAAGGGGAAACTTTTAGTTTTTGCCCATTGAGTATGATGTTGGTTGTAGGCTTCTCATATACAGCTTTTATTATGTTGTGGTATGCTCCCACTACTTCCGCTTTGCTGAGTGTTTTTATCATAATTGGGTGCTGTACCTTATCAAACGCTTTTCCCCCATCTTTTGATATGATCATATGAGTTTTTTCTTTCACTTCATTTATGTGATGTATTGTATTTATTGATTTGTGAATATTGTACCATCCTTGCATCCCTGGGATGAATTCCAGTTGATCATGGTATATCATCTTTTTAGTGTATTCCTGGATATGGTTTGCCAATATTTTGTTGAGGATTTTAGTATCTATGTTCATCAGTGATACTGGCCCCTATTTTTCTTTCTTTGTTGTGTCTTTATCAGGTTTTGGGATTAGGGTGATGTTGGCTTTATAAAAAGAGTTTGAGAGTCTTCCCTCTTCCTGGAATTTTTTTGAATACTTTGAGCAAGATAGTGGTTAGCTCTTCCTTAAAAGTTTGGTAAAATTCTCTTGTGAAGCCATCTGGTCCCAGGTTTTTTGTGCTGGGAGGTTTTTTGCTTTTTATTATTTCTTCAGTTTTACTAGCTGTTGTCAGTCTATTTAGGCTTTCTGCTTCTTCTTGATTCATTTTTGGAGGATTATGTTCCTAGAACATAATCCCAGGTTTATGGCATAAACCCAGGTTGTCCATTTCACCCAGGTTTTCAAGTATCTTGACATATAGTTGTTCATAGTAATTTCTCACAGTCCATTCTGTTTCTGTGGTATTGTTTGTAATTTCTCCTCTTTAATTTCTGATTTTATTTATTTATTTATTTATTTTATTTATCTCTGTTCTTTTCTTGATGAGTCTGGTTAAAGCCCTGTTGATTTTACTTATCTTTTCCAAGAACTGGCTCCTATGTTTATTGATCCTTTGAATTTTTTTAGTCTCTATGTCATTTAATTCTACTCTGATCTTGCTTATTTCCTTCATTCCACTCACTCTGGGCTTTGTTTTTTGTTGTTCCTCCAGTTCCTGTAGATGTAGGGTTAGGTTGTTTATTTGAAAGTTTTCTATTTCTTTTAAGTAGGCCTTTATTACCATGAACTTCTCTTTCAGCACTGCCTTTGCTGTGTCCCAGAGGTTTTGGTCTGTTGTGTATCCATTTTCACTTGTTTCCAGAAACCTTTTGACTTCTTCTTTGGTCTTATTGTTTACCCATTTATTGTTTAATAGCATCCTTTTCAATCTCCATGAATGTGACTGCTTTTGACTTTTTTTTCTTTTAGGTTGGTTTCTAATTTTAAGCCATTGTGATCTGAGAAAAATGCTTGATATTATTTCATTTTTTTTGAATTTGTTGAGGCTTATTTTGTGCCCTATCATGTGGCCTATCTTTTAAAATGTTTCATGTGCATTTGAAAAGAATGTATATTTAGCTTCTTTGGGAACGTTCTGTATATATCAGTTAAGTCCATCTGATCTAGAGTGTTGTCCAGTGTCACAATATTTTTCTTGATTCTTTGTTTGGAAGATCTATCCATTGTTGAGAGTGAGGTGTTAACATCCCCTACTATAAGTGTGTTGCTATCTATATCTTTCTGAAAATCCTCTAAGATTTTTCTTATATATTTGGGTGCTTCTATGTTGGGTGCCTATATGTTTACAATGTTTATATCTTCTTGGGGGGTTCTACCCTCGAGTAATCTAAAGTGTCCTTCTCTGTCTCTTTTTATGGTCTTTGTTTTGAAATCTATTTTGTCTAATATGAGTATTGTTACCCTGGCTTTATTTTCCTGTCCATCTGCTTGGAATATTTTCTTCCATCCCTTCATTTTTAGTTTGTGTAGGTCTTTTGTTTCGCTGTGGGTCTCTTGTAGGCAGCACATATGCAGGTCATGTTTTCTTATCCATTCGGCTACCCTATGTCTTTTGATTGGATCATTTAATCTATTTCCATTTAAGGTTATTATTGATAAGTACTATTCTTTGCCATTTTCCCCTTTGTACCTGTATTCCTCTCTCTCACTCTTTTTCTTCATCTTCTTAAAGCAGTCCTTTTAGCATGTCTTGCAATGCTGGTTTCATGGAGGTGTATTGTTTTAGCCTTCTTTTGTCTGGGTAACTCCTTATTTCACCTTCCATTTTAATTGAGACTCTTGCTGGATAGAGCACTCTTGGTTGCAGGCCTTTGTTTTTTATTACTTGGAATATTTCTTGCCAGTCCCTTCTGGCTTGTAGTGTTCCTGTTGAGAAATCAGCTGCTAGACTTATTGGAGCTCTTTTGTATGTTAATTTCTATTTCTCCCTTTGTGCCTTTAAGATTTGGTGGCTTTTAATCACTTCGTCTTTGAATTTTGCCATTTTAATTATGATATGTCTTGGAATGGGCCTCTTTGGATTTATCTTAATTGGGATTCTCTGTGCTCCTTGGACTTGTGTGACTTTTTGTCTCATCAAGTTAGGGAAGTTTTTCATCATTAATTTTTCAAACGGGTTTTCTATCCCTTGCTTTTCTTCTCCTTCTAGATTTTCTATTATATGGATATTATTATGTTTCGTATTGTTCTGTAGCTTCTTCAGCCCCTCTTTGTTCTTTCTGAGTCCTTTTTTTCATTTTGTTGCTCTGTCTGGGAATTTTTTTCTACCTTGTCCTCTAGCTCTCTGATTTGATCCTCTGCTTTGTCTAACCTGCTTTTAATTCCTTCCACTGTGTTCTTCATTTCAGACATTGTGTTTTTCATTTACTCCTGGCTCTTGTTGATATTTTTTCCATGTACTTTTTTATGTTGTTATAGTTAACAGTAAGTTCCTTGAAGCTTCCTTGGAGTTTTTTGAAGTTCTCACTGAGCTCCTTGGGCATCCTTAGAGCCACTATTTTGAGCTCTATGTCTGATGGTTTGGTGACCTCAATTTTGTTTAGCAGTCTTTCTGGGGATTCCTCATTTTCTTTTGATTGAATTTTTTTATTTGCCTCCCCATTTTAGGTGACCTTTCTTGTTTGTTTCCATGTGTTAGGTCGATCTGCTTTGACTCCATCTGTGTGGTGTGATCTTCTGTGGTAGGAGACCTGTGTGACCCAGTGGTGCAGTCTCCTTGATCTCCTGAGCTTGATGCTCCCGTGCTTCCCTTTATGCCTTTAATGTGGTCTCTCTGGTTGTAATTGGGTTTTGGTTGTTGTTGGGTCATTCTTTGGTGGGTTCTTACCTCAGGCTGACTGAGAGTCACTCTGCCTTCCATGTCTTGTATACTGTTGTACAGGTGATGCCAGAACAAAAACCAAACAGCCCAGAAAACAGACCCACACCCACAAAAATAACTCCCACCTACAATTTCACTATCAACAGCAAATGAGCCAATATTAATAAAGGTGTAAAAAGATTAAGACTATTATAAGAAAGGAAAAATGAATATGAGAAGACTAATTGAAAGAAAAGATATTTTGTGAGGGTAGAGAAAGGGGCAATTATAAGAGTAGGGAATAGAGGCAAGGCAAAGTGGGAAAGAAAATAAAATTTACTTCATAACTAAGAAATGGAGGAGGAAGGTGGAATGGAGTAAGAGAAGGGAAGCATATTGTATTAGGTTAAAACTGTAATTTAAAGAAAATAGATACATTTATATATCTAGTGAGAGAAAAAACAGACTACCACAACAAAAAGATATGTGTATGCATATGTACACACACACATATATAATATACCATATATGTAATATGTCATATATATGTATATAAAATATTGACCTAGTTGCAGAAAAAGTTCCACCACAGAAATATCAACAACCAATGAGATAAGATTTATATAGGTAGGAGTAAGAGAGCAAAAGAAAAGACAGACAAGCTTAAGAGATGTCTAGAGGAAAGAGAACTTATTTTAAAAGGATAAAGGGAGCAGGAATACAAAGAAAGCCAGGGATGAAAACCTGGCTGAGACAGGGAAAAGTTAATATTTAAAATGAATAAAGGAAAGGGAAAGAGGAATCAAAATGAAGTAGGAGATGGGAACAACAAACTTTGGGATTTGAAATACAAAGATAATCACTATCTGGAAATCAGATTGAAGAGCTGCAACAACAACCATATTATACACAACCTATGAACAAAAACTGATAAAGGTAGAGGGAGAATAATGGTATTTTAAGAATGGAAGAAAGAATGGGAGATGACTAATAACAATCACAAGTGGTTTTGAGAGGCTGGAGAAGAGAGAAATAGTAAGAATGTCAAATGGAAACAAATTGTAGCAAGAGAGAAAATAGTATTTAAAACAAAAATATAAAAGGAAGAAGGAAGTAGTATGGAGTAAAAGAAAGGAAGAGCAATTATATGACATTTGAAATAAACTATATTATAAAACCTGGTGCCATATTATGCCCAAACTTGCAGGATATGAAATGAATGTTAAACAGTTATGCAGGAGAGAAGATAGTACCCTGTTGTGCCTATCTCTATTTTCTTAGCTCTACTAGGGTTAGTAAATCCTGAGGAGCTGTGTAACAGGTAATGGCTGGCAAGTAGTGTCTGGCGAAGGGCCCTATTAGTACCTTTTCTTCTTTCTCTTGAGGAAATGTACACAGCAGGAAATTCGTGAGCCTGGCTTCATCAATCTACTGAGTTTGTAATCCTGAAGGTGGGGATTGGGTTCTCCTGTCTGTAAAAGGCTCTGCTGGCTGCAGCAAATCTCAGACATTCAACTCCTCTTTTCTAGACCAGGACTTGCAGCTCTCGTGCAGGAGGTTCACTCTGAATTCTCCACTCTGAGCTGCTCTCTATTCATGAGCTGCGCTGGTTGGATCCTCCCATTCCTTCAGTGTATTCTCTGCCTCTGAGTTTTTGCTTAGTAAAGCCACTGTGCCCCACTCACACACACAGGTGTGTGAGCCAGGGTCCCTGCTGAGCCTCAGGACTTGGCACAACTCCACTTTTAAAAGAGTTTCTTTGTGGCCCCCACACTGTAGTGCCTTCTCTAGCTGCCCCTGTTGGGATAGATCTACAGCTATCCCAACTCTGTGCAGCCAGCAATGCTGGGTGGGCAGTGGTGGCAGTCTACCTAGAAAGCCTAGGCCTTTGGCTCCCAGGCACCTAGAAGGCTGGCCACTTCCTATGTAATCCTGCACACTCCCCATGCTCTCATGGGTGTATGCACTCACTCACAAATGCTTTCACTCACTCTGCATTCTGTGTTCCGACTTCAAATCTGTCCTGTCTCTGTGAGCAGATGAATGGAGCTGCCAGCTACTCTGCAATCATCTTGGATCTCCCCAGATTTTATTTTAATGTAAAATTGTAACATGACTAAGGTTATGTACTGACTTAGGTGGAAAATATTGGGCTGGCTGAAAAGTCCATTTAGGTTTTTTTTTCTATAAAATAAAAGACACATTGTCATTTTCACCAATGACTTTATTGATTTAAGTATTTTGATTATGTTGGCTATCTGCCACTATTGGCTTCTAGAGGGTAGAGACCAGGAATGCTGCTAAACATCTTCCAATGTATAAGACAGCCCCACAGCAAAGAATGATTTAGCCAAAATATCAGTAATAGCAAGAAACTTTGCAAACTACTTTTGACATGTTTGATCAGTCACAGCACCTTCTCCATAAAATGCACAATTTTTTTTTGCATTTCAATTTCATTTTTACCTTTCTTGAAATAATAAAGCATAATATGCTAAAATGTTACATATTTGTCTCCATCTTCAATATTAAAATAACTGCACAGAAATTCACCAACTTTGATAAGTTTTTTAAAATGCACACTGATAAAATATTACAGCTGTCACAATACAATCTAACAAAATTGGAATGAAGTTAAAGACAACTAAATGCCACTAGAGCCATTGTGCAAAAAACACTAAATGAACTTTTTGGCCAACCCAATAATTAGAAACTACATGAACTGAAGTTCTGCTCAATATCTCATTTTCAAGACTAATTGAAATAGAATTAGCAACTGAATAAAATCAGTGGAAGAAAGTTTATTAGACTAGAATATGAAAGATTGATTATATTGCTGGTTTCAATTAATAGCTCACTTGTGTCCACACGATGGCCAGTAAGACTTTGCAGCTCTTCCCTTCAAGAGGTGAAATCTATTTCCCTAGCCCTTGACTCTGGGCTAGACTTGTGATTTGCTTTGACCAATAGAGCAGAGAAATTGATGATATTGCACTTCTAAGTCCCAGTCTCAATGAGTCTTGCATGATAGTAATCTTTGTTGCTCAGCTAGCTCACTACAGAATGAAAGAGACCCATGGTTCAATTATCCCATTGCCTCAGCCAATAGCCAGTCAACTCCCAGACTCAGAACTACATAGATGACCCACAGCAACCACAGACACACGATGAAACTCAGCCAAAATAAGAAGCACCCAGCTGAACTCAGCCTAAATGGCTGACTTGCAAAGATTGAGAGCATAAGCTAAATAAATTGAATTGTAACCTAAATAAATGGTTATTATTTAAAACCATTATGGTCTGTTGTGATTTGTTGTACAACAATAGCTGATAAAATAAGCTTTAGGAAACTTTAAAATAATTTTCCATAATACATTTCATGAAATGAGTCAGGAGAGTCCTTCTGAACAATAACTCTTGTGAGAACAATGCTAACTAAAAATAAAAGTTATAAATGATAATTATACTTTCTCTATTGCAGCTGTCAGGCTCTGCTCTGTTACTGTAACATAATTATCAAATTAACTTGGTTCAAGCCTAAGATGGGAAGGTTTCTAAGTGGCAATGATTTGTCTGTCTTGGTAAAAATGAGAACATTAAAGGAATATGTTGAGTCTGTAATTGTATGACATGCTATTTTTTAGTAGCAATAATTTGGGAAGAAGAGGCTCCAACATGGATTTTTGTTCTTTTAAAAAATAATCATATAATCCTGCCTCCCTATCCCAAAGCCACAAATAACTTAATTAAAGTGTATAAAATAAGACACATGCATAAGCAAGTTCCCTCACTCTACAACTTGGTCTTCATGCAAGTTCATGTGCATTTGTGTGTGTGTGTGTGTGTGTGTGTGTGTGTGTGTGTAACACTGCATTTGCTTTGTTATCAGCTTTGATAGACTCTGGAAGAGAAAGATAGGGGTAAATTATTTGATCTTGTCATGAAACGTCTCCAATACATCTTCCAGAGTGTGGGGTCTTTTGTCAGGCCCCTATGTCTGATTGCCATTTGCTAATGGGCCTTTCTCCATGAGCAAGGGAACTGGGTCATGTGTTGGATGTGTGTCAGAAGGAGACAAAAAAGCATGAGAAACATGATCACAAATATAGTTAACTGAGGGGTCCTGATACATGATTATATATTTGGGTTATGACCTATTATGGATATTTCTATAAGTTTTATATCTTTGAAGATGTTTGTATGTACATACAATCTCAGAATCTCAAAGCTGTGAGATGAAAATTTAAAAAATGTAAACTTAATTTTTGAATATTTGTTTTTTGCTAAATTCCTGAAATATCCATTTTCAGTAAATGAAGGAGTCTGTGCTATTTGTTAGAATTACTTTGGGTTGCTGACTGGGGGTGTAGTTGTTCTCCCTGTCCAGTTCAGCAAACATATTTTCCACTTTCCCTTAAGTAGGGTCTAAGGGAACCACCTGCCATGGACCACTGGTAATGGGAATAGTTCAGAGTCTCATGCACAAGACAGTTGTCATGCAGTGGAATTGACATTAATTTGGAGGTTGAGAGGCTCAGCTTTAATTCTTACCCTCCACTCATTCCTGAGTGACCTTGGGTAAGTCATTCAGCTATGAACTTTTTCCTATTTCAGCTAGAAAACAAGAAATTGGAGTTGACAATCTCTTAAGTTCCTTTATAGCTATTTCTTATGATAGTACTTATGAGTACCATGTTAGTACTTGATGACATGGACACAATATCTATGATTTGTATTTGGTTCACCATAAGACCTAAAATATTAGACTAAAGAACTTTGAGGTGCCTCCCACTCCACCACCACCCCCCCCCCCCCCCACCACACAATTTGGCTTTAATATATAAGCTATAAACCTTAAAAACTTAGTGCCCATGTGCAGGTAGTATTTACAATTGGATGAAGATTGTAAAATAATTAGAGATATTTTCATTTAACACATTTAAAGTAAAAATTTTGATGCTTAAAAGGATATGTCTCTATTTTTTGAAGTTTCTACTCATATGAACATGGAACAATGCATAAGATTCACTGGTTCTGGAACTACTTATCAGAAGTTATAGGCTTTTTAGCAATTCCTTTAAGCTATCTCTTCAGAAACATATTCTAATGCAAAGGCTTAGTTAAGGAGTTTTATTGTTATCCAGAGGATGCTGCCCTTTCAAGAGAAGAATACTTTTCTTTTCAGGAAAATACTGTATTTCTGATTAACTTTGGTTAAGGCTTAAGAAATGATTTATGGGTTTCAGTTGACCCAATGGTATTTATCCAGACAAAATGAGTTTTCTATTGATTAGTTGTCTCCTCTGATTACATTCTATCTCTGGATTGGGATCTAAGGATGAAAGAAAGAGAGATGATGAGAAATGTATCTTCTTTTCTCTGGGAAATCTTGGGAGAAAGGCATCTTATAGCACATGGTCCTTCCTTGTTTCATGGATAGTAAACTGATGTGTCACATCCTGAAATTTCTGCAATCAGATGTTCCTTAACTTGTATAAGACTCTTATTAGAACAATAATGAAGGGGACAAACCCTTTATGCTATATGCCATTTTATTCCATTATGCTGACATGACAATTGGGACAGGATGATTTATTTGACAAATTCTTACAGCATTTCTTATGTGTACTGTTCACTACATTCACATTATAAAGTTTAAAAATCTTTATAGTGACAACCTAGTAGGTATTTTCAGTGTTTTTTGTATGTATTAATTAACTTTATATTGAAATATACCTCACATGCATAAAAGTGAACATATCCTAAGCAGGCAGCTTGATGCATTTTATAAACCAAACACACATGTAATCAACGTTCAGATCAAGGACAGTCCTTTTGCAGCTTCAGGGGCTCTTTCTCCTGCTCCCTCCCTGAGCAAGTATAACTGCCCTCCTGACTCCTAACAGCAGAGTTTGATTTTGCTTATTTTTGCTTTTATATAAAATGGATCATACAGTATTACTCTTTAGGGTCTGGCTTTTCTTGCTTAACATTGTGTTTGTGTGATTTATTGTATCATCTTCATTGCTGTGTGAACATACACAACTCTTTAACTTCACTGATGTGCATTTGGGCAATTTCCACTTTGGGGCTATTAGGAATAATACTGCTGTGAACATTTGATTGCATCATTATCTCCTAGTGAACATATATGCTCATTTTTTTCTTAGGAATATGCCTAAATATAAATTTGTGGGTCACAGGTATACATTTTTTCCAAGTATAATATTAGAGTTGGGTATGTAGAATTGACTAAATTATGGAACTAAAAATTAATTTGTTCAAAACCCGAAATAAGTGTTGTTTAGGGAAGACAGAAAAATATTGAGGAACATATTTTCATGGGAATACACATCAGGTTGTCTGGGCTAACACAGTCAGTTCTTACAATTGAAGGACAGGACTTTGAAAGTGTGCTGACATAGCCATTTTCTGCTGGGCTGCTTCTGGGCCAGTGCTCTTGCCACATAAACTTTTCTAGCCCAAACCTTGAAAGTGTTACGGGAAGTGGCATCCGCTCTTTTGTGTTCTTTTCCGGCACCAGGTTGCTCATCTCTCCTTGTTCCCATTTGAGGTAATGTACTGACAGTTGTCAAGATGAATCATGGTTCTTTCTCAGACACACACACAGACCAACTTTGTGACTAATAAGCAAAACCTCTGGACACAGGATGAGCCACCAAGAGCCACCCTTGTCCAGGCAAGTTCAGGCCTGAGGTTCATCTTTGCCAGCCAGCAGAGAAAGCAGGCATTGGCAGAACACTTCTTTTTATTTGCTTCTCTGGTTTTGAATATGCATAGCTTTCTCTCAATCCCCTGCATTTCCTCTAAAAAGTTGTAGTAGCTTATTTATGGCCCTTACTGTTTGCCTGTTTCTGCATGTGTTCAGAATCCAACGAGGGTGGGAGTGAATGGAAGCCTTGAAGGAGATGTGGTCTCATGCTAATCCTAGTGGTAATATAATAGTGTCTTCCTCCTGCCCATTTTTTATTCTCTGCCTCTCCTCCCTCCTTTGCATGGGTGTCATTGGGTCAAAATGATGGGGGTATTGAATGCATTGAAGAGACATGAAATGTGAGGAGGAGCAATTGAAGTCTTTAGGTGATAGGTACTGATTATCTGCCTAAGTGTTTCACGTCTCCTTAGATCTTAGAAACCATTTTCCCAATTGTCCCTAGTTGGCTTTTCTCCAACACTGCTCAAGAGTTGTATGTATGTGTGTTAGGAGAATGTCAACACCTGGTTTTGTAATCACATTTATGTTACTAGTTCTGCAGCATCTTCATTGAAACCAGCCCTTACAATTATAAAAGAACATTTGATTCTGGTTGACTACAAGTAGATTTTCCTTGTATGTGAATTGGAATTGGCCTCCTCACTTTACAACATACTTCTGCTTTAGTGTCAATTGGAGAAAGCCTTGCATTCTCTTGCTTGAAGGATGGAAGAGGTGGGAATCTAACTTAGTTTCCAAAGAATGGACAATTTCACTCTCACCTGCTGAAAGCACTATGCTTATTAAAAAAAAAAAAAAACTTCCAGAGTGGGGTCAATTAAGCCTAGTCAGTTTGATTTAACTTGCTTTTAATTGTCATGGATTATTTTTTTCTGGCACAGAGCCACTCAGAATTTTATCTGCAAGTTTCCCAGATAATCTCCATCTTCTTGCACAATTTTCTCAGAGATGCTCAAAATTCCACTGTATTTTTTTTCATTATCTGGGGTATGCTTTATATCCCTTACATTATTGTTGGAGGTTGGAAGGTTTCCTTTTTACAGATCTGCAACTTGTTTCCAGAGGTCAAGCTTATTTCCTATAGAACTGGAAGGATCCAATAATGGCAGGCTGCATCTCTAAATTCAGTAATTAATCCTCTGTCTTAAACTTTGGGTTGTTATTGACTCATTATTGTTACAAAGAAGGGCCTATCACCATCTCTGATGGAAAAAGAATAAAAGTACAGATGGAAGAGTTAGTGTTAGGAAAATAGATGTCACTAACCTTGACCACAATGGTTTTTAAAGTGTAGTACCTGCACCTGCTGCATCAGCATCACTTGGGAACTTCTTAGAGAGGCAAACCTACTAAATCAGAAATTCTGGGGTTAGGCTCAGCAGTCTGTGTTTTGACAAGTAAGCCTGAAATAAGCTAAAGTTTTGGATCAGCTTCTCTCATAAAAGATGTTCTTTGCCAGTCTTAAATATTAAGACATTGTAAAGTTTGGGAGAAGTATTGTTCTCTCTTTCTCTCTCTCTCTCTTTTGCCATTTGCTTTTGGTTTTCAGTGGTGGTAATTTGTGCTGTGAGAAAGATGACAGAGAGAATACAAACAAATGTAAAATATTAGCTGCAATTTCCTTAAGCCTAGGCTCTTTTTTCTCCAGGGGAAGGGTGATAGGAGAGACACTATGAGTCATATTGACTTTCTATCCCATTGTGTATATGAAAAATGTAATTAAGTGTCTACTCTTAGGCTTGTGACTGAAATGCCTGCTAGACCAGACTCTCCCTCTTGATTTTCTGAATAAAGTTTCTATCTTTTTGGTGTTTTTCTCATGGTGGCCTCAAAAACTGTTTTGGTTTTCTGTTTCTTTCAGTTTCTCCCATAGCATCCTTAATTATGATCTTTTCTTGGGTATATATGACAACACAAAAGTCTTACATTACAACTGGAAAGACGACTTCAGAAGACGGATGCCTTACTGCTGCTATGTCATCAAGTCATGATAGCTGTTTCACATGTCTGCTGTAGGATAAATAAAGAATTTGAGGTCTCACTTTCTGAAGCATAAAATTGATGTGTCACTTAGTGTGATTGGGGAGGAGAAATCATGGAGCAACAAATCACCATGTGGTAATTTCTATTTCAAGTTCATGGAAAGCTTTGACACCTGACAATTTAATTATTGGATGATCAACCCCAAGTGTCTATCAGGCTTCTCACTGAGGTACAATAGTCTATCTGTACCTTAAATATGTATGAGAATTTTTTAAAAGGGTGGTCTATTTCATGAGTAGGTTATATTATTTATTGGCTGGCAACTTTCAGAACTTCTTTTATCCTTTAAGCAAGAATAGAGTAAAAATTTTGCCCTTCTCCAAGAGCATCAGATGAAAAGAATAATGGATCCCACTGGGAAACTAGATATTAGGAAAGTACCCAATGTATAATCAAATGAATTGAAACTTTTGGAATCAAATGAGCTTTTAAAAGGGATAATGGTCTAACATAGACACCTCTAATTGATTATAGAGCAATTTCTCAAGTATTTCAGAATGAAGATAAAAATGGTTAATTGTATCTTAAAGGGTGAAACTATATGTAATAACAAATGTAAGCATCCAAACTTATGCCTCAGATGAATATTTTCTCTAAAAGGGGTAACCACAAGAGATCTTGTAAATCCTTCAGGAAAAGAAGGCAATGCAATTATATATCAGTGAGCAAGCACTGGCTCTATATTAAAACTGTTTTTCTCTTTGGAAGTTGAAAGCTTCACTCCCCTCTGTTGTCTTCAAAGGCATTCCATGCCAGGGAGAGTGGGATAATGACTGGCTGAAGCTCGGTGAGGTGAAGCTGGAGGAGCTTTACGTGTGTTGTCACTCTGCTCCATCTTCCTCACTTCACCCACCATGTCCAGTTGTCTTTCCATAGGCCAATCTGAGAGTTAGCTAAGACCAGAATGCTCTGGAACCCACAGATGCCTCTGTCTCATTTGTTTATTTTCTTTCTGATAGTCTTATTGAGTATTTCATTAGGCTCTTTGAAGCAAATCCAGCTGATAGAATCTGAAAACTCAGCTTTCAAGCATGTTTGATTAATATTAGTGTTATTTTGTCAGAAAAGTACTTATTTTTAATCACTTTATTGAAATATAATTTACATACAATAAAATGTCAGGTAGTAAGTGTAGAGTTTGATAAATTAGGTTAATGTATGAGACTGTCTTACCAATTAAGACATATAATATTTTGATCAGTCCAGAAAGTTTCCTTTTGTCTCTTTGCAGGCACTTCTCACCCCTGTCTTAGGCAGCAAGTGATCTGATCTACCACCATAGATGAACTTTTTCTACCCTATAACTTAACATGAAATAGAATCATTCATTATGTGCATTTTTTTACATTTGTCTTTTTTCACTGAACATAATATAAACATCCAAATGCACACCCTGGCCTAATAGTGTCTTTGAAAGAAAAAACCATGAGAGGCTTTGAGAATTTTTCAGGAAAAGAAGCCAATTCACCTGTTCCGTTGTATGCATCAGTAGTTTGCTCTTTTGTGTCACTGTGTCATGTTCTATTATGTGACTATATCCAATCCAATCCCCTGTTAATAGATATTGGGTTGTTTCCAGTTTGGGGATATTATAAATTAAGCTTCTATGATCATTTATGTACAAGTATTTTTGTAGACATATGTTTTGAATTTCTTGGTCAAGTTTAACTTTGTAAACAATTGTCAAATTGTTTCCCAGAATGGTTGCACAGACAGTCTAGGAGGGCTTGGGTTGTTCTACATCTTTTCAATAATTTTTTTCTCTAGTTTTTTTAATTGTAGCCATTCTAGTAGGATTAAGTGGTATCTTATTGTGGAGTGGTTAATTTTTACAAATTTTCCTTGGGTTTTCTTACTGGTAATTACAAGAAGGGGACCAATCACTTTAGAATATAATGTGAAGATGTAGAAAATTTCCCAGTATGAAATGGACAGAGATCACAAGTTTATTTTTACTGCTCATTAACCTTTGGCTTATGATCAAGCTGGAAACTTCAGGGTTATATGTCTGTTTTCCTCCTTTTTTGGAAATTTGATCCACCAAAAACTTCATCTTTCAACATTAAAATCTCTTAAGGAAGGCAAAAATTGAAGAAAGACATTGTATTAGTTTCCTATGGCTGCTGTAACAAATTATCATAAACTTGGTGGCTTAAAACAACAGAAATGTATTCTCTCACAGTTCTAGATTCCAGAAGTTCTAAATCAGCTTCCTTGGGCTCAAATCAAGGTGTCAACAGGGCCATATGACCTTTGAAGGTGCTAGAGGAGAATCTGTCCCTTGCCTCTTTCAGATTCTGTAGGCTGCTGGCATTCCTTGGCTCATAAAACATCACTCCAATCTATCTCTCTCTTTTCATTGCTACCTCCTCTGTGAGTGTATTAATGCTTCTTCTGCCTCTCTTACTTACGAGAGCATGTGTGATTACATTAGGGCCCATATGGATAATCCAGGCTGGATAATCTCCTCATCCCCAAATCCTCAATTTAATTAACCTGCAAAGACCTCCTTTTCAAATAAGTTAATATGTACAGGTTCCAAAGATTAGAACCTGATATTTTGGCAGGGGTTTGAGAAGATGGATTTTCCAGCCTACCACAGGCCTTCAACCTTAAAGCTAAAAGTCTAAAGCTGAAATTTCTGATCTCTTTTGAGGCATAGGGGTAAAAGATATTTGGGCAAATAAGAAAAATATATTAGTACACAAACTGCATGAACAATTCTTCCAAGTTCCTATAACCCTCTGGAACCCAACTATGATTATGAGGAATAAAATGCCCTAATGAGGAGAAAGAGAGCCCAAACCCCAGGTACAGTAGACTGCATTATTTGTTCATAATTCTTCCTTCTTATGAATGTCCTATAGGCAGAGTGTTCTTTCCCTATTGAGTTGATTTTGGCCACATAGATTGCATTAGGTAATGGGACATGAGCACAAGTGATAGTGCATCATTCCAAATTGGTGCTTTAAGAGTCTTTTCAAACTTCCACCAGCCTTCTTGAGCTCTTCTTCACCATGAAAAGATTTTGCTTCAGGTAGTCATTGCTCCTTCTGCCTGGGTTCTGGAAGGAGGACTTGTGAGGCAAACATGAACCTGACCCAAAGCCTGACCCCAAGAAGCCCAGCTAACTCCCTCTGATCACAGCTGACCTGAAGATCTATGACATGTTTGTTGTTGTAAGCCACTGAGGTTTTTGAGTTGTTAAGTAGCATTGTCACAGCAAAAGCTGATTGATACACCATATTTAAATTTCTATCTATTTTTCCAATCTGGTAAGCTGTCTTGGACAGAGTAGAGGAAAATCTTAGTGTTCATTATTTTTTTCCTCTCCAAAATCCTAGAGCACCAGTTAAGTAGCCAGATCCCCATTTCCTCTTTCTTGCTGCCTTTAGGAAATGAGTCAAAAGAGCTTCCTAAGCCAAAGCCCAAAAGAAAGTGCCAAATCATGATACTTTAAATGGCCTCAACATCAAATGGCTTTTAACTCAAAAAAGACATAAGAGAAAAAGAAGGAATTCTCTTCTCTCCTTTAAAAATGAATACCAACTTCACAACACCCAGGGACAAAGGAAGGGAGAAGAAACCTGCTGTCATTTTCTTGGAATTTGGGGAAATATTCATCTTCCCTACCTTATATTTTTATTAGTTGTTGATTTTGGTACCCAACAAAAGGAGATGAAGTGGGCTTGAAAATTTGTAAAATGGGTAATTACCATGTTTCCCTCATGAGTTCTACAATATTCATTGCACTTTGGTTTCATTCTAGACAAAACTTCATTGTAAAACCTGTATGGATTTGAGGTTAATATGGTAAAACAGGCAAAAATCAAGAGTATTCCTCCCTCAAATTTTATTTGTTAATTATCATTATTTAATCGATATTGGTTTACTGTATGTACTTTTTTTGTCAGTATAATTGGGAGCAAGCTATAGTCAAGTTTTAATCTAGAGAAATACTTACTGCTCCTAAATTTCCTTTCTATGAGAATTATTTTAAAAAGTTTTTCAGTTCAATATTAGAACAGCAAAGGTATTGGCAATTCATAGTTGTCTTAAATTAATTACCTCTGTGAGTTCAGTATCAGGAGTCCCACCCCTGCCTAAAATTAGCAAGTGATGTTTGGGGAAAAATATAAGGAACTGCTGATAAAAGGCACCTCTAAAATTCGATGAAGCTGATAGCATTTACAGAAGGGAGAATTGGTGAGTTGCGAGAATGGTGTGTCTTCGAGATGGCAGTTTGCATGTTTCCCTTAATGAGGTGGTTGGTGGAGTAGAATGTGTATTATGTCAAGCTGCCCTCACCTGTGAGTGAAGGTCTGAACTTTGTTCAGCTGGATATATTTGAAGTCATTAAAATGTAACAGGTACAAAAGTGATTCTGTCTCATCAGTTTAAAGTTTCCAACATAAATTATTACTTAGTGTAGTACACTTAAAGTCTGTTAAAGTCAGGTCTGTTTTGTATCAGTGCTAAATGAAAACGGATAAATAAAGTCAGAGAAGATGCTAAAGTTCATTGATGTAGTAAAAGGTGAAAAGAAAAGCAAATGACATTCCATTTCCCAAAGGCTACCAGCTCTGCCTTTGATGTTGAGATTGTTCAATTATCCTGGAAAGTGAAAGATGTTCCACAATCATTAAATTGTCATTTTCCCCCATCCTGAACATTGTAGTGCATTTCCTGTTGGTGAAGCAAGATAAATTAGGTTCAGGAATCTCCATGGAAAGGCCACTTTTATTTTATATAATGTTGACCTTTTTTCCTTTTTGGTGAATACAATCTTGAAGCCTTTCTTGCTTCAGAATGGCATTCAGGTTTCTATGCCTTCATGTACTTTTATTCCTTTCTGAGGCGTCACCTTCTCTGTGGCATTTAAGTAGTTGGATGCTACTTTATATGGCATTTAACATGATGGGGGTCTCATCAATATGTTTATGCTTATTTGAAATGTAATAATGGACACTGTCATTTTAATAAAAAGTGACACAATATAACCAAGATTTATTTTAAAAGATCCACTTTGTTGGATCTGTCACATCTAGTCAACAGAAAGTGAGATGGACTTGCTAATGATTTTTGGTTGGGTGTCAGATTCTGCTTCTTGCCAGTTTTAACACATATTCCAAGAATAAACCTTGCTCACAGAATTTGTGCACATACTGTCAGATGAAGCTCAGCAAGGTGCTGGATATGCAGAACTGAGCCCTACCGTTTGAGGCCCACATTCTAATGCTGGTTTCTTTAACTTGTCAGAGTTGGTAAGATTTGGTTACAACACAGTCAGAGTCAATTTTGTTCATGATTATTTTCCATAGTCAGTAGGTTAATGTCATATAATCACCTACTTGATTCTCTGGCTGGATTTCTTTCTCTTTGGATAGTCTCCTGATCACCACCTTCACGTTATGTTTCTTTCAAGAACCAGAATCAATGTAGTTCTTAGGGTTTCATTACTCTGGGAGAGGTGGTATTAATACAACCAATTACCCAATTCTAGAAAATGGGCTTCTCTGTTGTTTTTTTAGTCCCAGCTTAAATCTTTGTTTCATTTTCCATTTTGGGTTTCTCTCTCAATGCATTTTATAACTCAAATCCTTACTTTAACAAATGACTAGTTTCAGTGTTTGATTTCTACTCCAGATCCACAATCAGCCTGATGCCCCACTGTCAGTCTATACAATTTCTAATAATAATTATAACATTAATGTCTACCTACTAGTGAGTATATACTTACTATAAGGGCCCAATACTAAGTTTGTTAAATGCTTCAATGATTCCCAAAGAACAAACATTTTCATATTAAAAATAATGTAATTTTAAAAAATATTCATTGGAAACACTTTTATTTTAAAAAGTTATTAACTTATATCTGAAGAAACCTGAAGCACTAATTCAATATAAGCACCACTGTGTTTGTTGCAGTGCTATTTACAATCACCACAATGTGGAAGCAGCCCAACTGTCCATCAGTAGATGAGTGGATTAAACAACCGCTGGACATTTATCCAGCGGTATGAAAACTACTTGGCCATTAAAAAAAAGAAAAAAAATAAAATTTTACCCTTTGCAACAGCATGGATGGACTTGGAGAACATTATGTTAAGTGAAATAGGCCAGTTAAAGAAAGACAAATACCACATGACATCACTCATATATGGAATTTAATGAACTAACAAGCCAAATAGAGACAGACTTATAAATGGAGAGCAGGCTCACAGCTCTGGAGGAGATACATTGAGGAGTTGAGGGATCAAGCAGAAAAGAAAAAAGGAGAAAGAACTCATGGACACAAACAATAGCATGATGATTGCAGGGGCAAGTAAGGCAAGTGGAGATGGAAGAGGGTATAAGGGTGATACATGGTAATAGAAAAATACAATAAAATAAACTATTAAGAATAAAAATAAAAAAGTTATGAACATAGTGGGTTAGAATAATATATGTCATTTGAGATCTGTGATTTTGTGCATATTATTGTTTGGGCAAAAGTAAAGGAAAAGAGAGAGTGAATTTAAGGTTAACAGGTAGTAAGAATGGCCACTTCTCTCCTAAAGCTCTTTCTCTCACAGAAAGACCCACAGAGTTTCCAGCTTCCCTGGGGGAACCTCTTTCTTTTGTCCTTCCAACCTGTGAGTGGAAGTGGCTTCCAGTGGTTGCTAATTTTTTAGTTTCCTCAATATCTTCTATTCATTCTTTTTCTCCATCCTCTGTTGACCACAGTTCTGTATTAAATTCTTCCTGTTGTAAATATGTAAAGTGGTGTCTGTTTTCTGGTTAGATCCTGCCTAACACAAGTAGAAGTCCCAACTACATCCTTATTTAAAGGGTGAGAAAATTGAGATTTGATAAGCCTAGCAAGTTGCCCACACTCTTACAACAAAAAAGGGACAGAAGAAGAGTTAAAATTTAGGTCTGTTTAGTTCAACAGCCTATTCCCTTGACTCCTGATCTTCTGCACACTTTAATTAACCTCATAGGCCTGTCTGAAACTAGACGTATGTCTGAATGACCATTATAATCTGTAAATGTACCCCTCACTGAGTTTCCCTCCAGAAAGTTGCTGTACCCAGAGAATTTGTCTATGTCCTGGTCTTCTTTCAATATGTTCACTACCTGTGTCTACTGGTGTTTAGGTAATTATGTGATTCTTCAGAAGATCTCTGTAATTCCAGTTCTGGAGTAACCTTAGAATCATCTTGACTAGAACGGTCACAAGACCATTAGAAAAGAGATGGCAGAATCAAATCAAGATAATCCAAGGGGAAGGTGGCAGATTGTATATAGCAAAAATGGCCACACTGGTATGTATATACACATTCCATTCCACATACTCTCCTTAAACTGTGAAGTTGGCATGTCTCCATTAAAAGGTAGGGTCTGTCTTCTTCCCTCCCCTTGATCTTGGGTGGAACTTTTTAACTACTTTAATTAAAAGAATACAGAATGCAGAAGTAATGCTTCATAAATCAGGATATGAGGCCATAAATAGCAATATGGCTAGCTTTCTCTCTCTCTCTCTTTCTCTCACTCTCTCTCTCTCTCACAAACACACACACACACACACACACACACACACACACGCTATGGGAAAACCCAGGTGCCATACTCATAAAGCCCAATAGAGATTCCCATGAGGGGATGAACTGAGGCTCTCAATAGTTAGCACAAACTTGCCCACCATGTGGGTAGGCCACCATGGAAGTGCGTCATCTAGACCCAGATGACTGAAGCTCCAGACAACATATAACTACAACCACATGAGAGACCCTAAGCAAGAACAGCCTTGCCGAGCTCTTTCCAAATTGTTGACCAACAGGAACTAGGAGAGCTAACACATGATTTTTATTTTAAGCTACTATATTTTAGCTGTGATAGATATAGGTAACTAAACAGAGGGTTTAATAAAGGGTCTATTTGAAAAGCTGTGCACAGGCTAACAATAATAATAAGAGATGATACAGTGTCTTAGAGTTTTCACCACCCAGGCTGCTACCATTCCTAGTCCTTGGAAGCATAGAGCTGTGAAGAGAGGTCCACGTGGAGAGAAGCAGTGACCTCTGGTCGGGGGCTACTGCCAACCCAAAACAGTCTCTCAGAGAGATAATAGGGGATGGGGAAAAAAACACTTGAAACTCACTCTTCTCTTTCAAGTCTCTGGATGATGAGCTCCATATTAGCTATTGACCAAATCCAAGCATCAGAGGATGAGTTGATCTTTAATAAACAAAGATACTGGGAGAGTTGATATGTTTGGTTAGAAGGAAATTCATGTGGTAGAGAAGCAGGCTTTTAACAAGGTATGTCTCAAGGTATGGCTGACTCAGTAGTCAGGGAGAACTTGATGATGGCAATAGTGGTCAAGTTTGTTTCTCCTGGGGACGCTCTTCCGAGGATATTTAGGCTGCCTTCAGAGCCTCAGTGTCTTAGGCCTCCTGAAGGTGGGTGACGTGCAGATCTTCTTCTTTTTGTGGCTGTGGACGCCTTTTAGCACTGCTTTCTTTGCCTTCAAAGCCTTTGCCTTGGTTTCAGCTTTGGGAGGGGCAGGGGCTTCCTTCTTCACTTTGGGCACCATCTTCATGAAAAGCGGTATGTCTTATAATAATCCACATTTTATCTCTAGCTACATTGAGGGCACTGCCACCCTCAACATTCCACAATTCTCTTTTTTTTTGTAAATTGTAAAAGAGAGAAAGAACTACACTTGTCAAAGAGTTTCAATTCCTTCTGAGAAGCCAAAGAGGATTTTATTAGCCAAGAGAGTCTATTCAGTGAATTAATGAGAAAATTTCCAGCTTCTCTCTTACATTTGGTTTTGTGCTGACAAATCCTTCCCTTGATCTTTCTTCCTTTTTTCTTCTCTACTGTTCTTATTCACTCCTTCTACTAACATATTCTGTCTCTATGGACCATCTCCATGGTCTTACCACCTCCTTACTATTTAAATGTCTAATGGGACATGATGTTCCAGCAAGTCAAACTTCAGGGGTCAATGCATTTCCTGTCCCTAATGTGACTAAATCATCTAGACTTCATCTGCTGCTTCTTTTCACTTACTGTCTAGAATAGTGAATCAGAACCATCAGCAAACTTTACTCGCTTGTTTCCATGTTCTTTTAAAATTATGATTAGAACAAAGAATCTCAACCGAGATTGAGAATGTGGTTTTTCTTTCTAAATACCTGATAAGAAATCTTATTTGGGGCGATGATGCTGAATAATGTGTAAGGTAGGTTGAATTTTGGTGTTGTAACACTTCCTTTCTCTTAAATGACAACATGATCTTTCAACCATCAGGTAATCAATGGGCATTTATTATGTCAACAGGGCTGTGTTAGGTGATGTGGGCAAGAGATGAGCTTCATAATTAGTATCCCCAAGAAAATATGGTATTAAATGACCAATTTTCTCCTCACTTAAAGGTCTATTTTACTCTCCTCATAAAAAAATTAGAAAATATCTTATAGATTATCAATAATGTTGGCCAAAGAGAAGCCTGTTTATGTATCTTCAATAGATACCACAGATATTAACAGATAATGATCTGCATTTATGACACTGGGGGGGAAGTCCTAGTTCAAGGTGTAGAGACATAGAGGAGTAATTAAGGTGGTACAACTAATTGGTGAAAGAGATAAAATTATTTTTATACCTCTCCAGGATTCCAGTTCAGTATTATTTTGCATTAGTCTGAATTTCCCTGCTCTTAAAATTGTGTGGTTTCCATTTAGCCAACTCTTTTGATGAATTTTAATATGCCAAAGGAGAAATAATTTTCCTACAGAGGACACAGGGCTTGGCACATACAAGACATTCAATAATTATTTGTTGAATGTATTGAAGACAGGAACCTTCAGATAAACCCAATCAAATTCTGTTTTTTTCCCCTTCATGTCCATGTTGTGCAATGTTATCCTCAGTTCAACCCTAAATCTATTTTCCCAGAAGTAGTGAGTGGTTTTCTACAAGTATGCTATTTCTGGGATCTTGTTTGGCTCCAGTGTTTTATTTTTTTCAAAGAGGTTTGACTTTCCAGATTTGAGTAGCAGCTGCTTTTTTGAATGATATACAGGACTGCACATGGTTTTTCTGCCTGTTTCTTTGCTCCTGAACCCCAGAGGGATTGACATAAAGGGCTTTGATTAATGGTGCTTGAGTAATTTCCTTGCCTTCCTCCACACTTTTGTATTTGAGCATCTCTTCAGAAACATCCATCTCCATCTATGTCTTGTTTTCTCGTGCATTCTTCTTTGCAGTAAAAATGTTAGCAAGTCTCTTTCCCATTTCTTTGTTCTATTTCCTGTCATTTTATCATCTGCTATGAATCCTTTCTCTTTAATTTTAATTCATTAATCATTATTTTTTCTATTTATGGAAGAATTTAAATTTATGGATATTCTACTATAGACCAAGCAATGTTTCTAGGCATGTTCATATATTACCTGTATTAATTCATACAGTTTTATTAGGTAAGTAATATTATTTCTGTTTTTCAGATTATAAAGCAGCGATAAAATGTTATCAATTAAATTGCACATATTTACACATTGTAGCTGCAACATCCAAATCCTGGCCTGTTCCCTGGTATCTAGTAATATAGAAAGTGTGCAATGCCTTCTTTGTTTTTTGGTAGTGACAATATCATTACTATTCTCATTAATTTAGTTAGGAAATGGGTAAGAGGAAAAAGTTAGAATTGGAAAGGCTGACATGGTAGTTTTTGATATGGTAGCTTTTGATATGGTAGAATTGGGGAAGATAGAAAAGAGAAACAAAGGCTAAATTTCTAATTTTTCCTTCAACCTCAGCAGGGATCTCAAAACCACTCTATACTGTTTAGATTCTCTTTCAGTTTTCAATAAGTAAATCCCAAAATTTTCCTACCCCCTTCAAATCCTCTATGTAACCTAACCCTTCTCACTCCCAAGAGGTGACCTCACCTCATACTCTACTGTCAAAATAAAGAAGTAGCAGGCATATACCTGACTCTAAGCAAAAGCACATGCTTTATTTCTGTTGGACAAATTAAGTCTTCCATTGATCTGGCCACACTAACTGCCATTCTCTTTTAATCCCACAAGCCAGGTTACTTGCTAAAGAGCCTCAATTACGTCTTCTTCTCTTTGTGGCACTACTAACCCCACTTCCCTATGTTAAGGTTGACTTGATTTTGCCTCTTCAATGCTACTGAACATGCCACAATAAAGGTTACCACTAGCCTTCATATGCTCCCCTTCATTCTTCTGTGACACTTGATATTACTGACCATTCCTTTTTTGTAATTTTCTATTTTGTCTTCTGCTGCTCAGCACCTAATAGCTGATGTGTTGTAGGTGGAAATTAGTCTCTTCCATGGGATCATGAGGAAAGCATACCAAGGACCCATACACAGGAGGTTGTGGTGTGGCATGGTTTATTCATGTGGAAATAGAAGTTCTTCCCTGGATTTCCAATGTTCCATTTCCCTCTGTTCAACCACGGAAAAGGCCCGATCCTGTTTTCAATAGGGCCAACACAAATGCCAATGTCCAGAGTTTCTGTTTCATATTAAAGTTTACTTTTTTAGAGCCCAGAGGTGGCTGCTAAGTGGTCTCAGTCCCTATCCAAATAGCTTATCTTGTTTCAGGATGCTCTGGTGTCAGAGTCCATGTGGCTGCTGGTCATGAGGCTACTAAGGACATATCACTTTAGAGAGAGATTGCTCGATCACGAGGAGGTGAGTGTTACTTAGTGGGCAAAAGAGATAAGTTTTTTTGTTTCCTGAGATTATATTAGCTTGGGCTTTGAACATGCCTTTTCAAAAGAAATTCCAAAACTTTCACAGGCTTTGGGTTTATACCCAAACCAATCCCTCCTTTACCCAGGCTAGACTGACAGGCCACTTTGGCCAAGCACCTCACCCTGTGCCATTTTGATTTCTATTGTATATGTGCTTACCTTCCATTGCTCCTACCTGGCCATCTGGTATTGGAGGCAGGGAAAAAAAGTGTTTATCTCCTTGGCAGAGCATGGTGCCATGGTCCCTTGGAGTGTGAAAAGCTATGGCTTTCCAGTGAAGCAAACAGCCTCATGTTCCCCATTTTATTAAGCTCAATGCCTAGTTCCCTTTGCTTCCCTTTTTGAGGTAAATACTGATGGTAAATACAATGGTAACAAATTTTTCACCTCAAAATTCTGGTCTTAACCCTCTTTACCTAGTAAAATTATAGCAGCCTCCTCTTTTGAGCTTCAGTTTTATATACGATAATAATTTTTTGACATTTCATCATGAATGTTCAACAGATCCTTTAACTCCTCTGCCTCCTTCCAATCCCTTTTAGACCTGCTTTTCTTTCTGTAATTCCTCATTCAGTAATGATATCCCTGTTTGTCTGGCTATGTGTACTAAAAACCAAGGAGTTAATCATAAGTCATTCTCTTTCCAAACAGACAGTTTTGTCTTATCCCATAAAGTCAATCAATTTGCTAGTTGTGATTATTTTATCTACAAATGTTATTTGAGCCTGTCCTTTGTTCATCATTCTTTCTGTCATTTCCACACCATTTCTTACAAGGAACATTAACAGAAGCCATTAAACTGAATCTCTGACTTTATTTCTCCTTTCTATTACATTTATTCTTGCCACAGTTAACTATGTAAAATATAAAAAAGTGAAGGTATCTTTCACTTATGAAGGTATCTTTCTTGCTTATGATTCTTACATGGTGTCACTGCATAAACATATAAAATTATAGCTGCATAGCATAGAATAAAGGAGCTCCCCTAGCTTGACCCCTGACTACCCTTCCAGTCATAGCTACCATTTACAATCTGAAGCCTCTTCACTTTGACCTTTTCTACACTTTAAACACTTGTTTAGGCTCTTCTTTTTCTTAGTATCTTCTTTTTCCCCTTTCTCTATCTCCATCTCCCTAAGTCATATCTGTTTTTCAAGTGTCAGCTTGAAGCTTCCTTTATGAAGTCTTCCCCAGATCTCCAATCAAGGCTAGGAGTGACTATCACAGCACCCTCAGCAGGAGCTTAATAAGTGTTTTTTTCCATTTCTTTTAAGCTTCTGACCACACCCACACCTCTTGATGTTGTCTTCTAATTTAAAAGAAATATGGAAACTTTAAGACAAGACTTTCTTATCTTCCTGATATTAAATAGCCAATTTTCCTTTATCTACCTGTACCATATCCTTCTTTTCTCTTGTTACCCTAGAGCAGGGGTGTCAGACTCATTTTCACAGGGGACTACATCAGCCTTGTGGTTGCCTTCAAAGGGCCAAAATAAATTTAGGACTGTATAAATGTAACTACTGCTTAACTGTTAAGGAGTTGAAATGACATTTGGCCCTTTGAAGGCAACCTCGAGACTGATGCGGTCCTTGGTGACAATGAGTTTGACACCCTGCTCTAGAGATTTCTCCAAAAGAGGAACTAAATAAGGACAACAACAGTAACAGTAATAATCACATATATTGATATTTTAACTTTAGGAAGAAAGGGGGAGATACACAAGCCAAATTCTCTATCAGAAAGTCTACTAATAACATACATAAATAATGGCATAAGCATAATTTTAAGACAGTTTAGAAGTATCAGAATTAGAAATGATAATGTTTTCTTTGGAGACTGGTAGTGGGAGTGGAAACAAGGGATTGGATGATTTTTAAGTCCCCAAAATATTTTAGTTCATGCTATTGGATAAAAGTTTCTCTTTTTCCCCCAAGTATAGTTAGAAGAGTGCATCAAAACAGCAGGTAAGTTGGTATTGATTCCAAACTGCAGGTCTCTCTCTATTTCTCTTGACCACAGAGGAATATTTTGTGATAGTTTCAATAAACCATTTCCTTATTTGGTAATGGCTTTATTCTTATCATGAAAGTAAAATTATATGCTTTTTTGTCAGGTCTCTTACTGTTTGATGACCCAGTCTTGTTTTGTGGGTCTCTAACTTTCATATCTGTTACACATAGCACTTAAACAATGCACTCTCTTTCTGTTTCTATAAGTATGACAAATTCTGCATCAATAATACTGTTTAATCTTCTAATAAAATAAACAAATTAGGGAAAAGTACTTTGACTTTGTGCTTCTAAATTACTCTAATTTGGACTCCAGATGGGGCTCATCTCTGACAATCCTTACTCCATCAGATAATGGGGAAATTTTAAAACTATTCTGGGTTTGTTGTAAGCAATGAACCAACTTCTAAGAGGTTTATCTCAAAGTTGATATTTGATAAAAGGAAAATATTAAGAATGAATCAAAATGAAAAATGTTTTGAGAGTTCTCCTTGTTCAAAGGTTCTCAATTTATTATCATGATGAACCTGAAGACAGCTTCTATTTAATAGCCTCACTTAGTTGTTACAAAAACTTTTAAAAGTAATTTTTAGATATCTTTTTATTTTAGAGATTTTATTTAGTGACTAAATTCAGGGATTTTTAAAACAGCATAAGAGGGTTAAGAATTCAATTCAGTAATATAGTGAAATAGAAGGATATGAAAACAGTGATGAAGATCCATATGAAGAAGGAAAAATAATAATGGGGACCAAAGAAAGTATGGAAAATAAGTAAAAATGAACCAGTGGATTATATGTCCAGAATCCTTTTTATCTCTTTTCTCATATTCTTACACCTAATCATTCTGCCCAAAAATGCAGTTCACAGAGAATACTCACAAACATAAAGCAATGTCTTCTCATCACAGAAAATTTAGAAAATTCAGAAAGGTAGAAAAAAGAATAATCATCACATAGAACCCTACTATCTCTCACTCCAAAGAGAAATTCTGTTAATTTTTTATCTATGGATATATTAACCTTTTCATTCGGCTTTTTGTCAAGCTTTTTTTATTTTTTACTTTTAAACTCTAAAAATTATAATACACTTTAAAACTACTTATTAAAATAATAATTATTTTACTGAAGTACAACACATATACATGTATTTGCATAAATCATAAGTATACAACTTAATGAATTTCCAAAGTTGAGTGCTCACTCATTAATTAATCAACTTACAACATTTATTTTTTTAGAAAATAATGAGATGACACCTTCTACAGGACTCCTACTTTAGCTTTGCAGTAGAGATACTTTCTCTTTAATTGTGACAAAATTAGCTAGACTTATTAAAGGGGCTTGGGAAATAGAAGGGGCATCACACCACAGAGCCAGCCCTGGCTACTCTGGCAAGGCATACAAGGTTGTGAAGATGAGTGTTGAGGAAATAAAATATCATAACCATTTAAGGGCTCCCTCTGGGGGATGAAAACCCAAAGAGGGAACAGCAGTAGGAGCGAACTCTGGTAGCTGCAATGGCAGCAGTGAACACTGACACAGAGGAAGGGGCAGTCTGAGCTTCCACCAGAGAGATATGCGTAGAGGCCTTGCTTGGGGGGTGGAAGAATCAGAGTGGAGTAAACTCAGAATCTTGGCAAGAAACTTTGCTGGGACAAGACTGGAAATGTGACAAGTCTGGGAATGAACCAAGATAATGGAAGAAGGAGAGAACCTTTAGTAGGACAATGGGGAGTGGTGGTGAAGGTAGGGGGCAGAGGGAGTATTTTGAGACATCACATGAGGAACTGAATCACGACAGGAATATCGAGTACTGACAGGAGAATGGGAGACACAGAACAACAAGAAATTGTAAATAAACTAAATTCTCCTTATTTATATCTGAGCATCAATGTATGGTGTGTAAAGCTAATACATAAAGAAATGGATATGATATAGAATGAAAATAGAAATACAGAATAGAAACAGGGATAGAGAAGATATATAGGTGAAAGGATAGAAATAGAAATATAGAATGGAAATTTACTACATAAATAAATTAAAAATGTAAAAATATAAAAATAGAAATAGAAAATAAATATAAAAATAAAGAAAATAAATAATATGAAAATAAAGTAGATATAATCAAAGGTAGATATAACTATTTTGAGTTACATGGGGAATATTTAGAAGGGATAGAATAATAAATAATTAAAAGTATTATATCTAGTCACATATTCTTCTTGTCATTTGTTTTAAATGTTTAATTTCAGTTACGATTTCCTCTTTAATTAGAAAAATGATTTTAAAATCAATTTTAAAATAGTTTCTTTGAAAAACTTATGTTTCTTGTTAATATATAACTTACAGCACTGTGGCCAAATAATATGCCTATATATTTTTTTAACTTTTAAAGACTCATTAATTCTTCTCTTAATTTATGTATGCCATTTTTTATAACCTTATTATTCAGTCACAGCTTAATTGAATATAGAGCTCTAATCAACAGTAATATTCCATGAATAGTATAATAATAATGCTCTATTACTTTCTAATAAGCTAATGAAGCTATTGAGAGGCTGCTATTAGTGTCTTTGTTATTCTTTTTAAGGCAATTTATAGTTTCTCTGGCAGCTTTAAGATTAATTTAGTATTATTTTTGCAATCTCACAAAGGTATGTTTATGTATGGATTTATTTTATTAATCCTGTTCCTCACTTACATGTTATTTTAATTTGAAGTCTCATGTAATCTTGCAATCCGAAAAGTTCTTACCTGTTTAAATATTGACACAGCTTAATCCATTATAATATCCTCCTGGAACTCCCATTAGGTACTGGTAAATCTACTCAATCTATCTTCTATGTATCTTTATTATTGTTGTTATTGAAATATAGTTCACATATCATAAAACACTCTATTAACATCTACAGTTGAGTGGTTCTTTATGTATTTCCAAGGTTGTGCAACCATCACCATTGTCTAATTCAGAACATTTTCCTTACCCCCCAAAGAAACCACATACTCATTAGCAATTCCTCCCTACTCCTCACTCCCTCAATCCCTGGAAACCACTAATTTACTTTCTCTTTCTATGGATTTTTCTATTCTGGACAAGTCAAATAAATAGAATCATATAATATGTGGCCTTTTTAGTCTCACTTCTATTACTTAGCATAGTGTTTCCAAGATTCATCCATGTTGTAGCATAAATCAGTATTTCATTACTTTTTATGCCTGAATAATATTCTATTATATGAGTATACCATATTTTGTTTATTCATTTATCTGTTTATGGACATTTGAGTTAGTTATACTTTTTGGCTATTGTGACTAATTCCACTATGAACATTTGTGTATAAATATGTGTTTCCAATTCCCTTGGAACAGGATTCCTGGGTCATAGTGTAACTTTACATTTAACTTTTTGAGAAACTACCAAACTCTTTTCCAAAGTAGCTGCACTATTTCACCTTCTCACCAGTAACACACGAGGGCACACATTTCTTTACATTCTAGATAATACTTGTTACTGCCTGTCTTTTTTATTATAACTATCCTAGTGTGTTTGAAAATGTATCATATTGTGGTTTTTTTTTTTTTTTCAAGGTTCTTTTTTTTTTTTCTTTTTTTAATTTCAATCATTGTTCAAGTACAGTTTTCTCCCCCCTACTCCCGTTCCAGCCCCTCCACCCAACCCTCCCCCTTTCCCCCCATTACCCCCCACCCTTAGTTTTTGTCCATGTGTCCTCCAAATTTGTTCCTGTAATCCCTACCCCTTCCCCCCTGAAATTCCCTCTTCTCTCCCCTCTGGCCACTGTCAGACTATCCCCTATTTCAGTGTCTTTGGTTATATTTTGCTAGTTTTTTGTTTTGTTTTGTTTTGTTGTTTAGATCCCTGTTAAAGGTGATATCATTTGGTATTTGTCTTTCGCTGCCTGGCTTGTTTCACTTAGCATAATGCTTTCCAGCTCCATCCATGCTGTTGCAAAGGGTATGAGCTCCTTCTTTCTTTCTGCTGTATAGAATTCCATTGTGTAAATGTACCATAGTTTTTTGATCCATTCATTTACTGATGGGCATCTAGGTTGCTTCCAGCACCTAGCTATTGTAAATTGTGCTGCTATGAACATCGGGGTGCAAAGGTTCTTTTGTATTGGTGTTTTAGTGTTCTTAGGATAGAGTCCCAGCAATGGAATTGCTGGGTCAAAAGGCAGATTCATTTTTAGTTTTCTGAGGAAGTTCCAAACTGCTTTCCATAATGGTTGTACCAGTCTGCAGTCCCACCAACAGTGCACTAGGGACCCCGTTTCTCCACAACCTCTCCAACACTTGTTGTTTGTTGCTTTGTTTATGATGGCCATTCTGACTGGTGTGAAGTGGTATCTCACTGTGGTTTTAATCTGCGTCTCTCTGATGGCTAGCGATATTGAACATCGCTTCATGTGTCTTTGGATTTTCTGTATGTCCTCCTTGGAGAATTGTCTGTTCAAGTCCTTTGCCCATTTTGTCTTCTTAGAGTGGAGTCGCGTAAGTTCTTTATATATTTTGGAGATTAAACCCTTGTCTGAGGTATCATTAGCAAATATGTTTTCCCATACAGTTGGTTCTCTTTTTATTTTGATACTGTTTTCCTTAGCTGTGCAAAAGCTTTTAATTTTGATGAGGTCCCATTTGTTTATTCTTTCCTTTATGTCCCTTGCTCTAGGAGACAAGTCAGCAAAAAAGTTTCTGCGTGAAATATCTGAGATTTTCCTACCTACGTTCTCTTCTAGGACTTTAATGGTGTCACGCTTTATGTTTAAGTCTTTTATCCACCTTGAATCTATTTTTGTATAAGGTGTAAGTTGGTGCTCGAGTTTCATTTTTTTGCACGTAGCTGTCCAGTTCTCCCAACACCATTTGTTGAAGAGGCTATTTTTATTCCATTTTATGTTGCTGCTTCCTTTGTCGAATATTAATTGACCGTAGAGGCTTGGGTTTATTTCTGGGCTCTCTGTTCTGTTCCATTGGTCCATGTGCCTGTTTTTATGCCAGTACCAGGCTGTTTTGATTACAGTGGCCTTGTAGTATAGTTTAATGTCAGGTATTGTGATTCCTTCTACTTTACTCTTCTTTCTCAAAATTGCAGCAGCTATTCGGGGTCGTTTATGGTTCCATATAAATTGTTGAAGTGTTTGTTCTATGTCTGTGAAATATGCCATTGGTACTTTAATCGGTATTGCATTGAATGTGTAGATATATTGTGGTTTTAATTTTGCATTTTTCTAATAACTATGATGTTGATTATCTTTTCATGTACTTACAACTATTTGTATATCTTCTTTGGAGAAAAGTCTATTGAAATCCTTTGCTTATGTTTTAAAAATATCTTTTATTGATTATGCTATTATAGTTGTCCCATTTTCCTTCCTTTATTCCCCTCCACTCTGCATACCTCCTCCTAAGTGCATTCCCCCCACCCCCTTAGTTCATGTCCATGTACCATACATATAAGTTCTTTGGCTTCTATATTTCCTATACCATTCTTAACCTCTTCCTGTCTATTTTCTACCTACCATTTATGCTACTTATTCTCTGTACCTTTTCCTTCATTCCTCCCTCCCCTTTCCCACTGATAACCCTCCATGTGATCTCCATTTCTGTGATTCTGTTCCTGTTCTAGTTGTTTCCTTACTTCATTTTTTTTTTTTTTTGGTTTGGTTGTTGATAGTTTGAGTTTGTTGTCATTTTACTATTCATATTTTTGATCATCTTTTTTTTAGATAAGTGCCTTGATCATTTCATATAATAAGCACTTGGTGATGATGAACTCCTTTAACTTGACCTTATCTGGGAAACATTTTATCTGCCCTTCTAAGTGATAGCTTTGCTGGATAGAGTAATCTTGAATGTAGGTTCTTGCCTTTCATGACTTTACGTACTTCTTTCCAGCCCTTTCTTGCCTGTAAGATTTCTTTTGAGAAATCAGCTGATATTCTTATGGGAGCTCCTTTGTAGATAACTATCTCCTTTTCTCTTGCTGCTTTTAAGATTCCCTCCCTATCTTTAATCTTGGTTAATGTAATTATGATGTGCCTGGGTGTGTGCTTCCTTGGGTCCAACTTCTTTGGGACTCTCTGAGCTACCTGGACTTCCTGGAAGTCCATTTCCTTCTCTAGACTGGGGAAGTTTTCCTTCATTATTTTTTCAAATAAGTTTTCAATTTCTTGCTCTTCCTCTTTTCCTTTTGGCACCCCTATGATTTGGATGTTGGAATATGTAAGGTTGTCCTGGAGATTCCTGAGCCTCTCTTCATTTTTTTGAAATTTTCTTTCATCATTTTATTCTGGTTGAATGTTTATTTCTTCCTTCTTCTCCAAACTGGTGATTTGAGTCCTGCTTTCCCTCCCTCAATGTTGGTTCCTTATACTTTTTCCTTTATTTCCCTTTTCATAGCCTTCACTTTTTCCTATATTTTGTGACCATACTCAACAAATTCTGTGAGTATCCCGATTACCAGTGTTTTGAACTGTGCATCTGATAGGTTGGCTATCTCTTCATCATGTAGTTGTATTTTTTCTGGAGCTTTGATCTGTTCTTTTCTGTGGGCCATATTGTTTTCTCTTGGTGGACCTGTTATGTAATAAGGGGCACAGCCTTAGGTATTGGCCAGGGTAGGGCAACCCACATGGCTTCGTTGTGGTGCTGTATGTAGGGGAGGGTTATGAAAGGGAATACCACTTGTTCAGCTCTCTACCAGCTTTCAGTCACTTCCTCTACTACCCACAAGCAAATCTGGCCCTTCTGGTGCTGATTCCCAGGTAGGGGGCTTTGTGTATGTTCTAGGACTCTGTGGGTCTCCCCAAGGAACTCTCTTGTGAGGCTGAGAGTTTGTCACACTGCCTCAACCCCCACAGGTTTTTTCAGTCAGAAGTTTTGAGGCTTTATTTTCCTGCGTTGGAACCCTGGTTTATGCGATTTGTCTCACTCCCCAGTTGTTCCTGCCAGTTTATCTACACACAAATGTGGGACTGCCCAGTCCACCAGCTGCTGCCTCACCCAGTCTAACACCTGTCATCTTGCCATGAGTCCTTTCTGCCTGGCTGCCTATCTCCACTCCTCAGACCAGTCTGTATGAATGTTTATTCTTTAACTCCTTGATTGTTTGACTTCCATACAGTTTGATTTTCTGGCAGTCCTGGTTGTTTTTTGTTTTTAAATTTGTTGTTGCCCTTCTTTTGGTTATATGAGGAAGCTCAGTGTATCTAGATACACCTCCATCTTGTCTGGAAGTCCCTTTGTTCATTTCTAAATTGGATTCTCTTTCATTGTTGTTGTAAGAATTCTTTTTTCTTTTTCTTTTATTGTTGTTCAAGTACAGTTGTCTCTATTTTCCCCCAACCCAGCCATCCCCACTTCCCACCCTGGATCCTACCCCCTTTGGTTTTCTACATGTGTCCTTTATATCTGTCCCTGAAAACCCTTCTCCCTTTTCTCCCATTATCTGCTCCTACCTCCCCTTGGTTGCTGTCAGTTTGGTCTTAATTTTAATGTCTCTGAGAATTCATTATTCTGTACTCTGTATTTGCAAATATTTTCTGCCACTCCATGGATTGCCTTTTCACTTTCTTGATAATATCTTTTGAAGCATAAAAGTATTTAATTTTGATAAAGTATAATTTATCTAGTTTTTTTTATTGTTTATGGTTTTTGTTTCATATTTTAAAAAAGTCATTCAGATTTGCCCCAATATTTTCTTCTAAGTGTTTTATAGTTTTAGATCTTATGTTTAGATATTTGATTCATTTTGAGTAAATTTTTGTGTATGTGTGATGTGGGAGTACAATTTTATTCATGTTCATGTGGACATTCAGTTTTCCCAGCATACTTGTTAAAAAGAATATTCTTTTTTCCTCATTGAATTTTCCTGGTATTCTCATTGGAATCAATTGACCATAAATACATGGGCAATGGTGGCTGCTTTTCTCAGCCCATGTTCACATCCCTGCACCAACCCCCTGACTCACACGGTGCCCCTGGCTCTGATCTTTGAGTGTGAATGGGCCATATTTCCCTGCAGGAGCTGAATTCAGGTTACTAGTGCCTCTGTCCAGCCCAAAGCTTAAAATGTTTTCTCTGGTTTTCTCATATTTTCTCTTTTGATAAGAGTGTATAATTTGTTAGCTGGTATTTGTTTTGATTGATTAAATTATTATCTATCTGATTTCTATGTGTGTATATGGGTATATTGGGGTCAGGGAGGAGGCTGTTGTTTTTTGTGTACTTTTTTTTTTGTATTTTGACCAGAAATACATAATATTTATAAAGAATCCATAGGTTCTGTGTCAGGTACCTACTGTCAAGATAATGCTATGAAACAACACCAAATTCTCAGTTGCATACATTATCTGGAAACTGCCTATTATTGGTCATTTTTGGGGGGGGATTTCTAAGAGCACGTATTGCTCACAGTCCAGGGACAGTTGGCTCAACAGCTGTGCTGATTTTGGCTAGGCTTATTTGATGATCTGGAAGTTGGCTGACTGTTGGCTAATTTAGGCTAGCCTCAGCAAGGATGACTGGGATTTTCAACCTCCAGTCAGCTAGCTTAAGCATTTTCTCATGGGGATGGCAGGAACAAAAGACGATACAGAAACACAATTCTCTGTTATTTCTGCTAAGATAACTTTGGCTTAAATAAGTTGCATGCTTGTGTCTGTGTTGCTCATGTTAGAAGGTATTGAATAGTAACATGGAAAAGGGCAAGTGCATGAATAGGGATGTGAAATATTGGGGCCATATTTTGCAGTAAATCTACCACAGGAGTTTGGAAAGTGTGTATTCTATGACCACAGTGTGTATTTTCACTATACTATATTATACTATACTATACTATACTATACTATACCTATTCAGTGTGTATAGTGTGTATAAAATGTGTATTTTATCTACAAGATAAAAAAGGAAGAGGAAGAGGAAGTGAAGAGAATAGAAATCATTGGTGGGAAACAGAGAAAATTAAGACTGTATTATTGCTCTTTTTTTTTGGTGGAGATTTCTAAGACAAGGAGCTTGTTTAAGTTCCCTGAACTAGCCGAGCATTAGGAGTTAGTGATAGGACTATGAATGAGATACCTATGTCCATTTCTGTCACTTTTGGCTTATGGAATATGCTCCTGTTAGTTTCTGTGACCTCTGATATGTTGATATTAGGGTTAGTCATTGGAGCTGTCTTGGTGATAAATTAGCTAAATAATTAGATACATTCCTAGAGGGGAGTATGTAATTAATGGCTTACTTGGGCCCTAGGGGCACTGGCTATACCTTTGAGGGTCTTTTGTGCCTAGTAGATGAAAGAGACCTAAGTCATGTTCTAGGTAAATATTTGTGTCTTTCTTTTCATTTATTTCCTATGGATAGTTTTCAAAATTAAAAAATATATTATAATAATAATAAATATGCACTGGAAACTGCAATAATTTTTCTTTTCACATAATCCTGTGTCAAGGGTCCCATGTGATAATATACCGATTTATCAGAATATTTTTAACATATCATATTTATTACTATCATTGATGAAGTAGAGGTAATACATACAATAGAAGCAGGTGACAATTATCTGTTGCTATGCTCTGAAACTGTCTGACCATTCCCTTTCATTATTTCTACCTTTAGATACCACTTACCAGGTTGACCTCTGGTTCTTGAATTGCCCTTTGTCTTTCCTCCTAATATCATGATGGAATTTGAAAGAACAGTGGGTCTTTTGGTTCACTGCATTCCATTGGGACCCTTCCAACTCTAGCTCATTAGAAACACCCCCGAGTCTGAGAACTAACTATGATGTCATATGTCATAGCAATGAAGTAATTGTAGCAGGCCAAGGCAACAAACAATTTTATTTTTGCTACTTTGAGAAATTCCTTATACTGTTTCAAATGCAACTTCCACCTTTCAAGTAAAAAAATATTCTGTGTAGATTCTCAAAGTCAAAAGAACAAGTGGAAACTTGTTAGATGGGGTCAAATTTGAATGAGTTGAGGAGACATTTGCAGAGAGGACCACCTTCTCTTGGTTTAGCTCAGTCTTTCTGTCCCTTTCAGGTGTGTCTAATATTAAACATCTATTCTGGAAGGATGCAAGTGAGAAGACTGAAGAAGTCATCTCTCACTGGGAGGGCCTGTTGTCTTCTCCCTAGTTTAAGGAGAGCAACTTTTATATGAACTACAGCTGTTTCCATTTATAGTCTTGGACAGACAATTACTGATCTGCAAATACTTCTGCAAGTCCATACTATATATAATTTTTTCATTAAAATACTTTTCTGTATTCCATTTTATGAGGAAAGCCACTTAAGCAACTTATTATTATCAAGTTTCTTTTATCCTTCAATATACTTATCAGTGAATAAATTGAAAACTAATGAGTGACATTATCTACAAATTATTAATTTTAGATGCAATGCTTTATACATGTTAACTTATTCTCACAAAAAATGATCATAGCTAATCATTTTCAAACTGTAATGAAGACAGTTTTTACAGCCCTCTTCAGAGTATGGGAGACCTATTCAGCTCTTACCACAATCTTAATGCTAGTCAAATTACATAAGAAAGGGTAAAGAAAGTTCTAACATTCAGAAGGAAAAATATATTTTTTAAAATTTTATTTTAATCATTGTTCAAGTAGAGTTTTCTCCCTTTTACTCCCATTCCAGCCCACCCACCCAACCTTCCCTACTTCCCTCCCATTACCACCCACCCCAGTTTTTGACCATGTGTCCTTTAAGTTTGTTCCTGTAAACCCTTCCCATTCTCCCCTGAAATTCCCTCTTCTCTCCCCTCTGGTCACTGTCAGTCTGTCCCCTATTTCAGTGTCTTTGGTTATATTTTGCTTGTTTCTTTGTTTTGTTGTTTAGGTTCCTGTTAAAGATGATATCATGTGGTATTTGTCTTTCACTGCCTGGCTTGTTTCACTTAGCATGATGCTTTCCAGCTCCATCCAAGCTGTTGCAAAGGATAGGAGCTCCTTCTTTCTTTCTGCTGCATAGAATTCCATTGTGTAAATATACCATAGTTTTTTGATCCATTCATTTACTGATGGGCATCTTGGTTGCTTCCAGCACCTAACTATTGTAAGTTGTGCTGCTGTGAAC
Source organism: Phyllostomus discolor (assembly GCF_004126475.2). NCBI lineage: Eukaryota > Metazoa > Chordata > Mammalia > Chiroptera > Phyllostomidae > Phyllostomus > Phyllostomus discolor. The sequence continues at coordinate 74,734,403 of NC_040911.2, read as the reverse complement.
ATTGGGGTGCAAAGGTTCTTTTGTATTGGTGTTTCAGTGTTCTTAGGATATAGTCCCAGCAGTGGAATTGCTGGGTCAAAAGGCAGATCCATTTTTAGTTTTCTGAGGAAGTTCCATACTGCTTTCCATAGTGGTTGTACCAGTCTGCAGTCCCACCAACAGTGCACTAGGGTCCCCTTTTCTCCACAATCTCTCCAACACTTGTTTGTTGCTTTGTTTATGATGGCCATTCTGACTGGTGTGAAGTGGTATCTCACTGTGGTTTTAATCTGCGTCTCTCTGATAGCTAGCGATATTGAACATCGTTTCATGTGTCATTGGATTTTCTGTATGTCCTCCTTGGAGAAGTGTCTGTTCAAGTCCTTTGCCCATTTTTTAATTGGGTTACTTGTCTTCTTAGAGTGGAGTCATGTAAGTTCTTTATATATTTTGGAGATTAAACCCTTGTCTGAGCTATCATTGGCAAATATGTTTTCCCATACAGTTGGTTCTCTTTTTATTTTGATACTGTTTTCCTTAGCTGTGCAAAAGCTTTTTATTTTGATGAGGTCCCATTTGTTTATTCTTTCCTTTATGTCTCTTGCTCTAGGAGACATGTCAGTAAAAAAGTTTCTGCGTGAAATATCTGAGATTTTCCTGCCTATGTTCTCTTCTAGGCCTTTAATGGTGTCATGGTTTATATTTAAGTCTTTTATCCACCTTGAATTTATTTTTGTATAAGGTGTAAGTTGGTGCTCGAGTTTCATTTTTTTGCACGTGGCTGTCCAGTTCTCCCAGCACCATTTGTTGAAGAGGCTATTTTTATTCTATTTTATGTTGTTGCTTTCGTTGTCAAATATTAATTGACCATAGAGACTTGGGTTTATTTCTGGGCTCTCCGTTCTGTTCTATTGGTCCATGTGCCTGTTTTTATGCCAGTACCAGGCTGTTTTTATTACAGTGGCCTTGTAGTATAGTTTAGTGTCAGGTATTGTGATCCCTCCTACTTTACTCTTCTTTCTCAAAATTGCAGCAGCTATTCGGGGTCATTTATGGTTCCATGTAAATTTTAGAAGTGTTTGTTCTATGTCTGTGAAATAAGCCATTGGTACTTTAATAGGTATTGCATTGAATGTGTAAAATGCTTTTGGTAGTATGGACATTTTGATGGCATTAATTCTTCCAATCCATGAACACGGTATATGTTTCCATTTGTTTGTGTCTTCCTTGATTTCTCTCCTCAGTGTTATGTAGTTTTCTGAATACAGGTCTGTTACCTCTTTGGTTCGGTTTATTCCTAGGTATTTTATTTTTCTTTTTGCTATTTCAAATGGGATTTTTTTCTTGATTTCTGCTTCTGCTCTTTCATTGTTGGTGTACAGAAATGCCTTTGATTTCTGGATATTGAGTTTGTATCCCGTTGTTTTCCAAATTCATTTCTTAGGTCAAGCAGTTTTTTGGTGGAATCTATAGGATTTTCTATGTACACTATCATGTCATCTGCAAACAGTGACAGTTTTGTTTCCTCCTTTCCAATTTGGATGCCTTTTATTTCTTTTTCTTGTCTGATTGCTGTGGCTAAAACTGCCAGTACTATATTGAATATAAGTGGTGAAAATGGACATCCTTGTCTTGTTCCTGATCTTACTGGAAAAGATTTTAATTTTTGCCCATTCAGTATGATGTTGGCTGTAGGTCTCTCATATATGGTCTTTATTATGTTGAGGATGCTCCCTCTATTCCCACTTTGCCGAGTGTTTTTATCATGAATGGGTGCTGTACCTTATCAAATGCTTTTTCTGCATCAATTGATATGATCATGTGGTTTTTGTCTTTGCTTTTGTTTATGTGATGTATTACATTTACTGATTTGCAAATATTGAACCACCCTTGCATCCCTGGAATGAATCCCACTTGGTCATGGTGTATGATCTTTTTAATGTATTGTTGGATGTGGTTTGCCAGTATTTTGTTGAGGAATTTAGTGTCAATGTTCATCAGTGATATTCGCCTGAAGTTTTCTTTCTTTGTTGTGTCTTTATTTGGTTTTGGAATTAGGTTGATGTTGGCCTCATAAAAAGAGTGTGGGAGTCTCCCATCTTTTTGGATTTTTTGGAATAGTCTGTGAAGGATAGGGGTTAGCTCTTCTTTAAATGCTTTGTAGAATTCTCCTGTGAAACCATCTGGTCCAGGGCTTTTGTGTGTTGGGAGTTTTTTTATTACTGCTTCAATTTCTTTCGTTGTTATTGGTCTGTTCAGGCTTTCTGCTTCTTTTTCATTGAGTTTTGGAAGATTATATTTTTCTAGAAATTTGTCCATTTCATCTAGGTTTTCAAATTTCTTGGCATACAGTTCTTTGTAGTAATTTCTTACAATCCTTTGTATTTCTGTGCTATCTGTTGTAATCTCTCCTCTTTCATTTCTGATTGTGTTTATTTGGGTCTTCTCTCTCTCTCTCTCTTTTTTTTTTTTTTTTTTTGATGAGTCTGCTTAAAGGCTTGTCGATTTTGTTTATCTTTTCAAAGAACCAACTCTTGGATTCATTGATCCTTAGAATTGTGCTTTTAGTCCCTATGTCATTTAATTCTGCTCAGATCTTGGTTATTTCCTTCTGCTTTCTCTGGGCTGTCTTTGTTGTTGTTCCTCGAGTTCTTGTAAATGTAGGGTTAGGTTGTTTGTTTGGAATGTTTCTAACATTTTTAGGTGGGCCTGTATTGCTATGAACTTACCTCTCAGGACTGCCTTGGCTGTGTCCCATAAGTTTTGGGTTGTTGTGAGTTCGTTTTCATTTGTTTTCAGAAACCTTTTGATTTCTTCCCTAATATCATTCTTGATCCATTCCTTGTTTAATAGCATGCTATTTAATCTCCATGATTTTGAGTGTTTTGGGTTTTTTTCCTTGGGGTTGGTTTCTAGCTTCAGTCCCTTGTGATCCGAGAAAATGCTTGGTATGATTTCAATTTGTTTGGAATTGTTGAGGCTTGTTTTGTGTCCTATCATGTGGTCAATCTTTGAAAATGTTCCATGTACATTTGAAAAGAATGTGTATTTAGCTTCTTTGAGATGGAGGGCTCTGTATATATCAGTAAAGCCCATTTCATCTAGAGTATTGTTCAATGCCACAATATCTTTGTTGATATTTTGTTTGGAAGGTCTGTCCATTTTTGATAGTGGGGTGTTAAAATCTCCCTCTATAACTGTGTTGCTATCCATATCTTTCTTGAAGTCCTCTAAGATTTTCTTTATGTATTTGGGTGCTCCTATGTTGGGTGCATATATATTTACAATATTTATGTCTTCTCGATGGATTCTTCCCTTGAGTATTATGAAACTACCTTCTGGGTCTCTCTTTATGGTCCTTTTTTGGAAGTCTATTTTGTCAGATATGAGTATTGCTAGCCCAGCTTTTTTTCCTGTCCATTTGCTTGGAAAAATTGTTTCCAGCCCTTCACTTTCAGCCTGTGCAGATCTTTCATCCTGAGGTGGGTCTCTTATACGCAGCATATGTGTGGGGCATGTTTTGTTTTCCAATCAGCTATTCTATGTCTTTTTATTGGAGCATTTAATCCATTTACATTTAAGGTTATTATTGATAGGTACTTATTTATTTACGTGTGTTCCTCTCTCACTCTCTCTTTTCCTTTCTTTCCTTAAAGCAGTCCCTTTAGCATCTCTTGCAGAGCTGGTTTAGTGGAGGTGTATTCTTTTAGAATTCTTTTGTCTGAGGAGCTTCTTATTTGGCCTTCTATCTTGATTGAGAGCCTTGCTGGGCAAAGTAGTCGTCGTTGCAGGCTTCTAGTTCTCATTACTTGGAATAATTCTTGCCATTCTCTTCTAGCTTGGAGTATTTCCACTGAGAAGTTAGCTGTTAACCTTATTGGGGCTCCCTTGTATGTTACTTCCTGTTTTTCCTTTCCTGCCTTTAAGATTCTCTCTTTGCCTTGAAATTTTGCCATTTTAATTATGATGTATCTTGAGGTGGGTCTCTTTGGGTTCCTCTTGATTGGGACTCTCTGTGTTTCCTGGATTTGTGTGACTTTTTCTCTCATCAAATTAGGGAAGTTTTCCATCATTACTTTTTCAAATAGGTTTTCTATCCCTTGTTCTTCTTCCCCTTCTGGTATCCCTATTATGCGGATATTATTACATTTCATATTGTCTTGCATTTCTCTTAATCTCTCTTCATTCTTTCTGAGCCTCTTTTCCTTTTCTTGCTCTTTCTGGGTGTTTTCTTCTACTTTGTCCTCTAGCTCGCTGATCCGATCTTCTGCTTCATCGATCCTGCTTTTCATTCCTTCTACTGTGTTCTTCAGTTCAGAAATTGTATTCTTCATTTCCTCTTGGCCCTTGTTGAGAGTTTCTATTTCCTTTTTCATGCTGATGTAGTTTTCAGGGAGTTCATTGTAGCTTCCTTATAGTTTCTGGTAGCTCATTGTGAGCTCATTGAGCTTCCTGACAATCATTGCTTTGAACTGAGTATCTGATAGTTGAATTGCCTCTATTTCATTTAGCATTCTTTCTGAGGCTTCCTCCTTTCCTTTCATTTGGGGATTGTTTCTTTGTCTTCCCATTTTTTGTGAGATTCTTTTTGTTAGCCTCAGCTTCTTATATTGATCTGTTCTGGCTCCCTGGGTTTATGTTGTGAACTTCTTTAGTAGAACAGCAGTGAGTTTCAGTGGTGCAGTTTCCTTGATCTCCCAAGCTCACTGGTCTTGGGCTGTCATTTAAGTTGGCTTTGTGTTTGCCTTTGGGTTTTGATTGTTGTTAAGTCTTTCTTTGGTGGTTCCTTCCTACCAGCTGGTTAAATGAGGGTCACTCTGTCCACCACCTCCTGTATTTTGTTGTGCTGGTGAGGGCATGTTGTGTTGAAGCTGGCTCTTCTGTGTGTATAGGGTTTAAAGAATTCTTGTTCAGTTGTTTGAATTGGGTACTGTCTCTACTGTTTAGTTGTATTTCCAGATAGGTCCTGGATTGAGGGTTGTGTGGTTACTACTCCCTCCTTCACCTTCTTCTGTTGTTATCTGTTAGTGGTTCCTTTGTTGTTGGGTTTCCTCTTCCAGTGGGTATCCTGGTGTTCACCACCTCCACCTATTCTTTTTTGTCATCAGTTGGAGGAGGACGGCAAAGTGGTTTAAGAGAGCAACAGAGAATTCTATGCTATTTACAGTAGTAGCAAGTAGGGAAGCAATAGGAGATCCTTTGACTATGTATAGTGTTAACTGTGATCTTCCACCCAGCTAGCTGATTTTTAGAAAGGATGGAAAGAAGATAAGACTCTTGTTGGGGAAGGAAGGATTGTGAGTTGGATCTATAAAGCAGGGAGGTTGTGGAAGGTCAGATTCTGAGGTAAGGTGAGAGTAAAGGATAGTAAATACGTGCAGTGTGTGAGAGAATAGAGTTAACCACTACAGTAATAGAGTTCAGGAAACTTTGAAATGGGCTAAGATCTGGGGTGGGGGGGTGTTGTGAAGTAATTAAAATTGCATGGAACAGCAGTTATTTACAATAATATTATGACAACAATCATATGACAGAATCTATGAGATCTAGGTAACAAGAATAGGGAGTGTAGAACCTCGAGTAGTGTGCTAATGGGACACAGGTGAGTTAAAGGACAGTAGATTAGCAATACAGTATGGAAAGAGATATCAGGGGAAAGCTGTCAGGTCATACAATATATCCAGCCTCTCAAAGCAGACTATACAAAAAGAAGAGGGATATAGAAATACTATTTTAAAAAAGATGTAGGAATACTGGAATAATAATAATAATACAAATATACAATAACTTGCAGGTTCTCTGTAATAGCAGAGTGAAAGTTATCTCACTGTCCCAGCTGTTGTGATGCCCCTTCTTTGGGTTCAACTTTGGTCTTTTCACAGATCCAGGATTTTGTCTCAATTGTAGGTACTTAGAAAAAATTTTAAAAAGTAAAAATAGAAAAGGCAGACAAAGGAAGGAAGAAGAGATAAAATTGGAGGACAGGAAGAAGGAAGGAATAAAATGAGAAATCAGGTAAGAGAGGAAAAAGAAATCAAAAGAGAATAAAAACAATAAAAATTTAAAAATTAAAAATTGTTAAAAAAATAGAATCAAATTAAAAAGTCTCTTGGTTTCAAAGTGGCCAAACCGGTTTTTCTGCTGTTGCTGGCTGCAGCAGGCTGAAGGGTGATTGGTATGGCTTTTCTTCCTCGGCCAGGGGAACTCGCACTGGCTTCTCAGCCTTGCACCCTGGGTGTGGGAATCAGGTTTTTCCCCAGGGTTACTGCTGTGGACTGGGGTGCGGGGATGCTGTCCCTGTACACACGCCCGTGCGCCTGCACACCCACGGCTGGGTGGCAGGGAGGCTGGAGCCACTGATCACTTGAGGAGAATTCCCCAAACAGTGTCTGTCTATTCACTCCTTGCTCTTGAGAAATTCCTCCTGTTCAAGCCTGCCGCTCCACACAGTGGCCTGGCTTCTCCTGTAGCAAAACTCTCCAGCCAGGCCAGTGACTGTGGGGATCAGGGCCCGCTGCGCAACCCAGCCCCTCCGGTGTCCACAGCCTCCAAAGGTGCTCACAGCCCTTGTGTGTTTGCTAGCACCTGGAATCCTCCCAGTGCCGCTCAGACCTTGTTTGGTTGGGGAGGGAGCAGTTGTCCAGGGTCTCTCCCAAGGACTCTGTGGCAAACCCAGCAGCAGGCCCTGGGCCTGGGGCTGCAGCCCCGGACCACACGCTGGTCCCTGGGACCTACCTTGTTGCAGCACTCTTCTTAGGGTCTGGTTTTTTTTGGCTCCGCCACAATCCTTGGTCCCCTATTTTCAAAAATGCTGAAGTATGTTGGTTGCTTGCTTCTCTACTCCATACATCGGTCAGGATTTTCTCCCCTGAGCAGAGGGAAGCTGAATCTGCTCCTTCCTACTCCGACGCCATCTTAGCCCCCCAATCAGAAGGAAAAATATTAACAAAAGCCTTCTCTTTTATCACCCTTTACACTCTTCTGAAATTAAGGTTTCTGAGATGATTTGTGAAAGGTTGTTTGATGTTCTTTTTTCCAAGAAAGCATCCATTGTTTTTATTAAGTTCTTAGCAAGGTATATGTACCACAAATGTTTAGAAGTCTCTAAAAACTATAGTGTTATTTACTGTTATAGAGTCATAAAAACTGTACATGGGAAATAAGTGAAAAGAAAGATATTAATTTTACCTAGCACATGAATGAGTATATAATAGAAGTGAAACTTCCATTGCCAGTCACCTAGTTTCTAAATTTCAAAGTACACTTTGACTCCCTGATTTTTCTTATGCCCATACCCAGTCAACTGTTAATTTCTTCAGGAAATTAGTGTATTAGTCAGATCTTCCTGTAATAATACCATGTAACAAACAACCTCAGATTTTGAGCAGCTTATATTAACAAAAATATACAAACAATTCTGTTCAGAGACCTGAGATGGATTTGGGGTATAAATAAAAATGAAATAAAAACAAGCTTATCTCGCAATCAAAAGTTGCTGATGCTGAAGAAAAAATATAAAGTCATATGACAAGATAAACAAAATCAGACCAAAATCACTGGGTGTACCATACTAGCTTTATTTATTACTTTAGAGTTGCCCTATCAGTGTTTCTAAAACCATTGTCTCTGTCCTCTTTTTTGTCAAATAGTAGGTCCTGGTACAAAAATCACATTAAAATAAATGTGACTATTTTAACTCCTACCTCTTTAACTCCTCAATGTCTACTATATTGGTTGTTTCTCTTAACCTCATTAATGTATTTATATCACAGCCAAAACTTTAGAATGATCTTCAGCTTCTTCATGTTTTTTATTTATCTGACTCAACAAAATATAAAATTATCCTTGTTATCTTATACAGATAGTTCTATCCTATGACCCTTTCTAAAAATTATCAAAATCCTGCCCAATTCAGTTATTTTAGGTCATATTAAAATATATTTTCTAATTTATCTCTCACATTAGCTCTTTTCTAGACAAATGAAATTGTTTCCTAACTGGTCCCTTTGTTTCCAGTCTTGCCTCATGTTTAGCCTGTTATAACCATGATGCAAGAGTTCCCACAGGAATCAGATTCCTTGTTTTTTATTACAGTGTTCTTAAAACTATGATTCCACCATAGTTCAGGACCTATGGAAGTTCAGGACCATTTAACAACTGATTGGACATAAATTAAAATGGCCTTTGTCATACACAGGGTCAGAATCTAAAAGAGAATCCAGACACATTAAAAAAAAAAAAACCTCTGAGAGAAAGTAGAATGCTTATTATGTTCTAGTGAATATCTTATGTAGGACTTGAATAAATTTTTTAAAATTTTAATGTATATATATTCATTTCAAAAGTTACAAATTATTTTGAATATGCTCTTCACAAGAGAATGACAAGACTCTTAGAATTATGGTTGCTTAGATAACATTGCCCAGAGAGAAGCTTAAGTAAGAAGAAATACGAGGTGTAAATATTTAAAGAAAAATACTGTGTGGCAATACATTAAAAGTATCATACACCATGATCAAGTGGAATTTATCCCAGGAATTCAAGGATGATAAAATATTCCCAAATCAATAAATATTACACAAATGATACATCACACAAACAAAAGGAAAGACAAAAATCACATGATCATATCAATAGATGTGGGAAAAGCATTTGATAAGGTACAGCATCCATTTATGATAAAAACACTGAGCAAAGTGGGAGTAGAAGGAGCATACCACAACATAAAAAAGACCATATATGGGGGACCTACAGCTAACATCATACTCAATGGGCAAAAACTAAAAGCTTTCTTCTAAGATCAGGAACAAGATAAGGGTGTCTGCTTTTGCCATTTCTATTCAACATAGTATTGGAAGTGCTGGCCACAGTGATCAGACAAGAAAAAGAAATAAAAGACATCCAAATTGGAAAGGAGGAAGTAAAGCTGTCACTGTTTGCAGATGACATGATACTGTACATAGAAAACCCTATATACTCCATGAGAAAACTACTTAACCCAATAAGTGACTTTGGCAAAACAGAGGGATACAAAGTCAATATTCTGAATTAAAGGTACTTTTGCATACCAACAATGAAATAGCAGAAACAGACATTAGGAAAAAAATCCCATTTGCTATAGCAACAAGAAAAATTAAGTACTTAGGAATAAACCTAACCAAGGAGGTAAAAGACTTGTATTCAGAAAACTATACAGCACTGGAGAAAGAAATTAAAGAAAACACAAATAAATGGAAGCATTTATCATGTTCATGGACTGGAAGAATTAACATCACCAACATGTCCATACTACCCAAAGCAATTTATAGATTCAATGCAATACCTATTAAAATACCAATGACATACTTCACAGATATAGAACAAACATTTTAAGAATTTATATAGAACCATAAATAGCCCTAGCAATTTTGAGAAAGAAAAAAAAAGTAGGAAGCATCACAATACCTGATATCAAACCACATTGCAGGGACACAGTAATCAAAAGAGTCTGATACTGGCATAAGAACATACACATAAATCAAAGGAACAGAATAGAGAGCCAGGAAGTAAAACCATGTCTCTTTGGCCAATTAATATTTGACAAAGTGGGAAGGAGCATAAAATGGAGTAAAAATAGCCTCTTCAACAAATGCTTTTGGGAGATCTGGACAGCTACATGCAAAAAAAAAAATGAATCTTAACCACCAACTTACACCATACAACAAAATAAACTCCAGATGGATAAAAGACTTAAATACAAGTAGCAACACCATAAAAGTCCTAGAGGAGAGCATAGGCAGGAAAAACTCAGATATTCTGTGCAGCAATATTTTCACCACTATGTTCCCTAGAGCAAGGGACATAAAAGAAAAAATAAACAAATGAGATTTCATCAAAATAAAAAGCTTCTGCATGGCTAAAGAAAACATCAGCAAAATGAAAAGGGAACAAACTGTATGAGAAAATGTATTTGCCAATGATTCCTCAAACAAAGGTTTGATCTCCAAAATATATAAAGAACTCATACCACTCCACTCTAGGAAGACAAAAAAAATCTAATTAAAAAATGGGCTAAGGACCTGAAAAGACACTTCCTCAAGGAGGACATACAGAGGGCTCACATACATGTGAAATGATGTTCAACATCACTAGCCACCAGAGACATGCAAATTAAAACCACAATGAGTTGCCACTTGACACCAGTCAGAATGGCCATCATAAACAAATCAACAAACAAGGACTGCTGGTGAAGCTGTGGAGAAAGGGGTACCCTAGTACACTGTTGGTGGGAATGCAGACTGGTTCAGCCACTGTGGAAAACAGTATGGAATTTCCTCAAAAAACTAAAAATGGAACTGCCTTTAGACCCAGCATTTCCACTGCTGGGATTATACTCTAAGAATACTGAAACACCAATTTAAAAGAACCTATGCACCCTAATGTTCATAGCAGCACAATTTACAATAAACAAATGTTGGAAGCAACCTAAATGCCCACCAGTAAATGAGTGGATCAAAAAACTGTGGTACATTTACATGATGGAATACTATGCAGCAGAAGAAGGAAGGAGCTTCTACAATTTGTGACAGCATGGACAGATCTGGAAAACATTTTGCTAAGTGAAATTAGCCAGGTGGTAAAAGACAAATACCATATGATCTCACCTATAGGTGGAACTTAATCAACAAAACAACAAGCAAGCAAAATATAACAGAGACATTGAAATTAAGAACAAACTGACAGTAACCAGAGGGGAGGTGGGAAGGGATAGTGAGGAGAAGAAGGGGAGGGATTTTCAGGAACCTGTATAAAGGACACACGGACAAAACCAAAGTGAGGTAGGATCAAGGGTAGGAAATGAAGATGGCTGGGTAAAGAGGGGGTGGAGGAGGAAATGGAGACAACTGTACTTGAACAACAATAAAAAAATGTGAAAAATTTTAAGCATAAACACACATAAAAATAAATTAGCATAAAACTAAAAAAACCGATGGTACATTTACACGATGGAGTACTATGCAGCAGAAAGAAAAGGATCTCCTACTGTTTGTGACAACATGGATGGAACTGGAGAACATTATGCTAAATGAAATAAGTCAGTTGATGAAAGACAAATACCATATGATCTGTTCCTGTTAGTGGAACTTACTGAACAAAACAAGCAAAGTATAACCAGAGACATGGAAATAAAAAACAAATTAACAGTAACCAGAGGGGAGAGAAGAAGGGAATAATGAGGGAATGAAGGAGAAGGGTTATCAAGGAACATGTATAAAGGACTTATGGGTAAAGCTAAAGGTGGGTAGGATTGAGTGTGGGATGTAAGGGTGGGTGGGGCAGGAGAGGATGGTGGAGTGAAGTGGAGACAATTGTGCTTGAACAACAATAAAATAAAATAAAGAATAAAGAAAAATACTAATTAATAATAATAAGGTTAAACCTATATGCAAAAATGGGGGAAGTGATGTGAAAATGATCAAAATTCGGCAATTTTCTAGTCATGGCTATGTGGAAGTAATAATGGAAAAATGGGAGATAAATCTTAAAAGACAAATTGGACATATTTTGTCTGGAGGTGGGGTACTTGTATCAGACTGATTTAGTTTGTTCCTTCCTCAATAGAGGTACATCACAAGTTTACAGCCAAAAGGACTAACTGTATCAGTCAGTTTTTGCTGATTAATAAACAGCCCCCCAAAGTTAGTGTTTTTAAAAAACAACTTTTTAAAAAAGCCAGTGTTCTTTTTAATTAAAAAATAATTAAAAAATTATTTTTTAGCTTTTGAGGGTCAGTGATTTGGTTTGGGCTCTTGCAGGATGGTGCTTCTCATCTTGGTTGGGCTTTCTCATCTATCTGTGCTCAGCAATGGGTTGGCTAAGCACCGGGTGGTAGAGGATGACATCAGCTGGTGAAGCTTATCTCTATTCTATGTGGTCCCTTATCTTCCAGCAGGGAAGTTTGGGCTTATTCACTTGAAGAGTAAAGGGTTTCAAAAGAGACTGGAAGGAAATAAGGATTCCTAATGCCCAGGCTTAGAATTCACACACTGATGTTTTTGTCACATTTTCTTTTTCTTTTGCCAAAGCAAGTCGCAAGGTCTCACCATTCCAAAGATGGCAAAACAACCTTTTCCTCATTTTTTGTCTCAGTTTAATTGAAGTATAATTAACAAACAAAGTTGTACATATTTAAAGTGCACCTGATTTGATATACACTTACATTGTGAAATATTAGTACAATCAGGTTAATACAAATCTATTACTTCATAATTATCATTTGTTGTTGTTGTTGTGAATGCTTAAGTTTTGCTTTCTTAGGAAATTGGAAGTATACTATACAATGTTATTAATTTTTATAGTCACAATTTATTCATGTTGCAACTGAAGGCTTATACCCTCTGACCAGTACTTCCCTATTTCCCTTACCTCCTTAACCTTTGGTAACCACCCTTCCACTGCCTGTTTTTATGAGTTCAACTTTTTTTTTAGTTTTACATATAAATGAGATCATATAGCATTTGTTTTTCTTTATATAGCTTATTTTACTTAGCATAATTTTCTCCAGATTCATCAATGTTGTCACAAATGGCAAGAATTCTTTTTTTCTTATGGCTGAAAAATATTCCATTGTGTGTGTATCACTTTTTCTTTATTTATTCATTCATTTATAGACACAGGTTGTTTTCCTGTCTTGGCTACTGTGAATAATGATGCAATGAGCATGAGAGTTTAGGTATCCTTGAAATACTGATTCTATTTTCTTCAGATATATATCAAAAAATGGGATCATATGGTAATTGTATATTTGATTTTTTGAGGAACTGTCATACTGTCTTCCCAGCAGCTGTACCAACTTTTTACATTCCCACCAACAGTGCACTCCACATTCTCCCCAGTACTTATCGTCTCTTGTCTTTTTGATAAAACCATCCTAATAAGTTTGAAGTGATATCTCATTGTAGTTTGGATTTGCATTTCCCTAATGATTAGTGATTTGGACCACTTTTTCATGTATCCGCTGACCATTTGTACGCCTTCTTTGGAAAAATATCTATTCAGGTCTTTTGCTCATTTTCTAATTGGATTTTCTTTTTGGTATTGAGGGTTTTTTAAAATTTATTATTATTATTTTTTTACCATTGGGAGGTGCAGTTTATCTACACCAGCAGCTATGGGGGCAGGGGAAATACACAGCATTTACAAAGTTAGCTACCTGTACAAGATGGATTACAGAGGCACAAATAAAAATCTCAAGACCACAGGACAGCATGAGTCCCCCCCATCCCCCAATGACCCCAGCATTCAGTAATGCCAGGCAGGTGGCCCTTGGTCATGCGGTGGGGAGTGATGCATGGAAAGAAAAGCCACCCACCATGGAAATTAGTACAGAAACTCCCCCATACACACACACATACATTCAGATGCATGATAGGATATATGGTGGATGACATCTAGCTAGGTTGGGAAAGATGGGAATTGAAACCCACACAGCCTGCTATTAGAGGGAGAGAGGCGGGGAGCTCCTAGTTCCTGTTAAAATACATGGTAGCAGGGCATACTCTCCCAGGAAGAAAAGGGATTCATTCTCAGGGCATCTGCTGGACCAAGCCCCCCTCTTACCCAGCTTGGGCAGGGGGCTCTGCCCTGAGGGCAGGCTGAGGAACAATGGAGAATTGGATGTGGACAAACCAGTTCCCAAACCACTTCTGCCTCCTCCAACCAGAAGGGGGAAAGGGAGAGGCCGGAAGGGAGAGGGTATATTAGGGCCTGAACTGCAGCTGCCTCTCAGAAGGAAGAATGGCCCCTGGCCTTCCTCCCTTCACCTTCACCCTACTTCCAAGAGGTCATTTGGAAGCAGGCTGGAGATTGGCTGAGATCTTCCTTTCCCTCTGGCTTCCCCTCAGATGGAGAAGACCATGGAGGTTTAAAAAAATAATCGCAATTCTTGTGTTAAAAACCAATTTGTAACCAGACTTCAGCCACAAGCAGAACTGCCCCAGGGGGAGATTGGGTTTCCAGACAGGGTACTACAACCCCATCTCTGTTGTTCCTTTAACCCTCTAGGACTCCTAATCCAAATCAGTCCAACTAGTCCTAGTTACTAGCTACCCAATTTGGGGTAACTGCTGCTGAGAGGAGGGCAGGGGACATATCCAGCAAATGCCAGAGAACTTGGCTTAGGGTCAACTCCACCCATGACAGTCTTGCTATTGAGTTTTATGAGATCCTTATATATTTTGTTAATAAGCCCCTTATCAGATATATGGTTTGCAAATATTTTCTCTCATTCCATGTGTTGTCTTTTCATTTTGTTGATTGTTTTATTTGCTTTGCAGAGTTTCTTGTTTGATGTCTCCTTACTTGTTTATTTTTGCTAGCTTCTCCCTCTTGATGAAGGTACTACAAAGTCACATTTTAAAGAGTGTGAATGTAAGGAAGAGTAAAGGGTTGTGTTTAACACAACACACTATTAGTTTTATATTTAAGGATGATTCATTTATTACAAGCCTTCAAATACCAAACAAACTACAGAATTAATTGGGATCAGGTAGGATCTGAGGCATGCAGACCATTGAGAAGGATAAAGGGATAAAGGGAAGGATAAAGTATGGTGTGGTGAAAGGTAAGGATAGAAGTTGTATTCCTGAACAACCAGTAGGATGACATGAGTCAAAATGTGAGACAAGAGAAAAGCAGACTTGTTTCAGATTGGGTGTAAGCAGTTTAGTTGAGATAGTAATGTGTTATCTATGTGGCTCTGTCCAGAAGAAAATCTGAAAATTGAATTTGGAGCTAAGTAGTAAAATCAAGAATAGAAATGTAAATTTGAGAATCATTTATATTTCATTAAGAACTTTCATTCATGAGCATGGATATGGTGCAGAAAGAGAATTTCCTTACACATCCAGGCAAGGTGTGTTTTGTGTACAGAGATGCCAAATTGATCATTGTATAACCAGCAGCCAAAAGAAGTACAGTCTACTGACCACCTTCAACACTCAAAGTCAGGCCATTCCATTTCTAGATGAGCCAATTGTAGTATTAGAAATTGTAATAAGCCAACTAGAAGCAGAGCCGAATATATTGAAAATCATTTTTGAGCCTCAACTATGTATAGGTTCTTGAGACATGCAGTTTTCTTCACAAATTTGAACAATAGCCCTTTAAGTGGGGTGCTCTTGTTTCACCCCACAAGCCTGAAGTTTAGAGGCTATCATTGTTTCCGAGCATTTTCTAGGTCATGGCACACATGGAACATGATACTACTTGTCCTCCCCACTCCTTCCTTAGTTTTAAAGGATGCAAATACTGGCTAGAGATTATGGGTTCCAAGATCCAGCAATCTGACTCTATGGAGGAGGGCATCAATATCTTGGCATACTTTAACCAGAATGTGATATGACAGTGGTCCCCAGCCTACCATTTGGGAAATTATGGGTTAAATAAACTGCCCAGAATAGCCAAGCTAATAGGTAGCAATATTGTGATAAGAATTTAGTTCTGCTTGACACTAAAATATAGACTGTTTCCACTACTTCATGCAGTGACTGTGCCTGTTAAGACTATAGGGATGGTTTATCACTTGAAAGGTTAAGATAAAGGTATCTTAAACTTGAGAGTTTAAGATATATAATGTCTTTTGTTTTTTAATTTCTAAAGTTGCTTCAACATTATGAGATAATGATGATTATTTCCTTTCTTTTAATTTATATAGATATTTTTAAATGATAATAACTAATTTATATAGATGTTCTAAAATGATGGTAACTAAGACCATACCACATTAAGGAAATGAGCCATTCATTGTTGCTATCCAGTATATGAACCTGTAGATATATCTCAACATTCTGTATGTATATTTTGAGGTTTTGTTTCTAAAATATGTTTTTGATTTCAAAATGTCCATTATTTTAATTGTAATAAAAAATCTTGGTTTGGGAAAATAGAGAGACTCAGGGTCACTAGTTGGGGAAATTCTAATCAGAACTACAATGAGATAACACCTCACACCTGTTATAATGGGTATTATCAACAAAACAGGTAGTAACAAGTATTGAAGAGGCTGTGGAGAAAAAAGAACCCCCATTCCCTGCTGGTTGGAATGTAAACTGCTATGGCCACTATAGAAAACATTATGGAAGTTCCTCAAAAACTTAAAAATAGAATTACTATATGACTCAGCAATGTTTCTTCTGGTTATCTACCAAAAATATGAAAACATTTATTCATAAAGATATATGCACCTATTCTTGCAGCACTATTCACTGTGGCCAGGACATGGAAACAACTGAAGTGTCTTTTCATAGACAATTGGATAAAGAAGATGTGGTATATGCATACAGTGGAATACTATTTAGTCATAAGAAAAGATGAAATATTGCCATTTGTGACAACATGGGTGGGTTTTGAGAATATGGTTCTAAGCAAAGAAGTCAAATAGAAAAAGTCAAGAACCATTATGTGGGATATAAATTCATATGTGGGATATAAAACTGAAAGCAACAAATAAACAAATCAGACAAACAGATGAACAAAAAATCATAGACACAGACAACAGTATGGTACTTAGCAGAGGGAAAGGGGCGAAGGGAAAAGTAGCAAATGGGAAAAAGGGTTAAATATATGGTGATGAAAAGAGATTTGACTAGGTGGTAAACACAATACAATATACAGATGATACATTGTAGAATTGTACACTTGAAACCTATACAATTTTATTAACCAATGTCACCCTAATAAATTTAATAACAAAAGATTAAAAACTTTTTAAAAAAGAAATGCAAAGACTTATAAAAACTACTTTCAATGAGGGATTTTAAAATCTCTGGTGACATATTTGTTTCATCTCCAGGACCATCTCATATTGATAAGTCTGCCTTAGTCACAGGCTGAGTCTATACTGGGCATCAGAAGCGAATGGATACCCACAAGCCACACAATTATATCTATGCTGTTAACACTTACTGCATTCTTTTGTGCCCTTAGAGACATGCAGAGAAACTATACTAACTTGTTTATAGCTATTTTCTTCTTTTCCGTAGAGAAAATGCCACAGTTCAATAGAACATAGAAACAAAATTAGACATGCCTGGAATAGAATTTAGATTTGCTTTTTTTTTTTGTATCTGTGTGATTATGCTGAGCAAACAGCATAAGTTTTCTGACTTTCATCTGTAAAAAGGGAATAAGAATACCTATCTCATAGACTTTCTTTTAGAATTTAATAAGATGATGGTTATAAAATATTTAGCTCCTGGTTTATAGATACACTAATGTTGGCAGCGGTGTTGTGGTAATGGAGGTAGGGATTTTAGAGTTGGTGACTACTGTGGAGGTGATGTGTGTAGTAGAGATGGTTATGATGGAAGTAAAAGTGTTGCTGTTGCTGCTGTTAGTGATGATTGTAATAGAGATAATCAGGAGATAATTGTGGTGGAGGTGAAGATAGAGATAGCGGAGGTGGAGGTAGTAGAGTTGGTTGGGAGAAAGTGGTAGAGGTGTGGAGGTGGCCATAGTGATGTATTTTATGAAAATGGAGGTAAAGGTACTGGTGGTGGAGGTGGTAAGGGAAGAGGAGGTAGAGGGGTGGTTGAGGCAGTAGTGACAGTGGTGGTGGCATTGGTGGAGATGGAGACAGTGATGAGGATATGGGGGTGGTGGTGGAACTGGTGATGAGAATATTGTGATGACAGAGGTGGAGGTTATGGTGGAAATAAAAATGGGAGGAGTAGTGGAGACATTTTTAGAGCTGCTGCTGATAATAGTAAAGGTAGAAGTAAAGGTGGTGCTGTCGGAGATGGTGACAGTGAAGATGGACATGCTGGTGGGAGTAGAGAAAGTAGCAGTGACAAAGCAATATATCGGTGTCTATAGGAAACAGGGTAGCTAGAATACATTGTTAATATTCTACCCTAAGAAACTGAAATTGAAAGATGAACAGCTCTGGTGTAACTTCAGAACAGCTTTGGTGTAACCAAGAGAGATTCAGTTGACCCTGGGTGAAAAAATGGAACCCCTTACCCATTTAATCTTAAAAATTGGTATCATCTGAGATTCAAGACTAAATTCCTTTACTTCCATGACCTGCTGCTACCTTCTCCATTTAATTTCCCTTCCTTCAAATCCACTGTTGGTTAGATAATTTTGTATGTGTTTGTGAATTTATGATTATAGGTCATGATAACCTCAAATCCCTCTTGTAGCCCTTGTCTGCTTACCTGGCTTTTAATGCATACATTCCTGTGGGAAGATGATTAAATAACTGTAAATATGGTACTTCTCTGGACTTTCCATTTTCACCATGGTTTGCCAGATTAACCCAGTGTAGCTGTGGACCTTGCAGTGTGTCCTATTATTGTCCTTCCCTGTGTATAAATCCACGGGAAAACAAGACTACAATTACATGTCCTTGACACCATTCCTCATATTTAATTGCTTTTTTTTTGCTCTTGAAACTATTGCTTCCTGGCTGCATGAGGCACTGACTTCTAGGTCAGTGATACATTTCTCCCAGTTAAGACACATGTGTCTTTTCCTCCACCACTTTGAAAGTAGCATTTTTGAATTGTGCCAGACCACCACGAGCTGTGTTGCTGGAATCAGAAGAACTTATTTCTTTCTGGCACTCTACTGACTGCCAGTTCAGAAGGCCATGGTTCTGCAGCCCAGCACCACAATTTTACATTAATCCTGGGAGCCTGCCAGCTTTCCCATTTCATACGAGCAGTTTGTGCTTGCCTCACAGGTTGGCACATTTGACAGTTTCTACCATTGTTGATCCATCTTGCATAGCCACAAAACAGACTGAGATCTGTGGTGTTTCTTCAGTGTGTGGGTGACTCTGGGAAACATTTCTAGTACCAAACTGTGGGAAGTGTGCCCTGCCAGGACATAGGACCTTTTGGGAAGTGCCTGTTTTGTCCCAATTAAAAGTGTTTTATTGTTCAGAAATGGAATACTTGCAAAGCTCTTCTTTCATCAGCCCAAATTTGTTAAGCATTATTGTGATCACTAATCTCTCTCTGACAGCTCTTGGCCAACAGAAATACAAGTTCAAACTATGGAAATGAAATACATTTTATTTATTATACTACTAAGATGTTTTCAATAAAGCAAATACTTTCCAGAGCTTTGGCTAGTGAGCAGCATGTCAGTGAAAATATACACTATCCTCTAGCCCTTTTGTTAGGTGTCCTTTGCCTGGGATGGAGCTTCCTCCGTTACCATGTTTTGCCTCTGGAGGAGACAGATTGAAATCAAATTATTGTTATATAAATATCTAAATACATTTTAGAAAGTGGCAGAGTGAAACTTAAAATAATCAAAATAGACATATTTGTTCTTAAAAATACTTTAGCAAGACAAGTAGCTCCATATAGTAATAGCATTTAAAATGATTTGTCTCTTCCATGCTTTGACTACTTATGAATTGTAGTCAAAACACTACTTACTTATTTTCTTTGAACATAATCCTAGCAGATAATATTTGTTGAGCTTTTATTATGTACCCAGATTATCACATTTTTGCTTTACCCAGATCATCACATTTAGCCCTCAAATGGTAGCTTGAGATAAGGAATACTCTTATTATTCCTGTTTTGTAGATGAGGCAGTAAGACAGAGAAATTAAGTGACTTTCTCAAGATCACACAGTTGGTAGTTGATGGATTTGGGACTTCAATCTACTTACCCACTACATCAGACCATCTCCTGGGATTGATGACTAAACATGAGAAAACAGACAAAGATGACAAGAGTCAACTAGAAGTGAAGGTTTGAGTATATGAGTGAAAGGATATCTCTTGACCCTTTGCCAAAGAAACACATTTTTGGAGAAATAAAATAGATTTCCTTTGCTTCCATCTTTAAGAAACCTGGCAAAAGATCCTTTTTGGCTATAATGGGAGATGGTGCCACAACGCTAGGCCTTGCAGGAGCCCATATGACTCCTTTCTGGTTAATGGCAATGCTTCTTGGGTTGCCTGATTCTGCTATGCTTTTTCTCCCCTTAAAGATTTACAGCCTGTTCCTAGGAAGCTGTTCTGCCTTCTCTCTTTCATGCCCTGTATGTTTAGACTTGTCTAGTTTAAAGGGAGGAGGGGCATGGCAACAGAGAAATTGGTTTCTTGAATCATTTTAAAGATGCCTCTGGTAAGATCCAACAAAAAGGAATTATTGTTAAAATCCTCAGCCTGGGGTGGCTGCATGTGAATTGAGTTATTTGAAAGCACAAATAGGTGTCTTTACATTGAGCAATCAAAGGCAGGAGGTTGTGTGTTGTGATCTCAACAAGGCAAAGAGAAAGAAAGGGAAGTAAAGGAAAAGTCAGTGTAACAGATAGGCATTCTTGCATCTAACTTCTTGTTGGATAAATTTGAACCAGAAAATTTCCACCACTATCCAGGGAATATATCTGAAATCAATTAGCATTTCTGGCACCACCTATGACAAACTGGGCAACTGTATTCAGTTCGGAGACCCTTTAGATCTTGCAACAGGATACCTGGGAAGCATCTCAGAGAACACTGATGCCTTTTAGAGACATTATCTGGGCGGCCTGCAATGCCGAAATCACCACTGGTATTCATGGCAAAAAGAGTGCAGTATTGTCATTGGTCCAGATCGCCTTACAGAAGAGTATTATTCCTCTTTCCATAGGAGTCCCCTAGACACTCACACACAGGAGAACTTCACCATTTGAGCCACAGAGAGGAACTTTGAAGTTGGGTGACCTCAATAAGCTTGTGTGAACCAGGAAAAGGTGGAGCTATTCTCAAGATAAGAGAGAACATCAAAAGTTTGCGAAAAAACAAGACACAAAGGAGCCAACTGAGAACTAGGTTTTACAATCATTGAAAAATATAGTATGTGTGTCTCTAGCCAGAGAGAGTGTGCAATTTGAAATAGCCTCTACTCTGTTTTTTTTCCTTCTTTTTCAAGTTAAAAAAAAGAGAGAGAAAGAAAAAAATAATAAAAGAAGAAAAAAGTATCAAACAGTAGCAGATTTGAGGCTGCCTGAGCTGGATGTATGTTTGCAGGATGTGGCTCTGGCTGGAAGCCATGGTGGGAAGGTAATAATTTAATATAAATGGGGCTGCATTTCCATAGCTTAAATTCTTACAATAGTGGCTACCTTTACTTTCTTCCCCTTGACAGGCAAGGAGAGGAAGGCGTTGCCCCTCCTGCTGTTTCCAAGGTCTTAGGACTTTTGTGGATCTCTCTCATTAGGGAAATGTATGTCTCTGATTGACAAGGACATTAGGGTGCTTTATCTCCATCCACTCTGCTACACAGGAAGGCTTTGAATCTGAAGCCCAACTAATCTGACATTCCCAAATTTGTGCAACCTGGGTAAGGGAGGTGATTTTGCATGTAGTGTTTTTTTCCTTAGTTCTTAGTCATACCTCCTAAATGATACCTTTGCTTATTGTCTGCTTGAAGTCAATGTTGTCAGAAAGTAAGAAAATGCTAGCTTTCTGCTCTATGATTCTCCACAACATTTAATATCTATCACTACCTTTCTCAGGAGCCTACCCATAGTCGGTGCTGATTAGAAGACACATAATATGCGGTCTTACAAATTTCTGGTCATACTTTTGGGGAGTTTTGCAATGTTCTTGCCACCTATAAATTCAAAATGCCAAATAGATTGTGTGATAATGTGCTGGAAAATGGCATATTATAGTAGAGAAAAATTTTCCATGAAAAATTCTTTTTAGTTTTGTGAGTTGGAAGAAAAGAACAATGAGTTAAAGGTCTTATGAAACTTAGATATGAGACTCAGGTAACAGTTGGAGTCACCCTACATATGACTCAGCTAAAAGAAATTCAATGAGCAAATGGAGTGTCTCTATCTAAGGAAAAAAACATTACAGCATATATGTCTCCAGTTCTTTCTGCAATTGAGACTTCATGTTTTGAGTGTGTTAGTAGATAAAATTGTGGCCTCTGCCTTGCTACTAAAATGCCAGAGAAAAAAATTGAAATATACTTGGTGGAAATCAAACTTGTCTCATTTACCATTCTGACAGGTGGTAATGAAGGGAGGAGGTGATTAGATTTGACAGTCAAAAGGGAAAGGACACCTAATGAAGGCCTTTAGGATTATTTTTCCCTCCCTACAGAGATTAGTGTCTTTGGCACTCATTCTTTATGTACGGGAGACTGAGCAAATGACAAGAGTACATGGAAAGTATAGCATTCAAAGTGAGATTGCAGTCACCCCATGCAGGCTAAAATATGCATTGAGAGGGTTTGACAAAAAGAAAGTGCTTTTGAACTTACTATTTCTGTTTTTTGCCAAAGAAGGTTCATTCTCATGTGTGAGCCATGAATTTGGATGTTTATTTCCAGTAGTTTTAAAATAATTGTCTAATTTAAACAGAAACTTGGATTATCAAATTAGACTTGAACCCAATCTAGATCCTCTGAAATTCCAAAAAAATAATTTTGAGAATGATAATAAATATTGTCAACTATTCCAATGAGAAGCTAAAATGAGCCTCAAATAAATAACCATAAGGACCAAAATATTATCCTTCAGCAACTCATTATTAGCAAATTTTATTTAAATCCATGATTTCTCAAATTTGTTATCTGTCTTTAGTCATGTTGTTTTCAAATAGTTTATTTAATTTGCTTTAGGTAAAAATAAACATTTATTCCATTGAATTATGATCATTCAACCTGTGTTTCCTTGGCAGTTTCAAATTTAACTACTCTGCTATGGTTTTCCCACCAACCATAAAATGTCCCAGATTGTATAATATTTTCTTCATTTTTGCTTCCTTGTATATGTGGAAGAGTCTTAATCTCACATCTGGAAACAGCAGGGCAGTAATTTCCAAGACCACACATTTCATTGGGATTGGGAAGGACTCAAAAGATATGGGCAGCATTCTTAGATCACTTGACTGGAGTGGTTGGAAGGAGGTAAGTGTGTGATCAAAACTCAAGTAAATGGTGAACAGAGTTCAAAATTTGTAAGACTTACAGAAGCTAAAGGGCTCTTCAATTGTCATGTGTTCCCTCCTACGTAAATGTGGAGGCTATGTACACATGGGAGAACTGCATCAATTCAACTACTATGTGCCAGCCACTCTTCAAGGTACTTGAAGATGTAAGAACAAACCAGACAAAGCTCCCTTTTCATGGAGATCTGTATTCTGGTTGGGGGAAATATTCCACAGGCCAATAAACAAATAAATGTAATATATGGTGACTAAGATAGTCCTATCCTATGCTAGAATATATAATGAAAAAATCTATCAAGATAAAGAACTAAGATTGAGAGAAGTTCAGAAAGGATAGTTAGGAAAAGCTTTTTCTACTGAGTTGACATTTGAGCTGAGACCTAATGTAGTGAGGGAGGAAGCCATGTGGGCCTTTGGGAGAAGAAGGAAAAGGAAGAACCAAAATAATTATGTGATATGGGGATGTTCACATATGCTATGTATACCAAAGATGCTACTATATTTAGATTGGCCTAAACAAGGAAAAGATGGGTAGAGGTAAGATCAGTGTGGGCATAGGGGCCTGTCATGTAGAGCCTTGTAGTATTCTATGGTAAATGCAATGGGAAGCTATTGGAGTAACTATTGGAGGGAAGCTTTGGATGATTAAAACTGCCATTTGCCATGGAGGCAGCTCCACAGGGAGGGATCCTGAACTCACTTCCAGAATGGGTAAGTGTGAAATGCCTGGCACACTTTACAACTGAAGTCTTAAAGAAGCAATTTATTATGTAAATTTGGAATTCAGGGAAGAATTATGGGGTTATAAATAGACCCACTGTAAAAATAGCAAGTAAAACCAAAAGATTAGATGGAATCAAGTAAATAATAAAATAATTAAATAAAGGAGATATTTGCCAATTCTTGATAAATCAAGCTCAGAGTTAATAACCTATGTATCATGGGTTAAATAGTTTAAAATATTGGGAGGGTTATGACCCTCATTTCTTTTCTTAAAGATTTTATTTATTTATTTTTAGAGAGGGAAGGGAGGGAGATAGAGAGAGAGAGAAACATCAATGTGCGGTTGCTGGGGGTCATGGCCTGCAACCCAGGCATGTACCCTGACTGGGAATCGAAACTGCGACACTGACCCTCATTTCTTTTTATGATCCAGTTCCCTTCATCCACTTATATATCCTTTCTAAGGAAGGTAAAGTAGTGAAGGTGATTTCTTCACACTCTCAGATATTGACCAGAATTCTTTTTACTGTGGGAGAGGGTTACTATGCTTTAAAAGCATACTCCCATATTTCAATCTTCTATTCTACTGCCTCTCTTCCAAATGACTGTTTTAGAAAGATGGTCTCATTTCTTGGAGCTGATAACATTCATAGAGGTAGTCTATGGCAGTCTGGTGATGTTTATTTTTCTAGACTTCCACCCTAAGTAGTGAAGGCTTTCAGCTACCTTTGTGCCACAGTGGTTGGCCAGCTGGTTAGGTACTTTCTTTACAAAATTGGTGTACCTGGATTTACGGAAATAGAATAAGAATACTCATCTAGGTAAAGAACTTAGGTCCCTGAATCCATTTTTCAACAGGTAGCCCTGCATCAGTCAGCCATGGCTGCATACTCATGGTCCTTTCCTGCTCCATTTTAGCAATTGTTCATTGTGTATTCCTCCCTAGAGGGACCTCAGAGTGGAGGAGGGATATAAGAGATAGGGTTCAGGTATCTAAATCTCAACAGAATCCTTTTTTTCCTTTAAAGACTCTGTTAGCAAATTGTGGTTTCCTGGAGATGATGAAACACCTCAAAGTAATGTACATTTTGTGGGTGCCTTTGACTCTTCCTGATTAGACTTGTTTCTTCAGGACAGGGACTGCATTTTGTTCCCAGATGTATTCCCGGTGACTAACATGATCCTTGGCATATGGGAAGCACTCAATAAGATTTGTTGAATGAGGAAAGGAAATAGTGCCCCAGGCATTATCTATTTTCTCTGAAAGGAGGCAGTATTATGTTTTCACAATGAGGCATTCCTTCCTCCTTTTTCCCATAGCAAGCAAGTTCACCTTTCCACCAATGATTTTATTTCTAACTCTCCAAAGGTAACAGGGTTCTGAAAATCATTTACTGTTTCAGCCTGGAAGCTGGAACAGTCCCATTGTGCAGCTTTCCATCTCTTCTTAGAATTCTAGACCTTCTGGAATTATGGCCCTCTGCTTAACTGTATAAACCACCTACA
This sequence comes from Phyllostomus discolor, assembly GCF_004126475.2. NCBI lineage: Eukaryota > Metazoa > Chordata > Mammalia > Chiroptera > Phyllostomidae > Phyllostomus > Phyllostomus discolor. The sequence goes on along the minus strand of NC_040911.2, from coordinate 74,709,243 downwards.
GCCTCCAGTGTGTTTAACTCCCTGCCCCAGGACTCCCTATGGATTCTGACCCCCATGCACACTAGATCACATACTTCTTTGGCTGGAAGAACTGGAGCTCCATTGTCTTTCTACTCATCCAAATTTTTTTACCTCTCCTGCGTCTTATCTTCAGAGAACTCCCTAGCATGACTTTCTCAGAACACGTATGGTGCTTGGAATCTGTATCACTCATTTGGCACCGATTGCTTCCTTGCATGCTTAGTATACATTAATTCAGAGGTTCTCAAACTTTAGCATTTACCAGAATCACCAGAAGGGCTTGTTAAAACACATTTCTGGGCACCACTCCATGAGATTCTGATTCAGTAGACCTGGGGTGGAGCCTAATAAATTGCATTTTGAACTTTTCAGGTGACATTGATGATTCTGGGACAATACTTTGAAAATTACTGGACTAGAATTTCTTAATTCTGGATACACATTGGAATCAGCCAGGGCAAATTCTAATCTGTACAGTGCCCAGATCCCATTTTAATCAGAATCACTAGATGTGAGACCCACATATTGGTAGGTATAGGAGAAACTGTTCTTTTTCTTGACTTGAATTGCTACATGTCAATAAAATAGAAAATTCTGTCTTCTTGGAAGTTCTGGGGGCATACACATCTTGGAAATGGTGTATTTTAAAAGTGCCAATAGATCATATTTCTTTATAACATAGATTCTCAAAATGTGTTTACTCAACCTGCACCTTCAGCATGTCCTAGGCCCCATGCCATACAGATCTACTGAGACAGAATTTTGGGTTGTGGAGTCCAGCAATCTGTATTTAAAGGTCTCTAGAAGATTTTGATGCACACTCAATTTTGAGAACTGGAGACCTATTAGATGGGTAGGTGTTTGATAGTTAAATCTGTCATTCTCAACCATAGCTAGCAGCAGAATCACCTGGAGAGCGTTTATTTTTTAAATTTTTTATAGTAATGGGTGATTTTTTTAAAAGAGAGGGAGAAATAAAAATCAATTTGTTGTTCCACGTATTTACTCGTTCATTAGTTGATCTTTGTCCCCTGACTGGGGATCAAACCCACAACCTTAGTGTATTAGGACAATATGCTCATCAACTGAACTGCTCAGCCAGGCCTGGGAAGCTTTTAAATATGTGTAGACCTGGCCTCAGGTATTCTAATTTAATTGTCTCTGGTGGGCATCCATAGTTTTCAAAGCAGCACAATTGATTTATTATACAGCCTGGGGTGTACAATGACTAAGACAAATATTACTTTGTAACTCATTAACCTAAACATTTATAGTGGCCGTGGCTCTATTTTCACATGAATCAATAGATATTCTGGCTGACCACATTTGTTATAAATGGATATGATGGTCAAAGTTACTTCTATAGACTGAATGTTTGTGTCCCCTCAAAATTCATATATTGAAATCCTAACCCCCAACATAATGGTGTTAGGAGGTGGGATCTTTGGCAGGTGATTAGGTCATAAGGGCAAAAGCCCCATGAAGGGGATTAGTGGCTTTATAAAAGACCCTGGAGAGTTTCTTTGACCCTTTTATTATGTGAGGTCACAGAAGGATGAAGCAGGAAGTAGGCTCTCACCAGACACCAAATCTGCTTCTTGACCTTGGATTTCCCAGCCTCCAAAACTCTGAGAAATAAATTTATCTTGGTTATAAACCACCCAGTCTGTGGTATTTGGTTATAGCAGCTGAAGTAGACTAAGACAGTTACCATCACCAAGTGTTGTGGGGGGCTGGCTTTGGGTCAAGTATGTGGAAGTACAGTGATAACCACTGAGGATACAAATAACATGACATACTTCTTGGGGATTTAAAGTCTAGAAAGGGAGTGAATGTGTGACAGATTAATTGCAAAAATGGCCATAGTTATTCCCTTCATTGGGTCCAAACCTCTTTGTAATGTACTTCTGCTCCACATGTCAAGAAGTTTTTATTTCTTAATCCCTGTATCTGAGCAGGGTGTGTGCCTTGAATGGATCAATAGGATGTGGCAGAAATGATGCTGTGCCACTCCTCAGACCAGGCTTACAGTGGGGGACTCTTGGACCCCACTGCCATTATGCAAACAAGCTCAACATAAACTGCTGGAGAATAAAAGATCTTATGGAACAGAACTGAGGCTATCCTAGAATATGAACCCTTATTCAATCCAACAGCTGATATGGGTGCATGAGGGAGCCCAGTGGAAAATGAGAAAACAAACGAGGAGAGCTTAGCCCAGATTGCTGACCTATAGAACCATGAGATAATTCAATAAATAATTGTTGCTTTAAGTCACTAAATGTTGGGTAGTTTTTGAAGCAGTGTATCTCAAATGATATGGATAATATAAAATTTATCCAGATGTTTTTAACCTGAATCCATGAGCATTAACATAAAATTTAATGCTTTACCAAAAACTGAAAGCAGAAAGAGAAATTGTACACTGCCTAAATTAGACAGTATCAACTCCTTTGACATATAAGTGTATCAAAATTAAATAATTTCTTAAAATACATATTCAATTAATATTATTCATAAAAATTATTTTGTCAGCAAGGGAGGGAAAGATTTGTGATTCATGGGAAAGTGGGACCAGGAGAGTAGAGACTATAGCATTAGGTTAGCAAACTTTAGAGTTATATAAAAAGAAACAATAACCTCTTTAAAGTAGTGATAATATTTGGGGGTGGATACCAAAAGGAAGGGCTTCATCAATCTGTATAGCCTGTTAATCTTCTCTCTAACTACGAAACATCCTCTGTATGCGACTTTTTTTTTAACCTGATAGTCTTTAACTCTCTTTTGTTTCTCAAAGGGATTATTGAAGGACAATTCACACCCGAAGTTAATAATTCAAAATCCTAAAAGACTAACAACAAAATGCAAAGTGTCTATGCAGAATGATACAGATGTAGAGTGCAGACAAGGGCTTTAAGGATTTAGAAAAAATGGGTACCTCTTTTGGACCACTGATAGAAAAAGCGCTACCCTGTGTCAAATATTTTAAGTGTGTCATTTCATTTACTTCTCCAAAAATGCTCTAAAGTGTAGTTGCTGATTATAGCTGAGGGCACTAAAGCTGAAGATTATGGACATAGTGAATTAGGATATTTTTTATCACAAGGAACTGAAAGCCCAGTTCCAGCTGTCTTAAACAATAGAAGTAATTAGCTCATGCAATTGAAAACTGGCAAGGTAAGGCAAGCTGTAGGTATGGTTTAATCAGGTCTTCAACATCTTTGCTCTGAGATTCTTTACATTCTGCTTTTCTTCTTGTGTTGGCTTTGCCTTCCAGGTGCCTTATTTTATGGTATCTGCAGCAGCTCCAAGGCTTTGAATTAAACACCACATCATCCTTAAGAAGAGGGAAGGAGTTAAGCTTTACTAGGTTGGAACAAACTTAGGTCACAGGTATACTTCTGAAGCAATCACTATGTCTCTAAGAAAGCCACGTGCTAATTGGCTTAGGCTGGGTTATCTCTACTCCTAAAAGATATGATGGCACCAGGTTTATGTTTACTACTTTAAATGGACAACGGTCGGGGCTGTTCTCATCCAAAACCTTCAGCTTTCACACAAATGGCAGAGGAAAGGAACAGAAGCCATTAATGTCCACCTTGACTAGTAGTGATGGGAACCATTTTTTTCTCCAACTCCAACTCAATGTTCTTTTCCTTATGTCGACCCTGTCTTCATCTAGGAAGTAAGACTTGAATTGGGCCTTCAGGGTTGGACATAGGAGGTGAACTTAAAATATTCACTAACTTGTAAGAGCTTTTGAGGTCCGGGAATGAAAAGCACAATTGTGTGTGATTGTGTGTGAAGTCGGAGAATTAACAGTAAGGGTTGTGCCTTCCTCCATTGGTGGCATAATTAGAAGACTAGCAGTCATTTGTTCTAGTATCCTGACAATTCAGGGAATTTTTATAAGCAGCGATTTTTGTAAAGGAGGGGTTAAAATGACTTCTTAGACATTGACAGTCCACTTCTAATAGTGCATGTTAGCAGAAGGAACACAAAGCTACAATTCATCTGCTAGGTCTTGGTGATGTCATAAACAGTTATGACAGTCCTAGAACTTTAAGATTGAATTACCTTCTTTGTACCCACTGAAGGAGCAGGCTTTGCTGTGTATAACACATTGTGTAAGCTAAGCAGTGTTTGGCAGTTTTCACATGGAGCATAGGAAGAAGGGAACTTGATCTGTGAACCCAGAAGATCATGAATCTGATATACGGAAAGACAATTTAACCCCACAAATTGCTTTGGTCTCTGATATTAATTCTAAAGCTAAATAAATTAATATGCACTGACATTTCCCTAACCTAATCTTAAGTATCACTGTTGGATTAATCTAATGAGGAGTCCAACATTGGGCACTTCTTTAGGTAACTAATAACACTATAATAGTCCAAGATTATAAAATCAGTTAATAATTCAAACCCATTAAATGTTATTGGTAGTAAGGCACATAGTAGGCAGAGGGAATGAATCAAATCTATTTCTTTTCTCATAGTGATTGAATATTTTATAAGAATATTACCAATTGAACATTCCAAGCATAGAAACATGGACAGTTTATGCAAGATTTGAATTTAGAAGGTAAAATCACCAGGTTTGTAAATCAGAAAGGCCATAGATCATAGAGAATTTCTAAAGTCTCCAAAGCCAAAGAGAAAATGGGATTAATAGAACAGATAATTGGAGAACATTCTTAAAGTTAATTTTTAAAAAATTCTGTTTATTTCTGGTCACCTTTTTGATATTCTCATTTTTAGTTAATATGGCAGTAAATCTTACTTTAAAAGTAAGATGTTTTTTCCAGACAATGCCAGGTGAGTAAAAAATTATGCCATGTTTTGCCTTAATGAATATATAGTTGCTGAGAGGACATCTCAATCATCAAAAAAGACCAAAATCTGTTTGAAGTATAGTTTTATACATTTTTAATGAAGAAATTTAAAGAGACTTATAAAAGACCTTTGGCATATCTGTGGTTAGTTACAGTAGAGCTGAATGTGAAATTAAATCCAAGTTAGAATAATCCAAAGATTCACAAAGGGAACAACACCCAGATCACTGCTGAAAAAAGTGCTTGTAGCTGTTGACTATTGTCAGATGAGCTCAAACTTGAAAAAAATTTAAATGATTAATTAACTTAAATTGCATAATCATAAGAAAATAATCTAATAAATAAAAGACAGATTCTATCATTTAAGATTGATTTGTTGTGTTTTCTAACTGGTAGATTGTGCAAGGGGTTAATGCTATAAAAATAATAAAGACCTTTTCTTTTATCAATTACCATTATTTATGATTGTGCCTGTTTAATTATTTTTTCCAAATAATTTTTAAAATATATTTTTTACTGAATTTATTGGAGTGACATTGGTTGATAAAATTCTACAGGTTTCAGGTATACAATCCTACAACACATCATTTGCATATTGTATTTTGTGTTCACCATCACAAATCAAATCTTCCATCACCATTTACCCCTTCTTTACCCTCTTCTACATTCCCCCAAATCCCTTCCCTCTGGTAATCACCATACTATTGTCTGTATCCATGAGTCCTCTTTTTTTTTCTTTGCTTAATTTCTTCACCCTTCTAACCCAGCCCCCAACCCCCTTCTCTCTGACAGCTGTCAGTCTATTTTCTGTATCCATGTGTCTGTCTCTACTTTGTCAGTTTATTTTGTTCATTAGTCTCCACATATAAGTGAAGTCACATGGTACTTGTCTTTCTCTGACAGACCTTTCCATTTAGCATAATATTCTCCAGGCCCATCCATGCTATCACAAAAGGTAAGACTTCCTTCTTTTTCATGACTGAATAGTATTCCACTGCATAAATGTCCTATAGTTATTTTATCTCCTCATCTAATGATGGACATTTGGACTGCTTCCAAATCTTGGCTATTGTATATAATGCTGCAATGAACATAGGGATTCACATGTTCTTTTGAATTAGTGTTTCAGGTTTCTTTGGATATATTTCCAGAAGTAGAATCACTGGATCATAAGGCAGATCCATTTTTAATTTTTTGAGGTAACTCCATACTGTTTTTCACAGTGGCTACATCAATCTGCATTCCCACCAACAGTGCTTGAGGGGTCCCTTTTCAACACATCCTCAGCAACACTAGTTTTTTGTTGATTTATTGATGATAGCTATTCTAACAGGTGGGGGGTGATATTTCGTTGTTTTAATATGCATTTCTCTGATGATTGGTGGCATTGAGCATCCTTTCATATATTTACTGGCCATCTGTATGACCTCTTTGGAGGGTGTCTATTCAGGTCCTTTGCCCATTTTTTAATTGGATTGTTTGTTCTTTTGGTGTTGAGTTTTATAAGTTCCTTGTGAATGTTGGCTATTAAGCCCTTATCAGATATTTTGGGGAAAATATCCTCCCATTCAGTGGGTTATCTTTTCATTTTGTTGATGGTTTCCTTTACTGTGCAAAACATTTTAGTTTGATGAAGTACTTTTTTTTTAATTTTGTTTCTCTTGACTGAGACAATATATCTGAAAATGTATTGCTACAAGAAATGCCTTAGATTTTACTGCTTATGTTTTTTCTAGGGTATTTATGGTTTCAAGTTTTACATTTAAGTCTTAAATCCATTTTAGAGTTTATTCTCATGTATTGTATAATAAGGTGATCTAATTTCATTTATCTGCATGTATCCATCCAAATTCCCCAACATTATTTATTGAATTGACTATCTTTACTCCATTGTATATTTTTGCCTCCTACGTCAAAGATAAATTGACAATAAAGGTATTGGTTTATTTCTGGGCTCTCTATTGTGTTTCATTGATCTATATGTTTTTATGTCAGTACCGTGCTATTTTGATTACTACTATAGCCTTGTAGTGTAGTTTGATATAAGCTAGTATGATTGCTAGCATAGCAATTTTGTTCTTTCTCAAAATTGCTATGGCTATTCAGAATCTTTTGTGGTTCCATATAAATTTTTGGAATATTGTTCTAGTTCTGTGAAATACGCCATTGGTATCTTGCTAGAAATTGCGTTGAATCTGTAGATTGCTTTGGGTAGTCTGGACATCTTACTGATGTTAATTCTTCCTATCCATGAATACAGTATATTCTTCCATCTATTTGATTCTTTTTTTGATTTCTTTCTTCAGCATCTTATAATTTTCTAAGTACAGGTCTTTTAAATCCTTAGTTAAATTTATTCCTAGGTATTTTGTTTTTTTGAAGCAGTTGTGAGTTGGATTATCTTTTTGGTTTCCATTTTGATAGTTCATTATTGGTGTATAAAATGCAACTGATTTTTGGATGTTTATTTTGTATCCTACCATTTTACTGAATTCATTTATCAGTTTTAGTATTTTTTGATGGAGTCTTCAGAGTTCTCTATATTATGTCACCTGCAAATAATGACAGTTTTATTTCTTCTTCCTGTCTAATCACTGATCCTAGGACTCCCAGTACTGTGTTTACTAAGAGTATTGAAAGTGAACATTTCCATCTTATTCCTTATCTTACGGGAAATATTTTAGTTTTGCTCATTAAGTATGATGTTGGGTGTGGGTTTGTCATATATGGCCTTTATTATGTTGAAGTATGTTCCCTCCAGTCCCACATTGCTAAAAGATTTTTTATCATAAATGAGTACTAGATTTTATTTTAAAATTTTCTGCATATATTGGTATGATCATGTGGTTTTCATCCTTCATTTTCTTTATGTGATGTCTTACATTTATTGACGTGTGAATATTGTACCAACTTTGCATCCTTGGAGTAAATTCCATTTGATCATGGTCTATATCCTTTTTAATGTATTGCTGGATCTGGTTTGCTAATATTTTGTTGAGGATTTTAGCATCTGTGTTCATCAGAAAAATTGGCCTATAATTTTCAATCTTTGTAGTGTGTTTATCTGGTCTTGGAGTTAGTATAATTTTGGCCTGAAAAAATGAGATTGGGAGTCTTTCCTTCTCTTGGATTTTTTGAAATAGTTTGAGAATAGGTGTTAGGTCTGATTTGAATGTTTGGTAAAATTCACCTGTGACCCATCCAGTTGAGGACTTTTGTTTGTTGGGAGGTTTTTTTAAATTACTGTTTCAATTTCACTAATTGTAATCTGTCTATTCAGATTGGATGAGTGTTCCTTTGATTCAGTTTTGGAAAATTTTATGTTTCTAGGCATTTCTCCATTATTTCTAGATAGTCCAATTTGTTTGGCATATAGTTGTTCATAATGTTTTCTTACAATATTTTGCATTTCTGTGGTGTCCCTTGTTTATCCTTCTCTTTTATTTCTGATTTTATTTATCTGAGCCCTCTGTCATTTTTCTTGATGAGTCTGATTAAAAGTTTATCAATCTGTTGTATCTTTTCAAAGAACAAGCTCTTATTTTATTGATCTATATTGGTTTTTTTTTGTATTTTATTTTGTTTATTTCTGCTCTTACCTTTAATATTCCCCTTCCTCTATTCACTGTGGGTTTTGTTTGTGGTTCTTTTTCCAGTTCTTTTAGTGTAAATTAGAATCTTTATTTGAACTTTTATTTCCTTTTTTTTTTCTTGAGATAGGCCTGTAATGCTATGAATTTCCTTTTTAGGACTGTTTTCCCTGTATCCCATAGATATTTTGCATTGGTGTGTTCTCATTTTCATTTGTTTCAAGTTATCTTTTCAATTTTTCTTTGATCTTGTTGTTAATCCATACACTGTCTAGGTACATGTTATTTAGCTTCTACATCTTTGTGTGGTTTTCATTTTTTTTTTCTTGTGATTGATTTCTAGTCATACCATTATGGTCAGAGAAAATGCTTGATATGGTTTTGAACTTCTTAAATGTAATGAGACTTGTTTTGTGTTTTAACATGTGTTTTCTCTATCCCAGAAAATACTTCATGTACACCTAAAAATGTATATTCTCCTGCTTTGGGGTGACATATTCTGTAGTTATTAATTAAATCTATCTGATGTAGTGTGTTATTTAAGACCACTGTTTCCTTGTTGGTTTACTATCTGGAAGGTCTATCCATTAATGTCAATGGGTTGTTAAAATTCCCTACTCTGACTATGTTACTGTCATTGTCTACCTTTATGTCCATCAAGGTTTGCTTTACATATTTAGGTTCTCTGATGTCTGGGTGTATAAATGTTTACAAGGTTCATATTCTCTTTGTGGGTTGCTCCCTTTATCATTACATAGTGTCCTTTTTGGTCTCTTACTGTGGCCTTTGTTTTAAAGTCTATTCTGTAAGATATACTATGTTTTTCCATGTATAATGTCCACTTTTTTGCTTAAATTTTTGAGGGAAAAATAAGGTTGCACATTATACATGGGTATTATAATTACATACCATGAGTATAATAATCCTGTGCATAAGGCAGAAAATAGTGGGTGTGCATTATACATGGCAAAATACAGTGAGTATTTCTTCCCCAGATTTCTTTAAATTTCCATGTGATGAAACATATTTTTCCATTTCTTTTCTTTTAGACTGTGTACATTTTTGTTCTGGGATGCATCTTTTGTAGACGGCATATATAAGGGTGTTACTTGGTTATCCATTCAGGTGCCTTATGTCTTTTAATTGGAGCATTTAAGCCATTTACATTTAAAGTGTTTATCAATAGGTATGTATTTAATTCTTTTAATTATGTTTCTGTTTTTTTCTTCATTTTCTTTTTTTCTTCTACTTAAAGCAACTTTAACTTTTTTTATAATACTGGTTTTGTGTTAAACTCCTTTTATTTTCCTTGTCTGGGAAGGTTTTTATTTCTTCTTCAATTTTAAATGATAGTCTTTGTGGGTAAAGTAGTCTTGATTTTAGGTTCCTGCTTTTCACCACTTTGAATATTTCATACTAATTTCTTCTAGCCTCAAATGTTTCTGTGGAGAAATTATACGACAGTCTTATGGAAGCTCCATTGTTGGTAACTAACTCTTTTCCTCTTGTGGCTTTCAAGATTCTCTTTGACTTTAGCTTTGCCATTTTAATTATGATGTGTCATGGTGTGGGCATTTTTGGGTTCATCTATTTTGGAACTCTTTTATCTTCCTGAACCTGTGTGCCTTTTTCCTTTACCTGGTTAGAGGAGTTTTAAGTCATCATTTTTTCAAAAAAGTTCTTGACTCCTTGCTCTCTCTTCTCCTTCTGCTACCACTATGATGCTGCTGTTGTTATATTTCATGTAATCTCAAAGTTCTCTTAAGCTACCTTCGTGTTTTTATTTATTTTTTCTTTTTCTGTTCCGACTAGGTGTTTCATTTCTATCTTGTTTTAAGTCACTGATTTGATCCTCTGTTCATCCACTCTATTATTTATTCCTTCCTGTGGATTCTTGATGTCAGATATTGTATTCTTCATTTCTAACTTGTCTTTTTTTGAGGTTTACATGTCTTTTTTTCATGTTGTTTTAGTTATCACTAAGTTCCTTGAGCATCCTTATAACCATTACTTTGAACTCTATATCTCATAAATTGTTTGCCTCCATTTCATTTAGCTCTTTTTCTGGAATATTCTCCTTTTCTTTCATTTGGGGCTTGTTTCTTTGTCTCCACAGTTTGACTGCCTCTTTGTGTTTGTTTCTATGTATTACATAGAGATGCTATGACTCCCAGTGTTTGTAGGGTGGCCTTTAGTTTTAGGTATCCTGTGGGACCTAGCAGCATAGTCTTTTTGATCACCTGAGCTCAGTGCTGTATGAATGTCCCTTGTGTATGTTATGTTGGCCCTCCTATTGTAATTGAGTCTTGATTGTTATTGGCCTATTTACTCATAGGACTGACCCTCAGGCTGGCTGGCTGTGAGACTCAGTCCCAAGAACAGCGTGTGAGCTGCTGTGCAGGTTCTGACCCCACAATGCAGAATTTGCCTCAGCAATGTCTATTGCCTGCCAAGATCTCCCTTTGGATATGACACTTGTGAAGCTTATTGGATCCTTCTTTGATGTTGTCTGAAGCTGGCTGCTGGGTATGGTGGTTCAGGGTCCCTTGGGAGAGACCCTGGTGCAGACCAATGTCAGACAGTGTCTGTGTTTGGTCCTTGGCAACATTTTTGGAACAAAAAGAGATCCACAATTTGTGGCTGCCTCTGCTTGTCTTGGGTGCACATGGGAAGGACCAAGATGCTTACCACAGCCAGCTTTTGCTAACATTGCACCCAGGGGCAGGTCAGCAAATATCCCAAGGCACCCTGATATCCACCTCCACTTGCCTCCAGCTGCAGGATGCCTATTAGGCTCAGTAACTGCTGGTGGCATCTGGAGGATGAGGCTAATGGATCTTCTGTGAGTGGGAGGTGCCAGTCAGGTTTCAGAGAAGGTGGTAAGCATGGTACCTGCCTCAGAATCACATGACTCAGCCTATCCTGGATTTTGCTCCAAGCCATTAGGAGTCAGGGAAGTGGAGCTTCCAGAGCTTAATGGTTGGGTCTGCTGGAAGCTGGGAGGGTGGTTCTGTTGGATCTCTCATGAAGGTGAAACACTAGTCATATTCACAGGAAAGTGGGTGACATGGACCCCACCCCAAAGCCTACTCTGCCTAGACCTTTACGCACTGGCCAAAAAAGCTGACTCCTCAACAGGGCCTAAACTTTTCAGGGTGGTGTGAAAAGGAATGCGGGGAGTGGGACAATTGCTTTCCTCCAAGCTGATGCCACATGAAGGGGAGTGCTCCATCCAAGAGAAATGGTATCTGCAGTTTGGAAGAATGACTCAGCACAGGAATCATGGTGACCGTCCTACCAGCTCCCTCTCCAGAGCCTCAAACTCAAGACTCTCCTCAGGTGATTCTAGTCTGCTCTACTTTCATTCTGCAGAAGACCTGGGTGAGTGGCTGCACAACAAAATTTTGTACACTAGTCCTTTAAGCATGCACCCATGTCTCCAGCATATTCTGTCCCTTCCTGGTAGACAGAAATCCTATTGCTTTTCATAGCCTGATGTTATGTGGGCACCTCTCCCCTGTTCTGGGGCTCTGGGATGAGGATCCTGGCTTGGAGTTTAAACTCCATGTGTCTTGGGGGAAACTCCCTTCATCTGAAGTAACTCTCTGATATATCTCTCTGGAGCCTCAGCAACCATTGATGGAGTGGAGCCAGTCCTTTTCCAGTCTCTGCCATTCTTACCATTCTCAATGTGGCTCCTTCTGTAAATCCTTGGTTATAGGACTCCTATGCAATTAGTCTTCAGTTGGTTTATTCAGGATGATTATTCTATATTTTGGTTGTAATTCCAGTTTGTTCCTAGAAGGAGGTGAGTGTAGCTTTCACCTACACTGCCACCATCTTGAAATCCTGATTAATTCTTATATAATAAAAATAAAGTGCATTCAACCACTCATATATATACACAGGGATCTTGTTGCCCAAATAACTTTCAGACATTAAAAGAAAAAAAATTCATCAATTCCTGTACCAATTTTAAATAAAGGAGAGATATTTTAATATATACTCATTGGTTCAACAGAGCAAATATGCCCTAGATATTAAAACAGTGAAAGCCTTTTTAATTTATAGGTTCTTGCCTTATTCATTTTTACCTTTTCTGGGATACTGACAGCTTCCTGATATATAACATTTATCCTCATGTTTACTGCTCTAAGGTAGACACATGGCTTGGGGTGAATAAAACTGACTAGCTTAAGTTTAACCAATCAGTGGTGCCAACCCAAATAGATAAAAACCTATGAACTTTTCCCTAGCCCACAAAGCCTTATCTAGTGTGAATGGAATGCAGTGGTTATTATGAAGTACTTTGAAGCTTATTGGCCTGAAGGCACTGATTCAAATTCTGCCCATACCTAAGAGGTAACTCCCGAAAAAAATATTGCTGCAGACAGAGGGCTGTGTAGTCAATTATGTGAAATGAGTTGGTGGTTTGAGTCAAGAACTCAGTTGGCCAGAGTCCAACTCACAAAAACCACTGATTGATACAATTTATTACCTGGTTAGCAGTATCTTCAAGAATGTGACTTCATGCCAAGAGACTGAGTGGTCATCTTCTACTCTGATTTTCTTGTGGGGCTCACATAAGAAAATTTGCTTTTTGGCTGATTGTGAGAACCCTGCTCCAAAGAAATAAAAATGCTCACTTCCAAAGTCAATTGTCAGAAAAACTTAATTGAACCAAATGTGCTTTACAAAACGATTCTTTAGCCTGTAGAGATTTATACCAGTAGACTAGTCAGAGCTCAGTTTTACATGACTATATAACACTTTGGTTGTTAGAGATTACCAGGTATTGGAATGGGTGGTGCAAATAACATTGCAGTTTCCTGGATAAGCAGTAATGAGAAAGAGTGAATCTGTCTTTAAGAAGATCATTTTGAATTTTAGAATTGGAAGGATACTTGAAATGGAAAAGAAGAAACTGACATTTAATACAATGACTATAAGGGAGTTATTATTTAATTTTACAGAGAAAGGGTGAAGTTACATTTGACTAACATCACATAAGAAACAGAACTAAGTCTAGAGTTCAGTTTTTAAAATGCTCCTATTAAGCATGCTTTCTCCATCAAACTACCCTCCTTACCTTCCTTCTGACCCTCCATTAAAAATAAAGGCAATTTTATAGGAAAAAAACTGTAAACAATTAAACCATTTAGATCATAATTTATTTGGCCAAGATTCCTTGGGTGTTGTTAGCCCAAAGGCATTCATTCCTTAGACAAGTAAGGCTGCACCTGGTCTGATACTTGCCAGCAGGATCTTCTGGTTAGATCCTGAGATCAGATTACATTTTGTCCCTGAAAGGACAGAGGAAGAAGTCTACACTTAAATTTCTGTGACTGGCCAAAGCAATGAGGTTTCTACAATCTGAAAAACTCTGTGTTTCCCCAGGGCCTGTCCATTTTAGGGTATGTGGACCCATCCAAGACCTCAGGTGGGCTCACTGGGTGTGTGTAGGACAATGATGACACAGAAACAGCAGTACCTGCTATAGGCTGGAATGAGGGTGACTTGCACTGTGTATGTAAGGTGGAGTCAAGTCAGATGTAAAATGGGAACTGCTTAGCCTAAAGTCTTTACATCTATAAAATAATTTTTCCCTCTCAGATAATAGCAATACCATACACACAAGGGATAATTACTTTGGGTTTGTTTGCCTGTCATCTTATCCTCTTGCATTCTAAACTCTCGGCATTACTCTGTAGCTACTTGATTCCCTAGCAATCTGAATGTTTCCTTCTTCATTGTACATACTCCCAGGAAATGTAACACATCTGTTAATATAATCAGAGGATCCTAGTGGGTTAACATGCATTTCTTTCACATTTTACCTTCTCCCTGCTCCCCAGCAAATTATTGCCTTAATTCAGAGGCATAGTTCAAATGATGACATCAATAAGATAAGGAATTATTTAAAGAGTAGTGAGAGGGATGTGTATCAGTCCAAGTCCTAGTGAGAAATAGTAGTCATGTTTGAATGAACAATAATTTGAGGAAGCTTTATTTGCCAAGGTGTAGGTGAGGTGGAGGATAACCATAAGGTAGAGTGAGGTTACTTGACATTAGTAATCTGTTATTACATTGTAACTACCCTTCTTACTCTTGCAACGGTAAAGAGAAAGAACTGCTGTCATGACCGTAGGAGTAGGCCACTTAGGGGAGGTTGCCCTAACAGAGACAGTGACCTTCAGCCTGTGGGAACACTTACCTGAGATGACTTGTAAGAGGAAGCCAGGAGACTCAACACCTCCCATACCCTTCTTCCCCCTATTTCCTCCTGGGGCTCCTCACTGGGTGAACTCAACTGGAGCTGAGCCGACTAGGGACTATATGTAATGCCACATGGGGAGGGGCAGAACATAGGTCTGGAGAGACAAATGGAAGACATTTGACAACAGGTAGAAATTTTGAGAGAACCCTTCAAGTGATGTGGTGTAGGCCCTGACAATTTCTTCTATCCTGGAAGCTGACCCCAATGTCACAGATTTTGGAAAATGAGGTTGTTACGACTTTTAACTTTACACAGTCTGTGAAGGTGAGTTAGTTTTCTAGGCATGTTTATTTTTCTAAATTTATTTTTAAAGAGGGAAGGGAGGGGGATAGAGAGAGAGAGAGAGAAACACCAGTGTGCAGTTGCTGGGGGTCATAGCCTGCAACCCAGGCATGTGCCCTGACTGGGAATCAAACCTGTGACACTTCAGTTCGCAGCCCGTGCTCAATCCACTGAGCTATGCCAGCCAGGGCCGAAGGTCAGTTAGTTTTCATTGCACAAAAAGCCATTAAACAATTTGTGGCTTATCTGAGTTCTCTCTTTCTCTCTCTCACTCACTCTCTCTCTTTCTCTCTCAGCTTCTCCCCATTCCCTGCTGCTCTTTTGAAAAATTGGCCAAATAAAGTAGAGAGTGGCCCCAAATTAGTTTTTCTAATGTGGCCAGTCATTAAAAACTCTTTTGACAAATCTTGGTGGGAAAAAGGAAGTTTGTGTATAGTTAAAAATCAACCAATTAACTTCATTCATCCCTGTAACAAGTATTTACTGGGTATCAACCATGTACAAGAGACTGTGCTAGGTGTTATATTACATGTAAAGAATTGGTGGCCAGTGTCATGGACCTCAAAGAACTTATCGTTTGATTATATGGAGGTAAATTAGGATAGACAAGTGGAGATATAATTCTAACAGGTAAGACAGTTGTCATACAATTTTAGTTGCAAAGAGTAAATGAAAATGTTAGAAGGTAAGCAGAAGGGACACTGGAAGTGCCATTGCTCCAGACTGGGGCCAGGTAATGGGAGGTTTCCAAAGGAATGGATGTATGAAATGAATTTCTAAAGGCAAATAGAATTAGCTAGTTGAAACAGCATAAGAACATTCAAAGATAAAAATACTGTTAGTGACAGAGAAAAGGTATGAGAATAGATTATGAATATAAAGATGGGTAGGGTTAGAGTGAAGGCTGTAAAGGATTGGATGAGGGTAGGGACTGTTGATAGATTAAACGGTAGAGGCAGATAGGAACCAATTTATTAAGTCTTCAATGCCTTGCTAAAGATCTTGGGTTTTGTTTGTTTTTTTATCCTCATCTGAGGAGATTTTTTTTTCATTGCTCTTAGAGATAGAGGAAGAGAAAGAGGAAGGGAGAAAGTGAAACATCATGTGAGAGAAAAGCATCGATTTTCTGCCTCTTGAACATGTCCAGATGGGGGTATCATATGCCTGGATGGGAATCTTATGCACCCAGACTGTGGATGGAACCCACAACCTAGGTATGTGCCCTGACTGGGAATTGAACCTGCAACCTTTCAGTTGTGGGATGATGGTCTGACACTCTAGTCAACTGAGCTATACCAGCTAGGGTTTCTTAAAAATTTTTTATTTAATAGAATTCCATCGTGTAAATTTTACCCTTTGCAATAGAATGGATGGACCTGGAGAACATTATACTGAGTGAAATGAGCCAGTCAGAGAAAGACAAATACCATATGACCTTACTCATATGTGGAATCTAATGAACAAACTAAACTAACAAGCAAAACAGAGACAGGCTCGTAGATGGAGAAGAGATGACAATGGAGGGGGAAGGTCAGGGGGTGGAAAGATTAAGCAAAAAGGAAAAAGGTCTCATGGACATGGACAACAGTTTGGTGATTGCTGGGGGTAGGGAGATATAAGGGACTAAATGGTAATAGAAAAATATAATAAAGTTTAAATAAAAAACATAAAAAACAAACTGAGCAAACAAGCAGAACAGAAACAGAATCATAGATATGGAGATTATTTGATGGTTACCAGTTGGGAAGGGGAAGGAGGAGAATGGGGAAAAAAGGTGCAGGGATTAAGAAGTACAAATTGGTAGGTACTGGTAGGTACAGGCAGGGGGATATTAAGAACAATATAGGAAATGGAGAAGCCAAAGAACTTATACGCATGACCCATGGACATGAACTAAGAGGGTGTTGTCAGAGGGAGTGGGGGGTAATGGGTGAAGGGGGTCAAATGGGGAAAAATCGGGACAACTGTATAGTAATCAATAAAATATATTAAAAATTTAAAAATATTAATTTATTTATTTACAAAGACCTTGGTTTCTATGATGGTAGCAACAGGAAGTCACTAGTAGATATATAAAATGAGTGACGTACATGAATTTCCATATTAATAGTTCACTCTGGCAGCTGTAGGGAGATTGACTGGAATTCAGCAGATACATGGAGGGTCTGAATGGAGAAGCTGTAGGGTGAGGCATAGAGATGAAGAGAGAAATTCAGGAGATTTTATATAGTTGTAATCAATTGGGAATCATTGTTGATTAAATGTCAGAAGACATAGGTGAATCTGCCCTATTTTATTTATTTATTTACTTACTTATTTTCTCTCTCTCTTTTTTTGAATATTTAACTTATTTATTTCTAGAGAGGGGAAAAGAGAGAGAAGGAGGGAGAGAAACAGCAATGTGCGGTTGCCTCTTGCTTGCCCCATACTGGGGACCTGGCCTGCAACCCAGATAAGTGCCCTGACTAGGAATCGAACCAGCAACCCTTTGGTTTGCAAGCTGGCACTCAATCCACTGAGCCACACCAGCCAGGGCTCTATTTCTTTTTTTTTTTTCGTTCCTTGACAACCCTTCACCTTTCCTCCCTATTACTCACTCCCTGCCCCCCTGGCCACCATCAGTATGTTCTTCACTTCCATGTCTCTAGCTATACCCTCATTGCTTCTTTGTTCTGTTGATCAGCTTCTACCCATAGGTGAGATCACGTGGCATCTGTCCTTCACCACCTGGCTTATTTCACTTAGCATAATCAATTAGATATTTTAAATGAGAGATATAAGAAATTTGATCTGTTAGAATCTTATATTTGGTTAACTCTTGCTGCCTAAGCAACTACTCTAAAATGTCATGGCTTAAACAAGAATTATTTCTTGTCATCTGTGTCATCTGTGGCTGCAGGTTGGTTATCCCAGCGTGGGCTCAGCTGAGGGCTTCTGCCTCAGGCTATGGCTGTTGGAATTGATTAGCAGGGGTGGTTCCACTCTACATGTGCACATTCTGAGGCCCAAACTGAAGAAACAGTAATCTGGTGGTTGCCCTATTTTCATGTAGTGCAACTGGTAGCTTGTGGTGCCATTCACTGAGGTGTGGGAAACAGAAAGTGAATTAAGCATGCCTAGGAGACCAGGATCACTTTCAGACATTTAGGTTTGAGATTCCACTGGAATATCCAGACAGCTGGGTCTGGGTATGAGATTAGGAATATAGACTGTACAGTGGACTTCATTTTTCACTGTTATGCATTAATGGCTGCAAGTTAATGGCATTATAACCTGGGGTAGCTAATGCATATTTTGGTGGTGGCAGGATCCAAGCCAAGTGCAATATTTTGTTATATTGTACCCCAAATAGAAAGCTTTCCAATTGCATTTGTAAGAAGTATGGATCAGGGTGCAGGGGATGTGGCGGAGAGAAATGGAAATTTCATCTTAGCTGTTGGGACCAGGAATAAAAATGAAAATCTATATCTTACCTTAAAATTTCAGAAATTAGATTAGTGTTCTAATTAGCAAATTCACAAATGCAAGATGATGAATAAGATGAATAAAACTTTCGTCTTTGAGTAGGCGAAAAGATAATAGCTGTCACAGACTAAGTATTAAATATGAGTCAGCACAAATGACCAGTTTGTTACCAGAGAGAGTACATGGCAGAAAATAAACTTTGGGCTGTACATTAAGAGTGTAAGCATGGTTAAAAGCAATATTTAAGTACTAGGTAAAGTTCAGAGAACTTGGCAAGCATCCAAATGTGAAATGCACTGCTTTAGAAAATACAGAATGCCATAATACATCAAAGGTGATGTTTGAGGTTGAGTTTTGGGGACTCAATATAGTATAATATGATATCATATTATATCAGTTACTAATTGCTTCTGATTCTAGTTATGTACTGAGTAGCCTGACTATGAAATAAACTAACTTTGGAAGATTTTCCACTGAAACAGACCAAATTTTGCAGGGTAAAGCTGTGTCTCTTCTGAAAGACCTCCATCATGCACTTTAATTCTAAGGGCCTTGCATTTATGAACTTTACATGGCTAAGTTTAATACTTATTTTGAGTTAATGAATGATCAACTTGTTATTGTAGTCTCACATTAAGAATTAAGGATAGATTGGATATAAATCAGCTAATACAAATTATTTTTATATATATTTTATTGATTATGCTATTACAGTGTCCCATTTCCCCCCTTCACTCCCCTCCACCCTGTACACCCTCTCCCACACACTTGTCCCCCCTTTAGTTCATGTCCATGTGTCATACTTATAAGTTCTTTAGCTTCTACACTTCTCATACTATTCTTACCCTCCCCTGTCTATTTTCTACCTACCATCTATGCTACTTATTCTCTGTATCTTCCCCCCACTCCTCCTCCCACTCCCCTGTTGCTAACCCTCCATGTGATCTCCATTTCTGTGGTTCTGTTCCTGTTCTAGTTGTTTGCTTCGTTTCTTTTGGTTTTGCTTTAGGTGTGGTTGTTAATAATTGTGAGTTTGCTGTCCTTTTACTATACATGTTTTTTTTAATCTTCTTTTCTTAGATAAGTCCCTTTAACATTTCATAAAATATGGGCTTGGTGATGATGAACTCCTTTAACTTGACCTTATCTGAGAAGCACTTTATCTGCCCTTCCATTCTAAATGAAAGCTTTGCTGGATAGAGTAATCTGGGATATAGGTCCTTGTCTTTCATGACTTGGAATACTTCTTTCCAGCCTCTTCTTGCCTGCAAGGTCTCTTTGGAGAAATCAGCTGACAGTCTTATGGGAACTCCTTTGTAGGTTACTGTCCCCTTATCTCTTGCTGCTTCTAGGATTCTCTCCTTCATTTTTACCTTGGCTAATGTAATTATGATGTGCCTTGGTGTGTTCCTATTTGAGTCCAACTTCTTTGGGACTCTCTGAGCTTCCTGGACTTTCTGGAAGTCCATTTCCTTTGCCAGAATGGGGAAGTTCTCCTTTATTATTTGTTCAAATACGTTTTCAATCTCTTGCTCTACCTCTTCCCTTTCTGGTACCCCTATAATTCAGATGTTGGAACATTTAAAGATGTCCTGGAGGTTACTAAGCTTCTCCTCATTTTTTTGAATTCTTATTTCTCCATTCTTTCCTGTTTGGTTGTTTCTTTCTTCCTTCTGGTCCACTCTATTGTTTGAGTCCCAGTTTCCTTCCCATCACTATTGGTTTCCCTGTGCATTTTCCTTCATTTCTTTTATGGTAACCTGCATTTGTTCATCTAATTTTCAACCAAAATCAACCAATTCTGTGAGCTTCCTGATCACCAGTGTTTTGAACTGTGCATCTGGTAGGTTAGCTATCTCTTGGTCGCTCAAAATGATGAGTTCTGGGGCACTGATTTGTTCTTCTGTTTGAGCCATCTCTCTCTCTCTTTTTTTGGGGGGGGGGGTCTGGTCACTCCTGTTACAGTGAGGGGTGGAGCCTTAGGGATTCACCAGGGCTGGGCACCCCAGTCCTAGATCATGATGTTCTATGTGGGGGTGGGGTCAGGAGGGAACAATGGTGGTAGCTCCGTTCTCCGTGGGACCTCAGTCCCTTCCCTGGGATCCTGGGTTGTGCACTCTGCCCTGCTCCACCATCATCACCTCACTGGGTCTGCTAGCTGCAGCTTGCATACTCAGGGTCCACCCACTGCGATCTTGTGTGCCCCAGATGCTTTATGCGCTCCCGGTTGCCTTATGCACCCAATTCTCCCTGTTCTCTTTGCTGGGGCCTGTGCCTGGCTGCTTGTCTCCACCCCTCCTACTGGATAAACGGGTCTATTTCAACTTCTTGGCTGTCCGACTTCCATTCAGATAAATTTTCTGTCAGTTCTGGGTGTTATTCTACCTCTAAATTGTTGTTGTTCCAATCTTGGTTGTGCGTGGAGGTACGGTGCACCACCTATGCCTCCATCTTGGTCAGAAGTCAGCTAATACAAATTCTTACTAAAGAAAACCAGTTGTTTTTAGGGAATCCTTTGTTGAATTATAACTGTTCAAATTGTTTTAACTACAAGGGGAAAGACCAAATGGACCACTCATAGCACCATTCCTCTCAGTTGCTTTTATTTTGCAAATATCCTTTGTATTAACACAATAGATCAGACAGGTTTTAAGAACCATTGTAATTTATCACATATAATGTCTAAGATTTTGGAAGCCTTTAAAATGCATATTATTAACCTAAGGAGCTGTACTGGGTGCCATTAAATACTTGATACTATCTCATCAAAATCTTTATATAGTAAAAAACATTATTTGCTCTCAGCTAACAGTCAGACATTTATAAACATGCCAACTGGAACATGTTCTTCTTTACCAACACTATAGCAATGTGGGTGGGGGAATACTTCAAGGCTCTTGATACTAACTGAACAAAGCATGATGGGAGTTTCTCAAGTTCTATCATATTTTTTTATGGGTAACCCTATGACTAAGGTTGTCCATAGGCATAAAAAGTTTGAAGAATTATTAATTCTAAAAGAGAAAGAAAAGATTGACTTTATTCTCTAAGTGATGTTAAATAGTTGGTTCAATGGTATTTTAAGCCAGTTGTTTGGGTAGCATATGAAGATAATAGCTGAAAAAAATATGTTTCACAACCATATCCACACTTGTATATTGCACAAAAGAAAAAAATAACCACATCTCTTCAATCTATTGAGGTTATGTCCATCAAATGTTGCCAGGTTGAGATTTTAAAATCCACGTGTTACACAGAGATTTCCATTTTGATGACATTTCCGTATTTCACTTATTATTAACTGTTATTTATTAAAAACAAATTATATGTTTAGCCTTATTTAGCATAGCTCTAAGCCTGGGTAGCATATATAACTGTTGTGATAATGAGTTTGGAGCTAAGAAAATAGTTATGAATATTTTTAAAAGTTAACAACCCAGTACAGGAGAATAAAAATGGCATAAAAGATGATTTAGTTATATGATTAAATATAATAATTTATTCCTCCCAGCCTTACATAATTTCTGGCTGTTAAAAACTTAAATAAACAATAATAAAAATAAATAAATAAATAAATAAATAAAATTTAAAAACCTTGGATATATTAATGTTTAGAACCTCCATTCAAAAGATCTCTAAACATATGTTAGGGTGTTATGTATAAGGGGTGATTGTTATAACCACCTCTCTGTCCAAAAACACCATCAAGAGTGTTACATGATAATGACAGTGAGTATTTTTGATATCTGAAGATGACTGATATTTCTATATTTCTTTTTATTACAGAAGTTTGGTTATTTATTTATTTATTTTTAGAGAGGGAAGGGAGGGAGAAAGAGAGAGAGAGGAAGAAACATCAATGTGCAGTTGCTGGGGGCCGTGGCCTGCAATTCAGGCATGTGCCCTGACTAGGAATCGAACCTGAGATGCTTTGGTTCGCAGCCCGCGCTCAATCCACTGAGCTACACCAGCCAGGCCAATATTTATATATTTCTATACAAGTTTCCAAATGTATACTTCCTATACCTGCTTGTAATTTTGTAGGGATTGACTCTTTTCTTTCCCTAACCTTTCTTTATTAAACAATTTAATTAATTTTATTTTTTGTTGACTGAGGAGAGAGAGAGACAGAGAGACAGAGAGATCAATTTGTTGTTCCACTTATTTATGCATTCCTTGGTTGATTCTTGTATGTGTCCTGACCAGGGAATTGAACTGGCAACCATGGTTGTATTAAGATGATGCTCTACCAGCTGAGCCACCCGCAGGGCTCTTTCCCCAACCTTACATTTCCAAAAATTACTTTGTTCAACTTCCTCTTTCTCTCTCTCTATCCCTCCCTCCCTTCATCCCTTTCCCTACTAACCCTCTTTTTATTTTTAACCTTTATTTTGTTTTGGTGGCAAGACTTGTTCCAAATTTTTTATCCATGCTTAAGAACAAAACAGATAATGCCTCACTGAAAATGAATAGGGAAAAATATGCACAGACTGATTTTGTACATATTAAATAATACCAGTTACCTATTGCTGTGGTTTCCTGAATGTGAGGCTTCTAGCTAATAATTACAGATTGAGAAGTCATAGGATGTGGCCAATACATGCACAGGCTGCTATGATTCCTTCCATGTGGTCCGTTACAGGCTCTCAGGAGATACCTGGCTGGTTCATCTAGAGTAACTGATTCAGGTCCAGTCAGGTGCCTACTTGGCTGTACATAGAGTGAGATGAAGAACTACCTATTTGGGTAACCCCTTCAAGGCAAACTCATAAGGATAAAAAAGATTCTAGAACAATAAGACATAATATTCCTATAGCATGGTGGAACTGGCAAAACACATTTATTTTCATGATCCTTATCATAGTCATTTAAGGAGGTTATTATTACCTTCTCCATTTTATAGATGAGTGAAAAATAAGTCTGAGATATTAGGCAAACTTACCATGGTCACTCAACTGGTAACTTTCAGCACTTATCCCACATCTGTATTAATCCATAGAATTTTAAGAAAATAGAATCTAGCTCTTAGATAAGAAAATACTTTTAAAATCAAATCAGAATTAAATCAAAAGAATAGAGAACATCATTTAATTAAAAAAGCAAAGCAAAGCAACCCTGGCATCATCTGGAGCATCACTTGTCAGTTAAAAGGAAAATAACCAAACACAAGCTCCTCATTCACAGGCATCCAACCCAAGAAGTCCCTCATTGTTGCCCTGACCCAAGTCCTCCTAGAGGAGACGGAGTATTGGTTGCTAAATTTTAGAGTAGAAAGGATAACACTTAATCAGGTTTTAATAAATGATAGTTTATTCAACATGTATTCTATGTATATAAACATTTTGAGTAATGTTAGGCATATGTTAGCACCTATAGTCATATTTACAATATCTTCGGTTTGCTTAATTTTCTTTGATGTATTTCACACAACATCAAAAATATTCAAGTAGAAAATTAAAAATGAAACCAGACACCCCAATATTACTAAATATACATATGTTTGAAGTGATACACACCCGGCCAGGTCTACATGTAGATGATGCTTAAAGCCTTGCTTTACCATCTGAAGTCTAATTTCAAATTTCAGAATTAGAATGTTGTTCTCAAATATACTAAAATGTTAACTTTATCATACAGTTTTCTCATTAACATTCTTTCATTCAGTAACATAGATAATTGGACTTAGATGAGTATGTATGTGTGTATGTGTATATATGTATACATAGATTTTTTCCCCATGAGATTTAAAGTGTTTAACTTAAACTTAAACAAACATTTAAAAATATTTTTGAATTTCCTAAATTGATCTTTTAAGCAAAATTTTGCTTATTATTGATAGAGACAAAACATTCTATGAGTGATGGAATTTTTGCTCTCTAGTCAAATATCTTGTTAATACCTAGACACAAAATATCATTGTTCTGTTTCATATAGAAACTGCAAGTTTATTTTGTTTGAAAAATGGGGAAATAAACTCCTGTTTCAACCTTTTCTTTGTTGTTCTAGCTGTGTGTCATTGATACTGGCATGACTTGTCATGGGAAGGTGTAATGAAGCAAGACTGGGATTGTAACAATTATTAACCTGCAAATATGCTATGGTAAAGTAAATGTAAGCTACAGTGACACTTGTAATTATATCAGCAAATATACTCTCATTTGGACTACTCATTTTATTAATTTGATTTGATGAATGTGGGAGAAATGAACAACCATTTCAGTACAAAGAGGGACCAAATGTCATTAATTCAGCATTTCACACGGCTGATAGATTGGACTCCCTCCACCTTCCTGTCTCTTTGCTGGTAATTTATTTAGCTGGGAAAGCTTGGGTTTGGTGTAGCATCTGGGTTTTCAGTGATATCCTGCTGGTCTTATCCAATTTTCCAGCTGGGAGCATGAGGCACAGTGAGGTCGAATGACTTGCCTAAAGGTCACCCGGTAGCTCAACTGGGATTATAACTCAGAATCTTTCTGATTTCTCATCCTTTGCTTACTGGACCACAAAACTCCCTTGATCCCATCTTCTCAAGCTTGCCTAAGCAGGAAGTAATGTTTAGAGCTATAAAAAATATCCTAAATTAAATACTGGAGATTATCATTATAAAAAAATATGTTCAACTTCCACTGGTATGACTCTAAGGGAATATTTTGTTTGAATTCTAACACTGAGGGCATTTCCATGCATGAGAGTGATGTGTCCTTTTCAAGTGGTACCCTGGAAAGGTTCATACCTATTGCTCAGATGCTGCTTTAGGTCCAAATGTTTGAGGAAGCCAGGGACTTGGTGCTTAGTGGCAGAAGACTACAGTCAGTACTTAAATGTATAAAGGACTTTGCTCATTATAGTCAGGCCTCATGGTACTTGGCTACTAAGTTCAAGGAACCACCCAGTTCACCCTATCTTACAACTCCTAGGTTTATTCTGTCAGCCTAAAAATCCACCCCATGGTTTCTGTGGATGTCTCCTGTTTCATCATTCAAGTCTTAACAGAAATGTTGGCTACTCAAACCTCTTAATGTACAGCAGGTTTTTAATTATGTTCTGTTCAACCTCATTTTTTTATAATGTTGATAAATGCTATAACCAGCCCTTGTTATATAAATTAGCCTATGGTAGAAGTGGTTTTGTTATATATTACTTCACTTAAAGTCACAGTACCTGTCAACAACATTAAGTGAAAATGTCCTGTAATAGCTTTCTTTATCTGATGTCCCCATATTTTTATTACATTTATTGTCATTTAAAATTTGTTGATTTTGTTTCCTTTTTTATTCTCTGAATCCTTACTATGAGCATAGGAGTCTAATCTGTTTTGTTTACCAGCATATATTAGACAGTATTTTATATATAGAAGAAGCTCAATAACATTGTTGAAAGAATGAAGAGCCATTTCTGATGAAAGATGGGTCTCTTTTACTTTTTAAAATTATCATTCAAGGAGTTTCAAAAGGGATGCCAATGAGGTGGTGAGGGTGAGTGAAATGACCCTTAGTCAGCCAGCCAGATCAGGTGAATTAACCCTGAAGGTCAACAGGATGACAGATGACAGCTGTCCCTGTCAGATCACCCTTTCCTCCATAGCTTCAGCCTTGAAGTTGCTGTTAGGCTTGACTTGCGATAGGCAGAAGAAACCAGTCTGTGTGTATACACACACACACACCTTTTTAAAATCTAAGTTTATAATGCCTATTTTATCACCCACCTATTTACACAATTGATACTTAATGATGTTCTGTCACTTCAAAAGCCAAATCCATCCTGGCTGGGTGGCTCAGTGGATTGAGCACTGGCCTGCAAACCAAAGTCTCATTGGTTTGATTCCCAGTCAGGGCACATGCCTAGGTTGTGGACCAGGTCCCCAGTAGGGGGCACATGAGAGGCAACCACACACTGATGTTGCTCTCTCTCTCTTTCTCCCTTTCCCTCTTTCTAAAAATAAATTAATATAATCTTTTAAAAAAAGATTTTAAAAAGCCAAATCCATGTTTGAAGACTGACCAATATGTAAAATACTATAAAGAATATATGATGCCTGAAAAGGAATTTTTCTAATTTTTAATAAACAGACATATTGTGCTGGAATCTCCAAGGGTG
The DNA here is from genome assembly GCF_004126475.2 of Phyllostomus discolor. Taxonomy (NCBI): domain Eukaryota; kingdom Metazoa; phylum Chordata; class Mammalia; order Chiroptera; family Phyllostomidae; genus Phyllostomus; species Phyllostomus discolor. The sequence continues at coordinate 74,682,677 of NC_040911.2, read as the reverse complement.
ATGACTTTAAATAAATAAGGTTTTAAAAACTGTTTAAGGTAGTCAATATTTTAAGGGACCCAGACAGTTTATTTTCCAGATTTGTTTGTATACAAGGTCTTACCAGAAGGTATCCAGTCATTTAATATGAAAAATATAGACATTTATTGAAGAAGATACAAGAAGCATTGTACATAGGACAATGACACTTAAGTTCCCTTCAAAGTAGGTATCTTGGGACCTCACACAGTTCTCCCAATAGCCATCAGCTGTCCTATCATATTTTCATGAATCTCACTGATAGTCTGAAATCTCTTCCCTTTCAAAGATGATTTTAGTTTTGGGAAAAGCCAGAAGTTGCAGAGTGCCAAATCTGGGTTGTAGTGGGGCTGAGTCACCTGAGTGATTTGATGTTTCACCAAAATCTTAGCACAAGACATGATGCATGAGTGAGCACTTTGTCCTGATAAAGCTGCCAATCACCTGTTGTCCATAGCCTTCTGAATCATCAGAGTGGTTTCAATGGAGGAATGTTAAAGCTGAACATAAAATTTGATGCAGATTTATTGCTCACCTCACAGTCATTTTGAATGCAATAGCCACACAGAACACATGCTCACTCAATGGTGTCTACTGGCCCCGCTGTTTAGTATAGTGAAATTGTCATTGTTCATGCATGCATTCCAGTCCACTCTCCTTGGCTGCCAGATTGCATCAATGTTGTGCAAATCGTTCTTGTTATATTAACAAAGGCTGCACATTTTCTGGACAGACCTTGAATACTTATTCTTGACTTTTGAAAGAAAATGAACCCCCCTGGCTGGCGTAGCTCAGTGGATTGAGTGTGGGCTGCGAACCAGGCATCGCAGGTTTGATTCCCAGTCAGGGTACATGCCTGGGTTGTAGGCCACGGCCCCCAGCAACCCCACATTGATGTTTCTCTCTCTCTTTCTCCCTCCCTTCTCTCTCTAAAAATAAATAAATAAAATCCTAAAATATAATCTTTGAAAAAATGAAACTGATGGTACATAAATTTCTGTTTCTCGTGACTCTACACATAGTATACTCTGCATTTATAACCTAATAACCTAGACATCATTTTATAGATGAGGAGATAGGAACACAGAGTGACTTTCTCAGGAGGGTCTTCTGAGTTGTTCTGGTAACCCAGTGAGCACCTAGCTGCAGGTATTGTGGAAGAAGGGCCCCGGCACTTCCTCGCTGTGATCTGTCTTCAGAAGTCATATCTGTAGAATCTAACCATTATGCTTACCATCATGTAAAACTCTAGAAAGCCACTGCATGATGTTCTGTGTGGTGGTCTGAGAATTGGATGATGGTGACCTCAGGCAGTGAGCAATTTCCTGTTCACTTGATGATGAGTGTTCTGGGAACATTTTGATGTAAATGTGGGGTGGGAGTTGAAGGGTAACATAAGGCACCTGTACTAACTGCCTTTTGTTGCACTTACAAAACTGTTGCTGTGTGCTTTCATTGATTCAGTGTCAACCATCTGGTCATTTTGGCTAAGAGATGTATAGTTAAGAGATAAGGACAAGCAATTACCATCATACCAACTTCTGAACTCCTGTGACAATTTATAGCTTCCTGGAGGAGTAAAGTTGAGCCTCAAATTTATGTTATTAGTAAAAAGGAAGCAGTAGCAAACTATTAGAACGGAAATAAACATTGAAATGAAACATTAAACTTTTTTCTTGAGCTGCATATTTTAGGTTAGGCACCTTAAAGGTTCTCAAATTCTTTTACATGATTTATCAGACAAACTATACCTTTTGTCCTAAAAAATGTGGTAAAGAATTAATTGGCTTTTTGAAAGATCCAATTTATATTGTGTTCCAACAATCATTTTGTTTTATCATTGGAAAAGAATTAAATTGTACTTATACTTGTTCTGGAAAAGTCAGAAAGTCTCTCATTGGTAGGCTTGGTATTGAGAAAACAAGATGTGCCATTAAAGCATCTTTTGTTTTTAGTCAACAGAAATGTGATCTTTCCTTCTTTTATATCACCAATATAAAAGCACTTCCCAATGTTCTGGGCCTTCAGAGAGTTGTAAACTTTGGATCATTAAACTGATGATGGGAAACCTATCAAGGGGATTGTTTCAAAAAAGATGCAAATGACTGTATTCAGAAAATAAACCTCAGACACACTTGAAACAGAACACCCTAATGATTATAGCATAGCTGGAAAAAGGAAGTGTATTTCTTTTATTTTTTCAGTTTACTTTCAATTTTTTTTATTACAAAATCTTTTTTACTACTTTCAGTTTTATTTTGTATTGGTTTCAGGTATACAGCTTAGTGATTAAAAATCATATACTTTACATAGTGTTCCCTTTGATATTTCCAGTCTCCAACTGGCACCATACAGAGTGTTTGCACTATTATTGACTATATTTTGTATGTTTTACTTTACATTCCCATGACTATCTTGTAACTACCAATTTATACTTCTTAATCGCTTCACCTCTTTCACTCATTCCTCCAAATCCTCTCTTCTCTGGAGAAAACAGTTTTCTTGAGGCTCTTTTTTCAGTATTATCACTTGGATTTCACACTTTGTAATTTCCTTCTAAGAAATGGGCTCCTGTGATTCTTCAGACTTTTCATAAAAATTGCCTTTCAGGAGGAATTGTCAATTTCTCATAGAGCTGGCAACTATCTTTGCTTTTCCGTTTATATCAACGATTTGGTGGGCAAGTTTCCCATTGTTGATCATGCTGACATTAGGAGAAATTTCAAGATGACAGAGTTTGTGAACAGACCTACTGAATGACAGCAAAGTCAAACCATCAAGTACATGCACTAGATGAGCTCCTCATTGATGATATCTTGAAACAAATTTTCTCTAATATCATGGGAAATTTTCCTTTCGAATTGCTTTTAGGAGTAAACAATCTGACTTCCAGGGACATATTTTACTCTAGATCTTCCTCTAAAGAACCAAATATTTTTTTCCAGGAAGAAATGTTTTCTAGTTAGTTAAGTTCATGAAGAATAAACAAGGAGTATGACAAAACAAATAAGAAAAAATGAAATTCCTGCTGGTCTGATTCCTCATTCACTTATTCATTCATTCAACAATGTTTATAGATTATCTGCTATGTGTAATAGTGCAATATATGATGTTATATTACTTACTAACTATTAGATATGGAAATTATTTGGTGATGCCACTCTTAAAAAAAACAGGTCTAGCAGTAGTTATGATATAGGCATATCCAGAATTTTAACTTGTAATGGGGCCCCACTTTCAGCCCCAGCCTTGGTATCTAATGAAACAAAGTAGCTCCAAACAGAATGATCTCTTCCAGGGGTGAGGAAGGTACATATTTTTGAGGCTAAAATGACTGTGGTAACTGATGCTTCTTGCCCCAATTCTTATATAGAAGAAAGAATGTAAGAGAAAATAAAGTTGGACACATAATTTTATCCAATTTTACAGTTAAAAAATTGGGTAGAGGTCTTTCACTTTTTTTGAAATCTTGAAATATTGAGAAAGAGGAGGAGTGAGAAACAGAGAGAGAGATATCTGAAGGGGGTGGGGAAAGGGGAGAGTAGGAGAGAAACTCAAACATTAATGGGTAATAGAATTTCTCTTGCAGTGGCCACAATACATATGTTTGTTAAAAAGCAAGAGGCGGGGAAGACATGCATGCCTGATGTGGAAGAAAAGCCCATTTGTGCCTCACACACTGGAGAAATTGTTCAGGAATAGTTCACCCATGTGAAAATATGACCCATGTCATTTTGCCAGGGTCATTAAGACACTGAGCTGCTGAGTAAGGCCTGATTGGGTAAATTCAAGATCCAGAGGGTGAGGGGAGTACATACTTCCTAGTGCCTAGTTTTTCTAAGATTCAAAAAAAATGTCAGTGGAAATAAGGTTATGAAGTGCCACTTGCGTGGGTGAGACAGGGTCTCCAAAGGGTGGGAACCAGCTGGATCTCAGACATGGCTCATTCTTTCAGATATTTCTCCATTTTCTTAGTGGGCAAATTGAGAAATAGAGAACCCAGCACTACTAGACGGAGAAGAAACAGTGGTATTTAGAGATGGGGAAAAAGAAAAGGTTACAAATACGTGTTGAAATGAATTTCCCATTCTCTTTTGATTATTGTCATATTCATGTTTCACAAAGTCCTAAAATGTCTGGAGATAAAATTCAGATCATTTGTTTTGAAAAGAAATGGCTTTATAGAGATGCTTAGATGACATGAAAGCTACATTTGAATGAATACATATTCAAAATCAGGCAGGAAATATGGAATAATGAACAAGATCTTTCCTTATAATTTATTGGGAGAATTGTATGAAGTTTAAGGGTGTCCTACATGAATCAAAATAACCAATTGAAAAACAAACATAGAAAAAACCCTTATCAGTTAGCTGTTCTAGTTTTAAGTAAGCTAGGACAAATAATCAGTTCAATCTCAATCTCAATGTTAATTTTTAAAATTAAATTGATAATTCTAATTATGCTGGACTTTTCCCAGTGTCCCAGTCTCTTTCATCGAGGAGAGTGGTAGAGCAATCATGCATTTAATTAAACAAATAACAAAATCTTATTAACCTACAATGGACCAGAACTTTAATCTCCACGGGCTTCAGTATTTTTGTTTGTAAATTGATGGATTATGACTAGTTTATTTCCAAATTTTGTTCTTCACTTTATTTTTTAAAGATTTATTTATTCATTTTTAGAGAGAGGGGAAGAGAAAGAGAAAGAGGGGGAGAGAAACATTAGTGTATATTTGCCTCTCATGTGGCCCCTACTAGGGACCTGGCCTGCAACCTAGGCATATGCCCTGACTGGGAATCTAACTGGCGACCCTTTGGTTTGCAGTTCATGCTCAATCCTCTGAGCTACACCAGCCAGGGCCAAATTTGTTCTTTAAATTGTGTAATTGTTTTCTATATCTTAACATTTCAAGTAAGGGGGTTTAGAATGTGGATGTAGGTCTTGACACTATTTGTATTTCTATTGAGAACATATATATGTTATTAAATAAATAATCAATTAATTTATAGAGTAATCCTGTTATGGTCTTTCTGCAATTCCACCTAAATATGTGAAAGAATTCCTGGGTTTCTCCTTATTAGCTGCTAATTATATTCTAGGAATCCTTTTTTTTTTTCCATTTTAATTTGATAGGCACTTACTTTTTTACCAGTAAAGGAGTTGGGCTGGGTGGAGATTGTATTGAACCTAAGTCAATCATTCAGTTTTAATGGGGCAGGTTTCAAAACCTTTCCTAAATTAAGGGAAGAGAATTTATTTTAAAGGATCCATTTAAAAGAGATACATCTTTATTCCTTTTTGTTTTAAGAGTCTGTATGTTTCAAGCTACTTAGATTAAATAGTGTGAGAACTGCTAGTTATGAAGTGTTATCTTTTTTTTAAAAATGCAGACATAGTTTTTTAAATTAAATTGGCAGGTACGAACAGAATCTTGGGCTCAGAGAGAGAAGGAGTAGAAACATAAGACCCTTGTAAAGATTTTACCACCATTAAGTTTCTTTTGAGACCTCATATTAGCCCACTGATAATATGTCATAAAATAACTGCCATCTCCACCTTCATGGGAGCAACCCTTGGGTTAGTGCTGCTGGATTGTAATAAGGAAACGTGTTTTAAAAAATGAAAAGGAAAAGATGACCTTCAGGTTACTCTGGTCTGTAAATGGGTCAGGGGAAGGAAGGTTCAAAACCTATAGGAGAGGGTCAGTCTGACACTGGATGCAAAGTTCACAAGTCTGCAATATAAGATAATATATGTAGGAAATGAGTGTTTACTCCTCTCTAATGTTAGCAAACTGGAAGGATAAGATGGCTTCCTTTTGACGCGAAAAAGATCTAATGCAAGATGCTATTTTAAACAATGAACAGCTGTTTCATCTTGAACCAAGAACAAAGAAAACACCCTCAGGTCCACATAGGATATATTGTGGTTTCCCGTGTGTGTGTGTGCGTGTGTGTGTGTGTGTGAGTGAGTGTCTGTTTCTTCCCTCTTCTCTTTTTACTTAGGATAATTGAAATGTCATTTTATCCTGGGATGTTTTCCTTACCGACCAGGACATGAGAAGTTAAAATATGGGAGAATTTCCTTTTCATCATTTAGAAGATAAACACTTTTCATTGCTTTAATATGAAATGTTTTCTTTGTTAATCCAAGAGAGATTAATGCCTAGAATGCTAAATTGTATGCATAAGAGAAAAATCATGATGGTCCATGGATAATGTATTCTAGGCAAGACTAAAGCAATAGGATGGCATTATATCATAGTCTAAGAGCTTTTCCTTGCTCTGGAGAGCAGCTGGAACTATAAAGGGCAGCCTGAGTTGCTGATTTAAGAGATTTCAATTATCCAATTAATGCCTAGGATTGCTAGAATTTAATTCACAGAAAAGTTTAAGCCCATATGTTTGAATGATTAAGGAAAATGAATTTCTTATTTTCAGAGCAAGCTTCTTGAAAATTAAACTCAAAACACCTCTTAGATTGCAAAGATATAGTCTTTAAAATTTTTTCATGTGATACATAAAATAATTTGTCTGGTTTGGATTTTGTACTAAAAATTGATAGAAAAATATTACATAATCAATGGGTAGCATATTTATTTACTTTTAAGTCTTTATAGTCTTTTTAAAGTATATTTTATTGATTATCCTATTACTTTATAGGCATTTATGTATGCATTTGCAATTTCAATTTTTGGAAAAATGAAGAGGCATTATAATACATTCTGTTATTCCAGATACAACACACACACACATAAACAAACATACTTCATTTTACCTGGAAAATGATTCCATTACATAATCATAAGTTTAGTTGTTTATCTCTTTCTAAAACACTGGAATATAAAAATATAGAGTGTGACTTTTTAATTTGAAGGAACTACTTCATTTAGCTTTTTTAAATTACATGGTTGCAAAATATATTTGCTTTTTTATAATGACCCTAATTCTCTTCCTTTTTAACTCAGAGTTATAATTTTAGTTAACTTTCCTGGGGGCTTTCATTCCTTATAATTTTGTGTTTGAAATAAAGATGAATTTCTTTAAGTTAAAAACAGGAAATTCTAGGCCAGAAACTGCTATTTCTCTCCTTCAGATATAGATCTCAACAATACTAATAGGTTGTAGAACTTTAAAAAAGGAAGGAGAAAAAATATGTGCAAATTCTTTTTTTTAATCTAGACTTGGTTATAGAGAACATTAATAAATTGTACTGTTCAACTTCTAGGATGTGGGTTCAACTCCATTGGCTTAATGGCCATAAATACTTCCTTAGAAGAATTCTGGATTTCTGGATGGAGGAAGGGATGTCAGAGAGTCTCAGAACAGGCTTGAGAGCCCCCCAGAAGGTGTCTTGGGAGGTAATCAAGCCCTGCTGATAGGATTTGGCAGTTAAAATAGATGGAGGTCAGCCTGTCATTTTGTCTATTTAAATAAGTCACTTGTGATTAAGGATAAGCAGCAAGTTTTCTTTTCTTTCTCACTTTTGGGTCTTTCAGGTTCTCATCTATGTCTCTGATTTTTCTTCCGTCTTAAGAATTTCTCTCCTGACTTTTACATGGAAAGTGTTCACGTTTCTTTCCTACAGCTTTGCCCCTTGGAGACATGGACTGGGAGACAATTTATCATTTTATTTCATTCCAAATTACAAAAATTGATACTTCAACCAAATTTTTACTACATACCATGTGTTTCATGACATGGAGACAGAATCTAAACTGAAGACCAGAGTCTGCCATTTTTCTCTTTGTTAAGAGAAGTCATTAGGATCTGTAATCAAGTTTATGATGATTTTTCCACCTGCTTAGGATAAACTTATTTTTCTGCCTTTTGAAAAAAATAATCGGTGTTTATGATTTTATATAAATGTCTGTGAATACTACATTTGCTTTTAGGAGCTTTCTTGGCTATAAAATAGCAGGTGTTTATAAGATCATGCACTTAAAAAAAAAACTACATGGATTGTTACCCAAAATGGAATCAGTGATGTACAAGTATAAGTATTTGCACCTGCCAACTTGTTTGCTGAAATTGTTTGCCAAATATTCTCCAATACTCTATCTTTTTCTCAGTGTCTTTCATCCAATGCTGTTCTACCTTTGCAGGTCTAGTTAAGATTCTTTCTGCTCTCCATGTTGTTCTGGAGACAGGGCTTGTGAAAGGGGCAACAACTTTGGTGAGTGAAATATTCCAGCATAAAACCAATCACCTTGTGTGCCCTTTCTCATACTAATTTTGTTTTCTGTAGAGAGGAAGGGAGAGAGACAGAGACAGAGAGAGAGAGAAATTGATGTGAGAGAGAAATATTTACCAGCTGCCTCTTGTATTCACCCTGACTGAGGATCGAACCCACAACCCAGGTATGTGCCTTGATGGGGAATTAGACCTACAATTTTTTGGTTCATGGGGTGAGGCTCCAACCAACTGAGAAACACCAAACATTGCTCTCATACTTTTTGCCCATCTTTCTCTCTGAAACATCTGGCTTTGTGCAGTTTAAATCTGATAGTGTCTGCTTTAGGTATACCACATATTTCTTGCTTTCTGTCCTGGTACAGGCACCTCATGGTAAGCAAGCATGTATTGCCTGGACATGCCAGATGGCCACACCCTACAGGGCAACCCTTTGCCAGTGGAGGACCAGAGCTAGTATATCCCTAGGGCAGACAATTCTGAAGCTCATTCATTAGGGCTCTTCAACATTCCCAGTGGGGGTGAGCCCCAGATGGTCAGATCAGTGATCAATGCACTGTATATGGAAATTTGTCAATCATCTGCTCCTATTCTTGGTATCAGTTCCCCCAAATAAGCTTATTTACACATAGGTTCTTATCTCAGGCTCTACTTTCTAGGGTAACCCAACCTAAAACAAAACATGCAACACATTGCAAAACAAAACAAAATAAAAATCTGAGAGATCTTCCTTCTAATGTGATTTGCTGTCTCATATCATGGTTATTTAAGTACAGTTCTATTCTTCTAAGAAATAGTTTGTGACTTTATAGCTGTGAAAAATATTGCCCTCCTCTCTTTTACAGCTTGCTCTCTGTTGGAGCCTGGCTATGCATACAATACTGAAAAGAGAAGATGCCACTCCTTGAAAGGAATCTGCAGTCTAGAGTTTATCTCCTTTGGATATTTCACTATAAAGGCACAACAAATTGTTTTTAAAAATAACCAAATGATGTTTCTTAAATTTACATAGAACTCCTTTGTTTGAAGATGTTTATATCTGTGTTAGTCACAGGACACTATAAATAACCTTTTACAGAAAAAAAATTCTGGGTGCTGTGGGAATGAAAAAAAGAAGATAAGAGATAAAAAGTACATCAGAGAAGAAGGTTTTCTTCATAATGTCCTTTTTTTTTTGGAAAAGGTATTATCTTTTCACTCTTAAGTGTGATGTTATCTGTGGGCTAGTTATATATGGCTTTTATTTTGTTCAGGTGCATTCCATCTATACCTGATTTATTGAGAGTTTTTTTTAATCACGAAAAGGTATTGTACTTTGTCAAATCCTTTTTCTGCATCTACTCTGATGATATGCTTTTTTCCTGGATTTTGTTAATGTGTTGTATAACATTATTGATTTCATTTCTTGAACATTCCTTTATCTTAGGGATAGTCCCACTTGATCGTGGTGTATAATTCTTTTAATGTGCTGATGAATTAGGTATGTTAGTATATTTTGTTGGGAATTTTTGCATCTATGTTCATCAAGGACATTGGTCTGTAATTTTCTTTTCTTGCAGTTTCCTTGTTTGGTTTTGGTATTAGGGTATGTTGGCTTTGTAAAATAAACTGGAAAGCATTCCCTCCTCTTCAAATTTCCGTAAGTGTTTAAGAAGGATTGGTATTAATTCTGTAAATGTTTGGAAGAATTCATCAGTGCAATCATCTGGTCCTGGACACCTCTTGTTAGAAGATATTTGTTTTTTTCTTCCTTTTTTCCTATATTTAATTGTTTTTTAAAATTATTTTATTGTTGTTCAAGTACAGTTGTCTGCATTTACCCCCCACCATCCATGATATCTTTTGAGTGAGATTTAACATGAGATGAAGGGCTTGGGTTGAAAGAGAAGAAAGTCAAAGGAATTTATGGGAGAGAATCAGGGGAGAGAGGGCTGAGTTCAAGAGTGTGAGTAGATAAGTGTAACACAGAGCAACTTTTACCTGACTATAGTCCTGCAGAAATTAATATCCTGTGAAGGGTCAATAGGTATTCCACTACAAATAAATTTTGGGGATTAAATAAATTAGAGAAATTTGCTTATTACTTCTAGAATTCAGAGATTTATAGCATACGTTGGCATATTGATTCTAAGAAGTACTGCTATCTATAAAAATTAAAATAAAATCACTTCCAAAATTCAAGTTTATGGAATAGAGCATTTCCAGAACTTCTGTGATCATGACATCTTTTGCCACTAGGACACTGTTCATTCATCTGAAGGTACATTGATGTTCCACAGAGTGGATCTTGGAAAATTCTGGAAGGGAGCTGTGTTGAGAAGTGAAGCTGATGGAATCAGGTGGGGTGTGTGCATAGCATTGAACCTTGCACACTACATAGATATGTTTGGGTTTAACATGTCAAGCAATCAGACACTACTGGCTCCATTCCAGAAAAAGAAAAGATGGTTTCTTATAACATAAGTTAGCTTACCAAATCTTACTTCCAACTTATTATTTATGTTACCATCATCCCATTAGATTTATCATGTCCATTGTTGGAAAGGCTGTATAATGGAGGATTTCATAGTCAAAAGCCTGTTTTCAAATCCTGAATTCCTTTCTTCTTGTGTGACCTTGGACTATGTCTTCATGCTTTTGTTTCATCATCTATAAGTATGAGCATGATGATAATAGTCGCTAACTCACAAAGTTTGGGAAAGGGTTAGATGAGATGAAATAACTAAAGAACTCAGCAGAATATCTAACATAGGGCATGTGACCAAAAAGAGAAAATATTTATTTTAAGAGAAATTTTATTGTGTAATGAAAAAAAACAGACTTAAGGACACACAGTCCTAAGTTCAAATCTTATCACTGTCCTTTTAGATAGGTTTACCAAATCCCATACATTATTGTTATTACCATAATAAAGGAGAAATAATAGCACATGTCACACGGGGTTATTGGGAACACTAGAGATATTGATAAAATATCAAGAACAAAGATGTGGCTCAACACATAGTTTCTGGGATAATTATTATTGTAATTCTACAGTATTTTTTCCATTTCTTATTAGGAACAATATGTTGCTCTGGAAGCTGCCACAGTCATTTTCTGAAATCATCTGAATTTTTTCCAAGCATTTCTGCTAGGCTCAAGGAAACACTTGGGCTGATTATTGAGTTATGGAACTTTACTAAAATTTTGCTAAATAAATGGACAAATTAGTATTTCTCTGCAAGTTTCAGACAGTGGTTAACATAAAAACTGATTAGCATAAGAACTCATACTCTGTACAGCCAAAATAAAATGGGCCAATTTTATCCTTGTTGTACAGACAGAGGAGTTAAAAATCTAAGAAAGTTAAAGAGTCACGTCGAGGCATTTTGTTCTTACACATCAGATTTAGACTTAAACCCACTGTTTCTCATATTACTATTATTTTTAAGGACAGATAGGATAGAAATATACTACTAAACTTTCTTCTTTGGTATATGTATCATCTCCTAGGGATTTTGTCAAAGGGAAAATTTAATTTCCATTTTTTAAGAAAATATTGTCATAAAGATTTTATTCTATAACATTTCTCGCTGGAAATCTTAAATTTACAAAATGAGAACTGTTTTTCCCATATCAATGTCAAACAACAAAGATAAAATTTCCAAATCCTCTTTTATTTTCCTTCTTTATTTTTTTATATTAATGTCTTACTAGGTTTTAATTCAGGTCAATCTGGAAAAATTGTTTTATTAGATGCCATGTCACCTGTGATCCTGTTGTGTGTTATGTGCTCTTGCATATGAAGGCATGTGGGGAATGTTTTTTGAAGAAGCATTTAAGGTTTATATTGTAAATCATGCCACCTGAAGTGTCACTTAGGACACCTAAGACCATGTGATCACTCAATAACTTTCTTTTTTAAAAATATATTTTATTGATTATGCTATAACAGTTGTCCCATTTTCCCCTTTTTATTCCCCTCCACACTTTACCCCCCCCATCATTCTCCCACCTTAGTTCATATCCATGGCTCATACATATAAATTCTTTGGCTTCTCCATTTCCCATAGTATTCTTAACCTCCCCCAACCCTGTCTATTTTGTACCTACCATTTATGCTTCTTATTCCCTTTTGTACCTTTTCCCCCATTTTCCCCTCACCCACTCCCCTCCTATAACCCTCCATGTGATCTCTATTTCTGTGAATCTGTTCCTGTTCTAGTTGTTTGCTTAGTTCGTTTTTATTTTTGTTTGTTTTTTAGGTTCAGTTGTTGGTAATTGTGAGGTTGTTGTCACTTTACTGTTTTTATTTTTATCTTCTTCTTTTTCTTAGATAAATCGCTTAACATTTCATATAATAAGGGCATGGTGATGATGAACTCCTTTAACTTGACCTTATCTGGGAAGCACTTTATATTTCTTCCCATTCTAAATGATAGCTTTGCTGGATAGAGTAATCTTGGATGTAGGTCATTGTTTTTCATGACTTGGAATACTTCTTTCCAGCCCCTTCTTCTCTGCAAGGTTTCTTTTGAGAAATCAGATGATAGTTTTATGGGCACTCCTTTGTAGGTAACTGTCTCCTTTTCTCTTGCTACTTTTAAGATTCTCTCCCTATCTTTAATCTTGGGTAATGTAATCATGATTACATTCTGGGTCAAACTTCTTTGGGACTCTCTGAGCTTCCTGAACTTCCCAGAAGACTATTTCTTTTGCCATACTGGGAAAGTTCTCCTTCATTATTTTTTCAAATAAATTTTCAATTTCTTGCTCTTCCTCTTCTCCTTTTGGCACCCTTATGATTCAGATGTTGGAATGTTTAAAGTTGTCCTGCAGGTTCCTAAGCCTCTCCTCATTTTTTTGAATTCTTGTTTCTTCATTCTGTTTTGGCTGAGTGTTTATTTCTTCCTTCTGCTCCAAACCATTGATTTAAGTCTTGGTTTCCTTCCCTTCACTGTTGGTTCCTTGTACATTATTTTTATTTCCCTTTTCATAGCTTTCACTTTTTCTTTTATTTTACGACCATACTCAACCATTTCTGTGAACATCCTGATTATCAGTGTTTTGAATTATGCATCTGATAGGTTGGCTATCTCTTCATCACTTAGTTGTATTTTTTCTGGAGCTTTGATCTGTTCTTTCCTTGGGCCTTATTTTTCTCACTTGGTGCACCTTTTACATGGTAAGGGATGGAGACTTAGGTATTTGCCAGGGCAGGGAAACCCACATTATTGCTGCATTGTGGTGCTGTATATGGGGGTGGGGTCCAAAAGGGAACAATGTGGCTTGTTCAGCCTCAGCTGGCTTTCAATCACTTCCTCTGCTACCCACAAGTAAGTTGGGCCCTTCTTGTGCTAATTCCTGGGTGAGTGGTTTTGTGTACTTTCTAGGACCCTGTGTGTTTCTCCAAGGACCTCTCTTGTGAGGCTGGGAGTTTCTCCCATTGCCTCACCCCCCACAGATTTTTTTAGTCAGCGGTTTTGAGGCTTTATATCCCCACACTGGAACCCTGGGTTGTGTAGTCTCTCTTGCTCCCCAGTGGTTCTTCTTGTTTTATCAGCATGCAAATGTGGGACTGCCAGCCACTGCCTCACCCACCCTGGATCCTCCAGTTGCCACCTTGCTATGATTCCTCTTTACCCTGGCTGCCTGTTTCCACTCCTCCTACTGGTCAGGTTGAAAATTTCTTCTTTACTCCTTGGTTGTTAGACTTCTATACAGTTAGATTTTCTGGTAGTTTTGGTTATTTTATTTTTTTTTTAATTTGTTGTTGGCCTTCTTTTGGGTGTGCAAGGAGGCAAAGTATATCTACCTACACCTCCATCTTGGCTGGGTATCCTCAATAACTTTCTTAAAGGGGCATCCTCCCTGGGTGAATATTTTATAAAAAGAACACAGAGACACATTATTATTTTATTTCATTGAAGCACATTTCTTTGAGAAGCCAAGGGTGATTTTCAGCCAAGTGCAGAAGCAAACATATTGTTTTAAAATATGTCATGAATATGTCCTTATGTTTAAAATTTTTTGTCAATTTACTGGAATTTTGAATTCTTATAGCCCTAAAGAGATAAAGAGATGAAAAGTAATTCCTTCTATTTTGAGTTATTTTATTTTATTTAAAATATTTTTTAATTTTTTATTGTATTTTTTCCATTGCTATTTATCCCGCTTACACCATCCCTTGGCCCTGCAGTCACCACACTGTTGTCCATGTTCATGTGTCCTTCTTTCTTTGGGCTTGATCCCTCCAGCCCCTAACCATGCCCACTCCCAAAACTATCATCCTGCTTTCTGTCTATGGGTCTGTTTCTACTATTTTGTTTGTTAGTCCAGTTTCTTTATTAAATTCCACATATGAGTGAAATTGTATGGTATTTGTGTTTCTCTGACTGGCTTATTTCACTTAGCACAATGTTCAGGGTTTCAAGATGTTTCTATAAACTTCATCCTTGTTGAAGAGTCTGGTGAATTACTTTCACATTTCAGGGGCTATGGTAGTTAGCTTAAAACATCAAATCCAATAACTAAAAGAGTCAACACAAGTGTTTTATAAACCACAGTGGTGCCTAATTCCCCATTTTCACAGTCGTTCTCAATGTCCACCCCTCCCCCAAACCTCTATCTTGTGTGTGCAAAACAAATGGCATTATGGACAATTGGAATCAGTTTTGACAGGAGAGACTTAAGGTTACAACACGACATAGGGGGACTTTAGGGCAGAGCTCATTCCTTGCTGTTTTCCTATTTAGTTATAGACTAATTTCTAAAAATTTTGATTAAGATACAGCATGATTGTTAGAATGAAATTTTTGTATCTTTTAATTTTCTATATAATTGCACATGAAAGAAGAAATTCTGGATTTCAACTCAGCCATTTGCAAAATTCTTCAATGTTTTAGTCTAGATTGTTCTTTAAACATACACACACATAAGCAGGAAGGAAGGGAAAGAAAACAACCTGGCAATTTCATGTGATGAAGAACAGATTAAAATTCACTAATTTGGGATGTTATTGTACTTGAGAATTATCAAAGGCAAGATCCAAGGTCTATAATGACTGAAATTGGAGAGTCTCATTGATCTCAAATGAAACTCTTACTGCATATTTGTATTCTAAAATAAGAAAAATCTATCTAGGGCAAAGAATCCTGAATAGGTTGTTTTATTTCTACAAAATCTGATTTTTCAGCCCAAATTTTACAAAGTATTTTAACAGGCGGTTTTACTATTCTCTAACTTAAGGGTAGCCACATGGTCAAGATCCCTTTGAAAGTATGTATCTTTGCTTGATATTTACCTAAATATTATATAACTGACAGCAGAGCTCATTGATAAATATGTCGAATCTCATTGTCCTGATTTGTTAGGAGAAAAATTAAAGTGGAAAAGACTGGTGTTGGGGAGGGAAAGACTAGTGTTCAGTGACAGATCTGGCCTCTAATCTGGCAGAAAAATAACATGGTCAATACTTGAGAAGGCTCTTCAAGTCTTATAATAATCAGCAACCAAAAGAAAGAAGAGAGCTAAAAATAGGGATGAATAATTAACAATCTAAAAATAGACGTGGCCAGCCATATGGAAGTTATTACACTCTAGAGGGTGAAAGGGGCCAAAAAGAATAAAAAATAAATCAAATATTGCATATTAAATGGACTACATAAAAGCATAGTCTGTAAATTCGCTATAGAGTTCATCTCTATCTAAGACAATTTGGTACAAGAAAAATAGAAAAGCACAAATTGTCATTTCCTAATTGATCAAAGAGTTTTTCTTAGAAAGGTGCTTTTGGCTCCAATCCAAAAGGCTCCTGTGGTTTAAGATATGCCTGCCATGCAATTGACACATTGGGGATTTTGTTTTTTAAAAAGGAGAAAAATATAGTGATTTTTAGATCACTTCTTATATTTAGAACAACAGTATGTTTGCGATATAAATAGCATTGCCCCAAGAACACATAATTATGCAAGAGAGGAAGAGAGAGAAACTGTCAACAGAAATGTACCTAGTTCAATGGTTCTAGTATGCCCTCAAAGGTTCTGAAATATTTTATAAGACTGAAGCTGTCAGGGTGTGTAATTTCCTGTTTTTTAATTGTTATTATGGGAAGATGCATGAAAATGTTATTATAGGGTAATTACTATCAAGGATGTAGAGTTTGTAGATCCTTTATATCTTTGATGTCTATTATACTTCTCATTAATATCAATACTTGGGAAGTTATGGGCAGGAATTATAAAACTGCTTACTTTAGTTCTAGAGTAAAAAGTGGGTATGTGAAGGATGGATTGGAAATTGACTAACATAGAAAGCAGCATACTAAAGTACAAAGAACAGAGGTGTGAAGTGTGAGGCTGAGACTTAAACTGGGAATCAGGCTCTGCCTTCTATATGTGTATGACCTCGGCCAAGAGATTTATCTGTTGAGCCTTGTGTGTCTTATCTGCAAAATGAAAATAATGGCTTCTTGATATTTATGTTTTATATTACAAGTATCTTATAAGAAAACATATATAAAACCTTTATGAACATAACAGTTGTTTAATAGGTAATAATTGCTACTGATATTGCTGCCCATCCATTTAATTTAGTCACAGTTAACAAACTCTTATGTTATTGACAAAGAAGGCAAATTTCACTAAAATAGCTTGAAACTTCATGGATAAGGAAAAATACGTTCTTTCTAATCTGCAGCCCTGCCATTCAAATTTCAGGAAAGTATTTGGATTCTCCCTATTGAATTTAAATGACATTTGCTTTCTCATCTATGTATTGATTTTTATTTTTCATCTTCATATGCATATTATCTGATTTATAAATTAAAGGATAATGCCTAAAATTATAAAAATGGATACAAAAGCCAATTCTTCATTAATGACCGTGTACATTTTTTAAAGTATTTCTCTTAGCTAACTTTTTCTACTTTCAGATTTCTATCAGATTTTCTATCAGATCTTTCCATAGGATCTTTCTATCAGGTTTTCTAAATAGTTGCTATTTATGAATATGAAACTATTGATTTCCATAAAATGACACTACCTTAATTATCTTTTCAAAAGATCTTTTGAGTTTTATTGGTAATTTGGTCAAATCATCTGAAAATAGTGATGATTTTATGCTCTTTTTTTTCCAATTTTCATGCTGTTGATTTTTCTCTTATAGTTATATTGGTTAGTACCTTCAGTATGATGTTAAATGCTAGTAGTGATAATGAACATCATTGCATTTTCCTGACATTTCTGGGAATGTCTCTAGTGTTTTGCTATTAAGTATGATGCTGTCTTAAGGACTGAGACAATACATCTTATTAGGGCAGAAAATTGTCCATATATTGCCATTTTAGTGAGTGTGTTCTTCATAAGAGAATTTGAATTTTTGTAAATTTTTACTAATTTTTTATTTTAGAATAATTAATATGATGCTATATAGTATTTAGAAATTTATTAAAATAGTGTGATCTGTTTTTAAAATCTGAACTTGGTATATAATCATATATACACAGTCATGGCACTTTACTTTTGAAAGCTTGTCTGCATGTGAAATATCATTTGGATGACATTTTTATTAACTTATAATAAAGTCATTTTTGTGTTTGTTTATTTGTTTTACTGTATTGCACAAGCAGGAAGACTAATTGTATTATCTACTATATAAAATGTATGTAGCTTAATAAAGTATATTGTTGCTTTTTGTAAATATTTTTCTTTTTCTGTTATTTTTTAAAATTGGCAATACATTTAGAAGATTCAAAAGAAAAAATTAATGATCTATAGTAAAAGTCCCTTTCCTTCTTCTGCACCCATCCTCTCAGCTTTTTAAAAAATCTATTACTAATCTACCAATCTTCTTAAACCCGTTGAAACATGTTTAGAGATTTTTATTCACAAGCTCCCATCACAAAGAGATTTTTGTCTTATATCAACTCATTATAGACCCACAAACCCTGAAATTTCAAGTGGTTTCTTTGAAATTCATACTCAGATTATTTTCATTACACTTCTCCCTTCTACCACCTCACTCCTTGGCCTCATTTTGATTTCCTTTACCTTGGTAGAAAAGGTAATTTCTTTCTTTTTTTAAATATATTTTATTGATTATGTTAGTACTGTTGTCCCATTTTCCCCCTTCATTCCCCTCCATGCTGCAACCCCCTCCCACCCACATCCCCCCCACTTTAGTTCATGTCCATGGGTCATACTTATAAGTTCTTTAGCTTCTATATTTCCCATACTATTCTTACCCTCCCCTGTTTATTTTCTACCTACCATCTATGCTACTTATTCTCTGTACCTTTTCCCCCTCTCTCCTCTGATTGCCCTGTCACTAACCCTCCATGTGATCTCAATTTCTGTAGTTCTGTTCCTGTTCTAGTTAGCTTAGTTTTTTATTTAGGTGTGGTTGCTAATAATTGTGAGTTTGCTGTCACTTTACATGTTTTTTATCTTTTTCTTAGATAAGTCCCTTTAACATTTCATATAATAAGGGCTCAGTGATGATGAACTCCTTTAACTTGACTTTATCTGGGAAGCACTTTATCTGCCCTTTCATTCTAAATGAAAGCTTTGCTGGGTAGAGCAATCTTAGATGTAGGTCCTTGCTTTTCATGACTTGGAATACTTCTTTCCAGCCCCTTTTTGCCTGCATGGTCTCTTTTGAGAAATCAGCTGACAGTCTTGGGAGCACTTCTTTGTAGGTAACTGTCTCCTTATCTCTTGCTGATTCTAGGATTCTCTCCTTCATTTTTATCTTGGGTAACGTAATTATGATGTGCCTTGGTGTGTTCCTCCTTGGGTGCAACTTCTTTGGGACTCTCTAAACTTCCTGGAATTCCTGGAAGTCCATTTCCTTTGCCAGAATGGGGAAGTTCTCCTTTATTATTTGTTCAAATACATTTTCAATCTGTTGCTCTTCCTCTTCTCCTTCTGGTACCCCTATAATTCAGAAGTTGGAACGTTTAAAAATGTCCTATAGGTTCCTAAGCCTCTCCTTTTTTTTTTTTTGAATTCTTGTTTTCATTCTTTTCTGATTGGATGTTTCTTTCTTCCTTCTGGTCCACTCCATTCATTTGAGTCCCAGTTTCCTTTCCATCACTATTGGTTCCCTGTACATTTTCCTTTATTTCACTTCATTTAGCCTTCATTTTTTCATCTAATTTGAGACCAAATTCAACCAATTCTATGAGCATCCTGATCACCAGTGCTTTGAACTGTGCATCTGATAGGCTGGCTATCTCTTTGTCGCTTAGTTGTATTTTTTCTGGAGCTTTGACCTGGTCTTTTGTTTGGGCCATTTTTTTTTGTCTCGATGCTCCTGTTATGTAGTGAGGGGAGGAGCCTTAGGTGTTCACCAGGGTGGGGCAACCCAGTCACTGGGTTGTGACACTGTATGTGGGGGAGGGGTCCAAGAGAAAACAATGGTGCTTGCTCTGCTCTCTGCAAGATTTCAGTCACTTCCCTTGCTTCCCACAAGCAAAGTGGGCCCTCCTGATGCTGATTCCCGGGTGGGTGTGTTTGTGTACATTCTAGGACCCTGTGGGTCTCTCCAACAAACTCTCCTGTGAGGCTGGGAGTTTCTCCTACCACCCCAACCCCCACAGGGGTTTTTAGGCTTTATTTCCCTGCTCTGGGACCCTGGGTTGCGTGATCTGTCTCGCTCCCCAGTTTCTCCTGGTTTATCCGTGTGCAAATGTGGGACCTCCCAGTCTGTCAGCCACCTTGTGCACTGCACCCCACTCCACAATCTGCCCACCTTGCTCAGTCTGTCAGATGCAGCCTTGCTGCCACCCCTTTCCACCTGGCTGCCCGACTCTGCCCCTCTTACTGGTCTAGATGAATGTTTCTCCTTTAACTCCTCAGTTATCAGACTTCCATACAGTTCAATTTTCTGTCAGTACTGGTTGTTTTTTGTTTCTAAATTGTCGTTGTCCTTATTTTGGTTGTGTGAGGAGGCACAGTGTGTCTATCTACACCTCCATATTGGCCAGAAGTGTCCAGGATCTCTAGAAAAGGTAATTTCATTGACATAAAATTATATGGCCTTCTTGTATTTCTTTCCTTCACTCTCTTCCCAAATGACCCCCTGTGCTATGAAAGTTAAACAGATATTTTTCTCTCCTTGGAGTTTCCTTCCCTTATCTCTCTCCATTCTGTAATTTTAAGTGTCATTTGTGTTAATTTATAATTAATATTGTCATAGTACATAGAATAATAGATGAGTTTATCATGAAAAGGAAATACTTTCACACCAATAATTAGATTCTTCCTAGTTTTATTTCAAAGAGACAATCTCTTAGCACTTATGTTCAAGTGTTCCTGGTGGTTACTTCCATAATTTTAAATAATGTAGTCATGCCTCTATGTTTTCAATTATTAACTTTAATCTCTCTAATTTGTTACATGAGAGATGAGGGTATAGCTCCTATATATCATCCCTTTCTCCTCACCCCAGTTCTTTTCTTTTTCTCCAGATACTGCTCCTAGTGTTGTCAAATATTCATATCTTTTATAAGATTAAGCTTTGCCAATTATAATTTTATCTAATTGTGCTATCACCTAGCTCATGTTTCTCTTTTTAATATTAATTGGTATTTAATCCCTATTTAATTCCATTGACTAACTTTATATATCTTCAATTTATATACTTAACTTTATCTTTTTCCATCATTATGAATGTTTTTATGTTCTTTATGTAATATGTGTGTGTATATAGATACATATATATATATATATATGCGCTACTTTTTGTGCTTACTCTTTTTCCCACCTGTTTTTACAATTTTATCTCCTGAGAGATAGTTGTCCAGTTTGATAACATTTACATTAAATTTTGTATCTATAGTCAAGTCTTCCTTGCTTTTTATATAAGTTGCATCTCACAAGTGAAAACCAATAACACATTATAATGTAGAGCCAAGTAGGGAGTTATAATTACAGTTTTATCTCTACTAGCACAAGATCTGAAATTCACCTGGAGTTGCTATTTAGAGAATGTTTCTAGGGCCAAGAGGTAATAGAGCCCCCCTCTCATTATATGCCAAATTTGGTGCTCTAACATGAAAAATTATAGTTTGCTTTTATATTTAAGACATACTTTCTTGTGTTTTGTCATATAGATATAGCTTGCCTTTGTCTTCTCATTGAGAGAATTACACTTCCTATCACTGAATCTTTTTGAAGACTGAAATTAAAACTTACATTCTTCATGAGGCATGTTCACTGTGACACTACTGAGGATATCTATCTTGGTACAAGGTTAATGTGTCCATTGTTTCTATCATAAATTTGTGTAGTGATCATGACTAATACTAAATACTTAAACCCATCACTAGTTTTTCAGAATTACATTTTATATTTCCTCAGGTGATATAATAATGCATTTGAGTAACTTTGTCTTATTTTCACCTCTTGTACTACCTATTCTTTCTTTTACTGTACTCCTTGCCACAGTTCAAAGTTTCCTATGGATAATAATTTACATTAGCTGATAATGGAGCTCTAAATAAGATCCACATCTCAGACTCTATAGTCATTTGTATTCTATATACAGAAAAATAGCCCCCAAAAGTTTATTAATGGAAATTACTGGTTCATCAATTCCAAGTGTATTTCTTGGCTCAATAACACCTTCACCTTCTACTTCCTATGTAATCTTGCTCATGTTCCTTAGTATCTCGTGGACTCCTTTTTCTTACCTTTTATGTATCTTTCTGGTATTTATTCATTTCCATTCCCAATATCACCTTGGCTCTAGCCCTCCTATTTCCCCTAGAGTCATGGTTGAAGTTACAATTAGGGACTTCCTGCTTTTTGTCTCACTCCAACCCATTCTGGAAAACTCCCTCACTCCAAGGTCTTTAATGACTCTATAAAAATCTAGCAACTAAGCTTTAAATTTTCTAACTCCAGTAGATAGATCTTCTATGACCTAACCACCTATTCCTCAAATCCCCAAGTAAATAATAACCCTTAACTTATCTTTCAATAATAATAATTTTAAGTTTTCGAATACACATTGCCTCTTCCCCTCATCAACCTTGCTTATGCTGCTCCCTCTTAATGAAAAACCCAATTCCAATTTCTGCTTAATGAGTTCTCCTTATTTTCCAACCCTTTTTCAAATTTAATTAGTTCCATGGAGTTTCTCTGATGCCTCAGAACTGAAATTGTGTCTGCTTTTCTATGTCTTCTTCCCACACTTCCTTAAAAACAGTTCTTAACTTTCAGTTGTGCCCCTTGCACAGTTAAACCCTAAACTAGATGCATCTTCCTTGAGAAAAGGGGTGTTCTGTGCATATTTTATGTCCTTTGATGAGCATATTGTAGGAACTCCAGAAATATATCGAGTACAAGACTGAATCTATAGAATGAATTAGTCATTCTCACCCTTGTTTACCTCACAGAGCCAAGACCTGCCTTATTTGGAGGAAGGATTGCACAAATATATAGAGCTATTCTAAGAAGCAATTTAGTTTTATTTTTTCTTGAGTAGTTGAGTGGCTATGTACACAATGTTCAAGATACATTTGACTATAGAAATAGATGGAGCTTCAGCTTCATTATCTTCCCCATTTTTAGTGGAACATGATGTGGGATGTTTCATTTTTGTTTGAGAAAATTAAATAAAATGACTGACTAAAAATATCAGAATATATTTTATAGCTATGTATAAATTCAAACATGAAAGCATTTAGTCATTTATATTACAGGCTGAAAAGTTCTCCTGGCCTGGTATTAGAAGAAGAAATTGGATGTCTTAATTATCTTGTGGGCTTTATTAAAGTTGCAAGCTTGTTCTCTGTTCTGTGTACTGAGAACCACTTCTCACAGCTCAATAAATAATAATGACATAATCATCAAGAGATGAGCACTTAGAAGCTTCAAGAGAAAATACCCATGGGAGGGGGTGTTTATATATGGGAATGGGAATTTCACCTTACCTGCCAAGATGGCTTGGCTATATGAGCAGATAGAATTTTAAACATTGGCACTGCAGTTGTATACTGGCAATAATGAAATGAGATCAGGAATATATGTAACAATTTCATAAACTGTCAAGTATTAGAAGGTAAGAAAAACACTAAAGTGGTTAAATAAGCAGACTCGTGGTGTGGGAAAATCAGAATGGGCAAATAGTTTCCTTGTAGTCTTAATTTCAGATTAGCACAGATTTAAGATTAGCATATCAGGTGAGGATTAGCTATCCTACTTGCTTTATTTGGTAGATAAAGAAATAAAGGTATGAGGAAATTAAGTCACTCCTTGTACTATTTTATCACTCTTTATACAATTTATACTGGTAAAAATGAGCTTGTATGCTGGATACTCCCTTGAATAACAGAAGGATTTTATTGGTGGATCCTACATTAAATTTTTTTCTGTCACCAAATATCTTTGTGAAACAAACAATTAATTAGTTCTGCCCTTTTACTCTCAGGGATGGTAGTATGGACACTGAAAAGAAAAAATAAGGGATCCTAATAGCTAACTGGGCTCAAGAAAAAAAAGAAAAGTAGAGTTTAGCAACCTTTTCTGCATAGGGGCCTCTCACAAACTGCACTTCAAATGGAGAAGGCTCTGTTCTAAATTGCCTGCCTGCCTGCACTATGTTTCTGCCACCTGATTTGCCCCTTAAATGAGTTCCTGGAGTTCTATTTCAACCACTAGGACTGAGGCTTCCACCAACCAATTGAAGCTGCACAACTTTGACCAATCAGAGTGGCTGTGTTCTGACTACTCAGGACAGTATTTTTGGACCAATAAAATTGTGAGGATTTGGAGTACTCATTTGCATGAGGACAGACCAATCAGGGACTGGGGGCAGGGACTTCTGTTCATATAAACCAGCTCCCCTCTTGCTAGGGGAGCATAATTTCCACAAAAGAGTGGTGAATGTTTTTCCCTGGCTACAGCCTTGCTGGTGCAGAGTGGAACAGACTGGGAAGGTGTCTCCCCACAGCAGAAAGGACTGGACCAGTGCTGAGTGAAGCAGAGTGGAGCTGCCTAGTGGAAGAGGGCCCTGGCCCCAGCCCCAGAGACACCTGGGCTTGGGGCAGCCTCACAGCTGTGCTGTTTTCACAGTTGTGCTGTATCACTGTTTAAACTGAATAAAGTTTCCTTCTTCACTGCACCCCAAACTGAGGATTCCTATTGATGTTGAACTGGCATCAAAGACAATCAGCTGACAGTAGAACTGAGATGACACCATTAAATAATAGTGTGTTTAATATCTCTTTTAGAAGCTAGTGCAAAATTAGGCACCCCTAACCTCTTAACCTAGCAACCACAAGACCCCAGGTTTCCCTCCACAGCACCCCTTCCCCCTCAAAAAAGGCCTATCAGAGGATCTGTGAACTGGGATGGGAAAAATTGCATTTTTATTTTCATTAAGTTCTATCCTAAATAGAGCATTTCTTTCAGTAATGAATGTAACAAACCACTTTCATGACATTGATATTTTTATATTGCATGATAGTTGTTATATCTTCAAACTTTTGTTTTCATAAACATTATTTTGAGAAAAGTTCATAGGTTTCACCAGGTTGCCATAAAACTCATGGCCCATCAGGGTTGTGACCTATATACTAAATAATATCCTCAAATGTTTAGTGTTTTCCTTAGAATTTCATTTTTATTTATTTTCAACTATCTAGCTTTGAAATTAACAATGTTTTCTTCATAATTCAAGCTGTGCTCAGTAACATTGGTTTTCTATGGCAGCTGCTATTAGAAAGAGATTAAGCTTAAATTAATTTTTATTGCCATTTTAAAAATAATTAAAAATTTGTACTTTCCAATGGAAAAATCATTAATTTTTAAAAAATAATTTAACATCTTATCAAACTGGATTTAAAAAATGGGATTCCAAAGCTTCTAATACTGGACTTATTCCCATGCTTTATCAATTATTGAGACAAGATGTGATAAAGCAAGGAGGTCAAACAACACTACTCTCAAATCTGGAAGGAATTATGCAAAGGCATTTACTTTAGCCATGAATAGATTAAGTAATTTGTGTTTGTTTGTGAATTATGCATAAATTACCCATATACAGCAAAGTTCCTTAAAACTACATGTTGCTTGGCCATAGAATGTTTCCTTATTTAAAACAATAAATGAGACTGAGGAATTGTTGCTGAAGGGAATCAGGATTTAATCTTAGCAAATAATATCTAGGTTGTTATGAATTAAACATTAAAATGATTTTAAAATTAAAAATAATCTCTCAAATACCAATTCTGCATTAGGTTGAATTTTTAACAACTTGAATAGTTTTATCTAAACCTTCCTCGAGATCAAATGTCAGAGCCTGGGAAATATGGGCCAGATGGCACAAGCCAAATTGGAAAGTGAAAATCAGGCAATACATACACTACTCCCTTTCACTTGCCTTGTGAATGCAGGTTGGGTGGGTGTCTTACAAAATTTTTCCTGAGGCAATTCTTTGGAAGGCAAGGTGTAGCTGTCAGTGGTTCAGTTCTTTACAGTTCAGTTTACAAATAACCTTCAAGTGCTTTTTTTCTCCAAAAGTCACTGCTGATTGCCTAAATAGGTGGTAGCTGTGACACAGTAGTGGCAAAGTGATCACACATCATTACACAGTGCACACGTGATTATTTATGCCTTCTCGACCACAGGGTAAGTTACAAGCAATTATTTTTCCAGTCTCCTCAATGTAATTACACTGTAATCTATAGGGACATGTAATTGCAGGGACAGCTTCTGCGCTGAAGTTTTGCACTGGATTACACACCTCTCAGGGACTACTCAAGACCCCAGGAGCCACCCCAGGAGCATTTTACCAGCTAGCAGCTGGGCGGTCTCTTTGTGTAAACCTGGTGGCTTGAATATAAGGCCTGTGCTGTAGGGAGATTTGCAATCCAGATGTGATGTGAAGTCACCAAATAAACTGCCTAAGGGTTGGAAAGCCCATGTGCTTGATATTCAACCTCATCAAACAGCCCCTTGATTTCCCATCCTCAGATTATGAAATGTCTGTGGAAGAAAAGGAAGCTCTTATGACTGCAAAGATTTTATTGATGAAAAATTACTTTAAGATTTAGGGATTTTTATTTGCCATCGCCAGACTCCATATATCTAATAAATGTATGAGGCTTTAAAAATTGGACAGATTTTTAGTATTCTGTGTGCTCAAAGGAAATGATGAATTGCTTTATCATAAAACACAAAATAAATATATGTATTATCCAAGACAAGGAGAATATAAAGGTTTCTTTTTCTTTTCTTTGAAAAAATAAATGTTTGTTGATTTTAGAGAGAGAGGAAGAGAGAGTGAGAGAGATAAAAACATCAATGTGAGAGAGAGACATTGATTGGCTGCTTCCCACATGTACCCCAACCATGGGATCTGACCTGCAACCCAGGCATATGCCCTGATGGGGAATCAAACCTCTAACCTTTTGTGTATAGGACAATGCTCCAGTCAACTGAGCCACACCAGCCAGGGCTCCCTCTCTTTCTCTCTCTGTTTAAAAACAAGGCACAAACATAAAAGCAGCACATTAAATAACCTGATGATATGGTAATTTACTACTACTTCTAGTGCATTCATCTAATGGAGGAGCAATTTGTAGTTGTTTAGCTATTTATTTATCATGGAGACTTCTAGACAGTCTCTGAGAGACGAGAGTTTTTCCAAGTGGGAATGAGGGAAATTCCCAAGAGGCTGTTGTAGAGCTTCAGTGATCTGATTCTCTGGGAAGAAAGCAAGGATTGTATGGGCAGAATCCTTTATTCTTAGCCTCACTGGCTGATCTCCTCATAGGAAAGCTGCGGGTGTGTTGGCTTCATTCACCACTTAGCTTGATGATCTATCCAGGTTCATGTGCAATAGGTGTAAATGCATTTTTCATGCTGCTTGCAGTTGCATGTATTTCACTTCCTGTCAGAATTCTTGTAAAGTCATATAAATTTGGTTTAAAGTCATATAAACCTTCAACTAGGTAGAAGGTTTGAGGGAAAAGTCTGGAGAATGAGAGCTAAAGCAGTGATGTTGAATTGAATCCTGTGAGCAAAAATACAAAATCCTTGCTTCATTACCCTTTAATGTGAACTTTCAAGTTACATAATTTATTACTAAACTTTCCAAATAGGTGTAAAATTTTGAGCTATTTTTTGAAGTGATTTGAATAAAAGGAATATTTGAAAAATTGAAGAAATAGCCTTGCCCTGAAAAAGGCTATTTTGAAAACTTATCTCTTGAATGGACCTTCCCACCTCCCCAACCTTATAATGTGAAAGTTTAAGGCATACAGTGGGATAATTTAATACATGTGTATTTTGCTAACTGATGATCACAATGGTTAGTTAGCATATACATCAATTACCATTTGTTTTGGTTGTGGTAGTGATAACATTTAAGATTTACTCTCTTAGCAATTTTCATGTATACAATACAGTGCTGTTAATCATAGTCACTTCAGAATTTATTCATCTTCAAGCTGGGAATTGTAGCCTTGACCAAAATTTACCTATTTCCTTCAGACCCCAGCCCCTGGTAACCACCAATCTACTCTGTTCTGTGAGTTCAGCTTTTTAAGGTTCCCTGTATAAGTGCAATTATGCAGTATTTATCTTTCTCTGTCTTATTTTACTTAGAATAATGCTCTCAAGGTTCATCCATGTTGTTGCAAATGGCAGAATTTCCTTTTTTTAAATTGAGAAATAATTATCTATCATCTATCTACCTATCTATCTGTCTATCCATCAATCTATCATCTATCACATTAAAATTTTAATATACCTATTGATTTTAGAGAGAGAAGAAAGAGGCAGTGTGGGAGGGGGGACAGAGAGAGAGAGATATGAGAGAAAAACATCAATTTGTTGCCCCCCATACGGGCCCTGACTGGGTACTTAACCTGCATCCCAGGCATGTGCCCTGACTTGGAATCAAAACCCCAACCTTTTGGTGTACAGGATGATGTGCCAACCAGCTGAGCCACACTGGCCGGCCAGGGCTTAATCACATTTTTTAAAATCCATTGAATGGGTCTTTACTCAGCTAATGGAGCTTTTTTTTTTCTGTTTTATGCATATATGTTAATATTTTCTAATCTAATCATCTGTCTTCTAGTATAATTTTATGATTTATTTCCTTGGGAATGAACATACACAGATGGTACATATATACAGAAAAAGATGGATGGATGGATAGATAGACATATAAATATAGTGGAATTAATTTTTTGGGTTTTATTATTAAACATTTATAGGGTCAACTCTTCTAAACTATCTACCTCAAAATAATTCTCTGAAATAACTGCAGATTCAACGTGTATCCTAGTATTTAGATACTTTTATGATTAGCCATCATAAATAATTCTAAACCTGCAATTGGCATTACCTTATTAGCTTTTAATATTGTGTAATGTTTTTCTTTACTCCAGAGCCACTAGCTAATAAGTCATGTATTTGTAATGATTGCACACCTGATTGTTTTACTTTAGGCTATCGTTTATCATAGTGGCACACACTTGTGGAATACAGGCTATACTTACATTTTTTGCTTTGAAAATGTTGTGTTGTTTACCTGTGACCCAGATGCTAAACTTTTCTTAGGTTGTTATGGATTTTTGACTTTGTGAAATACTTTTGAGATTTCAACCATTTTGTTTGATGTTTACACCAAAATCAGGGACTGCCAGTAAAATAAATGAGAGCTTCAGATGAATCTACTTGTGGTTTTGTGAGGTACATAAAGGTCAATGTTCAAAGGGCAACCCCCTACCATGGGGAATGCAAGTATGCTTTAATTAGAAGAAGAGGGAAAGCTCTCACCATTAAGCCCTGAGCTAAATATAGGTCATCCTCCCCCCACCCCCACCAAAAAGACATATTACTTAGTAATTATATCACTATTGTAGTTTGTGGAATTTATTAAGTTGTCAACAGAAAAAAAATGTTTTCAATATTTCTCTGTCAAATGATAGATCAAAAAATCATAGCTTCATTGCTCTTATACTATACAATAAGCAATTTATTTGCTTGCCCATCACAGGCTCATTCCTAATTTTATCAAAACTTTTCAATTGTAGGAAGTGGAATTCAAATACATTATATCTTCTAAATTTGTGAGGATGGGTTTTCCTCTTTTTCTCCTGAAGTTGGACTGCATATTACTTTCCAAGGCCTTAATTCATGTCTATAATTTGTCCCAAACCACAGCGATATTAAA
The DNA here is from genome assembly GCF_004126475.2 of Phyllostomus discolor. NCBI lineage: Eukaryota > Metazoa > Chordata > Mammalia > Chiroptera > Phyllostomidae > Phyllostomus > Phyllostomus discolor. The sequence continues at coordinate 74,653,287 of NC_040911.2, read as the reverse complement.
GCAAAAATTTAAGGCATTTCAAACAGTCAACTGAAGGTATGCAGAGTCTTGGTTAAGCACTCTAGTGGGACGAGGGGTGGCCTTGTGAGAGAAGAGCCTATGGTCTAGGGTTCTGCTGTCCCTTTTGAGAGCCACTAACAACCCCATGACAACTGTGCATTTTAAATGTGGCAAATCCAAACTGAGATGTGCTTTACATGTTAAATACACATCTATTTTGAAGATTTAGTATGAAAATAAGAACGTAACTATTTTTTTCAAACACATTGCTTTTTGGAGTGATAGTATTTTGGACATACTGGTTAAATAAACTATAATACTAGAAGTAATTTCAACTTTATTGTTACTTTTCTTTATTGTGGCTACTGGAAAATTTTAAATCACATACATTGCTCACATTGTATTTCCTGTGCTGGTATAGAGGTTAAATAAATAGACTTTATTGAAAGTCCTTGATTGCCTTGCCAGCACAGTTTGGCTTCAGATGAGACATATGATCATAAAAACCCTTGGTTTCTTCATCTGTGAAATGGGTATAATAACACTTTCCACTTACTGACGTCACAGGGAGGTAACTATAACAATTAATAACCCAGAGCTTGTAAAATGCTGAGTTCTTTGGATCTACTAGAGTGAAATTAACTTTTAAAAAATTTCCCTGGGGACTGGATATACAAATTAAACAAATAAAATGCATGGGAAAACACCCACACACTCATGTAGTTTGGCTCATTTTTCCCTGTGGTGGATTTATAGTGGTTACCTACAGCAGAAGAAAAAAAGAGTCATGTGCTAAAAAATGCCAAATGTATTTCTGTCAGGCTTGGCTAAGACTTGAATGGCCTAAGCATATACAACTCTAAAAATGCCCATACTGGGGTTATAATTGTTGAAAGTGTGTGGTCATGGGCATGATTGTTCATTATATGTGGGGTTTTTCTTTGGTATATTTCAAATGTTCACAGTAAAAGTAATTAACTGATTAAACAACAAATGATCAACTACCCCATCTCTTTCCTTTTTTATTTTCTTTATTTCCTTTATATGAAATAGTTATATGTTGATGGTCTCCTTTACAATAAATTTTACACATAAAGCCATTCTATCAAATTAATAATTTTACCCTAAGGTCAAGGTTAGATTAAGCCTTACTTTTCCCCATGATTTCAGAGCCAAAGGAACCCAAAATGGCATGAGTAAAAGAACTAGGATAAGTAAATGATCCAGGATAAATAAGTAAAAAATGCATCTTAATTTCTGCTCCCTAACTTTTTAATGTTTTAATAATTAATGATTTAATTCTTTTGATGTCTCTTTCTCCCAGTGGAATCCGGAGCTCTTTTTCTAACCGCCCCTCCCCCCCAAAACCAATGATATGAGGCATGCTTGTTTTTAAGCACCATGAAGCTTTATGTTGCCAAGATGGACCCAGCTTCTTCCTGAAACACAGGAAGCACAGAGTATTTTCATCCTCTGAAGAAGCAAACTCCTGACCTGCTGGAGCCAGTGCAGTCATGCTGAGTGTCTACGTTTTCCTGTTCCTTTGCTTTGTACAGCGGAGAAGTCTTGTTTGATGTCTAAATATGAGGATGCTGTAACTCTGGCACGCCAAAGGCTGAATTTATATCCATAATTGTCACATCCTTTATTGAGAGCTACACACTTGCACCATTGTGATAGGCTTTTTTTGGGAATAAATCAATGTCAGCAGTTATATCTATGATCCATTTTAGGTGTATGGCTGAAATATCCTTCAAAGGATGATGCATCAGTCAAAGGTAAAAGGGGGATATTGTGTTTGTGTGTGTTTCTCTGTGTGTGTGCGTGTTTGATATGAAACTAAAACAGTAATTTGATATCATAGGGTACGATGGTAATGATCATAAACCCTAGCCCAGGAATCTAAGAAAACTCAAGAGATAACCTTGTTGTGCCCATTGTCTTTAAGTAGGCAAGGAACTATTGTTTCTATTTCATACACAAAAATTCTAAAGCCTGAAGAAGTTAAATAACTTGATTAAGCCACACAGATTACTAGAGGTAGGACTGTGGGAGGAATACTGAATTTACCTTATTGAGAAAGTGTCAGTCATCTAAGGAGATTAAGGAGAGTACTACTCTTTGATTTAAAAATACTATTTTTAAATCAGGAATGCTAGGTATTGATTAAACCCATCCCTGCCTAAACTTTTGAATGAAAATGTCTTTGAGAAATGAAAATTGAACAACCATTTTACTGAGTGGAAAAATCTCTGGGGCTTAAGTAATCTTCCATAGGCACCTTGGAACTATAGCAGCTGAGGCATGAACAGGGGATCTTGAAGAGTCAACCACGCATGCCAGCCAGGACTGCATACCTAGTGGACATACCTGAAGAAGAGTTGAGTCTGGTAAGGATAACTGTACAACAGGTCCTTAAATAACATCATTTTGTTCCATGAAGTTCCATTATAACATTGATGAGGAAAAAATATAGATTCCTGGCCAGGGCCACTGTGAAATTTGGACATTTTCCCAATGTCTTCATGGGTGTCCTCTAGGGATTCTGGTTTTCTCCCATATCCTGAAGATGTGCATGTGAGGTGAATTGGTATGGCTACATCATACCAATAGGACTCATGAGGGTTTTTGTGAGTGCACTCTGCAATGGAGGGGCATCCTGTCCAGGGTTAGTTTTCACCTCATGACCGGAGGTGCCAGGTTAGGCTCTGGCTACCTGCAACCCTGAACTGGAATCAGCAAGTTGTTTTTATCAGTCTTTTAAAAAATGCATGCATAGTTCACATTTATTTCAATGTTTAATATTATAAGTGCATTGGGTCTTTATTTAGAAGTCTGATGATGTTTCTGTGACCAGATTTATCTGATCATTGGGTCATTTCACTTAAAGTCACAGTTTTTAAGAGGACTGAAGGAGAGTAAACTTAGGCAAATGTCAGTGTGAGGGGAAACGTCAGTGTCCATGGAGCATAGTGACAGCAAGAACCCCAGAATGCCACATCGGATGATCAGCAGAATATCCAAGGTGAACTGACATGTGTGAGTACATGGGACATTCATTCTACCTGGTTGAATGACCCCTTTGAAGGGGGCTAGAAGATATACCTGAGAACATGTGTGATAACCAGCAATCATGTCTGCAGTGAGTGAAACAGTTAAGATATATAGCAGGTTGGAGAGTAGCAAAGAAAATAGAAATACATTTATTTATAGGAGGAACTTCAGGGTTCCAGGAGTAGTTTGATGAAACAAGATGTCTCATTTTGTTTTCTACAGAGAGCAGAACCTGTGACAGGGATTTTGGTGCAAGTGGTTTGGGAGTAGGTCCCAGGAAGTATTGGTGAAGGTAGATGAAATGGGGAAGAGGGAGAGTAATTGTAAGGGTGTCTTATTAAGGGTTCCCTTGTGGGCAGTGGGGCTTGGATCCACCAGGACTTCCTGAGAGATGAATACGATGTTTTCCAAAACTGTCACTTGAAAGACAGGAAACTGGACTTTTATTCACTGGCTCCTGTCCCCACTGGTAGAGAGTTTCCTTCAGAGACTGTGCGTGCTCAGGGGAGCCAGCAGAGGCATGTCCCTTGAGCAGACAGCTAAAAGACACCTGCAGGCATGTTTAAGGTGAGACCATATGGGGTGAAGTAGATCTGAAATCACTTGGAAATTTCTAATACAAATCAACAGCCATGTTGGTGGTGAACCATAGTGGTGGTCATGAAGCACCAGAGGTATTTGCTCTAGAAGGTGGTGGATACTGTGACTGTTTAGGTTGGAAAAAGAATGAAAAGTAAGACGAACTTTTACAAAGCATTTACGAAGGCTTGATAATGTAAAAGAACAAGGCTGATTTTAGAAATTTAAGGAAGTCCATGATGTTGGAGCACAGAGTGTGAAGTGGTGAGTCAAGATGAAGTTGGATATTCTAAGCAAAGGACAAATTATAAAGAGCTAAAAGTAATTCTATGGAGTTTAAGCTTTATCTTTATAGAGCCCCAAGTTTCTTAATTTTATATTTTTGATCTTAGAAAAGGACAGAAATTGAATTTGACAACTATTTAACACAGCATCCAGTTCAGTCCAGGTATGACAGAGTCAAGAGCAGCACATGATCTGGGAGGAAGCTTGTGGAAAGGGTGAAGACTCCCCAGAGCCATGTAGAAAATAGTAATACCCTCTCATTTCTGGTAGCTTGTTACAAAGTGCTGTTAATTAAATGGCTGGTTAGCAGGCCATTCCTGGTTAGCAGGAATCATGGATTTTGTTATTAAGCTTTCATTGAATTTCTGACAAACTGGACAAGTGCATTAAAAAGGATTCCTGAAAGGAACCATCGTCTTGAAGATAATACCAGTTAAGCAATGATAAGTAAACAGCAGCACTAGTAACATTAACTTATATCCTACTCCTAGAATGACTGCTTCATCCATTATGTCATGAGATTATAAACAATGAAATAATAAAGTATGGCAAGAAATAGGTGCAAAAAAAGCAGAAAAATACAAATAATTCGGAAGGCTATTTGAAGCACTGACTTAAAGCTACTATTTACTAACAATGTAGTGTAGACCATACCTTCAGAGGACACTGTTTCTTGAAATGCTAACTATTCACAGTGTGAAGCCATTTTAGATAGCAAGCTACTTAGATATAGCATATTATTTCATATTTCTTTTATAAGTCTATTATTTCTTGACATTTTTTTTACCAGAAATATAGTGTATTACTATAGTAGTATTTGTATAATTTATAAACAAATAGATATACATATGTATATACATGTATACATACATATATACATACATAAATATACATGTGTTGTCAATACATGCTAAAGTCCCCCCCAACCCCATTACCAAACTCTGAGACAGGGACTGGGGCAAGTAGTTTGCCTGGGAGGCAATTTCAGGATGAACACATAAGAGGGTGAGGAATCGAAATAGGGAGGGGAGAAATGCCAATGAAGGATGTGTGCATGGTAGATAGCTAGTGCTCAATTCAGCTGTGAATGTATCCCAGAATTGCTCAATCAGGGCTAAGTCTATTGAGTTATTTTTCATTGACTCAAATTCCTCATTTGTTGAAGTTTAACCATGGAGGAATTTAATCACTGGCTTTTCGAAACTACCCATCTACAGCTGTTGCCACATTGTCTTCTGCAAATGCCTTTAAACTTATACTTCCTAAATTGTTTTTTCACTGATTCTACAACATTTTATTGGCTTTCAAATACTTTATAATTACTTTTTCTCCCAGGGTCTTAGCAGTGCCTCTCAAACTATCTTTCTAAATTAACACATATTTAAGGTGCTTATTTAAAATGCATAGACCTTGGCCCACCGCAGTGAGCTAGATTTAGAATTTCTAAAGGTAAGGCTAAAGAATCTGCATTTTAACAAATAGGGCAGGTGAATCTTACACACATTAATATTTGTTAAAAACTACATTCAGAAAAATCAATAGCACACCAGGAATTGCCTTTCTTAGGTGGTTGTCACTCTCCTGCTCTCTAATTCTTCCATTCTTTCTCTTTTCACTTTCAACTCACAGGAAAAAAAAAACGTTCTCAAGTATTTTTCAAATTTTGAGTAGATAAAAAGTTCCGTGTTTTGCTCATTTTCTTCAGTGTATAACCCATCTGTTCCTACTTCTTCTCTCTTCTAATTCTCAACTTTCCTTTTATCACTTTGTTCTATACATTCATGTATTGACTTTCTCCTTATCATTTTCTGTGAATTTCTCCCTGATCTTCCAGGTGCACATGCCCCCAGTGTTATACTCAGTAGGTTCCATGGCAGCTGGTGATGATCGCTTCATTCTACAGTAAGAGAAACTGAATTGCCTGAAACTAGGCAATTGGACTTTTATCCAAACAAAATCTGACTGCACAACTGTTTCATTTTGTCTCATTTTTTATTCTGTGAACCTAATGAACCAGGAACATGAGCATGACCTCGGAGCTTGTTAGAAATGCAAAATATCACGACCCACCCAGACACACTGAGTCAGAACCTGAATTTTACTAAGATCCCCACATGACTTTTGCACATATCAAATTTTGAGAAGGGCTTATATTGAATATAGCACTATTGAGATTAGCAGAACAACTGGATCATCTATTTGTGGACACACAAATAAAATTTAAAGAAGTGTAAAATATTGTTCATTTGTATCAGACTCCAATATTTAAAGGAAGATGTATTTATCTTTGATATGCTGTAGCTGAAGCTGCTATTTTTTTAATTCAGCAGAATAAAATATCCTCTAAGTATGTTGAGATAGTTTAAGGAAATATTTTTTAGAAATGATAGTAATAATCTCAGTGGGTGCATTTTCTAGGACTAACTCCTATACTGACTGAATCTCTAATGGAAGGAAATGGTAATTTAGAGTTAGGAATTTTAGATTATTAGGTGTGAAAAGGATCTTAATTCATAGAAAGCTAGGTTCCACACTTTAGAAATGTGGAAACTCTCTCTTGGGTTCTCAACACTTTTATCTAACTCTTTGATAGACATCTGTTCCTAGATGTCTCTGTGACATGTCACACTGACACTGTTGAAACTGAGCCCATTATAGTCTCACCTCCTCCCTTTCCTTGCCGTTATCATGCAACTAACCCAGATCAAAATCAGAGGATCATCCTATTGTTTCTTTCATCCTTCAACATCAAATCAGCCACCAAAACTTTTATACTTTGGTCATCTATACCTCAGATTTTTGCCCCTTTTATCTATCCCCATGCTTCACTTAGATTATTGCAACATCTTCCTAACTGGTCTTCTTGTCTTCTATTTTCTATACCTTCAAACACAAATCCTCACACTATTGTTCAAGAGATCTTTCTAAACCCCAACTTTGAACACCTCAAATTTAAAAAACTAAATAATCATTTATTTCTCTGTGTAAAATATAACTTAAATTTTTATCCTAGTTTTTCTGGAAAATTTGTGATTTATTTTCAGTGTGACAATTATCACTAATTTCTCTTATTAGTAAGTATCATGTGTTTTAATCTTATACCTCCAAAAAGCTTTAAAAATTCACACAAAACAATGATGGGGCATTTTGAGATTTGTATTCATTTATATATTTCTGCAGAACCTTGAAATATGTTTAAATGCTCCTAAGGCTGGGATGTTTTAAAAAAACTGTTTGAACTTTTTGTAAAATTAAATTACTCTTTTGGAAAATTTCCTCAAATTAATTTATTTTTTCAAAATGCAATATATTTGAATTATAACTATCTCTTATTCATTTACCCTCCTAATTTCTTATTTCAGTCAGTTAGAAGTCAACCTTGATGTCAAATTAATAGTGTATATTCTCACATGTTAAGAGGACAAAGTTATCTGTTTCATCATTCTCATCTCAAGTGAATTTATTAAACACCTTCTTGTGCACATCGCTGTGCCAGGTACATTGCAAAATAAGTTAGTCATTCATGACTTGATCAGATCTTAGAATCAGCTGATAGGAATGTATTTTGTAACATGAAAACAGGATGGGTCTGAAAACAGTTCTGCCCTAAACACTGCATCTATGCAATGTTTACTGCTTGGTAATTTTTGCCCATTGATTCATTCATTAAACACTTTCAGTATCTTTGAGTCAACATTGTGCTAGTTCCTCAGATGTGAAACAGTCCTATGATGAGCTCATATTTCAGTGGGATTGATATAGAGTCATGAACCACTTAACGAAAGGGACACTTTCTGAAATATGAGTTACAGAACTTTGTGCGAACTTCATAGAGTATACCCTACACAAATGTAGAGATGGTATACTACATGCCTAGGTTATATGGTATGCTTATTGTCCCTAGGCTACAAGTTGATACAGCTGTTATTATACAAAACATCCCAAGATTAAATCAAGAACAAGAGAAAATAATGCAATCAAGAGACCTGGTAAACATGAAATGTATAAGGCTGCTGCCAGCACAGCATGGTTTACTGTTCTACAGAAAATTGTTTTTTAAATAAGTAAAAGAGTACACTCTTAAATAACAATAAATAAACAGTGTGGTATAATAAATACACAAACCAGATACATAGTCATTTATTATCATTATCAAGTATTATCCAGTATACATAATTGTATGTGTTATGCTTTGATATGACTAGCAGCACAGGAGGTTTGTTTACACCAGAATCACCATAAACATGTCAATAATGTGTTGCACTATAACATTTTAACAGCTATGATGTCAGTAGGTGATAGGAATGTTTCAACTCCATTATAATCACTGTCATATTTATTGTCCATTGTTTATGGGAATGTTGTTATATGGCTCATGATTGTGTGAACAAATAATTAGACTTAAATACCTTAGATACTCTAATATATCATCTATAAAATGCTGGGAAAACTTCAAGAGACAATTGCATCTGTCAGAATCCTTCTCAAAGAGGGTGTCATTTGAGCTGAGTCTGGAAGGGTAAATAAGGATTCTGTCAGGCGAAGAATGGGAAAAGAGCAACTTGTGTACAAGCATAGAAGTATATAACACATGAACTGCAAGGTTTGGAGGGGAAGCCAGTGTAAGTGTAGTATCAGAATTGAGGAGGGAGAATAATAAAAGCTAAAGCTATATGACGAATAGAGCTTAAATTATAGGAAACATTATATACCAGGTACATAAATAAGAGTTCTGAGTCACAAACAATAAAATTCAAAATTGATGTCATGGAAACCTAGTGGAGAGAGATTTTTAAAGAGGTGGGAGTGGAAAAACATGACAAATAATGCCAAGGTATTAAGTAAAATGAGAATTGAAATTGGACCATCAAATTTATCAGTTACTAAAACTCTTTTACCACAGGAAGAGAATATTTTGTAGAATAATGATATTCATGTTTGTGGGCCACAAATCAATAGCATCAATATCATCTAGATACTTGTTAGAAATACATTTCAAGCTTGGACTAGACATGCTGAAACTCAGGGATAGGACCCCTCCATCTGTGTTTTAGTACCCCTCCAGGGGATTCTCATGCAAGCTGAAGTTTAAGAATCACTTTTGGAGTTTACTAAAAGAAGGACTTTTGTGATTTCAGGATTGATAGAAATAGGAGCAGAAAAATTGCCCTTTAGAGAAGTGTGACATGAAAAAAAAGTAAAAGAAAAAGAGAAGATGGAATTTGGGGTAGGAAGTGCAATTACAAAAGCATAATAACCCATCATACATTTTATTTATTAACAACTTTTAATTCTTTAGTGGCATTTTTTATTCATTTAAGTTTTAACTTTTTCAATAGGCATATCTTTTGACGTGATTTTTTATTGCAAAGCTATTCCAATATTATCTATTAAATTGGCATTTTTCCTTGTTTTACATTTAAAAATATGTCTGGAGTTTATTTCAGGGAATACTAGGAAGAATGGCTCTAAAATGATATATTCTTCCACCAATAGTAAGTTTTCTTAAGGTTTTTATTGATTATCTGTTTTCTTAAGGATGTTATTAATTACCTCTTAAGGTTGCTACTGATTATCTCTTACTGAATGTTATAAGCCACTTCCTTCACTAGATATTAAGTTCTTATAACTTTGCAGGTCTTCTAATGCATTAAACAGCTGCATTATGTCTTCTGAGCAGAGCTACCACACTATTACCTCCTATTGAGTTTATGACCAGCTAAATCCTCAAGTTGTCTTCAAACCAGTTCTATCAAGTGAGGTCTCCTTTAGTCAATTCATACATTTATATGGACATCAACATAGATATTGATTATAAAGATAAGTACATAATGTAAATATGTAAGTATAATTTTATAATTATAAATATATAATATAGGCCAAATACACAAAACCTATAGCCAACATCATACTCAGCATGATGTTGTAGCAGGCAAAAACTAAAAGCTTTTCCTCTAAGATCAGGCACAAGACAAAGGCGTCCCCTTTCACCACTTCTATTCAACATAGTATTGGAAGTTTTAGTCACAGTAATGACACAAGAAAAAGAAATAAAAGGCATCCAAACTGGAAAGTAGGAAGTAAAGCTGTCATTGTTTGCAGATGAGATGATGGTGTAAATAGAAAAACTATAGACTCCACCAAAAAACTGCTTAACCCAATAAATGAATTTGGCAAAATGGTGGGATACAAAGTCAACATTCAGAAATAGAAGGCATTTTTGTACACTAACAATGAAATATCAGAAACAGATATTAGGGAAAAATGTCACTTACTATAGTAGTAAGAAAAATAAAATACTTAGGAACAAACTTAACCAAGAAGGTAACAGACCTGTACTCAGAAAACTACAGAACAAAGAAAGCAATTAAGGAAGATACAAATAAATGGAAGAATATACCATGTTCATAGATTAGAAGAATTAACATCATTAATATGTCCATACAACCCAAAACAATAGAAATTGAACACAATCCATATTAAAATACCAATGACATATTTCACAGCTCTAGAACAAATATTTCAAAAATGTATATGGAACTATAAATGACCTTGAATAGACTCAACAATTTTGAGAAAGAAGAACAAAGTAGGGGGGATCACAATACCTGATGACAAACTATATTACCAGTCCACTATAATCAAAATAGTCTGGTACTGTCTTAAGAACAGACACATAGACCAATGGAACAGAATAGAGAGTTCAGAAATAAATCCACGTCAGTACATTCAGTTAATATTCAACAAAGGGGGAAGGAACATAAAATGGAGTAATAATAGCCTCTTCACTAAAAGGTGTTGGGAGATCTGGACACCTACATGCAAAAAAAAAAAAATGAAACTTGATCACCAACTTGTATCATATACCAGAATAAACTCAAGATGGATAAAAGTTTTTAAGATGTGACACCATAGATGTCCTAGAGGAAAGCACAGGCAGAAAATTTTCATATATCCCATGCAGTGATATTTTTACTGATATATCACCTAGGGCAAGGAATATAAATGAAAGAATAAACAAGTGGGACTATGTCAAACTAAAATACTTCTGCATGGCTAAATAAAACATCAAGAAAATGGAAATGCAACCAATTGTATGGGAAAACATATTTGCCAATGATACATCAGAATATACGAGTTCTTTATATATTTTGATCCCCAAAATATATAAAGAACTCATATGACTCCATACCAGGAAGACAACAACCCAAGTAAACAATGGGCAAAGGACCTGAACAGACACTTCTCCTAGGAGGACATACAGAGGGCTCATAGACACCTGAAAAAATGCTCCACATCACTAGCCATCAGAAAGATGCAAATTAAAACCACAATGAAATACCACTTCACACCAGCAAGAATGGCCATCATGAACAAATCAACAAACAACAAGTACTGGTAAGGTTGTGGAGAAGAGAGAACCCTAGTACCCCTTTGGTGGGAATGCAGACTAGTGAGTGCAGCCACTGTGGAAAACAGTATGGACTTTCCTCAAAACACTGAAGATAAAACTGCCTTTCAATGCAGCAATCCCTCTACTGGGATTATACCCTAAGAATCCCAAATTACCAGTTCAAAAGAATCTATGCACCCCAATGTTCATAGCAGCATTATTTATAATAGCCAAGTGCTAGAAACAACCTAAGTTCCCATCAATAAATGATTGGATCAAAAAACTGTGGTACATTTACACAATGGAATACTATGCAGCAGAAAGAAAGAAGGAACATCTATCCTTCACAACAATATGGATGGAACTGGAAAGTGTATGCTACGTGAAATAAGCCAGTAAACCAGGGAGTGAAAGACAAATACCATATGATCTCACTTATAAATGGAACCTAATCAACGAAACAAACAAATGAGCAAAATAGAACCAGAGACATGGAAATAAAGAACAAGCTGACATTGACCAGAAGGGTGGGGGGAGGGGGATAAGAAGGGAAAGAAGGGGAAGGGGCAAGCCAGGGAACATAAACAGAGAACTCGTGGGCATGAACAATGGGGGGTGGGATTGACTATGGGAGTAGGGGGGCATGGGCAAGGGAGAGCAATGGGGAAAAAGGTGGGGCAATTGTAACTAAACAACAATAAATAAAAACAAAAGAATATTTGGAGCACAATTTCAGGCTAAGAATAGAAATCAACTCTAGGTCAGTGGTTCTCAGATGAAGGTCCAGGTCCCATTTAATTTTGGAGAACCTGAGCCTCTGTGTTCCATGTTAGCTCTTCTGGTTCACTAGATGCTTTCAGATTTTAATTTATTTTTTATCCACATACACACCTGAATGAAGTTGGAATAGTGAGGCTAGTATTCAAATCACTGAAGTCCCAGACACACACAGAGATAACCATATTTTCAAAGAAAGGTGGTTCATGGACTGAATTATCCAAAGAGAGCATCAGTTCCTTACTTTTCCATGGCAAATAGCTTCCCTGAGTAACTGTAATGGTTTTTCCAATTTGAAATAACTAATATGTATAATCATATGTCCATTTTGAAGAAAATGACTTGCAATTGCTTCTTGTGATGAGGTGTTGGAGGATAAGTACAATTTGGAAATGGTTCTGTGTTGTTAAAATTCATGAAATTAAAGTTGCCTAAAATGTAAGATATGAGTTCTATTCATATTGATATTCTGGTGAGTAACACAGTGCTTATCTTTTAATTGATGTTCATTAAGCCTGTGGTCACCACCAATGGGTACCAATATTTACTGTGCAATATATGCTTGCTACATTTGAAGTTGTATTTTTATTTTTTTGTTAAAGATCAACAGTTTCTTTAGTTTTCTTCAAAAATTATTTTCCATAGGGAGGAATTCTAAGTTAAATTTATTGTGATGATATTGGTTAATAAACTTACATAAGTTTCAAGTGTGCATTTCTATGATATATCATCTGTGTATTTTATTTTGTGCCCACCACCAAAAGTTAAATCTTCATGCTAAACAAAATAAATCAGACAGAAAAAAGTCAAGAACCATGCTTTGGTCATGTGTGGGATATAAAACTGAAAGCAACAAACAAGAAAAACAAACAAAAACTCATACACACAGACAACATTATTGTGGTTACCAGAGGGAAGAGAGTTGGGAGGGTAGTAAAGAGTAAAGGGGGTCACATATATGGTGATAGAAGAATATTTGACTTTGAGAATTTTTTAAAAAATTACTTTTTTATTTAAATATAGTTGGTATAGAATCTTATATTTATTATATTAGTTTCAGATATACACCAAAGTGACCCAACATTATTATACCTTACAGTGTTATCAACCTCCCAATTTTAGTAATCATTTGTCAACATATAAACTTAACACTAAATTCCCACCCCTCCCTTCTGGTAAACATCCTTTTGATTTCTGTTTTTGTGAATTTGTTTTTATTTTGTTTGTATGTTTTGTTTTGTTTTTAGATTTTGCATATAAACAAAACCACACAGTATTTGTCTTTCTCTGCCTGACTTACTTTACTTATCATAATAATCTCTAGATGCATTCATGTTGTCACAAATAGAAAGATTATATTCTTTTATATTGTTGCATAATATTCCATAGTGTATATATACCACATCTTCTTTATCCATTTATCTATCGATGGACATGGGTAACTTCCATATCCTGGCTATTGTAAATAATGCTGCAAGGAACATAAGAGAGCATATATCTTTTAGAATTAGTGTTCACATTTTTAAATAAATGCCAAGAAATGGAATTGCTGGGTCATATGGTATATATATTCTTAATTTTTTGAGAAATATCCATACTGTTTTCCTTAGGGACTATACCAGTTTGTAGTCCCACTTACTGTGCATGAGGGATTCTTTTTCTCCACATCCTTGCCAACATGTTATTTGTTGAATTTTGATAATAGCCATTCCGACTGGTGTGAGGTTGTATCTCATTGTGGTTTTGAATTGCATTTCCCTGATGATTAGTGACATTGAGCATCTTTATATGTGTCTCCTGGCCATTTGTATGTCCTCTTTGGAGAAATGTCTTTTTATGTTCTCTGCCCATTTTTCTTTTTTTTCTTTTTTTTTTAAATTTTATTTATTTATTTTAGAGAGGGAATGGAGGAAGAAAGAGAGAGAGAGAGGGAAACATCAATGTGCGGTTGCTGGGGTCCATGGCCTGCAACCCAGGCATGTACCCTGACTGGGAATCGAACCTGTGACACTTTGGTTTGCAGCCCTAGCTCAATCCACTGAGCCACTCCAGCCAGGGCAGGAATCCATTTTTCAATTATATTGTTGTTGTTTTTTTTGTTATTGAGTTGTATGAATTTCTTATATATTTTGGATATCAATCCCTTATTCACTATGTCATCTACAGACATATTCTCACAGGCAGTGGGTTGCCTTTTTGCTTTGTTGAAGGTTTCCTTCTCTTTGCAGAAACTTTTTAGTTTGATGTAGTCTTATTTGTTTATAATTTTCTTTTGTTTCCCTTGACTTGGGGGACATAGATATTAGACTAATGTCAGATAGTTTACTTCCTATTTTTCATCTGTATGTTTTATGGTTTCAAAGCCTTACATTTAAGTCTTGAATGCATTTTGAGATTATTTTTGTACATGGTGTAAGAGAGTGGCCCAGTTTTGTGGAGATGTTGGTTTTTTTTTTCCCAGCACCTGTTAAAGAGACAGTGTGTTTTACTGCAGTTGCCCTAGATTAACTGACCATATAAACAAGGGTGCATTTCTGGTCTCTCTATTCTGTTACATTGACTTATGTGTCTATTTTTTTGTGTGCCAGTACTATACTATTTTGATTATTATAGCTTGTAGTATAGGTTGAGATCAGGGAGCATGATACCTCCAACTTTTTTCTTCTTTTTCAGGATTTCTTTGGCTGTTCAGGGTCCTTTGTGGTTTGATATTAATGTTAGGATTATTTATTCTAGTTCTGAGAAGAATGACATTGGTATTTTGATAGGAATTTTATTGATTCTAAATTGCTTTGGGTAGTGTGGTCTTTTTAACAATATTAATCCTTCATGTCCATGAGCTTGAAATACAGGGTCTGTCAGTAGTAAGTCCTACTTGAGTGTGGGTGGTAGGGTAATAGTATGTGTGTAATAACCTGTAGTTTTAATTTGAATATTTCACTTAAAATGCCATATGGTATGCTTGAGTGTGATATTGGGATGTTATAGAATTGCATGCTTGTGATTTTGTAACAAAATATTTTGTAATAAAAAGGGGTATTATTTATGCCAAACCTTATATTCTTCCATTTATTTATGTCCTCTTCAATTTCTTTCTTTAATGCCTTAAAGTTTTCAGAATAGTGGCCTTTCACTTCCATGATTAAGTTTACTCCCCAGCAATTTATTCTTTTAGATGAAATTGTGAATGGGATTTTTTTCTTCATTTCCTTCTTGATTGTTCATTATTAATGTATTGGGATGCAACAGATTTCTTTATATTAATTTTGTATCCTGCTACTTGGCTGAATTCTTTTATTCATTTTGTTATTTTTTGGTGGATTCTCTAGGGCTTTCTGTATGTAATATCATATTATCTGCAAAATTTAACAGTTTACTTCTTCATCAGGGAAAATGCTCTGTTATGGAAGAACCTTGCATTTCAAATTGGCTAACACCTTCAAATGTTTTTTAGGTGTTAATCTCTTAGCAAAACTTACACATATTTGACTGAATGTTTTATTTTATCCTTGAGTATTTAAAAATCAAAGCGATTTTAAAGAAAATGAATCCATCTGTTTCTGATTTCTGTATACTACACTAATAAAGTTACCATTTTAAAGAACTGTTTAATGGCCCTGGGATTCTTTAAGCATTTTTATGAGAAAGCTAAAAAGACCTCTGAACCAAGGATTGATAGTAAATATAGTATAAATATTAAGGTCTGTGTTTTGAATCTTGGAAACTAAGGCATTGTTAACATCTAAACATGAGGCAGGGACAAGGGGAAGGAGTTGGGAAAACCCCCTTGTCCACTTCCTGAGAACGCCTAAGCATTGTTTCATCTTTGTATAAGGTATTGACAGTAGATATTTTCAAATGAAGCCCTGCCCAGCCACAACATTAAGTTTCTTTACTTATCTTTAGTTTTCAAAGACAGCATTTCTTCCTTTTCTCCACCTTTTTTTTGGGTGAATTCCATAATAAAATCTTCTGGGGAGTCACCTCTTCCCCCAGTACCTCCCAGCACTCCTATCCCAAAGCAAAGCCCAGCACCAAAAGATTAAAAGGGTTTCAGCCAGGTATCAAAAATTATCTAAACAGGAAAATTCAAAAACTACAAGTTCACATTTTTTACTAAGAAAGAAGATGAAAGAGCAGAGAAATGTCTTATGTTTCTAAAGTACTAGATTTCCAGATTCCTTGCCCATAAATTCTCTCATTAGAGTGGCTCTGCTAATGAAATGGTAGAGTAGTTCAATGGGAATTGAAAGAATGTTCTGGTATGGTTACATTTGGCAAATAGTATAACCAGGTATAAAGTCAAAGATAAACACACTAAAATATAAAATAAAAAGCCAATATACATTCATCAATGGAACTGTTACTTGTCTCTTTTTTCTTTGTAGATATACTAAAAATATGAACATATACCTTTATTACAGTGATATGTTGAGAAGCATTAAATTAATGCATCAGATACTTATATAATGTACTCTACATAAAATTATTATATCTTTCTGAATCAAAAATTTAGAATTTTATGCATATTAACAAATATACATCATTGGTTACTGGTACCTTTTAGGATTAACAATTTGCTATGATTTATAATCAATTAACATATAATCTCAGACATTTGTGCTTCTCATATTATACCAATGGAATTCCTGATATGTACTATGATGAGTTTTTAGCAAATGAGAATACATTTTTAATTGCTGGATTGAAATCTTTCCTTGGAGCCTCAAGATAATGATCAGCTCTCCTAGGCTCACTGGATATCTGCAACATGGAAATATTTCAATGTACAGTATGGTCATTTCCCTATTCTTTTTAAAAAATATTTTATTGTTGTTTTATTACAGTTGTCCCATTTTCCCCCTTTGTCTTCCTCTTCCCAGTCCACTCCCCACTCCCACAATCATTCCCCACCCTGTTGTCCATGTCCATGGGTCACTCATTCATGTTCTTTGACTAGTGTCATCCCCTTCTGACCACCCTTTATCCCCTACCTGCCTCCCCTCTGGTCACTGTCAGTTTGTTCCTTGTTTCCATACCTCTGCTCATTAGTTTATTTTGTTCATTAGGTTCCTCTTATAGGTGAGATCTTAAAATAGTTGTCTTTCTCCAACTGGCTTATTTCACTTAGCATAATGTTCTCCAGTTCTATCCATCCTGTCATGAAAGGTAGGAGCTCCATCTTTTTGCTGCATCACTAGCAATTAAAGAGATGCAAATTAAAACTATAATGAGATATCATCTCACACTGATCAGAATGGCCATCATTAATAAATCAACAAACACATGTGCTTGTGAGGAAGTGGAAAAAAGGGAAAACTACAGCACTGTTGGTAGGAATGCAGACTAGTGCAGCCACTTTGGAAAATTGTATGGAATGTCCTCAAAAAAACTAAAAATGGACCCAGTAATTTCGTCACTAGGAATATACCCTAAGAATCATGAAATATCAATTCAAAAGAACTTATGCACCCCTATGTTCATAGATCGCTATTTACAATAACCAAGTGCTGGAAAAGGCCTATGTGCCCATTAGTAAATGAGTGGATCAAAACACCATGGTTCATTTCCCTCTTCTGAAGGTCACCTTGTGAATAAAACTATTTAGCTGAGGAAAGCCATTGAAAATACCCATAACTCTTATAATACCAGGAAAACACTAAACAGAAAAAAGGACATTGCCCACATAATTGAGTAAAAGTCATGAGTTCAGTCTTTAAAATATTCACTATTCCTGATGTATTTATTATACTTGCAGGAAGTATTTGGTGGACTATATTTCACTTGATGGTTTTTCTTTTAACTAAAAATAAAAGTTATTCTTTTTTAAGAAAAAAAATATCTGCATGATGTGAACTCAGTGAAAGAAGGAGAAAGTCGTAGGTAGAGTTGTAGCCTTCACTCTATAGAAGTTGTGATGTATGCATGAAATAAGAGGCCAATTGCCCGACTGTCTAACTCTCTGCAGAAGCATATGCACACTTCTGCAGCTAGTGAAATCCAAACTTCAAGTATTTAGGCAACTCCAATGCCATAATTATTTTGCCATTAGTAAACACAGGTGTTGTAGAGTTATCTCACAATAATGATAGGCCTTTGGGGAATGAGAACGAACTGAATAAACTATAAGGTGGTGTTTCAAAATTAGAACATCCAGTTTGGTATATTTGTGAGCTGCACAGCTTCTGAAATTTTTTTTGATGAGCATTTCTTGCATTTTATTTGTAAGACTGGACAAGTCTTGATGACCATTAAAGACTTGATCACTCCCTATGAAGCCTTCAATATCAGTTCAAATATTAACTAAGGATGTCCACTTTAAATTAAATTACATGATTTAGATATTTATAATACTTTTATTGTCAAATAATGAAGCTTAATTTTTTATTTTACTTCTCAATTTGTGTCATTATGTCAAGTTGTCAGTTTTGGAACTTTATACAAATTTTAAGAATGCTGCTATTACTTAAAGCAATCTTGACTTCTTTTTATGAAGTTATATTTGTCTCAGGTATGATTACTTTGTCAGCCTAAACTATAGTGAAAATTATCTTCTGGAAGGTAGCTCTGACCTTTGGAAAATAGTCAGGTAATTGGGTGAAAAGTCTGGTATCTAATGTAGGTGATCAAATGGGATAATTATTTTTTGTTATAGCAGTTATTATTTATTGAATATATATGGTGTCAGGTATTCTACTAACCATGGATACAATTTATCTTAGTTACTCCTCCAATAATATAATGAAATAGATATTATACCCATGTTATAGATGAGAAATAAAAATTTACAGAGTATGTTATTTTTTTTTTTAAGGAGACAAATGCTTGTATGTTCTTCTATGCCTCACAAATGGAGATAATTGACAATTTAATCCAGATTGACTAGGAACTTGATCAATATTTGAGCCCCCCCCCCCCCCGCCAAAATTGGCTTTTACTCGGAGTGGATTGGAGATGAATGTCTGAATGAATGAATGAATAAGTTCAATGAATATTGATTATCTAATATGTCACAGTTACTTACTTTATGTATCTTAATTTGAATATGGCACTGTTTCCTGACTGAAAACCTGAATGATATTTATTGCAATCAGAAGTAACTCAAGAAACTTGCCTTCAAAGTGAGACTCTGTGATTAGGCTGCACATATGGCGTTAATGAAACAGAAAATATCCAGAGCAAGTGGTCACATCTTATTCCTCTTAGCACGGGATGCAGTGTAAATATAAGGCAAGTCATTGGGACATTAGGTAGGAGTAGTACTTTGTCATTTTTTTAACATTGTTGATTACAACAATTGCAAAGCTGATTTTATGATGAATGGAATGATACACAAAAGAGGAACAAATTGCCAATACATGAGAAAGAGGGGTAAATTGCTGGAGCAATATCCTTTAATAGGTGAGATTAAAAGAATTGGTCTTAGATAGGTACATGACAATTTCCTGTAGCACTGGGACAGAAGATAGACTATGAGCTCATGGAAAGGAAGGAAAGGAGACATTGTGGTAAGAACTTGTGGGGTCTAATTTGATTACTTCTATATTCTCCATGAGATAGCATGGAATAGGCAAGGTT
Organism: Phyllostomus discolor; assembly: GCF_004126475.2. NCBI lineage: Eukaryota > Metazoa > Chordata > Mammalia > Chiroptera > Phyllostomidae > Phyllostomus > Phyllostomus discolor. The sequence continues at coordinate 74,633,621 of NC_040911.2, read as the reverse complement.
ATAAGATAACAGAGATGATGGAAGATGTGTTGGATGTTTGAGGAGAGAGGACAAGGAATCAAATAGTCTTCCAAAGAGTGGGAAAGTGAAAGAACTGGGGATATAGTGTGTTTGCTGGACAGCATTGACACACCACATACAGTTACTCATCATTAAAATAAGAACAATCAACATACATATGTTTTTCTCCAGCCACATCAGTTGTGTAGGTGCAGGCAGGGGAGTAGACCAATCATTGCATTCAACGAAGATTATAGTTTAGCTAGCAAGTTTGAAGTAGTCTAAAGATTAGATGTCTTTTTATGGTTGAGTGACAAGAAACAAATTTAATTTTTAATTTGATGTTATTGAACCTATCCTTCATCTGTTTTACAGATGAAGAAACTGAAGGATAGGTTTAAGTAACTTGGCCAAATCCTAAAATTAGTGGATGAACTAGAAAAGAATTTGGAAAAGACATACCTGACTCCTTAAAATAATAAAAAAAAATCTGCAAGAGAAGGCATCTTCCTTATACCTATTAAAGTGACTTGTGCACAGTTTGCCACTGATAAATGTTTATGCAGTTCAGTGGATGGGACTTCCCTACATTAGGCCATGACTTAACATGGAAATGCAAAGTACATTGGAATGTTAACATGCTTTGCCTGGAAAATGAATACTGAATTAATTAAAACCAAACTAAAACTCCATTATATTTTCTTTTAGTGAGTCTGATAGTTGAGGCCAAAATGCTTTCTGACACAGAATAGCACATGCCTTAACATCTTTCACAATGTATAGTTTTCAGTTACATGATTCCTGATAAAAACTGCAGGTATATTTTAAGTATTGGGATCACTTGAGAAGTTTTGCCTGGTAAATCCCTGGAGTGTCATATTTTCTAAGGCATCCATGTGAAAAGCAGGGCCATCCTAAGCAATATGAGATATCTGGCTACATTCTGATAACTGTATTTTCCACTGTAACTAATTCCAATTTACTTGCCAACAACTTCAGACATCAGCTGAACACTTGCTGGGGGGGGGAGAAGAAGATTTGAGGGTGGAGATGTATTTTAAAGTATATTTAATAAAATTAGTTTTCATAATTGGGAAATTAAAAGCCTTGCTCTGGGGATATGCTTATGCTGCAGCAGAACTGATTTAGTACGTTTTGTAAGTGACTTTCTTTTCTATGTCCATTCAATTTGAAGTTTTCTGGATAAAATCTATGGAAGGAAATTCATGCAGGAAAGAGGGTGGAGATGGAAAAAAAGAGTTCAGGCTTAAGTCACAGTCTATGGATAAGAAGGCATTTGAATATTAATATACAACCTTGAGAATTAAATTCTGTGTCCAGTAACCTTAAGAGCTGGCAGCTGGCTAAAGGCTGATAAGGAATGCAGGGTGGGGGGTAGGCCCTGGGAGGAACCAGTTCCCAAGGAAGGCTCTCATCCTTGGCTGGCATTAGAAAGAATTACAAAGCATGATTCAGAATCTAATTTTGTCAGCTGGTGATTGGCTCCCACAAAGCTCTGGCCTCACAATGTGTTCTATTAAGTAATGGGAATTGGGCAGTTCTCTCTTTCTCTGCTTCATGCCTCCCACCCCTTTTCCCTCAAAGCTCTTCCCATGTCTCCCTCATAAACTTAGGTACACTTGTTCACATATACATTCTAAAAGACATTTTAAAATGTCTTCACAATGCACAGACACAAAGTGCAGAGAAGAATACCAATAGCACATTGATTTTTAAATTATTATTAATTATTATTTTATTAATAATTTATTATTATTTTCTCTTTGGCTGCATTGAGAATAAGAACATTATCTTGGCAGGACGGACAAAACCAGATGGGAAAAGGGAGAGTATATATGAAACCCATCCATTTCCTAACCCTTTCATGGTGGCTTTGTGCAGGAGAGTCTTTTATCGTGGGCAAAGATTAAACCCCCATGCAGAAATACCAAATAAACACACTGTGAAGTGAACCAATGAGAAATCATTTGGTTTAAACTAACTTCACAGAAAGGGAACTGAATGAAAATTGACCCCCCAACTAACTTTTTTGTAGTCAAATGCCAGATACCTGTTGAAACATCTGTTTATCTTCTACAGTACAATTTATGTCACCAGTGATGAAATTCATTTCAAGGGCAGTCATTTGCACATCTACAAAAAGGTGGTGTTATGTGTTCAGAAGACATGCAATATGGATTTTATTATCCTCTTACGTAACCTGATAGAGTTAGTTCCTCAAGAAGTTATGCAACAAGAACATTTTTTCCTCCATTTTAAGATCTGAGGACTTTGTTATTCTTTCTGGTTTCCAGAACACACAAAAATATAATTAATGAGTGAGGGTGATGTGTTCATTGGAAAGAAAATTGTAAGCTCAATAAACATTTCTAAGAATATTTTTCTTAAAGTTAAATCACAAGATCCATTCTTTCTCATTTAAATAATTTCCATAAAAAATAATTTAAAGGCCCCATTCTAAATAGTTGAACAATGTTGGTTCTATGTGTCCTTTCTCATCTTCAAGTTATCACTATTTTCAGATACAAAAAGCTGGCTTTTTAAAAAAGCCTCTTTTAAAGAAAAGGTCCTGCATAGGATATCAGAAGATTTGGATTCTATATTTGTTCTGGCATGAACTAGCCATAACAATTTGAGTAAGTCACTTTCTGGACCAATTTTCTCATTTGTAAGAATAAGGAAATTGGCTAGTTCAGAAGGCAAACACTCTTTGCTGGCGGCAGCTTCCAGATGTGTTTCCTACAGCAAGCAGGGTTTTGAAAATCTGTATTTGAATTCATTTACATAGACAGGCATTATCAGTTCACCACAATCCTCACCACTCCTTGTTACTCTTTCTGTATGTTTGTATATATGTGTGTATAGATTAGCTTTTGTCTTGTAACAAACAACTCCAAAATGCCATGGTTTAAAAGTACAGCTATTTTCTTAGCTCAGTATTCTAGAGTCAGTAATTTGATGAACTTAATTGGGCACTTAGCTCTGTTGGTTTTACCTGGGCTCACTCATCTGTGGTCAAATGCCATATTTTGCAAGGTGACTATTTCTGAGGTTGGGTGGCTGTCACCTGGTGCAATATGTACTTATGAGTCAACTCATCATCCAGAAAGCTAACCTGACCTATCTCTGATGGAAGCCTTTGGATTTTAAAGGCACAAGACTAGAAGCTTCCAGGCCTCTTTTGTCCTAAACCTGGAGCTTGCACAATGTTGCTTCTGTTGTATTCTGTTGTCCAAAGCAAGTAGTAAGAACAACTCAGTGGGGAAATAGGCTTTATCTTTTGAAGGGAGGACTGCAAAGTATTTTGGCCATTTTTGCAATCTTCTATAACCTGCCTGCAAGCATTGGATCTGGCAAACTGTGGGCTGCATGGCCTTGATTTTGTTCCCAGACTAAAAATAAAGCAAATAACTACCAAAAATAAACAAAATGGACACTTTGACTTCTATACCAGGAACATACTCATAGTCCTCAACAAATTGTTCAAAGTAAAAATCACTTGAGAGTAGTATTGGCTAGTTAGTATGTAGCTCGTTGAACCACAAGTCCCCAGATGATTGGGGATTTCTGCCTTGGTGACCAGACATTTGTGCCACAAACTGCTGGCAGCTTCTGAACTTGGGTTATGCCCTCGTCATAATATGGAGCCACCATTCAATGATGGTCAGACTCAGGGGTGGGAATTCTGACTGAGACAACAAAAGCCTCCAACCGTGTCTCTGTATGTCCCTGAAGACAAAACACAATCTGAATCACTTTAGAGGTTTGGAACTCAGTTTCCAGATGCCTTGCTTTGTCTTTTTCCCATAATGTTCTTAGTTTGCAATAATGATTTGGGGAAATTTCCTTCAGATTGGAGAGCTGACTAACCATCTTTCATGCACAACATGGAATGAAAAAAGAAACTGTTCATTTCTAACATACAAATATAGTAAACTCCATTTTATAAAGCACAGATTTGACAAGCTGTGGGTTCAGTTATAACCTTTATGTATATATATAAAGACAGATTATACCATGTACATTCATTAGTTGACATGTATACTAAGTTTAAAAGATTGTCTTAGATACTGTAATGACTGGAAATACATATAAGAAAATGTCCCTATTCTCAGAATCGGTCCATGATAGGAGCTGTTTGAGTTGTGAGTCCTTATGAAAGAATTTTTCTTGATGTGACTCACTCAGGAAACCTAAATAGTGCTTTCTCTGTCACAGGTATTTTAACTGAATCTAATAAATAGAGGAACGTCTTATTTCATCAGTTATTCTTAATCTAAGATGAAAGATCTTCAGGTAGATCTTTGCTTATCGTTTTCCTATTATGAAATGGCAAGGCAAGACACCTGGAGAATGATAGATACCTCAGTCATAATATTGAAATGAGTGTTGAATTTCTGGTCCAAAGTGAAGCCTACCCATTCCTCTTATGGAAATGAGATTTAAATCTACATATCCTTCCATCCTTGGGTGAATAGGAAGGGGTAAAGACAAGCTTCTCCAAATGTTTGAGCTCATGAGAAAGCTGGGGATATAGCAGATGCTCAGTGTGTGATAATTTCAGAAAAAGAACCTGATAGGAAAAAAAACCCCAAAGAACACGAGAAATAACACTCAGAAGAGTATTCTCTATGAAGATAACTCAGAAGAGAGTTCTAGTCATTCACAAATGTTTGAAAATACACTCACTCTTGTTAGTACTCAGTGCAATACAAATTAAAGTACAATAGGACTTTATACCACATACTATCAACAATTAAAAATAACATTATCACCAAATATAGGTAGTCATGCAAATAATCTCTTAGAGGTGAGTCCCAAAATACTGTGTTTTAACAAATTGCAGGGTAATTATGATGTATGTGAACCTATGGGAACCATTATTCTTGTGTAGACTTATGAATTGTGGCAGGCTTTTTCTTTTTTAATATATTTTATTGATTATGCTATTACGGTTGTCCCATTTTCCCCCTTCACTCCCCTCCACCCTTCATACTCCCTCCCACCCACATTCCCCCTTTTAGTTCATGTCCGTGTGTCATAAGCTCTTTAGCTTCTACATTTTCCATACTATTCTTGCCCTCCCCCTGTCTATTTTCTACCTACCATCTATGCTACTTATTCTCTGTAACTTCCCTGCTCTCTCCTCCACTCACTCCCCTGTTGCTAACCCTCCATGTAATCTCCATTTCTGTGGTTCTGTTCCTGTTCTAGTTGTTTGTTTTGTTTCTTTTGGTTTTGCTTTAGGTGTGGTTGTTAATGATTGTGAGTTTGCTGTCATTTTACTAGACATGTTTTTTACCTTCTTTTTCTTAGATAAGTCCCTTTAACATTTCATAAAATAAGGGCTTGGTGATGGTGAACTCCTTTAACTTGACCTTATCTGCGAAGCACTTTACCTGCCCTTCCATTCTAAATGAAAGCTTTGCTGGATAGAGTAATCTGGGATGTAGATCCTTGCCTTTCATGACTTGGAATACTTTTCAGCCTCTTCTTGCCTGCAAGGTCTCTTTTGAGAAATCAGCTGACAGTCTGATGAGAACTCTTTGTAGGTTACTGTCTCCTTATCTCTTGCTGCTTCTAGGATTCTCCCCTTCATTTTTACCTTGGCTAATGTAACTATGATGTGCCTTGGTGCGTTCCTCCTTGGGTGCAACTTCTTTGGGACTCTCTGAGCTTCCTGGACTTCCTGGAAGTCCATTTCCTTTGCCAGAATGGAGAAGTGCTCCTTTATTATTTGTTCAAATAACTTTTCCACTTGTTGCTCTTCCTCTTCCCCTTCTGGTACTCCTATAATTTGGATGTTGGAATGTTTAAAGATGCCCCAGAGGTTCCTAAGCCTCTCCTCACTTTTTTGAATTCTTATTTCTTCATTCTATTCTGTGTGGTTGTTTCTTTCTTCTAGTCTACTCCATTGATGCGAGACCCAGCTTTCTTTCCCTCACTATTGGTTCCCTGTGCATTTTTCTTCATTTCACTTATAATAGCCTTCATTTTTTCATCTAATTTGTGACCAAAATCAACCAATTCTGTGAGCATCCTGATCACCAGTGTTTTGAACTGTGCATCTGATAGGTTGGCTATCTCTCAGTTGCTTAAAAGGATGGGTTCTGGGGCTTTCATTTGGTCTTCTGTTTGAGCCATCTCTCTCTCTCTTTTTTTTTTGGTCTGGTTGCACCTGTTACATATGAGGGGCAGAGCCTTAGGTGTTTACCAGGGCTGGGCACCCTACTTGCTGGGTTGTGATGCTGTATGTGAGGGTAGGGTCGAGAGGGAACAATGGCGCTTGCTCTGGTATCTGGGACCTTAGTCCCTTCTGCTGCTTCCCCCAACCAAACTGGGCCCCTCTGGTGCCATTTCCCATGTGGGTGGACCTGTGCACACTGTGGGAACCTCCAAGGACTCTCCAAGGACCTCTCCTGTGAGGTTGGGTGTCTCTCCATCCACCTCAACTCCCACAGGTGTCCTCAATCAATGTCCCAAGGCTGTATTGCCCAGTGCTGGGGTCCTGGCTTGCGCACAGTGCCTTGCTTCACAATTGCCACCTTGCTGGCAGTTGCCACCCCTTGGTCGGGGTCTGCCAGCTGCTGCTTGCACAACAGGGTCCACCTGCTGTGGTCTTGCACACCTAAATGCCTTACGTGCCTCTGGATGCTTCATGCACCCAGTCCCAATGCTCTCTGCTCTCTGCTCTCTTCGCCCCTACCTGCCCAGCTGCCTGACTCTGCCCCTCCTACTGGTCTGGATGAACAGGTCTATTTCAACTTCTTCGTTGTTCAACTTCCATTCAGCTCAATTTTCTGTCAGTTCTGGTTGTTATTTTATTTCTAAATTGTTGTTGTCCCTATCTTGGTTGTGCGAAGAGGCACAACCTTATCCACATAAGTGGATAAGTGCATCCACTTATGCCTCCATCTTGGCCAGAAGTCCGTGGCAGGCTTTTTCAAAGCAAGTTGGTAAAACTTAATGAACTTAAAAATACATATACCTAACACTCCAAAATCTGAATATCTTTTCCATCACTAGGAAATAAAGAATCACTGGGAAATAAGTATACATGGGAAGGGATGTTTGTTGAAGTTTTATGTCAAAGGTGAAAACCCGAGAAAAGATAAAGGCATGATAGATTCTTGAATAAATATATCCAATATTAGGAAAAAGGGCCTAAAATATAAATTCATTGTACACTACAAGAGCTTTAAAACATTTTTTTCTATGGAGAAAAGCAAGATATAGAAATCAATCAATACAATCCAATTTTGGCAAGCCATAATAAAAATTATAACTTTGTGATATGTTAGCAGAAAAGAGAGAAAGGAGAAGGCAAAAGGAATAGAAAAAAGAAGACTATTAAGATGAATACCTAACATAAAACCAAAAACAAATAAAAAATAACAATGAGAAAATCATTTAGGACACAATGATGATTTACCCTAAGTCATGCAGTTATTAAGTGACAGAGTCTGAATGGGAAGATAAATTCCAATTCCAATCTCATCTCTATTTCCATGATTCCACATTGTATCTTATTCAAATGTTAAGTCCTGGAAGAGAATGTGCAATTCTGATCCAGTTTCATACCCTCCAGAGCATCTCACACGTAATAGCCACTCATTAAACATTTGTCTAATGAAAGGGGAAAGGAAGAAGCAATGCAAATGTATTTCAAAAGGGCAGGCCAGCAATCTTGTGTTCATTTTACTCACTTATTAGAAAATCTTCCAAAAGTTCCATTTGTTGCCTCAAATTCAAGCAACTTTGCTTGGTACTGAAAATGCTCTATAGCTAATTCCAACTTACCATCCATGCTGCTTCCCTCTACTTTTTCACACGCTTCCTTTAGACCAACTATTCCTAGTTTCATCAAATCTTCTTTTTCAACCTTTTCCATGCCTTTCACTGAAAATTTCTGTTTTCCTCTTTGCTTTACCCTATCCATCTTTCAAGGCCTAATTTCTTTCCTCTCTCTCCCATAAAATTTCCTCTGAACAATCTTTCACTATATTTCCATACAGTGTGTTGTCTTTTTTAACCTACATTATCAAACTTTTGTGCTTAGAGGCTGTACTATCATCTGCTTTACCCACCCCACAGATCTTTCTCAATACTTTGCATATAGTAGGAATTTCATAAATGTCTGTCCACGATTCAAGTTCTTGTTCTATGTCAACAGGAATATTTGCCACTTGTCAATGTCAGACTTTGCATTGCTTGTTTTGATAATGTCTGAAGCCCAGATGTCCTGAATGGAATTAATTATAATCCCTCCATGATCCCATATCTTTCGATGTTTTCTGTCCCAGTTCTGATACCACCATTAATTTAACTGTCCAAACCAAAACCTCCCATATTGGATCCTTATTATTTTTACCTCCCACATTTAATTGGTTGCTAAGTTTAATTGATTTTTCCACTGCCACTTAATGTATTCCTTTCCTTGCATTCCCACTGCCAATGTCTGGCTCATGTCCTTGTGTTCCCAGTTATAACTACAGCTTCCTCACTGATACCACCAGCTTCTCACTCTCTAGTTCCTCATCATAGGGTCATTGGAATTAACCTTGCAAGTGTCATTACCCCTTTCAAAAAACATTAAGAATAAGTAATAAGTGTTCTTATGTGATTTTAAATCCTCTCCCACTGGTTTTACTCCCAACCTTCCTGTCTCACTTTTTTCTATCCCATGCATACACAGTGTCATGAGCTTGTTTACCTTCTCACCTTTCCTTGTGCTTCTCTCCCAATTCAAAGTGCCTTTCCTCTTCTCCACCAGCCTAAACTCTGTAGCCTTGGTCATATAGAAAATGTTATTGTTAAAGGATAAATTCAAATTATTCCTTTCTCTGTGGAGTTTTTCTCAATTTTTCCAATGATTATCAATTGGTGTGTTACACACTATACTTATTAATAAAGCTCCATTATAAAACATAAAATTTTAAAATACTATATTTAGGTCTTTACATATCCTTCTCTTCTTACTTGATTATGAGATCTTTCAGAAGAGAGACTGTGACAAACTCACCTGCAACTCACATGGCATTCAGGCCATACATGATACATAGTAATTGCTCCTTAATTATTTGATCAATATATAAAAGAATGAATGGTCTCCCTCATTTAATTATGCTAAGGAATTGTTTATATGAAATGCTTCACATTTTCCATTTACTTCCTTCAGCTAGCAATAGCAAGCATGTATTTGTTTTTAATTTTTAATTTATGTTTTATTAGGGCAATATATGTATACAGATAAAAAATATTAATGGATAATAAAGAAAAACACCAGTTCCTGACTCCTTTTGCCATTTTCAACTCTTAACTATTTCTTCTGCTTTTTAGGTATATATTCCCAAATAATATATGTTTATTGAAATGAGTTAGTTTATGGATTATAGACATTTATTTACTAGTTGCAATTATACTTGCTAGATTAATATTAGCTCTGTCCAAACAACAGAGTTTTGTCTACACAGAGCCAGTTAATTCTCAAAAGGATTGAACCTGTGACTTGCCCTGTGTTAGCCCCAACTCTACTAACTAGCTAGCTAACCAACATTCAAGAAACATCTTGTTTAGCTTACCTGATTTAATCACTGGCTTAAGTGTTGGGGCTTTCTGTAGAGGTCACTGTAATGCTAACTTCTCTATTGATGCCATAAAAACATTAACATAAGGTTAATTTCTTGTATTTTTATTTATTCAATGCAATAAATAAAACTTAAATAGAGTATATAGTCATCACCCATGTACCTCCATGTGCACTTTTGTAAAATGCCAGAGCAATTTCTAGTTTGGAAACACAAATAATGAAGAAATAACATTTGTAGAGCTCAGTTCTTCCTTTGAAACTCCTCAAGAAAGCATTGTAGCAATATCATTATTTGGCAAAAATTAAACATACATTTTAGAGCAATTCAATGCATCTCCAAGAGAAGACCTGTGAAGCTTAGTTTTTATCTTTCACCATCTGTATACAACTTCATGCCTCAAGGGGAAATGGTGTCAAACATAAGCTGTGTTTATCCTAGACTTCTTCATTTAGCCAGAAGAGGTCAATTGAAGGCTATGAGATGGCTCCAATGTTTCCTCCTTCTATGTTGGCCAAGAATGTGCAAGGGTAGAGATAAGGTTTTTAAAAAAAAGCAAAGGCAGGCATGGTCTAATCCTAGATGGTCTATGCTAAGGAAGAACAAATCAAGACTTAATTGTTAAAGCATAGAGCCAGATAACACTTCATATCACTCTGTGGTCAGATTATTAACAGTGGTGTTGTCATCAGCAGCATCATTATTGTGTCTGAGCCATGTATGTGCAGGCAGGCCTTTTAGTGACTCAGTATATGATATCATCAGTATGGGCCAGGGGGTACTGGAAAAAACAAAGACTACACCTAGTAGAGGAAAGGCCGAAGAAAGTTGGCTTTTGAGTCAACATTAATTTCTACAGGATCTAAACTGGGGAATGCCTGGTGTGTCTCTATAGCAAAAGCCAAGCAAATAAACTTTGATGAAAGTATAAAATGTTTATTAAATAAATACGAACCTTTGCAAATTTTAAAAAGAAATAAAATAGTGCCCCATCTCCCACCATATTTTCAGAAGTAATTTCAGGGTGATTTCTGGGTTTCTTCACAAGGTATGATTTTGGAGTGTGATGTTTTTGATCTGGCATGTTTTTGTCTATTACTTTCTTAGTGAGCTGTTGAACTGAATAGAGGCAGACATTACTCAGAATAAGGATGGAGACTGTTTTCTAGTAACAAAGCTTTATTTTAAATGTCTATTTTGCCTCAGTTTTCTTTTTGTAATGATGTAATAAATAAATCTTAAGATGTTTTCAGTTAACTTTAGGGACTTACAAATATAGAAAGAGATTTGTATTCCTCAGGCCTTGAAGGTAACTTACAAAAGGACAGGTTGTAAACAATGGACTTGCTTTTCTGATTTCTAAAACTGCCATGGAAAGTTTTTTTGCTTTTCAGAATAAGAACATTTAAACAAGTCCAAATCATTGTTTTTCATGAAAAAAATCACATTTCATAAAATTCTGTTGTGTGTTTGTGAGTGTGTAAGTTAAATATATGTAGAAAAGAGCTCCTGCTCGCTCTTTTATCATTAAGTATTTTTTTTTATATTTTTCATTTTATAATACATATTTATATAAGATGACATTCCTGCATTTAGCCAGAACAAAATAATTTGGTTAATTTTGAATATTCATTCTCACATGTTTAAACTGAAAACAATAAAGCTGTTCTACTGGAAAATCGGAGACAACTCCTCTTGTACCTGAAGTCTTAAATGAATCATAGAAAAAATATTAATTTGACTCATATGTAAGGATTTTTCTCTGTAATAAATAAGAAATGTCTTTACATTTTTTAGTCTTATCACAACATCAACTATGGTAATTTATTGTATTTTTTGTAAATAAAGTTTTTAAAATTTATTTTGATGTCTAACATGATGTAATATTGAGTTATAATCAAGAGACCAACAATGAGGCTCCAACTTGGCCACCGATTTGCTTGTGGTTTTAGATTTAATCATGTCATCTCTTTACATGCTAGTATCTGCGCCTAGAGGAATCTACAGGAGGGTACAATAAGATAGTAATGGTGCCTAAGGCTTCCTTTGGCTCTTGCATTTGGAACATTTGGTATGCATTTTACCTTAGTTATCAGAAATTTACCCTGGACCTACCTTTCTATGTAAGGAAGGACTATATTTTATTTTCCTTCCCCCAGAGTCGAAATGTTTTCAAATTCACATGTAGCTGGAAATGAAGAGCTCACCTCACAGGGGCATATGTTTTCTATTAGCTGCAGGGGCCATTCTGATCAGGCTTGTACACCTTCCTTTGAACTTGATGGCTCAGTAAACAAAACAATACTTCCAAAGTATTCCAAACACCAACATGAGCTGCCATCCTTGATAAGTTAGTGTGTGAATCTCTCTTTCCTTTTTGCTTTTATTGGAAGTGACATATAGTGTTTCTGCATCAAATTAAATCTGGCCTACATGGAGCTCTTTTACAAAGAAAATGTGAGAACATGAATTGTTGGCAGTTGTATGGTAAATATAGAACCTCTGATGGTGTTTGGGTGCTGTGAAGCTTATTCATTGCCACAGACCAACAATGACTACATCGTTCATAAGTGGTGAGGCTATGATGAAGTTGTGCAATTGCTCCAAAAGTTGTGGTCTTAAAATTTATACTAATCATCCCACTGCCAGTTTTATTTATGTCTACATATCTATCTAATTCTGCTAACTGTCATGGATTATTTTACTTCTTCCCATTTCCTTTCTTCTCCTTCTCCCTCTCCCTCTCCCTCCCCCTCTCCTCCTCCCCCTCCCCCTCCCCCCACCTTCTGCTATGGAAAGGATTGGCTCATTAGTCTGGGTGGAGCAAGAAATCATTACAGTCAGTCCTGAGCCTAAAATGTATCCTGGAGTCTGGGGAAAATGGGATCTGAAAGAATTCTGAACTCAATTTAGTATATTCAGCAGTTTAAGTGAAACTAGACTAACCTGAATCTCATGAGTTGGCAGAACATAAACTAGAAGACAAGTTAGTTCTTTATGGAGCAACAGACTTATTACTCCCAGCAGTGATAACATGACTAGTTGCATTTTGTTCAAACTTAGTAAACAATGTTATGCTAGTAGAAATTGAAGCATCTATTTTGGGTTTATGAGTTATCCTCAAGACATCTTATGTTATATTTCCTGTTCACTGATATTTGATATTTATTCAGTTGAGAATTATTAAGGACCTACTATGTACCAGGCACATTGCTAGATGTTGGGGATACAAATATAGCTTAAAGTTGATTGGAATTCTATGAGTTATATATTTTAGATGTGGCTTATCATCTGTTGGTTTCCAGATAATAATTAACCTCTGGGGTTCTTTGTGCAGGACATTCTGATGACTTCACTATTATATTCAGAGAGAGAACTCTGAGTTCTTGGCATACTTAGGTCCATCTCACACTTTGAGAATTGGGTGAGGTCCTCTGGAATGTTCTAGGAACCCAGTATTGATGTTTGCTCATGAATACAGTATTCAGTTCTTCTCATAAGTCCTAAGGGCCCTGATTTCAATGTCTTTCCACCTGTGAGTAATGAAGAAGCAGTTTTGATTAAAACAAACAAACAAACAAATAAAAAGAAGTGTTATTGCTCATGGCCATGGAGTTGTTTCTGAAAAGTAAATGGGAAGCTCTAGATGGAATCAATCAGAGTTTGCAGTCCACAGAAAGTTTTTGGATCCTGGTGGTAGGTAATCAGGAAAGCAGAAACATCATGTTTCATAGAAAGCAAGTCAAAATTCTTATAAATAGTAATACATTTACAAACACACTTTCTATTTTTCCTTGAGTTGGTTTTAAGTTGTATACTTTTGGATGTATATTCACTTCACCTCAATAGTTTACTGACATGAAGTTATTATCTTCTTTTATTATTTTATTAATGTCTTAAGATGGATCTTTAATGATATTCTATTTTTCATTTGTGAAATTAATTATCTGTGCCTTTCCTCCCCCGCCCCTTCTCCCTCTCTGGTCTCGGTGTCCTTCTCTCTCTTGATCAGTCCTGTCACAGTCGTTTGTGTGCTTACTTGTTGTTTTATTTTTTAAAAAAGACCATTTAGCTTTGTTGTTCTTTTGTTTTAACTATTTATTGTTTTTATGCTTATTTCCTTTTTTGTCAATATATTTTCTTTGAATTCATCATATTCTTTTTCTACCTTCTTGTCATGGACACATTATTGAATTTCAGTCATTCTTCTTTTCTAATAGATTCTTTTTAGGCCATAAATTCTCTTGTAAGCATCATTTTAGTTACATCCCATAAGTTTTTATAGGTAGTATTCTCATTATAATTTAATTTGAAATATTTCCTAATTTTCATTGTTTCTTCTTTGAACCATGGGTCACTTAAAGATATACCTCTACTGCTTAATTTAAAAATAAAGGTTTTTTGGTTACCTTTTTTGTTATGATCTTCTGCTTAATTCTACTGTAAGTAAAGTATATCCTCTATATTATGTAAATGCTTTGAAATCTGGTGAGCCTGTATAGCTCATTACATGTAATTTTGGCAATGTTCTGTAAAGATTAGAGAAAAATGTGATTTCTGCAGATTTGGGGGTGCAATTTGCTGATAGAATGAGGTCAGGCTTACTAATCATGTTGTATAAGTCTGCTCTCAAGTTCAAATACTTTAGTCTGCTTAACTGAGAATTTTTATCATAAAATTCTGTTGTTTTTATCAAATGGTATTTCTACATCTATTAAAATGTTATATTACTTTCTTTTTGTTCTATTAATATGCTCATATTTTGAGTCTCTTGAATTTGTGGTTTGATAGCTTTTGTCACTTGGGGAAACCCCTAGCTATTCTCTTTCAAATACTGTTTTGTCACATTCTGTCTTTCTCCCTCCTGGGATTTAAAATACTTGTTTGTTAGAACCTTTCAGTACCTCCCATGTAATTTTTACATTCTTTTCTGTACTTATCATTACATTTTCTTTTCAAGTTTCAATATGTTTATTTCTTCCTGATATATTTCTTTTTCATTAAATTTCTCTTTGGTTTTTTACAATGTTAAAGTTATTCATTGTGTTCTTAATATCTCTTATTATATATATTTTTTCAATTCCATACTTTTCATTTCATTTCAAAAATAAATTTCTGTTCTATTCCAATATTTTTCTTTTTAAAAAATTATTGAATATATTACTCACAGTTATTTTCATGTCTGATATCTTCAAACTCAAAATATCTTACACTTTTGTTTCTATTATCTGTATATCTTATCTCATTTTTTGGTCATTTATTTTGGTCATCTTTGGTATATCTGTTTACTTTTATTGACTACAAGATGTTGTGTTTCATAATTTCTAGAGGTATTTTGAAGTCTGTTTGATTCTCATCTTTCTCCAGAGAAGATTTCTCTTTGTTTTTGGTAGACAGCTAAATTAGGTCACTAACAGTCATATATCACTCTAATCCAATAGGGCACTGAGATAATTTGAATCTAGGTTCAGTCTCTATCATGTCTGGGCTACTTTCAGTTTAACTTTCTTTCTTAGGTGTGGTTATTGAGGTATTAACTAAAAGACCAGAGCATTTACCAAGGATCTTCTTTCTTGGTATACAATGTACTCCAGTTTTTGTCCACTTAGCAATAAAAATCTACCAAAATTTTTGATCAGCTTTTCAGCATCTTTTCTTTCATATTCAAAATGGGCAAAAGTTCGGAGAGGAAAAGTGAAAACCAAATGCCTGAATCATATTTCTGGACTCCCTCCTCCTTCCCTCCCCCTCTCCTCTACTTCTCCCCTTCCTTTCCCTTCTTCTCCTGGGTGTGTATCCTTCAGATCTTCAATGCCTTTAAACAGATTTAAAACTATTTCCTCCAGTCATTGTCATTTTCAAGGAAGCAAAGATGGGCCAAAACTACTTAAACCACTGTTGTCTGGGGCAAAACCAAAAATTAAAAACTGATTGAATGTACCTATTCTCTTATATTCATAGTTATCTCTATTTTAAGAAATATACTCAATTCTTCAAGCCTGAAATATAGGAATCATCTTTGTTTGGTCATTTTCACATATGTCTCATATCCACTTCACAAGTATAAGCGGTCAATTCTTCTAGAATTTTTTTGAAATTCTCTGGCTGCTATCACAAAATCCAAGCCACCTTCTCTGTCTTCTATTTTGTTAAACTAACATTTATACTGGTGTCCTTACTGTCATTCCTGTTCTGTTACTATTAATTTTTCATTGAGAAGCAAGAGTTATTGTCTCATAAATGACACCTTTAGTGTAATGACCTTACAGTGTTTAATTTGGAATAAAATTCACTCCTTAGCATGGCTGCCAAGGCCTTCTATGATCTGGCCTATAACTATTGTCCAATGTGATCTCACAATCATTTCCTCCTTTTAAGGTATGTTAGCTACAACAGCGTTTTACACATTTTAAACACACTTTCTTTACTCATAATTTTTGTCTTTACAATTTCTTAAAATACAAAGTTGTTATTCTCTCTTTCTCAATCTTCATGCCATCACAGGGTCTTGTACAAGCTATTTTCCCTGCTACTTTTTGTGAGCTATGTCCATTTTACCCTTCAGGTTGTCACTTAGCTATTAGTTTAGTAAATTTCCAACATTATGTGATATAGATGTCATACTATAAAAATGTAGAAGAAAGGTAAATAAAAGTGAGGAAAAGAGTAGTCAGGGAATGATTTAGGAGGACATAAACTGGAACAGAAACTGAACATTAGCATAGGACTCATGCCAAGCTGCAGGAGATAGGCAGTATTGCACAATGATAGAAAACATGCTTGGAGCAGTAGAGTATATCTATGTTATGAAAAAACTTGGGAGGCCAGCAGAAGAATTTAAATTTGACAGAGTAAAAGCAAAAGAGGAGAAAGAGGATTGTGATATGATCAAAACATGGGTTAAAGATTAGGCTGCCAGTAGTATGTGGGTTGGCCTAGAGGTTAGAAGGGATACATAAGGTCAGTTTAGAGGCTGCTCTTTGTAATTCAGGTGTGAGGTGATGAGGGGCTGGGTGAGGGTGATAGCAGTCAGTATTTAGAGAGTATGAATTTCAAGTGACAATTTGGCAGGACTTGATGGCAGGTGGGACATAAAAATTAAGAGGACAAAGTCAAAGTTGTCCCCAAGATTTTGTTCCTAGAAGACAGGGAGGTAGGGAAGTAAAAGAAATAAATAATAAATTCATTATATAATAGGTTGATTTGAAGGTAACAACAAATTATATAAGAGAAGAATTGCCTTAGAAGAAGTAGAAAGTGAGGATGTTTGTTTTCAAAGAAGAGGATAACCTTGAGGTGTGGTCATAGCCTCCAATATCTCAGAAGTTAAGAGATAAGCTCTTAGAATGTCTGCTTTCCCTCAAAAAGTAAGCAGGCTGAAATTGCAATGCCTGGCCTTAGAAAGTAGGTTGTAAAACCAAGTAATCTCATGGTGCTCATCTGTTTCTGGACTTCCTTTTTCTGTGAGAAGATAGCAAAGATTTTGCTGACCATGACAGAGATAAGGATAGGTAATATTTTAGAATCCTCTTGCTATGGTTTTCTGACATATTGGGCTTATAAAACCCTAAATATGTTTTTTGTCTTAAGTACTTTTCCTATTTTTTAAACCCATATGTACTTTGGAGTCAATTTAATCCATATGTTTCTGATTAATTTATGCTTACCTCAACAAAATGTTTTAAGAAGAAAAGATTATTTAAAAAAAAGTCATGCTTCACTAGCCACTGATGAAATCAACTCCAGAAGACTGTAGCTTAGTCAGAAAATCAGACAGTCTGAGGGTTCAATGAGTTCCAAAGTTTGGAAGCTCACTGCTATGATCCAAGTGAAACTGAATATATAAAACACTTGGGGGAAAAATCTTTGTGCTTTTACATGCTTATTTTTTTTACTTCTGCATGTATTGATTTGTTCTTTGGATTAATTATTTCTTAGTTGTTCAGCCAGCTTACAGGTTGCTTGCTCCCTCCATGTTGGTTTTAGCCTTATCTTTCTTCCTCCTCATGTACTCTCTGACTCATCTCAATCACTCCAAGACTTCATGGTTATCTATAAACTAAAGATGTTCAAATTTATATTCAGACTTCATTCTATGTCCTTGGTGTATCTAAATACTTCTATTTTACATGTATAAAGTAATAAAAAGATGGATACACCCCAAAGAGAATTCAACTTCATTTCTCAATTTCCTCTTTCTTCTCCTACTCCTTGTCCTATAATCTCTGTTCTGGTTTGTGGAACCATGATCCACCTTGTGACCCAAATGGAATATACAGGTGTTAGCCAAGATTCTTCTATCTGATTCACTGCCAGCATCTAATCAGACACATACCTTCTTCCAACTGTCCCTCAAATAACTTCCACATTCTTCCTCTTCTCTCCATCTTCACTGCCACAGCCTTAAAGCAAGAGCTTCCCAATTGGTATTATTTGTTCTCATCCTGCTCCTCTGCAATAAATCTTAAAGCTGCTGCTGCCACCATTCTAAAATAAAAATATGGCCACTTTGCTTAGGTGCTTAAAGCTTTTAGTATTCCTTATTTTCTGTATGATGTAATCCAAACCACTGTGCAGTGTTTCTAAGATACATGATCTTCCACCATTTACCCTGTAAAGCTCATTTTCTTCTACTTCACCCTCTCACTCCAAATTCACTAGTACTGGATTTCAAGCTCAAGTTTTTCAAACCCATCGTTATAGTTTTTAGCCCCCTGCTTTTCACCCATGATGTCCCTTTTGCTTGGAATGTTCATCTTCTACACTCTTTACCTGGATCATTCCTATTTATCTTTTAGGTCTGGGTTTAAATATAATGTCTTCCGAAAGCCCTTTCTTACCTCCCTTATCCCCACATTCTATAAGAACCTCTTTTCTTTTTCTATCATACCATTCAGAATAATTCATTTTATTTTCATTGTTTAATCTCAAATCCCACAAGAACATAAACTTTTTGAAAGCAAGATTCTTATCATCCTTCTTACTACTAGAATCCTCAACATCCAGCAAACTTAACACCTGGTACCTAGTATATTTTCAGTAAATATTTGTTGAACAGATGAGTAAAAACTTTTTCATATCTGTGTACTTTTACACACATTATTCTGCCTTGAACACCTTTCTTTGTGCTATTTGATCAGCTAATTCCTACCTTTGCTTTTACAATTCATTTATATCCTACAAAACTAGTTTCTACAATACACACTCTGGGAAATGCTGATATCATCCAGTTCTCTCTTAGACACAACAGGAAACTGAAGCTTAGAGGAGTAAGGTGACTTAATGAAAGTCAGAAAGTTGGCTATAATGGAGAACCAGAATGCAAGTATACTCTCCAATTTCCATAATTTTTTAGCCATTGATAACTTAGTTTCATTTGTAAAATATATTTGTAAAATAAAAAGGCTTGTAATTTTTGATGGCATCAAATCAATTTCTCATTTATTATTTCCTAACAAAGGACACATTGTGTCATCAATTTCTGGTTCATCCAATAACAAAAGAAAAGTTAGATAGTAAGGGATGAGTATGTATATGCCATTGATAATAGGAGATTTGAAAACACAGCAAAAGAATGAGGTGGGCTTCACTATCTGAGTAAATTTTTCCACAGTAATAAAATGATCAATGCTGTACGTCATCAGAGTTGGAAGTCTCTTCTCTGGAATTTGGTGTTTATTCTAACCAACACTTTTTAAAACATTTGTTGCTCCTCCCTAAAGAAGTAAAATTTCACCCTTTATTAAGTTTTCTTGGCTGAGTTGAGGATTGTAGCATTCACATTCTCACATGCAAAATATTTTCTAATCATAGCAAACGTTTCACATCTGCTCTGGGTAACTAGCCAAAAACCAAGAAATAGAAGCATTCTTAGAGGATCTTTGTTGATCCCCAGCCAGTCTCCTTGATATTGCAGAACTAGAGTGAAAGGGACTCCTCCCCCACCCTCTTTCTTTTCCCCAAGTATTTCTTCTTCTGGTTACTTGATGACACCCTCTGCATGGAGAACACACCCCTCTATGCTAATATTTAGGAACTGGGCCAGAGTTCCAGTTGTGTTTTTAGTCTGTCTACTTTTCCCACACCCATTGGAAAGCCAAGAACAAATCTATGTGACTTCCAACTGCTTCTTGGCTACACTAGTCTCACTTTTACCACATGGAAATTCTTCACCCAATGTAATCAAACTTAACTCCAACACTTAATAAACACTCAGTGTGATTTACAAAGACCTAACTAATAGCATACTCATTTTATCATTCTGCTGTAATTTATTGGTAGAATTTTCTATAGTAATCTCGACTTCTGTTGTATTTTTGTCTAACCAATCAGAGCAAATGAGAAGAAACTTCTCTGTCTCTGGAGTGAAAAAGAATGGAGTTGTCCCAAAGATTCTTTATATTGGAAATGATTTTGTGTGCTTTAATTGTGATCCAACTTCCTCTATTCGAAGTTGAAATTCAGCTAGTGATGGATGTCATAGCTTGTGGATCATTTTCATTACTGTCACCTGATTTCCAGGTATAACTTTAAGTGGCAAAGTGAGAACATTCCTGATAAAATCTTAGATGGAGGTGAAGCATTATCACAGAAGGAATGGTTTTAAAACAGAACATATTTGGTAGCAAGTGACAGAAAATCTAACATAGATTGGCTGAAAACCTAACTGAGAATGAAGCCAAAAAAAAAAAAAGATGCACTATAGCATTACAAATATCAGAAGTAGATTGGCTTTAGGCATGACTGGGTCTAAGGTCTGACACAATGCCAATGTCCCTGTTTTCTTTTGTGTTGCTTTCATTTTCAAACACTCTCTCATGATGGTGGCAAAATGGCTTCTAGCACCTTCATGTGTACATTTTATCCCTTCAATAACTTCAATAAAAAGGGGAATGGTTCTTAGATGTTATTTGCAACAAAAGTGGTGAGATTAACTTTGATTGCAATGACTGGAGTCACATGTTTTTCCTGAACCAATAATAGTAACTACGTGTGGAAGATGCTGATTGGCAGACCTAGGTTATGTGCCTTCTTCAAGTCACATGGAATGTGAATAAGGTTGAGATAGTTTCACACAGCATTATTAGAATCTTATTTCCATAAGAAAAGGAGAAATAGACTTGGGAAGATAACATAACTCTCCCCCACTAAGGTCTCCTAATTGGCTCTACAGAGACTTATGCTCTAGAATAAAAATTCTAGGAAAAATAGGAATAAAAATATCATAAGAGAAATATCATAAGTGTCCTTTTATATGATGCTTTAAGAAGAAGACAGACCTGAGAGCTAAATGATGATACCATGCAGAGACCCTTGGTAGGATATATTTACCATAAGTTAATCATTACCCAAAAATGAGATGACTGTGCTCACCAGTAGGTTTTTTTTGGGAGTATAATCATGCTTGTGGACAGATATATACTCTGGCATCACCTATGAGACAAAGCAAAATAATGACCTGTTTATTTTAAAAGAAAAGCACCTTTATTTCTTCTATATTTAGTTGTGCAAAAGGCACACGTGGGGATTTCCAAGGGGATATGGTGAGAGCCAAATGACTATTAATGTGTTTCCTGAGACTATGTGGAAGTAAGACTCATTGCCTGTCTCTGACTAGGACATCAGGAAATTGCATCCTCTTTCCCCTTGTTAGGGAAGAAAATGTTGGGGGACGGTCAAATTCTCATACAGAGAGACCTTGGGAGAGAGAGTGTATTTCACCTCTTCTATACCCTGTAGTCTTTGTGCAAGTGGTTAATATGTATACAATGGATTGAAAGTAAAACAATGAGGGGCCTCAGTGGGTACAATCCAGCCTGAGTGTAGAAATGTGTTTACAGATCATGCTGGTTTGGCCTACAGTGGCTACTCAACTCTGCTCAAGTGATGAACTATGTGAGTATAAATTTCAGGAATTTTAGTCACGAATGGAAATACAGCCTTTTCTCTGATCCTTTGTTCTCTTTCAGACTCCCTGTTTCTTAAACTTTGGGTGTTTTGTTGTTGTTGTTTTGTTTTGTTTTGTTTGTTTGTTTTGCCATCTTTGTACACAAAGGTAAACTCCCCGCAGGCAGCTGGAAGACATTTCTTTCCTTGAACAATAACTGTGTTGGACATGAGTAAATTTGTCTGAAAGGAAGAATGATCTCTAAATGCTCTCAAGGATGTGAAAAAACTAAGAAAAGCATGAGGCCACACGTGTTGAAATGGATTCTGTCAATGAAATCTTTCATGGTAGGCAGGAACCTACAACACTTTACCATCAGAGGCTACATGAAGATGAGGATGTTCCTTCATTCACTGGTTCCCAGTGAAATGAGGAAGCACTGAACCTCCACCAACATGCCTTTCCCTTTCTTCTGCTCCTTCCTTTTGTTTGACCCAGGCCTATGCCTCCCAGTTCTCACCTTTCCTGTGGCCTCTGTCTGAAGCAGGGTCTTCCTTTCAGTCTGTCAGTCCAACAGGTCCCTTTGCAGACCTTCCCTCAATACTTTATTTTTGAAGACATTCAACTCCATGCCTTCACTAAGGTAAGGAATTTGATGGGTAAGCGAGATTTAAAGTGAACCTCAGATGAGGAGAAAATGAAAATAATTACTTCTTAAGGTTTAGACACTTGCCTTCATACCATTTTACTCCACTTTTCTTTGAATTGTTTCTTTTAAACAAATAACAGAATTTGCATTTTGTATTTAATAAATAATGACAATACACATAGCAGTGAAAACTTCCATGACAGTTTTGAATTAATTTTATGTCCTTATGTATTTTTTATCTTGAAGTGATTATAGATAGGGAAACATTCGGAATAGTTGTATATCTTGCCAAAGATGCACAGCTGGTAAATGGTATTTCCACATAAAACAAACTCTTCTCATTATTAGCAATAATCAGGAGAGAATGACTAATAAAAGGGTGACTTTTTAACTAAAAAAAGTTGTTGAGTTTGTTTGAATTGGAATCTAAAAGGATTGCATAAAAAGATTGTAATTTTTACTTTTTTTAAATCCACCAGAGTTTGAGTCCCCAGATTCCCAGCCTACCATTTCATATTCTATATTTCTACCTGGATTCTGAATATAAATAACAACTCTCATATGGTCCCCAGAACAGAATTAACTTACTGCACATCCATCTTGCTTTCAGTGGTTCCTGGATTTACTTAATATCCTTTCATTCATGTGCCAACCACCCACCTGTCCTCACTTATTTTAGGTGCACAAATAATTCCTGATTGAACAGAGAGCTAAAATTGTGTGTGGGATATGTGTGTGTTTGTGTGTGTGTGTGTGTGTGTGTATGAATATTTTTGTATATGGGCATCAACACTGTCTTTCAGTGTTTGCTCATTTTTTCATTCAATTCTGAGGCTGCCAGCCTGCCATCTAAATGTATTCCTATTTTCATTCTGTATTGGTCCACGTGGCAGGAAATTTTATTCAATAACACTGTGGGGCTTTTTAAACTTCCCATTAGAAATTTGTTTTCTCATGAAGTGGACAAGTAATTTCTGCTTGGTTTTAAGTCAACATGTTATTTAATTTACCTCCCTATGTGTTACATTGAGAGACACAGGGAGAAACATGAGCTGTGACATGTACAAGAAACACTTTACACATTATTTAAAATTTACAAACTAGGGGGAAATTACTGAAACTTTGCAAAATTCACTATGTTTTTCCCAGGTATAAATCATTCTGATTTTTCAAATTTGAAGGTAAATGGAGTTTAATGATTTCCCCAAATACTTAGAGACAAACAAATGATTATCAAATAAAGCCTTGGTTCAGCAGGTAAACACATGGAAAGAAATCTCATGATCTGGCCAATGTTTACATATCTGCATGGAATTCATGGGCAGTCCCACTAGAACTGAAATAATTACATCTTTTGCTTGTGATATTTCACAACGTTTTCAAAGCTTTGCCAAGAATAAAAACTGAGACAACTACTAGAAGATCAAAATGGTGATTGGGGGAGACCTGGAAGTAGTAGATGTGTTTTAGAATAGAAACAAATTATGTAATGTAATTAGACTGGATGTAAAAGAAGCATGCCTGCACCTAAAAGTGAAGTGGAAATGATCAGGAATAGTTTGTTCTGTTATTGCACTGATGTTAGACAAAATTTAAGAATTATGTATGAAATAAAGGAAATGAAAACATAAGCTAAATATCAAGTGGCAAAACCCTGGCTGGGTAGCTCAGCTAGTTAGAGTGTATTCCTCATACACCAAGGTTGTGGGTTCAATCCCAGGTCAGGGCACATTCAAGAACTAACCAATAAATACATAAATAAGGGGAACAACAAATCTCTCTCTCTCAATTTAAAAAGTAGAAAAAATAGCATGTAGTAAAAAAAGTTTTATGGTATGGAGATTATTTCTAATGAAATATACAGTAGAAACTCATGGCTTGACTCATCAAAAACTTGTCTGGACCAAGAAAAATAAGGAATGACATAAGAAACATTATTTCTTTTGTGGTGAGTAGACAGTTGTGTGGTTCTATATTGTTTGTAATCAAGTATTTGAAGAACAAAGCAAAAAAAGTTGCATTAATTCAGACAGTGGAGAATGGGCTAACTTTTGGAAGGTCAATGTTTTGGAAAGAGAGACACCCATTAAACTTTGCGTAGAATAGGCAATGCCAACAATGACTTGAGCATCATGGGGATTATCTGCACTACCCTAAATAAGGTTGTTCTTATAGCAATTCCACCTGTGGGCATAACCAAATACAGTAAAATGATTTTAAAGAGATATCTACATCCCTATATTCATTGCAGCACTATTCATAATAGTCAGAGTATTTGGGTAAAAATCCTACATACTCAAATAAAAAAGGATGTGAGTATCTTCTTTTACTCAGAAAAGTAGATCTATTCTTTTGTATATCTATATATACAGATATATAGATGTCTATTTTTGTATATTTGTATACAGATATCTATGTATATCTATAGATATCTATTTATATACCAATACCTATATCTATAGTTTGTCTGGAAAAACTCCAACCATAGTTAATATAACGAGAATGGCTTGCTCTATATCAATGTAACCTGACAGCCAAGGAGAGTGGACTGGAATGTGCACATGTGAGCAATGACAACTTCACTCCATTAGTCAGTAGGGGCAGTAGACATTGCTGAGTGAGCATGTGTACTGTGTGACCATCTCATTTAAAATGAATAAGTAGAGCAACAAATCTGCATCATATTTTACATTAAACTGGAATCAAAAACTATTTGGATGATTCAGAAAGTCATAGCTATGGGCAACTGGTGATTGGCAGCTTCTTCATCACAACACACCTGCTCATGAATCCCATTTTGTGCATATTTTTTTGGCAAAACATCAAATCACCCAGGTGATTAAGCCCCACTACAGCCAAGACTTAACACCCTGTGACTTCTGACTTTTCCCAAAACTAAAATCACCTTTGAAAGGGTAGAGATTTCAGACCATTGATGAGATTCAGGAAAATATAACAAGGCAGCTGATGGCAATTGGGAGAACTGTGTGAGGTCCCAAGGTGCCTGCTTGAAGCAGGCCAAGGTGTCATTGTCCTATGTACAATGTGTCTTATATCTTCTTTAATAAATATCTCTATTTTTCATATTATAGTTCTGGACACAAGATATATCTATATATCTATATCTATCTATCCATTATTCAGGCTTAAAAATAAAGAAAATCTTGTTATTGGTTACAACATGGATGAACTGGAAGGTACTATGCTAAGTAAAATAAGTCAGACAGAAAGACAAATACTGTATGGTATCACTTATATGTGGAATCTAGAAGAGCAGTACTGAAGAGAAAGAGAAAGTAGAGTGGTGGTTACCAGGCTCTGGGGGATGGAAAAGAAGGAGAAAAGTTGCTAAAAGGGTACACACTTTCAGCTATCAGATGAATTAAGGCCTGAAGATCTAATATAGAACATGGTGTCTAAATAGCTGATAACACTGTACTCTGTAATTGAAATTTGCTAAGAGAATAAAACTTAAATGTTCTCAATAAATAAATAAATGAATAGGAAATGTGTGAGCTGATAGATGTGTTAATTAATTAGATGGGGGAATTTTTTTACAATGTATACATACATCAAATATCAAGGTGTACATTTTAAATACCTTACAAATTTGTCAATATACCTCAATGAAGCTGAAAAAAATTAAAATTCTCTTTGCATAAACAAGTTGGACCTGGGACAAAATGTAGGCAGGCATTCCTTTGTGTGTCAGGAAAGCATGTGATTCAAAAGAAAAAGTGTCAGGGGAAGAGGTGGGAGGGAGAGAGGAATGCAAAGAGGGATAGAGGAAGAAAGACTGTGAAAGAAACAATTGGAAATTGTTATCATTATTTTGTCTTTTAACACTTCTACTTTCACCTTGAGAAGTTTTGTTTTGATTTTTTAAAATATATTTTATTGATAATGCTATTACAGTTGTTTTGATTTTGATTTCTTCCTTTTCATTAAGGACTACAACTCTAATCCTATAACAGGTATGGGGAACAAGAGTACTAGAAAAATATCCTCATGGGCTTCTCTGAAAATTAAGCTACTTTGTTTCTATAAATAAATAACTGAATGAATAAAGAAATGTTTATATTTCCAACAGAAAAATACACTGCATTCATTTTAGTATTTTCTGACAATGTTCAGTTCAGTTTTTCCAGAGGAAAAATATAAACTCATTATAGGAACCCTACATCCGGGCTCCAGCTCTCATATCGTCAGTTAAATTTCCTCCCTTACATTCACTGTGTCAGCCGAGAGCTGGCAACCTTATCTTTGTGCTTCCGTTGCCATGAAACCCGCAGTGAAGTTGACTAGCAGTCCTCACCCAGTGAGGGCTCAGGGTGGGAAATTTCCTTGCATTCTCTCTCCTCAACTGATGCAAGTGAGATCTGAACCAAGGGATAGAAAATCATTTTGAGGACATTTTGGTAATTATGATTTAGTCCCAAGGTACAGATAGACACATTTTTAAGAGGAATTGTTAGTCTATTTCTTTGAATTGTTGGAGGATACCAAGGTCCTTCTAAACACATAACTTTAAAGAGAAGTAAATCAATTTCAAGGCATTTATCTTCTTTCGGAAGTGGTTCTCAATAATGCTCCTAAATTTTCCAAGAAGGAACATAACCTCATATTTTACTTCGCATACTAATTTCATAGTCTGCTTCAATTGAATCTGGATGTTTCCCTGTAATTCCAAAGGCACCTTCTTGTTATAGTCATTAGTGCATCCATCTCTTCTAGTTGGCAAATGCTGTGGTTCAATGAGGAGATATTCCATCCCCTTGCCTTGGAAATATCCAAGGTTGTATGCTTGGAAACATCTAGACCTGTAGGTTCTAACCAGTGGATGGTTAGAAAGGAAGGAAGTGATAGAGAGTATGGACCATGAAGTCATACAAGTTGATTCAAATCCTGGTTCTGTCATGTGTCTGCTATGCCACCATGGATATGTTTTCTAATTTTTCTGCGCTGGCTATGGGGCTTCAAAGTGTAGCCTCACTAAGCCTATGAACTCCTCTGCCTGTGGCAGCCCAGGGGTATGGATGCAGTATGTCTAAGGTATTCTAGAATAAAGCCAGGGAAACACTTCTTAGTCATTTCTCCAAAATCTGTCTTTTATTTTTCCAGTGCTTCCAAAAGCCAATTCCATATGGGCCTCCTAGATAAAGCCAAGGGTTTTTGCCGACTGTTCATGGATACAGGTCTGCCAATTGAGCTAGAGAGCTCAAAAGTAGCTGGTAAAGATTCCAGTGTTTTCATACCTATTACCTTGTTGATGGACAGAAGTTTTCAGCAATTTCAAATGTCCTGATTCTTTTCCAACACTTGCTTAAAATTAGACATGGAATGATGGAGCAAAGAAGCGACAGATGCTACAATCGTACTTAATTATTTAATTAAAAAACACAGAATATAGATGTCCTAATAACAAAGCATTCATCTGTTTCTAAAATACACCAGGGGAATATCTTTTTTCTTTAAAGTACTGTTAACTAATTTTATTTTCTTTTTTCTAATTATTATTTTTTCACATTTTTTGTTGTTGCTCATGTACAGTTGCCTACATTCTCCTCTGAACACTCCCCCACCCACCCCAGCTATCTCCACCTCCCACCTCCTACCTCCCACCCTCAAACCTACCTTCCTTTGGCTTTGTCCATGTGTCCTTTATACATGTTCTTGACAACCCTTCCCCGGGGAATTTTTTTTTAATGTAATCTACCTGTACCAGTAACAGTGGAAGGTTTTACATAGACATCTTCCAAAATGACCACCTATCATCTTTGCAACAATGTCTGTGCTAACTCTGAATGTCTTTCAAAAATGTATTCACTACTATTTATTTCCATTTACTTATTAACTAGGGTACTTTAGCCCATAAATCATATTGCTTACTTTTGGAACCAGAAGAGAGACAGTTATGTTATTTATATTGTAATTTATATCAAGGAATGTAAAATAATTTATGTTCAAAAACTACAAATACATTTGCCAGTCCTACATTTAGAGGGCCATTGAGCTTCTTTGTAAATGTTTATAACCCCAATAAAATCTATTGCCATCTATCAGGAACATTTTCTACCTAATATGTCTTAAAGTTCTAAAACAATTATTAAAAGTAAACTTGGAAATCATTTAGTCCTATCCCCATTTGATGACTAAATTTCAAACCTAATACTTTTTCAGTTGACTGATTGACATGCTTTCTGCTCTTCTTTAAAAATAAACCATTTTTTCAAGCTCCTTTAAATCATCTTCTTCCCATATTTACTAAAAACAGTCATGGAGTCAAAAGTCACTGTTCTGGGTAGATGCCTGCAGATATCAGATTCCTAGGAAGACCAGGTTACAGCTTTGGGGGCCCAAATTCCTTGGGAGTGAATGCATTTATTTCCCATTTCTTCAGATCCAAGAGCTCAAACAAAATCTTCTTCCAAAAGCATTCTTTTATTTTTTTTTTTTTGTAGTCATCTTGAGTAATCCTTGTTATAGCAGGCCATTTTCCATGTTTCTCGTTCTTCCAGCCTTACTTACCTCGTCTTGTGGTTTGGGAATATACTGTATTACATGATGATTCTTTTCATATTCTTTGGAAGGCTGGTAGATCTCTGTAGAATTTGAAGAACTGGGCAGAGTGAACATTTTAAAGGCAAATAACCATTACAGCTGTCATTTCTTCAAGGTGAAAAAGTGTTCTCGTATCCAGATGGTGATGGGTACCTGAAAAGTCACTGTCTGTGCTTTTGTTAAAGCAGACTTTGGACTCAGAAGTCCTTCAGACTTAACTCTGTAGGTGAATTTCTCTATTTCTTAGATGACATGCCTGATCTTAGATTTTATCCCTTTGGCTCTCAGTTTCCCCTGCTGGGAAATGGGGACTAGATTGCTTAATTCAGTGTTTGTTGTGAAATTCCATTGAAGTGATATAAAATATTCAGTGCTATTGTTATATCTGGCACATAGTAGGCATTCTGCATCTTCAATGTATTTGGAGTGAGATCATCTTATAAATTTAAAAAAAAAGTCACAAGTGAATTTTATGGTATTTTCCTTACTCAGACACAAAATGAAAAACAGAAAGGTCTTCTCACTCTATGGGTGTGGTATCACTCTCTACATTCTGATTCTTTTTAATAAAAAAAGGGTGTCTTGAATGTGGTGGGAAAGACAAGCCCACATGGCAGAAAGTCACAGAACACAAGATACACTTTATTACATGGAATGTTTCTCTACCACAGATGTGCACACAGATGTGGTCATCAACAGAGATAACTAGTTTACAAGCCCTCCCTGGAAACTCCTCACAGTTCTTAGTAGAAAAGTGATTCTCAGCCAAGCTCTGCACTGAAGCTCAGCCCATGATTAAAACACTTCCAACTGCTTCACGCTGAAAAGTGGAAAGGAGAAAGAAAAGACCAGCAGTGCATTTCCAGCCAAAAAGCAAGACTAAGGTCATCTAAGAGGCTAAATGCCCATTAAAACAAGTATCTATTGTAGCCTTTTCTCTTTGCATATTTGTCTTTTTCCCTCCTTCCCTCTCTCCCTCCTACCCTTCTATCCTTCCTTTCTTCCTTCTTTCATTTTTTTTTTACTTTCACATCTTTTTCTTCTTTCTCCTCCTTTTTCCCTAATGGAAAAATATAACTTATGTCAAGAAAACACTGTGCAACATTCATTTGTTGTTGGACATGTTAATATGGAGAGGATACACTCATTCAAATTATGAAAATTGTAACTTAACTTCATTGGTGATATGTGATGAACTTGTACTACAAATGTCTAGCATAATAGTTTAGCATAATAAATATAGATCATATTTAGAAA
This sequence comes from Phyllostomus discolor, assembly GCF_004126475.2. Classification (NCBI taxonomy): domain Eukaryota; kingdom Metazoa; phylum Chordata; class Mammalia; order Chiroptera; family Phyllostomidae; genus Phyllostomus; species Phyllostomus discolor. The sequence continues at coordinate 74,603,659 of NC_040911.2, read as the reverse complement.
GCATGGTCTCTAGTCATATCAACCCTGGTCTCTAGTCATCTCAATTGTATAGCCTACCCAAATAAGGTATTTCTGAGTGTTAAGTGAAATAAATATGTGAAGACAGTATATCTGTAATACATAGAACTATGCCTTGATTTAGGTCTTCATCTCTAGATGCAGATCCTGTGAAAAAGGTTCAGGTAGAAGTAATTTATTAGAGTAAGATTCTCAGGAGAAAGTAACATGAAGGAAGCTGAAGAGGTAAAGGAAGGAACTAAGCCAGGATATAGTCTGTACTGGACTCTGATTTCAGCTTGATCCAGTAGAGGCTCTGGAATGTGAAATACACCATGGAGTTGTTCCATCCTGGGTGTGACTGGCTGGCCTTTTGCTTTCTTCACATCCACCAGTCATTGGCAGAGGCCTGTCCCCAGGATGGGCATGGGATGTCCTATTGGGCAAATGGCTGGCATTTTTCCAAGAGGAATTCTCTGGAAAAGGGGGCAATTGTGACCTCTTAACAGCTGACACTTGTAGCTTCTTGCAGGGTAGGTATATCAGTCTGGTAAAAGGTATTGACTAGGATACCGATAGCACCCACTATAGGGCTCAATAAATGGCTGCTAAAATTAGTAAGACTCTTAATGAGGATAGCTTAAGAGGGGATATAGTAGGAGGAACAGAGTCAAAGATGGTTTATTATGACTGTGAAAGGGTCTTCAGCTTGCTTGAATGCCAGTGGAAATGGTATTGGAGAGAGAGAGAAGTGGGAGAGCTTATAGGAATCCATGACAAATTTTTTTCCCTGATGCTATTGGTTAAAATATGAAAGCAGAAGAAAACAAAGAAAGAAAAACACAATAAAGCTGGCATTATAAAACATAGGAGACCTCTTTGTAAATGCAACTAAGACACACCAGTTTCTTCCTCAAAATCATGAATCAAACCCGGCTGTTCTTGGACTTTTGCGTGTTTAGGAATTCCCAGCATCTCTAGAATCCACTTAATCACTCCATGACACATTTTTCCCTCCAGATGTGAACACTAAAGAGTCAGTTGTCAGTTGAATACTCTTGTATTATTTTCTCAGCAATTATTTTAAGGAATGCATTTGAATAAAATGCACTTTTGGCATCATTTTCAAGAATGGATGATGATTTATGCTTTTCTTGCAGGGACAAGATGGCTCTGGGCATGAGTCATGGCTGTACGCTGGGAAGATTCCGATGGGAACCTTGCTCTTGCTGGTTGATCCATACCTTACATGGACTTGAGACTGTGTGTGGCTTTTATTAACATGTACATTTTGCTTGTTAAGGCTCAAGCTTCATCTTTTCCTTCACAACTCCAGCCCTGTTTTCATTTCACAAGCACCTGATTCAGAATCTGTGCTTGGGACTCGGAGTGGCTTGGGAATAGTAATTTGGAAAATCTCTGATTATTTGTCAGCTATGAGGAGATGATGTGTTCTCAGCTGCAGTTGGGAAATGGGCTATTTCTCTGCCAATTCAAATGGCAGGCAAAGTTTTAATTCTTTCAGCATCTCTGTCTCCATGGGACACATTAGGCGCAAGTCAAACTGTCCCTAGACCAAGAAACCTACAAACCACAGACCAGATCTGCACTTTTCTCTATTTCAAAAAGCGTTGCTTTGCATGCAAGTTTCAAATGTAATTTTCCTGGTGAAAATTCACTGCACCAAACGGCTGTTCTTTGTAAACAACACTGAAGTCTCTCAGGAGCCAAGGTGAATGAGCTATAAGATTGATTCCTAAAGTTTTCCAGGTTATAACCATTTCTGTCATTGTCCTTGGCCTTGGTCCTCAAAATGTATTCTATATCTTTGCTTCTCAGACTTCAATGTGCATATAAAAATGTCAATTTTGTTAAACATCAGACTCTGTTTTAGTAGTTCTAGGGTGAAGACTTGAGATGCTGCATTTCTGACAAGCTCCTGGGGGATGTTTATATGGATCAACATTGATTTCAGAGTCCTGCTTTAAATAGCAAGGGGCTACAGAAATTGGTTTTCCAAGGTGCTTCCTGACACATAGATTCTCTGGTCCAATAAATTCAAAAGAAATTTTAAAAATTTCATTTTATCTTCCTATTCAAAACTCTGTAACTTAATAAATTAAAGGCTCTAAGAAGATCTATTTTAAGAAAGTCTGATACAAAACTAATAGACAATAAGAACTCATTTTAGTATGCAATCTCATAATAACCTGGGGAATTTAATTTTTGTGAAAGGAAAGGATGGTCAGAAGTATGGTGCTTATTTAAATATTTGTTCAGGCACTTAAACAGATGGAGAGAGAGATTTAGAAATATGGGTCTCTCTTTGTAATGACCCATGTAGCCCTTCTCAAATGAGTGTTACTAGTTTCCCAAATGAGTGAGGGTAAGTCAGGCTCTCAATATCTCAGTAGAACAATAAAATGTCCACCTAGAGTTTTGGCATTCAGAATGTATGTTGCTCCTTTCCATCAGCTCTAAAAACTGTTAGGAGTTCAGCTGCCACCATGCTTTATGAAAAGGCAAGCTGAGGAAAGTGATGTACAGAAAAACTAGACTAGGGGAATTTCAATCCTTCAACCATCTTAAATTGTTTGAAAACTTCAGTGTGTCTATACATCAATCCTCACATAAGTTCCCCTGGAAATTCCTGGGTTTCTGCTCTGGAACCAATCACCCTTTGGCTTATGGGTATACTCTAAATGTTTGCATATCAATAAGCATTTTCAGGGTTTTCTGATTCAGGTACTCTGAGAACCATATTTTGAGATAAAATGTTGTTTTCTTGGAGTTGGAGTACAAGCGACCTGTTCCAAAACAAACTTCCTTGTTGTGGTTCTCTGAATATGCACCATTATGATTCAAGATTTAATGTTCTGCCTTGGATTTTTATGGAGGACCTATATAACTTCATGGGGGAATATTAGCATTTTCTCTAAAACTGTTACTTAAGATACTGTCATTATATAAGGCTGTCAGAAAATTCTGCAAAATGACATCCTCAGCAGAGGAGTACAAACTTGCCCCTGTGTACTGAATTTAGGCTCAGCAGAACAAAATATTTATAGACATGTTTTATTGTAAAAGCCAATGAAAATTTCACATCTATTTCATAAGGCATATGTTTGCATTTACATAAATATGTAAATATGTCAATTTTACCCCAAATTAAGTTAATGCTTTAAGTCATTTGTGCCTTTAGGTATATACCCTAAACATATCACCATAATCCTGGGGAGTATTTGCTCCACAGGTTGAGAATTGTAGCATTATATCTTGAGTAGGATTACAGAAATAAAGAATCAATCAATCAATCAATCAATAAATGGCTAAAATTTGTCAAAAGGTACACATTGCTAGTTATAAGATCCTTAAGACCTAGGAATATTAATATACAGTATGGTAACAATACTTAATAATACTATAATTCATATTTAAAAATTCCTAAGAGAATAAATCTTAAAATTTCTCATCACAAGAAAAAACATTTGTAACTGTGTGGTGATGGATGTTAACTAAATTTATTGTGATGATCATTTTGTAATATATACATATATCAAATCATTATATTGTCACACCTGAAACTAATACAATGTTATATGTCAATTATATCTCAATAAAAGTGAATAAATCATCTTTACAATTTATTCCCAGAAATAAAGGATGTATTACATTAATATTTTATATTCAGATATTTCATGATGAGAATTATGAAATAATTCTCAAGGAAATATCATTTCCTTTTTAAAAAATACCAATTTGGGAGAAAGTTATTGCCAAATTAAATGCTTAATTACAGTGATTTTTATTATAGTTATTTAGTATATTTCCTAAAATTTCCAACTTTTCTATACACATTTAATTTTAACTTTTCTTGTTAATTCTTTTACTATTGATTTGATGTTAAACCTAAGCCACTTTATGTATTTTAAGCTGATAAAGAATAAATTAATGCATTTTTTATGATTGACAAATTCTTTCAACCATCAACATCTTCTTGCCATTGTTTTTTAATCAGAAATACTCTTCAATTTTATTGTGGTTGATTCAGGAAATTGTTAAGGACTCAGTAACAAAAACTCAGAATGGTTCTGGACAGATATCTTTGGAAGACTTCTGGGGTGGTTCTGCCCCTTTTTATGGAGTTGCAGAGGCCATACTGCAGCACTCCTCTAACATCATTTAGTTGTGATCCTTTGAAGCATTTTTATATAGCTTTTGTGAAAAAACCCTCCTCCTAACACTACAAGACTTGCATTATTTTTAAGACTAAAATTGGATCCTGAAGATATTGAAGGACCTGTCTATTGTCAATCAAGCAAGAAGCAGAACTGACATTGGAACTTGGTCATCAGATACCAAATCCACAATGTTGTGCATGGAACTCAGCTGCCAACTTTTGCTCACTTGGTGTCATATGGTAGGTGTGAACAGCCCCATTTGTTACAGCCTCTTGGCTCTTCCATCTGTTCAGATGGAAAATACTTGGCTAGATAATAACTAAGTAAAAAGTATGTGTGAGAAAGCAAAGGAAAAACACGTTAGTTTAACAAATCAACATTCTAGGGTTTGACGAAGTGCTGATTGGATCCTCTCTTCGGTTCTAAGATATTTGGGTTGTTTTTAAAATGAGAAACAGGGATGACTTTAGCATAAAGGAATTTTTTTTTTTAAATTCCAAGTCATTGGTTAAATAAAGCATCTTATTTTAATAGGAATGAAGTCCACATGAGTATTACACACAGATAAGTTTTTCATCAACAAACCACATTCTCCCTGTGCCTAAGTGATGTTCTGAACTGGGAATTAAGTGATATCTACAGAATATCATGACAACCAGTTAACACTGGAAAACCAAATGGAGCAAACCAGTATGACAATAGTCACTTAACCCGTTTTCTGTTTCATATTATATCAAATATTCATCCTGGTGTTTAATCTCTCAACTGTGCCTTCTCTTGGTGGACACACATTGAATTGTGGATCACATGAGTGCTACATAGATATCTTCAGGTTATTGTGATTAAAATTCATGTTGAAGCTATTTAAGTTAATTCTCTTCCTCTCTATTAAAATGTGTGCACACGTGCACACATACACCCACACTCAAAATCAAATATTCATGTTTGCAACGATAGATAATTCTTGATGGTAAAAGATACATGAGATTGCCCATCCTCTCAGTGGTCTCTCTGTAGCTACCCAAATGGGATCCATACTGATGATTGACCACTATGTGGCCAGTAGGTGGAGATTTTTATACAAATGAAAAACCACAGGGAAGAGCCATTGTGGGGATGTTATAAGCAGACCATTAGCTGCTGGAGACCAGCAACATATCTCACACTCTGTCTTTATCCTCCACTTTAGGTAGCACAATGCAGAACACCTACAAAATGCCCCCAGAAGACTTCCTGATTGGTGGAGTGAAAAAAACAATGTCTGCTTCTTTCATTGCCTGACTTTGGATTGGGAAGTAGAGAAAAGTTAGTGGGAAATATTCATAGAATGAATAGAAGCCAGGAAAAGAGAATAAATATTCTCATTCCCTTCATTTTTTTATTTTAGCATATACAGGTAGCCCCTACTTTTCAAGTTTGTTTAGCCACTTCACTTTTACAAAAGACCTACATTAGTACCTATTTTTGCTAACAAAAAGAAACCCAAAGAGTACTTTCACTTTTGTTGAAAAAGGTGAAAACTGAAATTTTAGTTTTTGTCATTTGTTTTGCAGCAGCCATTGTAGAGGCAGGTTCACCCCAAGCACTGAGAGTGGCACATGAATGTCCTTCCACAGCCACCACACTCAGCAGCTCAGCATCAAGCAGCCATGGCTTTGAACTGGGTCTGTGACATCATCTTTATCTTCACTTATTTTGTGCATTCATTAGCAAGATGTGTCCTAAAGTATTCAAAAAGTATGACTTTAATTTTGAAATGACACATAGATTTAGGGCAGGTTTGCAGGATGCTTTGAGTGCCTACAAAGAATTGTATGATAGAAAAATGAATGAGGTTAAGCAGTCACACATATGTCCTATTTCAAGCCTTCCACGTTACCACAGCAAACAAAAAATCTTGACCTTCTGAATCAAGGCTGAAAGACATAAAACAAGATGTAGACATTAGTGACCTGCCTGCTCTGATGGATTCAGACAATGATGAGATATTAATAGGTGATTTCTGCCTATCTCTCCTACACTCCAGTGTCCTAAAACCCTCACCACCCCAACCTCCGACAACTCAGCCTAACACACCATCATCACCATCTTTCAGCCTTCCACTATGCTCTCTATATATACATTATTTCTATTTTATACAGCTTGTGTATTTATCATATTCCAGCTTTTCTAATCTTAGTATTATTTTAGGTTTTATGTGTTATTTGGTATAATTTGGTAGGTTATTTTGGGGGTCTAGGAATGCTCAAACATTTTTCTATGTAAATTAATGTTAATTGCTATTTTATTACATTTTGATTTATGAATGCTTTAACAGAAATATTTTAGTTTTGGATAGATGGGGAAACCTGTGTTATTAATTATGATAATCATTATTTGTATTGGAATACACTGTAATTTATACCAGTTTTTATTTACCATTATTTTTTAATTTATTCTGTATATAATTATAACTAGTATAAGCACACATTATAAGTAGTATCCAACATATATGAAAGATACTTATGTGTCCAAAAGTTACACATATTTAATGTTTAACTTAGAAGCAAAACTTCTGTAATATAAGAAATGTTTAAAAAATAATGCCTTAGTCCAATGACAGTAATGCATATAACACAGAGTCAACTTCCTCTTTCTTTCTAGTGGAAGTGAAAACTTCGACCTAATGAAAATGGTTAGAGATGCAAATTAAAATCACAATGAGATATTACTTCACACCAGTCAGAATGGCCATCATAAACCAATCAACAAACAGTAAGTGCTGGCAGTTGTGGAGAGAAGGGAACACTAGTACATTGTTGGTGGGAGTACAGATGGGTGCAGCCACTATGGAAAACAGTATGGAATTTCCTCAAAACACTAAAGATTAAACTGCCTTTTGACCCAGCAATGCCACTGCTGGAATTGTACCCTAAGAATCCTAAGAATAATTTAAAAGAACCTATGCACCCTAATGTTCATAGCAGCACAATTTACAATAGACACATGCTGGAAACAACCTAGGTGCCCATCAGTAAATGACTGAATCAAAAAACTGTGATAAATTTATAGAATGGAATATTATGCAGCAGAAAGAAAGAAGGACCTCCTACCCTTCATGACAGCATGGATGGAAATGGGGAGCATTATGCCAAGTGAAGTAAGCCAGGCAGTGAAAGATAAATACCATATGATCTCACCTATAAGTGGAACCTAATGAACAAAAGAAACAAGCAAGCAACATATAACCAGAGACATTGAAATAAAGGAGAAACTGACAGTAACCAGAGAGGAGGGGGGAGGGAGACAATGGGGGAAAGAAGGGAAAGAGTCATAAAGGAACATGTATAAAGGACCCATGGACAAAGCCAAAAAAGGGAATGATGGAGGGTGGGAGGTGGGGGGAAGTGGGGCAGAGGAAAGTGGTGGTGGGAAAATGGAAACAACTGTATTTGAACAACAATAAAAAATGATAAAATAATAATAAAGTATAAAAAAAAGAAGATGATGAAAAAAAAAACGCTGCTCAAGTCCATTTGCCAACAAGAAAGCCCATAATCTGAACACAGGAACTGAACACAGGAAATTCAGTATTTGTTTTGTATTATAAGGATATTAGAGCCATAAAGATTTTTTTCAAATTTGGATTATTAGAGATTCAAACAAGTTTATATGTATAATATCAGTCTGTATGATACTACATACTTACAGAGAGCCAGCCTCGGTAGTAGACAGCAGCCATTGGGCTTTGGCTTTATACATTAAATTAACAAACATTTCATAGGAACCAGCTTTAACAGATAGCTTCACCATATTGAGAAGAAAGTTGTTTTTGTTATTGTTGGTTGTTTTAATTCTCTCCCACTGACAACTGTTAATAGAACCAGACAGTTATTAACTATTCATCTCATCTACCAAATCATAAGGACTCGAATCTTATATTTGTTTTATTTTTTAATTTAAATTTTTTACTTATCTACTTTTAAAATTTTGGTTTCTCTTAATTACCCATTTGTTTATTCTCTTCAAACATTGGGCTCTGACATGGGGGTCACAGGCTCTGTGGCTGGAGTTCGTAGAGAGAGGGAACACAGAAATGAATCCACTGGGTGTTGTCTCCTTGATGGTGGAGCCCTGAAAGGCACAGAGAAGACATTGTTGAGACCACTGAATCCATATCCTTTTTTTCATATCTTCTCTATAAGCCAACCTTTTCCACAGTGGCTTATGGAATCCAGAAATTTCCTACTCTGTGTTTTCAATTTTCTAGTTCACCAAATGTCCCATAGAGGCCCCAGAACCTTAACAGATTTATTGTGCATTTATGAGGTTCAATTCCAGTGCACACAAATTCTATATGGAATTAGTTTCCATATATGCATATGAAATCTTATTATGCTATTTTATTTATGTAATTTTGTGGAAAAGTTCATTTTGAAAGATAATTAACATGCCAAATATGACAATTTTATAATAAAATCAGTATCTTTATTATGAATATTCACAGGCACTCCTCTGGAAAAAATTAGGAATAGATTATTATTAATATTAATATTATGTGTGTATGTATATCATACATTATTGGTGATGATTTATACATTTCTTAAAGTTCCTAGTAGATTTATGATTGCCAGACAAAATAGAGGATGCTCAATTAAATTTGAATTTCCGATAAAAAACAAATATTTTTTAGCATAAGTGTATTCCAAAAAATGCATGATACACCAAATAGTCATTATTTATGAACTTCTAATCACATGGCATAATGTATTTTTATTTGCTAAATCTGTCAACTGTTAAGTGGGTTGTGTCTCCAGCCTTCATAGTTCATGTTTCTCTTTTACTGATAGTTGACTGGTCTGCATTGTGCTCTCTAACAGCATAATGTCTTCTGTCCTAAAACATCAAATGGGGAATTAAGTTTTTCATATTCAGTTCAAAGCTGTTCATGTACATTTTATAGGTATAATGGTTTTATTTGATAATACTGAAAATGATTAAGGTATACCTTTTCAGTCATATCATTGCTCTTTATTAAAATAAAGGCAGTGAATATCATAAAAAGAGGAGCAAACCATAAGTTTGGAGTTCTAGTTTCATCTCTGACACAATCTCTATATTATCATCTGTGATATAGCTACATCTATAACTTCATAGATTCACTGCATTAGTGATTCCAATTACTTTTCTCCTTGTAACCACATCTTGTGATATACAAGGTGGTGGTGAAGCCTGTTACTGTGTCTATTGATTCCAATTGTGGCCCTATGACCAATTTCAGCCACTGAGATGTTAGCAGATGAGACACAACAGAGGCTGGAAAACTGTACTTGCACAACTGCACTTGCACATTTCTCCTTCCACAGGCGCACCTTTGCCTTCATCGTGAGAACATGCCCGGGCTAGCCTGGGAAGGGCTGGGAGGGTAAAGTGGAGAACACTTACTCTCCATGCATTCCAGTTTCTCTTTCAGACGAGGAGATAAATGAATTGAAGGATTTTGCTTTTCTCTAAGAATCATTATTCATCATTTGTATGTAGATATAGGCAAGGTTTCAAGAAAACATATTCATATGTGCATAGAGTCTTAAGTAAAATCTGATCTGGCCCTAGAATTCTGATCATAACAAGAACCTAGTAATAAATTTTATTCTTCATATTGCATCATCCCTTCAAAGTTTAAAGAAAATAAAGGAATGACTATAATATAAAAAGCAAATAAAAATGAAAGGTGAGTGCTGAACGCTAGCTAGCCCATGCGGCAATTATTCTGTGGGATATGTGAAGATAAAGTTCAGGTGTTCCTTAGTGTGGCCATGGCTTTGGCTGAGACTGAAAATAGATACTACATGGAGCTTATTTCACTCATGTATATCTCTATGTCTGACTTGTTCTTTATGTTGATGAACAGAGCAGGAACATAGGAGTACTATTCTGTTTGGAACATGCTTAGAAAAATATTGAATAGTTGTCTCAGCTCCACATATTTTTGCATTAAACTTTTTTTGCTGACTTGCAAATGAAAGGCCTAATTTTTTTAATTATAAAGTGAGAATCATATAGATCAGACAAAACGAGATCTGATAGCTCCTCTTCTTGGACAATAAGCTCCTGAGTTTCTAAGGGCTATGAGAGAGAGAAGAAAGGGGAGAATTTAGGGTGTGGCATTTCAGGCCTATGCCTTTGCTGTGTCTCCATATACTTCTGAATCAGTAGGTAAACTGACCCTTACAGAGGTTTACCTGTGTTTAACTTGGGCTTAAATAAAACAGAAAATATCATGGACCAATATCCTGATCAGACTTGGACAAAAGTACAACAGTATATACTCAGAAATTTGTGCAAATACTACTACTACTAATTTCACATTGCTAAGCAACCCTAGTCTAATTGCCAAGAGAACTCAGAGTAATGAAAGTAGATGAAAGCAGTGTGCATTTTCGTCAAGGCTTCTAACTTTGGAAGGAATTCCTAGAAATAATAGGTATGTGGCAGGGGGGAAATCTTGTTGAAAACACAACAATTCATTCACTTCCTAACATGACTAGTCATATACTGTAGTTCAGGGCAAACAATAAAGTTATTGTTTGAATGGGAAAACAGGCAATTTGTTGGAAGGCGAAAAGGTGAAAATGTTCTATAAGCCGATATTGTTTTGGCAGGCTGCATGTCATTTTCCAGATAGTCTTAAATGATATATTTAATAGATACGTGTTTAAAGATTTGACCACTTGTGAAAGCAGGGATTCCTTCCAGTTTTCTTACTGATTTGGGGTGGGATTTCTTTTTCTTTTTGCTTTTATGAGTTTAGATCCAATGGCCCACTATTTTATGAAGTAAGGGCAGTAGGGTCCCATATAACATTGTTCTATTTCTTTCTAGGATGCAAGCATTGTGGGCTTCTGGATGAAAATCCTTCAAAGGTGACAACACATTGATGAGTTATTCAGACTCAGGACTATGATGAATGAAATTGATGGTAAGTTCAATTTACGCTCCAATTAGAAGACTTTGCCAGAGCAGTTTCCTGGTTTGGGTTCCATCCTTTCCTTTTTTTTTTTTTTTTTTGCATCAATTTCTTGGCTGATGGTTCAATCATAATGCTTGAAGCAGAGAGAAGAAAGAGCCTGACACTGGGAGAAAAGAATAGAAATTTGGAAGGCCCTGTGCCAACTACAGTGCTGCATTTACGAGTTCTACAGAATCAGAGATTTCTTTTGTGCTGGTGTTTGTATATTTATGAACTGGGCTTGGGGTCACTTATTAATCCTCAAATGGATACTACTCATACAATGTTTACAACCTATTTTAATGATTTTCTTTTCTCAACTAAATGATACCTTTTATCAATTTGTATTTGCTCTATAGGGACAAAATGGCAGGCATCCATCTCTTCTCAGGTCAAAAGGGAAATCTTCAGATACACACACAGACACAACTGAATAGGCTTTCCCCAATCTGCTCTTCTGAATTTCTGAATTTCTATTCCTCCATCCCTGTGAAGTAGCTAAGTATGTAAGAATGATTTAGGCAAGTTCTCAAATTGTAGGTGTTGGGAATTCAGCTCCTTATATTCTGTCTACAGAAACTTTTGTGGGCACCATGGTCAGACTGGATGCTTCTTCCTACATTTGTTTATAGGTTCCTCTCAAGTATTTGGATCTTTCTGGTTTCCATTTGAATGTCTGCGGCTAAGTACAACCATGTGAGCAAAAATAGTCCAGGGGCAAAACAGCCTCAGGCAAACTGCAGTGAACAGGGAACTGCAGCCTGAAATATCTGCATTGTCATCAGTCAGGGCTAAAAGGAGGTCAGTGCATGTTTCTGGATTTGAGGTATAGGCAGGATATGGAATCTTGGAAGGTTTTTATTCTATTGATATCCATGTGATTTGGGGGTTTTTGCTAATAGTTCTTTCTGCTAACTTTGAGTGCAGAGTAAATAACAGTGGCTAGGGGGGAAAAAACCTCTGGATCTCACTTAAAGAAAACTAAAAGGAGATTTTTTCTGCCAACCTGGGCTTCATCTTTCAACCCACAACTGAAAGACATGGAGACAGAGAGAGAGATGTTGCAGTTTGGTGGACAGTTTATACATAAAAGAAAAGTCATCATTTTCAATTTAATTTTTATGCATTGGTTTGATTACTGATCTGATGATTGTTGTGTCATTCTCTGTTTACCATATACTCATCATAAACTGTCATTCTGTTTCTTCCAACAATACTTTGAAGTAAGTATTGTCACTATCTCCAGTTTACAGATGGGGAAACCGATGCACAGACAGTATTATTTGCTCATGGAAAGTGGGAATCTAAATTAGAGAAGTGAGAGGTTAGTATGGACCCGGCTGACCATAGTAGAGTTTGTGGGATATTGCAAGATGCCAATGGTTCTTGTTGACATGTCACTACTTAATAGATAATCAGGAATTGATCTATCCCAATTTGTCTATCTCTTTTGTTATTTCTCAGAAATATTTCTTTTTAATCCATAGAAATAATTCTTGAAATTTAGAGATATACTGTGTTCCAAGAAACTGAAGAAACACCTTTTTTTTGGTACAGTGAGTAAAAATTGGGAATACCTACTTGAAATGCCCTGCAGGTTGACCACAGGATAAAGATATGTGAGAAGGGAGGGAGTGTAGCCCAGCATAGTTATGATGATTATAGTTGGTAACATCACTACCAGGTCCAAATCCTGGCCTTGACTTTTACCTTGGACAAGTTAAATAACCTTTAGATGCTTCAGTTTCTTCACCTGTAAAATGGGGATAATAACAGAACCTACTTCATGGGGTTACCATGTGTCACATAATGAGCATTTTAAGCTTTGAAAATCATGTGTTGTATAATATCAGAAAGTGCACAATAAACATTAGATATTTTTACTCATTCTTAAAAACTCCTCTGTAAACTTACCTGATGCAAATTGTGTGTACTTTTCAAACAAAATATCCTAGAGGTTTGTTCATTGGCAATATACAATTGTGTCAATTCTAGGCATGGAACTTCACATGATATCACCTTCCTGCAGTCCAGCAGGTTGGAGTTATAAGTGATCTTAAGCATCTCTGTTTCACTTCATACATAAAATTTGTCATTCACACTTACAGATTGTCCCTCCCTCATGACTCTGAAGTTGCCTGCTTTCTTTTTCCCAAATTAGAACTACTTGGCATCCTGTCCATATGAGTAGCCCAAACTCCCACCCCTACCTGGACCCACCCCTAATTCACAACCTCTCTGGTAGTTAAGTGTTCCACAGAAGGTTCCTTTTCCCCATCAGCTGTCTTTTGGAATCTCTCCAAATACACTAAAACCAGCCATGACCTGGTTTTACTTGTTCATTTCTGTGACCCTTTCATTTGTGAGCAAGATTTTATATTCCACCTATACTTGAGGACCTTATATCTTTAAATTTCCCACCACTTCCAGAGTTTACCCCTAACCATTACAATAACTTGACATTTCCTTCACTCCTCACTCTAAGCTTTGGGCAATTCCCAACTCTTTGAGTTCCAGGCTTGCCGAGCTGGGGATACCCAACATTTTCAATTAGACTAGTGCTTTTCATACTGGGGAATCTCATTAAAATAGGTATTCCAAGTTAGTAGGTCTGGGATGGAGCCCAAAATTCTGTATTTCTTACCAAATGCCAGGTAATACAGAGGCTACTTTGAGGAGCAAGGCTGTACATCTCCTAAAGTACCTCTTAACTCTTCCCTCTGCCTCTCATCCGGGCTTCTCTAGTTGTCCCTACAACCAAAGCTGTTCCCTTAAACAGTCCTATTTATTTATCTGTAATGGCTCCCCATGGCTTATAGAAAAAAATCCAAACATGTTTGTGGAACACTCAAGGAACATGCTTGAAATCTTGGTTAACTATTCAAAGGCCAGCTGAATAATAATAACTCCTCTCCAAATCTCCATCTCTCCTGCTTAATCATCTCTTTACCCACAGATTTCCTAGTTTGTGCCTCTAACAAGCCCTTTAATCCCTTTATATTCACAGATAGTAGGAGCTTGTTCATCCCTTTGCTCTGAAGGGTCCTTTGAGGGTCTATTTTTGCAGTCCTACTCTAAGCACAAAGCCAGGATTTAGCCATCGTTCACTGAGTGCCTGGTCATGTTAATTGTGTTAGACTCTGAGTAACCAGGGTGTGGCCATGGTGGTGGAGCCAGCAGAATGACTGTGATAGATAGTTTTGTTGTAAATCATTTTTTAAAAAATGAGGAGAGGGCAGCTATAAATAATAGAGCTATGCATAGCAGATTCAGAACTGAGAGGATAACAATACTAAGGAAGTCACAACACTGAGAATTCTAAACACCACCTGAAGATTATTACTATTGGCTTTCCTCTTGTGCAGACAGCTACTGCTTGAAAATAGTATTGTTTCTATGATAACATGGATCTGACAGAAATATACCATTAATGTCTGGGTGTTAGTGTTTCAAGGTTGATAAAATCTTACTGATTCTTATCTTCATGGCTGTATGATGATGCTTACACATGATTTTAAATTCCTTTCATTTTTTGTCTTTGATGCAGTCCTTAGAACTCAATGTGCAGTGATTCACCACTTTAAGGGTGTATTTGGATTCATTTTTTTCCATTATAATCTGATTAAATTGCTTGTTTATGTTCATAAAATTTAAAATTCTATTAAAACATCACTTATTTTTATAAGTGACCAACTTTTAAAAATGGGATTAGTTATAATTTTCCTGAATCACAGAGCTATTGATTTAGATTCATTCTTTATGTTAAATTCATAATTCCAGCAACCAATACCTAGTTTAAGAAATCAAGATTCAAGTAAGTTTTCCATTTCCAACGTTCTCTGGGTACATTCACAGAAAGGTGGGAAGAGTCCTACAATTCAAGATTAGTTTGGGGATTATTGTAGCAGAGTTAGACACAGCATGGATCCAAAGATCTTATTTGAGTAACTGGCTCACTCACTAAATAGTGTGATTTTGCACTGTCCAGTATATCTCCCTTAACCTCAGTTTCCTCAGTTACAGTAGGGAAAAATTAGAAAAAATATTCACTCAGAAGTATGTATTGAGAACTTACCACATGGTAGGCCATGGGATATATTTGCAAACCAGTTAGACATGACCTCTGTCCTCAAAGAACTCTTAAGGTACATGTGTTTCCAAGGTAAATGATAGGTAGCATGAGATGGTAACTTGTAAACTAAGAAGATGGGAGTTTCCTAGATTCATAAGCTCTGTGTTCATACCATATTAAGCTGTCTGACATTGTACAAAATCAGCAACATATGTCTCATTCTATCTATGCTTTAAAGTCTCCATCAATGTGTGTGTAACTCTTCTTGTTTCACCTTTTCCTGCTTATCATTTGTGACTTACCTAAGGAACTGCTTCACATGACTAGGTCTGTCTGGAGCAGCAGCTCTTCCTTGTTCACTATAACCCTTTTCCTAGAATTTTATCTTAGCAACATATTACAGTATCTGTTTATTCACATGCCATCCCACTATATATAAACTAGTTTTTTTAAAGAATAAAACTCTTATTTGACCCTTTTAATATCCTGCTTTGATTTTCTTTTTTTGTTTTATTTGTACTTTACTTATGCTACTGTGACCACCCCTCCAAAAAAATGGTATATTTTAATGGATCTCTAAGACATTTATAGCACCCATCCATAAAGAAAAAACTGGTCTTTAGGCTGGATGTAGCCAATCAGGTGGACAATGTACTAATAGCATGTGATATGTAATCAATGAGCCTTTGGGAAAGAGCTAACACTCAGGTTTGACATAGTTGAGACAACCATTGGCCAGTTACTGCTATATTTGTTAAACACTCACCTGTTTTGAATGATCACAGAGGGAGTGGTAAGAGCTGTGCCATAAAGGAACAATAAATCTGCCTTTCCAATCATGACTGTGTCAAAATCACCTGTGGGCTTTTAAATCATCTAGATGCTCAGGACCTGTCTGTAGGGAATACAGTTTGGGCGATCTGGGGTGGTACCACAGCAGCCTGTGCTTAAAACCCTATACAGACTGCTCTGGAAAGAAGTCAGGGCTGGGAATCCCTACAGTAAACTTCAGAGAGTTGGGAGATATTTGCCCCAAAGACTTTGGGATGCTCTCAAGAGATGTGCAAATGTTATTGCTTTTGGAAAAATGACCCTGAGGGCCTCAATTGTGTTAGTTGGTGAGAATATTTCCTGATTTTAAGCCTGTTTGTATGAGCTAAATAAAAGGTTTAAGTGAGCACAGAAACTGTGAGTTAATTAAAGTCAACCATTAAGTTGAAGCAGAAATGCCAGCAGTCTGTCTACTCAAGTGCTGACTGTTGACAGATTGGGGTGGAGGAAGTGGAGCCAGTTCACATCCTATATGCTGTAGCAATGAGAGATAAATGACTAGATTTTAAAAAATTCTAAAACAGACATTTTAAATGCATTCGTGAACTTTTCTCTGATGGTCTGGAAAACAAGGAGGCTGTGTGGTCTAGAGGAAAAGGCCCTTGGACCTTGGACCTGCTCCCAGGGTGCTTCTAACCACACATGTGACCTTGGGTCTATGATTTAAAATCTTGAGGTCAGTTTTCTTATCTGTAAAATGTGTAGGTAATATTAATTATTCTGTAAGTCCCCTCCTAACTTAAAATTTTATAATTTAATAGAACTTTTAGAATTTCTTTATAATTTAAATTTTCTAACTAGATAATATTCTCCCTGCCAAAAATAAAAAAGGGACCTTTGCTGTTAGATTTTTCCCTGAATCTTATAAGTCAAGATTCAGAAATCAAGATAGTTTGTGTTGGTTCCCTAGTGCTTCCTAATGTAGACTGAAGAGTCTTGTTAATATCCCATTTTTACTTTAACCACTTAGCATTTGATTATTGATATTTATGGAAGAAAGATAAGTCCAAATAACCTCAAATAATGGATAATTCAGTTCAGCTGAACAAACTTATTCTTTTGAAATATATTTTAAGATTAATATGCAAAGAGGTCCAAAAATTTTACCTATACAATTTGATGTTTCTTTCCCAAATGACACATCCATATAACCAACATACAAATTAATAATGGAGAACTACTGGTGTCCTGGTGTCACCCACCAGACATCAGCCCACTCATTATTTCCCACCCCTCAAAAGTAAACCACTGTTCTGACCTGTAACATTACAGATTTGGTTTTGCCTATGTTTGTGCTTATTTGTATCTTTTTTGGGTGGACATTGTGTTTTGAAGTTCATTCAAACAATAATATTTATGGGGAAATTGTTCATACGTGGTTCTCTACAGAGTAATCTATGCAAACATCACAATTTAATGTTAATCAGCATTTAAATAGTTTCCAGTTTGAGGTTTTTACAAGTAATGCTGCTATGAAGGCTCTGACATAGGTCTTTTGATAACATGTATTCACATTTCTGTCGGCTATATTCCTATGAGCGGAATTGTTGGGTTATGTTGTACAGTACACTGCTTTTTTAATGCTTCATATGTAACTGGCCTATTGACTGGTGCCAAGGTCCCAAATATACTCCAGTCTTCAAGGGCCCAAACCACTGCTTCATGGATGAGAAATGCATTAACAAACCAAACATGCATATGAGAGCTACAGATAAACTTTCTGCTTAAACCTACTTGCACTAATACTGAAGCACATTTTTGTTCATTGAGCAGAAACCATGTGGATGTGAAACCAAGGGTCCTAATGACTTTGATTAAATTTATTTTAAATCGTAGCTGTAGTAATAATCTCTCTCTGACTACAGGACTATACAGAATTTAGTTTAAATATTTGCTCTAGAAATAATCCCTCCCTAACTCTCTCTGACTAAAGGAATATATGCCTCAGAGAGCTGACCTTTTCCTTGGATGATCAGCAACCAACCCCAAAAAGCAGCAGAAGACAGTAGCCTGCACCTGACTAATGGTAATGGGGTCTGGACCTCTAGCATGCTAAAGATAACATCTTGACCTAAGTTACGCTTCAGTTTCTGAGCCCTAAGTTGAAATCACCCTCTGGCTACTTTCCCATGAGGCTGTACAGAGTGATACTGGAAAAAGACTCACAGCTGCCCTCAAGATCTGAAGAAGTACAACCTTTACATCACCTCTAGCCAATCAGCTTCCAGCACAGCCTCAGCTTCCTAACCCACCGTATTTTGTGATTTTTCCCTATGTAATCTGCAACTTACACACTATCAGGGAATTTGGACTTTTGAGCATTAGCTTTCCCTTCTCCTGGAAAATGGTGCCATTTATAATAAAATAGCCAATATTTCTCCATTGCAATTCTCAGTGCCTAGTGTTAGGCTCTGCCAGGTGGACAAAATCTTTCTGTTCTGTAAGACTAGCCAGGGAGAGAGACCCCATTATACTTCATAGTATCATTAGACGCTGCAATGCCACAGTGAGTTTGAAGAATGCCTCTTTAAAAGAAAAATATAAAAACGGAAAAGGAAGGAAAACAACATGTTCTGCTAATAGTCTCTGTGTATTCATTTAAAGTCATCTGGGGAGTATTAGGCATGATGTGACTTTGCTCTGTTATGCTTTGTTTTTAGTTTAACTGAAGGTTCCAGAATTGCACTGAGAACCTGAAACAAGGGCCTCCCACACATCAATCCCTTAAATTGATCCTGAGATTTGGTACATAAAGTTATATGGTCCTTTTCCTTCCAAGCCTTCCTGCTGGATCCATTTTTAGGCCTCTCAGAAAGTCACCTGCTCAATATTTCCACTGTGTGTGGGTGGGGCACTTTGGCCCAAAGGGAAGTTCCCATGTCTTTGTGCTACTATTATTAAAGATTTGTTTCTGCCTGAGGTCACGTCCACTTTATCAGTTAGTGGTTTGCTGGCCATTAAATGAATGGGGCCACTTTAGGCAGTGCATTCTGCTTAGATTAATAGCAGATTATGGAAAAGTCTATAGGTGTCTGGCTGGTGTGGCTCAGTGGATTAAGTGCTGGCCTGTGAACCAAAGGGTCACTGGCTCAATTCCCAGTCAGGGCACATGCCTGGTTACAGGCTAGGTCCCCAGTAAGGGATGCATGAGATGAAACCACACATTGATGTTTCTCTCCCTTTCTTTCTCCCTCCTTTCCTCTCTCCCTAAAGATAAATAAATGAATTTAAAAAAATTGAATTGAATTTTAAAAAAAGAAAGTCTATAGATGACTAAGTGGGTAGCTTCAGGGAGGTGGAAAGTCCTTATTAATCTTCTGCAGAGAGTCAGTAGAGATCTGAGGTAGAGGTCCCTGTGAGCTTATGAAGAAGGCTCAATCTTCTCATACATGTGGGATTTAAGGTCAGATTCTCTGGAAGCAGAATCTAAAACTGTTATTTGGATGCATGTGATTTATTGAGGGTGTGCTTTCATGAGAAAGGAGTGAGAGAAGCAGGGAAAGATAGTAGAAGATGCTAAGTGAGTGTATCATCTTGACTGATTCTATGGGGGGCTCTGGAATATAAGTTCCACCCCTTAGAGGCTTGGGGACCCTGCATTTTATGCTTCTCATCATTTACCCCTTGGCAGTCATCTATTGCAAGCTGCCATGGGGAGGGTCAGTGAGCAATCTCCCAGGCAAAGAGGCTGCCATTCAGCCAAATGTACTTCTTTGGAGAAGAGGGAACCCGGAAGCCATTAGTAGCCAACAGGAGCTGGGAAATGTATGCATTGGTCAGTAACTGTGACCCAAATGAGGACTCCAATAGCATCCACTGTACACAAACTGTGATTACTGGAGAACTACCATAGAGGGTGGAAGCAGAGACATCATTTATTTCTAAACTTTAACCCTTTGTTTGTCCATATGGGAAATAACAGAAACACTTCATACTATCCTCTTCGGTTTGCCAATTGGTAGCTGGCCAATTTTTATCAGATTTTTTTCCTGAAGCAACCTGCTCCTCCTTTTAATTCCACAAATCTCTGTATCATTTTCCTGACTCCAAACATCTCTCACCTCTCATATTCAGCTGAAAATTCTCTCTATCTATCAGATTCAAATAAATATCCCACTTCCTCTCTAAAGTACAAAGTCTTTCTGTCATCCTCACTTTAATTTATCTCTTTACAGTAGTTAGCTCCTTTCACTAAGTTTGGCATTTAATTACTGGTGTTGTTTGCTTTCTAGGTATATTGCCTTATCTTCATAAATAGACTGTAAGTTTGTGATAGGTTGGGATTCCCCAGACGCAGAACCTGAGATGAGGATTTGAATGTAAGGGTGTGATTCCAGGGAGAACTGATAGAGAAATGGGGAAGTAAGACAGGGAATGGAAGGCAGGCAAATTAAGGTGCATTGCTGAGAAAGTTACCACTGTCAGCAACTGTAGTGGAATTCCACTGAGGACCTCTGGGAGTATCTACAGAGCATATCTCAGAATTTTTCCATGCAAGGGGTGAGGAAATGGGGCATTTACCCTCCAAATATTTTCCATTATTAATGGGGACTTCATACAGGACAACTCACTCCCTGGCACTTCTGGTATGTATAGACCATACCTGCTCCTTCTATGAAAGAATACTCTCAAGGTGCTTGGAGTAAGAAGCCTTCAGATCATATGGGAACTGTGAATGCTAAGGAGATAAGGGGGCTGGCAGAAGATCACTGTCAGCATCTGCCCTGGGCTTCTCTGGAAGATAGAGGTCATACATGCATCTAAACCCTCTATTCCAGCTTACAGTAATATGCAGTAATACTGGGAATATGCAGTAATATCTTTATTGGTCTCACTGATGTCTTGGTTGGTGAACACTAAGAAGTCATGTAAATAAGATCATTAAACATGTTACAGGTCTTATATTACAGGTCTTATAAAATTTGAGACACCTAAGGCAATATTCAGCACATATTTCTAAAACAACATTATACAATGATTAAATGACATCATATGTATGCTACATCAATTGATAAAAGTGCTGGGAATACCAGATGCTATTAAAAAGTTTCATGATCTTGATGGGTCTGACCTGTGGATTGGATACACAAACACATTGTTTTGTTAAGGTTATTTTAGTTTAGTTTAGTTTAGTTTATTATTTTATTTTATTATTTGGTGAAAGGGATATTAGAATTCTTTTAGGTTTAGAACACATACCACAGAGGCAAATTTCTAAGTTCAATTTCTAGTTGTCATGTCATACACTCATAGTTATACTCTTCTTCCTCAATGACATTAAATAAAATGTTCTATTCTTTCTCTAATGTTTGCCATATTCCTGTAAATTAGGTTGGTTCCAAGAGATGGTATAATGTTGGGCTTCAAGTGTACCTATTTAATAATGGGAAATCTCACAGTTCAAGTTCAGCATATGACCTTGCCTCCTTGACTATTATATTTCCCTTTTTTCATGCATTCAATAAATGTATTTCAAGTGCTTGTTATATGCCACGCACATCACTCATCTCTACATGCTTGAGGCACATCAGTGATAAGGCAACTCTCTGCCTTCATGGGTTTCCACCTCAGCTAGGGAAATGCTGCCATTCAGTAGAGAAAATAAATGAAAAACTAATATAGTACATTTAGAAGGTGTTATGCTACAGAAAAAAAAAATAGAGCAGGACAAAAGGGATAAGGAATGTAGGGAGAAAGAGGCTGGGAAGAGTGATAATTTTCAACAGGATTGTCATTTTAGGCATCTTTGAGAGGATAACATCTTTTTTAAAATATATTTTATTGATTATGCTATTACAATTGTCCCATTGCCCCCCTTCACTCCCCTCCACCCTGTACACCCTCTCCCACCCACATTCCCCTCCTTTAGTTCATGTCTATGTGTCATAAGTTCTTTAGCTTCTACATTTCCCATGCTATTCTTGCCCTCCCCTGTCTATTTTCTATCTACCATTTATGCTACTTATTCTCTGTACCTTTTCCCCATCTCTCCTCCTCCCACTCCCCTCTTGCTAGCCCTCCATGTGATTTCCATTTCTGTGGTTCTGTTCCTGTTCTAGTTGTTTGCTTAGGTTGTTTTTCTTTTTGGTTTTGTTTTAGGTGTGGTTGTTAATAATTGTGAGTTTGCTGTCATTTTACTAGACATGTTTTTTACCTTCTTTTTCTTAGATAAGTCTCTTTAACATTTCATAAAATAAGGACTTGGTAGTGATGTACTCCTTTAACTTGACCTTGTCTGAGAAGCACTTTTTCTGTCCTTCCATTCTAAATGAAAGCTTTGTTGGATAGAACAATCTTGGATGTAGGTCCTTGCCTTTCATGACTTGGAATACTTTTCAGCCTCTTCTTGCCTGCAAGGTCTCTTTTGAGAAATCAATTGACAGTCTTATGGCAACTCCTTTGTAGGTTACTGTCTCCTTATCTCTTGCTGCTTCTAGGATTCTCCCCTTCATTTTTACCTTGGCCAGTGTAATTATGATGTGCCTTGGTGCATTCCTCCTTGGGTGCAACTTCTTTGGGACTCTCTGAGCTTCCTGGACTTCCTGGAAGTCCATTTCCTTTGCCAGAATGGAGAAGTGCTCCTTTATTATTTGTTCAAATAACTTTTCCACTTGTTGCTCTTCCTCTTCCCTTTCTGGTACCCCTATAATTTGGATGTTGGAAGATTTAGAGATATCCCAGAAGTTCCTAAGCCTCTCCTCATTTTTTTGAATTCTTATTTCTTCATTCTTTTCTGTGTGGTTGTTTTTTTCTTCCTTCTGGTTCACTCCATTGATGTGAGACCCAGCTTTCTTTCCATCTCTACTGGTTCCCTGTGCATTTTTCTTCATTTCACTTATGGTAGCCTTCATTTTTTTCATCTAATTTGTGACTAAATTCACCCAGTTCTGTGAGTATCCTGATCACTAGTTCTTTGAACTGTGCATCTGATAGGTTGGCTATCTCTCGGTCACTTAAAAGGATGGATTGGTCCTGGGGCTTTCATTTAGTCTTCTGTCTGAGCCATCTCTCTCTCTCTCTCTCTTTTTTTTTTTTTGGTCTAGATGCTCCAGTTACAGTGAGGGGTGGAGCCTTAGGTATTCACCAGGACTGAGCACCCCAGTCACTGGGTTGTGATGCTATATGTGAGGGCGGGGTCGGGAGGGAACAATGACACTTGCTCTGTTCTCCGTGTGACCTCAGTCCCTTCTGCTGCTTCCCCCAAGCAAACTGGACCTTTCTGGTGCTGATCCTGCATGGGTTGGTTTGTGCACCCTGTGGGACTTTCCAACAACCTCTCCTGTGAAGCTGGGAGTCTCTCCCTGTACCTCAACCCCCCACAGGTGTTTTCAATCAGTGCCCAAGGCTCTGTTTCCCAGTGCTGGGATCCTGAGTTGTGTGCAGTGCCTTGCTTCACAATTGCCACCTTGCTGGGTTTGCTGGTTGCCACCCCTTGGCTGGGGCCTGCCAGCTGCCGGTTGCGCACCCAGGGTCCACCTGCTGCGGTCTTGTGTGCCCTGGTTGCCTTATGCACCTGGTCCCAATGCTCTCGGCTCTCCACTCTCTGCGTGGCAACCCGCACCTGGCTGCCCAACTCTGTCCCCGCTACTGCTCTGGATGAATGTGTCTATTTTAACTCCTTGGGTGTCCAACTTCCATACAGTTCAATCTTCTGTCAGTTCTGGTTGTTATTCTGTTTTTAAATTATTGTTGTCCCTATCTTGGCTGTGTGAGGAGGCACAGTGTGTGTACCTATGCCTCTATCTTGGCCGGAAGTTGAGAGGATAAATCTTATCGAGGAAGTGAAGGAAAAGAAGATATGTCACTTCTCCATCAGTTAGATGCTACATTATATCCTTTTTTCTACAATATCCCATTCATTTTGTTTTATAAGACTCCTAGTTTCCCAAATTAAGCACCAAACTTCCCTTCTCTAAGTGATCTAATTATTACCAATTTCCTTTAACATGTGATAATTCCGACTCTCATGACTTTCTCCTGGCTTCTTCTAACATGAACATCACATTGTCTATCAAAGAAGCAAAGCCAAGCCCCAACACTATATTTCCCTAATTTCCAGAGTCAGTCTTATTACCTCTTTTGACATGCTTAATGTATTACTTTATATAGTGTTTTCTTTCCTTTGCTTTGCTTGGACCATCTCCTTTAGGAGAAATTCTCCTAACTTATTTTCGGTTCTCCACTGTCTTGTTCCCACAAAAAAAAAAAAAAAGAAAGAAAGAAAAAAGAAAGTCACCCACTGTACCATGAACACAGTTTAAAACATTCAAGTTTATATATCTATATTACTTCCTCCAAGGAACATTTCTAAAATAAGACTGCAGCTTGTTCTCATATTTTATTTTTGTAGTCACTAATCAGCAATGCAAGATTGCATTTCTTCAGAATACCCCAAATGGAATGCCTTTTCCCAGCTAATCATGCTCTTTCCACCTGTGATGAAATGCTGCAGACATTGAGTTTTTTCTTGTAGGATCTCTGCCCAAGGTATTGCTTCATTCAGTCATATTGTATTTACCTTGTTCTGCCTTTGACAGGTATACTATACATTTGCAGATAATGAGGACCTCATTATTCAACAATTTATCTCAATCCATATCGAGTTATTTTGTTTTTGACAATATACTAAGTTGAAATCCACGGTTACCTCTGGTTTTCCAGACTTATTTTGGAACAGGAACAAATTTTAATTCACTGCAATTAATTGGAGCTTTACTTTTATGAATTAAATATAAGTTAATTTATTTGTTCTAAGACCCAAAATAAATTACTGTTATATACTTTTTTTTTTCAGATAATAATGCATATAAACCAGATCTGGACAAGTCAGTTCCTATAGGAAATGCATAGAAATGATTCAATGTATAGGAAATTTATCCAGTTTACAAATAATTCTTTTAAAATCAATATTCAGTTATTATTTGGGCAAGTTTTTACATTTTTCTTCTTTTAATTTAATTTTCAATCATGTAGCCTGAGAATGAGATGAAATTACCAATAAACACTTTTCCACTTTTGACATATTTATGAGCCATACATTTACTTTAAACAATGGATTATCCAAAATGTATAGCTCTGATGTATTTTCTTGGTACGTTCTTTTATTCTTTAATTGTCCAGTGGACATAATGATCCAGTCTAGTGGGTATTGGTACTTTGCCAGTATGAAGGAGTGGAGTTTGGCCACTGAGGTGACCCAAACCACATGAAGAATGTACATTAACACAAACACCTCTAACCAGACATATCCACTTGGCAGGATGCTACTCCAACTTGGACTCTGAGAAGTATTAGATACACCAGCTTAATTTACTTGGGCTGACTCACCCCTTTGGACTTCCAGCACAGTTGGAAGGATTAACAAAAGAAACAATAAAGCTTTTTGTTGTTATTTGGCCTTGAAATTTGAAAACACTGGGAGGTTTTTCTCCTGTTTCTTTTTTACAGAAAGACCCATGGGATATATTTCATAAACTCCTTTCCTGTTACCCACCCTATGCCCAAACAACAAAATCCAGAGGGAACAAGAAAGACTTAAGTTTCCATTTTAAATCACCTGATGTTGACATTTTTGTTGTATCAGAATTGGTGATCTATTTTTTTTCTTGTCCCTGTGTTCTCAAAGCCTGGACTCATCAAGTGACCATTAATGTATGTTGTACAGTTTTATATTTTTATCTACTATGGGATGTGGACTACAGCAGTACCTGGCCAGCAATGAAGATTTGTTGGCTTAATTTAAATCAGGTAAGCTCCTAAAGTTTTGAGTATGGAATTGTTATAAATTTTATAAATTTGAATTACAGGAGCTTCCTTTTCTTTGTTAGTCCAAGCAAAGGCAGAGAAGTGTGAACTTCTAAGATTACAGCAAAGATTATCATTCCATCAGAAGCATCCTGATACATATGGCTGCATCTGCTGTTTACTGAGCACTTTTACGTTAGTAGGCATAATTTAAGAAATTAGTCAACATGCTAGTGTTCCCTATGAGTTTCCCCACTAGATAACTGGTCATTTAAAAAATGGAAAATTATTAAATTCTCCCTGGGGCTTGTTTTCCTTCATCTGTGAAATGAGAACATGACTGGATATGGTCTCTAAAGCAATGATTAAACAAAATGAAAACTAAGCAGGTTATTGTACAAAGAATCTCTATCAGTAAAATGTCTTTATTAGTAGAGCTATGTCAAGGGTAAAGAAGGGCATTATGAGACTAAGAAGTCTTGAACCCTTACTTGTTTCAAATCCCAGATCCACTGCATCTCTTATTATTGGTTCTGATCACCTGGGAAAGTCTCTTATTATCTCAGGAAACTTGTCCCCTTGATTGTGCACTGAAGAGACTAAAATCTAGTATTATCTCACAATTTTGAGAATCAGATTAAAAAGCATAAATGAAATCATGTTGTGAAAGTCAATGAGCTCAATCACTTAAACTACTGTTGCTGTGGGTATTGTTATTATTATTATTATTATTATTATTATTGCTGAGAAATAAAATAGTGAGATCACCCTGGGGCTGGAGGTTTGAGAGACACTTAACATCCATCTGAGGACCACATGGAAACAGTGTGTTCAGGAAAAACATCATTGCATCTGCATGAAAACATCCATCTTTAAATCTTTCCCTTGGAATTTCCATTTCCCAGTTATTCATCTTTTGTAAAAGCTCCTTTGAATGTATGTACTTAATTAAATGAATGAATAAGTGAATGAATGAATTCTACATGCTACTTTTATGCTTTTACTTTGTTATTTTGATCAATGTTTTGCTTATGTTTATGGAACTTGTATGCATTTTACCTTTGTATAATAAAATATGTAGCCTGATGATATACCTAGCAGATAAAATTAAGAAGACAAGCAGTGTCAAGTATTGAGGAGGATGTTGAACTGCCAAAACTCTTAGAAACCGAGGAATGTCTGCTACAAGTAAACATATACATTCCCTAGGAACTAGAAATTCTACCACTAGGAATAAATATTCCCTCAGAAATACATATTTATGTACACCTTGCAAGAATGTTCATAGAAGTTTTATTCACAATAGGCCCAAAACTGAGACTATCCTGAAGCCCTTCAATAGTTTCATGGATATATAAGTTGTGCTATTTTCTCAGAATGGAAAACTATGTAATGAAATACAATAACACACAACAACATTAATGAATTACACAAAGATTATGTTGAACAGAAATACTCAGTCACAAGCATATATAACATATGATACTATTTGCAAAACGTTCAAAAGTAGGCAAAATAAATCGGTGGTGTCAGAAGTCAAGACAGTGGTTGCTCGAAGGGGCATGGGCTGTGGTAATGACCACGAGCCACCACAAGTGCAGTTTTCAAGGTGCTGGCAATGCCCTGTGTCTGGATTTAAGTGTCAGTTATGAGGGTGAGCTCATGGTGTGAGATTTTGCCAAGCTGTACATTTATGATACATGGCTTATCCTGGAGCCTTGGTCTCCTCACTCTAACAATGCTTCCTACTAGTTAACTAGTTTGGTGGGATGTTTTGGACATAAAGAAAACTTACTTATTTTTTGTCTTCAACATTAGATTGAAGTTTAAGGGACTTACTGCCCAAGGAACTACTCTATATTCTTAGTCTTTTTGTGTTCAGGACCAACTGGAGTTAGAAGCCTCTATAAAAGTGGTGATCATTCATCCAAACTTCAGAGTGGAACCATGTATGACCTCAGTTAGGCCAAATATCTGACATAACTCAGTAAGCTGATTGAAAACCAGGTCTGTGGCCATGCAGCATCCCCCATGATCCAGTGACAGGCAAGTGCTGTGGGAGAAGAAGCCAGAATGGACATTATTATTCAGGTACTTATACGGGAATAAGTTGCTGAGATAGAGCCAGCTTCTGGGCCAAGTCTTTCAGGAATGAGCATAATGGAACCCCTTGATACAGATCCTTATTATTCCAAAATTAGGTCTGCCACCTCCAAAATGAAAATAGCTGTAATTGTCTGTAATTGTCATGCTGTCTCATGGTCCAAAACAGAGTGAGATGCAGCAGTACCTCACTCTGACTCAGAAAGCAAAAAGCAGATATGCACTGATATCAATTCTGGAACTAAAATACCTTACTGGTGGCTAGTGTTTGTTATTTTCATGGGGAAACATCTATCCCAAAAGCAACACTCATCCTCTAAATGATGGGCAGTGTTCTCGCAAACTCAACCTAGAGATTGATTGCCTATGTGCAATTAATGCCTCCACTTCTGAGTTCAGTGATACCAGCTGGCTCATGCAGCTCCTCATATCCAGGTTGACCTGGAGCTTGTTTCTGCCACTTAGTAATTTTGCTCAAGTTCTTTTTGAAATTTGAACAACCTGATAATTTTATCTTTATGTATAAAAAATACATTTTAAAAAAGCTGGACCATAATTTGCTCTCACAAGGACAGGAGGGACTGTCATTCTGAGTTGTTTCAATGGCTGGTGGCTAAAATCTGATTATCACTGTAAAAGCAAAGAAATGAAGAACTTCAAACTTACTTGAATCATCAGAGACCATCCTCATCAACATCAGCATTTCATAGATGAGGGAACTAAGACCAAGTGAGTTGCTGATTCTTTCACTCAGTCACTCAAATGCCAAATGATGCCTGCCTCTCTTGTTTTACCTTTTATCCTTCTTTCCCTTCCTTGCTCCCTTCTGTATTTCGCTTAGCATTCTCCAGTTTGGTATCCCAAAGGACACACATTTGAAAGAGTGTAACTTAAATGAGGAGGGTGTACTTATAACATTTTTCTGTCATGTCTTTGAATCAGCATCTTTATCAACTCATTCTATTTCCACCTCACCTACTAACTCATTCTACTAGTTTGGGCACTTTTAACATGGCTTTGTCATTTAAGAAGCACAAAGATTTCAATAGCCAGTGGTGGTTTGGGGGATTTCACAGCTGAAATTATTGGCTTTTTTGTTTGATAAAATAGTACAGAAAGTACCCATATCAGCAGAATAAATCCATGTTGCAAAATTATACTTGTATGCAAATTAAATATTAATAGTTGGATTCCTTTTCTTTTAGAAAAAATGTTTTTGACAATAGTTTGTAAAGAAGCAAAATTCCCTTATGTGTAACAGAGACTACAATATGCAAAAACCAATAAAATGACACTCAATTTAGAATATCTTTTGATATTAATTGTCCCAGTGCCAAGCTGATAACTGTAAGATAAGCTACTATGGAAAGCATTGCCAGGCATGACTGTAGCCAGGAAATCCTTCTACAATTTGTAAATATTCATAGAAGTTAGAATAAATTAAATTTAAAGACACAATTAAACAATTGTACCTTGGGTGTTTGTGTGTATATCGAATGTAAGTGCAGCTTGCTTCGATCCACAGAGCAAGAGGAAGTCTGAATTTTGGAGCTCACCAGAGGCAGAATGAAATCTAAATCTGGCATGCTACTTGCTACAGTGTCTGCATCTGATGAGTTTGCAAATCTCCAGTGGAAAAAAATCCCTCTGTGATTCCATTCATATAGCTTTAGGGCATCGCGTCAAGAAGCACTGTAATTGTTTGACCTTCATGAACAAAGGGGTGGTTTCAATTCTTTGCAAAGTTGTAGTTTGTGCAGCTGTTGGACACTCATCAACATTTTGGAAAAAGGTACTGAGCATATTTAAAATAGCACCAGATTCGTATTCATTCTCTTTATTTACCATATTTAAAGTGCTATATGAAGCCATGTGGAATTTCTCCTGATGGGCTAAAAAAATGGTGTTACTTCAATATAACAGTCTACATATTTAATCATTATGTACTTTGTGGGGCCAGGGAGAAAGATTTTCAATTGTCAAAATATAAATTTTATTCTTTATGTCTAAAATGAAAAATTCACAAGTTTATTTTCTGAACTGAACAAGTAAATAGGAGGCATATAAAACCTTTTATATTTAGAAAACAAATTACAGATTCCAGAGAAACAGCCTTTGTTCATGTGTTATTCAGTTTTAGAATTTTTTGCTGACTTTTATTCTATTCTTTCCTGATGACACTCAGCTACCTCAGTTTGTACCATCAAACTTAGATGAGGCAAAAACCTTCAAAAGAGCTAAGGCATGCAAGCAAGAGGTACTTTTAATATTTCTACTGAAGGCATTCTCTTTTTTGGAAGATAAAGACAATTTTACATGTTACCAGTCATGGAAGGACTTTCAAATTGAAATTCAAGTGAACTGGTACATAGATCCAATTTATTATTGTGATAATTTAATGCCACTCTTGCATTGGTAATCAGGGCAGCTGGCCAGCTCTCTGCCCTTTAACCTGTCTTAGTGTTTTCACAGAAGACCCATATTAAATATAATGAGACTTGGCTCTTGCCTAGCAAGTCCTTTCTTCTATGGTCCTCTATCACAGGGAGTATAGACGGTTTCACAGACTTAATTATTTCTGAATCCCTCTAGCTGATGCTTTCAGTGCTCCACCCACATTCTTGGCTTTTATCATTTCAGTATACATTTGCCTGAATCCCAACTGCCAGAACCTGTATCTTTGTCTGAGATCTTGCTTTGGCCCATGAAACGTGATCTGCCCACATAAGAGGCAGGCTGGAAGTACCAGAGAATGAATATTGCCCTTCAACCATTGGCCTTCAACCAATGACTCGTTGGGGGGTCATGTTCAATACTACAGCTTCTGTTGTCCTGGGGAAGCTAACCCTGAAGCACATGTTCTACACTGTCTCCCAGAGTTCCCCAAAGAAGATTTAGCCCCAGTTTTCTACAATGATAACTTGTTTGATCAAGCATCCTTATTGGCTGCCTTCCAATACCAGTCTCACTGCTCCCCCACTCCTCTACCAATGTTTCCTAACATCACCCCTCAAACAATTTACCTATAAATCTTTGCTTCTGGGTTTGTATCTGGGGGAATTCTGAAGAATTTATAATATAAAAACCTTCAGCCTCAGTATTCTCCCCCACACACACAAAAAAACCTAAATAAGCCATCTCTTACCCCCAAATATTCAAGGGCTAAGTCCCCACTTGTTTATAGGGTTTTTGTTTGGAGCATATCATTACCTTGGAAAATCTGCCAGAAATTATATATATATCCTTGCTCACTTGTGTCCTGCTTAATGAGTACTTGCTTCACACTGAAGCGCTGTCAGCAGCCAGATGTGTGGGACCTGGATCACACAATTCTCAGGAGCTAGCTCTGTGGCCCTGATTGGCATGGATCGGTTGGTTGAGTGTCATTCTGCAAAGTAAAATGGCCCTGGTTCGATTCCCAGTCAGGGCACATGCCTGGGTTGCAGGTCAGTCCCTTGTTGGGGCATGTGATGTTTCTCTCACATTCCCACATCAATGTTTTTCTCCCTCTCTTTCTCCCTCCCTTACCCTCTCTCTCTTAAAATAAATAAATAAAATCCTTTAAAAAGCTCGCTATGTGACTCAGCAGCTCTCATAAACAAAGTTTAAGCTTGAAATTAAAATGTTGCGGGAACAATCTGACATTCAGCTTTTCAAATAATTGGCCTGAAAAGTACTAAAATAACATTCAGCTTCCATCTTTTTTCCTTTTCCTCTAAGAGATTTAGGAGCAAGTTTAATGCAGTTTACAGGGGTCCAAGTCAATGTTCACTTGTGAAGCTGTCTTAAAATTCATATTTTTAAATTCCATCTTGAGTCTACAAAATTAAAATTTCTGGAATTGAGGGATTTATACTTGTGAAGCTTTCTTAAAATACATAATTTGAAATTTGATCTTGAGTCTATAGAATTGGAACTTCTGGAATTGACAGATTTATACTTTATAATCCCTCTCCTCAAATAATTTCTATACACTCAAGTTACATTGGCTTGGTGCTGAATAGATTTTCTTTTTTTTTTCACTTTTCCTTTCTTCTAATCTCATAGCTAAGTTGAATCAGATTGCCCTATTCTTTTGGCAATCTAAAGGAAACATATTTTCATGTACACCCTGTAGAACACTATTTACTTAAGCTTAGGCTTACCAGAAAATAATAAGCTTTATAAGATGCCTAAATTCCTATAATAAAAATGAAACAATAAACACATAGAAATATGAGGAAGAAATTACACCCATTAAATGCATCTAGCCTGATGAGTGATAGGATGGCTGCCTATTCAGGCTGGAAAGTTTACACATGATCGAAGCTTTATTTAGTCTAATGGAATGTGCTTCCTGAATTTGGCTCTGACTAAGCCCGAGCACAATAGTGAGTATTATGTAATTGGCCTGAGCTCATTCTCATCTCTAAGTCATTGTGATTTAGTCTTGACTGGCTCTTTCTCTTAGGTAGTCTATATAACTGTCCTATTCCTCTCTGGTTTAGAAATTTATTCAGGATGTTACAGAAACAGACTTGACGATCTTCATGCATCATGGATTCCTCTTTCCAGACTTTCTCTAAAAACTTCTGAAAATATTGGGAAGATTTAGCTTCATTCTACAACTTAGGAAAAACAACCTCAGTGATTTATGGAAACAAAATTCATAGCAAATGTTACAAGTGGCCAAGATTAATGAGCCTGTCTCACTGCTAGATGATCACATGGGTGAACTAATTCCCAGCTTATTGAACCAGCTAAACAGAGATTACCCCAAATGTGCTTTTGGAAGAATTTAATATTTGTAATTTCTAAGAACTATATTGAAGACACCATTATTAGAAGTTTGGAAACACTCATATATGTCCTTACATTTATTTATCTTTATTTTGACATATATTAAGAGAGGTAGGGATACACCACAATCTAATTAGAGCTTGTGGTTTCTGAACCTTCTTAATCTAAACTTTTCCTGTCTTCATATATTACTTAGACACTGGCCATAAACCCAAAAGTAATTGAATCAGAGAAGCAATGTTAATATGCTTATATATCCTGGGGACAATTTTATGCTCACTAGTCACCCTCAGCTTGTCCAAGGTAATGCCCAAATCTCAAATCATTTTGAGAGTTTGAATTAAGCACTTAGAGGACCTTGATATTAAGAGAGATGTACTACATTCCTAGAGAGGTTCTCCAGGGTGATAAATTTCTAATGTAGTTGTTAAGCTTATGATTGATTGGCCAGTGGGGTTGTGAAATGGCCCATTTTCCATAGCTCTTCAGACTTCCCAGGAAAATGGCAGACTACCTTGTCTGTAAGATTTCAAACACTGGGGTTAGGTCTTGACTTTCTAAAACCTCTATTTACATAACATTTCTCTGACTCCATCCCCACAATAAAGACATATTAGGTCCTTAAAAATCAGTTGAGGAAAATCCCATGTTTCTCTCAAGTCATCTTCCTCAGAGATTCGTGGTGGTCTCATTCTGCACCACTGGCCTGACTATGGATTTTGGGAAGTGTGCAGTGGTCACATAGTTATATAGAATTCATACTGACCTGTGAAAGACATATAGCTTACAATAACTTAAACCTCATTCATACTGACCTGTAAAAGACATATAGTTTACAATAACTTAAACCACATCTCAAGTTTCTCCTCCTCTAGAGTTTAGAGTGAAGGCAGAAATATCACCAGGAAATATCCCTGATAGAAACATTAGAAGCTGGTTGTTATCCCCAGCAATACAACCCTAAGCACCTGGTCTTGCTGACATCAATTGCTTGCATTGATGAAATTATGGTGTTCAAATGGACGATCCAGGCTTACTGCAATCTATTCCCCACTGTGGTCCTGGGAAATAGATTGGTCCTGGGAAATTCCACCTTGTCACATCTCTAGGTTCAAGGTAGGGGAAGGCACATTCATTCTCCCAGTGTTATCACATCAGTCAGGTCCCTGACACAGAAGTCTTGATGACTTAGTTTGGAAAAATCTTTTGGTATAGCTACTAACATTTAACTCATATTTCTATTGCTTACAGTCACTCTTTTTTGGGAATACAAGTTAGTTTCTCTTGGAGATAGTGCTAAAGATTATGTGAATAAAAATACACAATTTGACATATCAAACAATTCCTTGCTGCCTAAAATACTTGGACTAAGCTCAGTCCTTCCTGAATCTAGAATGTCAGCTCCAGGGGAGCAAAGATGGGGAAGGATACCATTGGACCAAAAAACCCACTCACAAAAAAAAAGTTTGGCTGTCATTTTCATGTTAACAATGATCATCTAGGGCTTTCATCAAGAGAAAAAAAATTTTTATCTGGTACCATCTATGAGTCACTAATAAATCAAAGCAATTTAATTGTACTTTATTTGTTGCAAAGTATAAATATTATTTACCACACTGTTGTTTTTACTTTTAATCTCCATTATAATGTGATCTGTATATCATTAAAAATAAAGAGGAAATCATTAAATAAGTTAATTAGTAAACAAGTAAGTAAATAAACCAATTCTTCCAATGAATAGTTAGGGTCAGTGTTCCAAAGAATCAGTAAGATTATACAATAAGTATCACACACACACACACACACACACACACGATCTTAAAATCAATTCATTGACTTTCTACATATCTTTAATAGATAAAAGTACAGTTCAGTTGAATGCAAATTTATTTAGTATTTTATATTTTGGATTCATGAACCCTTGTCAATCAGTCATCATTTTATATGTAAATGAGAGGTTGATTAGGTAACAAATAATCCCCATATGTCAATGGCTAACAGCCACAATCATTTATGCTTTGCTCACATTTCATTTTGACTGATTTGATGTTATTCCCTGTGTCTCCTGAATCTGGGACCACAGCTGAAAGAAAAGCCCTCTTTGGGTCATGTCATTCTCATGGAATAGAAAAAAGAATAAAAACCAACCATGCAGTGGCTCCTAATGCTTCTGTTTAGATATGATGTTTACATTCACTGAATAAAGCAAGTCGCATGACTTGGTCCAACATCACAGAGCAGGAAAGCATATTTAACTTTGTAAAATGTCACACTGTACCCCAAAGTAGTTATACCATTTTGCATTCACATCACCACTGAATGAGCGTTCCTGCTGCCCCACAATATTGTGAATATTTGATACTGTTGTTTCCTTTTACCTATTTAAATAACTGTGTAGTAGCATCTCATTGTTATTTTTATTTGCGTTTTCCTTTTTGCCATTTTAATAGTCAATCTACCATATTCTCATAGAAATTATAATGAAAAGTAATTGTTGATGAATTCATAATTTGGACTCATTCTCTTTCTACAAGATCATTTTTCAATAATCTTTCAGAAAATTAGTTCTTAATTATGTAGCTGTTGACCAAATTTGAGGGACATCTAAGGCCATACAATGTTTACTTTTATATCCTCAGCAACTGACATATATTAGGTACCTAATAATTACCCTTATGAATAAATGGATAAACTTAAAGTCATCCCTATTCATCTAGAATTGAAAGAAGCTTTATTTTTTAAATTTTTTTAGGAAAAGAATCTTATGCTGGATTCTCAACTGAAAGGTATCCTTATCTATTTCTTGTTCTCTTCATAAAGACTATCAGGCTCCCTTTCTTTAATTTTAGCTCTGTGATATTTTCAAAAAATATTTAAATAATCAAAACACCAATTAATGTGCTAAGAGATCTAGATGACATAGCAATGCTTGGGAACATTGCTCTTTCTCTTAAGGTATTTTTTCCTTATTCCTGTTCTCCCCTTTCCTGGACCTTGAAAGCAATACTTGGAAAAATTGAAAAATACAAAAAATGTTTACTTAATTCCTACCTTCTTTTAACATGCTTTAACTGATACAACGACAATAATGTGTAGCAATGTGTACATTTATTTCTGAAAGTCTACATGAGAAATTAGTGACTTTAGGGAAGAAAATTGGGTTGTTAGAAATAGGGAAGAGAGAGCTTTAGTTTTCAGGTATAGTATTTGGTATCTTTTCCTTTTTTTCAGTCTACATAAAAAAAAAGAAATATCCCACATGTATTACCATTCTTTTCTAGTTGTTCAAACCTGAAAATGTGTTTCTGTGTAAAGTTCTTTTTTATCATTCTATCCACACATGCAACAGATTTAAGTGTTTTACTGAAGTGAATCATTAATTTGCTCAGTAAACTACTACTAAACTTGATTAAGAAATCAGTTACTTTTAATAATCTATTTCAAAAATTGACCATTTTAAACTATAGGTTTGAATCAACTTTGCCTAATTTAACTGCATTGTCTATAGAAGTAAAGGTACTTAAAAACAAACGAACAAATAATATGGATACCAATAACAAAACTGTTTGTTAAGGTCGACTCTTGGGGAGGGGGGACTATTTTGATTTGTTCTCTGTGCAAAAATCTGTTAATTCTTAAAAACAAAGTGTTTAGATTTCCACCACTATGGAATTCTGGGGAAACAGAAACACCAAGTCATGCCAGGCCACTGGTCTTCATGAAGAATCCAGGGCCCCTTTCTTGCCTTCCCCTTACCTGCTCGAGATCAGAGGTCAAAACTCACTCCCCTGAGTGTCAGTTTCTCTATTTAAAAATGTAAACAAGAGTACTTCTTTTATTTATTTCTAAATGGGAAATAGTTGCACTCAAATATTGACCAATGAGACAAGTACTATTCGTAGAGCTAAAATATTTTATATAATTTGTATTGTGGTAAAACAATAGTAATGTAAGAGGAAAGGGGTATTTTCCATTCTTTACTGATAACTGAGAGCATAAACAGTATGTTTAATATGATGGCTATTAATACAGACAACTCTGGGTGACCCAAATCTATTAAAAAGTGGGTGAATATTTAATCAATATATTGTGGTTTAATGAAGCAAACTATAAATCTTTTAGCCTACAGCTCAATGTATTAATTCTCAACACAGTTCTGAGAACTGGCCTGCTCTTTTAGAAGAATGATGATCAGTTTTTCTCAGAGCTATCTGTCTAACACTAAATCTACCTTTTTGATTAGACCTACTAAAACATCAACCATTGGAAACTGTATTCCAAGAATGCTACTTAATTTGCTACTTAAGAAATCAGTCTTTTCTTTATGCGAAGCCTCTCTACTCATTGGTTCCACAAAGAAGTTTTTAAAATATTTTATTTTTTATGTTATTATACTTGTCCCACTTCCCCCCTTTGTCCTCTCCACTCAGCCCACCCCCACTTCCATAATCAGTCTTCTCATTGTTGTCCATGTCCATGGGTTCTTCATATATATTCATTAACTAATATCTTCACCTTCTTTCAATGAGTTCACACCTCCCCTTTCCCCTCTTACAGCTATCTGATGTTCCATGATTCTATGCCTCTGGCTTTATTTTGTTCATTAGTTTATTTTTTTCATTAGATTCCTCTCATAAGTGAGATCATATGGTATTTGTCTTTCACCAACTGGCTTATTTCACTTAGCATAATAGTCTTCAGTTCCATCCATGCTGTTACAAAAGGTAGGGCTTCCTTCTTTCTTTCTGCTGCATAGTATTCCATTCTGTAAATGTACCACAGTTTTTTTTTTATCTACTTGTCTACTGATGGGCACTTAGGCTAGTTCCAAATCTTGGCTATTGTAAATAGCACTGCTATGAACATGGGGGTGAATAAATTCTTTTGAGTTAGTGTTTCAGGATTCTTCAGGTATATTCGCAACAGTGGAATTGCTGGGTCAAAAGGCAGTTCCATTTTTAATTATTTGAGGAAATTCCTTACTATTTTCCACAGTACCTTTACCAGTCTATATTCCCACCAATAGTGAACTGGGGCTCCCTTTCCTCCACACCCTCACCAGCACTTGTTT
Organism: Phyllostomus discolor; assembly: GCF_004126475.2. Lineage (NCBI taxonomy): Eukaryota > Metazoa > Chordata > Mammalia > Chiroptera > Phyllostomidae > Phyllostomus > Phyllostomus discolor. The sequence goes on along the minus strand of NC_040911.2, from coordinate 74,565,893 downwards.
GTTAATTTATTAATGATAGTCATCCTGACAGGTGTGAGGTGATACTTCGTTGTGGTTTTAATTTGCATCTCTCTGATTGCTAGTGATGTTGAGCATTTTTTTCATATGTCTCTGGATCATTTGTATGTCCCTTTTGGAGAAGTGTCTATTCAGGTCCTTTGCCCATTTTTTAATTGGATTGTTTGTTTTCTTGGTGTTGAGTTGTATGAGTTCTTTATATGTGTTGGAGATTAAGCCTTTGTCTGATACATCATTGGCAAATATGTTCTTTCATACTGTCCATTCCCTTTTCATTTTGATGCTCTAGTTTTTTTAGCTGTGTAGAAACTTTTTAATTTGATAATGTCCTATTTGCTTATTTTCCTCTATTCCCCTTGCCCTAGGATATATATCTGCAAAAATATTGCTATGTGAGAGATCCAAAATTTTACTGCGTGTGTTTTCCTCTACTATTTTTATGGTGTTGTTACTTATATTTAAGTATTTTAATCCATTTTGGGTTTATTCTGGTGTATGGTATAAGATGATGGTCTATTTTCTTTTTCTTTTTTTTTTGCATGTACCAGTCCAGTTTTACCAACACCATTTATTGAAGACACTGTCTTTACTTCATTGTATGCTTTTGCCTTTGTCAAATATTAACTGAACATAAAGCCATAGATTTATTTCTGGGGTTTCTATTCTATTCCATTGATCTATATGTTTGTTCTCATGCCAGTACCAGGTCGTTTTGATTACAGTGGCCTTCTAGTATGTTTGATATTAGGTATTGTGACCCTTCCAACTTTGTTCTTCTTTCTCAAGATTGCTGAGGTTATTTGAGGTTATTTTTGGATCCATATAAATTTTTGGAATATTTGTTCTAGATCTGTGAAATATGCCATTCAAATATTAACAAAGATTGCATTGAATCTATAGATTAGTTTGGGTAGTATGGACATTTTAATGATGTTAACTCTTACAATGTGTGAACACTGTAAATGCTTCCATTTATCTGCCTTCCTCAATTTCTTACTTCAGTGTCTTATAGTTTTCCAAGTACAGGTCTTTTACCTTCTTGGTTAAGTTTATTCCTAGGTATTTTTTGTTGTTGTTGTTGTTGTTGTTGCAATAGTAAATAGAATTTTTTTTCTGGTAGTTCATTATTGGTGTATGCCATCAATATCTGAATATTGACTTTGTATACCACTACTTTGCTGAGTTCATTTATTGGGTTGAGTAGTTTTTTGGTGGAGCCTATATGGTTTTACATGCATAATATCATGTTGTCTGCTAATAATGATAGCTGTACCTCCTTTTTTCAGTTTATGTGCCTTTTATTTTTTCTTCTTGTCTGATGCTGTAGCTAGGACTTCCATTACTCTTCCATTACTATCTTGAATAAGAGTGGTGATAACAAATAGCCCTGTCTTCCTAACTGTAAGGGAAATGCTTTTATTTATTTATTTATTTTTGCCCATTGAGTATGATGTTGACCATTGTTTTTTTGTATATGGTTGAGGTATGCTCCCTCTGTTCCCACTTTGCTGTGTGTTGTTATCACAAATGGGTGCTGGATTTTATCAGATGCTTTTTCTGCATCTATTGATATGATCGTGTGATTTTTGTCTTTCATTTTGTTTATATGATATATCACTGTTATTGATTTGGGGATATTGTACCATCTTTGCATCTCTGGAATAAAATCCATTTGATCTTGGTGTATGATTTTTTTGATGTATTGTTGGAATTGGTTTGCTATATATTTTGTTGAGGATTTTAGCATCCATGTTCATCAGTTATTGGCCTATAATGTTCTTCTTCGTTGTGTCTTCACCTGGTTTCAGAATTAGGATAATACTGGTCTTGTAAAAAAAAGTTTAGAAGTCTTCCCTCTTCTTGAAGTTTTTTGAAAGAGTTTGAGAAGGATAGGCATTAGTTTTTCTTTGAACGATTGGTAAAATTTTTCTGTGAAGCCATCTGGTCCAGGTTTTTTGTGTGCTAGGAGTTTTTTCATTACTGCTTATATTTCACTAGCTGTTATCAGTCTATTCAGGTTTTCTGCTTCTTCCCGATTCAGTTTTAGAAGATTGTATGTTTGTAGAAATTTACCCATTTTGCCATGGTTGTCCAATTTCTTGGCATGTATTTAGTCAGAGTAATTTCTTACAAATCCTTTGTACCTCTGTGGTATCCATTGCTATTTTCCCCCTTCCATTTCTCATTTTATTTATTTGGGTCCTCTCTCTTTTTCTCTTGATGAGTCTGGTTAAAGTTTGTTGATTTTGTTTATCTTTTTAAAGAACCAGCTCCTGTATTCCTTAATTTTTAATTTTTTTAAGTCTCTATGCCATTTATTTCTGCTCTGATCTTGATTATTTCCTTCTTTCTACTCTTTCTGCACTTTTTGCTATTGTTGTTGTTGTTTTCTAGTTCTTTTAGGTGTAGTTTTAGGTTATTTATTTGGGATTTTTCTGTCTTCTTTAGGTAGGCCTATAATGATGTGATCTTCCTTCCTATGACTGCTTTTTCTGTGTGCCACAGGTTTTGGGTTGTGTGTTCATTTTTATTTGTTTCCAGGTAATTTTTGATTTATTCCTTGATCTCATTGTTAACCCATTCATTATATAATAAGATATTGTTTAGCCTTCATGCATTTTGTTTTTTTTCTTGAGGTTGATTGCCAGTTTAAGGCTGTTGTAATCTGAGAACATGCTTGATATGATTTCAATTTTCTGGAATTTGTTAAGGCTTATTTTGTGTCTTACCATGTGGTCTATCTTTGAGAATGATCCATGTGCATTTGAGAAGGATATATATTTTGCTTCTTTGGGATTGAATGACCTGTAGATAGCAATTAAATCCATTTGATCTAGTGTGTCATTTAATGCCACTATATTCTTACTGATTTTTTTTTTTTTTGGTCTGGAAGATCTGTCCATTGTTGATAGTGCAGTGTTCAAATCCCCTACTATGACTGCATTGCTATCAATCTCTCTCTGTTTTTAAAGATTTATTTATTCATTTCCAGAGAGGGAGGGGATGGAGAAAGTCGGGGAGAGAGAGAAATATCAATGTGCGGTTGCTGAGGGCCATGGCCTGCCACCCAGGCATGTGCTCTGGCTGGGAATCGAACCTGCGATGTTTTGGTTCGCAGCCTGTGCTCAATCCACTGAGCTATGCCAGCCAGGGCCATCAATCTCTTTCTTAAAGTCTTCCAAGATTTCCTTTATATATTTAGGTGCTCCTGTCTTGGGAGCATATATGTTTACAAGGGTTATATCCTCTGTTGGACTGAACCCTTAAGTATTATTTAATGTCCTTCTTTGTCTTATATTATGGGCTTTTTATTTGAAGTTTATTTTTGCCAGACAGAGTATTGCTACCCCAGCTTTTCTTTCCATCTCCATTTGCATGGACTATTTATTTCCCAAACCTTCACTTTCAGCCTGTGTAAATCTTTTGTTCTGACATGGGTGTCTTACAGACAGCATATATGTGGGTCATATTTTTTTATCCATTCAGTTAGAGCATTTAATCAATTTACATTTAAGGTTATTATCGATAGGTACTTATTCACTGCCATTTTTTCCCTTTGTACCTGTGTTACTCTCTTTCTCTTATTAAAGCAGTCCCTTTAGTATCTCTTGTGATGTGGTGTATTCTTTCAGCCTTTTTGAGGGGGTGGAGGAGAAGTTCTTTATTTTTCCTTCCATTTTAAATAATAGCATTGCTGGATAGAATAGTCTTGGTTTCAGGACCTTGCTTTTCATTACTTGGGAGATTTCACGCCAGTCCCTCCTGGCCTGTATTTTTTCTGTCGAGAAATCAGCCAACAGCTTTACTGAAGCTCTTTTGTAGGTAATTGTTGCTCTCTTGTTGCTTTTAAGATTGTCTCCTTGTCTTCAAACTTTGCCATTTTAATTATGATGTGTCTTGGTATAGGCCTCTTTGTATTCTTCCTGATTGGGACTCTCTGTACTTCCTGAACTTGCATGACTTTTCCTTCACTAAGTTAGGGAAGTTTTCTGTCATTATTTCTTCAAACAGATTTTTATCTCTTGCTCCCTTTCTTCTCATTCTGATATCCATATGATTTGAATATTATTATGCTTCATGTCCCAAAGCTCCCTTAAACTATCCTCATTCTTTTTAAGTCTTTATTCATTTTGTTGTTCTGACTGGAGTTTTTTCTGCTTCGTCTTCCAAATCAGGGATTCAATCCTCTGCTTCATCTAGCCTTCTTTTAATTCCTTCTAGTGTATTCTAATTTCAGATATTGATTCTTCATTTCCATCTCGTTCTTATTCATAGTTTCTATGTCATTTTCAATGCTGATGTAGTTTTCACTAAGTTCCTTGTGGTTCTCACTAAGTTCCTTGAGCATCCTTATAACCATTAGCTGAACTCAGGATCTCATAATTTGCCTGCCTTAATTTCATTTAGCTCTTTTTCTGGAGATTCCTCATTTTCTTTAACTTGGAGGTTGTTTCATTGTCTCCCCATTTTAGCTGTCTCTTTTTGTTTGTTTTTATGTTTAGGTAGATTTGCTTTGACTCCCTATCTTGTGAGGTAGCCTTCTGTGGTAGAAGTCCTGTGTTACCCAGTGGTGTCAACTCTGGTCTCCTGATCTGGATGCTCCAAGAATGTTCTTTGTGTGTGTTATGTGAGTTCTTCTATTGTACTTAGCTCATGGTTGTTGGCTTTTTTTGTTGGTGAGGTCTCCCGTCCTGCTGACTGACTGAGAGGCTTGACCCTCACCATATTATGTATGCTGTTGTACAGGTGCTGGCAGAACAAAACAAAACAACACAAAAAATGAAACCAAAAACAAGCAACCCCACCCACACACATCAGCAATTTTAATGACAAGAGACCAGAGAATAATAAAAGTGGAAAGTAAATGGAATATTAAAGAAGGGGGGAATAAGAGAAAAAGAATAAGAGAACAAAGGACAAAATGATTATGGAAGGAGAAAAGGGGCTGGAATTAATACTAATAATGAACTGAAGGAGGAAAACAGGAAAAAGGGACAAAGAAAGAGAAAGAATAACAAAAACAAGAAAAGAAAAGAAGGGAACAATGGGGGTAATCAATGGTAAGAGTAAAATGAGATATGGCAGAAAATTTGAGCAATAAAAATAGAAGAAAGAAAAAAAAACTAATGAAAAAGCTATGAAAAAGAAAAAAAATAATGAAAAAGAACAAAGTGGAATTCATCTCAACAGCATTTATTGCTTGCCTCCTGGGTTCTTCCCATGCATACAGCTCTACTATTTCTGAGGCTGGTGTACACCAGCATCAGGTGTTGTCCACATCTTGTCCTTGACAGCCTGTTTGGAGCTACTAGTGATCCACAGTTTGTGGCTGATTCCTCCTAACCTGGCTCTGCCCAGGTGGGCCAAGCTGCTCTGTAGAGTTGGGTTTTAACAGCACTGGGTCCAGGGGTATGTCAGCAAATGACCCAAATGGCTGCCAGACCCACCTCTATCTGCCTCTGCCTGTCCACCTGCTGTCAGCCTTGGACTAGTCACAGACCTGACTGTTTCTGATAGGGTTTCTGGTGGGATTGGCGGGATAGGTCTCCTGCATCTCCCATGACAGGTGCTTTCCAGACTCCAGGGAAGATGGTGGATATAATCCCCTGCTCCCAAACTAGGGGCTTGGGTCTCTTTCAGATTTTTTTCCTGTTTTCAGCAGGGTGGGACTCCTAGTAGGCTATTGGGTGGGGCCTCCATAGTTGAGGTTTTGGGTCTGCTGGAAGGTGGGAGGCTGTTTTATGGCTCTCCCATGAAGGGGAGGCACCAGTTTGTTTTCTGGCAGTGTATATGGTATGGTTGTGCCTGACAACCAATTTCTGACCTGCCTTTAGTCTGTGTATGCTCAGCAGGGGTTAAGATGCAAGATGGGAAAAAAGAAAGAATAAAAGGAAACAACCTACACAAAGCAAAACAAAAAACCGAACATACTACTTAAAACAAAAACAAAAGATACAGGGTGGAGGGAGCAGGATTGCAGAGGAAGGGTGGAGCGAGCAATATCCCACGTGGTAAGATAATTGCTGGGAGGGGTTTGCTCTTCTCAAGCAAGATGGCTGCGACAGGATCCAGATATATCCAAGCACAGAAAGCCGGACAGCCACACTCCCACGTTGGTCCCCGGTGCCTCCCACACTAGACTCTCCTCGTCAGACTGCAGTCCACGCCACTGTCCCTTCGCTGGGGCCAAGGTGAGTGGTTGTGAACACAAAACCTGTGCTTTAGCCCCTTTAAGAATTAAGAAGGAAAGAAATAGTGGCTTTGTCTCCAGCAGGTCTTGACTTTCCTCAACAGAGACAAACCCTGTGGCCTTTCACTGCTGGGTGCTATGTTGTCTGCTGATTCTGGCTCTGATGCTCTGTATTTGGGAGCCTAAGTTTGTGTTCCTTGCTTCTCTCCCTAAAAGGGGAAGCAATGACAGCTTTGCCACCACCTTGGCCCACTGCCTTTGTGAATGGGCCAGCCCCTTTAATGACCTCACCCTTCCTACCAATCTGGTCATGGTATTCTTTTTTTCTGTCCTCCTTTAAAAGCCTCTTCTTTGGGTAGTCTTTGGTTTATTTCAAGAGTCTAGTCCTCCCTTTAGTTTTATTTCCAATTTGGTTCTTGGAGGAGGTATGCGGTATATCCTTCTACTTCACCACCATCTTTTTTTCCCAATGAATATTTTGTTTGTAAACACTGATTTATTTCATGTTGAAGAAATCAGTCCACATAACTACAGAGAACATTCTTGCTATTTTTTCCTTTTAATTTTAGAAAAAATTCAGGTTAATGCAGTCTGTTGTTTTATTATGCCGCATTATTCAGCCCCCATTCTTGTACCAATTATAAATCCCTTCTTGTTGCCATGTGCATTGCAGTGATTTTCATGGAATGACTTCCCTAGCTCAATGACATCATTCTGCCTATGATTTGCATTCATCAGTAGAATGCAAACAAAGTAACCTATGCCATGTCTGAAGTTTAAAGAGGTGTATTTGATTCAACCATTTCCATTTTTCTTCTGCTATGAAAAAGGTATATACCAAAGAAAGGCTTCTGCTTCTCTTCTAATTCTGTGATGGAGAATGTATATGGAGCAGAGTCATTGGCAATGTGCAGCCCATGCCACAGACCAAATATAAGGCAAACAAGAAATAAACCTTTCTAAACCTTTGTATGTTGCTGGTTTTCAGAAGCTATTAGTCATTGCAGCATAATGTAGAAATACTGGCTCATACCTTTAGCAAGGGTTCTGAACATAGTGACAAAGAAATTGTCTCAGAAGTTAATGATAGCCAATACCTTCTCAAGCCAGATTTCTTCTCCTTTCATTACAAACATACAAGATATTTATTAATGGAACTTACTCCTTCAAAAAATAAAATATTTAATACACATAAACTGATAACTTCATATATATACTTAGTTTATATCATGTAAGATATCAGATCATTATAAATATTTTCCAAGTCTTCAAAATAATAGTTTAATAAGAAATTACTTTGGAGTTGTATGTTACATAGAAGGAAATTGGGGCTGAGGTTGATGTAATTACACAGACCACAAAGACACATTCAGGATTTCAACCCAGGCCAACAACACCCATTGAGGCATTTTTTTTTTATGATCATGCCACTGCTGCTTAATCATCTTTCAAATTAAATGATGCTTTTGAGAAAAGCAGACAAAATAGGATAGAAACTTGTGTGACTCAACAGAGAAGACATAGTTACTCAACCAAAGTCCGCACATGGCTTTCCTAGAGCTCCACTAAGGGGTAAGTTGATCTTTAACAGCTTTTTTCAGTGATAGCATCTTGGTGGTATATAGCCTTTTTGCCATTTACCTTAGACAGTACAGCATTTCTGTGTTCCAGTGTTACCATGCAGATTTCAAGGACATGATTTGGACAACTAAGACCAAAATTTTAACATGATGGAATTTCCTTGTACTAATATTTGCATTCCTGTTAACTTCTTAATAGCAAAAGTGATTCATGGTTTGTTTTTTTTTGGTAGATAAATTTTAAAAGGTATAAAGCCTTTAAAAATAAAATGAAAACCATGTCATGATACATTTCTATGAGTGTCTAGGTTATATTTTTACTAAAAATTTGCATGCACTTAAAACATTACACCACAGGATTAGTTTAAATTTTTTAATTGATAGATTCATAGATCATTTATTCAATTTTTATATAGCTTCTGTGTGGTAGACTGAACCTTTGGATAGAGTGCATTCAAAGACAAGTATGTACCCTCACATTACTTGCATTCTATATGGAACACAAATAATTAACTGGTTGGAAAAAAGGTAATCAAAACTCTTAAATATTGGGTTACAAAGAAAACCATTAAGGCAAAAAAAAATGGAGATGTCTACTTTGGATAAAGTGAACAGTTGAAGTAATAATTAAATTGAAGCTTAAAAGATTAGAATGAGTCAACTATGCAAAAAATAAAAAGACCATCATAGAAAGAGTGAAGAAAAGATGTGGAGCAAGGAAAGGGTGAAGTATGCAGCAGGAACACAAAGGCCATAATATGGGCTCAAGTATAATGAACAAGGATGAGAACAAAGAGAGTTGGTAAAGAAATGGAGGTAAAGGTAGAGTCTGTCTCAGGTAGAACCTTGAAGAAGTAGATTAGGAGCTTGGATTGTTTTTCAGGGTGAAGGAAAGCCATCAGTGTGATTTTTTTGAGGAATGCTTTAGCAAGTCCACTTCGGGTGCTATATACAAAATGCACTGAAAGAGGATAGGAATGGAAACTTCTACTTTACCTAGTCATATTGTCAGTGTGATCACACAGTCTATGCATATCTCTGAAGCAATGACAGTAACTCATTTTGCAAAGACTTAGCTCATAGAAAAGGCAGAAAGGGGAAAACTTTAACTAGGAAGTTAGTACAGGAATCCAGTTAACAGATAAGAGTAGCTTACACCAGATGGAGAGAATTAAGCAGATTTTAGGTGTGTTTTGGAAGTGTAATGCATAGAATTTAGTGATGGATTGGATGTGGAGTATGATTAAAAAGCACTCAGAATGATTAGCAATCTCCTAGCTATTGCAGCTATGTGGAAGATGTGAAAGTATTTTCCCCAAGGCAGGGTAGACCAGGCAAAAAAAAAAAAAATAATGGGAGAAGAAAATTGCAACTTCCATTTTGGACAGTGAAAGTGTTTGAGGGATGAACAGATAAAGGTATCATAATCAATTGTGGGGTCCCAAAGGTAAGTATTGGCTTGAGACATAAATTTCAAGAACTAGTCATTTAAACCAGGAACTAACAGATGATTACACATGGGCCTAGTTTAGCCACTGGTCTGTTTTTGTATAGCCCCACAAGTGGTGGATGCCTCCTTATGCTTAAATTGTTGGGAAAATTTTAAAACAAGATGAATATTTTACGATACATAAAAATTATAGAAAACTCAAATTTTAGTGTACATAAATAAAGCTTTATTGGAACCCAGCCACATTTACTTGTTTGTTATCTATGACTACTTTCATGCTAGAATGACAGACTTGAGTAATTATGATAGAGACCATATGGCTGCAAAGCCAAAAACATTTACTATCTGGTTATTTACTGAAAACATTTGCCTACCACTAATTTAGATGATATTAAATTTATGGGATTAGGGATAGAAATTCTAGGAAGTTTTGCTTTGCCTTTGCAGCCAGCTACACAGATGTGTCAGAAGAATGTGGGAACCTGGAGAGAGGACCATCCATTCACTTGCCTGCTGTGAGTTCCACTTGCGGACTCTCTAAGACAGGAATAACATCAGAAGAGAATGATGAATTAGAAGAGCCAGACAGGGGTCCTGCATTGCAAGCTCCAAATTAACTGTACAGTGAACAGATTTGTAAAGAGAAAACAATACACTTGGGAAAGGCCCTTCTGTTTATTTTTTCTTTTTATTAATTTACCACAACCACCATCAAGTGTCCCAGTCTGGGGAGAGAGGCTGGCAGGGCCAGTAATCAAAGAGTAGCTGAAAAACCCCAAGAAATTATGGAACTCTCATAAAAGAATCAAAGGACAATGTTTTTTAAACCACTTGAAAAACTGAAGAGTCCATTCTGGTCATGTTATTGTGCTTTTTGTGATTTGCTAACAACTGTAATAAAGGACATCAGCAGCTGCGGACTGGGTAGAATATTTTCAACAAAATTCCAGGCTCCTAAATGACAGGATTCATAGATCTTTTAGGAAAGCCCATGAAAATAATTGACATAATGTATCTTAACTAAAATCCCAGGCAGGTAATTCTTTAGTAGAATTTTCAAATAAATTAATGTTTCTGTTAGAGTAATGGAGTATAAAGCATATTGCTTATTGAATACACTTACACTTATCCTCTATGCGATCTATACACATTTTCAGTATTAATTATGCAGTTTCTGTATATGTCAGAAACAATGACAATAACTCTTTCTGGCAAGGTTTTGCTAATTAAAGAGAGAAAAGTGGAAGTTTCAGTTATTTACCTCAGGATTGCAACTTGAGAGCAAGTGTCAAGGAAAACACTAAATCTTTAAAAATATATACTTATTTCAATTTATCCACCAGGCATTTGAGTATAGATGGTATTTTATTAGTATTTTGAAATATTGACTGTGACGCATGGAAGACTAGAAGATGCCACATCCATTCATATTTTTTTTCTACAATTCTTGCTGCTTTTAATTGTGGTGAACCAACCTCATTCTACCAGTCATGCCTGCTTACAATGACTTGTCAGCTTTTCCATTTGCTGGTCACTTAAGTTAAGTGTATCCATCTATTTACTTACTTCCAATATTGCCAAAAATTACAGTGAAGAAAAACATTATCCAAGCCATTATACATTAAACTATTACTATGAAAAACTTGGCATTTATGTATAAATAGTTCCAGGTGTAGAGCTATATATTAAAAGCATATATTTAAGTTTATGGAATCTCCCTTCCAGAAAATGTTGTCATTAAATAAGCTCATAAAATTATTTTGTCATATATGACAATGTAATAATCTACTTATTTGTGTATATATGCACATATGCCCGCACACACAGATATATACACATTAGTCATTCTGTAAATTTATTAAGGCCAAGTATCCTCAATAAACATTGGAAGAAAGAAATACAGACATGCTCACACATATATGGTAGCTTTGACATGTATCAATTTGACCTTAAAATAGTCATGACCATGTCTTATTTAATTTATTTATTTATTTTTCCTCTTTTTTTTATTGTTGTTCAAGTACAGTTGTCTGCATTTTTCCCCACCACTTCCCCCCATGTCTTATTTTATTTAGAAGGCACAGTGTTGTTAATAGAACACCATTCATACTCTAAACACTCAATAAATTGTGGCTGAATGAAGAATAAAGTCAATGGTGCCATTTTTCAATCCATAAGGGCAAGTCACAATGTTCAATAAATACCATGTTGTTTTTAGATGAAAATAATCACACTTTAAAGTTTGCAAGATGCTCTTATGTCTAGTTTTTCATTTAATCCTTGTTATAGCCACACAAACTAAATGTTCTCATTCATGATTTAAGATGAGAAAATTAAGCACAGAGAAGTTAAATGACTTGCTTTGGGTCATCAAAAAACAAGCCATCACATTGGGAATCATACAAAACCTTGATCTCTTTGCACCGTTAATTTTCTGTGTAGTGTTGATAAGTCAAAAGCCTGTCTGTCTGGCATTTGCAAGTGGGTGTGCTGGGATACACTCTTGAATGTTGAACTTCAGGTACTTAATGGACAATTTGAATTGTCACCATTTGAGATCAGCACTTATCTACAAAACCACCTCCTTTAATCTTTGTAAGCATAACGGCTGAGTATTTTCCTTGTGAAAATTCACTAAAATGAGAACCACCCCAGACATTGTGTTTGATATGACATCATGCTTAGATTCTTGGCTTTTTTACCTGCTTAAGTCTTTTTTGATAGCAAATTTAAAGAACTTATCAAGTAAAAAAATATTTCAAGTCAGACCTTTAACCTTCCCATCTTGTATAGAGTTTGTTTGAAAGTCTAATGTATTCAATAGAAAATTTCAATAATTGTATTAATATTTTCATGCTATCAGTCACTTATTGTCCCTTCTTCTTTTACTTATTTTTCCCATTAGTTCCTTTAAAAAATATCTAGTTTTAAGAGAGGATTTGTTTTTCTCACTTGGATTTTGTTACTGAGTTTCAGTGTCAGTTCTGTAAGGATTTAAACTAAAAGGCACACATGTTCAAAAATATAATCCATACTCCCAAATCTGCAATTAACAATAAACACTTTTGAAGAGGAAAAAGGTAGAGAAGATATTGGTTAAGTGAAGGATGCATGTTTTGAGGGGTTTGGAGATCAGCCATAAGTAGCACTTTCCCTCTCTTTATTTTGACCCAAGCCAAATAACCTAGCCTAGATTCACAGTTTCTTTACTCTAGATTATGGGCATGATGATGAGTGGCTTTGAGGGTCCTGAGAGGATGGATATGAGCATAATTTAAACTCCAGAGCATTTCATAATTGCCAGGTAGCATTATTCACCCCAACATAAAAATACGTAATTAAATGTCATCCAAGAGAAAGGCAAATGTCCAGGGCTCACCTCTGCTCCACTGTTGCTGGGGAAAGAGGCTCTTTGTTCCTTTAAGAGCTCTCAGACACATCTCCAATCACATCTTAAAAGCCTTCCTGGTTGTGTAGCTTAGGTGCATCCGGTAGCACAGCCATGTTCTGATCTTCCTGGCAGATGTCATAATTTACTGTCACTCTCATGCAGGAATGCAGTGCATGGGGCCCCCATTCTGGCTCTGTGATCCATTGCCTGACAAGTCCTGGGTGTCAACCTTAGGCAGGCCCAGTGGAGGTAGAACACCATTTACCTGATAGTGCCTGTGATAAAGTGGGCAATTAGATGCACTTGGAAAATCCTGGCTGGAATCTGACTGGCATTAAGAAACATTACAGCCAAGTCAGGCTTCATAAAAACTAATGGGGAAAGACTAAGTCTTTCAACATCTACCTTGGTATTTAAGGAAGCCAGGAACACAGGACTCAATAGCTTTAACTCTTTTGGGGTCTCTTCCTCCTTTTCTTTCTATTTTCTGAGATGGGAGTAAGAGGGAGAGAGAGTTAAGGTTTCAAATTTTTTATTTCAGGACCATGTTATTTATTTAGTCTTCAGTCCTCTCTCCTTCTCTCTTCCTCTTTCTCTTTCTCTCCCTCTGTCTCTAACACACACACACACACACACACACACACACACAATTAGTGCTATGATTTAACTTGGCACATTAGCATACATTTTGTCTCTTACTGGAGTTACTGGAGTTTGGTGCCAGCCCAAGAGCATGATTTGTTTGACATTTGACAAACCCCTCTTTATTTCCTCCTAACTGGATAGCTTCAGCTTGTCAATGATTAATGAGTCTGGAAGGTGAGAGACAGTTATCTTAAGGGCCCTCAAAAGTTTGCTTCAAGAGGCTAGCCAAAATCTCCCACTGCATTAACTATAGTTAGATTTCCTGTTGATAACAGCCCATGGAAAATAACCATTTGCACACTGCCTCCCCACCCCCAACCAAGCTGCCATAAGCAAAGCTCTGTTTATCAGCCATCAGTGTGCATGTTCTCTCTGTCGCCCTGTGCATTTACCATTTCCCTTAAGGCTAATAAACATTTTACATGTGAAAAGTAGGAAGTGCATTGTGAATCTGGTCCAGCACTTCGCCTCATTTGGACATGGAGACTTTCTGAAATTGAAAAGTCAGGACTGATCTGGAAAATGTGCTTACAGACAGTGGAACAGGAAAACGGTTTCCTCCCCAAGGCTAGTTCCTCCTCTTCTGTTGAGTGGAAAAGGTGGGAGGAAGGGACAGGGCGTTCTCTGTGTGATTGGAATTCCCCTCTAAAGTCATAGAGGATGAGCAAGACTTTGGTTTTCATTTTTTAGATTTGACTTTGTACCTAGAATAATACACTTGAAGAAAGGAGATAAGAGTGCCCACATGAGATTGTTTCTTCCCTAAGTATTGAGCTCTATGTCAAACTTAGGGCTACCAAGGGATGCTGGCAGATGAATGGTGGGGAGTTTTTGGGTTTTTGGCCTGATTATAAGGAAGACATAGGGTTTGCCCTAATGTCAGTCACTTCACTGGGGACAAAAATGATTGGGTCTGCTCCCCAAGTTCTGAGAGGATGTCTGGGATTCTGGGCAAATACAATTACAATTTCTTTAATGAACCAATAGGCTTGTTTAAGCTGTTGAGGTTAAGGATGGGGAAGCCACACAGGAATGCAAACACTGTTAGACCCCAGCAGAGTTCTGGAGACTGAGGTAGGGAGATGATGGAGAACTCTTCACCCATGGGTATATCCATCCCCCCTGTTGTCCTGTGATGGTGCCAAAGTTGGCCAAGTTACATTTTCCTTATGATTCCATTTCACTAGCTTAAAGCACACCTCACTTATCATCTTTGAAGAGTACATTGGTATGATTTGTCTGCAATACAAGTAAAAGGAAGTGACTGACGATATGTATATGCATAAAATGACACATGGATAGTTGCATATAAGCTTATGGAATCAGTTTCCAAAAATCCAGGTCCCATGAGGAGCATTCTCACCTTCTACAAGAAGCACTATAGAGAGTGAGAGATTCTCCTTCTACATACCACAAGACCTCCAGGGTTGCTGTGATAGATTGCATTTATGACCTAATTCTTTACGCTTCCCTCTATCCACACTGTCTAAATTTTCATTCACCAAGAGGTTTGGTCTATTTCCCACTCCTTAAATCTGTACCTATGACTTGTCTGGGTCAATGGTGGAGGCTATGCTGTGTTGTTCCTATCTAAACTCTGAGACATCTTGTATGTTTCATCTTGCTCAATCAATGCTCCTCTGTCACAGCCATGCCATACCTTCAATAGCCTGATGAAGATTGCTGAAACTTGAGGGACAGGGCCATATCATCCCAGATAGCCTAGCTAAGGCCATCCTAAATCAGCCAACAGCTAACTGACCTTCAGAAGTGTAAATGGGTGCATCTAAACCCAGCCTCAATAAATCATTGTTTTGAGGCTGTTTTGGGGTGTTTTGTTATGCAGTATTATTGCAGCAATAAATAGTGGATACAGTTGCCTTCTGTTTAGTGTTCTGTTTCCAGTCTCAGTTTTCTGGTTTCCCATTCAGGTCTTTGCTGATGAGTCAGTCTGATGGCTTCTGTTACCTCAAATTTTTTATTCCCCCTTCTTGCTTTACCTTCATTCTCTCTTTGTGTCCCTACACATGGGACACAAAACTCTTTATTTTGTTTTTCTACTGTATTATAAGTCAACACCAGACAACCTTAGTATTGGTAGGGAAATCTCAGTTCTTCTTGAGCATCTTCTCCATTTGGGGTTCTTTCTGACATTTTAGAGGGAAGAAAAAAAACAAACAAAAATAAATACTTATAACACAGCCGGTGGTACATGGTGCTATGGAGAAAAGTCAAGCTGCATGAGCCAATTATTAAATGTTGAGCAGAAGAAGGTTGGTGGGGGAGGAGCACTGCTGCTTCATAAGGGTCATTGGACAAGGCTTCCTTGAGGAGGAGACATTTGAACAAATATTGGGTAGATCTAATTTCTCTAGCCCATACTAAAGTGGGAATAGGGACACAAAACGTCTCTTACTTTGAGTTCTGATATAGAGATTCATGAAGTACACTATGGCTGAGACCCCAACAGTGCTATTCATCCATGGTCACTGTGGAAAGGAGACGGCATTTCATGGCCAGCAGCCCTTCACAAATTCAATCCTTCTAGTATCAGACCTATAACAAGCACCTGTTGGGCCTGCAGTCTAGAGAGTTAGATTCTCATATCTGTTTTGCTGTAGGAAATCACATGACCTTGGGAAAGTCATTTATTTTCCCTGGGCTGGATTTCTTCTTTTTATCGTGGAGCATTGAATTGGATGCACTATAAAGAAACTGCAACAAGTTCTGACATTCTAGGGTTTTATGAGGTTGTGTGGTGCATTGAGCTATTCAGGAGGAAGAAAAGCAGAACTAACAATAATATTGCTTTCCCCACAGTTCATTGTGAACCCAGCTACTTCTACCTGGCTGGAACCTCTATTACTTTTTTCGAGTTGGGGTATGGGAAATACAGCTATACAGTTTTGTTTCCTAAGTCACTTATAATATTTTTGAGTTTTTCATAAAAATGAAAGACAGAGAATGGATAATGCAAGGTGGTAGAAAACAATGCATGCCATAGGAACCTGAGCAATACCTTTCTCTCTCCCATCAAGTTTTCCTACCTTCTGTATAAATCCAGAAGGAGTTAGTCTGCTGTTTTATGAGCCATCCTAAATCTATTGGGCATAAACCTTTGCACACCACCAGGTCTTGGCTTCAAAGAATGGTATGAAATTTGGGCATCAAAGTGTCCTCATTTGGGCTTTGGAATGTCCCTGAATGACAGGGGCACAACTGGTGGCAAATTTGGATGACAGAGCACTAAAAGTAACCTTCTATTAATTTTATGCCCAACCAGGTCTCATTGAAATGTGCTGGTATTAAAAAAAAATCATGGCAAACTTTAGCTTCTGTACATGCAACAAAATGGTACTCTGATGTTTGTAAAGAGAGGCAGGATTGCTTCTTTACCTTCTGAGAGTGGCATGTCTTAATATGGATGATGACTATGCAGACGACAAGAACATCCAAAGCTGTATAAGATTCACATTGTGTGTGAGCAGAGGGGAAGGGTGGCTGGCAAGGAGAAATGTGGCCAGGAATGGGAAACAGTGCCTAAGCCAGAAAGAGGCCAGCTTCTAGAGGAAGTGCTGGTAGCCAAAGCCAGCCTGCTTGGGTCTGGCACAGCAAACTGTCTCAATTGTTGACGTCAGTGCTGTCAAGGTTGGAATACGCTGGAGGGCTGAAATTGCACTGAAAAACGTCATGTGCGAGACAGGGATGGAAAGGAAGTGGGACTTCAGCAGCCAGGGAGGGGCATAGGATCTTCCTGCAGAGCTATTTTCACAGCGTGGTGAAGACAAAGGGAATGAGGAGATATAATTTTCCAGAGAAAAATAGTTAAAACAGACAAAATGTCACTATCACGTACACACAGAAACACACACACAACACACATATAGAATAGAATATTGACCACAAAGAATAAATGATTTTGTTTTCATTCTATTACCAAAGAGGGCTGGTTTTCTCCAGTTCTTGACTCCTCACAGTCTTTTTAGTGTATTTTGATTATTATCCTGAAAATATTTGTAAGCTCTTCACTTAATCACTTTTGAATATTTTACACAGTGAAGTAGTTACAAATGGGAGTTCTGAAGCCATGGATTTCTGAGGCAAAACCTCATATTCCACCACTTTCTGCCTTTGGTCTTGGCTGTTTAAATAAGACAAAAGAGATAATAAATACAATAAAATAGAGATATTGGTTAAATAGAGGGGTGATAGTAGATCATCTTTCAGAATATATAACAAAAACACAATTTTTAAAAAATAAATTTTAAGGGCAAAAACAATCTACATGTTCATTGATTTAGGCAGCACTTCAGATGTCACTTAGTTAAATCTTTTGTTTATTACAAAAATTGATATTATAATCTCTCTGACAGCTTACCAGTCAGTGAGTGATTATTTCATGTGTCTCATATTTCATTCACTCATGAGGCAATCTATTCCACTGCTAAACAGTTGAAAAAAGGGCAAAAAACTACCTGGAAAAATACTATGACAAAAAAGGATTAATACTGTTAACTTATAAAGAGTTAAAAGGATTAATACTGTTAACTTATAAATAGTATTACTATTATTAGTAATAGTAATTACTATTACTAATGAGGTGATCACATTATTAGTAATAGTAATACTCTTTATACTAATAGGTTGTTAATCATATATTTCTTTTAGCTGAAAACAACAATAATCATAGATAAAATATTTTCAAAGACTTCTTATAAAGTTTTAAAGAATTGATAAAATAATAAAATTCACCAGGTGAAAATTGAAGGGACAGATGCAAACCAAGAGACAAGCAAAAAACAGTTTTATTTTGTCCTGAAGGTGATTCCAAAAACCAAAAAATGTGAACCTTGGATTAAAGAACTTGAGTCTTGCAAGAAAGATGAGAGAAAAATCAAACCCAGAGCCTTCCTAGGCTGTGGAATCAACTTTAGTTAAGAACCTAAGGAATGCATCATTAGAAAAGGGTAAAGCAAAAATAAAGTGGCCTATGCATAAATTTGCTAACAAATTTTCAATTCTTGTTTGCCTCCTTATGAAAAAAAAGAAAATACCCCCCTACACATGCTTAAGTTTATCGCAGTATACTAAACGTGGTAAAAATGGTAAGAAAATAATGTTTTAATGATTATAGGGGTTCTATGTTTCTTTGTTCTAATTTTCAGTCTTCTAATTTTAATGTTTCAGTGTTCTAATTTTCTTTGAGTAAATACTCAGAAGTAGAATTTCTGGGTGTATGGTATATCTATTTTTAGTTTTTTGAGGAATCCCCATACTGTTTTTCATAGGGTTTGCACAAGTTTTCATTTCCACCAAGAGTACATAAAAGTTCCTTTTCCTACACATTCTCACTAACATGTTATTTGTTGACATTTTGATAATAGCTATTCTGACTGGTATGAGGTAGTATCTCATTGTGGTTTTAATTTGTATTTTTCTGATAAATAACCAAGAGATTGAAACAACCTAGATGTTCATTAACAGATGAATGGATAAAGAAGATTTTATACGTGTGTATATATGTATATGTATGTATATGTATATGTATATGTATACACACACTCAATAAATATTTCACAGCAATAAAAATATCTTGCCATTTGTGACAACTTGGATAAATCTAAAGGGAATTATAAGTGAAATAAGTCATGCAGAGAAAGACAAATACCATAAGTTTGTACTTATATATGGAATCTAAAATCAAAACAAAATAAAACAAAAATAGACTTTCAGAAACAGAGACAAAAGGGATGGTTACCAGAAGGGAGGGAGTAGGTGGTTGGGTAAAAATAGGAAGGAGAATATAATCAATGATAATATGATATGTCACTCATGACAGATAATTACTAGAATTATTGAGGTGATCACATTGTAAGGTATAGAAATGTTAAATCACTATACTGTAAAACTGAAACTAATATATCCAATATAAGATTGTGTACCTACTCTACTTAAATGAAAATAACTTGTAAAAAAAAAGGAAAAAAAAGAAGCAAATGGAAGAAATAATAAAAATCTTTACTGGAGAAATATACCATTATCATAGGCCTCAAATACTTTGGCAAAATCATTTCCAAGTAAAATTAGAAACATGAAGGCAAAGATTTCTAAAGCACCAAGGGAAACAAGCAATCAATAGATAAAAACAGCAGAAAATTAAAAATAATAAAGATGAAGAAAAAAGGAAACCGCTAAAAATTTTAGTCACTAAAATTATTAGACACAGATTATAAAATAATTATACCTGCTAGGTTACAAAATAAAAGCCAAGTTGAAAATATCTGAAAGGAATAAAATTTTGAAGAAGTGATCTAGCATATTTTTAGAAATAACATTTAGAGAATTAAAAACATAATAAATAATTAAAAGATTAAGGGATTGGATATAATCTAAGAATTTGAATTAAAAGAAACCATAGAAGAAATTATCCAGGATGTAGCATGAAGAGACAGTAGATGAAATGCAAATGAAAATCTAGAGTCAAAAAGACTAGATTGAGAAATTCTAAGATTTATTTAATTGGAATCCTTAAAGTTTAGAATGAAATTATGATAGAGATAATATCTGAACAGGTAGTAACAACATTTTTAGAACTGATGAAAGTCAAAATTTAGAGATTGGAGAAATCTTTAGCAAGGTGTATTAAAAAGCATTTGTACTTAATCATGCCATAGTGAAATTTCAGAACTTAAAATAAAAAAAGAAAAATATTGAACAACAATAGAAAAACGATTACCTTTAAAGACTGACAACTGATTTTACAATAACAATGAGACAATAACAATAGGATGATGTCTTTAATGTGCTAAAGAAGGAAACTGTTAATCTGAAAATTTATAACAGTCAAACATACTTTCTCTAAGAAGAGGAAATTAACATTAGTTTCACAAAAACAAAAACTGGAAACATTTGCCATCTGCAAATCCACACCAAAGAAAACACTAAAGAATGATCTTTAAGCACAAGCAAGTGGAATGCAGGGAGAAGAGCCAAAGTGTACAAGGGAATGAAGAGTGGAGAACATAGTGAATATGTGGATAAATCTAACAAAATACACAACATAACAGCAAGTAGACATCATAGTAAGGTATTAGAGATTAATATAGAATTAAAATACATGATAATAGTAATTAATTTGGAATGAGATAAAGGAAGTTAAAGTGTTTTAAGGACTAGTATTTTCTAAGACATGATAGATTGATTAATTTATATGTTAGTGAATATTCATGTTTTGACTTCTAGGGTATAATTTCCAAATTAGTATAAGCAAAAATTTAGAATTAAAAATAGACCAAAAGATTATAAAATGGAAGGAAATAAAGCAGAACAGGTAGAAAAATAAAATGTAAGATAGTATATTTTAAATACAAATATACTAGTAACTGATTGATTAGTTATAAGTAAAGAATATTAGCTTGAATTAAAGAATATTCAAATGAAATGTGGTGCATAGCATAATTCCTGGAGGAGAGATAGTCATATCAGTTTATGAAGACAGTATCCTCTGGAGATATACAATATGTATTCTATGTGATCATGGATCTGACTAAACAAAAGATGAAAGTAAAAAGAGGGAAAATATATATTATATGAGCATGAATCAAAAGATAGCTGGTACGGTTGCATTAATGTTAAATACAGTAGATGTAAAGCAAAAGGCACAGAGAATCACTTTTTATTTATAACTAGTTAAATTCACATGAATGTGTAATAGTTTTAAATATTCATGCATCTAATGATAGAAATTCAAAATATAAAAGTCAGAAATTGATAGAACCACAAGAAAACATAGACAACAAAAGAATGGAAAGAAGATTCAAAATATAAAAGTCAGGAATTGATAGAACCACAAGAAAACATAGACAACAAAAGAATGGAAAGAAGATATAGACAAAACTGTACTTGAACAGGAGACTTTAATGCACCTTTCTTGGGAATTGGAAGACAAAAACCACCCCAGAATAACTACTAAGGATTTTATAATATTTCTCTCAATTATTGATAGAACTACAGGCAAAATAATTTAATGAAGAAAAGAATAGAAAGTTCAAATGGGGCTAGGCTTCCATTAACTTGCAAATGTTCCCAGTTAATACTCCTGTGAACTCTTCTACTTCACAAAGTAGAGTCTTCTTAGGCTACTTTCACAAAATAGAAGAAAGTAATAAAACTCACAAGAACAGGATAAAGGTCAACATTGCTGAAATTTGGTTCCTTGATAAGACAAATATGATTTTAGAACATTTGGCAAATTAATGAAAAAAAAATAAAAGAAAAAAGGCATAAATAATAAACATCATGAAAGAATAAGAAGACATCATATATCTAATATACAGTCATTGAGAGGATATTATGAATATTCTTGTTAAGATATGAATACTTGTTAATGAAATGGAAATTTTAGATAAAAATGAAAAAATCTTAGAAAAGTATAACATAAAATCTTTCAAGAAGAAATGTAAAATATAATTCACCTAACAACTTTCAATGGAAGCTTAGAGTGTTTTAAATCTTACAAGCAATTGAAAGTGGAAGGTGGGAGGATGGGTAGGTCAGGGGAGAGTAATGGGGGGAAATGGGGGCAACTGTAATTAAGCAACAATAAAAAAAATTAAAAAAGAAGCGATTGTAAAAGGTCTTAAAATTCTTCATATGCTTGCACCCAGTAGTCTCAATTCTTGGAAGTTTCCCTAAGAAACTGTGTGTAAATGCACAATCTTGTGGAACAAACATATTCCACAGGGTTATTTATACAAAAAAAAAATTGAATCAAATCTAATGAAATGTTGCTGGACATATAAGGAGATAGAGTTAAGCTGGCAAAAATACTTATTTTATTAACCTTGTCATTGAAAATATGGGAGATATTTTTATGTTTCATTTTGTATTTTATTTGAGCATATACTATCAGTGTCCAGCAATAGACACATTCGTTTAATAAATCATGGTAATACAGTGAAGTTTTTGGAAATGATCATGTTGAGGTAAATGTATTAAAATGGAAAGTGTTTAATAATACCTTGTTATATATAAAAATATATTAAAAAGAGAGAAATCTTATAAAATAGTATATACAATATTCTGCCATTTGGGAAAATGTATGTTCTGTGTGTATATGGAAAAAGACACATTTCTATAAATTTATTAAAAAATCAAAGCAGATAAACAACAATAATAAAAAAGATATCTCTGAGTAATTTCTACTTTTCTTTGGGCTAAAGCAAATCACAAACAAGGCCAGCGTAGATTCAAGAGTCTATCTTTTGATGGGAGGAAAGGGTATGAATCAAGAAGGTGGTAGAGAATTGAGGTCTCTTTTCCAATCCTCAAGAACAAACTTTATCAAGCTATAGCATTGCTCTTGGAAGCTATTCCAGGGAATTTAAACATTGATATAATGAATGGTTCCCACCATAAATCTGCCTTATCATTGAGAGATTTCATGCCTTAAACCCTGAGTTCTGACTTCTTATGAGATTCTAAGAAGGTCAACATGTTGACAGCTAAATTTTGAAATTCTTAAAATTGTGTGAGTCACTCAAGAAGGTAATTTTTAGTAGAAAATTAGCTGTAGCTACCAATCCTACTCAAAGTTAGTGCCTATCAACTCTTTGGTTTACTACAGTGACCACAGTTTAAAGTCCATCTTTTCAGATTAATATAATTTATATCATAACTTTCTGTAGTATTTTACAATTTCTTGATCCTTATTTCTTTATTAACTGGTTTTTAAAAGGAAATTCTAAATGAAGTGTAGTGTAAGTAATGCACCCTTAAATCTAGATATGTGAAAATTTCTCAACATGTGGCAATTACTCAATGAATATAAATTAATACTGCTAAATAACTTTAGACAAATATCTCCCATACACTAAAATCTTCCATCTAAAAATAAGATATAGAAGAAAGAAGAAGAATTTTGAGTCACTGAATCTTCTGTGAAGGAATTAGATACAACATTTTGAAATTACAGATATGGCATTTTGTCTATGGAATTGCAATATTTTGCAGAAGAGAAAATGTTCTTTTACCTGTTTGATATTTAGCCATTGCAGTATTTTTATGCCCTTGTGTCAGCATGCTGGGGTCAATTTTAAGAATATAAGTTTTATATGCATTGTGCCTTATCTACCAATATTATCCAAAGAAAGGGATCATGTGATATGTAGAATTGTCTGGAGTACTTTAACAATGATGAGCCTGAGTCATGGGCTTTACTCTAAAACAAAAAAAAATCAAAATCTAAGGAATGGGGTTCAGGAGTTTTATATTCTTAAGCTCTTTTAATGATTCACGTGCAGCCCAGGGTTGAGAAGTACTGATATAAATATGGTGAAAATTTGAAGGACTTAGACAGGACATCAACCTCGTATTGATGAACTGGGGCCTTGGACACCCTTGGAAACCCATTATTTGGGTGGCTTTAGCCTTATGCATAAGTTCTCTTGATTGTATGAGAGGAAAATACAGGCCCAATAGAGAAAATAAAGGATAATATTAGGATATGCTGACAAGGCACACTGTCTCAGTAAATCAGGCCAGGTTTCAGAAAGAAAGCCAGCTTTGTAGAGAAGCAGAGTTAGTAATAGCAAAACCAAGAATTATCTGTCTTAATGCTTAAGACAGGGCTTTCTATTTCAACGTGGAGAATTATTGTCACTGCTAACTCATGAGCAGAAGTCAGTCTGTGATCAGGGCAACTCATTTCCAAGTTCCCCTGGATTGGAGGTTAACACTGCTGGTGTGCTTCTATTTATTAGTTCTACAGTGACCACTGTTTTTTTAAACTGTGATGTTTTTGAAATTGCAATATATTTTATAATCATTGGGCATATTAATTATTATTCTTTTTAATTATTACTAAGTTGATGGTCTACCTTAAAATTAGTGACATCTGAGACTCAGAAAATCATTGTTTCCAAGATTCCCCAGACTTGTTCCTGAACTGGGCCTGTGGGTGAGACATGTCATTAAGTATCTGTGAAGACTTAGGGAAAGGAGACCAGAACTGAAATGACAAATCATAACACAATCAATATATTGAAGAATACTCCTTCTGGTTTTCAGAGCTCATGCTTTACAAGGAGACACAGATGTTTTCTAAGAATATTGCCCAGAAAAATACAAAGTAAATGGTTGGTTCTTCAAACCACTTTTCCAATGGCTCACACCCTCTGTTGGTGGTAGACAGTGTTGGTAAGGCTCTGCTCTAGCACAGAGTTTTGCTTATGTCTTTCAGTCTGTAAATTGGAAGGCGGAAAGTTCTGAAGTTTCACTGACAAGTTCTGTGGGACACACTATAAGCTCTAAAATTTAAAGGATCAAAATGGAAAAGGACTGGGGAGTGACTAGTGAGTTGGAGTTGGGGCTTAAAGAATTATAATAGGTAAAAGGAAGGCTTTTCAACAGCTAATAAACATGACACTTTTGAGAGGGAAAAGAAAAAGGTGCATTCCTGACCCAGTGCCATGTCTGGAACATTTCCTTATTCAGCCCTGGAAGCCCTTATTTGGTTAATATGGATTAATTTGCAAAGGCAAGAATATACTTGCAAACAGCTAACATGTGGCCATATGCTTCTCTCTGCTTTTTCCTCCTGACACAGAATTGGAGTCTAACCTCTGAAAATTTTCAAAGCCAGGGAGACCTTCATGCCAATGTGTCTTAACCATAATGACCAATTTCTCATCTTGAAAATCTTGTGCCAGAAAAGAACTTCCACTGATTGCTGAGCAGCAGTTCTGGCACAAAGAGACCCCTGAGGGCACAGAGCAGGATGGGCAGAGGGAAAACTGTGCACATCTCCCAGTACTTGACAGGGTGGGAGGAGGCACTGGTGCTATTCCCCTCAGGGGAGGAATCCCACACATTAAGTATAATTTCCAGGCATGTGGAGTAATGGGGTAAAATTAAATTGGACTCTCCTCCTATCTTAAATCTAATTAATCTTCCTCTGTCATGCACTCACTCCACTGAAATATGGCATTAAAATTCCAGCACTTTAGTTTGCACTTTCCAACAGCTTTCTATAAGCAGCAGTAGTAATCTGATCTCTAGTTCATGAAATCCTAATATGGAATGACTTAGAAATGTGAAAGAATTGGTCTTCAGCACACCCACTTGGGAGTTTTAGATCCCAACATTAAAGAAGCAGTGTACCAGGGATAGAATTATTATTATTATTATTATTATTATTATTATTATTAGTGGTGGTGGTGGTGTTAGTAGTAGTAGATGTTGTAGTAGTATTTGGTTTGTTGCACTGAGACTAAGAGATAATCCACTATGTTAGTTGTTAGTGGAATTACACGCTCCATGAACACATTTAAATATTATTTTGGAATGGTCTGTAGACACATCATTACTTAAGCCAGTCTTTAACTGTCAGCAATTTATATTTAATTCTGAATTTGTTCTGGCTTTTGTTTTTCACACATTTAGATGTCAGATCTGCTGTTGTCTTGGGAAAAAAAGGTTGGATTCAAAATCAAAATCAATTCCATCACTGATTCCAATGTACAATAAAGCTTCAAGATAGAAGCAAACAGGATTGAGTTAGTGTATTTTTTTAATTTATTTTTTTATTTTAGTCATTGTTCAAGTACAGTTTTCTCCCTTTTACTCCCAATCCAGCCCACCCACCCAACTAGTGTATGTTTTAATACTTCTTTAAAATAAGTTATTATTAACATCTTCTCCTTCCCCTCAAGTGAGGAAATCCCAGACACAACTGCTCTTGCATTTACTTGTTTTGTCTATTTCAGAACTACAAAAGTAGAAATCGTATTCTGGCAACAGTTGTCCTGAGAGGGAGAAGTTGCAGCATAAGTTAGCATGTTGAAACATTTAGAAATATACCACAAATATTTATGTATTATGGGTTGTTTATATCAGCATATACATATGTATATCTATGTTATAATAATGGCGTAAGTGTCAAGAATCCTACCTATTATAAAACTTATATTTATTACCAACTCTAGTTTTGTGACATTCACAAGAAAGTATGCACTAGAAATAACAGTCCTCTTTGACTTTAGATTGTATGAGTACAATTTATATGTTCTATCTGATCAACTTAATGAGGTAGAATACATGAGAAAGCCATGTCCGTGACCTTGTGCCACTGTGATCTTCTAAATGATTCTGTACATAAGATGACCATTGATGTCTGGGTATGTTTCGAAAGAATGGGAAATCATTTTATACCTTTTTATATTTCTTAGAGTAGTTATTTCATTGCTTTGCTTATTAAATATCAGTTGTATAAAGTGACTGAAGAAAGGAATGAATGAATGAAAAATGTACTCACATCAAGTAACATACATACATTTGAAACAAGGATCAGTCAAATAAATATTTTAGGCTCTGCAATTCACATAGTCTCTGTTGCAACTATCAATTCTGCTAATTTAGAGTAAAACCAGATCTAGACATTGTATAAACAAGTAAGTGTGTGGCACTATGCTGTACACCTGAAACTAATACAAAATAGTATTGAATGTAAACTATAATTGGAAAAAAAATTTAATTAAACAATTAAAATAAATACAATAAAATAAATGAGTGTGGCTACATTCTAATAAAACTTAATTTATAGTCTGTGTATTGAAGTTAGCCAATGAGCCATCATTTGCCAGTCGCTGATCCAAAGCATCAAGGGGCAATCCTTTATTCTCAAAAATAATCAATTAACTTACAGGTATTTTGATAATTTTCAAGACTTGATTAGAGAAGGTCAGTTCAGAGGAAACTGTATTAATCTAAACTGTTCTATTGGTAAGCCATTAATACATAGAAAGCACATGTGACCAGACAGATTTTTATACTTTCTCTTCTCCCTCTCACTAAATTCCTATTGGCTTCTCTACATTTTATGTGTTGTTCCCATTTCCAGGCTAAACAAGGAAAAGGGGGTAGATGGCATAAGAAGACACTGAATGAGACTACAGGCAGCCCAAATAGTCTACCCGTTAGTCACTTTGGATTTCCAGTGGGGTGAATGCAGCATTCATTAATGCCCAGAGACAGCCCAGGCAAGGTCCAGACAGCTTGTTGGCAGGAAGAAAGCTAAAGGCAAAGGGAGGTCTGTGTTCATTGTTATCTGTAGTTATGAGCATGAAAAATAGTAGCTATGAATCAGCCTGTCTGAGGCTCATCTGTCTTTATTTGCAACAATAAGGAAAATAACAATTTAAAAAGCTTTTAGGAATAAAATGACTCTTAATCACTAGAGAGAATCATAGACTGCAGCTACACTGCCTAAAGGCCTAATGATGATTCACTGTAAAGGTAGACCAATTAAGCACCCTCCCCCCAATTTTGTAGTTTTGAGAGAGATAAGATCATTGGTTCCCTTTGACTCATGGAATTCTGAAATAAAAGGGATCTCAGAGATCTTCTGGTCATGAGATTATGAAATGTTACAAGTGGAAGACATCTCACTGGAGATCTCATCAACTCTTTTATTTACAGATGAGAATATTGAGCCCTGGTGAGGTAAGTGACATCTGATGATTTATAGCTAGTGGGGTGTGAAGGTAGAATTTGTATTAGCACTCTTGATTCTGGGTTGATAAATTAATTGGTTCATTCATTAAGACAATTGTTTTTTGTTTAACCAATGTAGTTCACACATTTGTTTCCCAAAGTGATTTTATCAGAGAACACAGTTTTGGTTTTTCATAGGATCAGAGAAGACCAGCGTTCCCCAGAACTTACTTCAGGAAATGCTGGGATTATTACTGCATACCTTGAAGCACATTCAACTCCAAATACCCATCCACTGTACAAATGAGGAAAATGAGATGCAAAGAACTTAGGCTGATGGCTCCTGATTTTGTGCATATTAGAAATACCTAGGGGAGACTTCTGGCCAAGATAGAGGCGTAGGTACACACAGTGTGCCTCCTCCCACAACCAAAATAAAGACAACAAAAATTTAGAAACAAAAGTGCCACCAGAACTGGCAGTAAATTGAACTGTATGGAAGTCCGACAACTGAAGAGTTAAAATAGACACACTCATCCAGACTGGTAGGAAGACTGGCCGTGCAGAGAGGGGTCAAAGCAAAAAAAAAAAAAAAAAAAGTGGTGGCTTGAGGACCTGGGGCACACAAGGGAGCAGCTGACAGACCCCGAGTACACAGGTGGTGGCTGTCAGACCCCGGGCACGGGGTGACAGTGAGCAGACCCAGTAAGGCTCCTGAGGTGGCTGGTTGACTAGGCAGTCACACATTTGTATGCAGATAAACCAGGCAAAACTGGGGAGCAAGATAGACCACACAACCCAGGGCCCCAGCACCAGAAAATAAAGCCTCAAACCACCTGTTTGATTGAAAACACCTGTGGGGGTTGAGGCAGCAGGAGAGACTCCCAGCCTCACAGGAGAGTTTATTGGAGAGACCCACAGGGTCCTAGATCGTACACAAGCCCACCCACATGGGAATCAGCACCAGAAGGGCCCAGTCTGTTTGGGGGAAGCAGCTGAAGGGACTGAAATCCAGCAGAGAGCAGAGCAAGCACCATTGTTCCCTCTTTCACCCCTCCCCCACATATAGCATCATAACCCAGCAACTGGGTTGCCCTGCCCTGGTGAACACCTAAGGCTTTGCCCTTCATATGTAACAGGAGAGACAAGACAAAAAAAATGGCCCAAATGGAAGAGCAGATCAAAGCTCCACAGCAAATACAACTAAGCAACCAAGAGATAGCCAACCTATCAGATGCTATCAGATGCAGAGTTCAAAACACTGGTGATCAGATGCACACAGAATTAGTTGAATTTGGTCACAAATTAGATAAAAAAAATGAAGGCTACACTAAGTGAAATAAAGGAAAATGTACAGGGACCCAATAGTGGGGAAGGAAACTGGGACTCAAATCAATGGAGTGGACCAGAAGGAAGAAAGAAACAAGCAAACAGAAAAGAATGAGGAAATAAGAATTCAAAAAAAAATGAGGAGAGGCTTAGGAACCTCCAGGATATATTTAAACGTTCCAACATCCAAATTATAGGGGTACCAGAAGGGGAAGAGGAAGAGCAACAAGTGGAAAACTTATTTGAACAAATAATAAAGGAGAACTTCCCCAATCTGGCAAAGGAAATGGACTTCTAGGAAGTTCAGGAAGTGCAGAGTCCCAAAGAAGTTGGACCCAAGGAGGAACACACCAAGGCACATCATAATTACATTAGCCAAGATTAAAATGAAGGAGAAAATCCTAGAAGCAGCAAGAGATAAGGAGATAGTGACCTACAAAGGAGTTCCCATCAGACTGTCAGCTGATTTCTCAAAAGAGATTTTACAGGCAAGAAGAGGGTGGAAAGAAGTATTCCAAGTCATAAAAGGCAAGGACCTACATTCAAGATTCCTCTATCCAGCAAAGCTTTCATTTAGAATGGAAGGGCAGATAAAGTGCTTCTCAAATAAGGACAAGTTAAAGGAGTTCATCATCACCAAGTCCTTATTATATGAAATGTTAAAGGGACTTATCTATGAAAAACAAGGTAAATATGAACAGTAAAATGACAACAAACTCACAGTTAGTAACAACCACACCTGAAACAAAAGCAAAAGCAAACTAAGCAAACAATTAGAACAGGAACAGAACCACAGAAATGGAGATCACATGGAGGTTTAGCAACAGGGAAGTGGGAGGAGGAGAGAGGGGGGAAGGGTACAGAGAATAAGTAGCAAAGATGGTAGGTAGAAAATAAATGGGGAGGGCAAGAATAGTATGAGAAATGTAGAAGCTAAAGAACTTATGACACATGGACATGAACTAAAGAGGGGGAATGTGGGTGGGGGAGAGTGTGCAGGGTTGAGGGGAGTGAAGGGGGGGAATGGGACAACTGTAATAGCATAATCAATAAAATATATTTTTTAAAAAAAGAATTACCTAGGAATCTTTTTTTAAAAAAATCTGTGCCACATCCAGCATATGCCCCAACGAGATCAATAAATCACAGTCTCTGTGGAGAAGGCACAATATTGTTTTTAGGTTTCCCAGGTGATTCCAGTGTGCAGGAAAATTTGGGGAACCACTGGGCCAAGTGATGTATTCATATGTTATACCTCTATTAGAAAGACTTATCATCCATTGTAGGGAAAAAATGATTTGGAAATATCAGAAGAAATGGAATAACCTTTATCAAAAGGAGATCCTCTCTCTCTCTCTCTCTCTTTCTCCACACACACACGCACACACACACACACACGTGCAGGTACAGTTCTAAAGAACAAATGAACCAGTATAGAAAAAAATACTCCAAGAAACCAATGGAATTACATAATATAATACTGTTTTCTCTTAGAAGACACATTTCAATTAGCTATGAATGTTGTATATAACTATTACTTGGAAGAATTATTTTGAAATTACTTAAGTTTTGAAAGTAGGTCTAAAATCAATGTTTCTCCTGATATTTCTCATATTGTCACTATGGTGACATTTTGATGGGAGTCTATCCGTTGTAAGGTTTTAGCTTAGCAGCCCACCTGCTCTGGCTTTCAGAAAGCTTCACTATGGATGCTATTCAAAGGTGGTAGTAGTAGTTGGGCTCATTCACGCTCCATATGAGAGGGAACATACTTGTGCTTGCTTGAAAAAATAAAACCTAAAAACCTTTTAAACAAGAAATTATGTTTATATTATAATTTAAAATTTATAGTTATGTTGCAGATGTAGTAAATCAAAGAAGATGTAGGATATGTCATAATTGAGTTGCCTACTTTAACTTGATGCTAGTACATGTAAAGCTCATCATCATATCTTACTAAAATATGTATAATTTTTTTCTTGATTCTTCTGTATCAAATCTTCCCCTATACGTCTCAGTTGGGCATTAGGACTTTGGTATAATAAGCTAAGGTGGAAGATTATGATACAACTAAATGTTTTAATCTGAATAAAATTCCAGGTATGTGTTTCAGGTAGTTGTTTCTGGATTTTAGTTTTGATGTCTTTTAGAATTTGTTCACTTTTTTAAGGGCACGATGAGCTCTCAGGTCCTTGCTCCCCTGGCTCATGTAAGCTTCCACTATTTGCCTCCACACTTTTGGCTCTAGCTCATTTACTTGAGGCTCATCCTCTCATCCCCTGATATCCTCTCTCCCTCCAGGAGTAAGGTAGAGTAGCAGGAGCCCCTATGTCAGCGCTGTTTATCTAAAACTAATTAACTGTCTCAACACAGTCAAATGCATTCTATTCCCAGTGACTTGAAGTTATATCATGAGCACATTATTCTTACCTTGATAGTGTTTAACTGGGGTGACTTTAAGAGATTATGGGAGGAGCTAAGTGAGTCCCCACGCAGTCACCCTTCAGTATATTCTGTCCTATGGAACTTAGGAACTTAAAGAAAAATAAAATCTTCTAACTCCTTGCTCTTATATTAAAAAAAAAAATCTTGCTTTCTGTAGGAAATTGTTTTGTGGAATTTAGAAAAGGTGAATCAAGAAATGCTTTCTCTGAAAACCAAAGGACCAAGTCAATAAGGCAAAGAGATAGAGCCTTGGTAAAAAGAAAATCCCAAAGCATTGAAGATCTCTTCCTTTGTCTTGGTGACAGACCTATCAAAATAAACAGACTGCAATGTTCCATTGCAGTGGTAGAATTACTTTTTGAAAATCCTGGGAAAGTGACCATGGGAAGAACTCTCCCAAAGAGAGTCACTTCAATTAGGAGAAGACAGGAGGGGAGGGAAGATGTGCTGACAATATCTCCAATCCTACCCAGCAAGGCCCAGTGTTTGCATTTCTGAGACTTGAGCCAGCATTCACATTTATAAAACCTCCCATTTTTACATGGGGAGGGCCTGATACTCCAGGGCATACATGTGACTACTGGGTATTTTCTTCCTATGTCCATTAGATGTTGAGCTTAGAAACCATATGTTTTCAGATGCTTTGAATTCTGGAGCACCATTCATAGGCCCACGTTAACAAAAATGAACAGCCAAAATATGTTCCTGAGGATGACAATAGAAAAGGACAGGATAGAGGGAGAAAGACTGAGATGCCCACACTGAGAAAACAAAGAAACCAAAGAATTTTCAAGTGATATTTTTACCACCGCACTGGAGCATCATGGTCTATTGATTTTGGTAGGTTTGTCATTAGCAATAAAATATATCTTCAGTGTTTTGGAGTTTTCTTTCATGATGGCACTAGCTCTTCCCTTATTGTCCCAGTCCTTTGGTTTTCAGAGCAAGCTCTTTCTTCTAAGTCTCTCAAATAGAAATTGAGGGATTACCAAGTGCCAAGGAATGTAACAAATGAAAATGAAATCATGAGACTTACCATTACAAATAAACAAACATCTCTGTTCCTTGTTTTTAAGAGCATGCACACTCCTTGTTTTAGAAAATAATGTCAAGATTTTTAAGACAGTTGCTTCCCTGAAAATTTTTGAGCCATTTTCTTGGTGGGTATGGAAAACATGACTGAGTCATGAGGGCATTGGAATATCTCTTTGTAGCATTATTAGTAAAATACTGCCTGAAAACTGATTTGTCACTCTCAGTGAGGCTGGTGGCACTTGTTTTCTGTTGTTTGTGTGTTCGTGCGTGCGCGCGCGTGTGTGTGTGTGTGTGTGTTTTCCTAGCTTATCCATCTAGAATTTTATTTCCATTTATCATTTGGGGCAGGAATATCATCTGTTTTTAGAGATTTCAGTGAGAGAAATTCATACTGGGGTCAACAAAGCAGAGATGCTGGCCTTACCTCTTATTGTACAAGACACATTCCGTGTTATGTTTTCTAATACTTCTGGGTCAGAGAAACATGACTTCAGTTTTTATTTATTTTTTTCCTGTTGGGTCCAGGTAGAGTAGGAACCCTTCTGTGGAATGCATCATAACAGCTGAGCACATATTATGCTTTGGACTAATGTTCAGCTTTTCTCCCACCCAAAGTCCCCTTCTTTCTCTCTTTTGCTACAAGGAAACCCACCAAAGCTCTTCTCATAAAATGTTGTGGTACTTAAGAACTGACAATACTGGGAACATGTCTAGCTCCTTTTACTGTGACCCTGATTTGGGGGGAGGGATCTACTCCCCTTCACTTCCACAAGAGATACAGAAAAACCACTGGATGAGTCTTTAAGGACAGGAAGGTCTAGCCAACGTGTATCACTGTCTGCCTTGATCACGGATCCCCATGCACATGTTATTTGTAATGTATGTCTCTGAATGATATGGGAAACAGCTATTAAAAATAATTTGGCTTCTTGTTGGGGTCTATGAGTTTAAATGATATGAATGTGCTTGTTCCTTTATGCAATAATTAATGATTGCTGTCCTCTGTGCCAGGTGTAGTATACAAAGAGTGGCTCTGTCTAGAAATTAGCAGGATGCCTTCAGCCTAAGAGTCTTGGAAACAATTCCAATATTTTTGGAATCACAGAGAGCTGAGTTCATGTTCCCTAGTTCTGCCATTTAATTAATGTGGCACCATAAGAATGGACTTAATTTCAATAGATCTCATTTTTCTCATTGAGAAATTAAGGAAGAATAGTGCCTACCTCACAGAGACAGAATGAAATGTAAATGATATACTATATATAGAGGGTCTGGAACAAACTAAAGCTTAACAGAAGCTAGTTCCTTTTTTCTTACCATGGTGAGTCTTTTATCCCCTAATTGAAAGGAGCCACTTTCATGTCCCTACATCTGACCTTATTTTGGTCAATAAGAGCCATGCAGAGAGATTCAAGTCTCTTAGAAGCAAGACCCATTGGCCTTCACCTGACAACAGACATTCATTGCCTAAAAAGGAGCTCTGTGCAGCATAAAAAGGAGAAAGAGATACTGCTTATGATCAGGGTAAATTTACTGCTCATTGCTCCCTGTAATTTAAAGAGTTAATTTGCTTTCACGATGCTCCCACTGAGAACCACTATTATTATGGGATGCAGGTTCCCACAAAAATAAAGAGAGATGCTTTTGTCAGAGCATAAACTGGCAAGACTATAGTTAATTTCCATGAAAGTCAAGAGAGCAAAACCCTGGGCAAGTCTTTGAAAATTCACTTGGGACACTTTATGTTCAGGAGACAGTGCTTAAAAGACAGGAATTCCATACCTTAAGTTCACTTTCCCATGAAAGGCTCAGGAGTTACTGCAAGATACAAAAAGCAATTTACCTTTACCCTAACCAACTCTCCCCCCGCCAACCCAATCTCCTCTCTCCCCCTCCTGTCCACTACCTGAAAAATGCTAGCAGTGAGAGGTAAGTTGCTTTAACTCTGTGCTACTCAAAGTGGTCTCTGGACTGGTAACTTTGGCCTCACCTGGAAGCTTGTTACAAAAGCAGAATCTTGGGCCTCATTTAGGCCTACTGAATCAGAGTCTGCATTTTCACAAGATCCTCAGGGATTCTCATGCATCCTGGAGACTGGAGAGCAGGCCCTTAATTGACATCCATGTGCAGGGGACACAAACAGCTGCATTTCTTACTGTTGGAAATGCTAATCAAAGACCTGTTTATTGTGGGTCTTTTACGTCTACCTGTTGTTAAAGAATACTTAGCACAAAGGAACACTATAACATCAAACCTCCATGCAGAAAAATTTAGACTCCGAGACTTTTAGAACTATGTGTGGTTTGTTACAGATCATATATGATATTTAGGCCCCTTGAAAACCTGCCTCTACATGCAGTAGCATTTTTGGCTTCATAATGTCATTGTCTAATGGGGATTATATCACTGTTACTTATGAGTAACACAGGCCAGTTTTGAAAATCATGCTTTACTATTGTTTTCTTGCAGAAGCTGTTTCATGTAGGACTCTGGGTAAGGTAAATACTGGTGACTGACCTAAACTATATCGAGAAAATCAAAGGGTAAAAAAAATCTATATATAATTTAAACACAGTCAGGTGTTAGGGATAGCTTGAAAACTCCAAGGTTGGTTGGTTGGTTTGTTTAAATTTGCATTTGTTTGTTGTTTTTTAAACAAAGACAACAATGTGGATTTATAAAATGCAGTTGAGCATGCAAAATCTACAGGTGATGTTTAAGTATAATTATATCATGAAGTCATGGATTTTCTGACTCATATGTTAACATTATTAGCAAATAAGTGTTGAGTTTTGGTGATATGCAAATTACATTACAAGGTTTCTTGAGGAATACAAAGTAAAGGCATTAGATTTTTGTGAGCAGAGGGATGAGTGTGTTTATTATTCATCATCACCCATTACCTAAGAGAGAAAGCCAAATAAGGAGGAATGTGGAAGAAGGAGATCAGAATTCTGGGTAGGACCTCATCACTGAAGGTATCCAGCAGAGTTATCAACCAGAGGTTTGGCCTGCTGTCCATGCCATCTTGACCTTCCTGAGCCTATGCATTACAAACCTATATGTTCTGTCACCCAGAACAAGTTGAAAAGGAGCGCCTTCTGGTCAGGTCAGAGGCAAAATCTGTCCACTCATGGGAAATAGGAGAAGTGAGTTGGTGGACACGGGCTGCGACCCCCTTGACAGGCATGTCCCTTCACACTGTGGCATAATGTGGCCCGGTATGCTTTGAAGGCTTCACATGGCGGTGGTCTTGACGTGTCTTTCAGTGGACACTGATTTTTATCACCAATCCACAACAAACTATTTGCCGACAGAAGAAAAAAGGGGGGGGGGGTAGGGGAGAGGACTGGGGAAGCTGATAACAGTCTGCATTTAGAAAGAGTTTACAAAGATCGATCTAAGCATACCTCAGGGACCTCATCCGGTGGCCAGCTAGCTGCTTGGGATTTTCATGTATACACAGTGGGAGACTGAAATCATATGTTGTGTTTCTGAGTTCTCAGTTATTAAACAAAGCTTGCACAGATGCAACACAAACTTGTAATGCTCGGTGTTTATAACAGTTTACACATAGATAAACAATTGTCAGTGCTCATGGAACTGTATACCTTATATCTGTGCTTCTTACCTCATATAAATTATATCTCAATAACAATAAATAAATTAATTAAATAACAAAGTTGGGAAGGGGTGGTGAAAGGAAGGAATAGGGGTTAGATGAAATGCAATTGGCCTGTCACTGATAATTGTTAAAAGTGAATGATAGTGAGTACATAGGGGTCCATTTACCATTTTTTCTTAAAAAGAAAAAGCAAAGAAGTGGTTATTTTCAAGTCAGAAGACTGCTTTGCTTTTATAGGGAAGGAGGGGGTTTGAGCAGAGTAGACCACGGGAGCTGGCAGCGCCTGTTTCTTGACCTGGGAGGTGGTTACATGGGTATTTTCTTTGTGATAAATCACTGAGCTATGTATATCTACTGGCCTTGTTTTCTGAAATGTTTGAAATGCTATATTTCAAAATAAAAGTTTTCAAGTTTTTGTACCAAAAATGACACTATAAAATACATGTATAAAAACATATGCATATAAATTAAAGGATTATACATCACAACCATTCCTAGGTGTTGTTCTGTGCATAAAATAGAGAACACAAGAAAAAGATGAACATAAATCCTGTATTATGCCCCTCCCCCAAGGCTTTTGCCCTACTGATTGTCTTTAAGAGAATGACAAGTGCTCAGCAGTTACCCAGAAGGTAGAGGGAGGTTAATTTAAAAATTCTGCATCTTAGGATGTTTTATAACTTAGGTCCCTCTAATTACACAGATTTCATCTCCTTGAAAATAGGAGCCAACAAGCATTTTCTCCAAGTTTAAACAAGTCTGGTATGCCTCAGGGCCTTTGCACTTGCTGTAGCCTATGCCTGAGACTGCACTTACTGTAAGCTGAATAGTTCCTTACTTACTTATTACAGAACCTGATCCAAAACACACTTTCTCAGTGCTAAAATCTCAAATTGCCACCATGTCTTTCTTGACATTTTCTAACTTATTTCTCTGTTTGATTTTCTTCTTGGCACTTATAAATTGTACTGGATTCCCTTTCTCTCTCCCCTATTAGCATCTCAGCTGCACAGTGACAGGGATTTTTTTTGTCAGTTTTGTTCACCACACTTAGCACAGAGCCTAGCGCTTACTATATCTTTGCTGAATTTATTGAATAACTGAAAGGAGAGAGGTGGAAGTAGAAATTGATATTCATAAGTTAGTCTTTGACATAATGAACATTTGTTACAAATGGCCTGTGCCTAAATGATCTATTTTATCTTACTCCATAGTACTTATTACTGTTATTTTTTGACTGCTGCAGATATAATGCATTTTGAATGTTAAGGGTTGTGAAACACAACCTGGGGTCCTTGTTTATTCCCTGGATTTAATCAAAACTTATGTTTTGAATTCCAAACACAAATGTGTGAAGCAGCCCTTGAATTATGACTTATTAATGTGTTAGAACCCTATCTCCCTACCTTCTCCCACCCCACACTGGTCAAGCTCTGTACTCCATGAGCATTCTCCAGATTTCCATTACTACAGTCATTATACCAGTTAAAGAACAGACTTTTAAGCTGATATCCTGCTGTTGTTATGAAGGGCATTGATTCTAATTGCCAGTTTCCTGCATTTTTCTTAAACATTTAGCCTTTGCAAGAAAAAAAGTTTTTAAAAAATCCTGATGATGAAAATTCCACACATTACTAGGATTACTTCATAAACAGAACACTCTTCAACTTGGAATTCCCCCCAGACTCTGAACAGGGTTTATCCATACAGAAAAACCTGAATTCATTTTGAAATGGGAGGAAAACAGGGGAAAATGTTATCTCTGAGCTATGACATTTGGTTTCCAGTGGACACAGAAAATGGACCCACATCCAATGTCAAACAGGCTGATAATGGACAGGAAGCACCGGTGTCGACACTGCGAGCCTGACCTTCACTGACAGCAAAACCCTGCATGAAACCCAGGGCAGAAGCCAAGTTGGGGCTGCAGGTAGGGATGCAGGATCACTGAGCCTGAGGATCTTGGGACATCTCACAGATAATCAGACTGAAGTCTGGCCAACAGGGAGGACCCAGTGTATTTATCCATTGTTGAGGGATGAGCAAGGCAGAAAAATAGGTCCTGTTTCCAAGTCTTCCCTGGCATCATTATCAGGAAAACAGGACAATATAATGTAGAAATAAAATACAGAAATAAGAAACTTCCTCTTTGCCATCATTTTGAATCTCCTGGCACAGATTTACACTGACATCAGCTCCCAGTGGGTCCAATGTGAAATTTATCTTCATAGAAATGTGACCCTTGGCTGTCAGTAGATTATAAAACTGTAGCCAACAATAGGGCAAATAAAGATAAAGAAGTCTGGGCAGGACAAATATTGCATTTCCTACACACAGCCATCTAATTCTCCTGTCCCGGGAATAGAAAACAAATGGATGCAATTAGCCATTGGGAAGCTCTCCTGAGCTAGCTGCTCACTACTCATGATAATAAAATAGATAATCTTTATACACAGATTGGAACAGGATGAATAATTAATATTGCCATGAATAAATGACATATTATATGTACAAGGTGGATAGGCAGGGATTGCCATAAAGTGTTCTATTCAACAGACCAGCTTTGAGCACCAAAAACCTTATTCTGTTTTCACAATCAGGCTTCCTTAGCTTTAGGGTTCAGGAAATGATTGTGTGTGCATATATGTGTGTGCCTGTGTGTGAATGTGAAGATTTTTTCAAGTGTCAGATTTACTGTTTTGCTTAACTATTCTTCTAGAAGACAAGCTAGAGTCTTAATTAAATAAACATCTATGTATATTTTACTTTGACTATCTTAGGTTGTGGCTTAATATCTTTGGTCTTATTTTGCCCTGTTGCATATTTTGACTTTTTCTATTAGTGTCTTACATTTATACAGCTGTTTTCAAAGCAGCTGTGAAATATTTAAAAAATTTCTTCCCGAGGGAAGAAACTTAGACTAAGCAATATAGAAAAAGAAAGAAAGAAAGAAAAGACAAGAATTCTTCTATGGATTTCTGTCAGTGTGTTTTAGATATACCAGGAAATCAGTTAAGCTAAGCAAACATAGACATTTTATGGGGCAAGAACAAAATAATAGCCTTTTTAATTCAATAAATCACTGTTATAATTGTCCCAAAGTTATCTGATTTGAGGAACAGACTTTGGGGAAATCCTCCTTCCCAAAATATCCACCTTATCTGGTTTCTCCTGATAGCTGAAATTCCACTGTTTGAGAGGGCTGCTATAAAGCCAAGTGGTGCAAATATCTCTGTGAAAGGAGGAGCCACTGAAATATTTACACTTCAGGGTGAGGTGTTTAATCAAATGTGATAACTAACTGGGATGTGGTTTTCTTGTGAAGCCACTGATTTCCAAGTGGGAAGGGGTGTCGAGATAGTGGTGGGAAGGCCTGATAGTGAGTGCAGGAAGGTGTTAGAGACAAAAAATCAACATCATCCTTATATTTTGAGGGACATATATTTTAGACAATGGGTCTGTGCAGTTAAACATTTTCCTGAGATTCTCACAGTGGAAGTTGGGCATAAAAAGAATCATGGGATATGGCAGCTTTTCCCAATTACCTGGGTTTCCTCTTTACCCAGAATTTGTGAAGTCAAACTCTGTTTAGTTATTAGAAAGATGTTCCTGATAGAATTGTGCATATGTATAAGGAGAAGGCAGAAAAAAGTTTGAGAACCACTGTTCAAACTTACCTATTTGTCTGTCATTAAAATAATTTTAGCCACAATGAAACATTGTTCCCTAGGATCTGGCAAAGTATTCCCCTAGCTCTGTACCTCTAAGAGGACAGAAAGGAGTACTACAGTAGTTTTTTTAGGGATGTCTTCTGTTTCTTCTATGGGCAACTTTACCCCTCTTTCCAGTCCACCCGTCTCCTTCTCCCACCACATATGTGCTACCATATAACCAAGGATTAGGCCAAGTTGCCCTTGGGCATGAGGGAGCCCTGGGTCTTGTCTCAGAGAAGGGTGGTACTGCAGCTGTGTAGTGAATAGATCAAGCTATGAGAATTCAGGAGATACAAGCTTAAAATAAGTGGTTTAGCATTCTTGAGCCTCTATGCACTTATTTGTAAGGTGAGTTATCAATATTCTTTGGAATTTCAGCCAATTATGCTCCCTTCACAATTGCACTATATCTATGAACCACATGTATAATCACTTAGACATTTTTTATTCTTTTTTTTTACTTCATTGACTCTGAAACTCAGTTCAATCCATACCCACTTCTTCCTTCAATGCATTTACCACAGTTTTAAATTATGTTTATTTCTGTGCCTGGCATACTGGACAGAATCAAGAAATAACTGCTGAATTTTGCTTGCTTAGTGTTTTCAAATGCTAATTATTTTGTTTTGTTTTTCTACAATTTAAATATTGCTCACTTACAAATATAGAATGAACATGTATCAATGATTTCAAATCCATTATGAGGGAGATCAGGACCATGGGAAACTAGTTCCAAAGAGGAATGGAAAATCAGGAGTCATTATAGGCATTTGACAAAAATGGACTAAGGTGTCTAAGTTCAATACAAAACTGCTTACTGTTCCACATGGCAATCAGGCAGTCACCTTAAGGTTTCATGGTGTAGTGATTATCATGTCTGCTTTACATGCAAAAGATTCTAGGTTCCATTCCCAGTGGAACAATGATGTTGCTAGTATTTCCATTCAAACATTCACTTTAGGGGTTATCCCTTCTACCAGAGAGAAGACACTTGCTTCTCTACTGACTGAAAATCAACATCATCTATCTTTGCTACTAGCGGATGAATCTAATGTGAACAAAGATCATATCTTTTACTCTAGTTAATTTTACAAAAATCTTTATGCCATATTCATAAGTGGAGAACCAGTGTTACTTTCTTTCAAACTAAGGCAACATCTTGTAGTTGGTAACACCAGCAAATGGTATGTTCAACAGAAAAGTTCAAGCAAAGCATAAAGCTTTCTTTAATGGTAAAGCATATAGTTTACTACACTCAGCTTTTACTAGAAAGCCTCCCTACTGGAAGAGCAGTTTCCTGGTCTTCAGGCATCCATCATTGAAAATGTCTTCTTTCTGGACCAGCTAAAGCCAAGGTCCTTTTCCCAGATGGACCATGTTGTTATTAAACTTAGGTTTCAGGTTTGCTTGAAATCTATTCTGAAGGTCAACATAAAACAATTACAATGAATACTTCACCTGCCAAAGGCTCTCAGTCTCTCGTAGCAAGTATTAAAGAGGTGTCAAGGACATCCTAGCACCACACTGAGACTTTCCTCATGACATTAGCAGAGTGATTGACCAAAAATAAAAAGTGAGTAACCATTTCACTAAGTGACTCTAATTTTTTTAAATAGTAGATTTGTTCCACATGTTGGGAAACATAGAGCTAAATATAATGGCTAACACCCTCTCTTGCTCTAATATACATATATATATATCATATATAACATATCATATAACATGTTTTATATATGTATGTGTATGTATAGATAATATATATAACATTTCTTTATATGTATACACACATTTTTACCATAGTATATGTTACTACTGATTTTAGTGAGAGAGGAAGAGGGAGAGAGAGAAAAAAACATTGATGTGAGAGTGAAACATAGATAGGTTGCCTTCCATAAATGTCCCAACTGGGGGCCAAACCTGCAACCTAGGTATATGCCCTGACCGGGTATTGAACCAATGACCTTCTGGTGTAGGACGACATTCCAACAAACTGAGCCACCCAACCAGAGTTAACATTCTTGTTATTATCAGAATATCATTCTAGAGATTAAAGAGGCTTTGGCAAGCTTCTCATACAAGACTTTGGAGAAGAGGTTCAAATATATGACATAGGGACAGAGATTAGAATTCATGACTCCTAATTGCCTATGGCTTCTCTTAGCAGACTTAAGGGTAGCTTGTTTTCTTTTCATTAAATATTATTTCTGTGTTCATGGGTCTAGTCAGAGTGACATTGTATATGATAATAGGATTGGATGGCTTTTGGGAGCACTAGGAAGAATCTTGGTAAATAGCATGAAAATAGCCATAGCAAGAGGAAGCATAGCCTCTGGTGTCAGGGCTGCTAGGATTTGGTTTCCCATCTCCACTCAATTTTTATTATCTGTGTAATATTGGGTAAATTATTTAACTTCTTTGAACTTCAGTTTCTTCATCTGTATAATGGAGATAATATTCAGGCTTCTCTCACTGAGTTATTGTGAAGATTAAATGAGTAAAGGAAAATCCCTTAGAGTGCCTGAAACACCATTAACATGGCGTAAGTGCAAGATACTGTTATTGGCCTGCCCATCTCTCTAATGGTTCCATTTCTCTTTTTCATTTCTCGCCCTACAGCTATTTTTGTTGGTTTTAGAAAATGGAATTTATACAGTGCATATGATCATATTCTTCTCCACATATTGGCAGAGGGTCCTGACAAAGAGGTGATATCTCATCTTTTTTCCAGAACAAAATCATAATGGACTATTTTTTTTTTAAAAGATGAATATTTAGCCTGGCTGGTATAGCTCAGTGGACTGAGCGTGGGCTGCAAACCAGA
Source organism: Phyllostomus discolor (assembly GCF_004126475.2). Classification (NCBI taxonomy): domain Eukaryota; kingdom Metazoa; phylum Chordata; class Mammalia; order Chiroptera; family Phyllostomidae; genus Phyllostomus; species Phyllostomus discolor. The sequence goes on along the minus strand of NC_040911.2, from coordinate 74,523,161 downwards.
GTGTCGCAGGTTCGATTCCCAGTCAGGGTACATGCCTGGGTTGCAGGCCATGACCCCCAGCAACCGCACATTGGTGTTTCTCTCTCTCTCTCTCTCTCTCTCTCTCTCTCTCTCTCTCTCTCTCTCTCCCACCCTTCCCTCTCTAAGAATAAATAAATAAAATCGTTTTAAAAAATTAAAAAATATGAATATTTAAGCAAAGAACCCTAAACAACATTTGTTTCTGTAGGACAAAATGATGATGAGTGAGCAAAAACTTGGGAGTATAGTAAATATGGAGAAATTGATTGAAGATAGGGCTAGATAGTAAAAGAGATATAAAGATGGAAAGAGATTTTTAACTCACTTAAAAATAAAGGAAATTTAAACATAGACATTGAATTAAAAAAGAAAGTATGGGGATCACTGATGAATGACTGTTAAACACCTTCATTAGAAAACAACAAGATTCCCCAATCAGACTAGTGTTCTGAGTGGTCCCAATCCAGATAGTAGCATTAGATAATTTAAATATTCATGATGGGATATTCTGATTTTTACCTGCTGAGTATTAAGGAGTGAAGTCACACAGATCTTCTGATGTAAACAGAGGGTTATTCTCAATTTCAGAAATTTCTTTTGGAAAACATTTATGGTGTGATTTTGTGGACAAAAAGTGGGTTCTGTGAAAAGTAACCTCATGGGTTGATCTGGTCATAAATTCTGAACTGGGCAGGTCATGGCTAGTAGTCATGCCCCAGGCATATAATTTTTAGTAAAAGGTTTATCTTTGCCTTGAGCAAGCCCTGTCCCTTGTGCATCTAAGTTAGGACACCTTTGAAGTACCAAAATACCCTTCAAAGGGAGTATTAACCCTGAAGAGAACACATAATCTTGTTAACTGTCCTGTAATTCAGTTCCCACCTTGCTTTCTCCAGTCTACATTATGTCTGCCTCTTAATTTCAAATGCATAAAAGAAGTTGCAAAGCTTTTTCTCCAGAGCATTTGAGATCTTACTTCCTGGTATATGTCTTCAGTTTGGTTTGAATAAACATAAAAATTCTCCACAGATCTGAATGTTTTTTACATTGGCAATTGCTATGTGCCAAATCCTTAGATAGGAGCCTCCCTCAAGCTGTTTATAATGAAATGACTGAAAAACAGAATTGTTGAATAAGTAATGGGAGTGTGAACTACTTTGACATAACTGAACACAATGGATTATGTTCAGACTATCACCCTGAAGAAAGGAAAATGGCCAAATTAAAGGAAGAAAATTTCTGACACTGTGTGTGCTCATCAGATGCCACTTTGTTCAGTTCTGGTGGTACCAGTTTAAGAGGGACTCCCAGTTAGCCTAAGATGATGATGGTGGTACTGGTGATACTTTGCCAGGGAAGAGATGAGGAAGGGCTCTCTGAAATCAATAGATGGGCAAATCAGTAGAATATCACACAAAATACCATGGTGAAAAAGTGAATTCTTTCACTAGGGTTTTTCCGAGTTAACTGAATGGGAATAATGAGGAAGCAGCTTTGAGCACACTACAAGATTGAAATAGTCATGTTTATTACTGAAAGTGGAATAAGTTATATTTTGAGGTAGTGAGCTCCTGACCACTGATGACATTCGAGTAATTTTTGGATAACCACATAAAATGGCTACTAACCAAGTGATCCCTACATGGGGAACACTTGGGAGTTGTTTCCTAATTTAATAATTCTGCAAATAGTAAAAAAAAAGGATCAAAATATTTTTTTTCATTTATAAAAAGTTTTAGAGCACATCTCTTCTACTAGTGAAGCACAAAGGTGTCATTTTGTCCATGATTAGCCCAACAGGCTTAGACCCAGATTCTAGCCTAACTCCTTACTAGCTAGGATGTCATTTCATGTAAATAGTCCTCAACCTCTTTAAATTTAAATTGTAGCCTCCCTGTTATTCTCCATCATAGCATTTCTTTTCCCTTAATAACATTCTTACAATGTGTAGTCTCTTACTGAAACCTCAAAAAACATATAAAACATTCCTAATTGTTCACCACTGGATGCCTACCACCCAGCGTTGGTGACAAAGCACAATAAGCAGCACATCGAAGGTATATATACCTTCGAAGTATATATACTATCGAAGGTATATATAGGTATATATGTATATACCTATATATACCTATATATATATATAATTATTGAAATAAATTAAAAAATGTGTTAGCTCTTTGGTTCTAATTTTTCCTACAAAGTAGAGATAGAAATGTCCACCTTCAGCATTTTATTTTTTAAAGATTAAGAGAGAGTGTGTGTTTGTGCCTATTTGACTAAATGTATATTACATCTGATTTCAATGCCTATATGGTGTGTCACATAGAAAATGTACCATAAAATGAAAGTTATAATTGGTTGATTATTATTATGGCTTCCTTACCAACCACTTAAGTTTTGAGGGTGGAGCTTACATTAGAGAACTGTGGGCACTAGAAAGTGGAGATGTGAATTCTAGCTTCCACACTCAAGGCTCTGTAAATCCATTTGGGGATCAAAAACATGCAGAAAAAAGGTGACAATACCAAATGCAGAGATTCATGTGTCCACTCAGCAGTATATTCAGCAAGGAGTATGCAAAAATAGATTCTACTCGGAACTTGGCCTTACATAGCACATAGTCTTGTGCAAAAGATGGACATGGACAAATAATTATAAGGCAGTGAGGTGAGGATAAGAAGAGAGTAAAGTAAAGAGTAAAGACTAAGCCCAGAGAGTGTTTGAATCTGTTTGGGGAAGCCAAGACAAATGATACTTGAATAGAAACTCAGATTGGCGTTTACAGGAGGCAGGGTTATAATTCAGAACATACAAACATGCAGCATGAATGTACTGATTTCTACAATATTGGTACTTCCATACCAGCTGGTCATAGTCACTGCACCCTGCTCACCCAGGCCCTTCCATGGAGCCACTCTTCCACAAAGCAGTTATTTAGAGGTTCATTACTGGAGCTACAGGGGTCCTTCAGGACTGCTCTTGTGCACCCAGCCTAACTGGTTTTTGCCTGAGCATTTTCTCCTATTGAATATTGATTATCACCCCTCCCGGGAGGATTTGGGAGTGAAGATGGGAGGAGGAAGGGAAAGCTTGAAGAAAGCAAGATAGTTAAGAGATCACATGGTTTGAAATCACTAAAGTCCAAGGTGGCAGGGTAAAGCAGAGATGACTAAATGCACCTAGGTGCATCAGATGATAAATGACAAAATATTAAACAAACAGGGCCTTGGCATTATGCTACTGCACTGAAATCTATCGATTTCTAGTTTTATAGCCAAGGGCAAATCATTTGACCACACTAAGCTTCAATTTTCTCAATGTGTGTAATGAGGATAATGATATCACCTCATCTCACTGTGTAGTTGTGAATATTGCCATGATCCATGAAAAGTGATAAGTACAGAATCTGGCACAGAGAAAGTTATCACTATTGTTATTATTGAATGCCTCTATTCTTAATGATTTGCATGCACCATATCATTTAACCCCCAACATCCCTACATATGATTGAAAGAGATGGTGAGCTCCAGGTAACATAGTGCATGAGGGAGTCTACCATTGGGATGGATGGGTGACTGACTCTTGAGTTTGTGCTGATGTTACAGTAGCCCTCCCACCCCAGCCCCCATCATGGTTTTATTCTCCATAGTTTTAGTTTCCCATGGTAAAACGATGTCTGAAAATATTAAATAGAAAAGCCAAGAAATAAGCAATTTGTGAGTGTTACATTGTGTGCCATTCTGGGTAACATGAGGAAATCTAGAACTGCCCCACACTTCCAGGGACATGAATCATCCTTTTGTTCAGCATCTCCACACTGTATAAGCTACCAACTCATTTAGTAGCCATCTCAGTTATCAGATCAGTTGTTGAGCCATCTTGGTGCTGTGTTCAAGTAACCCTTATTTTACTTAATAATGGCCCCAAAGCACTAGAATGGCGGTGCTGGCATTTCATAAATTATTTAAATGTCTAACCACTATGCTACACACCCAAAACTAATATAATATTGACTGTCAACTGTAACTTTAAAAAAATAGTAGTGATGCTGACAATTAGAATATGAGAAAGAGAAACCATAAAGTCCTTCATTTAAGTGAAAAGGTGAAAGTTCTTGTCTGGGGATCTTGGAATGCATCCCCCATGGATAAGGGGGGAAGGGGTTACTGAATTAAGTCCAGTATCACTCTGAGAATTATGGGTGGGAAGCTAGGCTGACACAGCTTTGCTGCTATGGCAACACAGGTCTTTTTGATATCCCTGCCTGATAATTTAATAGGCAATGTTGTTCATGATAAAAATTGCATGACCTTGAACCCAAGCAGAACACTCTGAGCAATAAAGAGACACTACAGCCAGCAAGGCATTAATAGAGCTGAAGAGATATATGTAAACAGTGAACAAAAAGAAGAGGTAGCCTTTAAAAAGCAGCTCTAAAAATTTCACAAAAGCCTTAATGGCCACTTTTAAGCCATGCTTTCTATTATATTTTGAATTTGTTTTGCTTTCTTCATTGGAAAGATGTTAAAAGGTTAATTTCAAAATGAGAAGTAGATGCAACAGTGGGTAGGGAGGAGAGAATCCTATCTCAGGTGAGTGGGCGCAAGGATGACTTCCTTGAAAAACAGAGGAGAGGGGCTTTGGAAGGCTGTATTTCCTCCAAACCTTCTGTTCTGTCACTTAAATTCACCTTCTCAGTTAGCTATGTGATGTAATTTCTCATATGGCATTTCATAGACCTTAGATTTGTAAAGAAACTTCTCCTTTAAAACCCAGTGATTAATTTATTTGATGTCTCAGATTACTGTCTGTCTGAGCCAGTCAGATTAAATATTGATGGAGACTTTGATTTCAAGTTACATTCAGGTAGCACAGTGTTCTCAGAAACTGGTGGTAATATCCAAAGAGAATGAACCTTCCAGAAGCAACTGCATTTGGAGATATCTGGCTCCAAAGCTTCCATCTTTATTGAAATCAGGTTAATCTAAAATATAATTAAATCCTAGCCCTCCATCAATAATAGTCTCCTTACTCCTGGCAGATGCACAGATTTGATTTGACCTTCAAGGAAACTCACCTTAACTTTCAAACAAACCATTTGTTTGCTTATTTATTTCTTTTATTCTTTTTCATGTTATTGGTTCATAGTAATGAACTACCTCTTAATCATATGGACAAAGGGTGTTCTTGGCTGCACCCATAGTCAGTGGTGTGAGGAGTCATGGGTAACTCAGCAGTAGGCTGTGCATGAACAGACTTTGAAATCCCAGTGAAAGTCTTTTTTCAAATATTTATTTCACTTCTCAGGGATCTTATATTTTTATGGTTCCTCCTCACTCTCTGCCTTTCCCTGAAAAATCTAGGATATTTACCTTCCCCCTGAACTTCGAACTTTCTACCTGGGGAAGAACCCCCAGGTCACTTAACAAATAATGGACTAATTCTTTTCTCATCCATCACTCTTACCATCAGGACACACACCTAGACATACACACCCCCCGAAAAAGACCCACCAATTCAGCAATTACTTGGAAAGAAGCTGGGCAATTCATTCTATGTAGAGTACCTGTGGCTCAATCTGACAGGGATTTGCACTTTAGAAGAAGCAATACTCAAAAGTATGTGACATTGACAACATACAGGAGAGGATGTTGTGAAAGAGAATTTGTATGTGGAAAATATTGAGTAGTAAATATTGATCAGAAAGGAAATTTAGAGTGGGCACTTATTGTGTTGAATCAAAGGAAATGTATAACATTTAGTTGGTATGAGTTTATTTAAAAATTAATTAGTAAATTCAGAAGAAACTCAGTCAGACTTTGTGGAGAGCCTGCTCACTACATTAGGGACAAAAAGCAGAAGAGTGGGCTATTTTGCATTCGTGTAGCCACAATAATAAAGGGAGCCAAGAACATAGTATGAATCTGAGTTAACAGAGTGGAGTGCCCAGATCAAGAGTGAACTACGCACTTTCAGTGACGATAATGGCCTGGGAATGAGAAAACCACATGCAGAGGAAGGAAGCAGCAATCAGAGGTGCTGATACACATCCAGAGATGGGGCTGGGGACATATGCCCATTAGGTCTCTAAAAGGAATTCCCTTCACTGTCACTGTGTTTCCACTCTCTGATGCTGCCCATATTCTTCATCTAGCTAAGTGGTCCCTGTGAAGAGGGAATGGGTTCTCATAGCCATTTCCTTTGAAACTCTATGCATGTTCATTTGGCTTCTAACTAACTGACCAGTGTCTGAGTATCTCCATGGTTTTGCCACTGAACAACTGTAGGACCACAAGAGTCATTTAATCTATTTGGACCTCACCTATAAATGACATCATTGGACTAATGTAATGAAGGAATCTAGGATTACTTCAGTACAGGGTATATGTTATATTTGACAGATTCTGTTGTTTAGAAAAGAAAAATACATGAAAAATATTTGAAAATCAAATATCTGGAGCAACCTTGCCAAACCCTTAAGTGGCCCAAGTCATTCTATTGCTTTGACTGAAGTTGTACTTGGCCATATTCTCTAGGTCATTGGAGATCAGTTTCCTGTAGTAATTAGGCTGAGCCATAGCCCTTGATGTGTTACTGCTGTGATAGAAGCAAGAGGAGCAAGCACAGGGATCCCTGAGGACCAGCAGCACTAGCCAGAGAGAGAGACAGAGAAACTGAGGCCAGAGATGATGGATTTGATATATAAGGTTAGGGGAAGGAAGAGGGTGCAGTTCATACTAACAGGCAGTAATATTAATTGGTAACCTTTTTATGTAGCACAGTGTACCAGACAATGTTCTAAGCACCAGATATATAAGGCACTCAATTTTCACAGCAACCCTGCAATAGACAGGTATTCTTATATCACCATTTACAGATGAGGAAACTGCGACACAGATTAGTTAAGCAGCCTGCAGATGATTATGCAACTATGAAGAGATGAATCTAGGATTTGAAACCAAGAATTCATGTCTTGATTCATTGGGCATGAGACAACATTAGGATCATTCCCTTCTAAATCTCTTGGTGCTATATTATGAAGCCAGAGAAAACTATTCTGGATGTCAGTTCCCTTAAGATCAGGCTATTGAGAACTTCAGACTAAATTGCTAAAAGACATTAAAGAGAACCTGGATTTCTAATTAACCTAAGAATTAGCACTATGTGAGAAATTAATGAAGTGTTCTGGTAAATTCCATTTAACGTTTTCTGTTTTTGTATGTACCATGGTGTGGGAAGTGCTTACAGGGAAAAACATTTTATGAACTGGTAATACACTATATTTATTAATTCTTTTCACCTTAATAAGCTCCATCCTTTAAAGAATTTCTTTTGGACAGAAATGAAAACTGAAAACTGAGGTCAGAGGGTGGCAGAAAAGTGCCTTATTCAAGTTCCAAAGCAAGTGATGTCAGAGAAAGATTAAAACTCCTACTTTCTGACTTCAGATCAGGGATTTTCAACTGAGTCAACATGATTTCTATATTTCAATCTCTTTCTATCTTTGTCCCTCTTTCTCTTCCCCACTTTCAGATAAATTGCATCTTAGCATTTGTATAAGTCAGGATCCCCAGGGGAGTTCAAGAGAAGAGAACTTAAATGATATGGCAACATAAGAAGAGGGGCATAGGATTAAATAATCATGTCCTATAGATCACCCTCCTCCCCAGTGCCTCCCAATGATCTCCTCTCCTCCTCTCAACCACACTATTGCTATCTTAACTCATGACTTCATTAATTCACTCCTAGGTTGCTGCTTCTCGTTACTCTGCCTGTGTTCTTCCACTTTCTTCAACTTGATCTGTGACTTGCAATTCTATATTTCCATGACTTTGTTTAAAAAATAAGGTCTTTATTTAAAATCTTCATATGTTTCTAGTGTCCTGAGGAATACTCCATAGGTCCCTGGAGTATGTAAAGTCACTTGGGGTCCATAAACAGGAAAATTTTTGCCTCCCTTTCCCTGTATGCCAGGCAGTCTTTATGGATACTATAAAATCTATTAGTCTCATCAGTGCTCTCAGGAATAGTACACATTTTGCAGAAGTCAATACAGTGTTACTATTAAGGATCTAAGCTTTGGAATGTGACAACATGGGCTAGGCTCTCAGTACTACTCCCACTAGATTGAGACAACTGGAGGATTTGATGGGGAATGCATGATCTAGGATGACTTCACTCACATGTCTGGAAGTTGACAGGTCATTGGCCCAAGGCCGTCTGGCTCTCAGATCCACCTTGGATCTCTGCCATGTAGCCTCCATTCTTCTAGAACAGTAGCTTGGACTCACTCATAAAATAGTCCTAGAACCTCAAGTATAGCTGGAAAGCAAGCCCTAATGTGCACGTGTGTTTCAGTACTCTGCCTGCTTTACATTTGCTAATGTCCCTGTTTCAAAGCAAAGCAAGTCACATGGTTGAGCCAAGATTTAAGAGATAATGAAATAGACTCTGCCTCCTTTCCAAAAGGAAAAATCTTGAAAAACCTATCACATATTTTAGTCTTTTTTACATAGATAATGGAGATGTTAATGTTTATTCTTGAATCATAAATTTTCAGTGAGGATTAATTCATATGAGGCATATGAGGTATACCATGTGCCCAGTCTAGTACTTGGCACCTAGAATGCACTCAATGATATTCTTCACTGGTTAAGTTCAAGTATGAATCCTACAGCAGTTATTAAAATGTAAGGAATGGTATTTTATCTGTGATAGTTTAAAGTCTAACTCAAATTTATTTTCATACTCTTCTTGATGGGGGAACTACAGGGTTAATTTTTTTTAGCTTTAGTTATAGTTAATAGGCTTAGTGATTAATGCATTCAGAAAGCTGTTGTTCCTGGAACTGGAATGCATGACCAGACCTACACTGACTCCAGGAGGCCTACACCTGTCCACCAGGATGCAGATAAAGAATCCCTGGTCAGTAGGTGATGGGATGCTATGAAAAGTGCTGGACTGCAACTTTTATCTGATTAATCATTTTCCTTGAATTCCAAACCACTTACCTACTTTTTTCCCTGAATTTCAAATCCCTTATCTACACTTTTTTTCTTTGCATAAAATAGGTCAGCTTGAGATGAGGTGTTAACATGGTTTTTAGGATACATAATCCACCATCTTCTCAGATTGCCAGCATCTGAATAAAGTGCCCATCATAACTCAGTCTGAGTCTCTGCTTGTGGGTTCTGGTAGTGATAGGCAGCATAAACTCCGACTTTTCCAGTGTCATTCCCATTGAGAAGTATATGAGGTCTGTCCAGGAGGTATCCAGCTACATACTATGAAAAATAGAGACATTTACTAAAGAAGATACAAGATATAAGAAACATTGTACATGGGACAATAATGCCTCAGTCCCCTTCAAAGTAGACACCCGCGCTGTTCTCCCAGTCTCCATTAGCTGTCCTGTCGTATTTTCCTGAATCTCATCCACTGTCTGAAATTTCTTCCCTTTCAAAGGTGATTTCAGTTTGGGGAAAAAACAGAAGTTGCAGGGTACCAAATCTGGGCTGTTGGGGGCTGAGTCACCTGGGTCATTTGATGTTTCTCAAAAAAACTGTTCATAAGACATGGTACATGAATGGGCGCTTTGTGATAAACCTACTAATCACTAGTTGCCCATAGCTGTGGCTTTCTGAATCATCCAAATAGTTTCCACAGAGGAATGTTCAAGCTTAGTGCAAAATGTAATGCAGATCCATTGCTCTATTTGCTCAGTTATTTTTAATACAATGGTCACACAGTACACATGCTCACTCAATGGTGTCTACTGCCCCCTCTGACTAGTACAATGAAGTTGTCTTTGCTCACACATGAGCATTCCAATCTATTCTCCTTGGCTACCAGGTTCCATCAATGTCACACAAACCATTCTTGTTATATTAACAATGGTTGGACCTTTTCTGGACAGACCTCATAGTCTATGTCCCCAGGTTTGTGACTTTTTTGGCCAGATTTGTGACTGTTTTGACTAATAGAATATGGTTGAAGTGATGTTCTACCAGTTTTCAGGCTTAGATGTTAAGAGACTGGCAACTTCTATTTCTTGTCTCTTGGAATTCTCAGTCCAAGCCCTGAGCCACCAGGTACAAAGTCTGACTATCCTGCTAAAGAGAATACCTGGAGAGACCCAGAGACAAAAGAGAGCAATAGGGGCCCAGTTGAGATCAGCCTTGCAGACATCCCACTGACATATTATGCATGGGTGTGAAGCCATACCGGACCCTCCAGACCAGCTCCATTGCCTGATAAAAACCAGGGTGACCCCAGATGACATCAGAAGGGGCAGAAAAATTAGCCAGAGGCAGTACCTTGCTTGAATTCCTGACTACAGAGGGATCAGATATAATAAGATAGCTATTGTTTTGAGTCACTCAGCTTTGGGGCAGTTAGGAACAATTTACACACGGCAGGTACTCAGGACACAGTGTGATGAAGGCTGAAGAGTTTCCTGGGGTGCAAGAATTTCAGTGTTCAAACCAGGAAAGTCACCCTTAATAAATACTGGTGATTATACTTGTTAATTTGTACTAAAGCAAAAATGAACAATGTTGAAGTGATTTCATTTCTAGTAAAACTACCCTAAGGCCACCAAGGGATTTTGTACATTCACTGGAGGTGAAAAGCATTTCTGAAGGGAAAGACTGCGTGGTGCTGTGTTTTACAGAAGACAATCTGTAAAAAACCAGTTCTAGTTGATTTTATCTATGAGGTACCTTTTTGAGAAAGGCTTTCTTTAGAACCCTTATATTACATGAATAAGAAAACAGTACTGTGAACCCCAATGGCATTTCAAACTTAAGCTCCAACAAAAGCATTTTGACTGAACTTTTGAAATAACTTTATCAGATCATGTCTGGCTAAAATTAATATCTTTTGTGATTGTTATTTGGGTAAGACTTTAAAAATTTATATAACTACTGCTTTATTTTTCCCTAAATATAAATTGTGAATCTATTTATATTGTGAGATAATTTAAGTCACATTTTTTTCCTAATGGTAAAAGTAATAACCTGTGCTGACAATTTAGAAAATCTATAAAATAACAATAATATTAAAATATTTTGGGTAGAATAAAGGCATTTTTCTTGTAACTGCTCTTTGTTTCTCTCTCTCTCTCTCTCTCTCTCTCTCTCTCTCTCTCTCATACACACACAAACACACAACATTCAAAAGAGAGAAAGCCCTGGCTGGTGTGGCTCAGTGTATTGAGTGCCAGCCTGCAAACCAAAGAGTCATAGGTTCCATTCCCAGTCAGGGCACATGACTGGGTTGCAGGCCAGATCCTCATTAGGGGGCATGTGACAGGCAACTGCACATTGATGTTTTTCTCCCTCTCTTTCTCCCTCCCTTCCCCTTTCTCTAAAAATAAATAAATAAATAAAATCTTAGACAAACAAAAACAACAACAAAAAAAACCAACAGAAAGAAAAGAGCCATGACTCATGTAGCATAGTTGTGTACGCGTCATCCCTTAAGTGAAAAGTCACTCATTCGATTCCTGGTCAGGGCACATGCTTGGGTATCAGGTTCAGTCCCAGTTGGGACATGTATGAGAGGCAACTGATTAATATTTCTCTCCATCATCAATGTTTCTTTTCCTCTTTTTCTCCCTCCCTTCCCCTCTCTCTAAAATAAATAAATAAGTAAAAAAAATCTGTATTGCCATGATATCAAGAGTTCTCGAACTTCTGATCACACAACCAAAGGAAGGACACCAACAAATTTAAAAACAAAAAATAACCAGAACTGCTAGAAAGTCAAACTATATGGAAGTCCGACAACCAAGGAGTTAAAGAAGAAACATTCATCCAGACTGGTAGGAGGGGCAGAAAGTGGCAGCTGGGGGCAGAGAGGACTGGAGGCATGGTGATGGCTGGTGGAATGGGTGGTCCCACATTTGCATGTGGATAAACTGGGAGAAACAACTGGGGAGCAAGACAGACCATGCAACCCATGGTTCCAGTGGGGGTTGCAGCAGTGGGAGAAACACCCAGCCTCACAGGAGAGTTCGTTGGAGACACCCATAGAGCCCTAGAACATACATAAAACCACCCACCCAGGAATCAGCACCAGAAGGACCCAATTTGATTGTGGGTAGCAGAAGTGACTGAAAACTGGCTGAGAACTGAATCCTACTCAGACTTTTCCCCCACATATAGTGCTACAACACAGCTGTGTAGGTTGCCCTGCCCTGGTGAATACCTAAGGATCTGCTCCTTACTATGTAACAGGCATGCTGAGACCAAAAAAAAAAAAAAAAAAGGCCCAAATGAAAGAACAGATCAAAGCTCCAGAAAAAATACAGCTAAGTGAAGAAGAGATAGCCAACCTAGATGCACAGTTCAAAACACTGATAATCAGGATGCTCACAGGAATGGTTGAGTATGGTCACAAAATAGAGGAAAAAGTGAAGGCTATGAAAAGTGAAATAAAGGAAGATGTACAGAGAGCCAACAGTGAACAGAGAGCCTTCAGTCCTGAAGGAAACCAGGACTCAAATCAGTGGTTTGGAGCAAGAGGAAGAAATATACATTCAACCAGACCAGTATGAAGAAAGAAGAATTCAAAAAAATGAGAGCCTTAGGAACCTCTGGAATAATTTTAAACATTCCAACATCCAAATCATAGGGGTGCCAGAAAAAGAAGAGGAAGAGCAAGAAATTAAAAACTTATTTAAAAACATGTGGAGAACTTCCCCAATCTGGTAAACGAAATAGTCTTCCAGGAAGTCCAGGAAACTCAGAGAGTCCCAAAGAAGTTTCATGCAAGGAAGCACACACCAAGGCACATCACGATTATATTACCCAAGATGAAAGATAAAGAGAGAATCTTAAAAGCAGGAAGAGAAAAGGAGTTACCCACACAGGAATTCCTATAAGACTATCAGCTGATTTCTCAAAAGAAAACTTGCTAGCAAGAAGAGGCTGGAAAGAAGTATTTCAAGTCATGAAAGACAAGGACCTACATCCAAGGTTACTCTATCTAGCAAACCTTTCATTTAGAATGGAAGGGCAGATAAAGTGCTTCCCAGATAAGGTCAAGTTAGAGGAGTTCATCATCATCAAGCCCTTATTACATGAAGTGTTAAAGGGACTTATCTAAGTAAAAGAAGATAAAAAATACAAACAGTAAAATGACAACAGACTTGCAACTATCAACAACCAAACTTAAAAAATTAAAAAGAAAAATGAATTAAGCAAACAACTAGAACAGGAATAGATTCACAGAATTAGAGATCACAGGCAGGGTTATCAGCGGGGAAAGGGATTGGGGAGGATGGGGGAAAAGTTTCATGGAATAAAACCCATAAATGATAGGTACAAAATAGACAGGGGGAAGTTGAGAACAGTATGGAAAATGGAGAAGCCAAAGAACTTATATGTACGACCCATGCACATGAACTAAGGTGGGAGAATGATGGTGGGAGGGCGGTACAGGGTGGAAAGGAATAAAGCGGAGAAAAAATGGGACAACTGTAAGAGTATAATCAATAAAATATATTTTTAAAGAGTTCTTAATAACCAAAACTAAAAAATTAAAAAAAAATTTGGTCCATAGAATGAGAGTTGGGCAATATCTAAGGAGGACAAAAGACACCATTATAAGCCCCTCCCTGCACAGCCCTGCACAGAAATCTGAATTTCTTCATAAACAAGTGAGAGGTTCCCAAATGACATACTAGTACCTTTTGATTGAGATGGAAGGACAAAGTTGTGAGGGGTCCATCTGCAGAGGGCTTTCCTGTACATGTAGTTCCACATTGCCCAGTGTTAGGGGTGGAAGAGTTGAAGGAGGAATACTCCTTCATAGCAGAATTATGTGTGAAAGTATACAAATATTTTCCACACTTTGATTCCTACTGTCAAATTGCTTCCCAGATGGTTTGCAGTCATACAATATATATTTCCACTACTCTTACTTTTACCTTACTTAGACTGGTAGGATTTCTAAAATGTTAAAAGTTCTGCTTTGCAGGCCTCAGCTCAAATGTGCGACAGGTGTCTCCTGATGTCAAGAAGAAAAAAAACAAACAAACCTCAGTTGGAATTACTATGTTTCTATCCCATCCCGTTATTTCAAATTGTATGTTTCTGAGCTGTGTAATTATAAAAACACTACCTTTTTCTTCTATGATTTTGTGAAAGTATTTCACACTGTTTCAGCAAGCCCTTCCATGGGGTGGTGCGGGGGTGGGGGTGTCGGAGCTGTGATGTTGTATCATGCCCCTCATGTGACTGTGCTGATGGAGGGCTTCTTGGCGTGACCACATTCTCCTTTTGTAGATACACATTCTAAAGGCCACAAAGGAAGGTGCTGCTATAGGACTCTGGGAGTGAGGAGTTTCTACTGCGGATGGATTGGACATGAGGGTTTTGGGAGACTTAAGTTGGTGTCTAGCTTTATCTCCCTTTGAGTCCAGGGCTGCACATAAATATCATCCAGCATTCCCAAGAAACAGTCGGCCCAGCTTGCCCAACCCTAGGAGAGTCTGGTGAAACTGAACTGGCCAGCAGTTGCTACAGAATTGCCTGCTTTCCCACCTGAATTCACCCTGGTAGGGTTTTAGGTTGGGTGTGTATTTCAGTTTGTCAAAAAGAGATCAGTTCCTGTGCTGAAAGGCAAGCCTGGGGCAGTGTTTGACAGAGCCTGGGACACTGGGAGGGACAATTACCACGTAAGTGGTTCTCACGCTGGGTCTGGCATTGGGTGCCAGCTTGCACATTAATTCCTTTGACGGTATTTTCACCAGTTTACTCAACGTTCTCAAGGGATGGCTTTGTCGATTGTTTCTCTGGCTGCTGTTTTGACAGTCGATAGCCCCTTGATGCCAGCTTAGGCTGTCTAATAAGAAAGAGGCCAACGTGAAATTTTAAACCCAACAACTGCTGGTTGTGGTATGGGGTGCCTCCAGATCTGTTCTCTCCCTTTTTCCCGTCTCCTGAATGGTAATGGGTTTTTATCAAGTGCATGTCTTTCCTCATTCTCCCAGGCTTTGGGGTAGAGGGATTGTGCATTAGAGTGGAGGGGTCAGAAACAGGGGTGTGTTGAAACTTCCAGCAGAAACTGATGGGATGCTAAGCCCCAATGTAAGCAGATACAGTTTACATTACCAAGGTGATTCCAGACAAACGTCTATGTTTTGGGATATTTTTTTGTTTCAGTTTCCAGTGAGCAGCAATGATAGACAGGGCAACAATCAGGCTCTGACTTAAACAACAGGGTTTCTGGAGGCTGGGTGTGTATTTACTGACAGAATCTGCATCCAAGAGCCATGTTAGTAAGACACACAGTCACAGCTCCGTGCTATTTGTAAACAGTCACAAAAGAAAGAGACAGAAATAAGAATTAATTTTTTTTCTCTATGTCCCATAGTTAGGCAAGTGTCTTAACATTCCAGGAAAAGCACATTCCTGGCATCCTTCTAGTGCCTACCTACCAAGGTGTAAGTATAGGTCAGATGCTCTTTTTGAGAACAAATGTACTGCCTGAAACTACCTTGATATTGCCATGCTGTTTCTAGATTGCTCATGTTGCAAGTTCTCAGTACAACTTATAATTTTAACCTATTAAATGCATTTTCATTTTAGCTGCCACACTAAACACCATTTTGAATTTTATTTATTAAAATCACTTGGAAGAAATATGATGTTAGGTTTTTTTAATGGACTCTAGTCCAAATTAAAGTACAAGAAATTCAGTAAATTTTTTTAAAGGTTTGGATGCTCCTTTCTTTTTTTTAAGATTTTATTTATTTATTTTTAGAGAGGGAAGGGAGGGAGAAAGAGAGAGAGAAACATCAATGTGCGGTTGCAGGGAGTCATGGCCTGCAACCCAGGCATGTACCCTGACTGGGAATTGAACCTGCGGCACTTTGGTTTGCAGCCTGAGCTCAATCCACTGAGCTACGCCAGCCAGGGCTAAAATTCAGTACATTTTTTAAAAAATGTTTACGCTGTTTTGAAATCAAATATTCAGATTTTCTGTGTCTTTTTTAAATAACATAATTTCTTAAAAGATTTCTAATGTAGTTCTGTAGAACTGTTAGTGTAGAAAGTTAATACAAATTCATGCAAATGTTTTTGTATGTAATTATCAAATATTTCAGGGCTTACCATAGTCTTAAATTTTAATTAATTGATTAGTAATGTTTTACTCTCTCAGAGATCCCAATGTCATAATTTATGTTCCTGATAAATACAAAAGCAGCAGAAAAGTGAATGTGGAGGTGACTCATTCCAGAAAGTAAAACAACTCTTTTAATTGGTCCTCTTAATTGCCACACCCTCTTTTGGGGGTGTAAGGTGCATAACACACAAACTGGAGATTAAGTTATAGTCATCTGATATTAAAGGGAAAGAACATTTTTAAAATGCATTTGCTGATCACTGCCACTTGCTTTGCAAAACCTAATACACCCCTCCCTGATAACATCAAAGGAATTAAGGCCCTCTTTATGTAGCAAATGCTTTTCACAGTTCAATAACCATTCCTATTGCTGCTATAATATTTCACCCACATTTCCCTATGCTCAGAGTAGGCCTCAGAATTGGAACTGCTTTATTTCTATTGAAAGCACCTTCATTTCTCCTTGCTACATTTTAGCACCTCTCTCCAAATGTTTGTAGGCCATAATCATATTATTCAGAAAAGTGAAAAAATAATTTATCTGCTTTGGAGTCTAATTTCTGAGATGTAGAGACTAAAAATGGCCTGCTTTGGCATTCTCACTCATTTTCCTCTGGCTGTTTAAAGAGCTGAACCAAGAGGCAGTGAATGAGTGGCTTGACACATGAACCAGAAACAAACAGCGAAAGACAGGACTCAAGAGCCCTAATGTGCCCGCAATAGAAACCATTGTAAGAAGCACTTCCTGGGAATTATTTAGGGATTATAGTGTCAAAATTGCTTAATCTGTAGGAAATACCCTAGGCCTTCAATTCACATCAGCAAATATGTATTAAATGCTTACTCTGTGCTCAGGACTGAGTTGAACACTTCGTGGAACAAAAAAAAATATAACTTGATAAGCAAAAGTGTAAGTGGATTTTATTGAAGGAGGTAAAAAGTGTTGTAGTCAAGTGAAAGCTCATTCTGCTTACCACACGACAGCCAATAAGTTGAGTGACAAGGAGTTGGGACAAGGAAAGTGACTTTATTTAGAAAGCTATCACGCTGAGAAGATGGCAGACTAATGTCCTAAAGAACTACCATGAGAAAGTAAGAAGTCAGTCTTCTTTTATGGCAGGGGAAGGGGATAATGGGAGGGATTTGAGATCAAGAGATAATCGATAACTGCAAACATCTGGATGTCAGCAAGGGCACAATGGGGATCGTGAAACTTCAAACTCCAGTTGCTACGGTCTCAGTCACGTGGACTCTATAAATCTTCTAATAAACAGTCACTACTTCTATATATCCCTTCTTGATCTCCTTGAGGAGGTGGTTTTGAGCAGGGAGGTTATTTCTATAATGTCTAGGCTACAAGTTATAGTGCTTTAATGATTAACATAACTAAGTGCAGGACTAAGCAGAAGTGGCTAAGTGACAATGTCAGGCTCAAGCAAGATGGCGTCATGCCTCTGTATGTGTATTATTTTCTTAATATCTTAATAATATTACAGGTGGGTCTTCTAGGTTCCTCCCTAAACCTCTCAAACAAAAGACCCCCTGCCCAAATTTTACTCTAGATTAGTTGTTTTAAGTTTTTAATCCTAGAAGGAGGAATCATTAAAAATCAATGTCAGAGAGAGCCCAAACAGGAGGAGACAGGACTTAAAAAAGCTCTCATATCCTTAAAAGGACTGCTATGAAGGCATAAGGAGAAAAAAAAGATGAATGGGAAAGGAAACTAGTATTCTGTATGATTTATTTTAGCAACACCAGAGAGAAACAGTTTGAGGGAGACCCATGAGTCTCAAACATCTAAGAATGTTTTGCTCTTGTTTTGTTTTTCTTTTTATTCTACAAAATAAAAAGACTTTAATCTAATTTTTTCATTCAATCACCTAGCTAGTTCTCGGGTTTCTGGACCCACTCCCACCCCTCTTTTAAGGAAAGATTCAGCCATGCTTGTTGTTTTAAAAGGTTTCTAATCACAGGGGAACCACATTCAACTTTGCTCATTTCCTGTGCCAATTAACAGACAGGAGTGGTTGTCTCCCCACTGTTACCACAAGGAATTCCAGGGACTGACCCTTTCAAACTTGACTCCCAGTGCCTGGGAAAGTGGCATCGGTGTTGGAAAGAGACAGGAAGTTGGAAATCCTGAGCGTTACAGCCCAAGAGCCTGAGAACCAGGAGGGCAGAGCAGCTCATAGTCACAGAGGGTGGAAACCCCAGGAGTGAAGAAAGTTTTATTTTTATTTCTAAATTTTATTCCACAATGAAAATCTAGGTCCTGGGAATAAAACGGCAGCAAAAATACCTTGTTTTATTGGGCACTCAAGGAGATTCCTGGGCCTAGAGAACACTATGTAAATCTGCCAAAAGGGTCCAAGTGCTCTGATCATGTAGATGAAGGGAAAGAGAGCTCCTGAGGTTGGCCCAGCAGGACTGGAGCAAGATCAAATGGGAGGCACAGGGTTCTTGTGGAGGCCAGAGCACTTTCAGGTGCTTGATGTCCTTGGAACTCAGAGGGAGGTTGGGCAAAGCAAGTAAAGGTGCCTGAGAGAAGATGAGACATACCTAAGAAAACTGAGATTATCATTGATAAATTGGAAAGGCTGAAACCAAGTCAGGAAAAGTTTTTCCCCTGACTGCAACCATTTCTTCAGTCCTCCCTTCTTTACTATTCTTTGAAGCCCTTCCTCCTATAGGAAACTGACATGCTGACTATTCTAGCATATCAATAATCTATTGATACAGTAATCCTGTGTAACAAACTATCATAAAACTTAGTGGTTTAAAACAATCACTGTCTATTACTTTCCCAAGTCTGTGGGAGCTTGGAAGTTCTGACTTGGGCCCAGCTGGAATGATTTCAGTGGGACTCCGGCAGGCAGTGGGCAGGGTGCTGTCAGGTCTGGGGTGGCCTAGTAGAGAAGACTCAGCTCTGCTTCACCAGCTCTCTCATTCTCCAGCAGGCTTTCCTAGGCTTGTTCTCATGGTGGTGGTACCGCTCCCGGAGAGCACAAGAGGACTGGACCTCCTGAAGATATCCACTCCCCATATCTGGCTCAGAAACTGAACTCTGCTCAACTCCAAGGGACCACATGGACTCAAATTGTGACAAAGTAGAGCCCAGATAACTTTTCTTTACTTTCCACAGATGTTTGAGTTCCCACAGGAGTATATCAGAGCCCCAATAATAGCTATGCTTGAATTTCAACAGCTCAGCACGATAGGGACACAGAGATTGAGACTGTTTTAAAGAAAATTATAAACAAATGTATTGCTGAGTTTTACACAGCAAAATTTTTTCATAAGGTCATGGTTTCTTTTAAAATGTTTTTATTTTTCAATTATAGTTGATTGAATATTATATTAGTTTCAGGTACACAGCATAGTGGTTAGGCATTTATATAACTTATGAAGTGACCCTCCCAGTAAGTTTAGTGCCCACCTGACATTATGCATAGTTATTACAATATCATGTTTTAGTGTTTCTCCTTTTTCTTTTTTAAAATATATTTTGATTATGCTATTACAGTTGTCACAATTTTCTCCCTTTGTCACCCAGTACCCCCCATTCTCTCCAACAATCCTCCGCCTTAGATAATGTCTGGGGTCGTGCATATAAGTTCATTAGTTACTACATTTCTTATACTATTCTTAACCTCCCCCTGTCTATTCTGTACCTATCAATTTGTACTTCTTAATCCATGCACCTTTTCCCCCTTTCTTTCTGTTCCCCCACCCAACTGATAACCCTCCAAATGATCTCTATATCTAGGATTCTGTTTTTGTTGTTTGTTTGCTTAGTTTGTCTATTTAGATTAAATTGTTGATAGTTGTGAATTTATTGCCATTTTAATGTTCATAGTTTTCATCTTTTTCTTAAATAAGCTCCTTTAACATTTCATATAATAATGGCTTCGTAATGGAAAACAGAGTATGGAACCCCTGATAACAGGGCAACACCCCCACAGTCCTGCCTTTAGGTGGGATTGGGGTGGAGAGGGCTGCCCACAGAGCAATGGTACAGCATTTAAGATACATTGCATAACAAAAAGCAAGTTAGTAACTGTGCTTTCCTGAAGGGAAGAGAGCTACCATACTGGGAAAATTGTGTACATGACTCTGAGAACATTCAGTGACTTGTTACATAGCCAACAGGGAGTTCATACAACACCTGCATGAGAGGCAGGGGACGGGTACCCACCCTAAATGTCCCTGTGTCACTGAGAACTCTTGTTCTGACTAAAGTTGATAGCTGAAAAAGCGTAAAAGACTCTGGGAAACTGACAAAAACGGAGGACACAAATGTACCATAGGAAGGGCCAAATATGAGATCACATAGGAAGTTCCAGATCAAACATGTAAATTAGGACAAGTTGAAGGTCTGGAGGACAGAGAGCCATGAGGTATGCAGTGAGAGAGGTGATCCACTAGTAGGTCTGAAAGTCCATGAGTCTGCCATGACGTTGGGAAGTCTGCCTGGAGGAGACAGTGGCAGAGCTGGTAGTGCTGGGGATCTGCGTAGTGGCCCAGATTTGTGATAGATGTTTGGAGCTGAACTGTGACCAGGAATATTTAGCTGCAGATTTCTGCTTTTTGGGAAGATAGTACCTCTGAGTGAGTATTCTGAAACTGGCCTGGTTTGGCAAAGGGAGGCAGGGCTATGTGTTTTGGGGTGGTTTTAAAGAGAGTGGGACTTAATGGAAGAAATATGCCATTATTCTAAATCTATATAACCTTTAAATAAACAACCTCTTTCCTTTTTCACCAACCCTTGCACTGGGAGTCATGCTTCTTGGTGACAGGCAATCAAACCCCATAGCTCTTCCAGAACACTATTGACGGGATTCTATAACAGCTTGGTGATGATGAATTCCTTTAGCTTCAACCTTGTCTGGGAAGCACTTTATCTGCCCTTCCATTCCAAATGATAGCTTTCTGGATAGAGTAATCTAGGTTGTAGTTCCTTGCTTTCCTCTTTGAATACTTCTTGCCAGTCCCTTCTAGCCTGCAAAGTTTCTTTTGAGAAATCAGCTGATAGTTGTATGGAAACTTCTTTGTAGGTAACTATCTGCTTTTCTCTTGCAACTTTTGAGATTATTTCTTTATATCTAACCTTTGGCATTTTAGTTATGATGTGTCTTGATGTGGTCCTCTTTGTGTCCATCTTGTTTGGGACTCTCTGTGCTTCCTGGACTTACATGTCTATTTCCTTCACCACATTAGGGAAGTTCTTTCATTATTTTTTCAAATAAGCTTTCAATTTCTTGCTTTTCCTCTTCTTCTTCTGGAACCCCTATGATGTGAATGTTTGTGTCTTTAAAGTTGTCCCAGAGGCTGCTTACACTACTCTCTTTATTTTGGAGGCAGTAGGGGTTCTTTTTTCTTGCTATTTTGATTGAATTTATTTCTTCTTTATGTTCCAAATCATTAATTTGATTCTCACCTTCATTCACTCCACTCTTGATTCCCTATAAATTCTTCTTTATTTCACTTAGGGTAACCTTTATTTCTTCCTAGGTCTTTGTTATGCTCTTTAAGTACCCAGTGAGTTCCTTGAGCGTCTTAATAACCAGTGTTTTGAATGCTGCATCTGATAGGTTTTTTATCTCCATTTTGTTTAATTCTTTTTCTGGAGTTTTAATCTGTTCTTTCACTTGGGCCATGTTTCTTTGTCTCCTCATTTTGACAGCTTCCCTGTGTTGTTTCTGTGTACTAGGTAGAGCTGCTTTGACTCTCTGTCTTAGTAGCATGGCCTATTGTAGAAAAGCACACCTGTAACTTGGATGGGGTAGAGCCTTAGATAATTGCCAGGGCAGGGCAACCTGTGTAAAAAAAGTTGATGGAGTCTCAGACATGGTGTCACTGCTCTGTGGGTCTGTTTGGGGAAGGGCTCAGAAAAAGGACAATGGCTGTTGCCTGGCCTCTGAAGTTTTGTCCGTGAGGAAGCTGTCCCCTGGCACTTGCCCTGGTGCCACATACTTTAGTGTCCCCATATGCCATTGGTGCCCATCCAGCTGCTGCTGTGGTGCTGGAGCCTAGAGGGAGTGAGTCTGAGTTAAGTCCTAAGTCCCTTATGGGACCTTTAGGAAAAGACATCTGAGAATCCCACAGTTTCTCCTCCTATCCCAACCCCCATTGGTTTTTACAACCAGAAATTATGGGAATTTATCTTCCTGGGACTGGAAGCCTGGGCTAGGTGGTCTGATATGGGGCTGGGATCCCTCATTCCTCAGATATCCCTCCTGATTTATAACTACTACCATGGGTGTGCAACCACCCATTCCATGCCTCCCTGTCTGTGCATCTACATGTCTGTGTGTCTTTGTATCTTCTCCCTTCCTCCTGTTAAGATGGGTGAAATTTCTTTAATTTCTTAGTTGCTGGACTTCCATATAGCTCAATTTTCTGACAATTCTGGGTGATAGTTATTTTGTAGTTTATTTGTAATTTTTGCTGTCATTGTGTAAGGTGAGCCAGGAAGCAAGCTGTGTTTACCTACATATCCATCTGGTGATTTTTTTTCTGAGTCAGGCCCCCTGGAGGCACACCATATCTGGCCTTAGCAACTTTTCCCTTTTGTCCATCAGCAACTGGGGGTAAGGCTGACATTGGTGTCCTGCACCCATGTAGGTCACTGCAGGGCTGCAGGGTTGCATGTGGTGGGAGTGGGAGTTGGCAGACAAAGCTGAGTGGAGGTCTGACTGGTGTGAGCTAGTTGGTTGAGGGGTATTGCCATATTATTGACTGTGTTCCCTATGCTGTACTTTATATTCCTGTGACTGTTTTTTAACTACCAATTTGTACTTTTCTATTCCTTCACCTTTTTCACCCAGCCCACCAACCCCTTTGCCACCTGGAAGCCATCAGTTTGTTCTCTGAATCTATGAGTCTGTTTATGGTTTCTTAAGTCCAAGAACCCAGGCAGCATATTTCTTAAGCCCAAGTACTAAGAAGTCAAAAAGAAAGTAGTAATTTTAAATTCTAGAAAAATAGTGTCTCTGACACATAATGTCACAGATTGGTAGGTATCACTTTTGTATCTCTAATCAAATTTAAAAAATTACCAAGAAAATTATTAATATAATGTTAAGTTCTAAAATTTGTGGAGGAATTAAAAAAATGCTCTTGTCCATAAGATATTTGTGTTTAATTTGGCATTATCATACTCTAATTAATAACCATTAAATAGAAATAATTAAAGCAAGTGGCACTTGTGGCCAATCTGATAAAGAAGTTCTGGCCTCAACAAATTTTCAGAAGCTCCATGTAATAAACTGAGTGCAAAACTGACCCCAATATTCTAAACCATCTTGTGTTCATGTCATTTACAGTGCTCTGGTGAAAAGGCTAGGTCTATTTCAGTATCTGTTGAATCTGGGCTATTTCATTTTAACAAATAGAATACAGTGGAAGTGATGATGTGCCAGTTCTGAACCCTGTCATCCTGAAAGACCTTAACCCCCTTCTGTCCTTCTCCACGTGGAACACCAAGCTCTAAGAGAAGAAGAACCATGGTCTTCCTGTAGATTCTGCTTTTAGCCTGCCAAAATCTGTTGAAGCACACAACCAAATAGCATAGCTACCTGCTTAAAGGTGAGAAGGAAGAAATATAGGAAGAAAAATAACAAAATTTCTATCCTAAATTCCCTGCATGGCTTACATTTTCAAAGAAGCTTTGGATATTCTTCAAAGTGTGCACCAGATTGAGATCTTGTTCACATCTCCCCAACTTCCTTCCTCCCATAATCCTGCTCAGAAAGAAGCAGATGAGTTCCCATTAGTGCTGGCAGCTACTAAAGGGAAGGTCACAGACGGTAATAATATAGGCAAGCTCATAACAAGATGTTTGAAATATGTCCCAGAGCTATTAGATGAAGTAGTGGATACTAAAATGTACTCTTAAACCCAGTTCTTTTTGTAACTTCAAGTACAAGCCAGCTGTTCATCAGCCTTAGGAAACAAATACAGGAATAACTAATTAATGAAAGATGTCAGGCTGAACAAGAGAAGAATGGTGTTTGATGCATTAATAGTTGGCCTCTATTGTAAAAATCTTTCTTCTCTGTGTGCCATAGCCATTTTCGGCAACTTCAATCCAAATGGAATTTTTGTAGCCACTCAAGAAGTTGTAAGGTGTGGTCTGACTCAGTGTCTGGGAGTCCTCTAGGCTGACCTGGCTGAGGACATATGTTGCAAGGAGAGCTCACATACGATGGCACTGTGAATTTTATTGAAATATGTCTACAAAATATCTACAAGTGCCATGGACTTACAACTGGGCAAACACTATTAAACCAAAGACGTCTGCCTATTGAACTCAAGAGCTTAAAGTCTAGGAAAGTCAGAAGTGGTTGAACTCTTTGTCTGAACATTTCTCTTGCAAAAGTAGCTTAAAAATTCATTATCCT
Organism: Phyllostomus discolor; assembly: GCF_004126475.2. Lineage (NCBI taxonomy): Eukaryota > Metazoa > Chordata > Mammalia > Chiroptera > Phyllostomidae > Phyllostomus > Phyllostomus discolor. The sequence goes on along the minus strand of NC_040911.2, from coordinate 74,498,604 downwards.
GAGTATACATGGAAATAAGTACCTTCTTTTAGAACCTCAGATACTGAGAAAGCCCCACCCATTCTCTTCTCTAGGATAGTTAGTCTCCCCATCTAGATCCACACAATCTAACATTTTCTCCTATTGCTAATTGCTTTTATGCCTATCATAATTCTATCAAGTTACTATATTTTTAGAAAGAAGAAACAAGGAAGTCATTGCCTCACTTTCAAGTTAAGGTACTAGATTTTAGTGGCTACTGGATGTAAACACCATAAGGATATCATTTCCTTTGCTGTGCTCAACATTGGAGGAAAGGAGCTGGGTGAATACAATAATGAATTAAAGGAGATGTCATAAGAATCGATACCTACAGAGGATGAACACAAAATGAACTAAGTGATGTCAGCCATTGAGATATAATAGAGTGTAATAAGGATTATGGTGCAATGGGAGGCAAACACCCCATGTAAGGAAATCAGATGTTAAGTTCCAATTATTGCCGTAAGGGATTGTGGTTCTATTACTGTCAAAGTTTTTCAAGAGCATGCAGAAACCTAGATTTGATGGGAATGCTCTCAACTTTGCAATTAATGTTTTTTTCTCCACTTTAAATAATGTGTGGGCTATACACAGCATAGCATTGGGTAGAAGGTGGTTCAGGGCAGCCATTTGGGTCTCTAGAACAGGGAATATAAAATTATATTGAGAGAATGACTCTGTATCTTCTACAGTGGAGATGCAAATCAATTTACTCAAATGAGACAATAAGGTTCCTCTTTTAAGGTTTAAAATCTAAAGAATACTCCCTGAGGCTATACCACCAGTTCACATGAATCTGTGGAGGAATAGGAAAACTATCCCTGAGACACAGATGTCAATATGCCAAAAATCTCTTGCCCCTGCCCTGCATGTTGTGGCTTTTATTGAGGCCTTCAGGTTTGACGAGAAAATGCATGCACCTTGCTTGGTTTGCCTGGCTAGACTACCTGTGTTCCCTGGGTTGAGCCCTTCAATGTGCCTGTGGAAATGGCAGGTTCCTGGGTCTGCCTTCAGTGAGGGAAGACAATGGAGTCAGTCTTGCCAGAGGTGAGCTGGGGAGGTTGGCTGTACCCCAAGGAGCCAGGCATCAAGCTAGTTTCTAATTCAGTCTCCCAAAGCAATAGATTTATTCAGAGACCCCTTCTGGTTCAGTTTAATGAAACCACAGAAAATTTGCGAACTAAACTCACCAAGACAAGACAATAATAGAAAACACATTTTTCTTCTTTGGATGCCATAACTGATGAGGGCACCTTCAGGGAGGCAGTGGAGTAAACACATTCATTCTCTGTGTCCTCAGTGTTAGGGGGAATATGGAGTTTGCAGGGCTCTGCTTTGTGGAGCACACACCATGTATGCTTTAGGGCTTTTGTCCTTTACATATAAAATGCTCTTTTACTCTCATAATTATAAAAACTTGCTCCTTTAGGTTTTTCAGGCCTTCACATAACTTCCTCATCTTAGAGAGCTCTCTTTACCAACTTGTCTGCCATACCAACCATCATTTCTCTTCTTTCTCTTACTGACTCTAGTTTACTTTGTAAAACTTCTCACTATATATTTGTTTATTACTTCTCCATTACAATATACACTCAGTGATGGCAGGGATTTGTCCATAAATTCACTACTGTTATCTAATATCCAGAACAGTGTGTGGAATTATGTGCATACTCAAAGTATATTCTTATTGAGTGAATAAATTACTTATGATTTACACACCAAGACAAGAAGTTCTTTGAGCTAAATAGACCTTGACTGGGTATCTCCAAAAATCCTTTTTTCTGGTATTAAATTACATGTCAGCAATGAACATGTGTGCTCTCCAAAATCTGTATTTCACTGGAAAGCTTTTAAATATACTTTTTGAAAGTCTCAAATATTGTCATTTTGATTCAACTGCTTTTGGAAAAATGATGCTTCTCATGTATAGAAAGATAAAACACTTTTCTCTAAATTGCTTGAAATATACTTGGACCACCAAAAGATCTTCCTTAAACTAATTTGATGATTTAAGTGTACATGGATCAAATAATATTCATAGATAAGTATATCTAAAAGAAAATAGAAATTTGTAGGCTTTGGTTATTAGCTGGAAAATCATAGCTTTTGCATTGGGTCAGCTTTCTATCTATATAACTCACCAACTTCTAATACTGATGTTTCAGATTTTTGTATTATTTATTATACTCACTGGACTGCCTTCAACACAAATTTCAATGATTTCTCTTTCTCTTTGATAACAGATATTTTTGAAAGCACATAAACAAACCAAGGAGAACTACTTGTCCTTAGGCACTTGCTAAAGCTGGCATTCCAAGTTTTAATATTACTTTAAGATAATCTGGTTATATAAAAAGAAAACCAAGTATATTAATCCCTTTACTTTATTTCCCATATAAAAATAAATTTTTATAAGTGAATATTGCAGCCTAACAGTGCAGAGAGGTGGTGGTAGGAGGTGTGGAATCAGAGGGTAGTTGGAGATGGCCAAATGATATTGACTTTTTATTCCAATTTTCATTTACTAAAGAATAAAACTAGATACTTGTGCTTTAAATGACTTCCCCAGTGTTTATGTGAGAAATGGGACTCGAATATATACAGAAAAAAAATGTCAATTCTTTCCAATACGTGCTTGACCCAAATATTCTACTGAACTCTTGTTAGCATGACCAAAGTATATCAATAAATCCAAAGTATATTTCAAAATTTTTCTCTCTCTTCTCAGCAACATTTGACACTAGTGTCCCCTCCTTTCTTTTTGTCACACTATAGCTCCCTATGGCTTCCATCACACAATATTCTAGTTCTCTTCCTATGTTCATGGAACCCTTCCTGTACTTTCAGTATGGGAAGCTATTGTTCTCCCCATCACTAAAAGTTAGTTGTTACAACAAACAGTCCTATCTGTCTTCATTTATTCCATAATATTTTTAGAGGATCTCAGCTGCACTCCTCCTTTCAATTACCTACTATATTTGCTGGATTCTAATTTTCAATGCATATTCTTAAACTTTTAGACAACCACCTACTTGCTAACTTCTATTAAATTCCTCAAAGACATCCTGAATCCAACAGGTCCAGAATTAAGCTCATGATCTCATTATCTAATCTACCAGTGTGTTTCAATTCCCAGATCAAGATAGCAACATCCATTCCATTATGCAAATCACCCTTGAGCTTTCTGTCTCTGATCCCCTCTTCAAACCAACCCCAATTTTATTTGCTAATATATCTCAATTTGGTTAATTTTTTAAAAACTATGACCATGTCTCTAAGCTATTTTTTAATTTTCTTAAAAAACTGAAAACTCCTGCAAATGGTTCTACCCACAATCATTTTAACCCTGCCATTCAACCTACCCTCTCAAGATAGTACAGAATAGGCCCATCACAACTAGCTTGGAACTCTTACATGGCTTCCCATTTGTTTATGGGCAAATTTTAACAACCCACAGAGCACTTCTCCACCTTGTCTCAACCCAACCCCCAGGGCTCATAAGACACTGTGAATTCTCTTTTCCTCCACATGGACCAGTCATACCAAAAGATCTTTTTGCCTGTTCCCTAGTGCTTCTCCTCATCCCAAAGTCTTTGTGGTGTTCCATTCTGCCCCCTTTTTACCTACTAAGATTCTTATTTGTCCCTCAAATTTCAGTTTAGTGGCTAGATCCTCAGTGAAATTTTTCCTGACTTTCCTGACCAGATCAAATCTCTTAGCCCCTCTCCTTTCAGCAGTTAATTTGAAAGCAGTTTTATAATTATTTGTTAGTATTTATTAATTCTTTATTGTTTTTCATTTATTAATTACTTACTAATATTTGCTGTTCATGTAGCCTGCAAGTTTCATAAGTAAAGAAACCATATGTAGTTTGCCCACCACGATATATTTACTGTCCAGCACAGTGCCTGTCATGTAACAGGCACATCATTCATATTTGTTGAATGAAGAAATAAAAGGAATTGCAAAGTGGTGATTAGTTTTCAATTTGTCAATGGTCAGATCCATTTGTGATATGTGCATACCTTTGGGTTCTTAAGAGAAAATAAGAATCTAGGCAATGCCTGCAGCCTGGAGTTCCAATCAGGAGACTGGATGGAAAAAGAATGAAGGACCAGAACACAATGGAATTTAGGAGGAATGTTGCCCAACTCTTTCCATCTTACTTTATCAGGAGCCAATACCCCTTATCTGCCTGGTTGTATAAGCATTTTCTCTAATAAAAGTTTCTGTTCCTCTGAGGGCAATGATTATAGTTTTAAAGCAAGAAACATACAATTTGATGGTGTGGATAGAAAATGAAAAGATAGATAAGAAGAAAACAATTTTATAAGGAAAACCATCCCCTATATATGAAAAATAGAGAAGAAAAAGCATTTCACAAAGGGAAATGGGAAAAATAATTTGTACATGATATTAATAATGTATAAATTCCCTGTGAGTACATAATGCATATGACCACCATTGTCCTGGATTTTAAATAACCTCTGCCATTCCTATAAACTATCCCAGAATCACCAAACTGTTGACATTCAGATGAGCTCTTCCAGACAGAAGTCATGTAAGAAATCTCTTGTCGACCATGTGTTCTGATTTTTGGCTCAAAATACAAGGTTGTTACATACACACTGTATTTTTCAAGTTTTAGGTAAAAAAAAAACAGCATTAGTGTTCTTTTTTTTAAGATTTTATTTATTTATTTTTAGAGAGGGAAGGGAGGGAGAAAGAGAGAGAGAAACATCAATGTGCGGTTGCTGGGGGCCGTGGCCTGCAACCCAGGCATGTACCCTGACTGGGAATCGAACCTGCGATACTTTGGTTCACAGCCCGTGCACAACCCACTGAGCTACGCCAGCCAGGGCAGCATTGGTGTTCTTAATCATAACAAATTGAAAGCAGTGCAATGTGTTAAATAGGAGCATGTCAATACACAGGAGACATTTTTAACATGCAGAAAGGTAGTGAAGTCCTGTGCTAGAGCTAAACTCAGACTAAATCTTTCTCTGCTTTAGGACCACACATCTTGAAAGCTTTCCACAGGACTTCTCCCTGGTATTGCATGGATTCTGACAGGACACAAGACTTATTCAAGCTCTAATACTGAGCTCTGTGAATGCCCCTTCACTTCGTGTTTTCACTTCTGACTTGTGTGGTGAGAGGGTATGGATGAAATAAAAATTGCATTGAACAGTTGGAACCATGTAACTTTGAGATCATAAACTGGTAGCTGGTAGCACAAATTTATTTCAAGAACATTTTTAATTAAACTTGGCAGTATTTATAAAGCACTTTTTTCATCACCAGTACTTAAAAACTAAGTAATTTTAAGAAAATTCCAGATTCTCAGCCTCTTTTTAAAAAATTGTCCTGATGACAAGAATTGTCTAGGCCTGGGTCGTGCATGTTACTAGGTATGTGCCTCCAAGATGCTGCAATCCCCATGATGCCATTTTCCCTTAGTGGATTCACTTGTACTACTGAAATTAGCCTCTGTACACATATAAGTTACCAATCCTTGCCTAAATCCTTACTAGTAATTTCAACCCAGAATCAAATTCTTAGAACAATCCCATTTTCAGCAAAGTTCCCCTAAAGTGCCTTAGATTCATAACTTGCAGTCTCTAGTACATTTTCTTTCTTTTCCAGTCCTGACTTATGCTATAATTTTAGTAAGAATGCTATCTTTTCTTGTTATTATACTTCAATTTATGTACAAAGAAATGAACAGTCTAGCTCTATTCACCACTATGAACTTTGCTTTTTTTTCTTTTCTTGGACTGTGGACATTTCTTTGTATTTTGGCTGCTCTTGTACTAGGGTCTGGCCTTGAAATCGAGCCCTCATGAGTGGATCTCCACTACTTAAATTTTTCTGAAAACAATTGCTCTACCTATTACAATAGTTCAGTCTTGGCTGCACATTAGAGTCACTTGAGGAACTTCAAAAAAATTGATGTCCTATTTACAATGCAGACCAATTAAATCAGAATCTCTGAAGGAATGCCCCTATATTCAGCATTTTTAGAAACTCTTCACATAATTCCAGTGCATAGCCAAGGTTGAAATCTACTCTAGGAAAGTAATGTGTATTATCTTCTTTCTTCCATGAATTCATTAGCCACAATTTCTGCCTTTGCTTTCAGGATCATCCCACTGCCTTTGACATCTCCTGGTATATAGTCACTTCTTTGTATGTTTCAGTGACTCTCAACTCTGGCTGTGCATTAGAATCACTTGAGGATTTTTTAAAACGTGGAATTAAGGGGCTAATTAGATCAATTAAATGAAGACAGAATCCCTGCTAAGCTAAGGTTAAGAACTGCAGCGGTAAAATGTTCAATCTAATAATAACATTTCTAAGAACATGTATCAGTTACATATTGCTGAAATAATCTGTGTAACAGATAACTACAAAATCTTAGTGACCCCCCCAAAATTAGAATTTATTATTCATGTGTCTGCAGGTTGGCTGAGTTCAGCAGGGTAGCTCTGCAGATACCAGTTTGGCTTCTTCACATGGTTAGGATTGGCTGAGAATTGGCTGATCTAAGCCTGGACTTGGCTGGTGCAACTCAGCTTTGTTTCATGTGTCTCCTTTCTTCTAGGGACTAGAAACAAGCCCAGGTATGCATTGCTCATAGTTTTAGACACAAATAAACAAGGCGAAACATGTATGTACATTTTAAGCCTTTGCTGTGTCATGTCTTTTAACATTCTATTGCTCAAAGTAAATCACAGAACAAAACCAGCATCAGTAGAGCAATGGACTATATTATAAATGTTCTTTGACTTATGATAGGGTTAATTTATGTTCCAAAGCCCACAGAAAATTGGAAATATCATAAGATGAAAATGCACTTAATACTACATTATAAGGTATTGGTTTTCTTCACAATGGTGTGATTGACTGGGAGCTGTATCTGACTGCGGCTGCCCAACATCATGAGAAAGTATCTTACCACATATTGCTAGCATGGGAAAAGTTCAGAAATCAAAATTTGAAGTATGTTTCTACTGAATGTGCATTACTTTTACACCATAATAGAGTAAAAAAATCTTAAGCCAAACCATTGTAAATCAGAGACTGCCTATATTCCCATGGAAGTAGAAAAAGAAAGTGAGTATTCCCGAACAATAATCTAATTTAGCACAGATGCTATGGAGATATTTATGAGTTTTTTCCCTTGAATCACAGATTGCTCAAAAGTTTGAAATGCAAGGAGTGTGTTTGAGAAATCTTAGTTGACTTCTTGATGGTTTTCATGGTCTTTTCAGCCTGTAACTGCTGCTGAAACTCTTCACTGAGCTGTTGCTACATGATGGCTTTGCTACAACTCTAGATCTCTGGATCTTGCTGCAAGCTTGTGTTAGCAGCAAATGGTTCTTTTGTTTTATCCATTAATGATGTTAGAAAATGAAAAAAAAAAACAAAAACAGATGATAGCTAAGATAATAACCACCTGTTGAAAAGTGGAAATCATGGGCTTGTCCAGTGGCAGAAAACATTCTTCTTTTATTGCTAGTTTTGAAAATCTCTTACTTTTATATACAATAAAGATTATAGCTACAATGGAGAACATAATGGCATTTATCTCAGGCTGCAATGTCAAAAACTTATCTAGCAATAGTGATCAATGCAATCTTTAATTACCTTTATCTTTTTTGGACTAACTTCTCCCATTCTTTGATAGATTATGCAGGGTGATTGGGTACATGTCCCACAAAAGATACTCAAAGACATTTAGACTCCTCTAAGTGAAAGAAGCATGTGATTATGAAAATGTGGTAACTGGGCCTGAGATCATGCACATACATTTTTTTTTAGTTGCAGCCAAAATCAGGTTTGTGGATTTCTGATGAGCTGTTTTTGGTGGTTGTTGTTGTTACAGAAAGATGGATCTTTCTGCTGCATGTTTATAAAACCAGACATTATCACCACTTGATTATTCATTTGCTAGCACAGCTTGTTTCGTTTATTAAAGGAAAGACAAGGTTGAAATTGGATCTATGCAAAGCATGTCAGTGGCTTCATGTGTTTGTGAATAATAAATAGCCTTTGGTGCTCAGTGCTGACTTTCTAGGCTATAACTTGACATCATTTTGATTTCTCTTTTGATGAGCCACTGTCATTATGGAGTTTTTAGCTTTAAATAGGAAAGCACTTAAAAGGAAGCGAGGGTTGAATGTTGCCTTTGGAAACAGTAGGGGAGGGGGAGGAAGGGAAGGCTTTTGTTCAGTCACGGAAAATGGACGTGTGTCTCACGGTGGCCGCAGTTTAAGTAAACACAAACTCTGAACCAGATATCATACCCATCATTTCCTCAGTGCTAGCAACACCAAACCAAAATATAGTTTTATTTGGCTAACCCCAAAGTAGGATGTGGGTGCCAGCCTTGAAAACCACATGATCATGTTTCAAGCAGACACCACTAGCGCTGTGCTTTTGTTTTAAGCAGGAAAGTCATAAAGGCATTACTCCTCATAGCACCGTCATTATGTTTAGCAAACAGAGGCAGCCATAACAACAGTTAACTTCAGAGAGAGGCCTGTTGGGTCCTTTATACATTAAACAAAGAATATATAATCTTACAATATTATAACTCTGCAGAAAGAAGGAGCATTTTTGAAGGAATGGGAGAGAGACAGTAGAAGTCCAGGGCACAGGCTGGTGGTGAAAGAGATGGTGAGATTACAATTCCATCCTCCTCTAAATTCTAGAGTCAGTCAATCTGAAACCCATATCTGGACGCATCACCTGGAATTCCCTGGAGATCCATTTTTTTCCAAATGAACATCCAACAATGAACAAAACAGCAGCCTGTGGTTTCCGTATGTCACCATTTTGTCTTTCTTTTGTAAGGAAGATTCTACAAGGCCTGGGGTTATTCCGATCATCTCAAAGCTCTGTGAGCCTCAAGTCTGGGTTTGCTGCTTCAGAGGTTTTCACGGTGTGGAGTTTTATTTATTTATTTATTATAGAGGTGTTGTTTTTCCCCCCTCCCTGGAGCCAGGGAGGAATGGGCAGATGATAGAGTTGGGTGCCCTGAGTTAATGACTAGCCCTATATTCACAAGGGCGTTTACTTTTGTCCTTGCCTGATGCCTCAATGCTGTCAATGAGCAGGAATTAATTTTGTTGAGGACCTCTCAGTTCCTTAAAAGAAAAACTGCTCACTTGGCTGGAAATGCTTTGACAGAAGGCAAAGCAGCCGGTCACACTCAAACACTGTGTCTTCAGGATTTGGGTCAAAAAGGGGAGTGGTGAATTCTAAGGGAGGAGGGGACCAAGCAGTCATTTCACGTGAGTGATTATGGGGTGGCCTGAATCACAGCAGAGTCTATCAACAGGCTCTGGTGCTAAAGATACCGCCCGCTGCCCCCTTCTCTGCTACTCCCCACAGAATCTGTGTGTGACCCTCCAACACCCTTCCTAACAATCAACTCCCCATAAGAAGGTAATCATCTTATGGTGAATTGGAGAAGAAGAAAAGGCACTCTAGGAAAATGTTATGATAATAGAAAACTCTTCAGTGTTGTAACCATCTGGTGTGCTGCAGTAACAAAGACAGCGATAATTGAGTGCCCAGTAACTTCTTTTGGTCTCAGATAATGGGCACTCACCCTGATTTGTATTCTTCACAAGACTAATTCACCATCATTTCACACCACATCTGTACCACATTTCCTCCATCAATACAGCTTTACACATAAGTTACCACACTTAATTAAGTCCACATCACTCTGCTCAAAGAACAGAAAGGTTTGTGTGGAGGCCTGAGTGGCAGAGAGGCACAAATGAGATTTTAGTGACTCTTGTCTCGTGGGAGGGATTGAGACGGGTGGGCAGCTCATGCCACCAAGGCCTGGTTCTGGGGTAGGGTGGGGTAGGGATGCACCACGACAGCTTTAGGCTGGGCAACAGCTGTGGATAAGCTTAGACAGGCGGTGTTGTGGCCAGGCGTGTTCAGAGAAGGGATGGAGACCCCATTGTTGCATAATCTTGCTTTTGAAAATGTGCAACAATTGATTTGCTTTGATTTCTAAGGTGCTGTCACCAGTGCATCGTTAAAAGTCCTTTAAGAAACTGGAGAATAGACTAGATCACCAAAGGCGGCTTTGTCCGCTCCTCTCCGCCTTGCTTTGACATGCTTTCCCTCCCAGCTGACAGAAGGGCTCGGCCTGTAAGCTATGAACAATTAACAAGACTCATTTTATTTTTCTTTAATCAATAAGACAAAGTTCCTAGGAGAATCAAAGCAATACTCTTTGGAAGACAGGAGTTTTTACCCTTTTACTTCACCATGTTCTTGACATGAGAATGATTCCACATTCCTATGGTTGACCATAAGCTTCACTTTACTAAAAAGGTTTGCTAGCTGATGTGTGTCTGTGCGTGCTTTCTCCCTTACACTGCTCTTAGAGGCTGAAAAGCTTCCTCCTCCTAAAGGCTGTTTGAGCATCAGACAGAAAGGAAAGCTGAGCCTAATGAGAAGGACATTAATCAACAACTTAAGTACCAATGCATGAAAACAGAGATTCCCCCAGCCTCCCAACTATCTTGGTCAGTAAGTAAATTAGCAACTCTTTTTCCTCCCTTTAAATGATAAGGAGGGAGCCAGTGCGAGGACTTTAAAGATATTTCTCACAACAAGTGTCAAAATACTCAGAATCCTCCCAGGGGTCTACCTCCCACACACAGTATGACCTTCATTTGTTTATCTAAATGCTGACAAATTGCAGTATTTTAACAGCCTATCTGTGGGCTTGGCTTCATTTGCATGGCGTTCCCTCTATCTTTGAGCAGATAATGAGGCTCAACATAAAGCCTTCATTGAGGGCTCAGCAGAGCCTGACAGTGATGAATACAGAGCAGGAGAATTAGGTGGTTTAGAGAAGAATATGCTATTGTGCACAGCCGCTATCCTTTTATCTTCCCTGCTGCTCATTTTCAGGTCTTTCAAGGAAACTGCCTTGCTACTCTTTCTAGCCAGTGTCTTTTACCTCCTTTTCACATAGAATGGGCACCATCTTCCAAATTGTCAGGTCAGCCTTGTGCTATTTTAGTCACCATAATTATCTTCCCTTCTAATCCTATGAAATGCTAGAGGTTTTCTTTCACTTGTGCAATTCACAGAGAAAAGCTGTAGAGCATTGTCCCAGGAGCAGTTGGCCCCTCCACCCATGGGATTCTCAGATATTCTCTTCTGCATTGTAGAGCCCAGCCACCTTTTGTTGGAAACACTCAGCCACTGTCACCAAGCAGAGTTGTTAGTGAGCACACCATCAAGGTGTGGATGCTATTTAGGGAAGTTACAAAAATGCAGTACTGTCATGTGATACTTAACAATGGGATATGATTTGAGAAATACATCAGTAGGGGAGTTCATCATTGTGCAAACATCATATGTAGTATAGCTTATTGCTGCTATGATACAAACCTGTGCAGCATGTTATTATACTGAATACCACAGGCAATTGTAACACAATGGTATTTGTGTATCTAAACATAGAAATAGTACAGTAAAAATATGGTATAGGGAGTTAGTAGGACTTGAAGTTGCTCTTAATGAGTTAGTGAGTGAATGGTGAGTGAATGTGAAAGCTTAGGACATTACTGTATACTGCTGTAGACTTTATAAACACTGTAACTTAGGCTACATTAAGTTTATAAAACAACACTAGAGTAAATCAAGTACAAGACAAAATGATGCAATCAAGTGATGCTGTAAAGGCATTACTGCTGCTGGCATAAAACGACACTGTTTAACAGCAAACTTTTTTTAATAAGTAGGAAAAATACACTAAAATATAATGATAAAAAGTAGAGTAAATACATAAATCAGTAATATAGTCATTTATTTTTTATCAAGTATTATATACCATGTGCAATTGTCTATGCTATACTTTTATATGACTGGCAGTGCAGTAGGTTTGTCTACACCAGCATCACCACAAATATGTGAGTAATGTATTCCACTACCACTTTACAACAGCTACAGCTTCCCTGGGTGATAGAATTTTTCAGCTCCACTATACATTGTATATGTGGTCCATTTGTTTATGTGGTGCATGAACTGAGTATTCTGAAGGTGTGTGCTCAAACATCTATCTATACTTTCAGTTGAGGCATTTACATTTTTAAATTGAATAAAAATGAATAGCATGGTCAGAATAAGTATTGTTACATAGACATTTTCTCCAGGGAAGAGTGAATGCTTTCTCATCACAGAAGCCATTCCTCAATGTAATACAAGGAAAAGAGGCTTTTGGGAATGAAACAGTGATCTTATAGCATAATATGTTAAAAAATGATCTGGCTGATAATTTTCAAAATGAGGGAAGAGGCCTAGAAGGTGAAGTGATTTGTCCAAAGTCATCAAGTCTGAATTAACCCCATCTCACATAGAGTTCTAGGAAAGAACACAAACTAGCTGAGTGAACTTACAGAAAAACACACATTTTACTGTATCTCAACTAAAATTTCCCATTTTACTTGAGGATTTCCCATTGGGTTTCCCAATCCATTTCATGTTGTGATGTCCTAGCTCATAAGATGATCACTTCTTTTTCCTAGGGTCTCTTACTCCTGGACCCCTCACTCCATCCTCCCTCCCTGCATCCAGAATTTATTCTCCCTAACTCTCTGCATATGAAGGTGGTAATTCCCATTTTGTCTGCTTTCTGCCTGGTTTCCTGGTTAGGTGGTGATTCAGGTACACCCTGAAATCCTAGTTTGCTGTGCTTCCCTATTCTCCTGTATACACTGCCCAATGTGATGGGTAAAACCTCAAATTTTCTGTAAGTCAACAAAATGATCAGAAAAACTATCAAACTGATGGACAAAAGGACTGTTAATGGCTGAAATTCCATCCAACTTCCTTATGTAGTGATGCCATGAAATTCTTTAAGTTTTTATAAATTCCTAGATGACTATAATAGATTAACTTCTAGGTTCTCATATTTTTAAATGATGCATTTTATTTTCTCCAAATGTTAATTTAATATATACTCATCATAGAACATATGGAAATTCCTCACCATCTTTAGTTAATAATTTGATCATTATTAATGTATTGTTATGTAATACCTCTTGCTTTTTCAAATACACTAACATTATATTCTTAACTGTATGTTTCAGGGCCAAATATTTCTTTCCATTTTTTGTAGTTTTTTAAAAACAAATACTATATAGTATGTATAATGGCTCTAAGAAGTACTGTTTACATAACTGGTAATAAGTAGCTAGCAAGTCCCACGAAAGAAGGTGAATAATAATAATTTCACATGTAATGACAGGTTTGTGTGCAAAAGAAATTGAGAACAGTTATTACAGAGAAGTACTCAGTTATATAATCAGTTAAGTTGGAAAGTCAAATGCTTTTTTCTTTTATATTTTCTGGTTGCAAGAATCCATAAGATATGTATAGGATAGACTTGAATGAAAAGCACGAGCTTTCAAACCTTGACTCCATTCCTGACAATATCTGAAAGTTTAGGAAATTTGCTATCCATGTCATTTTTTTTGTCTGTAAAAGATAGGTAGTAATGTTTCTCTTTTAAGATTGTTGTAATGACTTAAGGTAATATAATTTAGCCATTTAGTACAGTGCCTGACAAATAAAGAAGAGTCTCTCTAAGAGTAGAAGCTTAATGGAGATACTTGTGAAATCTGGAATTCATCTCTCCTACAGATTTGCATGCCTTTGGCAGTTGTCTTAGTTTAGTCTAAATCTCACTGGTAGCTTAGGAGGGGATCAGCTGATCAGTTTCCATTGTGAAGATATATTTGCCACCACTCTGTATAAAACTCAGGGGCCCACCCTCCACACTGCTTAGTACCTTTGGGAGAATGGTAATAAAAGCCATCTGTCCTGCTGGGATGGAGAAGTGGTTGATAAAATTTTATGGACATGTTCCTTACAAGTCAATAACTGGAGTCTGCTTGAGTCTGGATATGCTATCCCTGTAGGCATTTCAGAGGACATATGTAGTAGCATTTAAGTGCTAGTTTTTGTTTTAGGAAGAAAAATTTGCATTGGAGTATTATTAGAAAACACTGATTGAGGCTGTAACATGGAAAATAGATAATAATATTCAGTATTCAGTATAATGCCAGTCTCTTTGTGGAATTGCAAGAGTATATACATTTACTAACTCTACTTAAAAATAAAGAAAAGAAAAGAAGATTCAAATCATTTGAGTGTGACACAACAGAATGCATTCAAATGTTGAAAAGCAAAGGTGTTAATTCAGTTTATTTGTTTATCAATTATGCAGTAATGACTGATCTACTTTGAAATTTCACTCTCTTCGTTGTCCATTTAAATAGTATATTTTCCAATGTATCTTTCCATAGAATGAAATAAATACCAAGAAAATATTGATAATAACTAGAAGGGCAAATTTTACAAAAAGGAAGCCTGAGATATAGCTCTGTTCCACTTTAATCACCTTTCTCTGAGACACACCATCCCCAAATGGCAAATGACACACTTAGGCTTCAGGGAAAAGAGATGCTTTTCCTGCTGATTCAAAGCCCTATCAGTTTTTTCTTACAATCTGCTTTTACCATCTTTTATCTTCTTCCTCAGTAATAGATCTCTGATGTAGTTAGACAAATGACTTCCTGAACAGACTACACTTCCCAGCTTTTCTTGTGGCTTGGTGGCCAAATGGCCAAGTTATGCCCATGACATGAAGTTTGTGCCCATTCCTGGAGCTTATTTTCACTTGTCTGCTTGCTTGTCAGCTAGAATGTGATAGAAAAAAGGGAGCTCCCATAGTTCCCATAGCATTTTGACCTTGTGAGTGGCACCCACATATGACAGAACAACAAAACAGAAAAGTCTTGAGCCCTCACACCATAGAATATAATATTATAATTTTATAACTTATTTACATCCAAAATTTGGAAATGTCAAAAAAAAAAATATATATATATATACTTTTCTTATTAAATTATTGTAATTATGCTTGTCTGTTTTTTACAGATCACATCTTATCTTAATTTATATATCCACACTTAGCATTCTTTTGAAATTCAAATGATTACTAGGTTCCAGAATCTTTTTATAAAAGATTTTATTTATTTATTTTTAGACAGAGGGAAGGGGAAAGAGAAAGAGAGGGAGAGAAGCATCAGTGTGTGGTTGCCTCTCATGTACTCCCTACTGGGGACCTGGTCTGCAATCCAGGCATGTGCCCTAACTGGTACTCAAACCAGTGACTCTTTGGTTTGCAGGCTGGTGCTCAATCCACTGAGCTACACCAGCTGGGGCAGTTTCAGAATCTTCCTGCAGCATATCAAGCAGTGATTTGTTTTATGGGGGTGTATCTGCTGCCCCTCTGTGTGAGACCCAGGGACCCTCCTCAACATTACTTTCAGGAAGATAATGAGAAGTACAAGAAGGTACAAATCCATTACCATATGTTTTCGAGCTACAAAGTTCCACTGTGAGCATGAATTCTTTTGCTTAGAGTTCAGATATTTAATATTGGTGCCACCACACAAAAATGGCAGAAGTCCTCATTAGTTCTTACTAATTACTTAATTAACAAGCTCTATTTATAAACCCTGGTTTCTGGTGATTGTTGTGTTAAGCAGTCTTGAAATATATAGACAACATGGTTTCTGTTCTGAAAGAGTTTTATTGGGAAAGCCTGATGACAAGCTGGACACTGAAAGTACTTGAAATTTGATGTAATTTGTTGCAATAATTTCTAAAGTGGGAAAATCTGGGTGGGTCACAATTGCTAGGAGTCATTTCATAAAGAAAGGGAGACATGATAAAATGATAAAAAGGATTCATAAAATATATGGGGAAAATAGCAAAAGTGTAAAGACAGTAGAAAACCTTCCGTTTATTTAATGGCCTCATGTGTGTAAGGCTATGATAAGTGCTTGGGATGCAAGCTTAACCTTGCACAAGGAAATTTAGTTCACCATACTTCAGTTTCCTTCTATGAAAAGTAGAGATAATAATAGAGTTCTATTTAGTACTAAATTTGCTAATGCATTGAAAACACTTAGAATACTGCCTGGTACATACTAATACTCAATAATATGTTATCATTATTGTTGATATTATTTTAGAAGGACTCAAAATCTAGTGAGGATAGCAACATATAAATATTATTAATGGCAGTGCATGTAGTGATTTATATAATAGAGCTCTTTTTGTGAGTGGATGCAGCACTCAGGGAAACATGGAAAACAAAAACTAAGATTTGGGATGAGGCATTTGTGAATCTTCCCTCCTAAAAGAAATCATATTAGAGTTTAGACTTAAAAGAAACCAGAGGTATTTTTCCAGATAAAGAGTAGAGTTCCAGACAGGGGCACAGCTTGTTCAAAGGCAAAGATGGGTGGACTAAATTTTGGCATGTTGGGAAATGCTAATCATGCTTGAAGGGACAACCAGGATGATATCCGCTGGTGCACACTGTATGAAGATAGCAATTATTTACAACAAGCATTCATGCTGATAGGGCCACATCTGATCTCTTCTGATTGGTTGGTACCTATGCTGAACTGGCTTTCATTTTGAATATTATCCCTCCCGGCAAAAAAAAAAATGGTGTGGGAGATAATATGGGAAATATCAACATAGGCTTTGTAAACTTTGCTAAAAAATTAGTAACAAACCCTGTTAGTTTACCACCCCCTGAAAATCAGATGCTCACTTCACACAGACAATTTCTAAAGTTCTCTGTTTCTCTATATTATCAGTGATCTTTTTGTGTAAAGTTTTCAGTAGCATCAAATTGATATTAGCTAAACCACTGAACTGAAAATATATATATACATTTTGCTGATGTGCTACAGAAAGTTCTATACTATGTCACATGTTATTTGAAGGATGTTGATGTGTCTATACACATCATAAAAGTGGAAGTGCTCATGGAATTTCCATATACTCCTCCACGTTTCCAGCCCACATATGATTTGTTCTCACAGATGGTATGTGAGTGAAAGTGGTATTACTTCTGGTCAAGTATTAAGAACTGGTGTGTGTTCTCTGTGTGTTTTCTTCCTCTGCTATGCCACCATGGAAAGGTATAGGATCAACATCTTTGTTGAACATGTAACATGAACAATAAATAAACCTCTGTTATGTTAATAAACTATGTTTGCAGTTTATTAACCATGACATAGGCTAGCATTCCCCTGACTGATGGCAGAATTGTTACCAGAACTGGGGTATTAAACATTGAAGTGGACTAAATGCTGTATCTCCCTCCCAAATACATATGTTAAAACTCTACCCTCCAGTATGATAGTTTTAGGAGGTGGGACCTCTGGGAAGGAAAATTAGCTGAGGTCATGAGGGTAAAGCCTTCATGAATGAGATTAGTGCCCTTGAAAGAGTAATGAGAATGTTTGCTTCCTGCATCTATACTCTGTCATCGTGTGAGAATACAAGTAGCCTGAAATCTGTGACCTGCAAGAAGGCACTCACCAGAACCTGTCCATGCTGGCGCCTTTATCCTGGACATCCACCCTCAATACCTGTGAGAAATACATTTCTGTTATGAGCCAGCCAGTCTATGGTATTTTATTACAGCAGTGCAAACTAAGCTACACATCAAAAACCTAAAATATGTAGCTTTGGTTTAGTGACTCTTTCCAGGGATGCAGTGATGAAATGTATCAGAGGTAGTCCATGTTTTGCAGGAACAAAATATTTGGTGAAACTATCATCTGAAGGAAGTATCCAACAATGTAGGTTCTAAGCCAGAAACTCTCAGAAAGACATTGAAAAACAGAACCTTAATTTTGCTATTGTTTTTCCATAGCTAGAATTGTGACAAGGGGTCAAAGATTTGAAAGGGGCAATTTCAGTGAGAATTGGCTGGTGAATATGCAGAACTAAAAGAAAATAGAAATGATGAAGAAGTGTGGAGCCTGCACTGTGGGAGAAGCTGGCTTCAAGACCCCAGACCATTGGGGTTGGGATTTAAAATGCTTTTTATTGTCAATTTTACAAATAAGATCTTTCAAAGCAAAGTTTTTTTTTAAGTATGAACTTTTCACTAGAGCCAATAGCCTTATAAATTAAAAGCTAGAGGTATATGGTGAGAAGGTGAGGAAATAAACATTTAGATTATATTTAAAAACACTATAGTGTGATTACAGACTTATAGAACTTACTGGAAGCAAGTAAATTAGAGGCCTATTGAGCTTTTTAGAAAAATTTATTGCCAAAGAAGCTATAAATCCTGTCTAAAAACATCTGTGACTACTGAGGTCTAAAACAAGTCTTAGTCCCCCAACTAGTCATGGGCAGGAAGCAGGCTGAGAACTGGTACAGTCTCAAAGGGCAGCATATTCCCCAGTGCCCATTAAATGTGGCCAAGGAATATAATGGACAAATAAGAATATCCTGGAAAGGGATCTAAAGACCTTGGAGAACAATGGGTAAGAAACCCTGACAACAGAATCAGTGTGTAATCAAGTAACACTCTGCATGCCCGGGTCCTTAAACGTCTGCCCAGAGAGAGTAAACAAATGGCTGCTATGTGTCTTCCATTGTTTCCGATTATTCTGCTTAATCTTATTTCTCTTCCACCATTACATAATGGGAAGTGAGCAGAAAATATGTTTAGTTAATTCATTTCTGGACACAATTGAACAATCAGTGAGTATCATGGATATTTAGGATTTTGAGCAGGATATCATGATAGTATAAAATCTTAGATCATTTCTCTTGGGGAACCCATGAGTGTTCTCTACAAATGAGAGTGCATCGGGTAGAATTCTTTCAGGATACAGAAGGAACACTTAAGTTAGAATAAATTGAGGAAGACTTGCTGATAACGAGATTAGTTATAAAGCTGTGGGTAGAGTGTTGAGAAAACAGTAAGATTGGTGCCAAAATCTTACATGGTCATCCCCAGGACCAGCAGAAAAAGAAGAGTGAATAGTTTCCAAGACCTGGAAGGAGAGTGAGGGTGAGTCATTTAGGTCAGTTCAAAAGGCTCAGAAAGCCGAGGTGACCTCACAGGGAGAGAATCAGGGGCATCAATACCCTGATCTCATCCTCCCCCTCCTCTTAGGTCCCCTGGGCTTTTCTCTTTAGTAATCCCAGCTGGAAGCCAGTGGGGATAGAAGCCTTTTGATGTCCATATATATAAGCATCTATGGGTGGGGAGATGGGTAATCAAGGAGGAGAGCAGATGTGGAAGGACAAACAAGTATGTGGAATGGAAAAGAAAGAAAAAGAGGGTATTGATGAATCAGCATAGAGAATTCAGGCACGTAATCCTAAGCACAAACCCTTCCACACATTCACAATTTAGAGTTTTCAGTGAAAATAAATATGTGCTGTGATGGGCAAAGATCTTGTGGAGTATGTTGCAGGTGGGCTAGATCAGAGCTTTAGAGCGGGACCAATGTCCTATAGGTTCCATTAATAAGGGGTTGATCTTGGCCAGGACTTAAAGTTCATGACTCCTTCCTAGGTATTATGTTACTGGCCCAGGATGAGTCACAGCCTGGTTAAAAGTAAGTAGCAGGGAATAGAGTTCTTAAAGTATGACAGTATATGAGTAACATAAGGGATCACTCCATATTCTCCACTGACCACCCTGCTCACCTCTTGATTCATTCCATTGGTGGTGCCAATTTTTTTTTTACCATTCTCTATACCTGTGGAAATACCCATTTCCATGTAATTTTGCAGTTTCTTTCACTAAACAGATGAAGTCCGTTTTTACCACCCCTTGAATGTAGGCTGGACTTGTGATATGCTTCAGCCAATAGCAAGAAGTGCAAGTGATGATACACCAGTTTCAAGCCAAAAGGTCTCCTGTGTCTATTTATGCTGTTGTGCCTCTGCTGTCACCATGAGAACACTTCTCAACTTGGTGGAAGATAAGAAAAGTATCCTAAGCAGAGCCTAGTCACACCAACCAACGTCATCACAGGTTAGGCAAAAGCCAGTTGAACCCCACACGTGGGAACAATCCCAGGTAAGATAACTAGAGATTCACCTGCATGCAGTTTATTTAAGATGTGTGATCATTATTACTACATGCTATTGAAGTTTTGTGGTTGTTTACTACAGCATTGCTGCAACAATAAATAACTGATACACTCTCTCATTCCTTTCTAAACACATTAAATTACAGCTTCATAAGACTATTATTCTACGTTAACAACAGCTTTGCCTGCATAATGGCTTTATGTCCAACTCTCATGACTAGTGATATTCACAATACATTTTTTTCTTCAGTTTTTATAAAAACAGTTTTAGTTTCTTATTCATACTCAGGTTTTTAAATTACTAATTAAATTAGTGCTTCAGCACTAATTAAATTCAGGCTCTAGAATCAATCAGTTCTGCATTTAAGTTCTAGCTTTGCTTTTTAACAGCTACGGCATTGAGTAGATTAACTAAAGATGCTAAGCCTCAAACTCCTCTTTTGTAAAATGAAAACAAACTGTTAAGAGAACTAAATGAGATAATGTGTGAAAATTTTAGCACGATGATTGTGCTTTCACTTACATATAAGACAGCCACAAGAGAAAAGATCAAATCATTTCTTGTTATTAGACTTGAAGGTGAATTATGGCATGTAAATAACAAAACTGGGTGGAAGGGATGATGTGGACTGTATTTACAATTACAATTTTTATTTCTGCTTATTTTTTATTGCATCTCTTTCAAGGAAGAGTAGTTTTAATGAAGACCAGTAACTTTATAAATAAAAGCAAAGTGACCAGAAGTCACTTTTTTTTATGGTTAGCAATTACATATTCCCATGAGGGCAGCAGTGAAGGTTATTAATTAAACAAAGTTTGAAGCACATGATTCCTATGATATACTGAAGTCAGCTTGAACTTAACTGATAAAAGTCAATTGTTAAAATTTTAGGACTTTTTAAAACCAGTTGTTATATACAGTTACTATTTTTAAAAATTACATTTACAATAAAAATATATTTTATAAATATATGGTAAAATAAGTTAGTAAATTGAAAAAAAGTTAGTAAATACTAAAACCTCAGCACTTCTGAATTATTTTATCACATTTTACTTTTATCTATACTTTTAAAGTTACTTATGTTGATTATACCTGGATGGTGGAAATACTGCATGATGGTTTGCTGCTGTACCTATTTTCCCAACTCCACATTCAGTGGTGCCACATTAGTCCATTGAATTTGGCCATAGTGGGAGTATAGACACCATGGAAATCAGCAGGTTCTACAGATGGGGGCTTTTCATTTTGGCAAGCAAGTTAATCAATATGTAGCAGCACAGATTTGAATGATGCCATCAGTTACACCCAGAAAGCACTGTTTTTTTTGCATTTGTTTAAAATAACACTATCACTTGCCTACTTTGCCGTGATATCATGTTAAGAAGTTGCCTATAGCTGTCAATATTCCTGCAAAGAGAATTTATTTCAACAATATACTGATGAGTCAAACAAACTTTAAAATAGCCATCAGAATTAACTACTGAATGTGGTCATTGTCATTCTTAGCTACCTCATGTTCTGGCAAGGGATAGAATGAGAAAAGTATAGCAAGAATGAGGCAACCTTGGAAACCCAGAAAATATTTTCTGAGAATTCTTCCATTGATCTGACTTCTTGGCTGACTGTTATATGGAAGGAATATTGACTTGGGAGGCAAGAGAGGAGAGTTCCAAGCCCTGATAATTGCCTACTGTATGTGTAGCTTTGTTCCAGTCACTTTCACTCTCCTGGGCCTCAACTTTACACATCCAGAAAAATGAGATAGTTGTATTAGATCATCTACAAGATTCGTATTTAGCTCTCAGACTTTATGGCATTCCATTTAGAGAGAAGAAAATAAAGGAAGACTGTCCATTTCATTTACTCCATTTTTTAAAAATAAATTTTTGGTGACAAAGACAATTTCAGAGACGTGGCCAGTCTAAGTAGAGCTCTTCCTTAAAAAAAGAGAATTTAATGCAATGAGAAAGATCTTTCCTAGATTGTGACTCATGCCTCACAGCTTCTGATTTTGTTGCAGGGCAGGTGAAGAGAGAACTTGTGCCCTTCATATCCCTGTAAAATTTTCAGAGTGTACAAGCTGTGCTATAGCAGGTGACCAGAAAAAGGCTGAGATTGTTGGTCTCTGGTCTCTGGAAATATACCCCAGCAGGGTGTAGGAGTGGCAGAAATGACAGAGACAGGGGCCTTGAGTCTTTTTGGGTAAACAAATCCTTTGGAATTGGTCAGCACCAGTGGTCCCCAGAGTGCCCTGGCCTCCTCCACTGCCCCACCTTCCTACTTTGAGGCCAGCAGCCACCCCTGCCTGTGCCTTCACTTGGATGAGCTGGGCCTAGGCTCCCACTGCCACTGAGCAGAGCAGGGACACTCATCATTCTGAGTCAGACAAGTTGAAGGGTATGACCTATTAGACCACAGAACTCTCACCACACGCACACTGGAGCCTGACTCAAGGCCACAAAAGCAGGATAGTCAGACTTTTGTAGCCAAAAGTCCCTCACCTCCTTGGTTCCCAAACCCCCTGGGTGTCAGTCCACCCATCCTGTGAGCATTCCTGGTAGTGGGAAACCTCAGGACTCTGAGAGGAATTTGGGAGAAAGAAGTTTGGGGAAGAGTGAATTATTCTTTAAGAGCAAACTGGCACTGTACACTCAGATGAAGTTGTTTTTAACTTTCAAACAATTCCTGACATCTGCAAGCTTTGACCTCTTAGCATTTTGTTTCCCAACTAGATTGTAAGTCCTCAAGGCATCTTTGGTTCATGCTTCTGCCAGTGTCTGTCACAAAGAAGCACCATGTGTGTATTTAGGATTTGATAAATGTTTCCCCATGGAGCCCTGCTGTTATAACTCATGACCAAGCCAGAGATGGCCATCGCCTGTCTGATCACTGGCAGTACAGGTCAGAGCTGCCGGCTCAGGTCCCTGCAAGAAATGACAGCTGCCCTTTTAGAAACTTATTTGACAAAACAAAATTCTTTACTGGCCAAGATAAACCTTATTTTCTATGGTGAAACATATTTATATTCATATATATATGTGTTAATTATATATACATATAATATGTGACATATTATATATGTGACTAATTATATATACATATATATATATAATTTTCAACATTTTTGCACAATTTTTGGAGAAAACTTATTTAGTTCTGAAAGGCAAAATTAGTCAATGGGTTTTGCTATATAAATCAATTTTAAGGGTCTCTTATTCTAAGATACATTTTTCCTAAATGATTTTTAACTTGTTTTAATAGTTCTTTACCAATTGATTCATCAACCCAGATTTAAAAGTTAATTGTTATCAATTAATGGTAGAAATATTAGTAGTCCCTTACCATGGGTTTTAAGAGTCAGTGTATTCCACTCCTAGGCATACACCAAAGAGAAATGAAAACATATGTCTACAAAAAATCTTGCACATAATTGTTCATAACAGCATAGTCATAATTGCCAAAGATACAAAAAAACCAAATGTCTATCAATTGATGAACAGATAAACAAAATGGGGTATATCTGCACAATGGAATATTATTCAGCCATAAAAAGTAATGAAATACTGACACATGCTACAGCATGGATGAACCCTGGAAACACTATAGAGACAAAGAAGCCAAAATCCAAGCCACATATTCCATTTATATGAAATATCCAGAATACACAAATCCATAAAAACAGAAAGTAGATTAGTGATTGCCCAGGGATTGAGAGGAGGGGTTGAGGAGAAATGAGGACTGACTTAATGGGTACAGGGTTTCTTTTTGGGGTGGTGGAAAGGTTCTAAACTTGATCATGATGATGGTTTTACAACTGTGAATATACTAAAAACCATTGGATTTTATACTTTAATTGGATGAATTAAATGGTATGTGTACTATATTTCTATAAAGCTATTATAATAAAAAGTTAAAGAAGAGCCAACCTATAAACCTCTAATTTTTTATTTCATAAAGTATCTTTTTCTTTTATATTTATTATTAATAAAAATATTTCTATTAATATATTAATATAAAACTAGTAATGTTAATATGATAATTAATATAATTATGAATTACTATGTAATTAAGAAAAAGTATGACAGTAGTAATTAAGAAACAACAATATAATAACATCATATTCAACAATAGTGATAACATGCTGTTTTTTCATGGAATAGCTTTTTATATGGAGGAATCAGGAAGTACTGTTTAGTCAAATGGGTTGGCAACAGCTACAATCTATTGTCTTTTAAAAATTATTGACATATGTGAAAATCAAAATCCATTTAATGTGTTCAGGGACCTACCTGACCTGCTTTCTGTTACTTCTGTGCATGATCTCCTACCCCTCATCCTTGTCCAGTGCCCTCTGGCATCTGTCTCTGTACACACACGGTGCACTGCTCCCACCTAAGCCCCTGCCTGGAGTGCTCCTCCCATACACATAAGCGTGACTCCATGCTCACTCAAGTTTCTCCCAGAAGTCAAATTCTCAATGAGGCCTCCCCTGGCCACCTAGGGTATCCCTCAAACATACTAAATATTTACTTATTTATTATGCTTATATTTTCTTTCAGATGTTTCCTTTCAGAATATAAACTCTATGAGATTATCAGGGATATTTGGTTATTGTAGTTCTTGTTACATCCTTGGCAAGTATCAGAGTTCTAAGCATATAGTAGATCTTTAACTAATCTCTATTGAACAGAGAAATGGACACAGATGCTAGTAGCCCAGTTTGAGGAGCACATTCTATTTTCTGTTAGTTAATTTATCAGTCACTTCATTTATGGACACCCTCCTAACTTGGAAATGAATAGAAAAAAAAAGCAAATTGGAAAACTTGGAAAATGTCTATTTGGAGGATAAAGAGTCAGTCCTTTAAAAAGAAATGAATCTGCCTTGATGGTTGTGGCTCAGTTGGTTGGGTGTCATCCTGTAGAGCAGAAGGTCATCAGTTTGATTTCTGGTCAGGGCACATGCCTGGGTTGTGGGTTTGGTCCTTGGTCAGGACATGTCTGAAAGGCATTTAATTGATGTTTCTGTCTCATATTTATGTTTCTCTCCCTCTTTTTCTCCATCTCTTCCCCTCTCTGTAAAAATAAAATAAAGAAAAACCAGTAGGGTAAGGGATAAAAAATTAAAGGAGTACTGGGATGGTGAGCAAAGACCTATCTGAGGTGGTGACATTTGCATGAAGACTTGAGTAAAGTGAGGGAACAACTTATGCACATCAGCAGGAAGAGCATACCAGAGGGAACAGCTAATGCAAAATCCTACAACAGTAACACGTGGGTATACTTAAAGAAAGGCAAGACATGAAGAGGAGACTGGCAGAAAATGATGGTGTGGTCTCTAGGAGTCAAGTCATCATAGAGCTTTGCAGACCATGGTCAGGACTTAACAGCTATATTCGTAGAGGCAAGAAGCCTCTGTCGGCTAGAACTGACATGATCACTTCTCCACTGAGTGACAGGATCTAATCTACATTTCCAAAAGGCTATTTTGACTCCGATAGTGGGAATATAAGCTAGGGTTCATAGTATGTGGGAAAAAAAGAGGAAAATATGGTGCTATACTCTATCTGGAAAGTAGCAATACATCTTAAGGAAAGAAGAGCGAAGGTGAACCTCTTCTACATTGGAAAAATCAGACCTCACATGCTTTGGCATGTGTCTAGAGGGGCAAACATAACAGTGAGGAGGTGGAACCCCATGGGATGAGGAACAGCCAACTGTGTTGGGATGAGTTCCATCTCCTCAAAGGCAGGATCCAAAAATATCATGGGATAAACTGCTGTCCAGGACGGGAGGTTAGGCTGTTCTGTCCATTTCTCAAAACCACATAAAACATGGGGTTTCAAGTGAGTTTGCCCCTCTCTTAGACTCAATCCCCCAAAACAGTCCCAAAGGTAGTATCTCAATGGCAAATGACTTCTGGGGGAAGTAAAAGAACTATAGGGGACAGGGGAAGTGAGACAGGAAAAGGAAAGCAGCCCATATAGGGTGTTTCAATGAACCAACTTCTTCTGTGAGCAACTGGAACTTAGTCCTGCTTAGAACTGCTGTAAAATGGTGTGAAGTATGGCTGAGATTTATTCCTTCCAAGTGGCAAGGGAAAGGGGTATGTATACACCAAATCCTATTTGTCATTCATCTAGGGCTTCATCCAGTGAGTGTTAATCCCCCTTCAGTTCTTGCCCCCACTTCAGTGGATAAGGTTGGGACACTAGGAGCTAGAGAAAGCCATTTTTCAAAGAGGAAGTAGAGTTGTTGTGCCCTAAAGGCACAGGGAAAGAAAAGGCTTGGGTAAGGTTCCTGTAGCA
This sequence comes from Phyllostomus discolor, assembly GCF_004126475.2. Classification (NCBI taxonomy): domain Eukaryota; kingdom Metazoa; phylum Chordata; class Mammalia; order Chiroptera; family Phyllostomidae; genus Phyllostomus; species Phyllostomus discolor. The sequence continues at coordinate 74,472,293 of NC_040911.2, read as the reverse complement.
TGAATGGAAATTACCCCTCAGGGCTACATATAAGTGGTGCTCCCTAAGGCTTTGCAGCCAGCCTCTTGTTGATTCTGACTTCCCTAAGCCTAGTATCTGTGACACAGGCAGCCCAGGAGTACATGCTCCTGTGTCACAGCCTGAAGATCATCCTTTGGAGGAATTCATAGTCTCTTCAGGGCAGATGGTATCAATAGCAGTGAGAACTGTGTTGAGCTCTTCACAGATCAGTGACAACATCTTAAGAGGTTCTTTAGGGAACTCAATCACAAATAAGCAAGGGTTTTATAGTCCAAAGTCAGGTTGTCTTGTTTATTTCTATTTCTGCAGGGAGAAGCTTATGAAGCCAAGGCATCTTTTCTGGATACCAGCAGCCAATTTCCTTTGTCCCCATCAAATAATATGTCCAGGGCCCTGTGTTCTAAATGATATAACGAAAGGCACTCCCTCACCGACACACAATGTAAACATAATATAATGTGTTTAAAGCATTTTCCTTCTATGAGCTGAAATTTTGGTTTGATACCAACTTTAATCTGGGAGAAAATAATGCATGATTGAGTTTTAATTAGACTTTGAATGCAGCGCACACACCACACACTTGCATGGAAATGGTGACCCGGTTTTAACTCTAGTGGTACAAGCAAGGCTGTTGTAAGGCAGGAATGACTTCATCAGGAACTCAGGAAATCCTCACTCAAACTTCCAAATATACAAATAGATTCCTTTTATTCTGCTGCGAATCAAAATGATGACACGTCCTGCCATGAAGGATGTTGTTGACCAGGTTGAATGGGAGCCAACCATGCCTTGCCTTTGTTTCTATGACAGTCATTTTAAAGTTCAGCATCTTAAGGCTGCTAGTCACCTTATTTGGCAAACTCTCAGGAGCTCGGTTTCCAGATTTATTCCGGGGTAACAATTTTCATCTAATCTTTATCTCTGGGTAGGAGATGTGTTAATTGCTGGAAGCCAGATGCACAAATATTTGTGTACTTGAGGCAGGTGATTGCGCAGCCAAAATTAAAATACAGAGGAGTAGCTGGAAAAAAAATCCTTACCATAGTGACTTAAGCTTAAAATGTCATTGCACCAAAGGGTATTTTAAAAAGTTGTCAAATGCAAATATATGTGTGAGTAGGTCAATAGATAACATTGACTCATTATTTCTTTCTTGCAGTAAATTATATGCAACCATTAGTCTCTCTAAATATTAACTTTCCAACTGAGCAGCTAACTCACTCCTGGGGATGGCAGGATGAAATGGTCTGTTGAACAGGCACATGAGGTCCAAGGAGAGCTGTAGCAAATTCAGGGCAGTGGCACAATCATTTCTTAAATCAGCAACTCAGCTGTCTCAGAGACACAAAGGTGTAAGTCCCCCAAACCCAGCTGTACAAGGCCTATGTGGAATCTTCTCCTCTGGATTTCAGAAGGGGGCATGCTGCCCAAATTTCCCAGCTGCAGGAAAGAAGAAACCACCCTAAATGCTGAGATAATGCCTGAACTTGCAGTCTCTTCTGTTCCACCTTCCAGTCCACCCCCATCAAATTCTATCTTTGTCTTAGGCCATGACTCATCACCCACCCCCACCCCTCAGTCAGCTCTGACTCATAGCAGAAGCTAGATAAACCGAACCCTGCAGGCAGCAGTGGGAAAACTATACTGTTTTTCCTTTTTTCTTTTTGCCTAGTGAGAAAAGTTAGGTCAAATGGTCAGGTGGTGGGAAGCTTCTCTGACTTTTTTTAAAAATCTTTTTATGTTTCGTTTGGGGGAATTCCTGCATTAGATGAGGGATTCAGCTGGGTGTTCCCATTTAAGGTAACTCAGTGGTACTGAGGTTCAAATTTCCACCATGAGGAATAATCTATGATCGATTGTGAAAATGGCCCTGCATTTTACTAATCCCTGTATCCATGCCATTTGCAATGTGAATTTATAGCTACTTCTGTGAAAGAATAAAGTCTCTTTTCCCACTTCTCCAATCTGGGCTTGAACATGTGTCTTGCTTTGCCAATAGAATGTTGGAGAAGTGATATTACACCAATTACCAGCCTAGGCCTCAAAAGACTATACATTCTCTGGCTTTCTCTTTTACTCCTGTTTTTCTGTGATAACAAACCCAGACTAGCCTGCAGGAGGATGACCACCACAAGCAGCAGAGCCAAGTCATTCATCCAAGGTGAGGCCACGCTACCTGCCACATAGCTACAGGCAAATGAGTAAATTCAGCTGAAATCACCTAACCCTGGCCCAGGTTAACAGAACTCTTAGCTGATCTATAGCCTCTTGAGAAAAACAAACAAACAAAAAAAAATTGCTGTATTAAGCCATTAAGATTTATGGTAGTTTATTTTGGCAGTAGATAACTGACATACTACCCTGGTGCATTTTAACTCAACGATATGGACTGACATTTTTGGATTAAGAGAACTCAAGCCACATGTGTTTTCGTAGACCATGAGTGCTTTCGCTTTTCAAAATATTGTCCAATAGCCTTCCTAAGTTGAAAAACTTAAGTTCTTAAAGTATGTCACATGAGTTCAGTGAAAGGAAAATTTGCCTTTATTTGGCTGTACATTGATGATCAAACCTAGGGGAAATCAGTGCTAGACCCTTGTATTCATTTGCTAGAACTGTAAAGTACAAAGTATCTCAGACTTAAACATCAGAAATCCTTTTCTCACAATTTTAGAGGCTAGAAATCCAAGATCAAGGTCTCAGCAGATTTGGTTTCTTCTCAGGCCTCTCTGGCTTGCAGATGGCTGTCTTCTCTCTGTGTCTTCACATGGTCTTCCCTCTGTACATGTCTGTGCTGTGTCCTATTTCCTCTTCTTATAAAGACACCAGTTATATTTTATTAGGCCCACCCTAATGACCTCATTTTAACTTAATTACTTTTTAAAGACCGTATCGCTAATACAGTCACATTGTGAGATACTGGGAATTAGCACTTCAACATGTGAGTTTGGAGGGACACAATTCAGCCCTTAAGGCCCATTTATGTGCTGTCTATTTTTATATTCCTAAAACACAGCTCTGATTATGTTACTACCTTGCTCAAATTCTTTTTATAGTTCTGAATCAGGTTTATAGTTGTAAGCTGCATACAACTTACCAGGTGTAAGTACGGAAGCAGGATTTATTCTTGTATTATTTATTATTGTATCATTTATTTGTATTAGAACTATAAACCTAATTTTTAAACCATCTTTGTATATAAGAATAGGATAAAGATTCATTGTTCTCTACACTGACCATTCCATTCCCACCATTATCTTAGCCCAATATTCAAAGCTACCCCAAACTTGATTCTTTTCTATCTTTCTTTCTAATTATTCATACCACCATGACTGACACACTGGCCCTCTAGTCTACTTTCACATCCCTAAACACACATACCCAGTTTTCCAATTTTTTGTGTCTCTCATGCAGACCTTCTCTAAGTCCCATTGCTTGTCAAAATCCTTTCCAATTCTATAACCTCCAAAAATTCTTTCAGTATAGTACTCTAATCTAGTTGACTCTCCTCCAAGTATTCTGGCATCACATGACACCTATATTACTGCACTTTTTAAATAGTCTTTCTGTATTATGACTATGTTGGTTGCCTGTATAAGCTAGAGTTTTAGCTTATTCAGTTTTGCATTTGTTACAGTGGTCACTGTGGTGTTTTTCATATTGTAGGTACCTGTAGTAGAAACTATTGTGGTCATGATTTTCCCAGTATCCTTTTCTTGGGCACACAGCCTCCCCTGTGGCTGAGTGAGGACATATGTATGAGTTTTGGCCAGTAGGATATGTACAGGATTAATGCATGACAAATCTCCTGTGTGTGGATATGCCAGTCAACTTCCTGTTTACTCTTAGATATATCTACTGTCCTTCTTTTCAGCTGTGTATTAATCATTTTCCCAAGTTTCCTTCCTTTCTGGGTGGGTTCAGCCAGTAGAAGAAACTGGCTGAAAATTAGAAAAGAAAGGAATGGGAAGCCGAGATGTAGTCTCTCTCTTCTCTCTCTTCTCTCTCTCTCTCTCTCTCTCTCTCTCTCTCGCCCCCCCCCCCCCCCCCCCCCGCCCTTGGCATGGCATTGCCATTAGCAGCCTGGCTCCAGATCCATTGGACAAGACCTTACTATGAACTTTGCTTCTGTTGGATATTCAAAATTCTTGGACTTCGGTAAAAATTGTCCTATCATCCCACTAGCCCGTGGGTGAAAGCAACTTCCTGATGTTGTTCTGTTTGGTGACATCTCTGTCTCTTGTTTGGCATCTATAGAACAGAAACAATAATGTCAGCCCCACAGGGCTATTATAAAAGCAAATAAGTTAATATATGTAGAAATCATAACTGAGGCCTTTGCACAGGATAGAATCCAGATCCTGTATTTCTTCAACATTATGTAAGCAGTGGAGTCCTCTCTTCTTTCAGTCTCTGAAACTCTTGGTTTCCTTTCTACCCTACTGACCATTTGTAACCTGTTTGCTTTGCTGCCTCTGTGTCTTCCCTTCAGCCCTTACTGATAGAGACCTCACATGATTTACTTCATTACACCTCTTTTAGGCACTCCATTTTGACAGAGCTTCTTCATCTTCATGGCTTCAATACTGACCTTTCTTCAAGGAGGCCACTCCACTGTGTATCTTTATCTGTCATTTCCCTCTCTAGTTTTTATTTTATTTCTCTAGTTGCCTCCTGGGCCCTTCTTATTGATTACCCCGGTACTGTTCATGGAAGCAGTGTCAGGTGGGAAAACAAGAGGTAAAATCTCCAACCACCACTGATGCATTTAATATTTTAGCCTTTTGGGGACTTAGATGATCCTTTAAGAGAGGGTTTTGAGCCCTGGCTGGTGTGGCTTAGTGGTTGAGTCCCGGCCGGTGAACCAAAGGTCACCAGTTCAATTCCCAGTCTAGATCATATGCCTGGATTACAGACCAGGTCCCCTGTAGGAGGCCTGTGACAAGCAACCACACATTGATGTTTCTTTCTCTCTCTTTCTTCCTCCCTTCCATTTTCTAAAAAGTAAACAAATAAATCTTTTGTTTTAAAGAGAGGGCTTTGGG